>NC_092752.1:75706620-76906620 GCF_047496795.1 Chiloscyllium punctatum | reverse complement strand
AGCACGGTGGCACAGTGGTTAGCACTGCTGCCTCACAGCGCCAGAGACCTGGGTTCAATTCCCGCCTCAGGCGAGTGACAGTGTGGAGTTTGCACATTCTCCCCGTGTCTGCGTGGGTTTCCTCCTACAGTCCAAAGATGTGTAGATCAGGTGAATTAGCCATGCTAAATTGCCCATAGTGTTAGGTAAGGGGTAAATGTAGGGGAATGGGTCTGAGTGGGTTGGTCTTCGGCGGGTCGGTGTGGACTTGTTGGGCTGAAGGGCCTGTGTCCACACTGTAGGTGATCTAATCTCATCTAAATTACACATCAGGCCT
Source organism: Chiloscyllium punctatum (assembly GCF_047496795.1). Classification (NCBI taxonomy): domain Eukaryota; kingdom Metazoa; phylum Chordata; class Chondrichthyes; order Orectolobiformes; family Hemiscylliidae; genus Chiloscyllium; species Chiloscyllium punctatum. The sequence goes on along the minus strand of NC_092752.1, from coordinate 76,906,304 downwards.
GATCCTGTGAGTATGATGGTGTCGGACTGTTTCCTGACTGGGAGTGTGGTGCTGGAAAAGCACAGCAGGTCAGGCAGCATCCGGGGAGCAGGGAAATGAACGTTTCAGGCATAATCCCTTCATCAGGAATGAGGCTTATGGGCCAGGGATCTTAGAGATAAATGGGAGAGGGCTGGGCAGGAGCTGGGGCTGGGGCTGGGGCTGGGGCTGGGGCTGGCGCTGGGGCTGGGGTTGGTGCAGGGGCTGGGGTTGGGGGTTGGGGGCTGGGACTGGCGCTGGGGCTGGGGCTGGGGGCTCGGGCTGGGGTAAGGGAGCTGGGAATGTGATCGGGAGACGGAGGTGGGGAGAGGTGATAGATCAGAGAGGATGGGGGAAGGTCATGGACAGGTCAAGGAGTTCCCCGGAAAGTTCTGTCCCTGACATTCTATAACTGACATTCCCCGGAAAGTTCTGTCCCTGACATTCTATAACTGACATTCCCCGGAACGTTCTGTCCCTGACATTGTTTGTGAACGGCCGGACGTCAGTGAATTGAACAAACGATAAGATCCCGAGGGAAGAAATCCCGTTCCAGGGAGAAGGAGACACTGTTCCGAAGGCCCCTCAGGCAGTTAAAGGGGTGAATACGTTTTCCCTGCGTTTACATTTCTTCCCGACACAGGATCGACCACAATTTAGACCAAAATACAGAAATTTCCAAACTCCGTTTGTCTTCAGGAAACTGGGAGAGAATCCTTCAGGACAGCAACGTTTCCACCCTCCGAATTAGGAACTGGGAAGGAGTGACCTGTGTCTGCTCTCGAGAGATCGAGTGTGTGGGAATGTTCTAGAAACAATCTGCCCTTATGGATGTGTCTCTGTGTGTTTGGGGAGGGAGGGTTTCTTGTGGTTTATGTCACATTTTTGTCAGTAATTCCGACCTTCCCATTTGTTATTCCAGCTCCAATTATTTTAATAAATCCCTGAATACAGGATCACATTTGAAAATCTCACTGGGTCCCCAATCAAACGGGTCCCTTTGCCTCCAGGCTGATGGATAATAGGTTTGTTTTCCTTCCTCACAGTTAACGTAGTGACCATCTACGTCCTGCTTTATAAAGATTGTGGCTTGTCTCCATGTGTCAGACGTTACCTGGGGGCCATGGCAGCGGCGGATCTCCTGGTCATTATCCTCGACCTGATCCTGAGACACATTCCCATTGTTTATTGGGAACAGTTTTATTTCCTGTACTCCGTCCCCTTGTGTAATATCCACGCCGTCCTGCTTTATGCAGCCACTGACTGCTCTGTTTGGTTCACCGTCACTTTCACCTTTGATCGGTTTGTGGCCATTTGTTGCCAGAAGCTGAAAAGTAAATATTGCAGTGAGAAAACGGCGGCTGTGGTTCTGGGAGCAGTGACTGTGCTGAGCTGTTTAAAGAACATTTTCTGGTATTTTATGCTCACGGCTCGGTATTGGCTGCAGAACAGTCCCAGGTTTTGTGTGGTAACAGGCGCTGTTGTATTCTCCATTGTCTGGGTCACAATCGAGTTCCTCCACAACATTCTAACCCCGTGTGTCCCATTTCTCCTGATTCTGCTGCTCAATGTTCTCACCATCAGACACATTTTAGTGACCAGCAGAGCCCGCAGGAGACTCCGCGCTCACACCAATGGGGACGCTCAGTCTGACACTGAAATGAGAAACCGAAAAAAATCCATCATTTTACTGTTTGTGATCTCGGCCAATTTCATCCTGTTATGGTCAACGTTAATGCTGTTTTCTGTATGTGTACGGATGTCGTGGATTGTGGATACCCCTCTGTATCTCCATCCCTTTGTGCAGGAATTGGGCTTCATGCTGCAGCTCCTCAGTTGCTGCACAAACACCGCGATTTATGCCGTGACCCAGACAAAGTTCAGGCAGCAGCTGAAGAATGTGCTGAAATATCCCTTCACCCAAATCCATCCATCCATCAAATTCCCTCATTAATCAATCCATCCGGGATTTTCTCATTTCAGTTCAGTGTTTCAGCGATGGAGCAGCCTGTCGCTATGGTAACAGACTGAGGGTAGCGCTGGTTTGTCCATCCTTATCCCACAGCGGGGTTACAGGGAAACATTTCAATGTTTCTCACAACTCAGGGGCCCGTGAGAAAAGGCACCATCCCACTGACTGTATCTATCACTTCCATTTGTAAACAATAAAAATGTTGATTAAAGAATGCCGAGCAGCAGAGTGACCGATGTTGTTGTGTGTCTTTGTGTTGGAGAAGCTGAGCTGGAGAGAGACAGACTCAGCCCCAAGTCCTGGTCCTCAGGGAAGGGGAGGGCACCGCACCCTGAGCTCAGGAGCTGGGTTTAACTCCCTCTGTCCGCCCACTCCAACCTGCACTCCTCATTTCATCTTTCCCCCACTTTCTACTCAAATCTCTCCCTCTTTCTCACCACCTCTCCTCTTCACACTCCCTCGTTCCCCCTCTCTCTCACACACACCCAACCCCGGTTTCTCCACCTGCCTCCACTCTTCCCTTTCCCCTCACCCTCACTCTCTCTGTCCTGCCGTCTCTGCCTCCCTCCAGCAGTTCCATCAATACCCCATTATCCCCTTCTCCTACCTCCCACATCTCCCACCCCCCACCACAGGCAGCCTCACGACCAATCACCCCCACCCCCCAGTCTCTGGGTCAGAGGGAGAGGGAAGGACCAGGAAAACAGATTGTGACTGAGAGAAAGGGAGGGAGGGAGAGAGATTCAGTCAGAGACAAACAGAGGGAGGTGGGGACAGAGAGAAACACTGATTGAGGGGGTCAAGAGTGATAAGGTGGAGCGAGAGTGAAGGAGCGGGGGGAGAGAGAGGGGGCAAGGGAGAGATAGGGTGAGATACTGGAGGGCGAGAGAGGGGAGGGAGGGAGGGGAGGGAGAGAGAGATGGAGGGAGAGGGTGACAGAGGGATGGGAGAGAGGGGAGGGAGGGAGAGAGGGAGGGAGAGAGAGAGGGAGGGAGAGGGTGACAGAGGGATGGGAGAGAGGGGGAGTGCGAGAGAGGGGAGAGTGGGAGGGACAGGACAAAAGAGGGGAGAGAGGGTCGGGAGGGAGAGAGAGGGAGGGAGGGAGAGGGCGAGAGAGGGGATGGGAGAGAGGGGAGGGAGGGAGGGGAGGGAGAGAGAGAGGGAGGGAGAGGGTGACAGGGGGGATGGGAGAGAGGGGGAGTGCGAGAGAGGGGACAGTGGGAGGGAGAGGACGAGAGAGGGGAGAGAGGGAGGGACAGGACAAAAGAGGGGAGAGAGGGTCGGGAGGGAGAGAGAGAGGGAGGGAGTGGAGGGAAGGAGGGGAGGGAGAGAGAGAGGGAGGGAGAGGGCGAGAGAGGGGATGGGAGAGAGGGGAGGGAGGGAGAGAGAGAGGGAGGGAGAGGGTGACAGGGGGGATGGGAGAGAGGGGGAGTGCGAGAGAGGGGACAGTGGGAGGGAGAGGACGAGAGAGGGGAGAGAGGGTGGGGAGGGAGAGAGAGGGAGGGAGGGAGAGGGCGAGAGAGGGGATGGGAGAGGGGGGAGGGCGAGAGAGGGGAGAATGGAAGGGAGAGGACGAGAGAGGGGAGGGAGGGTGGGGAGGGCGAGAGAGGGGAGGACAAGACAGGCGAGGGAAGGAGAGGACGGCGAGAGAGGGGAGCGTGAGAGAGGAGGAGGGTGAGAAAGAGGAGGGAGAGAGAGGGGAGGGAAGGGAGGGGAGGGCGAGACAGGGAGGAGGGCGAGAAAGGGGGAGGGCAAGAAAGGGGGAGGGTGAGAGAGGTGGGTGCAAGAGAGGGGCGATGGTGAGAGAAGGGGGTGCGAGAGAGGGGGAGCGAGGTGAAGGCGAGAGGGATGGAGAGGGCGAGAGAGGGGAGGGCGATAGAGGGGAGGGAGGGGAGGGCAAGAGAAGGGTGAGGGTGAGAGGGGGAGTGTGAGAGACGGGGGATGGCGGGAGAGGGAAGGAGAGGGCGAGAGAAGGGAGGGTGAGACAGCGGGGAGGGCGTGAGAGATGAGGGAAGGAGGGGAGGGCGAGAGGGAGAGAGGGAGCAAGAGAGGGTAGGGAGGGAGGGGAGGGCGAGAGAAGGGTGAGAGTGAGAGACGGGAGGACGAGAGAGGGGGAGGGCGAGAGAGGGGGAAGAGGGAGGGGAGGCGAGAGTGAGGGAGAGGGTGAGAGAGGGGAGTGAAGCGAGGATGAGAGGAGGGGAGAGGGCGAGTGAGGGGAGGGAGAGGGTGGAGGGCAAGAGGGGGATGGAGGCAGAGGAGGGCGAGCGAAGGGTGGGAAGGGAGGGTGAGAGGAAGGGAGAGGGTGAGAGAGGGGACAGAGGGAGGGGAGGGTGAGAGGAAAGGAGAGGTTGAGAAAGGTGAGGGAGCAGGAGTGAGGGGGAGGGCAAGCGAGGGGGAGGGCAAGAGAGGGGAGAGGGAGGGGAGGGCGAGAGGGAGGGAGAGTGGGAGAGAGGTGAGGGAGGGTTTGGAGGGCGAGAGAGGTGGAGAGGTAGGGGTGAGAGAGAGAGAGGGGAGAGGTTGAGAGAGAGGAGGATGAGACAGGGGCGGTAGGGAGGGGAGCGCGAGAGAGAGGGAAAGTGTAAGACGGGAGTGTAAGAGAGGGGAGTGTGAGAGAGGAGGAGGGCGAGAGAGAGGGGAGAACGAGTGAGGGGGACAGAGAAAGGGGGGACAGAGAGAAGTGGGACAGAAAGAGGGGCACAGAGAGGGGGGGAACAGAGAGAGGGATGGAGACAGAAAGAAGGGGGAGAGAGAGAAGGGGGACAGAATAAGGGGGGAACAGAGTGGGGGGGGAAGAGCGGGGGGCCGGACAGAGAGGGGGGTCAGAGAGAGGGGGGTCAGAGAGAGGGGGACAGAGTGAGGGTGGACAGAGAGGGATGGAGACAGAATGAAGGGGGACAGAGAGAAGGGGGACAGAGTGGGGGGGGGAAGAGCGGGGGGGCGGACAGAGAGGGGGGTCAGAGAGAGGGGGGTCAGAGAGAGGGGGACAGAGTGAGGGTGGACAGAGAGGGATGGAGACAGAAAGAAGGGGGACAGAGAGAAGGGGGACAGAGTGGGGGGGGGAAGAGCGGGGGGGCGGACAGAGAGGGGGGTCAGAGAGAGGGGGGTCAGAGAGGGAGGGGACAGAGGGGTACAGAGAAGAAGGGGACAGAGGGGGGAACAGAGGGGGGTATAGAGAGGGGGGGGACAGAGAGGTGGGGGACAAAGAGGTAGGGACAGAGAGAGAGGTCAGAGAGAGGGGGGTTAGAGAGAGGGGGTCAGAGAGAGGGGGTCAGAGAGCTGGGGACAGAGAGAGGGGGACAGAGAGAGTGGGGTCAGAGAGAGTGGGGTCAGAGAGAGTGGGGTCAGATAGAGTGCGGTCTGAGAGAGGGGGACAGAGAGAGGGGGAACAGAGAGAGTGGGGTCAGAGAGAGGGGTCAGAGAGAGGGGTGTCAGAGAGCGGGGGGTCAAAGAGCAGGGGACAAAGAGAGTGGGGTCAGAGAGAGTGGGGTCAGAGAGAGTGGGGTCAGAGAGAGGGTGGACAGGGAGAGGGTGGACAGGGAGAAGGTGGACAGATAGAGGGTGGACAGACAGAGGGGAACAGAGAGAGGTGGCAGAGAGAAGGGGACAAGATGATTAGGGGTTGAGATAGGGTTGACCATGAGAACCTTTTTCCACGTATGGAGTCAGCTATTACTAGGGGGCATAGCTTTAAATTAAGGGGGGGGGGGTAGATATAGGACAGATGTTAGGAGTAGATTCTTTACTCAGCGAGTTGTGAGTTCATGGAATGCCCTGCCAGTATCAGTGGTGGACTCTCCCTCTTTATGGGCATTTAAACGGGCATTGGATAGGCATATGGAGGAAAGTGGGTTAGTGTAGGTTAGATGAGCTTGGATCGGCGCAACATCGAGGGCCGAAGGGCCTGTACTGTGCTGTATTTTTCTATGTTCTATGTTCTATGGGACAGACAGCGCGGGAACAGAGAGAGGGGGTGCAGAGAGAGGTGGACAGAGAGTTGGGGGACAGACAGAGAGGGACGGGGGCGCAGAGTGAGAGGAACAGAGAGGGGGGATAGAGAGAGAGGGCTGACAGAGAGATGGGGGGTCAGAGAGAGACGGACGGGGGGGCAGAGAGAGAGGGGGGCAGAGAGAGGGGGATAGAGAGAGGGAGGATAGAGAGAGGGGGAACAGAGAGAAGGGGTCAGAGAGAGAAGGACAGAGAGAGGGTCGACAGAGAGGGGACAGAGAGAGGGGGACGGGGGGCGGAGAGAGGGGGACAGTGAGGGGGGGACAAAGGAGTACAGTGAGGGGGGGAACAAATAGGCGGGACAGAGAGGTGTACAGAGAGTGGGGGGACAGAGAATTGTGGACAGAGACAGGGGAGACATTGAGAAGGGGGACAGAGGGGAGGAACAGGGAAGGGAAAAGAGAGGGGGGGGACAGAGATGGGTTACAGAGAGATAGGGACATAGAGAGGGGTGACAGAGAGGCGGGACAGTGGGGGACAGAGGGGGGACAGAGAGAGGGGAACAAAGAGGGGGTACAGAGAGTGGGGGACAGAGAGAGGGGTGACAGAGAAAGGGGGACTGAGAGGGGGATACAGAGAGAGGGGGCAGAGAGTGGGGGTCAGAGAGAGACGGGGCACAGAGAGACGGGGACAGATAGCGGGGGGCTTGGGATGGAGACGGAGCGAGGGGTGGACAGAGAGAGGGGGACAGAGAGGAGAGGGACAGAGAGGAGAGGGACAGAGAAAAGGGGGCAGAGAGAGTGGAACAGAGAGAGGGGGACAGAGAGTTGGGACAGAGATGGGGGGATAGAGAGAGGGGGACAGAGGGGGGCAGAGAGAGGGGGGAGAGAGAGAGGGGGCAGAGAGAGGAGGACAGAGAAGGTGGGCAGAGAGAGGGGGGTGCAGAGAGAGGGGGCAGAGAGAGACGGGGCAGAGAGAGAGGGGGCAGAGAGCAAGGTGGGACAGAGCGAGGGGGGACAGAGACGGGGGGGACAGAGACAGGGGGTACAGAAACATGGGGGGATAGAGAGAGGGGGGACAGAGAGAGGGGGAAGAGCACGGGAACAGACAGAGGGCGGACAGAGAGAGGGGGCAGAGAGAGGGGGGCAGAGAGTGGGTGGCATAGAGAGGGGGCAGAGCGTGGGAACAGACAGAGGGCGGACAGAGAGAGGGGGACAGAGGGGGGGGACAGAGAGAAGGGGGACAGAGAGGGGAGACAGAGGGGGAGGGGACAGAGGGGGGGACAGAGAGATGAGGGACGGGGGGGCAGAGAGTGGGGTACAGAGAGGGGGGACAGAGAGAGGGGGACAGAGAGTGGGGGGACAGAGAGGGGCGTACAGAAAGGGGGGACAGAGAGAGGGGGGCAGAGAGAGGGGGGACAGAGCGAGAGAGGGGGGACAGAGAGAGTGGGGGGACAGAGAGAGGGGGGACAGATAGGGAGAGGACAGAGGGGGGACAGAGAGGAGGGGGATGGGGGGGCACAGAGAGAGGGGGACAGAGAGAGGGGGGACAGAGAGAGGGGGGACAGAGAGAGGGGGGACAGAGAGAAGGGGACAGAGAGAGAGGGACAGAGAGAGGGGGGACAGAGAGAGTAGGGTCAGAGAGAGTGGGGTCAGAGAGGGGGGTCAGAGAGGGGGGGTCAGAGAGAGGGGGCAGAGAGAGGGGGGCAGAGAGAGGGGGCAGAGAGCGTGGGAACAGACAGAGGGCGGACAGAGAGAGGGGGTGCAGAGAGGGAGGTGCAGAGAGAGGGTGGAAAATGAGAGGGCGACAGAGAGAGGGACGACAGAGAGAGGGACGAAAGAGAGAGGGACGAAAGAGAGAGGGGCGACAGAGAGAGGGGGGACAGTGAGAGGGGGGACAGTGAGAGGGGGGACAGTGAGAGGGGGGACAGTGAGAGGGGGGCAGAGAAAGGGGCATAGAGAGGGACAGAAAGGCGGGAAGAGAGGTGTACAGAGATTGGGGGGCCAGAGAGTGGGGGGACAGAGAGATGGTAGACATTGAGAGCGGAGACAGAGGGGTGGGGAACAGAGAGGGGAAACAGAGATGGGGTACAGAGAGAGGCGGGATGGGGGGGACAGAGGGAGGAATAGAGATAGGGGAACAAAGAGGGTACAGAGAGTGGGCGACAAAGAGAGGGTCGATAGAGAGAGGGGGCAGAGAGTGGGGGATAGAGAGACGGGTGACAGATAGCGGGGGGCGTGAGAGGGGGACGGAGCGAGGGGTGGACAGAGAGAAGGGGACAGAGAAAGGATGGCAGAGAGAGAGGGACACAGAGAGAGGGACACAGAGTGACGAAAAGAGAGTGGGGGCAGAGAGAATTGGGACAGAGAGTGGGAACAGAGAGAGGGGGACATAGAGAGGGGGTGCAGAGAGTTGGGGACAGAGTTGGGGGACAGAAAGTTGGGGGAACGAGAGATGGGGGGACAGAGTGGGAGGGACGGGGGGGCAGAGAGAGAGGGACAGAGAGAGAGAGGGGGGATAGGGAGAGGGCTGACAGAGAGATGGGGGGACAGAAAGAGACGGACGGGGGGCAGAGAGAGGGGGGGCAGAGAGAGGGGGATAGAGAGAGATGGAACAGAGAGAAGGGGGACAGAGAGAGATGGACAGAGAGAGAGGGACAGAGAGAGGAGGGACGGGAGGGCGAAGAGAGAGGGATAGAGAGAGGGGGACAGAGAGGAGTGGGACAGAGAAAAGGGGGCAGAGAGAGAGGGACGGGGGGACAGAGAGTTGGGACAGAGATAGGGAGACAGAGATGGGGGGCAGAGAGAGAGGGGGCAGAGAGAGGGGGAAGAGAGCAAGGTGGGACAGAGCGAGGGGGGCAGAGAGAGGGGGGACAGAAAGAGGGGGGAACAGAGCGAGGGGGGGCAGAGAGAGGGTGCAGAGAGAAGGGGGACAGAGCGAGGGGGGCAGAGAGAGGGGGGACAGAGAGTGGGGGGACAGAGAGAGGGGAACAGTGAGAGGGGAACAGTGAGAGGGCGACAGAGAGGGGCGACAGAGAGAGGGTCGACAGAGAGAGGGGGTACAGGGAGCAGAGGGGGGCAGTGAGAGGGGGACAGAAAACAGGGGACAGAGAAGAGAGGACAGAGAGAGGGGGGCGGACAGAGGGGGACAGAGAAAGGGCGACAGACAGAGGGGGACATAGAAAGGGGGGGCAGCGAGAGTGGGGTACAGGGAGAGGGGGGGGACAGCGGGTAGGGGGACTGAGAGAGGGGTACAGAGGGAGGTGGGATAGAAAGTGGGGGGACAGAGAGTGGGACAGAGAGTGGGGACAGAGAGAGGGGCAGAGAGCGGGGGCACAGAGAGAGAGGGGGCAGAGAGAGGGGGGCAGAGAGAGGGGGCACAGAGAGAGAGGGGGTCATAGGGGTCAGAGAGAGAGGTTCATGGAGAGCGGGTCAGTGCAAGGGAGTTCAGAGAGAGGGGGATGGAGCGAGGGGTGGACAGAGAGAGAGGGACAGAGAGGAGGGGGGCAGAGAGAGAGGGGGCAGAGAGGGGCAGAGAGAGGGAGGCAGAGAGACAGGGACAGAGAGTGGGGGACAGAGAGAGGGGATCAGAGAGAGGGGGACAGAGAGAGAGGGGGACAGAGAGAGGGGGGCAGAAAGAGAGAAGATAACAGTGAGCATGGGACACACAGAGTGGGGACAGAGAGAGGGGGACGGGGGGCAGAGAGAGGTGTTCAGGGAGACAGAGAGAGGGAGACAGAGAGGGGGGACAGAGAGATGGTGGACAGATAGAGGGGACAGAGAGAGGGGGACAGAGAGAGGGGGGACAGAGAGCGCGGGAACTTAGAGAGGGCGGAGAGAGAGAGGGGGTACAGAGAGTTGGGGGACAGAGATGGGGGACAGAGAGAAAGGGACAGAGGGGGGGACAGAGAGACTGGGGACAGAGAGAGGGGGGACAGAGAAAGGCCGACAGAGAGAGGGGGGACAGTGAGAGGGCGGTCAGAGAGAGGGGAACAGAAAGAGGGGGACAGAGAGAGCGGAACAGAGAGAGGGGAATATTGAAAGGGGGACAGAGAGAGAGGAGGAGCAGAGATAGGGAGACAGAGAGAGGGTAACGGAGCGAGGGGGGCAGAGAGAGTGGGAGAGCGAGAGGGGGTCAGAGAGGGGGGGAAGAGAAAGGGGGACAGAGAGAGAGGACGAGCAGAGATAGGGCGACAGAGAGATGGGGACAGAGAGAGGGGGGACAGAGAGTGGGGGACAGAGAGGAGGGGATAGAGAGGAGGGGACAGAGAGGAGGGTGACAGAGAGAGGGCTGACAGAGAGAGGGAGACAGAGAGAGGGAGACAGAGAGAGGGGGCAGAGAGAGGGGGCAGAGAGAGGGGGGCAGCGAGAGGGGGGACAGAGAGAATGGGGCAGAGTGAGGGGGGTAGAGAGAGGTGGACGGTGGGGGAAACAGCGAGGGGGGGGAAAGAGAGGGGGATACTGAAAGGGGGACAGAAAGAGAGGAGGAGCAGAGATAGCGGAACATAGAGAGGGGGGCAGCGTGAGGGGTGGACAGAGAGAGAGAGTGGGGTGTCAGAGTGAGGGGGTCAGAGAGAGGGGGTCAGAGAGAGGGGAACAGCGAGAGGGGGACAGAGAGAGAGGAACAGCGAGAGGGGGACAGCGAGAGGGGGGCAGAGTGAGGGATGGACAGAGAGGGGGTGGACGGGCGGACAGAGGGAGGAATGGTCAGAAACTGGGGGACAGAGAGAGGGGGGCAGAGAGAGGGGGGACAGAGCAAGGGGGGCAGAGAGAGTGGGGTCAGAGAGAGTGGGGTCAGAGAGAGAAGGACAGAGAGATGGGGGCAGAGAGAGAGGGCAGAGAGCGTGGGAACAGACAGAGGGCGGACAGAGAGAGGGGGGACGGGGGGGGACAGAGAGAAGGGGGACAGAGAGGGGAGACAGAGAGATGGGGGACAGAGAGAGGGGGACAGAGAGAGGGGGGGACAGAGAGATGGGGACAGAGAGGGAGAGGACAGAGGGGGGACAGAGAAGAGAGGGACGGGGGGCACAGAGAGAGGGGGACAGAGAGAGGGGGGACAGAGAGAGGGAGATAGAGAGAGAGGGGGGACAGAGAGAAGGGGACAGAGAGAGGGGGACAGAGAGAGGGTGAACACGGAGAGGGGGGACAGAAAGAGAGGGGGGACAGAGAGAGGGTGAACAGGGAGAGGGTGGACAGACAGAGGGTGGACAGACAGAGGGGGCAGAGAGAAGGGGACAGACAGCGCGGGAACAGAGAGAGGGTGGAGAGAGAGGGTGTGCAGAGAGTTGGGGGACAGAGAGAGAGGGGATAGAGAGAGGGCTGACAGAGAGATGGGGGAACAGAGAGAGTCGGACGGGGGCAGAGAGAGCGGGGAGCAGAGAGAGGGGGGATAGAGAGAGGGGGATCAGAGAAAAGGGGGCAGAGAGTTGGGACAGAGATAGAACGACAGAGAGAGGGGGACGGGGGGGCAGAGAGAGGGGGGACAGAGAGAGTCGGACGGGGGGGCAGAAAGAGAGGGGGGCAGAGAGAGGGGGGATAGAGAGAGTCGGACGGGGGGGCAGAAAGAGAGGGGGGCAGAGAGAGGGGGGATAGAGAGAGGGGGAACAGAGAAAAGGGGGGCAGAGAGAGGTGGACAGAGAGGAGAGGGACAGAGAAAGGTGGTACAGAGAGTTGGGACAGAGATAGATGGACAGAGAGAGGGGGACGGGGGGGCAGAGAGAGGGGGGACAGAGAGAGTCGGACGGGGGGGCAGAAAGAGAGGGGGGCAGAGAGAGGGGGGATAGAGAGAGGGGGAACAGAGAAAAGGGGGGCAGAGAGAGGTGGACAGAGAGGAGAGGGACAGAGAAAGGTGGTACAGAGAGTTGGGACAGAGATAGATGGACAGAGAGAGGGGGACGGGGGCAGAGAGGGGGGGACAGAGAGAGGTGAGACAGAGAGGGGGCAGAGAGAGTGGGGTCAGAGAGAGGGGGGTCAGAGAGACGGGGCAGAGAGCGTGGGAACAGACAGAGGGCGGACAGAGAAAGGGGGTGCAGGGGGGGGCAGGGAGAGGGTGGAAAATGAGAGGGCGACAGAGAGAGGGATGAAAGAGAGAGGGACAAAAGAGAGAGGGGCGACAGAGAGACGGGGGACAGAGCGAGGGGGGACAGTGAGAGGGGGGCAGAGAAAGGGGCATAGAGAGGGACAGAAAGGCGGGAAGAGAGGTGTACAGAGACTGGGGGGCCAGAGAGTGGGGGGACAGAGAGAGGGTAGACATTGAGAGCGGAGACAGAGGGGGGGGGGAACAGAGAGGGGAAACAGAGATGGGGTACAGAGAGAGGCGGGATGGGGGGGACAGAGGGAGGAATAGAGATAGGGGAACAAAGAGGGTACAGAGAGTGGGCGACAGAGAGAGGGTCGATAGAGAGAGGGGGCAGAGAGTGGGGGACAGAGAGACGGGTGACAGATAGCGGGGGCGTGAGAGGGGGACGGAGCGAGGGGTGGACAGAGAGAAGGGGACAGAGAAAGGATGGCAGAGAGAGAGGGACACAGAGAGAGGGACACAGAGAGGAAAAGAGAGTGGGGGCAGAGAGAATTGGGACAGAGAGTGGGAACAGAGAGAGGGGGACATAGAGAGGGGGTGCAGAGAGTTGGGGACAGAGTTGGGGGACAGAAAGTTTTGGAAAGAGAGATGGGGGGACAGAGAGAGAGGGACAGGGGGCAGAGAGAGATGGACAGAGAGAGAGAGGGGGGATAGAGAGAGGGCTGACAGAGTGATGGGGGGACAGAGAGAGACGGACGGGGTGCAGAGAGAGAGGGGGCAGAGAGAGAGGGACAGAGAGAGGGGGGATAGAGAGAGGGGGCAGAGAGAGGTGGAAAGAGTGAGAGGTGGACAGAGAGAGGGGGTTCAGAGAGAGAGGGGACAGAGTGAGACAGGGACAGAGAGAGGGGGGCAGAGAGAGTGGGGACAGAGAGAGAAGGGACAGAGAGAGGGGGACAGTGAGAGGGGGACAGAGAGAGTGGGGACAGAGAGAGGTGGAAAGAGTGAGAGGTTGACAGAGAGAGCGGGGTCAGAGAGAGAGGTGGACAGAGAGAGTGGGGACAGAGAGAGGGGGCAGAAGGAGACAGGGACAATGAATGAGGGGGGCAGAGAGGGGGGAACAGAGATAGGGAGACAGAGATGGGGGGCAGAGAGAGAGGGGGCAGAGAGAGGGGGAAGAGAGCAAGGTGGGACAGAGCGAGGGGGGCAGAGAGAGGGGGGACAGAAAGAGGGGGGAACAGAGCGAGGGGGGGCAGAGAGAGGGTGCAGAGAGAAGGGGGACAGAGCGAGGGGGGCAGAGAGAGGGGGGACAGAGAGTGGGGGGACAGAGAGAGGGGAACAGTGAGAGGGGAACAGTGAGAGGGCGACAGAGAGGGGCGACAGAGAGAGGGTCGACAGAGAGAGGGGGTACAGGGAGCAGAGGGGGGCAGTGAGAGGGGGACAGAAAACAGGGGACAGAGAAGAGAGGACAGAGAGAGGGGGGCGGAGAGAGGGGGACAGAGAAAGGGCGACAGACAGAGGGGGACATAGAAAGGGGGGGCAGCGAGAGTGGGGTACAGGGAGGGGGGGGGACAGCGGGTAGGGGGACTGAGAGAGGGGTACAGAGGGAGGTGGGATAGAAAGTGGGGGGACAGAGAGTGGGACAGAGAGTGGGGACAGAGAGAGGGGCAGAGAGCGGGGGCACAGAGAGAGAGGGGGCAGAGAGAGGGGGGCAGAGAGAGGGGGCACAGAGAGAGAGGGGGTCATAGGGGTCAGAGAGAGAGGTTCATGGAGAGCGGGTCAGTGCAAGGGAGTTCAGAGAGAGGGGGATGGAGCGAGGGGTGGACAGAGAGAGAGGGACAGAGAGGAGGGGGGCAGAGAGAGAGGGGGCAGAGAGGGGCAGAGAGAGGGAGGCAGAGAGACAGGGACAGAGAGTGGGGGACAGAGAGAGGGGATCAGAGAGAGGGGGACAGAGAGAGAGGGGGACAGAGAGAGGGGGGCAGAAAGAGAGAAGATAACAGTGAGCATGGGACACACAGAGTGGGGACAGAGAGAGGGGGACGGGGGGCAGAGAGAGGTGTTCAGGGAGACAGAGAGAGGGAGACAGAGAGGGGGGACAGAGAGATGGTGGACAGATAGAGGGGACAGAGAGAGGGGGACAGAGAGAGGGGGGACAGAGAGCGCGGGAACTTAGAGAGGGCGGAGAGAGAGAGGGGGTACAGAGAGTTGGGGGACAGAGATGGGGGACAGAGAGAAAGGGACAGAGGGGGGGACAGAGAGACTGGGGACAGAGAGAGGGGGGACAGAGAAAGGCCGACAGAGAGAGGGGGGACAGTGAGAGGGCGGTCAGAGAGAGGGGAACAGAAAGAGGGGGACAGAGAGAGCGGAACAGAGAGAGGGGAATATTGAAAGGGGGACAGAGAGAGAGGAGGAGCAGAGATAGGGAGACAGAGAGAGGGTAACGGAGCGAGGGGGGCAGAGAGAGTGGGAGAGCGAGAGGGGGTCAGAGAGGGGGGGAAAGAGAAAGGGGGACAGAGAGAGAGGACGAGCAGAGATAGGGCGACAGAGAGATGGGGACAGAGAGAGGGGGGACAGAGAGTGGGGGACAGAGAGGAGGGGATAGAGAGGAGGGGACAGAGAGGAGGGTGACAGAGAGAGGGCTGACAGAGAGAGGGAGACAGAGAGAGGGAGACAGAGAGAGGGGGCAGAGAGAGGGGGCAGAGAGAGGGGGGCAGCGAGAGGGGGGACAGAGAGAATGGGGCAGAGTGAGGGGGGCAGAGAGAGGTGGACGGTGGGGGAAACAGCGAGGGGGGGGAAAGAGAGGGGGATAGTGAAAGGGGGACAGAAAGAGAGGAGGAGCAGAGATAGCGGAACATAGAGAGGGGGGCAGCGTGAGGGGTGGACAGAGAGAGAGAGTGGGGTGTCAGAGTGAGGGGGTCAGAGAGAGGGGGTCAGAGAGAGAGGAACAGCGAGAGGGGGACAGAGAGAGAGGAACAGCGAGAGGGGGACAGCGAGAGGGGGGCAGAGTGAGGGATGGACAGAGAGGGGGTGGACGGGCGGACAGAGGGAGGAATGGTCAGAAACTGGGGGACAGAGAGAGGGGGGCAGAGAGAGGGGGGACAGAGCAAGGGGGGCAGAGAGAGTGGGGTCAGAGAGAGTGGGGTCAGAGAGAGAAGGACAGAGAGATGGGGGCAGAGAGAGAGGGCAGAGAGCGTGGGAACAGACAGAGGGCGGACAGAGAGAGGGGGGACGGGGGGGGACAGAGAGAAGGGGGACAGAGAGGGGAGACAGAGAGATGGGGGACAGAGAGAGGGGGACAGAGAGAGGGGGGGACAGAGAGATGGGGACAGAGAGGGAGAGGACAGAGGGGGGACAGAGAAGAGAGGGACGGGGGGCACAGAGAGAGGGGGACAGAGAGAGGGGGGACAGAGAGAGGGAGATAGAGAGAGAGGGGGGACAGAGAGAAGGGGACAGAGAGAGGGGGACAGAGAGAGGGTGAACACGGAGAGGGGGGACAGAAAGAGAGGGGGGACAGAGAGAGGGTGAACAGGGAGAGGGTGGACAGACAGAGGGTGGACAGACAGAGGGGGCAGAGAGAAGGGGACAGACAGCGCGGGAACAGAGAGAGGGTGGAGAGAGAGGGTGTGCAGAGAGTTGGGGGACAGAGAGAGAGGGGATAGAGAGAGGGCTGACAGAGAGATGGGGGAACAGAGAGAGTCGGACGGGGGCAGAGAGAGCGGGGAGCAGAGAGAGGGGGGATAGAGAGAGGGGGATCAGAGAAAAGGGGGCAGAGAGTTGGGACAGAGATAGAACGACAGAGAGAGGGGGACGGGGGGGCAGAGAGAGGGGGGACAGAGAGAGTCGGACGGGGGGGCAGAAAGAGAGGGGGGCAGAGAGAGGGGGGATAGAGAGAGTCGGACGGGGGGGCAGAAAGAGAGGGGGGCAGAGAGAGGGGGGATAGAGAGAGGGGGAACAGAGAAAAGGGGGGCAGAGAGAGGTGGACAGAGAGGAGAGGGACAGAGAAAGGTGGTACAGAGAGTTGGGACAGAGATAGATGGACAGAGAGAGGGGGACGGGGGGGCAGAGAGAGGGGGGACAGAGAGAGTCGGACGGGGGGGCAGAAAGAGAGGGGGGCAGAGAGAGGGGGGATAGAGAGAGGGGGAACAGAGAAAAGGGGGGCAGAGAGAGGTGGACAGAGAGGAGAGGGACAGAGAAAGGTGGTACAGAGAGTTGGGACAGAGATAGATGGACAGAGAGAGGGGGACGGGGGCAGAGAGGGGGGGACAGAGAGAGGTGAGACAGAGAGGGGGCAGAGAGAGTGGGGTCAGAGAGAGGGGGGTCAGAGAGACGGGGCAGAGAGCGTGGGAACAGACAGAGGGCGGACAGAGAAAGGGGGTGCAGGGGGGGGCAGGGAGAGGGTGGAAAATGAGAGGGCGACAGAGAGAGGGATGAAAGAGAGAGGGACAAAAGAGAGAGGGGCGACAGAGAGACGGGGGACAGAGCGAGGGGGGACAGTGAGAGGGGGGCAGAGAAAGGGGCATAGAGAGGGACAGAAAGGCGGGAAGAGAGGTGTACAGAGACTGGGGGGCCAGAGAGTGGGGGGACAGAGAGAGGGTAGACATTGAGAGCGGAGACAGAGGGGGGGGGGAACAGAGAGGGGAAACAGAGATGGGGTACAGAGAGAGGCGGGATGGGGGGGACAGAGGGAGGAATAGAGATAGGGGAACAAAGAGGGTACAGAGAGTGGGCGACAGAGAGAGGGTCGATAGAGAGAGGGGGCAGAGAGTGGGGGACAGAGAGACGGGTGACAGATAGCGGGGGCGTGAGAGGGGGACGGAGCGAGGGGTGGACAGAGAGAAGGGGACAGAGAAAGGATGGCAGAGAGAGAGGGACACAGAGAGAGGGACACAGAGAGGAAAAGAGAGTGGGGGCAGAGAGAATTGGGACAGAGAGTGGGAACAGAGAGAGGGGGACATAGAGAGGGGGTGCAGAGAGTTGGGGACAGAGTTGGGGGACAGAAAGTTTTGGAAAGAGAGATGGGGGGACAGAGAGAGAGGGACAGGGGGCAGAGAGAGATGGACAGAGAGAGAGAGGGGGGATAGAGAGAGGGCTGACAGAGTGATGGGGGGACAGAGAGAGACGGACGGGGTGCAGAGAGAGAGGGGGCAGAGAGAGAGGGACAGAGAGAGGGGGGATAGAGAGAGGGGGCAGAGAGAGGTGGAAAGAGTGAGAGGTGGACAGAGAGAGGGGGTTCAGAGAGAGAGGGGACAGAGTGAGACAGGGACAGAGAGAGGGGGGCAGAGAGAGTGGGGACAGAGAGAGAAGGGACAGAGAGAGGGGGACAGTGAGAGGGGGACAGAGAGAGTGGGGACAGAGAGAGGTGGAAAGAGTGAGAGGTTGACAGAGAGAGCGGGGTCAGAGAGAGAGGTGGACAGAGAGAGTGGGGACAGAGAGAGGGGGCAGAAGGAGACAGGGACAATGAATGAGGGGGGCAGAGAGGGGGGAACAGAGAGAGGGGGACAGAGAGGGGGGACAGTGAGGGGGAGACGGGTGGGACAGAGAGGGGGGAAAGAGAGCGGGGGACAGAGAGATTGGGGACAGAGAGATAGGGTCAGAGAGAGGGGGCACAGAGAGAGTAGAACAGAGAGATGGAGACAGAGAGATGGGAGGGCAGAGAAACAGAGGGACAGGGAGAGTAAACAGAGATAGGTGGCAGAGAGAGTTGAGAGGACAGAGAGAGTGTGATAGAGAGAAGGGGACAGACTTAGTGGGACAGAAAAAGGTGGACAGAGAGAGGGGGGCAGAGAGGGGGGGTACAGAGAGACAGGGTACAGAGAGGGGGGATAGAGAGACAGGGTACAGAGAGAGGGGAGAGAGGGACAGGGCCAAAGAGAGAGTGGGGCAGTGAGAGATGGACAGAGAGAGGGGGACAGAGAGAGAGAGGGGACAGAGAGAGTGAGCACAGAGAGAGGGAGTAGAGAGAGAAGGGGGACAGAGAGGGGGACAGAGAGAGTGGGGACAGAGAGAGTAGGTCAGAGAGGGGGGGGTACAGAGAGAGGGGGGATAGAGAGACAGGGTACAGAGAGAGGGGAGAGAGGGACAGGGCCAAAGAGAGAGTGGGGCAGTGAGAGATGGACAGAAAGAGGGGGACAGAGAGAGAGAGGGGACAGAGAGAGTGAGCACAGAGAGAAGGGGACAGACTTAGTGGGACAGAAAAAGGTGGACAGAGAGAGGGGGGGCAGAGAGGGGGGGTACAGAGAGACAGGGTACAGAGAGAGGGGGGATAGAGAGACAGGGTACAGAGAGAGGGGAGAGAGGGACAGGGCCAAAGAGAGAGTGGGGCAGTGAGAGATGGACAGAGAGAGGAGGGACAGAGAGAGAGAGGGGACAGAGAGAGTGAGCACAGAGAGAAGGGGGATAGAAAGACAGGGTACAGAGAGAGGGGAGAGAGGGACAGGGCCAAAGAAAGAGTGGGGCAGTGAGAGATGGACAGAGAGAGGGGGACAGAGAGAGAGAGGGGACAGAGAGAGTGAGCACAGAGAGAGGGAGTAGAGAGAGAAGGGGGACAGAGAGGGGGACAGAGAGAGTGGGGACAGAGAGAGGGGGTCAGAGAGAGGGGGACAGAGAGAGTGGGGACAGAGAGAGGGGGTCAGAGAGAGGGGGCAGAGAGAGAGGGGGCAGAGAGACAGGGTGCAGAGAGAGGGGGGATGGAGAGACAGGGTGCAGAGAGACGGGGACAGAGGGACAGGGCCAAAGAGAGAGTGGGGCAGTGAGAGATGGACAGAGAGAGAGGGACAGAGAGAGAGGGGACAGAGAGAGTGAGCACAGAGAGAGGGGGTCGAGAGAGAAGGGGGACAGAGAGGGGGACAGATGGAGGGGGACAGAGAGAGTGGGGACAGAGAGAGGGGGGACAGAGAGTGGGGACAGAGAGAGTGGGGACAGAGAGATGGGGGCAGAGAGATGGGGGGCAGAGAGATGGGGGGCAGAGAGAGTGGGGACAGAGAGAGAGGGGACAGAGAGAGAGGGGACAGGGAGAGTGGGGACAGGGAGAGGGGGACAGGGAGAGGGGGACAGGGAGAGGGGGACAGGGAGAGGGGGACAGAGAGAGGGGTGGCAGAGAGAGGGGGCAGAGAGAGGTGCACAGAGTGAGAGGTGGACAGAGAGAGTGGGTTCAGAGAGAGAGGGGACCGAGTGAGACAGGGACAGAGAGAGGGGGGCAGAGAGAGTGGGGACAGAGAGAGAAAGGACAGAGAGAGGGGGACAGTGAGAGGGGGACAGAGAGAGTGGGGACAGAGAGAGTGGGGACAGAGAGAGGGGGGACAGAGAGAGTGGGGACAGAGAGAGGGGGGGAACAGAGAGATGAGTGACAAAGAGAGGAGGTCAGAGGGGGGCAGAGAGAGGGTTTCAGGGAGGGGGCAGAGAGAGGGGGCAGAGAGAGGGAGGGCAGAGAGAGGCGATCAGAGAGAGGGGGGTCAGAGAGAGAGGGGACAGTGTGAGAAAGGACAGAGAGAGAGGGACAGTGAGAGGGGGACAGAGAGAGGAGGACAGAGAGAGGGGACAGAGAGAGAGGGACAGAGAGAGTGGGGACAGAGAGAGGGGGACAGAGAGTGAGGTGGACAGAGAGAGAGGTGGACAGAGAGAGAGGTGGAAAGAGAGTGAGGTGGACAGAGAGTGAGGTGGACAGAGAGAGAGGTGGGCAGAGAGAGAGGTGGACAGAGAGTGAGGTGGGCAGAGAGTGAGGTGGGCAGAGAGAGGGGGGACAGAGAGAGAGGTGGGCAGAGAGACGTGGACAGAGAGTGAGGTGGGCAGAGAGTGAGGTGGGCAGAGAGAGGGGGGACAGAGAGAGAGGTGGGCAGAGAGAGGGGGGACAGAGAGTGAGGTGGGCAGAGAGTGAGGTGGGCAGAGAGAGTGGGGACAGAGAGTGAGGTGGGCAGAGAGAGGGGGGACAGAGAGAGAGGTGGGCAGAGAGAGGGGGGACAGAGAGTGAGGTGGACAGAGTGAGGGGGAACAGAGAGAGTGGGGAAAGAGAGTGAGGTGGACAGAGAGAGTGGGGAAAGAGATGAGGTGGACAGAGAGAGTGGGGAAAGAGAGTGAGGTGGACAGAGAGAGATGGACAGAGAGTGGGGCCAGAGAGTGAGGTGGACAGAGAGAGGGGGGACAGAGAGTGAGGTGGACAGAGAGAGGGGGGACAGTGAGTGAGGTGGACAGAGAGAGGTGGACAGAGAGTGGGGACAGAGAGTGAGGTGGACAGAGAGAGGAGGGACAGAGAGTGAGGTGGACAGAGAGAGTGGGGAAAGAGAGTGAGGTGGACAGAGAGAGGTGGACAGAGAGTGAGGTGGACAGAGAGAGAGGTGGACAGAGAGTGAGATGGACAGAGAGAGGGGGGACAGAGAGTGAGGTGGACAGAGAGTGAGGTGGACAGAGAGTGAGGTGGACAGAGAGAGGGGGGACAGAGAGAGAGGTGGGCAGAGAGAGGGGGGACAGAGAGTGAGGTGGGCAGAGAGTGAGGTGGGCAGAGAGAGTGGGGACAGAGAGTGAGGTGGGCAGAGAGAGGGGGGACAGAGAGAGAGGTGGGCAGAGAGAGGGGGGACAGAGAGTGAGGTGGACAGAGTGAGGGGGAACAGAGAGAGTGGGGAAAGAGAGTGAGGTGGACAGAGAGAGTGGGGAAAGAGCTGAGGTGGACAGAGAGAGTGGGGAAAGAGAGTGAGGTGGACAGAGAGAGATGGACAGAGAGTGGGGACAGAGAGTGAGGTGGACAGAGAGAGGGGGGACAGAGAGTGAGGTGGACAGAGAGAGGGGGGACAGTGAGTGAGGTGGACAGAGAGAGGTGGACAGAGAGTGGGGACAGAGAGTGAGGTGGACAGAGAGAGGGGGGACAGAGAGTGAGGTGGACAGAGAGAGTGGGGAAAGAAAGTGAGGTGGACAGAGAGAGGTGGACAGAGAGTGAGGTGGACAGAGAGAGAGGTGGACAGAGAGTGAGATGAACAGAGAGAGGGGGGACAGAGAGTGAGGTGGACAGAGAGTGAGGTGGACAGAGAGAGAGGGGGGACAGAGAGTGAGGTAGACAGAGAGTGAGGTGGACAGAGAGAGAGGTGGACAGAGAGAGTGGGGACAGAGAGTGAGGTGGACAGAGAGTGAGGTGGACAGAGAGTGAGGTGGACAGAGAGAGAGGTGGACAGAGAGTGAGGTGGACAGAGAGTGAGGTGGACAGAGAGAGTGGGGACAGAGAGTGAGGTGGACAGAGAGTGAGGTGGGCAGAGATTGAGGTGGACAGAGAGAGAGGTGGACAGAGAGTGAGGTGGACAGAGAGAGTGGGGACGGAGAGTGAGGTGGACAGACAGTGAGGTGGACAGAGAGAGGGGGGACAGAGAGAGGGGGGACAGAGAGTGATGTGGACAGAGAGTGAGGTGGACAGAGTGAGTGGTGGGCAGAGAGAGAGGTGGACAGAGAGTGAGGTGGAAGAGAGTGAGGTGGACAGAGAGTGAGGTGGACAGAGAGAGAGGTGGACAGAGAGTGAGGTGGACAGAGAGTGAGGTGGACAGAGAGAGAGGTGGACAGAGAGTGAGGTGGACAGAGAGTGAGGGGGGACAGAGAGTGAGGGGGGACAGAGAGTGAGGTGGACAGAGAGTGAGGTGGACAGAGAGTGAGGTGGACAGAGAGAGTGGGGACAGAGAGAGAGGTGGACAGAGAGTGAGCTGGACAGAGAGAGGGGGGACAGAGAGTGAGGTGGACAGAGAGAGAGGTGGGTAGAGAGTGAGGTGGACAGAGAGTGAGGTGGACAGAGAGAGTGGGGACAGAGAGTGAGGTGGACAGACAGTGAGGTGGACAGAGAGAGGGGGGACAGAGAGAGGGGGGACAGAGAGTGATGTGGACAGAGAGTGAGGTGGACAGAGTGAGTGGTGGGCAGAGAGAGAGGTGGACAGAGAGTGAGGTGGAAGAGAGTGAGGTGGACAGAGAGTGAGGTGGACAGAGAGAGAGGTGGACAGAGAGTGAGGTGGACAGAGAGTGAGGTGGACAGAGAGAGAGGTGGACAGAGAGTGAGGTGGACAGAGAGTGAGGGGGGACAGAGAGTGAGGGGGGACAGAGAGTGAGGTGGACAGAGAGTGAGGTGGACAGAGAGAGTGGGGACAGAGAGAGAGGTGGACAGAGAGTGAGCTGGACAGAGAGAGGGGGGACAGAGAGTGAGGTGGACAGAGAGAGAGGTGGGTAGAGAGTGAGGTGGACAGAGAGTGAGGTGGACAGAGAGAGTGGGGACAGAGAGTGAGGTGGACAGACAGTGAGGTGGACAGAGAGAGGGGGGACAGAGAGAGGGGGGACAGAGAGTGAGGTGGACAGAGTGAGTGGTGGACAGAGAGTGAGGTGGACAGAGTGAGTGGTGGGCAGAGAGAGAGGTGGACAGAGAGTGAGGTGGACGTGAGTGAGGTGGACAGAGAGTGAGGTGGACAGAGAGTGAGGTGGACAGAGAGAGAGGTGGACAGAGAGTGAGGTGGATAGAGAGTGAGGTGGACAGAGAGTGAGGGGGGACAGAGAGTGAGGGGGACAGAGAGTGAGGTGGACAGAGAGTGAGGTGGACAGAGAGAGGGGGGACAGAGAGTGAGGTGGACAGAGAGTGAGGTGGACAGAGAGAGTGGGGACAGAGAGAGAGGGGGGACAGAGAGTGAGGGGGACAGAGAGTAAGGTGGACAGAGAGTGAGGTGGACAGAGAGAGGGGGGACAGAGAGTGAGGTGGGCAGAGAGAGAGGTGGACAGAGAGTGAGGTGGACAGAGAGTGAGGTGGACAGAGAGTGAGGTGGACAGAGAGTGAGGTGGACAGAGAGAGTGGGGACAGAGAGTGAGGTGGACAGAGAGTGAGGTGGAAGAGAGTGAGGTGGACAGAGAGTGAGGTGGACAGAGAGAGTGGGGACAGAGAATGAGGTGGACAGAGAGTGAGGTGGACAGAGAGAGAGGTGGGTAGAGAGTGAGGTGGACAGAGAGTGAGGTGGACAGAGAGTGAGGTGGACAGAGAGAGGGGTTTCAGAGAGTGAGGTGGACAGAGAGTGAGGTGGACAGTTAGTGAGGTGGACAGAGAGAGAGGTGGGTAGAGAGTGAGGTGGACAGAGAGTGAGGTGGACAGAGCGAGAGGTGGACAGAGAGAGAGGTGGGCAGAGAGACAGAGAGAGAGGTGGACAGAGAGAGGGGAGACAGAGAGAGAGGTGGACAGAGAGTGAGGTGGACAGAGAGAGGGGGGCAGAGAGTGAGGTGGACAGAGAGAGAGGTGGACAGAGAGAGTGGGGACAGAGAGAGGGGGCAGAAGGAGACAGGGACAAAGAATGAGGGACAGAGAGTGGGGACAGAGAGAGGTGGACAGAGAGTGAGGTGGACAGAGAGTGAGGTGGAAGAGAGTGAGGTGGACAGAGAGTGAGGTGGACAGAGAGAGAGGTGGACAGAGAGTGAGGTGGACAGAGAGTGAGGTGGACAGAGAGTGAAGTGGGCAGAGAGAGTGGTGGGCAGTGAGAGTGGTGGGCAGAGAGTGAGGTGGACAGAGAGTGAGGTGGACAGAGAGTGAGGTGGACAGAGAGTGAGGTGGACAGAGAGAGAGGTGGACAGAGAGTGAGGTGGACAGAGAGTGAGGTGGACAGAGAGAGTGGGGACAGAGAGTGAGGTGGACAGAGAGAGAGATGGACAGAGAGAGAGATGGACAGAGAGAGTGGGGACAGAGATGAGGTGGACAGAGAGAGTGGGGAAAGAGAGTGAGGTGGACAGAGAGAGATGGACAGAGAGTGGGGACAGAGAGTGAGGTGGACAGAGAGAGGGTGGACAGAGAGTGAGGTGGACAGAGAGAGGGGGGACAGAGAGTGAGGTGGACAGAGAGAGGTGGACAGAGAGTGGGGACAGAGAGTGAGGTGGACAGAGAGAGGGGGGCAGATAGTGAGGTGGACAGAGAGAGTGGGGAAAGAGAGTGAGGTGGACAGAGAGAGTTGGACAGAGAGTGAGGTGGACAGAGAGAGGGGTGGACAGTGAGTGAGATGGACAGAGAGAGGGGGGACAGAGAGTGAGGTGGACAGAGAGTGAGGTGGGCAGAGAGAGGGGGGACAGAGAGTGAGGTGGACAGAGAGTGAGGTGGACAGAGAGAGAGGTGGACAGAGAGAGTGGGGACAGAGAGTGAGGTGGACAGAGAGTGAGGTGGACAGAGAGTGAGGTGGGTAGAGAGTGAGGTGGACAGAGAGTGAGGTGGACAGAGAGTGAGGTGGACAGAGAGAGAGGTGGACAGAGAGTGAGGTGCACAGAGAATGAGGTGGACAGAGAGAGTGGGGACAGAGAGTGAGGTGGACAGAGAGTGAGGTGGACAGAGAGAGTGGGGGCAGAGAGAGAGGTGGACAGAGAGAGAGGTGGACAGAGAGTGAGCTGGACAGAGAGAGGGGGGACAGAGAGTGAGGTGGACAGAGAGAGAGGTGGGTAGAGAGTGAGGTGGACAGAGAGTGAGGTGGACAGAGAGAGTGGGGACGGAGAGTGAGGTGGACAGACAGTGAGGTGGACAGAGAGAGGGGGGACAGAGAGAGGGGGGACAGAGAGTGATGTGGACAGAGAGTGAGGTGGACAGAGTGAGTGGGGGCAGAGAGTGAGGTGGACATAGAGAGAGGTGGACAGAGAGAGAGGTGGACAGAGAGAGAGGTGGACAGAGAGAGTGGGGGCAGAGAGTGAGGTGGACATAGAGAGAGGTGGACAGAGAGAGAGGTGGACAGAGAGTGAGGTGGACAGAGAGAGTGGGGACAGAGAGTGAGGTGGACAGAGAGTGAGGTGGACAGAGAGAGTGGGGGCAGAGAGAGAGGTGGACAGAGAGAGAGGTGGACAGAGAGTGAGCTGGACAGAGAGAGGGGGGACAGAGAGTGAGGTGGACAGAGAGAGAGGTGGGTAGAGAGTGAGGTGGACAGAGAGTGAGGTGGACAGAGAGAGTGGGGACGGAGAGTGAGGTGGACAGACAGTGAGGTGGACAGAGAGAGGGGGGACAGAGAGAGGGGGGACAGAGAGTGATGTGGACAGAGAGTGAGGTGGACAGAGTGAGTGGTGGGCAGAGAGAGAGGTGGACAGAGAGTGAGGTGGAAGAGAGTGAGGTGGACAGAGAGTGAGGTGGACAGAGAGTGAGGTGGACAGAGAGAGAGGTGGACAGAGAGTGAGGTGGACAGAGAGAGAGGTGGACAGAGAGTGAGGTGGACAGAGAGTGAGGGGGGACAGAGAGTGAGGGGGGACAGAGAGTGAGGTGGACAGAGAGTGAGGTGGACAGAGAGAGTGGGGACAGAGAGAGTGGTGGACAGAGAGAGAGGTGGACAGAGAGTGAGCTGGACAGAGAGAGGGGGGACAGAGAGTGAGGTGGACAGAGAGAGAGGTGGGTAGAGAGTGAGGTGGACAGAGAGTGAGGTGGACAGAGAGAGTGGGGACAGAGAGTGAGGTGGACAGACAGTGAGGTGGACAGAGAGAGGGGGGACAGAGAGAGGGGGGACAGAGAGTGAGGTGGACAGAGTGACTGGTGGTCAGAGAGTGAGGTGGACAGAGTGAGTGGTGGGCAGAGAGAGAGGTGGACAGAGAGTGAGGTGGAAGTGAGTGAGGTGGACAGAGAGTGAGGTGGACAGAGAGAGAGGTGGACAGAGAGTGAGGTGGACAGAGAGTGAGGTGGACAGAGAGTGAGGGGGGACAGAGAGTGAGGGGGACAGAGAGTGAGGTGGACAGAGAGTGAGGTGGACAGAGAGAGGGGGGACAGAGAGTGAGGTGGACAGAGAGTGAGGTGGACAGAGAGAGTGGTGGGCAGAGAGAGAGGTGGACAGAGAGTGAGGTGGACAGAGAGTGAGGTGGAAGAGAGTGAGGTGGACAGAGAGTGAGGTGGACAGAGAGTGAGGTGGACAGAGAGAGTGGGGACAGAGAGTGAGGTGGACAGAGAGTGAGGTGGAAGAGAGTGAGGTGGACAGAGAGTGAGGTGGACAGAGAGAGTGCGGACAGAGAGTGAGGTGGACAGAGAGTGAGGTGGACAGAGAGAGAGGTGGGTAGAGAGTGAGGTGGACAGAGAGTGAGGTGGACAGAGAGTGAGGTGGACAGAGAGAGAGGTTTCAGAGAGTGAGGTGGACAGAGAGTGAGGTGGACAGAGAGTGAGGTGGACAGAGAGAGAGGTGGGTAGAGAGTGAGGTGGACAGAGAGTGAGGTGGACAGAGCGAGAGGTGGACAGAGAGAGAGGTGGGCAGAGAGAGCGGGGACAGAGAGAGAGGTGGACAGAGAGAGTGGGGCAGAGAGAGAGGTGGACAGAGAGTGAGGTGGACAGAGAGAGGGGGGCAGAGAGTGAGGTGGACAGAGAGAGAGGTGGACAGAGAGAGTGGGGACAGAGAGAGGGGGCAGAAGGAGACAGGGACAAAGAATGAGGGACAGAGAGTGGGGACAGAGACAGGTGGACAGAGAGTGAGGTGGACAGAGAGTGAGGTGGAAGAGAGTGAGGTGGACAGAGAGTGAGGTGGACAGAGAGAGAGGTGGACAGAGAGTGAGGTGGACAGAGAGAGAGGTGGACAGAGAGTGAGGTGGACAGAGAGTGAGGTGGACAGAGAGTGAGGTGGGTAGAGAGAGTGGTGGGCAGTGAGAGTGGTGGGCAGAGAGTGAGGTGGACAGAGAGTGAGGTGGACAGAGAGTGAGGTGGAAGAGAGTGAGGTGGACAGAGAGTGAGGTGGACAGAGAGAGAGGTGGACAGAGAGTGAGGTGGACAGAGAGTGAGGT
Source organism: Chiloscyllium punctatum (assembly GCF_047496795.1). Classification (NCBI taxonomy): domain Eukaryota; kingdom Metazoa; phylum Chordata; class Chondrichthyes; order Orectolobiformes; family Hemiscylliidae; genus Chiloscyllium; species Chiloscyllium punctatum. The sequence goes on along the minus strand of NC_092752.1, from coordinate 76,879,645 downwards.
GGAGAGAGAGAGTGGGGACAGAGAGTGAGGTGGACAGAGAGAGAGATGGACAGAGAGAGTGGGGACAGAGATGAGGTGGACAGAGAGAGTGGGGAAAGAGAGTGAGGTGGACAGAGAGAGATGGACAGAGAGTGGGGACAGAGAGTGAGGTGGACAGAGAGAGGGTGGACAGAGAGTGAGGTGGACAGAGAGAGGGGGGACAGAGAGTGAGGTGGACAGAGAGAGGTGGACAGAGAGTGGGGACAGAGAGTGAGGTGGACAGAGAGAGGGGGGACAGATAGTGAGGTGGACAGAGAGAGTGGGGAAAGAGAGTGAGGTGGACAGAGAGAGTTGGACAGAGAGTGAGGTGGACAGAGAGAGAGGTGGACAGTGAGTGAGATGGACAGAGAGAGGGGGGACAGAGAGTGAGGTGGACAGAGTGAGGTGGGCAGAGAGAGGGGGGACAGAGAGTGAGGTGGACAGAGAGTGAGGTGGACAGAGAGAGAGGTGGACAGAGAGAGTGGGGACAGAGAGTGACGTGGACAGAGAGTGAGGTGGACAGAGAGTGAGGTGGGTAGAGAGTGAGGTGGACAGAGAGTGAGGTGGACAGAGAGTGAGGTGGACAGAGAGAGAGGTGGACAGAGAGTGAGGTGGACAGAGAATGAGGTGGACAGAGAATGAGGTGGACAGAGAGAGTGGGGACAGAGAGTGAGGTGGACAGAGAGTGAGGTGGGCAGAGAGTGAGGTGGACATAGAGAGAGGTGGACAGAGAGAGAGGTGGACAGAGAGTGAGGTGGACAGAGAGAGTGGGGACAGAGAGTGAGGTGGACAGAGAGTGAGGTGGACAGAGAGAGTGGGGGCAGAGAGAGAGGTGGACAGAGAGAGAGGTGGACAGAGAGTGAGCTGGACAGAGAGAGGGGGGACAGAGAGTGAGGTGGACAGAGAGAGAGGTGGGTAGAGAGTGAGGTGGACAGAGAGTGAGGTGGACAGAGAGAGTGGGGACGGAGAGTGAGGTGGACAGACAGTGAGGTGGACAGAGAGAGGGGGTACAGAGAGAGGGGGGACAGAGAGTGATGTGGACAGAGAGTGAGGTGGACAGAGTGAGTGGTGGGCAGAGAGAGAGGTGGACAGAGAGTGAGGTGGAAGAGAGTGAGGTGGACAGAGAGTGAGGTGGACAGAGAGAGAGGTGGACAGAGAGTGAGGTGGACAGAGAGAGAGGTGGACAGAGAGTGAGGTGGACAGAGAGTGAGGGGGGACAGAGAGTGAGGGGGGACAGAGAGTGAGGTGGACAGAGAGTGAGGTGGACAGAGAGAGTGGGGACAGAGAGTGAGCTGGACAGAGAGAGGGGGGACAGAGAGTGAGGTGGACAGAGAGAGAGGTGGGTAGAGAGTGAGGTGGACAGAGAGTGAGGTGGACAGAGAGAGTGGGGACAGAGAGTGAGGTGGACAGACAGTGAGGTGGACAGAGAGAGGGGGGACAGAGAGAGGGGGGACAGAGAGTGAGGTGGACAGAGTGACTGGTGGGCAGAGAGTGAGGTGGACAGAGTGAGTGGTGGGCAGAGAGAGAGGTGGGCAGAGAGAGAGGTGGAAGTGAGTGAGGTGGACAGAGAGTGAGGTGGACAGAGAGAGAGGTGGACAGAGAGTGAGGTGGACAGAGAGTGAGGTGGACAGAGAGTGAGGTGGACAGAGAGTGAGGGGGGACAGAGAGTGAGGGGGACAGAGAGTGAGGTGGACAGAGAGTGAGGTGGACAGAGAGAGGGGGGACAGAGAGTGAGGTGGACAGAGAGTGAGGTGGACAGAGAGAGTGGTGGGCAGAGAGAGAGGTGGACAGAGAGTGAGGTGGACAGAGAGTGAGGTGGAAGAGAGTGAGGTGGACAGAGAGTGAGGTGGACAGAGAGTGAGGTGGACAGAGAGAGTGGGGACAGAGAGTGAGGTGGACAGAGAGTGAGGTGGAAGAGAGTGAGGTGGACAGAGAGTGAGGTGGACAGAGAGAGTGGGGACAGAGAGTGAGGTGGACAGAGAGTGAGGTGGACAGAGAGAGAGGTGGGTAGAGAGTGAGGTGGACAGAGAGTGAGGTGGACAGAGAGTGAGGTGGACAGAGAGAGGGGTTTCAGAGAGTGAGGTGGACAGAGAGTGAGGTGGACAGAGAGTGAGGTGGACAGAGAGAGAGGTGGGTAGAGAGTGAGGTGGACAGAGAGTGAGGTGGACAGAGCGAGAGGTGGACAGAGAGAGGGGGGACAGAGAGTGAGGTGGACAGAGAGTGAGGTGGACAGAGAGAGTGGTGGGCAGAGAGAGAGGTGGACAGAGAGTGAGGTGGACAGAGAGTGAGGTGGAAGAGAGTGAGGTGGACAGAGAGTGAGGTGGACAGAGAGTGAGGTGGACAGAGAGAGTGGGGACAGAGAGTGAGGTGGACAGAGAGTGAGGTGGAAGAGAGTGAGGTGGACAGAGAGTGAGGTGGACAGAGAGAGTGGGGACAGAGAGTGAGGTGGACAGAGAGTGAGGTGGACAGAGAGAGAGGTGGGTAGAGAGTGAGGTGGACAGAGAGTGAGGTGGACAGAGAGTGAGGTGGACAGAGAGAGGGGTTTCAGAGAGTGAGGTGGACAGAGAGTGAGGTGGACAGAGAGTGAGGTGGACAGAGAGAGAGGTGGGTAGAGAGTGAGGTGGACAGAGAGTGAGGTGGACAGAGAGTGAGGTGGGCAGAGAGAGTGGTGGGCAGAGAGAGTGGTAGGCAGAGAGTGAGGTGGACAGAGAGAGAGGTGGGCAGAGAGAGCGGGGACAGAGAGAGAGGTGGACAGAGAGAGTGGGGCAGAGAGAGAGGTGGACAGAGAGTGAGGTGGACAGAGAGAGGGGGGCAGAGAGTGAGGTGGACAGAGAGAGAGGTGGACAGAGAGAGTGGGGACAGAGAGAGGGGGCAGAAGGAGACAGGGACAAAGAATGAGGGACAGAGAGTGGGGACAGAGACAGGTGGACAGAGAGTGAGGTGGACAGAGAGTGAGGTGGAAGAGAGTGAGGTGGACAGAGAGTGAGGTGGACAGAGAGAGAGGTGGACAGAGAGTGAGGTGGACAGAGAGTGAGGTGGACAGAGAGTGAGGTGGGCAGAGAGAGTGGTGGGCAGAGAGAGTGGTAGGCAGAGAGTGAGGTGGACAGAGAGTGAGGTGGACAGAGAGTGAGGTGGAAGAGAGTGAGGTGGACAGAGAGTGAGGTGGACAGAGAGAGAGGTGGACAGAGAGAGTGGGGACAGAGAGTGAGGTGGACAGAGAGTGAGGTGGACAGAGAGTGATGTGGAAGAGAGTGAGGTGGACAGAGAGTGAGGTGGACAGAGAGAGTGGGGACAGAGAGTGAGGTGGACAGAGAGTGAGGTGGGTAGTGAGTGAGGTCGACAGAGAGTGAGGTTGACAGAGAGTGAGGTGGACAGAGAGAGGGGTTTCAGAGAGTGAGGTGGACAGAGAGTGAGATGGACAGAGAGTGAGGTGGACAGATAGAGAGGTGGACAGAGAGTGAGGTGGACAGAGAGTGAGGTGGACAGAGAGAGAGGTGGACAGAGAGAGGGGGGACAGAGAGAGAGGTGGACAGAGAGAGGGGGGACAGAGAGAGAGGTGGAATGAGAGTGAGGTGGACAGAGAGAGGGGGGCAGAGAGTGAAGTGTACAGAGAGAGAGGTGGACAGAGAGAGTGGGGACAGAGAGAGGGGGCAGAAGGAGACAGGGACAAAGAATGAGGGACAGAGAGTGGGGACAGAGAGAGGGGGACAGAGAGTGAGGTGGACAGAGAGAGATTTGGGCAGAGAGTGAGGTGGGCAGAGAGAGTGGGGACAGAGAGAGAAAGGGGGGACAGAGAGTGAGGTGGACAGAGAGTGAGGTGGACGGAGAGTGAGGTGGACAGAGAGAGACGTGGGCAGAGAGTGGGGGGACAGAGAGAGTGGGGACAGAGAGAGAGGGGGGACAGAGAGTGAGGTGGACAGAGAGTGAGGTGGACAGAGAGTGAGGTGGACTGAGAGTGAGGTGGACAGAGAGTGAGCTGGACAGAGAGAGGGGGGACAGAGCGTGAGGTGGACAGAGAGTGAGGTGGGCAGAGAGCGGGGGGACAGAGAGTGAGGTGGACAGAGAGAGGGGGGACAGAGAGAGAGGTGGACAGAGAGAGCGGGACAGAGAGAGGGGGCAGAAGGAGACAGGGACAAAGAATGAGGGACAGAGAGTGGGGACAGAGAGAGGTGGACAGAGAGAGAGGTGGACAGAGAGAGAGGGGACAGAGAGTGAGGTGGACAGAGAGAGAGGTGGGCAGAGAGTGAGGTGGGCAGAGAGAGGGGGAACAGAGAGAGAGGTGGACAGAGAGAAGGGGGACAGAGAGACGGGGGACAGAGAGTGAGGTGGACAGAGAGAGGGGGACAGAGAGAGAGGTGGACAGAGAGAGAGGGTCAGAGAGTGAGGTGGACAGAGAGAGGGGGGCAGAGAGTGAGGTGGACAGAGAGAGAGGTGGACAGAGAGTGAGGTGGACAGAGAGAGAGGTGGACAGAGAGAGAGGTGGACAGAGAGAGACAGGGACAAAGAATGAGGGGCAGTGAGTGGGGACAGAGAGAGGGGGACAGAGAGTGAGGTGGACAGAGAGAGAGGGGACAGAGAGTGAGGTGGGCAGAGAGAGTGGGGACAGAGAGAGAGGGGGGACAGAGAGTGAGGTGGACAGAGAGTGAGGTGGACTGAGAGTGAGGTGGACAGAGAGAAAGGTGGACAGAAAGAGAGGTGGACACAGAGAGAGTTTTGGACAGAGAGAGAGGTGGACAGAGAGAGTGGGGACAGAGAGAGTGGGGACAGAGAGTAAGGTGGACAGAGAGTGAGGTGGACAGAGAGTGAGGTGGACAGAGAGTGAGGTGGACAGAGAGAGGGGGACAGAGAGTGAGGTGGACAGAGAGAGAGGGACAGAGAGTGAGGTGGACAGAGAGTGAGGTGGGCAGAGAGAGAAGTGGGTAGAGAGTGAGGTGTACAGAGAGTGAGGTGGACAGAAAGTGAGGTGGGCAGAGAGAGTGGGGACAGAGAGTGAGGTGGACAGAGAGAGAGATGGACAGAGAGAGTGGGGACAGAGAGTGAGGTGGACAGAGAGAGTGGGGACAGAGAGTGAGGTGGACAGAGAGTGAGGTGGACAGAGAGTGAGGTGGACAGAGAGTGAGGTGGAAGAGAGTGAGGTGGACAGAGAGTGAGGTGGACAGAGAGAGTGGGGACAGAGAGTGAGGTGGACAGAGAGTGAGGTGGACAGAGAGAGAGGTGGGTAGAGAGTGAGGTGGACAGAGAGTGAGGTTGACAGAGAGTGAGGTGGACAGAGAGAGGGGTTTCAGAGAGTGAGGTGGACAGAGAGTGAGATGGACAGAGAGTGAGGTGGACAGATAGAGAGGTGGACAGAGAGTGAGGTGGACAGAGAGTGAGGTGGACAGAGAGAGAGGTGGACAGAGAGAGAGGTGGGCTGAGAGAGGGGGGACAGAGAGAGAGGTGGACAGAGAGAGGGGGGACAGAGAGATAGGTGGAATGAGAGTGAGGTGGACAGAGAGAGGGGGGCAGAGAGTGACGTGTACAGAGAGAGAGGTGGACAGAGAGAGTGGGGACAGAGAGAGGGGGCAGAAGGAGACAGGGACAAAGAATGAGGGACAGAGAGTGGGGACAGAGACAGGTGGACAGAGAGTGAGGTGGACAGAGAGAGAGGTGGGCAGAGAGTGAGGTGGGCAGAGAGAGTGGGGACAGAGAGAGAAAGGGGGACAGAGAGTGAGGTGGACAGAGAGTGAGGTGGACAGAGAGTGAGGTGGACGGAGAGTGAGGTGGACAGAGAGAGAGGTGGGCAGAGAGTGGGGGGACAGAGAGAGTGGGGACAGAGAGAGAGGGGGGACAGAGAGTGAGGTGGACAGAGAGTGAGGTGGACAGAGAGTGAGGTGGACTGAGAGTGAGGTGGACAGAGAGTGAGCTGGACAGAGAGAGGGGGGACAGAGCGTGAGGTGGACAGAGAGTGAGGTGGGCAGAGAGCGGGGGGACAGAGAGTGAGGTGGACAGAGAGAGGGGGGACAGAGAGAGAGGTGGACAGAGAGTGAGGTGGACTGAGAGTGAGGTGGACAGAGAGTGAGCTGGACAGAGAGAGGGGGGACAGAGCGTGAGGTGGACAGAGAGTGAGGTGGGCAGAGAGCGGAGGGACAGAGAGTGGGGACAGAGAGAGGTGGACAGAGAGAGAGGTGGACAGAGAGAGAGGGGACAGAGAGTGAGGTGGACAGAGAGAGAGGTGGGCAGAGAGTGAGATGGGCAGAGAGTGAGGTAGGCAGAGAGAGGGGGGACAGAGAGAGAGGTGGACAGAGAGAGGGGGGACAGAGAGACGGGGGACAGAGAGTGAGGTGGACAGAGAGAGGGGGACAGAGAGTGAGGTGGACAGAGAGAGTGGGTCAGAGAGTGAGGTGGACAGAGAGAGGGGGACAGAGAGTGAGGTGGACAGAGAGAGAGGTGGACAGAGATTGAGGTGGACAGAGAGAGAGGTGGACAGAGAGAGTGGGGACAGAGAGAGGGGGCAGAAGGAGACAGGGACAAAGAATGAGGGGCAGTGAGTGGGGACAGAGAGAGGGGGACAGAGAGTGAGGTGGACAGAGAGAGAGGGGACAGAGAGTGAGGTGGGCAGAGAGAGTGGGGACAGAGAGAGAGGGGGGACAGAGAGTGAGGTGGACAGAGAGTGAGGTGGACTGAGAGTGAGGTGGACAGAGAGAGAGGTGGACAGAGAGAGAGGTGGACACAGAGAGAGTTTTGGACAGAGAGAGAGGTGGACAGAGAGAGTGGGGACAGAGAGAGTGGGGACAGAGAGTAAGGTGGACAGAGAGAGTGGGGACAGAGAGTGAGGTGGACAGAGAGTGAGGTGGACAGAGAGTGAGGTGGACAGAGAGTGAGGTGGACAGAGAGAGGGGGACAGAGAGTGAGGTGGACAGAGAGAGAGGGACAGAGAGTGAGGTGGACAGAGAGTGAGGTGGGCAGAGAGAGAGGTGGGTAGAGAGTGAGGTGTACAGAGAGTGAGGTGGACAGAGAGTGAGGTGGGCAGAGAGAGTGGGGACAGAGAGTGAGGTGGACAGAGAGAGAGATGGACAGAGAGAGTGGGGACAGAGAGTGAGGTGGACAGAGAGAGTGGGGACAGAGAGTGAGGTGGACAGAGAGTGAGGAGGACAGAGAGTGAGGTGGACAGAGAGTGATGTGGACAGAGAGAGTGGGGACAGAGAGAGTGGGGACAGAGAGTGAGGTGGGCAGAGAGTGAGGTGGACAGAGAGTGAGGTGGGCAGAGAGCGGGGGGACAGAGAGTGAGGTGGACAGAGAGAGGGGGGACAGAGAGAGAGGTGGACAGAGAGAGCGGGACAGAGAGAGGGGGCAGAAGGAGACAGGGACAAAGAATGAGGGACAGAGAGTGGGGACAGAGAGAGGTGGACAGAGAGAGAGGTGGACAGAGAGAGAGGGGACAGAGAGTGAGGTGGACAGAGAGAGAGGTGGGCAGAGAGTGAGGTGGGCAGAGAGAGGGGGGACAGAGAGAGAGGTGGACAGAGAGAGGGGGGACAGAGAGACGGGGGACAGAGAGTGAGGTGGACAGAGAGAGGGGGACAGAGAGTGAGGTGGACAGAGAGAGAGGGTCAGAGAGTGAGGTGGACAGAGAGAGGGGGACAGAGAGTGAGGTGGACAGAGAGAGAGGTGGACAGAGAGTGAGGTGGACAGAGAGAGAGGTGGACAGAGAGAGTGGGGACAGAGAGAGGGGGCAGAAGGAGACAGGGACAAAGAATGAGGGGCAGTGAGTGGGGACAGAGAGAGGGGGACAGAGAGAGAGGTGGACAGAGAGAGAGGGGACAGAGAGTGAGGTGGGCAGAGAGAGTGGGGACAGAGAGAGAGGGGGGACAGAGAGTGAGGTGGACAGAGAGTGAGGTGGACTGAGAGTGAGGTGGACAGAGAGTGAGGTGGACAGAGAGAGAGGTGGACACAGAGAGAGTTTTGGACAGAGAGAGAGGTGGACAGAGAGAGTGGGGACAGAGAGAGTGGGGACAGAGAGTAAGGTGGACAGAGAGAGTGGGGACAGAGAGTGAGGTGGACAGAGAGTGAGGTGGACAGAGAGTGAGGTGGACAGAGAGAGGGGGACAGAGAGTGAGGTGGACAGAGAGAGAGGGACAGAGAGTGAGGTGGACAGAGAGTGAGGTGGGCAGAGAGACAGGTGGGTAGAGAGTGAGGTGTACAGAGAGTGAGGTGGACAGAGAGTAAGGTGGGCAGAGAGAGTGGGGACAGAGAGTGAGGTGGGCAGAGAGAGTGGGGACAGAGAGAGAGGGGGGACAGAGAGTGAGGTGGACAGAGAGTGAGGTGGACTGAGAGTGAGGTGGACAGAGAGAGAGGTGGACAGAGAGAGAGGTGGACACAGAGAGAGTTTTGGACAGAGAGAGAGGTGGACAGAGAGAGTGGGGACAGAGAGAGTGGGGACAGAGAGTAAGGTGGACAGAGAGAGTGGGGACAGAGAGTGAGGTGGACAGAGAGTGAGGTGGACAGAGAGTGAGGTGGACAGAGAGTGAGGTGGACAGAGAGAGGGGGACAGAGAGTGAGGTGGACAGAGAGAGAGGGACAGAGAGTGAGGTGGACAGAGAGTGAGGTGGGCAGAGAGAGAGGTGGGTAGAGAGTGAGGTGTACAGAGAGTGAGGTGGACAGAGAGTGAGGTGGGCAGAGAGAGTGGGGACAGAGAGTGAGGTGGACAGAGAGAGAGATGGACAGAGAGAGTGGGGACAGAGAGTGAGGTGGACAGAGAGAGTGGGGACAGAGAGTGAGGTGGACAGAGAGCGAGGAGGACAGAGAGTGAGGTGGACAGAGAGTGATGTGGACAGAGAGAGTGGGGACAGAGAGAGTGGGGACAGAGAGTGAGGTGGGCAGAGAGTGAGGTGGACAGAGAGTGAGGTGGGCAGAGAGCGGGGGGACAGAGAGTGAGGTGGACAGAGAGAGGGGGGACAGAGAGAGAGGTGGACAGAGAGAGCGGGACAGAGAGAGGGGGCAGAAGGAGACAGGGACAAAGAATGAGGGACAGAGAGTGGGGACAGAGAGAGGTGGACAGAGAGAGAGGTGGACAGAGAGAGAGGGGACAGAGAGTGAGGTGGACAGAGAGAGAGGTGGGCAGAGAGTGAGGTGGGCAGAGAGAGGGGGGACAGAGAGAGAGGTGGACAGAGAGAGGGGGGACAGAGAGACGGGGGACAGAGAGTGAGGTGGACAGAGAGAGGGGGACAGAGAGTGAGGTGGACAGAGAGAGAGGGTCAGAGAGTGAGGTGGACAGAGAGAGGGGGACAGAGAGTGAGGTGGACAGAGAGAGAGGTGGACAGAGAGTGAGGTGGACAGAGAGAGAGGTGGACAGAGAGAGTGGGGACAGAGAGAGGGGGCAGAAGGAGACAGGGACAAAGAATGAGGGGCAGTGAGTGGGGACAGAGAGAGGGGGACAGAGAGAGAGGTGGACAGAGAGAGAGGGGACAGAGAGTGAGGTGGGCAGAGAGAGTGGGGACAGAGAGAGAGGGGGGACAGAGAGTGAGGTGGACAGAGAGTGAGGTGGACTGAGAGTGAGGTGGACAGAGAGAGAGGTGGACAGAGAGAGAGGTGGACACAGAGAGAGTTTTGGACAGAGAGAGAGGTGGACAGAGAGAGTGGGGACAGAGAGAGTGGGGACAGAGAGTAAGGTGGACAGAGAGAGTGGGGACAGAGAGTGAGGTGGACAGAGAGTGAGGTGGACAGAGAGTGAGGTGGACAGAGAGAGGGGGACAGAGAGTGAGGTGGACAGAGAGAGAGGGACAGAGAGTGAGGTGGACAGAGAGTGAGGTGGGCAGAGAGACAGGTGGGTAGAGAGTGAGGTGTACAGAGAGTGAGGTGGACAGAGAGTAAGGTGGGCAGAGAGAGTGGGGACAGAGAGTGAGGTGGACAGAGAGAGAGATGGACAGAGAGAGTGGGGACAGAGAGTGAGGTGGACAGAGAGTGAGGTGGACAGAGAGTGAGGTGGACAGAGAGAGAGGTGGACAGAGAGAGAGGTGGACAGAGAGTGAGGTGGACAGAGAGAGTGGGGACAGAGAGTGAGGTGGACAGAGAGAGTGGGGACAGAGAGAGAGGTGGACAGAGAGAGAGGTGGACAGAGAGTGAGCTGGACAGAGAGAGGGGGGACAGAGAATGAGATGGACAGAGAGAGAGGTGGGTAGAGAGTGAGGTGGACAGAGAGTGAGGTGGAAAGAGAGTGAGGTGGACAGAGAGAGGGGGGACAGAGAGTAAGGTGGACAGAGAGTGAGGTGGACAGAGAGAGTGGTGGGCAGAGAGAGTGATGGGCAGAGAGTGAGGTGGACAGAGAGTGAGGTGGAAGAGAGTGAGGTGGACTAAGAGTGAGGTGGACAGAGAGTGAGGTGGACAGAGAGTGAGGTGGACAGAGAGAGTGGGGGCAGAGAGTGAGGTGGGCAGAGAGTGAGGTGGACAGAGAGTGAGGTGGACAGAGAGAGTGGTGGGCAGAGAGTGAGGTGGACAGAGAGTGAGGTGGAAGAGAGTGAGGTGGACAGAGAGTGAGGTGGACAGAGAGAGAGGTGGACAGAGAGAGAGGTGGACAGAGAGAGTGGGGACAGAGAGAGTGGGGACAGAGAGTAAGGTGGACAGAGAGAGTGGGGACAGAGAGTGAGGTGGACAGAGAGTGAGGTGGGCAGAGAGAGAGAGGTCGGTAGAGAGTGAGGTGGACAGAGAGTGAGGTGGACAGAGAGTGAGGTGGGCAGAGAGAGTGGGGACAGAGAGTGAGGTGGACAGAGAGAGAGGTGGACAGAGAGAGTGGGGACAGAGAGTGAGGTGGACAGAGAGAGTGGGGACAGACAGTGAGGTGGACAGAGAGTGAGGTGGACAGAGAGTGAGGTGGACAGAGAGTGATGTGGACACAGAGAGTGGGGACAGAGAGAGTGGGGGCAGAGAGTGAGGTGGGCAGAGAGTGAGGTGGACAGAGAGAGAGGTGGACAGAGAGAGAGGTGGACAGAGAGAGAGGTGGACAGAGAGTGAGGTGGACAGAGAGAGTGGGGACAGAGAGTGAGGTGGACAGAGAGTGAGGTGGACAGAGAGAGTGGGGACAGAGAGAGGGGGGACAGAGAGTGAGGTGGACAGAGAGAGAGGTGGACAGAGAGTGAGGTGGATAGAGAGAGTGGGGACAGAGAGTGAGCTGGACAGAGAGAGGGGGGACAGAGAGTGAGGTGGACAGAGAGAGAGGTGGGTAGAGAGTGAGGTGGACAGAGAGTGAGGTGGAAAGAGAGTGAGGTGGACAGAGAGAGAGGGGACAGAGAGTGAGGTGGACAGAGAGTGAGGTGGACAGAGAGAGGGGGGACAGAGAGAGGGGGGACAGAGAGTGAGGTGGACAGAGAGTGAGGTGGACAGAGAGTGAGGTGGACAGAGAGAGTGGGGACAGAGAGAGAGGTGGACAGAGAGTGAGCTGGACAGAGAGAGTGGGGACAGAGAGTGAGGTGGACAGAGAGTGAGGTGGACAGAGAGAGGGGGGACAGAGAGAGGGGGGACAGAGTGAGGTGGACAGAGAGTGAGGTGGACAGAGAGAGTGGTGGGCAGAGAGAGTGGTGGGCAGAGAGTGAGGTGGACAGAGAGTGAGGTGGAAGAGAGTGAGGTGGACAGAGAGTGAGGTGGACAGAGAGTGAGGTGGACAGAGAGAGGGGCGACAGAGAGTGAGGTGGACAGAGAGTGAGGTGGACAGAGAGAGGGGGCACAGAGAGTGAGGTGGACAGAGAGTGAGGTGGACAGAGAGAGTGGTGAGCAGAGAGACAGGTGGACAGAGAGAGAGGTGGACAGAGAGTGAGGTGGAAAAGAGTGAGGTGGACAGTGAGTGAGGTGGACAGAGAGAGAGGTGGACAGAGAGTGAGGTGGACAGAGAGTGAGGTGGACAGAGAGAGTGGGGACAGAGAGTGAGGTGGACAGAGAGTGAGGTGGACAGAGAGAGAGGTGGACAGAGAGTGAGGTGGAAGAGAGTGAGGTGGACAGAGAGTGAGGTGGACAGAAAGAGTGGGGACAGAGAGTGAGGTGGACAGAGAGAGAGGTGGGTATAGAGTGAGGTGGACAGAGAGTGAGGTGGACAGAGAGTGAGGTGGTCAGAGAGTGAGGTGGACAGAGAGAGGGGTTTCAGAGAGTGAGGTGGACAGAGAGTGAGGTGGACAGAGAGTGAGGTGGGCAGAGAGTGAGGTGGACAGAGAGTGAGGTGGACAGAGAGAGAGGTGGACAGAGAGATAGGTGGGCAGAGAGAGATGGGCAGAGAGAGGGGGGACAGAGAGAGAGGTGGACAGAGAGAGGGGGACAGAGAGAGAGGTGGACAGAGAGTGAGGTGGACAGAGAGAGGGGGCAGAGAGTGAGGTGGACAGAGAGAGAGGTGGACAGAGAGAGTGGGGACAGAGAGAGGGGGCAGAAGGAGACAGGGACAAAGAATGAGGCACAGAGAGTGATGACAGAGAGCGGGGGGACAGAGAGTGAGGTGGACAGAGAGTGAGGTGGACAGAGAGTGAGGTGGACAGAGAGAGTGGGGACAGAGAGAGAGGTGGACAGAGAGTGAGCTGGACAGAGAGAGTGGGTCAGAGAGTGAGGTGGACAGAGAGTGAGGTGGACAGAGAGAGGGGGGACAGAGAGAGGGGGGACAGAGAGTGAGGTGGACAGAGAGTGAGGTGGACAGAGAGAGTGGTGGGCAGAGAGAGTGGTGGGCAGAGAGTGAGGTGGACAGAGAGTGAGGTGGACAGAGAGTGAGGTGGACAGAGAGTGAGGTGGACAGAGAGTGAGGTGGACAGAGAGTGAGGTGGACAGAGAGAGGGGCGACAGAGAGTGAGGTGGACAGAGAGTGAGGTGGACAGAGAGAGGGGGGACAGAGAGTGAGGTGGACAGAGAGTGAGGTGGACAGAGAGAGTGGTGGGCAGAGAGAGAGGTGGACAGAGAGAGAGGTGGACAGAGAGTGAGGTGGAAGAGAGTGAGGTGGACAGTGAGTGAGATTGACAGAGAGAGAGGTGGACAGAGAGTGAGGTGGACAGAGAGTGAGGTGGACAGAGAGAGTGGGGACAGAGAGTGAGGTGGACAGAGAGTGAGGTGGACAGAGAGAGTGGGGACAGAGAGAAGGGGGACAGAGTGTGAGGTGGGCAGAGAGTGAGGTGGACAGAGAGAGAGGTGGACAGAGAGAGCGGTGGGCAGAGAGAGTGGGGACAGAGAGAGAGGTGTGCAGAGAGAGGGGCGACAGAGCGTGAGGTGGACAGAGAGTGAGGTGGGCAGAGAGAGGGGGCACAGAGAGAGTGGGGGCAGAGAGTGAGGTGGGCAGAGAGTGAGGTGGACAGAGAGAGAGGTGGACAGAGAGAGAGGTGGACAGAGAGAGAGGTGGACAGAGAGTGAGGTGGACAGAGAGAGTGGGGACAGAGAGTGAGGTGGACAGAGAGTGAGGTGGACAGAGAGAGTGGGGACAGAGAGAGGGGGGACAGAGAGTGAGGTGGACAGAGAGATAGGTGGACAGAGAGTGAGGTGGACAGAGAGAGTGGGGACAGAGAGTGAGCTGGACAGAGAGAGGGGGGACAGAGAGTGAGGTGGACAGAGAGAGAGGTGGGTAGAGAGTGAGGTGGACAGAGAGTGAGGTGGAAAGAGAGTGAGGTGGACAGAGAGAGTGGGGACAGAGAGTGAGGTGGACAGAGAGTGAGGTGGACAGAGAGAGGGGGGACAGAGAGAGGGGGGACAGAGAGTGAGGTGGACAGAGAGTGAGGTGGACAGAGAGTGAGGTGGACAGAGAGAGTGGGGACAGAGAGAGAGGTGGACAGAGAGTGAGCTGGACAGAGAGAGTGGGGACAGAGAGTGAGGTGGACAGAGAGTGAGGTGGACAGAGAGAGGGGGGACAGAGAGAGGGGGGACAGAGTGAGGTGGACAGAGAGTGAGGTGGACAGAGAGAGTGGTGGGCAGAGAGAGTGGTGGGCAGAGAGTGAGGTGGACAGAGAGTGAGGTGGAAGAGAGTGAGGTGGACAGAGAGTGAGGTGGACAGAGAGTGAGGTGGACAGAGAGTGAGGTGGACAGAGAGAGGGGCGACAGAGAGTGAGGTGGACAGAGAGTGAGGTGGACAGAGAGAGGGGGGACAGAGAGTGAGGTGGACAGAGAGTGAGGTGGACAGAGAGAGTGGTGGGCAGAGAGAGAGGTGGACAGAGAGAGAGGTGGACAGAGAGTGAGGTGGAAGAGAGTGAGGTGGACAGTGAGTGAGGTGGACAGAGAGAGAGGTGGACAGAGAGTGAGGTGGACAGAGAGTGAGGTGGACAGAGAGAGTGGGGACAGAGAGTGAGGTGGACAGAGAGTGAGGTGGACAGAGAGAGAGGTGGACAGAGAGTGAGGTGTAAGAGAGTGAGGTGGACAGAGAGTGAGGTGGACAGAGAGAGTGGGGACAGAGAGTGAGGTGGACAGAGAGAGAGGTGGGTATAGAGTGAGGTGGACAGAGAGTGAGGTGGACAGAGAGTGAGGTGGTCAGAGAGTGAGGTGGACAGAGAGAGGGGTTTCAGAGAGTGAGGTGGACAGAGAGTGAGGTGGACAGAGAGTGAGGTGGGCAGAGAGTGAGGTGGACAGAGAGTGAGGTGGACAGAGAGAGAGGTGGACAGAGAGATAGGTGGGCAGAGAGAGGTGGGCAGAGAGAGGGGGGACAGAGAGAGAGGTGGACAGAGAGAGGGGGACAGAGAGAGAGGTGGACAGAGAGAGAGGTGGACAGAGAGAGTGGGGACAGAGAGAGGGGGCAGAAGGAGACAGGGACAAAGAATGAGGCACAGAGAGTGAGGACAGAGAGAGGGGGGACAGAGAGTGAGGTGGACAGAGAGAGTGGGTCAGAGAGTGAGGTGGACAGAGAGTGAGGTGGACAGAGAGAGGGGGGACAGAGAGAGGGGGGACAGAGAGTGAGGTGGACAGAGAGTGAGGTGGACAGAGAGAGTGGTGGGCAGAGAGAGTGGTGGGCAGAGAGTGAGGTGGACAGAGAGTGAGGTGGAAGAGAGTGAGGTGGACAGAGAGTGAGGTGGACAGAGAGTGAGGTGGACAGAGAGTGAGGTGGACAGAGAGAGGGGCGACAGAGAGTGAGGTGGACAGAGAGTGAGGTGGACAGAGAGAGGGGGGACAGAGAGTGAGGTGGACAGAGAGTGAGGTGGACAGAGAGAGTGGTGGGCAGAGAGAGAGGTGGACAGAGAGAGAGGTGGACAGAGAGTGAGGTGGAAGAGAGTGAGGTGGACAGTGAGTGAGGTGGACAGAGAGAGAGGTGGACAGAGAGTGAGGTGGACAGAGAGTGAGGTGGACAGAGAGAGTGGGGACAGAGAGTGAGGTGGACAGAGAGTGAGGTGGACAGAGAGAGTGGGGACTGAGAGAGAGGGGGGACAGAGTGTGAGGTGGGCAGAGAGTGAGGTGGACAGAGAGAGAGGTGGACAGAGAGAGCGGTGGGCAGAGAGAGTGGGGACAGAGAGAGAGGTGTGCAGAGAGAGGGGGGACAGAGCGTGAGGTGGACAGAGAGTGAGGTGGGCAGAGAGAGGGGGCACAGAGAGAGAGGTGGACAGAGAGTGAGGTGGACAGAGAGAGAGGTGGGTAGAGAGTGAGGTGGACAGAGAGTGAGGTGGACAGAGAGTGAGGTGGACAGAGAGTGAGGTGGACAGAGAGAGTGGGGACAGAGAGTGAGGTGGACAGAGAGTGAGGTGGACAGAGAGTGGGGGACAGAGAGTGAGGTGGACAGAGAGAGAGGGACAGAGAGTGAGGTGGACAGAGAGTGAGGTGGGCAGAGAGAGAGGTGGGTAGAGAGTGAGGTGTACAGAGAGTGAGGTGGACAGAAAGTGAGGTGGGCAGAGAGAGTGGGGACAGAGAGTGAGGTGGACAGAGAGAGAGATGGACAGAGAGAGTGGGGACAGAGAGTGAGGTGGACAGAGAGAGTGGGGACAGAGAGTGAGGTGGACAGAGAGTGAGGTGGACAGAGAGTGAGGTGGACAGAGAGTGAGGTGGAAGAGAGTGAGGTGGACAGAGAGTGAGGTGGACAGAGAGAGTGGGGACAGAGAGTGAGGTGGACAGAGAGTGAGGTGGACAGAGAGAGAGGTGGGTAGAGAGTGAGGTGGACAGAGAGTGAGGTTGACAGAGAGTGAGGTGGACAGAGAGAGGGGTTTCAGAGAGTGAGGTGGACAGAGAGTGAGATGGACAGAGAGTGAGGTGGACAGATAGAGAGGTGGACAGAGAGTGAGGTGGGCAGAGAGTGAGGTGGACAGAGAGAGAGGTGGACAGAGAGAGAGGTGGGCTGAGAGAGGGGGGACAGAGAGAGAGGTGGACAGAGAGAGGGGGGACAGAGAGATAGGTGGAATGAGAGTGAGGTGGACAGAGAGAGGAGGGCAGAGAGTGACGTGTACAGAGAGAGAGGTGGACAGAGAGAGTGGGGACAGGGAGAGGGGGCAGAAGGAGACAGGGACAAAGAATGAGGGACAGAGAGTGGGGACAGAGAGAGGGGGACAGAGAGTGAGGTGGACAGAGAGAGAGGTGGGCAGAGAGTGAGGTGGGCAGAGAGAGTGGGGACAGAGAGAGAAAGCGGGGACAGAGAGTGAGGTGGACAGAGAGTGAGGTGGACAGAGAGTGAGGTGGACGGAGAGTGAGGTGGACAGAGAGAGAGGTGGGCAGAGAGTGGGGGGACAGAGAGAGTGGGGACAGAGAGAGAGGGGGGACAGAGAGTGAGGTGGACAGAGAGTGAGGTGGACAGAGAGTGAGGTGGACTGAGAGTGAGGTGGACAGAGAGTGAGCTGGACAGAGAGAGGGGGGACAGAGCGTGAGGTGGACAGAGAGTGAGGTGGGCAGAGAGCGGGGGGACAGAGAGTGAGGTGGACAGAGAGAGGGGGGACAGAGAGAGAGGTGGACAGAGAGAGCGGGACAGAGAGAGGGGGCAGAAGGAGACAGGGACAAAGAATGAGGGACAGAGAGTGGGGACAGAGAGAGGTGGACAGAGAGAGAGGTGGACAGAGAGAGAGGGGACAGAGAGTGAGGTGGACAGAGAGAGAGGTGGGCAGAGAGTGAGGTGGGCAGAGAGTGAGGTGGGCAGAGAGAGGGGGGACAGAGAGAGAGGTGGACAGAGAGAGGGGGGACAGAGAGACGGGGGACAGAGAGTGAGGTGGACAGAGAGAGGGGGACAGAGAGTGAGGTGGACAGAGAGAGAGGGTCAGAGAGTGAGGTGGACAGAGAGAGGGGGACAGAGAGTGAGGTGGACAGAGAGAGAGGTGGACAGAGAGTGAGGTGGACAGAGAGAGAGGTGGACAGAGAGAGTGGGGACAGAGAGAGGGGGCAGAAGGAGACAGGGACAAAGAATGAGGGGCAGTGAGTGGGGACAGAGAGAGGGGGACAGAGAGTGAGGTGGACAGAGAGAGAGGGGACAGAGAGTGAGGTGGGCAGAGAGAGTGGGGACAGAGAGAGAGGGGGGACAGAGAGTGAGGTGGACAGAGAGTGAGGTGGACTGAGAGTGAGGTGGACAGAGAGAGAGGTGGAAAGAGAGAGAGGTGGACACAGAGAGAGTTTTGGACAGAGAGAGAGGTGGACAGAGAGAGTGGGGACAGAGAGAGTGGGGACAGAGAGTAAGGTGGACAGAGAGAGTGGGGACAGAGAGTGAGGTGGACAGAGAGTGAGGTGGACAGAGAGTGAGGTGGACAGAGAGTGAGGTGGACAGAGAGAGGGGGACAGAGAGTGAGGTGGACAGAGAGAGAGGGACAGAGAGTGAGGTGGGCAGAGAGAGAGGTGGGTAGAGAGTGAGGTGTACAGAGAGTGAGGTGTACAGAGAGTGAGGTGGACAGAGAGTGAGGTGGGCAGAGAGAGTGGGGACAGAGAGTGAGGTGGACAGAGAGAGAGATGGACAGAGAGAGTGGGGACAGAGAGTGAGGTGGACAGAGAGAGTGGGGACAGAGAGTGAGGTGGACAGAGAGTGAGGTGGACAGAGAGTGAGGTGGACAGAGAGTGATGTGGACAGAGAGAGTGGGGACAGAGAGAGTGGGGACAGAGAGTGAGGTGGGCAGAGAGTGAGGTGGACAGAGAGTGAGGTGGGCAGAGAGCGGGGGGACAGAGAGTGAGGTGGACAGAGAGAGGGGGGACAGAGAGAGAGGTGGACAGAGAGAGCGGGACAGAGAGAGGGGGCAGAAGGAGACAGGGACAAAGAATGAGGGACAGAGAGTGGGGACAGAGAGAGGTGGACAGAGAGAGAGGTGGACAGAGAGAGAGGGGACAGAGAGTGAGGTGGACAGAGAGAGAGGTGGGCAGAGAGTGAGGTGGGCAGAGAGAGGGGGGACAGAGAGAGAGGTGGACAGAGAGAGGGGGGACAGAGAGACGGGGGACAGAGAGTGAGGTGGACAGAGAGAGGGGGACAGAGAGTGAGGTGGACAGAGAGAGAGGGTCAGAGAGTGAGGTGGACAGAGAGAGAGGTGGACAGAGAGAGAGGTGGACAGAGAGTGAGGTGGACAGAGAGAGAGGTGGACAGAGAGAGTGGGGACAGAGAGAGGGGGCAGAAGGAGACAGGGACAAAGAATGAGGGGCAGTGAGTGGGGACAGAGAGAGGGGGACAGAGAGTGAGGTGGACAGAGAGAGAGGGGACAGAGAGTGAGGTGGGCAGAGAGAGTGGGGACAGAGAGAGAGGGGGGACAGAGAGTGAGGTGGACAGAGAGTGAGGTGGACTGAGAGTGAGGTGGACAGAGAGAGAGGTGGACAGAGAGAGAGGTGGACACAGAGAGAGTTTTGGACAGAGAGAGAGGTGGACAGAGAGAGTGGGGACAGAGAGAGTGGGGACAGAGAGTAAGGTGGACAGAGAGAGTGGGGACAGAGAGTGAGGTGGACAGAGAGTGAGGTGGGCAGAGAGAGAGGTGGGTAGAGAGTGAGGTGTGCAGAGAGTGAGGTGGACAGAGAGTGAGGTGGGCAGAGAGAGTGGGGACAGAGAGTGAGGTGGACAGAGAGAGAGATGGACAGAGAGAGTGGGGACAGAGAGTGAGGTGGACAGAGAGAGTGGGGACAGAGAGTGAGGTGGACAGAGAGTGAGGTGGACAGAGAGAGAGGTGGACAGAGAGAGAGGTGGACAGAGAGTGAGGTGGACAGAGAGAGTGGGGACAGAGAGTGAGGTGGACAGAGAGAGTGGGGACAGAGAGAGAGGTGGACAGAGAGAGAGGTGGACAGAGAGTGAGCTGGACAGAGAGAGGGGGGACAGAGAATGAGATGGACAGAGAGAGAGGTGGGTAGAGAGTGAGGTGGACAGAGAGTGAGGTGGAAAGAGAGTGAGGTGGACAGAGAGAGGGGGGACAGAGAGTAAGGTGGACAGAGAGTGAGGTGGAAAGAGAGAGTGGTGGGCAGAGAGAGTGATGGGCAGAGAGTGAGGTGGACAGAGAGTGAGGTGGAAGAGAGTGAGGTGGACTAAGAGTGAGGTGGACAGAGAGTGAGGTGGACAGAGAGTGAGGTGGACAGAGAGAGTGGGGGCAGAGAGTGAGGTGGGCAGAGAGTGAGGTGGACAGAGAGTGAGGTGGACAGAGAGAATGGTGGGCAGAGAGTGAGGTGGACAGAGAGTGAGGTGGAAGAGAGTGAGGTGGACAGAGAGTGAGGTGGACAGAGAGAGAGGTGGACAGAGAGAGAGGTGGACAGAGAGAGTGGGGACAGAGAGAGTGGGGACAGAGAGTAAGGTGGACAGAGAGAGTGGGGACAGAGAGTGAGGTGGACAGAGAGTGAGGTGGGCAGAGAGAGAGAGGTCGGTAGAGAGTGAGGTGGACAGAGAGTGAGGTGGACAGAGAGTGAGGTGGGCAGAGAGAGTGGGGACAGAGAGTGAGGTGGACAGAGAGAGAGGTGGACAGAGAGAGTGGGGACAGAGAGTGAGGTGGACAGAGAGAGTGGGGACAGACAGTGAGGTGGACAGAGAGTGAGGTGGACAGAGAGTGAGGTGGACAGAGAGTGATGTGGACAGAGAGAGTGGGGACAGAGAGAGTGGGGGCAGATAGTGAGGTGGGCAGAGAGTGAGGTGGACAGAGAGAGAGGTGGACAGAGAGAGAGGTGGACAGAGAGAGAGGTGGACAGAGAGTGAGGTGGACAGAGAGAGTGGGGACAGAGAGTGAGGTGGACAGAGAGTGAGGTGGACAGAGAGAGTGGGGACAGAGAGAGGGGGGACAGAGAGTGAGGTGGACAGAGAGAGAGGTGGACAGAGAGTGAGGTGGACAGAGAGAGTGGGGACAGAGAGTGAGCTGGACAGAGAGAGGGGGGACAGAGAGTGAGGTGGACAGAGAGAGAGGTGGGTAGAGAGTGAGATGGACAGAGAGTGAGGTGGAAAGTGAGTGAGGTGGACAGAGAGAGTGGGGACAGAGAGTGAGGTGGACAGAGAGTGAGGTGGACAGAGAGAGGGGGGACAGAGAGAGGGGGGACAGAGAGTGAGGCGGACAGAGAGTGAGGTGGACAGAGAGTGAGGTGGACAGAGAGAGTGGGGACAGAGAGAGAGGTGGACAGAGAGTGAGCTGGACAGAGAGAGTGGGTACAGAGAGTGAGGTGGACAGAGAGTGAGGTGGACAGAGAGTGAGGTGGACAGAGAGAGTGGTGGGCAGAGAGAGTGGTGGGCAGAGAGTGAGGTGGACAGAGAGTGAGGTGGAAGAGAGTGAGGTGGACAGAGAGTGAGGTGGACAGAGAGTGAGGTGGACAGAGAGTGAGGTGGACAGAGAGAGGGGCGACAGAGAGTGAGGTGGACAGAGAGTGAGGTGGACAGAGAGAGGGGGGACAGAGAGTGAGGTGGACAGAGAGTGAGGTGGACAGAGAGAGTGGTGGGCAGAGAGAGAGGTGGACAGAGAGAGAGGTGGACAGAGAGTGAGGTGGAAGAGAGTGAGGTGGACAGTGAGTGAGGTGGACAGAGAGAGAGGTGGACAGAGAGTGAGGTGGACAGAGAGAGTGGGGACAGAGAGTGAGGTGGACAGAGAGTGAGGTGGACAGAGAGAGAGGTGGACAGAGAGTGAGGTGGAAGAGAGTGAGGTGGACAGAGAGTGAGGTGGACAGAAAGAGTGGGGACAGAGAGTCAGGTGGACAGAGAGAGAGGTGGGTATAGAGTGAGGTGGACAGAGAGTGAGGTGGACAGAGAGTGAGGTGGTCAGAGAGTGAGGTGGACAGAGAGAGAGGTGGACAGAGAGAGAGGTGGACAGAGAGAGAGGTGGACAGAGAGTGAGGTGGACAGAGAGAGTGGGGACAGAGAGTGAGGTGGACAGAGAGTGAGGTGGACAGAGAGAGTGGGGACAGAGAGAGGGGGGACAGAGAGTGAGGTGGACAGAGAGAGAGGTGGACAGAGAGTGAGGTGGACAGAGAGAGTGGGGACAGAGAGAGGGGGCAGAAGGAGACAGGGACAAAGAATGAGGCACAGAGAGTGAGGACAGAGAGAGGGGGGACAGAGAGTGAGGTGGACAGAGAGTGAGGTGGACAGAGAGTGAGGTGGACAGAGAGAGTGGGCACAGAGAGAGAGGTGGACAGAGAGTGAGCTGGACAGAGAGAGTGGGTCAGAGAGTGAGGTGGACAGAGAGTGAGGTGGACAGAGAGAGGGGGGACAGAGAGAGGGGGGACAGAGAGTGAGGTGGACAGAGAGTGAGGTGGACAGAGAGAGTGGTGGGCAGAGAGAGTGGTGGGCAGAGAGTGAGGTGGACAGAGAGTGAGGTGGAAGAGAGTGAGGTGGACAGAGAGTGAGGTGGACAGAGAGTGAGGTGGACAGAGAGTGAGGTGGACAGAGAGAGGGGCGACAGAGAGTGAGGTGGACAGAGAGTGAGGTGGACAGAGAGAGGGGGGACAGAGAGTGAGGTGGACAGAGAGTGAGGTGGACAGAGAGAGTGGTGGGCAGAGAGAGAGGTGGACAGAGAGAGAGGTGGACAGAGAGTGAGGTGGAAGAGAGTGAGGTGGACAGTGAGTGAGATTGACAGAGAGAGAGGTGGACAGAGAGTGAGGTGGACAGAGAGTGAGGTGGACAGAGAGAGTGGGGACAGAGAGTGAGGTGGACAGAGAGTGAGGTGGACAGAGAGAGTGGGGACAGAGAGAAGGGGGACAGAGTGTGAGGTGGGCAGAGAGTGAGGTGGACAGAGAGAGAGGTGGACAGAGAGAGGGGGCACAGAGAGAGTGGGGGCAGAGAGTGAGGTGGGCAGAGAGTGAGGTGGACAGAGAGAGAGGTGGACAGAGAGAGAGGTGGACAGAGAGAGAGGTGGACAGAGAGTGAGGTGGACAGAGAGAGTGGGGACAGAGAGTGAGGTGGACAGAGAGTGAGGTGGACAGAGAGAGTGGGGACAGAGAGAGGGGGGACAGAGAGTGAGGTGGACAGAGAGATAGGTGGACAGAGAGTGAGGTGGACAGAGAGAGTGGGGACAGAGAGTGAGCTGGACAGAGAGAGGGGGGACAGAGAGTGAGGTGGACAGAGAGAGAGGTGGGTAGAGAGTGAGGTGGACAGAGAGTGAGGTGGAAAGAGAGTGAGGTGGACAGAGAGAGTGGGGACAGAGAGTGAGGTGGACAGAGAGTGAGGTGGACAGAGAGAGGGGGGACAGAGAGAGGGGGGACAGAGAGTGAGGTGGACAGAGAGTGAGGTGGACAGAGAGTGAGGTGGACAGAGAGAGTGGGGACAGAGAGAGAGGTGGACAGAGAGTGAGCTGGACAGAGAGAGTGGGGACAGAGAGTGAGGTGGACAGAGAGTGAGGTGGACAGAGAGAGGGGGGACAGAGAGAGGGGGGACAGAGTGAGGTGGACAGAGAGTGAGGTGGACAGAGAGAGTGGTGGGCAGAGAGAGTGGTGGGCAGAGAGTGAGGTGGACAGAGAGTGAGGTGGAAGAGAGTGAGGTGGACAGAGAGTGAGGTGGACAGAGAGTGAGGTGGACAGAGAGTGAGGTGGACAGAGAGAGGGGCGACAGAGAGTGAGGTGGACAGAGAGTGAGGTGGACAGAGAGAGGGGGGACAGAGAGTGAGGTGGACAGAGAGTGAGGTGGACAGAGAGAGTGGTGGGCAGAGAGAGAGGTGGACAGAGAGAGAGGTGGACAGAGAGTGAGGTGGAAGAGAGTGAGGTGGACAGTGAGTGAGGTGGACAGAGAGAGAGGTGGACAGAGAGTGAGGTGGACAGAGAGTGAGGTGGACAGAGAGAGTGGGGACAGAGAGTGAGGTGGACAGAGAGTGAGGTGGACAGAGAGAGAGGTGGACAGAGAGTGAGGTGGAAGAGAGTGAGGTGGACAGAGAGTGAGGTGGACAGAGAGAGTGGGGACAGAGAGTGAGGTGGACAGAGAGAGAGGTGGGTATAGAGTGAGGTGGACAGAGAGTGAGGTGGACAGAGAGTGAGGTGGTCAGAGAGTGAGGTGGACAGAGAGAGGGGTTTCAGAGAGTGAGGTGGACAGAGAGTGAGGTGGACAGAGAGTGAGGTGGGCAGAGAGTGAGGTGGACAGAGAGTGAGGTGGACAGAGAGAGAGGTGGACAGAGAGATAGGTGGGCAGAGAGAGGTGGGCAGAGAGAGGGGGGACAGAGAGAGAGGTGGACAGAGAGAGGGGGACAGAGAGAGAGGTGGACAGAGAGTGAGGTGGACAGAGAGAGGGGGCAGAGAGTGAGGTGGACAGAGAGAGAGGTGGACAGAGAGAGTGGGGACAGAGAGAGGGGGCAGAAGGAGACAGGGACAAAGAATGAGGCACAGAGAGTGAGGACAGAGAGAGGGGGGACAGAGAGTGAGGTGGACAGAGAGAGTGGGTCAGAGAGTGAGGTGGACAGAGAGTGAGGTGGACAGAGAGAGGGGGGACAGAGAGAGGGGGGACAGAGAGTGAGGTGGACAGAGAGTGAGGTGGACAGAGAGAGTGGTGGGCAGAGAGAGTGGTGGGCAGAGAGTGAGGTGGACAGAGAGTGAGGTGGAAGAGAGTGAGGTGGACAGAGAGTGAGGTGGACAGAGAGTGAGGTGGACAGAGAGTGAGGTGGACAGAGAGTGAGGTGGACAGAGAGAGGGGCGACAGAGAGTGAGGTGGACAGAGAGTGAGGTGGACAGAGAGAGGGGGGACAGAGAGTGAGGTGGACAGAGAGTGAGGTGGACAGAGAGAGTGGTGGGCAGAGAGAGAGGTGGACAGAGAGAGAGGTGGACAGAGAGTGAGGTGGAAGAGAGTGAGGTGGACAGTGAGTGAGATTGACAGAGAGAGAGGTGGACAGAGAGTGAGGTGGACAGAGAGTGAGGTGGACAGAGAGAGTGGGGACAGTGAGTGAGGTGGACAGAGAGTGAGGTGGACAGAGAGAGTGGGGACAGAGAGAAGGGGGACAGAGTGTGAGGTGGGCAGAGAGTGAGGTGGACAGAGAGAGAGGTGGACAGAGAGAGGGGGCACAGAGAGAGTGGGGGCAGAGAGTGAGGTGGGCAGAGAGTGAGGTGGACAGAGAGAGAGGTGGACAGAGAGAGAGGTGGACAGAGAGAGAGGTGGACAGAGAGAGTGGGGACAGAGAGTGAGGTGGACAGAGAGTGAGGTGGACAGAGAGAGTGGGGACAGAGAGAGGGGGGACAGAGAGTGAGGTGGACAGAGAGATAGGTGGACAGAGAGTGAGGTGGACAGAGAGAGTGGGGACAGAGAGTGAGCTGGACAGAGAGAGGGGGGACAGAGAGTGAGGTGGACAGAGAGAGAGGTGGGTAGAGAGTGAGGTGGACAGACAGTGAGGTGGAAAGAGAGTGAGGTGGACAGAGAGAGTGGGGACAGAGAGTGAGGTGGACAGAGAGTGAGGTGGACAGAGAGAGGGGGGACAGAGAGAGGGGGGACAGAGAGTGAGGTGGACAGAGAGTGAGGTGGACAGAGAGTGAGGTGGACAGAGAGAGTGGGGACAGAGAGAGAGGTGGACAGAGAGTGAGCTGGACAGAGAGAGTGGGGACAGAGAGTGAGGTGGACAGAGAGTGAGGTGGACAGAGAGAGGGGGGACAGAGAGAGGGGGGACAGAGTGAGGTGGACAGAGAGTGAGGTGGACAGAGAGAGTGGTGGGCAGAGAGAGTGGTGGGCAGAGAGTGAGGTGGACAGAGAGTGAGGTGGAAGAGAGTGAGGTGGACAGAGAGTGAGGTGGACAGAGAGTGAGGTGGACAGAGAGTGAGGTGGACAGAGAGAGGGGCGACAGAGAGTGAGGTGGACAGAGAGTGAGGTGGACAGAGAGAGGGGGGACAGAGAGTGAGGTGGACAGAGAGTGAGGTGGACAGAGAGAGTGGTGGGCAGAGAGAGAGGTGGACAGAGAGAGAGGTGGACAGAGAGTGAGGTGGAAGAGAGTGAGGTGGACAGTGAGTGAGGTGGACAGAGAGAGAGGTGGACAGAGAGTGAGGTGGACAGAGAGTGAGGTGGACAGAGAGAGTGGGGACAGAGAGTGAGGTGGACAGAGAGTGAGGTGGACAGAGAGAGAGGTGGACAGAGAGTGAGGTGGAAGAGAGTGAGGTGGACAGAGAGTGAGGTGGACAGAGAGAGTGGGGACAGAGAGTGAGGTGGACAGAGAGAGAGGTGGGTATAGAGTGAGGTGGACAGAGAGTGAGGTGGACAGAGAGTGAGGTGGTCAGAGAGTGAGGTGGACAGAGAGAGGGGTTTCAGAGAGTGAGGTGGACAGAGAGTGAGGTGGACAGAGAGTGAGGTGGGCAGAGAGTGAGGTGGACAGAGAGTGAGGTGGACAGAGAGAGAGGTGGACAGAGAGATAGGTGGGCAGAGAGAGGTGGGCAGAGAGAGGGGGGACAGAGAGAGAGGTGGACAGAGAGAGGGGGACAGAGAGAGAGGTGGACAGAGAGTGAGGTGGACAGAGAGAGGGGGCAGAGAGTGAGGTGGACAGAGAGAGAGGTGGACAGAGAGAGTGGGGACAGAGAGAGGGGGCAGAAGGAGACAGGGACAAAGAATGAGGCACAGAGAGTGAGGACAGAGAGAGGGGGGACAGAGAGTGAGGTGGACAGAGAGAGTGGGTCAGAGAGTGAGGTGGACAGAGAGTGAGGTGGACAGAGAGAGGGGGGACAGAGAGAGGGGGGACAGAGAGTGAGGTGGACAGAGAGTGAGGTGGACAGAGAGAGTGGTGGGCAGAGAGAGTGGTGGGCAGAGAGTGAGGTGGACAGAGAGTGAGGTGGAAGAGAGTGAGGTGGACAGAGAGTGAGGTGGACAGAGAGTGAGGTGGACAGAGAGTGAGGTGGACAGAGAGAGGGGCGACAGAGAGTGAGGTGGACAGAGAGTGAGGTGGACAGAGAGAGGGGGGACAGAGAGTGAGGTGGACAGAGAGAGTGGGGACAGAGAGTGAGGTGGACAGAGAGTGAGGTGGACAGAGAGAGTGGGGACAGAGAGAGAGGGGGGACAGAGTGTGAGGTGGGCAGAGAGTGAGGTGGACAGAGAGAGAGGTGGACAGAGAGAGCGGTGGGCAGAGAGAGTGGGGACAGAGAGAGAGGTGTGCAGAGAGAGGGGGGACAGAGCGTGAGGTGGACAGAGAGTGAGGTGGGCAGAGAGAGGGGGCACAGAGAGAGAGGTGGACAGAGAGTGAGGTGGACAGAGAGAGAGGTGGGTAGAGAGTGAGGTGGACAGAGAGTGAGGTGGACAGAGAGTGAGGTGGACAGAGAGTGAGGTGGACAGAGAGAGTGGGGACAGAGAGTGAGGTGGACAGAGAGTGAGGTGGACAGAGAGTGGGGGACAGAGAGTGAGGTGGACAGAGAGAGAGGGACAGAGAGTGAGGTGGACAGAGAGTGAGGTGGGCAGAGAGAGAGGTGGGTAGAAAGTGAGGTGTACAGAGAGTGAGGTGGACAGAAAGTGAGGTGGGCAGAGAGAGTGGGGACAGAGAGTGAGGTGGACAGAGAGAGAGATGGACAGAGAGAGTGGGGACAGAGAGTGAGGTGGACAGAGAGAGTGGGGACAGAGAGTGAGGTGGACAGAGAGTGAGGTGGACAGAGAGTGAGGTGGACAGAGAGTGAGGTGGAAGAGAGTGAGGTGGACAGAGAGTGAGGTGGACAGAGAGAGTGGGGACAGAGAGTGAGGTGGACAGAGAGTGAGGTGGACAGAGAGAGAGGTGGGTAGAGAGTGAGGTGGACAGAGAGTGAGTTTGACAGAGAGTGAGGTGGACAGAGAGAGGGGTTTCAGAGAGTGAGGTGGACAGAGAGTGAGATGGACAGAGAGTGAGGTGGACAGATAGAGAGGTGGACAGAGAGTGAGGTGGGCAGAGAGTGAGGTGGACAGAGAGAGAGGTGGACAGAGAGAGAGGTGGGCTGAGAGAGGGGGGACAGAGAGAGAGGTGGACAGAGAGAGGAGGGACAGAGAGATAGGTGGAATGAGAGTGAGGTGGACAGAGAGAGGGGGGCAGAGAGTGACGTGTACAGAGAGAGAGGTGGACAGAGAGAGTGGGGACAGGGAGAGGGGGCAGAAGGAGACAGGGACAAAGAATGAGGGACAGAGAGTGGGGACAGAGAGAGGGGGACAGAGAGTGAGGTGGACAGAGAGAGAGGTGGGCAGAGAGTGAGGTGGGCAGAGAGAGTGGGGACAGAGAGAGAAAGGGGGGACAGAGAGTGAGGTGGACAGAGAGTGAGGTGGACAGAGAGTGAGGTGGACAGAGAGTGAGGTGGACGGAGAGTGAGGTGGACAGAGAGAGAGGTGGGCAGAGAGTGGGGGGACAGAGAGAGTGGGGACAGAGAGAGAGGGGGGACAGAGAGTGAGGTGGACAGAGAGTGAGGTGGACAGAGAGTGAGGTGGACTGAGAGTGAGGTGGACAGAGAGTGAGCTGGACAGAGAGAGGGGGGACAGAGCGTGAGGTGGACAGAGAGTGAGGTGGGCAGAGAGCGGGGGGACAGAGAGTGAGGTGGACAGAGAGAGGGGGGACAGAGAGAGAGGTGGACAGAGAGAGCGGGACAGAGAGAGGGGGCAGAAGGAGACAGGGACAAAGAATGAGGGACAGAGAGTGGGGACAGAGAGAGGTGGACAGAGAGAGAGGTGGACAGAGAGAGAGGGGACAGAGAGTGAGGTGGACAGAGAGAGAGGTGGGCAGAGAGTGAGGTGGGCAGAGAGTGAGGTGGGCAGAGAGAGGGGGGACAGAGAGAGAGGTGGACAGAGAGAGGGGGGACAGAGAGACGGGGGACAGAGAGTGAGGTGGACAGAGAGAGGGGGACAGAGAGTGAGGTGGACAGAGAGAGAGGGTCAGAGAGTGAGGTGGACAGAGAGAGGGGGACAGAGAGTGAGGTGGACAGAGAGAGTGGTGGACAGAGAGTGAGGTGGACAGAGAGAGAGGTGGACAGAGAGAGTGGGGACAGAGAGAGGGGGCAGAAGGAGACAGGGACAAAGAATGAGGGGCAGTGAGTGGGGACAGAGAGAGGGGGACAGAGAGTGAGGTGGACAGAGAGAGAGGGGACAGAGAGTGAGGTGGGCAGAGAGAGTGGGGACAGAGAGAGAGGGGGGACAGAGAGTGAGGTGGACAGAGAGTGAGGTGGACTGAGAGTGAGGTGGACAGAGAGAGAGGTGGACAGAGAGAGAGGTGGACACAGAGAGAGTTTTGGACAGAGAGAGAGGTGGACAGAGAGAGTGGGGACAGAGAGAGTGGGGACAGAGAGTAAGGTGGACAGAGAGAGTGGGGACAGAGAGTGAGGTGGACAGAGAGTGAGGTGGACAGAGAGTGAGGTGGACAGAGAGTGAGGTGGACAGAGAGAGGGGGACAGAGAGTGAGGTGGACAGAGAGAGAGGGACAGAGAGTGAGGTGGACAGAGAGTGAGGTGGGCAGAGAGAGAGGTGGGTAGAGAGTGAGGTGTACAGAGAGTGAGGTGGACAGAGAGTGAGGTGGGCAGAGAGAGTGGGGACAGAGAGTGAGGTGGACAGAGAGAGAGATGGACAGAGAGAGTGGGGACAGAGAGTGAGGTGGACAGAGAGAGTGGGGACAGAGAGTGAGGTGGACAGAGAGTGAGGTGGACAGAGAGTGAGGTGGACAGAGAGTGATGTGGACAGAGAGAGTGGGGACAGAGAGAGTGGGGACAGAGAGTGAGGTGGGCAGAGAGTGAGGTGGACAGAGAGTGAGGTGGGCAGAGAGCGGGGGGACAGAGAGTGAGGTGGACAGAGAGAGGGGGGACAGAGAGAGAGGTGGACAGAGAGAGCGGGACAGAGAGAGGGGGCAGAAGGAGACAGGGACAAAGAATGAGGGACAGAGAGTGGGGACAGAGAGAGGTGGACAGAGAGAGAGGTGGACAGAGAGAGAGGGGACAGAGAGTGAGGTGGACAGAGAGAGAGGTGGGCAGAGAGTGAGGTGGGCAGAGAGAGGGGGGACAGAGAGAGAGGTGGACAGAGAGAGGGGGGACAGAGAGACGGGGGACAGAGAGTGAGGTGGACAGAGAGAGGGGGACAGAGAGTGAGGTGGACAGAGAGAGAGGGTCAGAGAGTGAGGTGGACAGAGAGAGGGGGACAGAGAGTGAGGTGGACAGAGAGAGAGGTGGACAGAGAGTGAGGTGGACAGAGAGAGAGGTGGACAGAGAGAGTGGGGACAGAGAGAGGGGGCAGAAGGAGACAGGGACAAAGAATGAGGGGCAGTGAGTGGGGACAGAGAGAGGGGGACAGAGAGTGAGGTGGACAGAGAGAGAGGCGACAGAAAGTGAGGTGGGCAGAGAGAGTGGGGACAGAGAGAGAGGGGGGACAGAGAGTGAGGTGGACAGAGAGTGAGGTGGACTGAGAGTGAGGTGGACAGAGAGAGAGGTGGACAGAGAGAGAGGTGGACAGAGAGAGAGGTGGACACAGAGAGAGTTTTGGACAGAGAGAGAGGTGGACAGAGAGAGTGGGGACAGAGAGAGTGGGGACAGAGAGTAAGGTGGACAGAGAGAGTGGGGACAGAGAGTGAGGTGGACAGAGAGTGAGGTGGACAGAGAGTGAGGTGGACAGAGAGAGGGGGACAGAGAGTGAGGTGGACAGAGAGAGAGGGACAGATAGTGAGGTGGACAGAGAGTGAGGTGGGCAGAGAGAGAGGTGGGTAGAGAGTGAGGTGTACAGAGAGTGAGGTGGACAGAGAGTGAGGTGGGCAGAGAGAGTGGGGACAGAGAGTGAGGTGGACAGAGAGAGAGATGGACAGAGAGAGTGGGGACAGAGAGTGAGGTGGACAGAGAGAGTGGGGACAGAGAGTGAGGTGGACAGAGAGTGAGGTGGACAGAGAGAGAGGTGGACAGAGAGAGAGGTGGACAGAGAGTGAGGTGGACAGAGAGTGAGGTGGACAGAGAGAGTGGGGACAGAGAGTGAGGTGGACTGAGAGAGTGGGGACAGAGAGAGAGGTGGACAGAGAGAGAGGTGGACAGAGAGTGAGCTGGACAGAGAGAGGGGGGACAGAGAATGAGATGGACAGAGAGAGAGGTGGGTAGAGAGTGAGGTGGACAGAGAGTGAGGTGGAAAGAGAGTGAGGTGGACAGAGAGAGGGGGGACAGAGAGTAAGGTGGACAGAGAGTGAGGTGGACAGAGAGAGTGGTGGGCAGAGAGAGTGATGGGCAGAGAGTGAGGTGGACAGAGAGTGAGGTGGAAGAGAGTGAGGTGGACTAAGAGTGAGGTGGACAGAGAGTGAGGTGGACAGAGAGTGAGGTGGACAGAGAGAGTGGGGGCAGAGAGTGAGGTGGGCAGAGAGTGAGGTGGACAGAGAGTGAGGTGGACAGAGAGAGTGGTGGGCAGAGAGTGAGGTGGACAGAGAGTGAGGTGGAAGAGAGTGAGGTGGACAGAGAGTGAGGTGGACAGAGAGAGAGGTGGACAGAGAGAGAGGTGGACA
Organism: Chiloscyllium punctatum; assembly: GCF_047496795.1. Lineage (NCBI taxonomy): Eukaryota > Metazoa > Chordata > Chondrichthyes > Orectolobiformes > Hemiscylliidae > Chiloscyllium > Chiloscyllium punctatum. The sequence continues at coordinate 76,848,974 of NC_092752.1, read as the reverse complement.
GAGAGAGTGGGGACAGAGAGAGTGGGGACAGAGAGTAAGGTGGACAGAGAGAGTGGGGACAGAGAGTGAGGTGGACAGAGAGTGAGGTGGGCAGAGAGAGAGAGGTCGGTAGAGAGTGAGGTGGACAGAGAGTGAGGTGGACAGAGAGTGAGGTGGGCAGAGAGAGTGGGGACAGAGAGTGAGGTGGACAGAGAGAGAGGTGGACAGAGAGAGTGGGGACAGAGAGTGAGGTGGACAGAGAGAGTGGGGACAGACAGTGAGGTGGACAGAGAGTGAGGTGGACAGAGAGTGAGGTGGACAGAGAGTGATGTGGACAGAGAGAGTGGGGACAGAGAGAGTGGGGGCAGATAGTGAGGTGGGCAGAGAGTGAGGTGGACAGAGAGAGAGGTGGACAGAGAGAGAGGTGGACAGAGAGAGAGGTGGACAGAGAGTGAGGTGGACAGAGAGAGTGGGGACAGAGAGTGAGGTGGACAGAGAGTGAGGTGGACAGAGAGTGAGGTGGACAGAGAGAGTGGGGACAGAGAGAGGGGGGACAGAGAGTGAGGTGGACAGAGAGAGAGGTGGACAGAGAGTGAGGTGGACAGAGAGAGTGGGGACAGAGAGTGAGCTGGACAGAGAGAGGGGGGACAGAGAGTGAGGTGGACAGAGAGAGAGGTGGGTAGAGAGTGAGGTGGACAGAGAGTGAGGTGGAAAGTGAGTGAGGTGGACAGAGAGAGTGGGGACAGAGAGTGAGGTGGACAGAGAGTGAGGTGGACAGAGAGAGGGGGGACAGAGAGAGGGGGGACAGAGAGTGAGGCGGACAGAGAGTGAGGTGGACAGAGAGTGAGGTGGACAGAGAGAGTGGGGACAGAGAGAGAGGTGGACAGAGAGTGAGCTGGACAGAGAGAGTGGGTACAGAGAGTGAGGTGGACAGAGAGTGAGGTGGACAGAGAATGAGGTGGACAGAGAGAGTGGTGGGCAGAGAGAGTGGTGGGCAGAGAGTGAGGTGGACAGAGAGTGAGGTGGAAGAGAGTGAGGTGGACAGAGAGTGAGGTGGACAGAGAGTGAGGTGGACAGAGAGTGAGGTGGACAGAGAGAGGGGCGACAGAGAGTGAGGTGGACAGAGAGTGAGGTGGACAGAGAGAGGGGGGACAGAGAGTGAGGTGGACAGAGAGTGAGGTGGACAGAGAGAGTGGTGGGCAGAGAGAGAGGTGGACAGAGAGAGAGGTGGACAGAGAGTGAGGTGGAAGAGAGTGAGGTGGACAGTGAGTGAGGTGGACAGAGAGAGAGGTGGACAGAGAGTGAGGTGGACAGAGAGTGAGGTGGACAGAGAGAGTGGGGACAGAGAGTGAGGTGGACAGAGAGTGAGGTGGACAGAGAGAGAGGTGGACAGAGAGTGAGGTGGAAGAGAGTGAGGTGGACAGAGAGTGAGGTGGACAGAAAGAGTGGGGACAGAGAGTGAGGTGGACAGAGAGAGAGGTGGGTATAGAGTGAGGTGGACAGAGAGTGAGGTGGACAGAGAGTGAGGTGGTCAGAGAGTGAGGTGGACAGAGAGAGGGGTTTCAGAGAGTGAGGTGGACAGAGAGTGAGGTGGACAGAGAGTGAGGTGGGCAGAGAGTGAGGTGGACAGAGAGTGAGGTGGACAGAGAGAGAGGTGGACAGAGAGATAGGTGGGCAGAGAGAGGTGGGCAGAGAGAGGGGGGACAGAGAGAGAGGTGGACAGAGAGTGAGGTGGACAGAGAGAGGGGGCAGAGAGCGAGGTGGACAGAGAGAGAGGTGGACAGAGAGAGTGGGGACAGAGAGAGGGGGCAGAAGGAGACAGGGACAAAGAATGAGGCACAGAGAGTGAGGACAGAGAGAGGGGGGACAGAGAGTGAGGTGGACAGAGAGTGAGGTGGACAGAGAGTGAGGTGGACAGAGAGAGTGGGGACAGAGAGAGAGGTGGACAGAGAGTGAGCTGGACAGAGAGAGTGGGTCAGAGAGTGAGGTGGACAGAGAGTGAGGTGGACAGAGAGAGGGGGGACAGAGAGAGGGGGGACAGAGAGTGAGGTGGACAGAGAGTGAGGTGGACAGAGAGAGTGGTGGGCAGAGAGAGTGGTGGAAGAGAGTGAGGTGGACAGAGAGTGAGGTGGACAGAGAGTGAGGTGGACAGAGAGTGAGGTGGACAGAGAGAGGGGCGACAGAGAGTGAGGTGGACAGAGAGTGAGGTGGACAGAGAGAGGGGGGACAGAGAGTGAGGTGGACAGAGAGTGAGGTGGACAGAGAGAGTGGTGGGCAGAGAGAGAGGTGGACAGAGAGAGAGGTGGACAGAGAGTGAGGTGGAAGAGAGTGAGGTGGACAGTGAGTGAGGTGGACAGAGAGAGAGGTGGACAGAGAGTGAGGTGGACAGAGAGTGAGGTGGACAGAGAGAGTGGGGACAGAGAGTGAGGTGGACAGAGAGTGAGGTGGACAGAGAGAGTGGGGACAGAGAGAGAGGTGGACAGAGAGTGAGCTGGACAGAGAGAGTGGGTCAGAGAGTGAGGTGGACAGAGAGTGAGGTGGACAGAGAGAGGGGGGACAGAGAGAGGGGGGACAGAGAGTGAGGTGGACAGAGAGTGAGGTGGACAGAGAGAGTGGTGGGCAGAGAGAGTGGTGGAAGAGAGTGAGGTGGACAGAGAGTGAGGTGGACAGAGAGTGAGGTGGACAGAGAGTGAGGTGGACAGAGAGAGGGGCGACAGAGAGTGAGGTGGACAGAGAGTGAGGTGGACAGAGAGAGGGGGGACAGAGAGTGAGGTGGACAGAGAGTGAGGTGGACAGAGAGAGTGGTGGGCAGAGAGAGAGGTGGACAGAGAGAGAGGTGGACAGAGAGTGAGGTGGAAGAGAGTGAGGTGGACAGTGAGTGAGGTGGACAGAGAGAGAGGTGGACAGAGAGTGAGGTGGACAGAGAGTGAGGTGGACAGAGAGAGTGGGGACAGAGAGTGAGGTGGACAGAGAGTGAGGTGGACAGAGAGAGTGGGGACAGAGAGAAGGGGGACAGAGTGTGAGGTGGGCAGAGAGTGAGGTGGACAGAGAGAGAGGTGGACAGAGAGAGCGGTGGGCAGAGAGAGTGGGGACAGAGAGAGAGGTGTGCAGAGAGAGGGGGGACAGAGCGTGAGGTGGACAGAGAGTGAGGTGGGCAGAGAAGGGGGCACAGAGAGAGTGGGGGCAGAGAGTGAGGTGGGCAGAGAGTGAGGTGGACAGAGAGAGAGGTGGACAGAGAGAGAGGTGGACAGAGAGAGAGGTGGACAGAGAGTGAGGTGGACAGAGAGAGTGGGGACAGAGAGTGAGGTGGACAGAGAGTGAGGTGGACAGAGAGAGTGGGGACAGAGAGAGGGGGGACAGAGAGTGAGGTGGACAGAGAGAGAGGTGGACAGAGAGTGAGGTGGACAGAGAGAGTGGGGACAGAGAGTGAGCTGGACAGAGAGAGGGGGGACAGAGAGTGAGGTGGACAGAGAGAGAGGTGGGTAGAGAGTGAGGTGGACAGAGAGTGAGGTGGAAAGAGAGTGAGGTGGACAGAGAGAGTGGGGACAGAGAGTGAGGTGGACAGAGAGTGAGGTGGACAGAGAGAGGGGGGACAGAGAGAGAGGTGGACAGAGAGTGAGGTGGACAGAGAGAGAGGTGGGTAGAGAGTGAGGTGGACAGAGAGTGATGTGGACAGAGAGTGAGGTGGACAGAGAGTGAGGTGGACAGAGAGAGAGGTGGGTGGAGAGTGAGGTGGACAGAGAGTCAGGTGGACAGAGAGAGAGGTGGACAGAGAGAGCGGTGGGCAGAGAGAGTGGGGACAGAGAGAGAGGTGTGCAGAGAGAGGGGGAACAGAGCGTGAGGTGGACAGAGAGTGAGGTGGGCAGAGAGAGGGGGCACAGAGAGAGAGGTGGACAGAGAGTGAGGTGGACAGAGAGAGAGGTGGGTAGAGAGTGAGGTGGACAGAGAGTGAGGTGGACAGAGAGTGAGGTGGACAGAGAGTGAGGTGGACAGAGAGAGTGGGGACAGAGAGTGAGGTGGACAGAGAGTGAGGTGGACAGAGAGTGAGGTGGACAGAGAGTGAGGTGGACAGAGAGAGTGGGGACAGAGAGTGAGGTGGACAGAGAGTGAGGTGGACAGAGAGAGAGGTGGGTGGAGAGTGAGGTGGACAGAGAGTCAGGTGGACAGAGAGTGAGGTGGACAGAGAGAGGGGTATCAGAGAGTGAGGTGGACAGAGAGTGAGGTGGACAGAGAGTGAGGTGGACAGAGAGAGAGGTGGACAGAGAGAGAGGTGGACAGAGAGAGAGGTGGACAGAGGGAGAGGTGGGCAGAGAGAGAGGGGACAGAGAGAGGGGGGACAGAGAGAGAGGTGGACAGAGAGAGGGGGGACAGATAGAGAGGTGGACAGAGAGTGAGGTGGACAGAGAGAGGGGGGCAGAGAGTGAGGTGGACAGAGAGAGAGGTGGACAGAGAGAGTGGGGACAGAGAGAGGGGGCAGAAGGAGACAGCGACAAAGAATGAGGGACAGAGAGTGGGGACAGAGAGAGGGGGACAGAGAGTGAGGTGGATAGAGAGAGAGGTGGACAGAGAGTGAGGTGGACTGAGAGAGAGGGGACAGAGAGTGAGGTGGACAGAGAGAGAGGTGGGCAGAGAGTGAGGTGGGCAGAGAGAGGGGGGACAGAGAGAGAGGTGGACAGAGAGAGGGGGGACAGAGAGACGGGGGACAGAGAGTGAGGTGGACAGAGAGAGGGGGACAGAGAGTGAGGTGGACAGAGAGAGAGGGACAGGGAGTGAGGTGGACAGAGAGAGGCGGGCAGAGAGTGAGGTGGACAGAGAGAGAGGTGGACAGAGAGAGTGGGGACAGAGAGAGGGGGCAGAAGGAGACAGGGACAAAGAATGAGGGGCAGTGAGTGGGGACAGAGAGAGGAGGCAGAGAGTGAGGTGGACAGAGAGTGAGGTGGACTGAGAGTGAGGTGGACAGAGAGAGTGGTGGACAGAGAGAGAGGTGGACAGAGAGAGAGGTGGACAGAGAGAGAGGTGGACAGAGAGAGTGGGGACAGAGAGAGGGGGCAGACGGAGAGAGGGACAAAGAATGAGGGGCAGTGAGTGGGGACAGAGAGAGGAGGCAGAGAGTGAGGTGGACAGAGAGTGTGGTGGACTGAGAGTGAGTTGGACAGAGAGAGTGGTGGACAGAGAGAGAGGTGCACAGAGAGAGAGGTGGACAGAGAGAGAGTTGGACAGAGAGAGTGGGGACAGAGAGAGTGGGGACAGAGAGTAAGGTGGACAGAGAGAGTAGGGACAGAGAGTGAGGTGGACAGAGAGTGAGGTGGGCAGAGAGAGAGGTGGGTAGAGAGTGAGGTGGACAGAGAGTGAGGTGGACAGAGAGTGAGGTGGACAGAGAGAGTGGGGACAGAGAGTGAGGTGGACAGAGAGAGAGGTGGACAGAGAGTGAGGTGGACAGAGAGTGAGATGGACAGAGAGAGAGGTGGACAGAGAGTGAGGTGGACAGAGAGTGAGGTGGACAGAGAGTGAGGTGGACAGAGAGAGTGGGGACTGAGAGTGAGGTGGACAGAGAGTTAGGTGGACAGAGAAGTGGGGACAGAGAGTAAGGTGGACAGAGAGTGAATTGGGCAGAGAGTGAGGTGGGCAGAGAGTGAGGTGGACAGAGAGTGAGGTGGACAGAGAGAGAGGTGGACAGAGAGTGAGGTGGACAGAGAGAGTGGGGACAGAGAGTGAGGTGGACAGAGAGTGAGGTTGACAGAGAGAGTGGGGACAGAGAGAGAGGTGGACAGAGAGAGAGGTGGACAGAGAGTGAGCTGGACAGAGAGAGGGGGGACAGAGAGTGAGGTGGACAGAGAGTGAGGTGGAAGAGAGTGAGGTGGACAGAGAGTGAGGTGGACAGAGAGAGAGGTGGACAGAGAGTGAGGTGGACAGAGAGTGAGGTGGACAGAGAGAGGGGCGACAGAGAGTGAGGTGGACAGAGAGTGAGGTGGACAGAGAGAGGGGGACAGAGAGTGAGGTGGACAGAGAGTGAGGTGGACAGAGAGAGTGGTGGGCAGAGAGAGAGGTGGACAGAGAGTGAGGTGGACAGAGAGTGAGGTGGAAGAGAGTGAGGTGGACAGAGAGTGAGGTGGACAGAGAGAGAGGTGGACAGAGAGTGAGGTGGACAGAGAGTGAGGTGGACAGAGAGAGTGGGGACAGAGAGTGAGGTGGACAGAGAGTGAGGTGGACAGAGAGTGAGGTGGACAGAGAGAGAGGTGGACAGAGAGTGAGGTGGAAGAGAGTGAGGTGGACAGAGAGTGAGGTGGACAGAGAGAGTGGGGATAGAGAGTGAGGTGGACAGAGAGTGAGGTGGGTAGAAAGTGAGGTGGACAGAGAGTGAGGTGGACAGAGAGTGAGGTGGACAGAGAGAGGGGTTTCAGAGATTGAGGTGGACAGAGAGTGAGGTGGACAGAGAGTGAGGTGAACAGAGAGAGAGGTGGGTAGAGAGTGAGGTGGACAGAGAGTGAGGTCGACAGAGAGTGAGGTGGACAGAGAGAGAGGTGGACAGAGAGAGAGCTGGACAGAGAGAGAGGTGGGCAGAGAGAGGGGGGACAGAGAGAGAGGTCGACAGAGAGTGAGGTGGAGAGAGAGAGGGGGGGAATGAGTGAGGTGGACAGAGAGAGGGGGGCAGAGAGTGAGGTGGACAGCGAGAGAGGTGGACAGAGAGAGTGGGGACAGAGAGAGGGGGCAGAAGGAGACAGGGACAAAGAATGGGGGACAGAGAGAGGGGGACAGAGAGTGAGGTGGACAGAGAGTGAGGTGGGCAGAGAGTGAGGTGGGCAGAGAGTGAGGTGGGCAGAGAGAGTGGGGACAGAGAGAGAGGGGGGACAGAGAGTGAGGTGGACAGAGAGAGGGGGGACAGAGAGTGAGGTGGACAGAGAGTGAGGTGGACAGAGAGAGAGGTGGACAGAGAGAGAGGTGGACAGAGAGTGAGGTGGACAGAGAGTGAGGTGGACAGAGAGAGGGGGGACAGAGAGAGAGGTGGACAGAGAGTGAGGTGGGCAGAGAGAGGGGGGACAGAGAGAGAGGTGGACAGAGAGAGGGGTGACAGAGAGACAGGTGGACAGAGAGTGAGGTGGACAGAGAGAGGGGGCAGAGAGTGAGGTGGACAGAGAGAGAGGTGGGCAGAGAGTGAGGTGGGCAGAGAGAGTGGGGACAGAGAGAGGGGGGACAGAGAGTGAGGTGGACAGAGAGTGAGGTTGACAGAGAGAGAGGTGGACAGAGAGAGAGGTGGACAGAGAGTGAGGTGGACAGAGAGAGAGGTGGGCAGAGAGAGGGGGGACAGAGAGTGAGGTGGACAGAGAGTGAGGTGGACAGAGAGTGAGGTGGACAGAGAGAGAGGTGGACAGAGAGTGACGTGGACAGAGAGTGAGGTGGACAGAGACAGGGGGACAGAGAGAGAGGTGGACAGAGAGTGAGGTGGACAGAGAGAGGGGGGACAGAGAGAGAGGTGGACAGAGAGAGGGGTGACAGAGAGACAGGTGGACAGAGAGTGAGGTGGACAGAGAGAGGGGGGGGCAGAGAATGAGGTGGACAGAGAGAGAGGTGGGTAGAGAGTGAGGTGGACAGAGAGAGAGGTGGACAGAGAGAGAGGTGGACAGAGAGTGAGGTGGACAGAGAGAGAGGTGGACAGAGAGAGAGGTGGACAGAGAGAGGTGGGCAGAGAGAGGGGTGACAGAGAGAGAGGTGTACAGAGAGAGGGGGGACAGAGAGACGGGGGACAGAGAGTGAGGTGGACAGAGAGAGGGGGACAGAGAGTGAGGTGGACAGAGAGAGTGGGACAGAGAGTGAGGTGGACAGAGAGTGAGTTGGGCAGAGAGAGAGGTGGGTAGAGAGTGAGGTGGACAGAGAGTGAGGTGGACAGAGAGTGAGGTGGACAGAGAGAGTGGGGACAGAGAGTGAGGTGGACAGAGAGTGAGGTGGACAGAGAGTGAGGTGGACAGAGAGAGTGGGGACAGAGAGAGTGGGGACAGAGAGAGTGGGGACAGAGAGTGAGGTGGGCAGAGAGAGAGGTGGACAGAGAGAGAGGTGGACAGAGAGAGAGGTGGACAGAGAGAGAGGTGGACAGAGAGAGAGGTGGACAGAGAGTGAGGTGGACAGTGAGTGTGGGGACAGAGAGTGAGGTGGACAGAGAGTGAGGTGGAAAGAGAGAGTGGGGACAGAGAGAGAGGTGGACAGAGAGTGAGGTGGACAGAGAGAGAGGTGGACAGAGAGGGAGGTGGACAGAGAGTGAGGTGGAAGAGAGAGAGGTGGACAGAGAGAGAGGTGGACAGAGAGTGAGGTGGACAGAGAGAGAGGTGGACAGAGAGGGAGGTGGACAGAGAGTTAGGTGGACAGAGAGAGGGGCGACAGAGAGTGAGGTGGACAGAGAGTGAGGTGGACAGAGATAGTGGTGGGCAGAGAGAGAGGTGGACAGAGAGTGAGGTGGACAGAGAGTGAGTTGACAGAGAGTGAGGTGGACAGAGAGTGAGGTGGACAGAGAGTGAGGTGGACAGAGAGTGAGGTGGACAGAGAGAGTGGGAACAGAGAGTGAGGTGGACAGAGAGTGAGGTGGACAGAGAGAGAGGTGGGTAGAGAGTGAGGAGGACAGAGAGTGAGGTGGACAGAGAGTGAGGTGGACAGAGAGAGGGGTTTCAGAGAGTGAGGTGGACAGAGAGTGAGGTGGACAGAGAGTGAGGAGGACAGAGAGAGAGGTGGGCAGAGAGTGAGGTGGACAGAGAGTGAGGTGGACAGAGAGAGAGGGGAAAGAGAGAGAGGTGGACAGAGAGAGGGGGGACAGAGAGAGCGGTGGACAGAGAGAGGGGGACAGAGAGAGAGGTGGACAGAGAGTGAGGTGGACAGAGAGAGGGGGGCAGAGATTGAGGTGGACAGAGAGAGAGGTGGACAGAGAGAGTGGGGACAGAGAGAGGGGGAAGAAGGAGACAGGGACAAAGAATGAGGGACAGAGAATGGGGACAGAGAGAGGGGGACAGAGAGTGAGGTGGACAGAGAGAGAGGTGGGTAGAGAGTGAGATGGACAGAGAGTGAGGTGGACAGAGAGAGAGGTGGACAGAGAGAGAGGTGGACAGAGAGTGAGGTGGACAGAGAGAGAGGTGGACAGAGAGAGAGGTGGACAGAGAGAGAGGTGGACAGAGAGAGAGGTGGACAGAGAGAGGTGGGCAGAGAGAGGGGGGACAGAGAGAGAGGTGGACAGAGAGAGGGGTGACAGAGAGACGGGGGACAGGGAGTTAGGTGTACAGAGAGGGGGGGACAGAGCGTGAGGTGGACAGAGAGAGGGAACAGAGAGTGAGGTGGACAGAGAGTGAGGTGGACAGAGAGAGTGGGGACAGAGAGAGTGGGGACAGAGAGTGAGGTGGGCAGAGAGTGAGGTGGGCAGAGAGTGAGGTGGGCAGAGAGAGAGGTGGACAGAGAGAGAGGTGGACAGAGAGTGAGGTGGACAGAGAGTGAGGTGGACAGAGAGAGAGGGACAGAGAGAGAGGTGGACAGAGAGTGAGGTGGACAGAGAGAGGGGGGACAGAGAGAGAGGTGGACAGAGAGTGAGGTGGGCAGAGAGAGGGGGGGCAGAGAGAGAGGTAGACAGAAAGAGCGGGACAGAGAGAGGGGGCAGAAGGAGACAGGGACAAAGAATGAGGGACAGAGAGTGGGGACAGAGAGAGGGGGACAGAGAGAGAGGTGGACAGAGAGAGAGGGGACAGAGAGTGAGGTGGACAGAGAGAGAGAGGCGGGCAGAGAGTGAGGTGGACAGAGAGTGAGGTGGACAGAGAGAGTGGGGACAGAGAGTGAGGTGGACAGAGAGAGTGGGGACAGAGAGTGAAGTGGACAGAGAGTGAGGTGGACAGAGAGTGAGTTGGACAGAGAGAGAGGTGGACAGAGAGAGAGGTGGACAGAGAGAGAGGTGGACAGAGAGAGGGGGGACAGAGAGTGAGGTGGACAGAGAGAGAGGTGGACAGAGAGTGAGGTGGACAGAGAGAGTGGGGACAGAGAGTGAGGTGGACAGAGAGTGAGGTGGACAGAGAGAGAGGTGGACAGAGAGTGAGGTGGACAGAGAGAGGGGGGACAGAGAGTGAGGTGGACAGAGAGTGAAGTGGACAGAGAGTGAGGTGGACAGAGAGAGAGGTGGGTAGAGAGTGAGGTGGACAGAGAGTGAGGTGGACTGAGAGAGAGGTGGGTAGAGAGTGAGGTGGACAGAGAGTGAGGTGGACAGAGAGAGAGGTGGACAGAGAGAGAGGTGGACAGAGAGTGAGGTGGACAGAGAGTGAGGTGGACAGAGAGAGGGGGGACAGAGAGAGAGGTGGACAGAGAGTGAGGGGACAGAGAGTGAGGTGGACAGAGAGAGAGGCGGGCAGAGAGTGAGGTGGACAGAGAGTGAGGTAGACAGAGAGAGTGGGGACAAAATGTGAGGTGGACAGAGAGAGTGGGGACAGTGAGTGAGGTGGACAGAGAGAGAGGCGGGCAGAGAGTGAGGTGGACAGAGAGTGAGGTGGACAGAGAGAGTGGGGACAGAGAGTGAGGTGGACAGAGAGAGTGGGGACAGAGAGTGAGGTGGACAGAGAGTGAGGTGGACAGAGAGTGAGTTGGACAGAGAGAGAAGTGGACAGAGAGAGAGGTGGACAGAGAGAGGGGGGACAGAGAGTGAGGTGGACAGAGAGTGAGGTGGACAGAGAGAGTGGGGACAGAGAGTGAGGTGGACAGAGAGTGAGGTGGACAGAGAGAGAGGTGGACAGAGAGTGAGGTGGACAGAGAGTGAGGTGGACAGAGAGTGAGGTGGACAGAGAGTGAGGTGGATAGAGAGTGAGGTGGATAGAGAGTGAGGTGGATAGAGAGTGAGGTGGATAGAGAGTGAGGTGGACAGAGAGAGAGGTGGGTAGAGAGTGAGGTGGACAGAGAGTGAGGTGGACTGAGAGAGAGGTGGGTAGAGAGTGAGGTGGACAGAGAGTGAGGTGGACAGAGAGAGAGGTGGACAGAGAGAGAGGGGGACAGAGAGTGAGGTGTACAGAGAGTGAGGTGGACAGAGAGAGGGGGGACAGAGAGAGAGGTGGACAGAGAGTGAGGTGGGCAGAGAGAGGGGGGACAGAGAGAGAGGTGGACAGAGAGAGGGGTGACAGAGAGACAGGTGGGCAGAGAGTGAGGTGGACAGAGAGAGGGGGACAGAGAGTGAGGTGGACAGAGAGAGAGGTGGGTAGAGAGTGAGGTGGACAGAGAGTGAGGTGGACAGAGAGAGAGGTGGACAGAGAGAGAGGTGGACAGAGAGTGAGGTGGACAGAGAGTGAGGTGGACAGAGAGAGAGGTGGACAGAGAGAGAGGTGGGCATAGAGTGAAGTGGACAGAGAGAGAGGTGGGCAGAGAGAGAGGTGGGTGGAGAGAGTGGGTACAGAGAGTGAGGTGGACAGAGAGTGAGGTGGACAGAGAGAGTGGGGACAGAGAGTGAGGTGGACAGAGAGTGAGGTGCACTAGGGAGAGAGGTGGACAGAGAGAGAGGTGGACAGAGAGAGAGGTGGGCAGAGAGAGGGGGGACAGAGAGAGAGGTGGACAGAGAGAGGGGGGACAGAGAGACGGGGGACAGAGAGTGAGGTGGACAGAGAGAGGGGGACAGAGAGTGAGGTGGACAGAGAGAGGGGGACAGAGAGTGAGGTGGACAGAGAGAGAGGGGACAGAGAGTGAGGTGGGCAGAGAGAGTGGGGACAGAGAGAGAGGGGGACAGAGAGTGAGGTGGACAGAGAGTGAGGTGGACAGAGAGAGAGGTGGACAGAAAGAGTGGGGACAGAGAGAGGGGGCAGAAGGAGACAGGGACAAAGAATGAGGGACAGAGTGTGGGGACAGAGAGAGGGGGACAGAGAGTGAGGTGTACAGAGAGAGAGGGGACAGAGAGTGAGGTGGGCAGAGAGAGTGGGGACAGAGAGAGAGGGGGACAGAGAGTGAGGTGGACAGAGAGTGAGGTGGACAGAGAGCGAGGTGGACTGAGAGTGAGGAGGACAGAGAGAGAGGTGGACAGAGAGAGAGCTGGACAGAGAGAGAGGGGGGACAGAGAGTGAGGTGGAGAGAGAGTGAGGTGGACAGAGAGAGAGGTGGACAGAGAGTGAGGTGGACAGAGAGTGAGGTGGACAGAGAGTGAGGTGGAAGAGAGAGAGGTGGACAGAGAGTGAGGTGGACAGAGAGAGAGGTGGACAGAGAGTGAGGTGGACAGAGAGTGAGGTGGACAGAGAGTGAGGTGGACAGAGAGAGGGGCGACAGAGAGTGAGGTGGACAGAGAGTGAGGTGGACAGAGAGAGTGGTGGGCAGAGAGAGAGGTGGACAGAGAGTGAGGTGGACAGAGAGTGAGGTGACAGAGAGTGAGGTGGACAGAGAGTGAGGTGGACAGAGAGTGAGGTGGAAGAGAGTGAGGTGGACAGAGAGTGAGGTGGACAGAGAGAGTGGGGACAGAGAGTGAGGTGGACAGAGAGTGAGGTGGACAGAGAGAGAGGTGGGTAGAGAGTGAGGTGGACAGAGAGTGAGTTGGACAGAGAGTGAGGTGGACAGAGAGAGAGGTTTCAGAGTGTGAGGTGGACAGAGAGTGAGGTGGACAGAGAGTGAGGAGGACAGAGAGAGAGGTGGGCAGAGAGTGAGGTGGACAGAGAGTGAGGTGGACAGAGAGAGAGGTGGACAGAGAGATGGGTGGGCAGAGAGAGGGGGGACAGAGAGAGAGCGGTGGACAGAGAGAGGGGGACAGAGAGAGAGGTGGACAGAGAGTGAGGTGGACAGAGAGAGGGGGGCAGAGAGTGAGGTGGACAGAGAGAGAGGTGGACAGAGAGAGTGGGGACAGAGAGTGAGGTGGACTGAGAGAGAGGTGGGTAGAGAGTGAGGTGGACAGAGAGTGAGGTGGACAGAGAGAAAGGTGGACAGAGAGAGAGGTGGACAGAGAGTGAGGTGGACAGAGAGTGAGGTGGACAGAGAGAGGGGGGACAGAGAGAGAGGTGGACAGAGAGTGAGGGGACAGAGAGTGAGGTGGACAGAGAGAGAGGCGGGCAGAGAGTGAGGCGGACAGAGAGTGAGGTGAACAGAGAGAGTGGGGACAGAGTGTGAGGTGGACAGAGAGAGTGGGGACAGAGAGTGAGGTGGACAGAGAGAGAGGCGGGCAGAGAGTGAGGTGGACAGACAGTGAGTTGGACAGAGAGAGTGGGGACAGAGAGTGAGGTGGACAGAGAGAGTGGGGACAGAGAGTGAGGTGGACAGAGAGTGAGGTGGACAGAGAGTGAGTTGGACAGAGAGAGAGGTGGACAGAGAGAGAGGTGGACAGAGAGAGGGGGGACAGAGAGTGAGGTGGACAGAGAGTGAGGTGGACAGAGAGAGTGGGGACAGAGAGTGAGGTGGACAGAGAGTGAGGTGGACAGAGAGAGAGGTGGACAGAGAGTGAGTTGGACAGAAAGAGAGGGGACAGAGAGTGAGGTGGACAGAGAGTGAGGTGGACAGAGGGTGAGGTGGACAGAGAGAGAGGTGGACTGAGAGAGAGGTGGGTAGAGAGTGAGGTGGACTGAGAGAGAGGTGGGTAGAGAGTGAGGTGGACAGAGAGTGAGGTGGACAGAGAGAGAGGTGGACAGAGAGAGAGGTGGACAGAGAGAGTGGGGACAGAGAGTGAGGTGGACAGAGAGAGTGGGGACAGAGAGTTAGGTGGACAGAGAGTGAGGTGGACAGAGAGTGAGATGGACAGAGAGAGAGGTGGACAGAGAGAGAGGTGGACAGAGAGAGGGGGGACAGAGAGTGAGGTGGACAGAGAGTGAGGTGGACAGAGAGAGTGGGGACAGAGAGTGAGGTGGACAGAGAGTGAGGTGGACAGAGAGAGAGGTGGACAGAGAGTGAGGTGGACAGAGAGTGAGGTGGACAGAGAGAGAGGGGACAGAGAGTGAGGTGGACAGAGAGTGAGGTGGACAGAGAGTGAGGTGGACAGAGAGAGAGGTGGGTTGAGAGTGAGGTGGACAGAGAGTGAGGTGGACTGAGAGAGAGGTGGACTGAGAGTGAGGTGGACAGAGAGTGAGGTGGACAGAGAGAGAGGTGTACAGAGAGAGAGGTGGACAGAGAGAGAGGTGGACAGAGAGTGAGGTGGACAGAGAGTGAGGTGGACAGAGAGAGGGGGGACAGAGAGAGAGGTGGACAGAGAGAGAGGTGGGCAGAGAGAGGGGGGACAGAGAGAGAGGTGGACAGAGAGAGGGGTGACAGAGAGACAGGTGGACAGAGTGTGAGGTGGACAGAGAGAGGGGGGCAGAGAGTGAGGTGGACAGAGAGAGAGGTGGACAGAGAGTGAGGTGGACAGAGAGAGAGGTGGGTTGAGAGTGAGGTGGACAGAGAGTGAGGTGGACTGAGAGAGAGGTGGGTAGAGAGTGAGGTGGACAGAGAGTGAGGTGGACAGAGAGAGAGGGGACAGAGAGAGAGGTGGACAGAGAGTGAGGTGGGCAGAGAGAGGGGGGACAGAGAGAGAGGTGGACAGAGAGAGGGGTGACAGAGAGACAGGTGGACAGAGAGTGAGGTGGACAGAGAGAGTTTTGAGTGGAGAGAGTGGGTACAGAGAGTGAGGTGGACAGAGAGTGAGGTGGACAGAGAGAGTGGGGACAGAGAGTGAGGTGGACAGAGAGAGAGGTGGACAGAGAGAGAGGTGGACAGAGAGAGAGGTGGACAGAGAGAGAGGTGGGCAGAGAGAGAGGTGGACAGAGAGAGGGGGGACAGAGAGAGAGGTGGACAGAGAGAGGGGGGACAGAGAGACGGGGGACAGAGAGTGAGGTGGACAGAGAGAGGGGGACAGAGAGTGAGGTGGACAGAGAGAGGGGGATAGAGAGTGAGGTGGACAGAGAGAGGGTGGCAGAGAGTGAGGTGGACAGAGAGAGAGGTGGACAGAAAGAGTGCGGACAGAGAGAGGGGGCAGAAGGAGACAGGGACAAAGAATGAGGGACAGAGTGTGGGGACAGAGAGAGGGGGACAGAGAGTGAGGTGGACAGCGAGAGAGGGGACAGAGAGAAAGGTGGACAGAGAGAGGGGGGACAGAGAGACGGGGGACAGAGAGTGAGGTGGACAGAGAGAGGGGGACAGAGAGTGAGGTGGACAGAGAGTGAGGTGGACTGAGAGTGAGGTGGGCAGAGAGAGAGGTGGGCAGAGAGAGAGGTGGGCAGAGAGAGGGGGGACAGAGAGAGAGGTGGGCAGAGAGAGGGGGGACAGAGAGTGAGGTGGACAGAGAGTGTGGTGGGCAGAGAGAGGGGGGACAGAGAGAGAGGTGGACAGAAAGAGCGGGACAGAGAGAGGGGGCAGAAGGAGACAGGGACAAAGAATAAGGGACAGGGAGTGGGGACAGAGAGAGGGGGACAGAGAGTGAGGTGGACAGAGAGAGAGTTGGGCAGAGAGTGAGGTGGGCAGAGAGAGTGGGGACAGAGAGAGAGGGGGGACAGAGAGTGAGGTGGACAGAGAGTGAGGTGGACAGAGAGAGGGGGACAGAGAGTGAGGTGGACAGCGAGAGAGGGGACAGAGAGAAAGGTGGACAGAGAGAGGGGGGACAGAGAGACGGGGGACAGAGAGTGAGGTGGACAGAGAGAGGGGGACAGAGAGTGAGGTGGACAGAGAGTGAGGTGGACTGAGAGAGAGGTGGACAGAGAGATGGGTGGGCAGAGAGAGGGGGGACAGAGAGAGAGCGGTGGACAGAGAGAGGGGGACAGAGAGAGAGGTGGACAGAGAGTGAGGTGGACAGAGAGAGAGGGGCAGAGAGTGAGGTGGACAGAGAGAGAGGTGGACAGAGAGAGTGGGGACAGAGAGAGGGGGCAGAAGGAGACAGGGACAAAGAATGAGGGACAGAGAGTGGGGACAGAGAGAGGGGGACAGAGAGTGAGGTGGACAGAGAGAGAGTTGGGCAGAGAGTGAGGTGGGCAGAGAGAGTGGGGACAGAGAGAGAGGGGGGACAGAGAGTGAGGTGGACAGAGAGTGAGGTGGACAGAGAGTGAGGTGGACAGAGAGTGAGGTGGACTGAGAGTGAGGTGGGCAGAGAGAGAGGTGGGCAGAGAGAGAGGTGGGCAGAGAGAGGGGGGACAGAGAGAGAGGTGGGCAGAGAGAGGGGGGACAGAGAGTGAGGTGGACAGAGAGTGTGGTGGGCAGAGAGAGGGGGGACAGAGAGAGAGGTGGACAGAAAGAGCGGGACAGAGAGAGGGGGCAGAAGGAGACAGGGACAAAGAATAAGGGACAGGGAGTGGGGACAGAGAGAGGGGGACAGAGAGAGAGGTGGACAGAGAGAGAGGGGACAGAGAGTGAGGTGGACAGAGAGAGAGGCGGGCAGAGACTGAGGTGGACAGAGAGTGAGGTGGACAGAGAGAGTGGGGACAGAGAGTGAGGTGGACAGAGAGTGAGGTGGACAGAGAGTGAGGTGGACAGAGAGTGAGTTGAACAGAGAGAGAGGTGGACAGAGAGAGTGGGGACAGAGAGTGAGGTGGACTGAGAGAGAGGTGGACAGAGAGTGAGGTGGACGGAGAGAGAGGTGGACAGAGAGATGGGTGGGCAGAGAGAGGGGGGACAGAGAGAGAGCGGTGGACAGAGAGAGAGGGACAGAGAGAGAGGTGGACAGAGAGTGAGGTGGACAGAGAGAGGGGGGCAGAGAGTGAGGTGGACAGAGAGAGAGGTGGACAGAGAGAGTGGGGACAGAGAGTGAGGTGGACTGAGAGAGAGGTGGACAGAGAGAGAGGTGGACAGAGAGAGAGGTGGACAGAGAGAGAGGTGGGCAGAGAGTGAGGTGGACAGAGAGAGAGGTGGGCAGAGAGAGAGGTGAGTGGAGAGAGTGGGTACAGAGAGTGAGGTGGACAGAGAGTGAGGTGGACAGAGAGAGTGGGGACAGAGAGTGAGGTGGACAGAGAGTGAGGTGGACAGAGAGAGAGGTGGACAGAGAGAGAGGTGGACAGAGAGAGAGGTGGGCAGAGAGAGGGGGGACAGAGAGAGAGGTGGACAGAGAGAGGGGGGACAGATAGACGGGAGACAGAGAGTGAGGTGGACAGAGAGAGGGGGACAGAGAGTGAGGTGGACAGAGAGAGGGGGACAGAGAGTGAGGTGGACAGAGAGAGGGTGGCATAGAGTGAGGTGGACAGAGAGAGAGGTGGACAGAAAGAGTGGGGACAGAGAGAGGGGGCAGAAGGAGACAGGGACAAAGAATGAGGGACAGAGTGTGGGGACAGAGAGAGGGGGACAGAGAGTGAGGTGGACAGAGAGAGAGGGGACAGAGAGAGAGGTGGACAGAGAGAGGCGGGACAGAGAGACGGGGGACAGAGAGTGAGGTGGACAGAGAGAGGTGGACAGAGAGTGAGGTGGACAGAGAGAGGTGGACAGAGAGTGAGGTGGACAGAGAGAGGGTGGCAGAGAGTGAGGTGGACAGAGAGAGAGGTGGACAGAAAGAGTGGGGACAGAGAGAGGGGGCAGAAGGAGACAGGGACAAAGAATGAGGGACAGAGTGTGGGGACAGAGAGAGGGGGACAGAGAGTGAGGTGGACAGAGAGAGAGGTGGACAGAGAGTGTGGTGGACAGAGAGTGAGGTGGACAGAGAGTGAGGTGGACAGAGAGAGGGGCGACAGAGAGTGAGGTGGACAGAGAGTGAGGTGGACAGAGAGAGTGGTGGGCAGAGAGAGAGGTGGACAGAGAGTGAGGTGGACAGAGAGTGAGGTGACAGAGAGTGAGGTGGACAGAGAGTGAGGTGGAAGAGAGTGAGGTGGACAGAGAGTGAGGTGGACAGAGAGAGTGGGGACAGAGAGTGAGGTGGACAGAGAGTGAGGTGGACAGAGAGAGAGGTGGGTAGAGAGTGAGGTGGACAGAGTGTGAGGTGGACAGAGAGTGAGGTGGACAGAGAGAGAGGTTTCAGAGAGTGAGGTGGACAGAGAGTGAGGTGGACAGAGAGTGAGGAGGACAGAGAGAGAGGTGGGCAGAGAGTGAGGTGGACAGAGAGTGAGGTGGACGGAGAGAGAGGTGGACAGAGAGATGGGTGGGCAGAGAGAGGGGGGACAGAGAGAGAGCGGTGGACAGAGAGAGGGGGACAGAGAGAGAGGTGGACAGAGAGTGAGGTGGACAGAGAGAGTGGGGGCAGAGAGTGAGGTGGACAGAGAGAGAGGTGGACAGAGAGAGTGGGGACAGAGAGAGGGGGCAGAAGGAGACAGGGACAAAGAATGAGGGACAGAGAGCGGTGGACAGAGAGAGGGGGACAGAGAGAGAGGTGGACAGAGAGTGAGGTGGACAGAGAGAGGGGGGCAGAGAGTGAGGTGGACAGAGAGAGAGGTGGACAGAGAGAGAGTTGGGCAGAGAGTGAGGTGGGCAGAGAGAGTGGGGACAGAGAGAGAGGGGGGACAGAGAGTGAGGTGGACAGAGAGTGAGGTGGACAGAGAGTGAGGTGGACAGAGAGTGAGGTGGACTGAGAGTGAGGTGGGCAGAGAGAGAGGTGGGCAGAGAGAGAGGTGGGCAGAGAGAGGGGGGACAGAGAGAGAGGTGGGCAGAGAGAGGGGGGACAGAGAGTGAGGTGGACAGAGAGTGTGGTGTGCAGAGAGAGGGGGGACAGAGAGAGAGGTGGACAGAAAGAGCGGGACAGAGAGAGGGGGCAGAAGGAGACAGGGACAAAGAATAAGGGACAGAGAGTGGGGACAGAGAGAGGGGGACAGAGAGAGAGGTGGACAGAGAGAGAGGGGACAGAGAGTGAGGTGGACAGAGAGAGAGGCGGGCAGAGAGTGAGGTGGACAGAGAGTGAGGTGGACAGAGAGAGTGGGGACAGAGAGTGAGGTGGACAGAGAGTGAGGTGGACAGAGAGTGAGGTGGACTGAGAGTGAGGTGGGCAGAGAGAGAGGTGGGCAGAGAGAGAGGTGGGCAGAGAGAGGGGGGACAGAGAGTGAGGTGGACAGAGAGAGAGGCGGGCAGAGAGTGAGGTGGACAGAAAGTGAGGTGGACAGAGAGAGTGGGGACAGAGAGTGAGGTGGACAGAGAGAGTGGGGACAGAGAGTGAGGTGGACAGAGAGTGAGTTGGACAGAGAGTGAGTTGGACAGAGAGAGAGGTGGACAGAGAGAGTGGTGGACAGAGAGAGGGGGGACAGAGAGTGAGGTGGACAGAGAGAGAGGTGGACAGAGAGTGAGGTGGACAGAGAGAGTGGGGACAGAGAGTGAGGTGGACAGAGAGTGAGGTGGACAGAGAGAGAGGTGGACAGAGAGTGAGGTGGACAGGGAGAGGGGGGACAGAGAGTGAGGTGGACAGAGAGTGAGGTGGACAGAGAGAGAGGTGGGTAGAGAGTGAGGTGGACAGAGAGTGAGGTGGACTGAGAAGAGAGGTGGGTAGAGAGAGAGGTGGACAGAGAGTGAGGTGGACAGAGAGTGAGGTGGGCAGAGAGAGAGGCGGGCAGAGAGAGAGGGGGGACAGAGAGTGAGGTGGACAGAGAGTGAGGTGGACAGAGAGTGAGGTGGGCAGAGAGAGGGGGGAAAGAGAGTGAGGTGGACAGAGAGTGAGGTGGGCAGAGAGTGGGGGAACAGAGAGAGAGGTGGACAGAGAGAGGGGGGACAGAGAGAGAGGTGGACAGAGAGTGAGGTGGACAGAGAGAGGGGGGACAGAGAGTGAGGTGGACAGAGAGTGAGATGGACAGAGAGAGTGGGGACAGAGAGTGAGGTGGACAGAGAGTGAGGTGGGCAGAGAGTGAGGTGGACAGAGTGTGAGGTGGACAGAGAGAGAGGTGGACAGAGAGAGAGGTGGACAGAGAGTGAGGTGGACAGAGAGAGTGGGGACAGAGAGTGAGGTGGACAGAGAGTGAGGTGGACAGAGAGAGTGGGGACAGAGAGAGAGGTGGATAGAGAGTGAGGTGGACAGAGAGAGTGGGGACAGAGAGAGAGGTGGACAGAGAGTGAGGTGGACAGAGAGTGAGGAGGACAGAGAGAGAGGTGGGCAGAGAGTGAGCTGGACAGAGAGAGGGGGGACAGAGAGTGAGGTGGACAGAGAGAGAGGTGGGTAGAGAGTGAGGTGGACAGAGAGTGAGGTCGACAGAGAGAGGGGGGACAGAGAGAGGGGGGACAGAGAGTGAGGTGGACAGAGAGTGAGGTGGACAGAGAGAGTGGGGACAGAGAGAGAGGTGGACAGAGAGTGAGGTGGACAGAGAGTGAGGAGGACAGAGAGAGAGGTGGGCAGAGAGTGAGCTGGACAGAGAGAGAGGTGGACAGAGAGTGAGGTGGACAGAGAGTGAGGTGGACAGAGAGTGAGGTGGACAGAGAGTGAGGTGGACAGAGAGAGGGGGGACAGAGAGTGAGGTGGACAGAGAGTGAGGTGGACAGAGAGAGAGGTGGGTAGAGAGTGAGGTGGACAGAGAGTGAGGTGGACAGAGAGTGAGGAGGACAGAGAGAGAGGTGGGCAGAGAGTGAGGTGGACAGAGAGTGAGGTGGACGGAGAGAGAGGTGGACAGAGAGATGGGTGGGCAGAGAGAGGGGGGACAGAGAGAGAGCGGTGGACAGAGAGAGAGGGACAGAGAGAGAGGTGGACAGAGAGTGAGGTGGACAGAGAGAGGGGGGCAGAGAGTGAGGTGGACAGAGAGAGAGGTGGACAGAGAGAGTGGGGACAGAGAGTGAGGTGGACTGAGAGAGAGGTGGACAGAGAGAGAGGTGGACAGAGAGAGAGGTGGACAGAGAGAGAGGTGGGCAGAGAGTGAGGTGGACAGAGAGAGAGGTGGGCAGAGAGAGAGGTGAGTGGAGAGAGTGGGTACAGAGAGTGAGGTGGACAGAGAGTGAGGTGGACAGAGAGAGTGGGGACAGAGAGTGAGGTGGACAGAGAGTGAGGTGGACAGAGAGAGAGGTGGGCAGAGAGAGGGGGGACAGAGAGAGAGGTGGACAGAGAGAGGGGGGACAGATAGACGGGAGACAGAGAGTGAGGTGGACAGAGAGAGGGGGACAGAGAGTGAGGTGGACAGAGAGAGGCGGACAGAGAGTGAGGTGGACAGAGAGAGGGTGGCAGAGAGTGAGGTGGACAGAGAGAGAGGTGGACAGAAAGAGTGGGGACAGAGAGAGGGGGCAGAAGGAGACAGGGACAAAGAATGAGGGACAGAGTGTGGGGACAGAGAGAGGGGGACAGAGAGTGAGGTGGACAGAGAGAGAGGGGACAGAGAGAGAGGTGGACAGAGAGAGGCGGGACAGAGAGACGGGGGACAGAGAGTGTGGTGGACAGAGAGAGGGGGACAGAGAGTGAGGTGGACAGAGAGAGGTGGACAGAGAGTGAGGTGGACAGAGAGAGGGTGGCAGAGAGTGAGGTGGACAGAGAGAGAGGTGGACAGAAAGAGTGGGGACAGAGAGAGGGGGCAGAAGGAGACAGGGACAAAGAATGAGGGACAGAGTGTGGGGACAGAGAGAGGGGGACAGAGAGTGAGGTGGACAGAGAGAGAGGTGGACAGAGAGTGTGGTGGACAGAGAGTGAGGTGGACAGAGAGTGAGGTGGACAGAGAGAGGGGCGACAGAGAGTGAGGTGGACAGAGAGTGAGGTGGGCAGAGAGAGTGGTGGGCAGAGAGAGAGGTGGACAGAGAGTGAGGTGGACAGAGAGTGAGGTGACAGAGAGTGAGGTGGACAGAGAGTGAGGTGGAAGAGAGTGAGGTGGACAGAGAGTGAGGTGGACAGAGAGAGTGGGGACAGAGAGTGAGGTGGACAGAGAGTGAGGTGGACAGAGAGAGAGGTGGGTAGAGAGTGAGGTGGACAGAGTGTGAGGTGGACAGAGAGTGAGGTGGACAGAGAGAGGGGTTTCAGAGAGTGAGGTGGACAGAGAGTGAGGTGGACAGAGAGTGAGGAGGACAGAGAGAGAGGTGGGCAGAGAGTGAGGTGGACAGAGAGTGAGGTGGACGGAGAGAGAGGTGGACAGAGAGATGGGTGGGCAGAGAGAGGGGGGACAGAGAGAGAGCGGTGGACAGAGAGAGGGGGACAGAGAGAGAGGTGGACAGAGAGTGAGGTGGACAGAGAGAGTGGGGGCAGAGAGTGAGGTGGACAGAGAGAGAGGTGGACAGAGAGAGTGGGGACAGAGAGAGGGGGCAGAAGGAGACAGGGACAAAGAATGAGGGACAGAGAGCGGTGGACAGAGAGAGGGGGACAGAGAGAGAGGTGGACAGAGAGTGAGGTGGACAGAGAGAGGGGGGCAGAGAGTGAGGTGGACAGAGAGAGAGGTGGACAGAGAGAGAGTTGGGCAGAGAGTGAGGTGGGCAGAGAGAGTGGGGACAGAGAGAGAGGGGGGACAGAGAGTGAGGTGGACAGAGAGTGAGGTGGACAGAGAGTGAGGTGGACAGAGAGTGAGGTGGACTGAGAGTGAGGTGGGCAGAGAGAGAGGTGGGCAGAGAGAGAGGTGGGCAGAGAGAGGGGGGACAGAGAGAGAGGTGGGCAGAGAGAGGGGGGACAGAGAGTGAGGTGGACAGAGAGTGTGGTGTGCAGAGAGAGGGGGGACAGAGAGAGAGGTGGACAGAAAGAGCGGGACAGAGAGAGGGGGCAGAAGGAGACAGGGACAAAGAATAAGGGACAGAGAGTGGGGACAGAGAGAGGGGGACAGAGAGAGAGGTGGACAGAGAGAGAGGGGACAGAGAGTGAGGTGGACAGAGAGAGAGGCGGGCAGAGAGTGAGGTGGACAGAGAGTGAGGTGGACAGAGAGAGTGGGGACAGAGAGTGAGGTGGACAGAGAGTGAGGTGGACAGAGAGTGAGGTGGACTGAGAGTGAGGTGGGCAGAGAGAGAGGTGGGCAGAGAGAGAGGTGGGCAGAGAGAGGGGGGACAGAGAGTGAGGTGGACAGAGAGAGAGGCGGGCAGAGAGTGAGGTGGACAGAGAGTGAGGTGGACAGAGAGAGTGGGGACAGAGAGTGAGGTGGACAGAGAGAGTGGGGACAGAGAGTGAGGTGGACAGAGAGTGAGTTGGACAGAGAGTGAGTTGGACAGAGAGAGAGGTGGACAGAGAGAGTGGTGGACAGAGAGAGGGGGGACAGAGAGTGAGGTGGACAGAGAGAGAGGTGGACAGAGAGTGAGGTGGACAGAGAGAGTGGGGACAGAGAGTGAGGTGGACAGAGAGTGAGGTGGACAGAGAGAGAGGTGGACAGAGAGTGAGGTGGACAGAGAGAGGGGGGACAGAGAGTGAGGTGGACAGAGAGTGAGGTGGACAGAGAGAGAGGTGGGTAGAGAGTGAGGTGGAGAGAGAGTGAGGTGGACTGAGAAGAGAGGTGGGTAGAGAGAGAGGTGGACAGAGAGTGAGGTGGACAGAGAGTGAGGTGGGCAGAGAGAGAGGCGGGCAGAGAGAGAGGGGGGACAGAGAGTGAGGTGGACAGAGAGTGAGGTGGACAGAGAGTGAGGTGGGCAGAGAGAGGGGGGAAAGAGAGTGAGGTGGACAGAGAGTGAGGTGGGCAGAGAGTGGGGGAACAGAGAGAGAGGTGGACAGAGAGAGGGGGGACAGAGAGAGAGGTGGACAGAGAGTGAGGTGGACAGAGAGAGGGGGGACAGAGAGTGAGGTGGACAGAGAGTGAGATGGACAGAGAGAGTGGGGACAGAGAGTGAGGTGGACAGAGAGTGAGGTGGGCAGAGAGTGAGGTGGACAGAGTGTGAGGTGGACAGAGAGAGAGGTGGACAGAGAGAGAGGTGGACAGAGAGTGAGGTGGACAGAGAGAGTGGGGACAGAGAGTGAGGTGGACAGAGAGTGAGGTGGACAGAGAGAGTGGGGACAGAGAGAGAGGTGGATAGAGAGTGAGGTGGACAGAGAGAGTGGGGACAGAGAGAGAGGTGGACAGAGAGTGAGGTGGACAGAGAGTGAGGAGGACAGAGAGTGAGGAGGACAGAGAGAGAGGTGGGCAGAGAGTGAGCTGGACAGAGAGAGGGGGGACAGAGAGTGAGGTGGACAGAGAGAGAGGTGGGTAGAGAGTGAGGTGGACAGAGAGTGAGGTCGACAGAGAGAGGGGGGACAGAGAGAGGGGGGACAGAGAGTGAGGTGGACAGAGAGTGAGGTGGACAGAGAGAGTGGGGACAGAGAGAGAGGTGGACAGAGAATGAGGTGGACAGAGAGTGAGGAGGACAGAGAGAGAGGTGGGCAGAGAGTGAGCTGGACAGAGAGAGGGGGGACAGAGAGTGAGGTGGACAGAGAGAGAGGTGGGTAGAGAGTGAGGTGGACAGAGAGTGAGGTCGACAGAGAGAGGGGGGACAGAGAGAGGGGGGACAGAGAGTGAGGTGGACAGAGAGTGAGGTGGACAGAGAGAGTGGTGGGCAGAGAGAGAGGTGGACAGAGAGAGAGGTGGACAGAGAGTGAGGTGGACAGAGAGTGAGGTGGACAGAGAGAGTGGGGACAGAGAGTGAGGTGGACAGAGAGTGAGGTGGACTGAGGGAGAGGTGGGTAGAGAGTGAGGTGGACAGAGAGTGAGGTGGACAGAGAGAGAGGTGGACAGAGAGTGAGGTGGACAGAGAGTGAGGTGGACATAGAGTGAGGTGGACAGAGAGAGGGGGGACAGACAGAGAGGTGGACAGAGAGAGGGGGACAGAGAGTGAGGTGGACAGAGAGAGGGAGACAGAGAATGCGGTGGACAGAGAGATGGGGGCAGAGAGTGAGGTGGACAGAGAGCGAGGTGGACAGAGAGAGTGGGGACAGAGAGAGGGGGCAGAAGGAGACAGGGACAAAGAATGAGGGACAGAGTGTGGTGACAGAGAGAGGGGGACAGAGAGTGAGGTGGACAGAGAGAGAGGGGACAGAGAGTGAGGTGGGCAGAGAGAGTGGGGACAGAGAGAGAAAGGGGACAGAGAGTGAGGTGGACAGAGAGTGAGGTGGACAGAGAGTGAGGTGGACTGAGAGTGAGGTTGACTGAGAGTGATTTGGACAGAGAGTGAGGTGGACAGAGAGTGAGGTGGAAAGAGAGAGAGGTGGACAGAGAGAGTGGGGACAGAGAGTGAGGTGGACAGAGAGAGTGGGGACAGAGAGTGAGGTGGACAGAGAGTGAGGTGGGCAGAGAGAGAGGTGGGTAGAGAGTGAGGTGGACAGAGAGTGAGGTGGACAGAGAGTGAGGTGGGCAGAGAGAGTGGGGACAGAGAGTGAGGTGGACAGAGAGTGAGGTGGACTGAGAGTGAGGTGGGCAGAGAGTGAGGTGGACAGAGAGTGAGGTGCACAGAGAGAGAGTAGGACAGATAGTGAGGTGGACAGAGAGTGAGGTGGACAGAGAGTGAGGTGGACAGAGAGAGTGGGTACAGAGAGTGAGGTGGACAGAGAGTGAGGTGGACAGAGAGAGTGGGGACAGAGAGTGAGGTGGTCAGAGAGTGAGGTGGACAGAGGGAGAGGTGGACAGAGAGAGAGGTGGACAGAGAGTGAGGTGGACAGAGAGAGTGGGGACAGAGAGTGAGGTGGACAGAGAGTGAGGTGGACAGAGAGAGTGGGGACAGAGAGAGAGGTGGACAGAGAGAGAGGTTGGCAGAGAGTGAGCTGGACAGAGAGAGGGGGGACAGAGAGAGACGTGGGTAGAGAGTGAGGTGGACAGAGAGTGAGGTGGACAGAGAGAGGGGGGCAGAGAGTGAGGTGGACAGAGAGAGAGGTGGACAGAGAGAGAGTTGGGCAGAGAGTGAGGTGGGCAGAGAGAGTGGGGACAGAGAGAGAGGGGGGACAGAGAGTGAGGTGGACAGAGAGTGAGGTGGACAGAGAGTGAGGTGGACAGAGAGTGAGGTGGACTGAGAGTGAGGTGGGCAGAGAGAGAGGTGGGCAGAGAGAGAGGTGGGCAGAGAGAGGGGGGACAGAGAGAGAGGTGGGCAGAGAGAGGGGGGACAGAGAGTGAGGTGGACAGAGAGTGTGGTGTGCAGAGAGAGGGGGGACAGAGAGAGAGGTGGACAGAAAGAGCGGGACAGAGAGAGGGGGCAGAAGGAGACAGGGACAAAGAATAAGGGACAGAGAGTGGGGACAGAGAGAGGGGGACAGAGAGAGAGGTGGACAGAGAGAGAGGGGACAGAGAGTGAGGTGGACAGAGAGAGAGGCGGGCAGAGAGTGAGGTGGACAGAGAGTGAGGTGGACAGAGAGAGTGGGGACAGAGAGTGAGGTGGACAGAGAGTGAGGTGGACAGAGAGTGAGGTGGACTGAGAGTGAGGTGGGCAGAGAGAGAGGTGGGCAGAGAGAGAGGTGGGCAGAGAGAGGGGGGACAGAGAGTGAGGTGGACAGAGAGAGAGGCGGGCAGAGAGTGAGGTGGACAGAGAGTGAGGTGGACAGAGAGAGTGGGGACAGAGAGTGAGGTGGACAGAGAGAGTGGGGACAGAGAGTGAGGTGGACAGAGAGTGAGTTGGACAGAGAGTGAGTTGGACAGAGAGAGAGGTGGACAGAGAGAGTGGTGGACAGAGAGAGGGGGGACAGAGAGTGAGGTGGACAGAGAGAGAGGTGGACAGAGAGTGAGGTGGACAGAGAGAGTGGGGACAGAGAGTGAGGTGGACAGAGAGTGAGGTGGACAGAGAGAGAGGTGGACAGAGAGTGAGGTGGACAGAGAGAGGGGGGACAGAGAGTGAGGTGGACAGAGAGTGAGGTGGACAGAGAGAGAGGTGGGTAGAGAGTGAGGTGGACAGAGAGTGAGGTGGACTGAGAAGAGAGGTGGGTAGAGAGAGAGGTGGACAGAGAGTGAGGTGGACAGAGAGTGAGGTGGGCAGAGAGAGAGGCGGGCAGAGAGAGAGGGGGGACAGAGAGTGAGGTGGACAGAGAGTGAGGTGGACAGAGAGTGAGGTGGGCAGAGAGAGGGGGGAAAGAGAGTGAGGTGGACAGAGAGTGAGGTGGGCAGAGAGTGGGGGAACAGAGAGAGAGGTGGACAGAGAGAGGGGGGACAGAGAGAGAGGTGGACAGAGAGTGAGGTGGACAGAGAGAGGGGGGACAGAGAGTGAGGTGGACAGAGAGTGAGATGGACAGAGAGAGTGGGGACAGAGAGTGAGGTGGACAGAGAGTGAGGTGGGCAGAGAGTGAGGTGGACAGAGTGTGAGGTGGACAGAGAGAGAGGTGGACAGAGAGAGAGGTGGACAGAGAGTGAGGTGGACAGAGAGAGTGGGGACAGAGAGTGAGGTGGACAGAGAGTGAGGTGGACAGAGAGAGTGGGGACAGAGAGAGAGGTGGATAGAGAGTGAGGTGGACAGAGAGAGTGGGGACAGAGAGAGAGGTGGACAGAGAGTGAGGTGGACAGAGAGTGAGGAGGACAGAGAGTGAGGAGGACAGAGAGAGAGGTGGGCAGAGAGTGAGCTGGACAGAGAGAGGGGGGACAGAGAGTGAGGTGGACAGAGAGAGAGGTGGGTAGAGAGTGAGGTGGACAGAGAGTGAGGTCGACAGAGAGAGGGGGGACAGAGAGAGGGGGGACAGAGAGTGAGGTGGACAGAGAGTGAGGTGGACAGAGAGAGTGGGGACAGAGAGAGAGGTGGACAGAGAGTGAGGTGGACAGAGAGTGAGGAGGACAGAGAGAGAGGTGGGCAGAGAGTGAGCTGGACAGAGAGAGGGGGGACAGAGAGTGAGGTGGACAGAGAGAGAGGTGGGTAGAGAGTGAGGTGGACAGAGAGTGAGGTCGACAGAGAGAGGGGGGACAGAGAGAGGGGGGACAGAGAGTGAGGTGGACAGAGAGTGAGGTGGACAGAGAGAGTGGTGGGCAGAGAGAGAGGTGGACAGAGAGAGAGGTGGACAGAGAGTGAGGTGGACAGAGAGTGAGGTGGACAGAGAGAGTGGGGACAGAGAGTGAGGTGGACAGAGAGTGAGGTGGACTGAGGGAGAGGTGGGTAGAGAGTGAGGTGGACAGAGAGTGAGGTGGACAGAGAGAGAGGTGGACAGAGAGTGAGGTGGACAGAGAGTGAGGTGGACATAGAGTGAGGTGGACAGAGAGAGGGGGGACAGACAGAGAGGTGGACAGAGAGAGGGGGACAGAGAGTGAGGTGGACAGAGAGAGGGAGACAGAGAATGCGGTGGACAGAGAGATGGGGGCAGAGAGTGAGGTGGACAGAGAGCGAGGTGGACAGAGAGAGTGGGGACAGAGAGAGGGGGCAGAAGGAGACAGGGACAAAGAATGAGGGACAGAGTGTGGTGACAGAGAGAGGGGGACAGAGAGTGAGGTGGACAGAGAGAGAGGGGACAGAGAGTGAGGTGGGCAGAGAGAGTGGGGACAGAGAGAGAAAGGGGACAGAGAGTGAGGTGGACAGAGAGTGAGGTGGACAGAGAGTGAGGTGGACTGAGAGTGAGGTTGACTGAGAGTGATTTGGACAGAGAGTGAGGTGGACAGAGAGTGAGGTGGAAAGAGAGAGAGGTGGACAGAGAGAGTGGGGACAGAGAGTGAGGTGGACAGAGAGAGTGGGGACAGAGAGTGAGGTGGACAGAGAGTGAGGTGGGCAGAGAGAGAGGTGGGTAGAGAGTGAGGTGGACAGAGAGTGAGGTGGACAGAGAGTGAGGTGGGCAGAGAGAGTGGGGACAGAGAGTGAGGTGGACAGAGAGTGAGGTGGACTGAGAGTGAGGTGGGCAGAGAGTGAGGTGGACAGAGAGTGAGGTGCACAGAGAGAGAGTAGGACAGATAGTGAGGTGGACAGAGAGTGAGGTGGACAGAGAGTGAGGTGGACAGAGAGAGTGGGTACAGAGAGTGAGGTGGACAGAGAGTGAGGTGGACAGAGAGAGTGGGGACAGAGAGTGAGGTGGTCAGAGAGTGAGGTGGACAGAGGGAGAGGTGGACAGAGAGAGAGGTGGACAGAGAGTGAGGTGGACAGAGAGAGTGGGGACAGAGAGTGAGGTGGACAGAGAGTGAGGTGGACAGAGAGAGTGGGGACAGAGAGAGAGGTGGACAGAGAGAGAGGTTGGCAGAGAGTGAGCTGGACAGAGAGAGGGGGGACAGAGAGAGAGGTGGGTAGAGAGTGAGGTGGACAGAGAGTGAGGTGGACAGAGAGTGAGGTGGACAGAGAGAGTGGGGACGGAGAGTGAGGTGGACAGAGAGTGAGGTGGACAGAGAGAGGGGGGAAGGAGAGAGGGGGGACAGAGAGTGAGGTGGACAGAGAGTGAGGTGGACAGAGAGAGTGGTGGGCAGAGAGAGTGGTGGGCAGAGAGAGAGGTTGACAGAGAGTGAGGTGGACAGAGAGTGAGGTGGAAGAGAGTGAGGTGGACAGAGAGTGAGGTGGACAGAGAGAGAGGTGGACAGAGAGTGAGGTGGACAGAGAGAGAGGTGGACAGAGAGTGAGGTGGACAGAGAGTGAGGTGGGCAGAGAGAGAGGTGGGCAGAGAGAGAGGTGGGTAGAGAGTGATGTGGACAGAGAGTAAGTTGGACGGAGAGTGAGGTGGGCAGAGAGAGTGGGGACAGAGAGTGAGGTGGACAGAGAGAGAGGTGGACAGAGAGAGTGGGGACAGAGAGTGAGGTGGACAGAGAGTGAGATGGACAGAGAGAGTGGGGACAGAGAGTGAGGTGGACAGAGAGTGAGGTGGGCAGAGAGTGAGGTGGACAGAGTGTGAGGTGGACAGAGAGAGAGGTGGACAGAGAGAGAGGTGGACAGAGAGAGAGGTGGACAGAGAGTGAGGTGGACAGAGAGAGTGGGGACAGAGAGTGAGGTGGACAGAGAGTGAGGTGGACAGAGAGAGTGGGGACAGAGAGAGAGGTGGACAGAGAGTGAGGTGGACAGAGAGTGAGGAGGACAGAGAGAGAGGTGGGCAGAGAGTGAGCTGGACAGAGAGAGGGGGGACAGAGAGTGAGATGGACAGAGAGAGAGGTGGGTAGAGAGTGAGGTGGACAGAGAGTGAGGTCGACAGAGAGAGGGGGGACAGAGAGAGGGGGAACAGAGAGTGAGCTGGACAGAGAGTGAGGTGGACAGAGAGAGTGGTGGGCAGAGAGAGAGGTGGACAGAGAGAGAGGTGGACAGAGAGTGAGGTGGACAGAGAGTGAGGTGGACAGAGAGTGAGGTGGACAGAGAGAGTGGGGACAGAGAGTGAGGTGGACAGAGAGTGAGGTGGACTGAGGGAGAGGTGGGTAGAGAGTGAGGTGGACAGAGAGTGAGGTGGACAGAGAGAGAGGTGGACAGAGAGTGAGGTGGACAGAGAGTGAGGTGGACATAGAGTGAGGTGGACAGAGAGAGGGGGGACAGACAGAGAGGTGGACAGAGAGAGGGGGACAGAGAGTGAGGTGGACAGAGAGAGGGAGACAGAGAATGCGGTGGACAGAGAGATGGGGGCAGAGAGTGAGGTGGACAGAGAGTGAGGTGGGCAGAGAGAGAGGCGGGCAGAGAGAGAGGGGGGACAGAGAGTGAGGTGGACAGAGAGTGAGGTGGACAGAGAGTGAGGTGGGCAGAGAGAGGGGGGAAAGAGAGTGAGGTGGACAGAGAGTGAGGTGGGCAGAGAGTGGGGGAACAGAGAGAGAGGTGGACAGAGAGAGGGGGGACAGAGAGAGAGGTGGACAGAGAGTGAGGTGGACAGAGAGAGGGGGGACAGAGAGTGAGGTGGACAGAGAGTGAGATGGACAGAGAGAGTGGGGACAGAGAGTGAGGTGGACA
Organism: Chiloscyllium punctatum; assembly: GCF_047496795.1. Classification (NCBI taxonomy): domain Eukaryota; kingdom Metazoa; phylum Chordata; class Chondrichthyes; order Orectolobiformes; family Hemiscylliidae; genus Chiloscyllium; species Chiloscyllium punctatum. Next base: position 76,818,533 of record NC_092752.1, on the reverse strand, counting down.
GAGAGTGAGGTGGGCAGAGAGTGAGGTGGACAGAGTGTGAGGTGGACAGAGAGAGAGGTGGACAGAGAGAGAGGTGGACAGAGAGTGAGGTGGACAGAGAGAGTGGGGACAGAGAGTGAGGTGGACAGAGAGTGAGGTGGACAGAGAGAGTGGGGACAGAGAGAGAGGTGGATAGAGAGTGAGGTGGACAGAGAGAGTGGGGACAGAGAGAGAGGTGGACAGAGAGTGAGGTGGACAGAGAGTGAGGAGGACAGAGAGTGAGGAGGACAGAGAGAGAGGTGGGCAGAGAGTGAGCTGGACAGAGAGAGGGGGGACAGAGAGTGAGGTGGACAGAGAGAGAGGTGGGTAGAGAGTGAGGTGGACAGAGAGTGAGGTCGACAGAGAGAGGGGGGACAGAGAGAGGGGGGACAGAGAGTGAGGTGGACAGAGAGTGAGGTGGACAGAGAGAGTGGGGACAGAGAGAGAGGTGGACAGAGAGTGAGGTGGACAGAGAGTGAGGAGGACAGAGAGAGAGGTGGGCAGAGAGTGAGCTGGACAGAGAGAGGGGGGACAGAGAGTGAGGTGGACAGAGAGAGAGGTGGGTAGAGAGTGAGGTGGACAGAGAGTGAGGTCGACAGAGAGAGGGGGGACAGAGAGAGGGGGGACAGAGAGTGAGGTGGACAGAGAGTGAGGTGGACAGAGAGAGTGGTGGGCAGAGAGAGAGGTGGACAGAGAGAGAGGTGGACAGAGAGTGAGGTGGACAGAGAGTGAGGTGGACAGAGAGAGTGGGGACAGAGAGAGTGGGGACAGAGAGTGAGGTGGACAGAGAGTGAGGTGGACTGAGGGAGAGGTGGGTAGAGAGTGAGGTGGACAGAGAGTGAGGTGGACAGAGAGAGAGGTGGACAGAGAGTGAGGTGGACAGAGAGTGAGGTGGACATAGAGTGAGGTGGACAGAGAGAGGGGGGACAGACAGAGAGGTGGACAGAGAGAGGGGGACAGAGAGTGAGGTGGACAGAGAGAGGGAGACAGAGAATGCGGTGGACAGAGAGATGGGGGCAGAGAGTGAGGTGGACAGAGAGCGAGGTGGACAGAGAGAGTGGGGACAGAGAGAGGGGGCAGAAGGAGACAGGGACAAAGAATGAGGGACAGAGTGTGGTGACAGAGAGAGGGGGACAGAGAGTGAGGTGGACAGAGAGAGAGGGGACAGAGAGTGAGGTGGGCAGAGAGAGTGGGGACAGAGATAGAAAGGGGACAGAGAGTGAGGTGGACAGAGAGTGAGGTGGACAGAGAGTGAGGTGGACTGAGAGTGAGGTTGACTGAGAGTGATTTGGACAGAGAGTGAGGTGGACAGAGAGTGAGGTGGAAAGAGAGAGAGGTGGACAGAGAGAGTGGGGACAGAGAGTGAGGTGGACAGAGAGAGTGGGGACAGAGAGTGAGGTGGACAGAGAGTGAGGTGGGCAGAGAGAGAGGTGGGTAGAGAGTGAGGTGGACAGAGAGTGAGGTGGACAGAGAGTGAGGTGGGCAGAGAGAGTGGGGACAGAGAGTGAGGTGGACAGAGAGTGAGGTGGACTGAGAGTGAGGTGGGCAGAGAGTGAGGTGGACAGAGAGTGAGGTGCACAGAGAGAGAGTAGGACAGATAGTGAGGTGGACAGAGAGTGAGGTGGACAGAGAGTGAGGTGGACAGAGAGAGTGGGTACAGAGAGTGAGGTGGACAGAGAGTGAGGTGGACAGAGAGAGTGGGGACAGAGAGTGAGGTGGTCAGAGAGTGAGGTGGACAGAGGGAGAGGTGGACAGAGAGAGAGGTGGACAGAGAGTGAGGTGGACAGAGAGAGTGGGGACAGAGAGTGAGGTGGACAGAGAGTGAGGTGGACAGAGAGAGTGGGGACAGAGAGAGAGGTGGACAGAGAGAGAGGTTGGCAGAGAGTGAGCTGGACAGAGAGAGGGGGGACAGAGAGAGAGGTGGGTAGAGAGTGAGGTGGACAGAGAGTGAGGCGGACAGAGAGTGAGGTGGACAGAGAGAGTGGGGACGGAGAGTGAGGTGGACAGAGAGTGAGGTGGACAGAGAGAGGGGGGAAGGAGAGAGGGGGGACAGAGAGTGAGGTGGACAGAGAGTGAGGTGGACAGAGAGAGTGGTGGGCAGAGAGAGTGGTGGGCAGAGAGAGAGGTTGACAGAGAGTGAGGTGGACAGACAGTGAGGTGGAAGAGAGTGAGGTGGACAGAGAGTGAGGTGGACAGAGAGAGAGGTGGACAGAGAGTGAGGTGGACAGAGAGAGAGGTGGACAGAGAGTGAGGTGGACAGAGAGTGAGGTGGGCAGAGAGAGAGGTGGGCAGAGAGAGAGGTGGGTAGAGAGTGATGTGGACAGAGAGTAAGTTGGACGGAGAGTGAGGTGGGCAGAGAGAGTGGGGACAGAGAGTGAGGTGGACAGAGAGAGAGGTGGACAGAGAGAGTGGGGACAGAGAGTGAGGTGGACAGAGAGTGAGATGGACAGAGAGAGTGGGGACAGAGAGTGAGGTGGACAGAGAGTGAGGTGGGCAGAGAGTGAGGTGGACAGAGTGTGAGGTGGACAGAGAGAGAGGTGGACAGAGAGAGAGGTGGACAGAGAGAGAGGTGGACAGAGAGTGAGGTGGACAGAGAGAGTGGGGACAGAGAGTGAGGTGGACAGAGAGTGAGGTGGACAGAGAGAGTGGGGACAGAGAGAGAGGTGGACAGAGAGTGAGGTGGACAGAGAGTGAGGAGGACAGAGAGAGAGGTGGGCAGAGAGTGAGCTGGACAGAGAGAGGGGGGACAGAGAGTGAGATGGACAGAGAGAGAGGTGGGTAGAGAGTGAGGTGGACAGAGAGTGAGGTCGACAGAGAGAGGGGGGACAGAGAGAGGGGGAACAGAGAGTGAGCTGGACAGAGAGTGAGGTGGACAGAGAGAGTGGTGGGCAGAGAGAGAGGTGGACAGAGAGAGAGGTGGACAGAGAGTGAGGTGGACAGAGAGTGAGGTGGACAGAGAGTGAGGTGGACAGAGAGAGTGGGGACAGAGAGTGAGGTGGACAGAGAGTGAGGGGGACTGAGGGAGAGGTGGGTAGAGAGTGAGGTGGACAGAGAGTGAGGTGGACAGAGAGAGAGGTGGACAGAGAGTGAGGTGGACAGAGAGTGAGGTGGACATAGAGTGAGGTGGACAGAGAGAGGGGGGACAGACAGAGAGGTGGACAGAGAGAGGGGGACAGAGATTGAGGTGGACAGAGAGAGGGAGACAGAGAATGCGGTGGACAGAGAGATGGGGGCAGAGAGTGAGGTGGACAGAGAGTGAGGTGGGCAGAGAGAGAGGCGGGCAGAGAGAGAGGGGGGACAGAGAGTGAGGTGGACAGAGAGTGAGGTGGACAGAGAGTGAGGTGGGCAGAGAGAGGGGGGAAAGAGAGTGAGGTGGACAGAGAGTGAGGTGGGCAGAGAGTGGGGGAACAGAGAGAGAGGTGGACAGAGAGAGGGGGGACAGAGAGAGAGGTGGACAGAGAGTGAGGTGGACAGAGAGAGGGGGGACAGAGAGTGAGGTGGACAGAGAGTGAGATGGACAGAGAGAGTGGGGACAGAGAGTGAGGTGGACAGAGAGTGAGGTGGGCAGAGAGTGAGGTGGACAGAGTGTGAGGTGGACAGAGAGAGAGGTGGACAGAGAGAGAGGTGGACAGAGAGTGAGGTGGACAGAGAGAGTGGGGACAGAGAGTGAGGTGGACAGAGAGTGAGGTGGACAGAGAGAGTGGGGACAGAGAGAGAGGTGGATAGAGAGTGAGGTGGACAGAGAGAGTGGGGACAGAGAGAGAGGTGGACAGAGAGTGAGGTGGACAGAGAGTGAGGAGGACAGAGAGTGAGGAGGACAGAGAGAGAGGTGGGCAGAGAGTGAGCTGGACAGAGAGAGGGGGGACAGAGAGTGAGGTGGACAGAGAGAGAGGTGGGTAGAGAGTGAGGTGGACAGAGAGTGAGGTCGACAGAGAGAGGGGGGACAGAGAGAGGGGGGACAGAGAGTGAGGTGGACAGAGAGTGAGGTGGACAGAGAGAGTGGGGACAGAGAGAGAGGTGGACAGAGAGTGAGGTGGACAGAGAGTGAGGAGGACAGAGAGAGAGGTGGGCAGAGAGTGAGCTGGACAGAGAGAGGGGGGACAGAGAGTGAGGTGGACAGAGAGAGAGGTGGGTAGAGAGTGAGGTGGACAGAGAGTGAGGTCGACAGAGAGAGGGGGGACAGAGAGAGGGGGGACAGAGAGTGAGGTGGACAGAGAGTGAGGTGGACAGAGAGAGTGGTGGGCAGAGAGAGAGGTGGACAGAGAGAGAGGTGGACAGAGAGTGAGGTGGACAGAGAGTGAGGTGGACAGAGAGAGTGGGGACAGAGAGTGAGGTGGACAGAGAGTGAGGTGGACTGAGGGAGAGGTGGGTAGAGAGTGAGGTGGACAGAGAGTGAGGTGGACAGAGAGAGAGGTGGACAGAGAGAGGGGGGACAGACAGAGAGGTGGACAGAGAGAGGGGGACAGAGAGTGAGGTGGACAGAGAGAGGGAGACAGAGAATGCGGTGGACAGAGAGATGGGGGCAGAGAGTGAGGTGGACAGAGAGCGAGGTGGACAGAGAGAGTGGGGACAGAGAGAGGGGGCAGAAGGAGACAGGGACAAAGAATGAGGGACAGAGTGTGGTGACAGAGAGAGGGGGACAGAGAGTGAGGTGGACAGAGAGAGAGGGGACAGAGAGTGAGGTGGGCAGAGAGAGTGGGGACAGAGAGAGAAAGGGGACAGAGAGTGAGGTTGACAGAGAGTGAGGTGGACAGAGAGTGAGGTGGACTGAGAGTGAGGTTGACTGAGAGTGATTTGGACAGAGAGTGAGGTGGACAGAGAGTGAGGTGGAAAGAGAGAGAGGTGGACAGAGAGAGTGGGGACAGAGAGTGAGGTGGACAGAGAGAGTGGGGACAGAGAGTGAGGTGGACAGAGAGTGAGGTGGGCAGAGAGAGAGGTGGGTAGAGAGTGAGGTGGACAGAGAGTGAGGTGGACAGAGAGTGAGGTGGGCAGAGAGAGTGGGGACAGAGAGTGAGGTGGACAGAGAGTGAGGTGGACTGAGAGTGAGGTGGGCAGAGAGTGAGGTGGACAGAGAGTGAGGTGCACAGAGAGAGAGTAGGACAGATAGTGAGGTGGACAGAGAGTGAGGTGGACAGAGAGTGAGGTGGACAGAGAGAGTGGGTACAGAGAGTGAGGTGGACAGAGAGTGAGGTGGACAGAGAGAGTGGGGACAGAGAGTGAGGTGGTCAGAGAGTGAGGTGGACAGAGGGAGAGGTGGACAGAGAGAGAGGTGGACAGAGAGTGAGGTGGACAGAGAGAGTGGGGACAGAGAGTGAGGTGGACAGAGAGTGAGGTGGACAGAGAGAGTGGGGACAGAGAGAGAGGTGGACAGAGAGAGAGGTTGGCAGAGAGTGAGCTGGACAGAGAGAGGGGGGACAGAGAGAGAGGTGGGTAGAGAGTGAGGTGGACAGAGAGTGAGGTGGACAGAGAGTGAGGTGGACAGAGAGAGTGGGGACGGAGAGTGAGGTGGACAGAGAGTGAGGTGGACAGAGAGAGGGGGGAAGGAGAGAGGGGGGACAGAGAGTGAGGTGGACAGAGAGTGAGGTGGACAGAGAGAGTGGTGGGCAGAGAGAGTGGTGGGCAGAGAGAGAGGTTGACAGAGAGTGAGGTGGACAGAGAGTGAGGTGGAAGAGAGTGAGGTGGACAGAGAGTGAGGTGGACAGAGAGAGAGGTGGACAGAGAGTGAGGTGGACAGAGAGAGAGGTGGACAGAGAGTGAGGTGGACAGAGAGTGAGGTGGGCAGAGAGAGAGGTGGGCAGAGAGAGAGGTGGGTAGAGAGTGATGTGGACAGAGAGTAAGTTGGACGGAGAGTGAGGTGGGCAGAGAGAGTGGGGACAGAGAGTGAGGTGGACAGAGAGAGAGGTGGACAGAGAGAGTGGGGACAGAGAGTGAGGTGGACAGAGAGTGAGATGGACAGAGAGAGTGGGGACAGAGAGTGAGGTGGACAGAGAGTGAGGTGGGCAGAGAGTGAGGTGGACAGAGTGTGAGGTGGACAGAGAGAGAGGTGGACAGAGAGAGAGGTGGACAGAGAGAGAGGTGGACAGAGAGTGAGGTGGACAGAGAGAGTGGGGACAGAGAGTGAGGTGGACAGAGAGTGAGGTGGACAGAGAGAGTGGGGACAGAGAGAGAGGTGGACAGAGAGTGAGGTGGACAGAGAGTGAGGAGGACAGAGAGAGAGGTGGGCAGAGAGTGAGCTGGACAGAGAGAGGGGGGACAGAGAGTGAGATGGACAGAGAGAGAGGTGGGTAGAGAGTGAGGTGGACAGAGAGTGAGGTCGACAGAGAGAGGGGGGACAGAGAGAGGGGGAACAGAGAGTGAGCTGGACAGAGAGTGAGGTGGACAGAGAGAGTGGTGGGCAGAGAGAGAGGTGGACAGAGAGAGAGGTGGACAGAGAGTGAGGTGGACAGAGAGTGAGGTGGACAGAGAGAGTGGGGACAGAGAGTGAGGTGGACAGAGAGTGAGGTGGACTGAGGGAGAGGTGGGTAGAGAGTGAGGTGGACAGAGAGTGAGGTGGACAGAGAGAGAGGTGGACAGAGAGTGAGGTGGACAGAGAGTGAGGTGGACATAGAGTGAGGTGGACAGAGAGAGGGGGGACAGACAGAGAGGTGGACAGAGAGAGGGGGACAGAGAGTGAGGTGGACAGAGAGAGGGAGACAGAGAATGCGGTGGACAGAGAGATGGGGGCAGAGAGTGAGGTGGACAGAGAGAGAGGTGGACAGAGAGAGTGGGGACAGAGAGAGGGGGCAGAAGGAGACAGGGACAAAGAATAAGGGACAGAGTGTGGGGACAGAGAGAGGGGGACAGAGAGTGAGGTGGACAGAGAGAGAGGGGACAGAGAGTGAGGTGGACAGAGAGTGAGGTGGACAGAGAGTGAGGTGGACTGAGAGTGAGGTTGACTGAGAGTGATTTGGACAGAGAGTGAGGTGGACAGAGAGTGAGGTGGAAAGAGAGAGAGGTGGACAGAGAGAGTGGGGACAGAGAGTGAGGTGGACAGAGAGAGTGGGGACAGAGAGTGAGGTGGACAGAGAGTGAGGTGGGCAGAGAGAGAGGTGGGTAGAGAGTGAGGTGAACAGAGAGTGAGGTGGACAGAGAGTGAGGTGGACAGAGAGAGTGGGGACAGAGAGTGAGGTGGACAGAGAGTGAGGTGGACTGAGAGTGAGGTGGGCAGAGAGTGAGGTGGACAGAGAGTGAGGTGGACAGAGAGTGAGGTGGACAGAGAGAGTGGGTACAGAGAGTGAGGTGGACAGAGAGTGAGGTGGACAGAGAGAGTGGGGACAGAGAGTGAGGTGGTCAGAGAGTGAGGTGGACAGAGAGAGAGGTGGACAGAGAGAGAGGTGGACAGAGAGTGAGGTGGACAGAGAGAGTGGGGACAGAGAGTGAGGTGTACAGAGAGTGAGGTGGACAGAGAGTGAGGTGGACAGAGAGAGTGGGGACAGAGAGTGAGGTGGACAGAGAGTGAGGTGGACTGAGAGTGAGGTGGGCAGAGAGTGAGGTGGACAGAGAGTGAGGTGCACAGAGAGAGAGTAGGACAGATAGTGAGGTGGACAGAGAGTGAGGTGGACAGAGAGTGAGGTGGACAGAGAGAGTGGGTACAGAGAGTGAGGTGGACAGAGAGTGAGGTGGACAGAGAGAGTGGGGACAGAGAGTGAGGTGGTCAGAGAGTGAGGTGGACAGAGAGAGAGGTGGACAGAGAGAGAGGTGGACAGAGAGTGAGGTGGACAGAGAGAGTGGGGACAGAGAGTGAGGTGGACAGAGAGTGAGGTGGACAGAGAGAGTGGGGACAGAGAGAGAGGTGGACAGAGAGAGAGGTGGACAGAGAGTGAGCTGGACAGAGAGAGGGGGGACAGAGAGAGAGGTGGGTAGAGAGTGAGGTGGACAGAGAGTGAGGTGGACAGAGAGTGAGGTGGACAGAGAGAGTGGGGACGGAGAGTGAGGTGGACAGAGAGTGAGGTGGACAGAGAGAGGGGGGAAGGAGAGAGGGGGGACAGAGAGTGAGGTGGACAGAGAGTGAGGTGGACAGAGAGAGTGGTGGGCAGAGAGAGAGGTTGACAGAGAGTGAGGTGGACAGAGAGTGAGGTGGAAGAGAGTGAGGTGGACAGAGAGTGAGGTGGACAGAGAGAGAGATGGACAGAGAGTGAGGTGGACAGAGAGAGAGGTGGACAGAGAGTGAGGTGGACAGATAGTGAGGTGGACAGAGAGTGAGGTGGACCGAGAGTGAGGTGGACAGAGAGAGTGGGGACAGCGAGTGAGGTGAACAGAGAGTGAGGTGGACAGAGATTTGGGACAGAGAGTGAGGTGGACAGCGAGTGAGGTGGACAGAGAGAGTGGTGGGCAGAGAGAGAGGTGGACAGAGAGTGAGGTGGACAGAGAGTGAGGTGGACAGAGAGTGAGGTGGAAGAGTGTGAGGTGGACAGAGAGTGAGGTGGACAGAGAGAGACGTGGACAGAGAGTGAGGTGGACAGAGAGAGTGGGGACAGAGAGTGAGGTGGACAGAGAGTGAGGTGGACAGACAGTGCGGTGGACAGAGAGAGAGGTGGACAGAGAGTGAGGTGGACAGAGAGTGAGGTGGACAGAGAGTGAGGTGGACAGAGAGAGTGGGGACAGAGAGTGAGGTGGACAGAGAGTGAGGTGGACAGAGAGAGAGGTGGGTAGAGAGTGAGGTGGACAGAGAGTGAGGTGGACAGAGAGTGAGGTGGACAGAGAGAGGGGTTTCAGAGAGTGAGGTGGACAGAGAGTGAGGTGGACAGAGAGTGAGGTGGACAGAGAGAGAGGTGGACAGAGAGTGAGGTGGACGGAGAGTGAGGTGGACGGAGAGAGAGGTGGACAGAGAGTGAGGTGGACAGAGAGTGAGGTGGGCAGAGAGAGTGGGGACAGAGAGAGAGGGGGGACAGAGAGTGAGGTGGACAGAGAGTGAGGTGGACAGAGAGTGAGGTGGGCAGAGAGAGGGGGGAAAGAGAGTGAGGTGGACAGAGAGTGAGGTGGGCAGAGAGTGGGGGAACAGAGAGAGAGGTGGACAGAGAGAGGGGGGACAGAGAGAGAGGTGGACAGAGAGTGAGGTGGACAGAGAGAGGGGGGACAGAGAGTGAGGTGGACAGAGAGTGAGATGGACAGAGAGAGTGGGGACAGAGAGTGAGGTGGACAGAGAGTGAGGTGGGCAGAGAGTGAGGTGGACAGAGTGTGAGGTGGACAGAGAGAGAGGTGGACAGAGAGAGAGGTGGACAGAGAGTGAGGTGGACAGAGAGAGTGGGGACAGAGAGTGAGGTGGACAGAGAGTGAGGTGGACAGAGAGAGTGGGGACAGAGAGAGAGGTGGATAGAGAGTGAGGTGGACAGAGAGAGTGGGGACAGAGAGAGAGGTGGACAGAGAGTGAGGTGGACAGAGAGTGAGGAGGACAGAGAGAGAGGTGGGCAGAGAGTGAGCTGGACAGAGAGAGGGGGGACAGAGAGTGAGGTGGACAGAGAGAGAGGTGGGTAGAGAGTGAGGTGGACAGAGAGTGAGGTCGACAGAGAGAGGGGGGACAGAGAGAGGGGGGACAGAGAGTGAGGTGGACAGAGAGTGAGGTGGACAGAGAGAGTGGGGACAGAGAGAGAGGTGGACAGAGAGTGAGGTGGACAGAGAGTGAGGAGGACAGAGAGAGAGGTGGGCAGAGAGTGAGCTGGACAGAGAGAGGGGGGACAGAGAGTGAGGTGGACAGAGAGAGAGGTGGGTAGAGAGTGAGGTGGACAGAGAGTGAGGTCGACAGAGAGAGGGGGGACAGAGAGAGGGGGGACAGAGAGTGAGGTGGACAGAGAGTGAGGTGGACAGAGAGAGTGGTGGGCAGAGAGAGAGGTGGACAGAGAGAGAGGTGGACAGAGAGTGAGGTGGACAGAGAGTGAGGTGGACAGAGAGAGTGGGGACAGAGAGTGAGGTGGACAGAGAGTGAGGTGGACTGAGGGAGAGGTGGGTAGAGAGTGAGGTGGACAGAGAGTGAGGTGGACAGAGAGAGAGGTGGACAGAGAGTGAGGTGGACAGAGAGTGAGGTGGACATAGAGTGAGGTGGACAGAGAGAGGGGGGACAGACAGAGAGGTGGACAGAGAGAGGGGGACAGAGAGTGAGGTGGACAGAGAGAGGGAGACAGAGAATGCGGTGGACAGAGAGATGGGGGCAGAGAATGAGGTGGACAGAGAGAGAGGTGGACAGAGAGAGTGGGGACAGAGAGAGGGGGCAGAAGGAGACAGGGACAAAGAATGAGGGACAGAGTGTGGGGACAGAGAGAGGGGGACAGAGAGTGAGGTGGACAGAGAGAGAGGGGACAGAGAGTGAGGTGGGCAGAGAGAGTGGGGACAGAGAGAGAAAGGGGACAGAGAGTGAGGTGGACAGAGAGTGAGGTGGACAGAGAGTGAGGTGGACTGAGAGTGAGGTTGACTGAGAGTGATTTGGACAGAGAGTGAGGTGGACAGAGAGTGAGGTGGAAAGAGAGAGAGGTGGACAGAGAGAGTGGGGACAGAGAGTGAGGTGGACAGAGAGAGTGGGGACAGAGAGTGAGGTGGACAGAGAGTGAGGTGGGCAGAGAGAGAGGTGGGTAGAGAGTGAGGTGGACAGAGAGTGAGGTGGACAGAGAGTGAGGTGGGCAGAGAGAGTGGGGACAGAGAGTGAGGTGGACAGAGAGTGAGGTGGACTGAGAGTGAGGTGGGCAGAGAGTGAGGTGGACAGAGAGTGAGGTGCACAGAGAGAGAGTAGGACAGATAGTGAGGTGGACAGAGAGTGAGGTGGACAGAGAGTGAGGTGGACAGAGAGAGTGGGTACAGAGAGTGAGGTGGACAGAGAGTGAGGTGGACAGAGAGAGTGGGGACAGAGAGTGAGGTGGTCAGAGAGTGAGGTGGACAGAGAGAGAGGTGGACAGAGAGAGAGGTGGACAGAGAGTGAGGTGGACAGAGAGAGTGGGGACAGAGAGTGAGGTGGATAGAGAGTGAGGTGGACAGAGAGAGTGGGGACAGAGAGAGAGGTGGACAGAGAGAGAGGTGGACAGAGAGAGAGGTGGACAGAGAGTGAGCTGGACAGAGAGAGGGGGGACAGAGAGAGAGGTGGGTAGAGAGTGAGGTGGACAGAGAGTGAGGTGGACAGAGAGTGAGGTGGACAGAGAGAGTGGGGACGGAGAGTGAGGTGGACAGAGAGTGAGGTGGACAGAGAGAGGGGGGAAGGAGAGAGGGGGGACAGAGAGTGAGGTGGACAGAGAGTGAGGTGGACAGAGAGAGTGGTCGGCAGAGAGAGAGGTTGACAGAGAGTGAGGTGGACAGAGAGTGAGGTGGAAGAGAGTGAGGTGGACAGAGAGTGAGGTGGACAGAGAGAGAGGTGGACAGAGAGTGAGGTGGACAGAGAGAGAGGTGGACAGAGAGTGAGGTGGACAGATAGTGAGGTGGACAGAGAGTGAGGTGGACAGAGAGTGAGGTGGACAGAGAGAGTGGGGACAGCGAGTGAGGTGAACAGAGAGTGAGGTGGACAGAGAGAGGGGGGACAGAGAGTGAGGTGGACAGCGAGTGAGGTGGACAGAGAGAGTGGTGGGCAGAGAGAGAGGTGGACAGAGAGTGAGGTGGACAGAGAGTGAGGTGGAAGAGTGTGAGGTGGACAGAGAGTGAGGTGGACAGAGAGAGACGTGGACAGAGAGTGAGGTGGACAGAGAGAGTGGGGACAGAGAGTGAGGTGGACAGAGAGTGAGGTGGACAGAGAGTGCGGTGGACAGAGAGAGAGGTGGACAGAGAGTGAGGTGGACAGAGAGTGAGGTGGACAGAGAGAGTGGGGACAGAGAGTGAGGTGGACAGAGAGTGAGGTGGACAGAGAGTGAGGTGGACAGAGAGTGAGGTGGACAGAGAGAGGGGTTTCAGAGAGTGAGGTGGACAGAGAGTGAGGTGGACAGAGAGTGAGGTGGACAGAGAGAGAGGTGGACAGAGAGTGAGGTGGACGGAGAGTGAGGTGGACGGAGAGAGAGGTGGACAGAGAGTGAGGTGGACAGAGAGTGAGGTGGACAGAGAGTGAGGTGGACAGAGAGTGAGGTGGGCAGAGAGAGTGGGGACAGAGAGAGAGGGGGGACAGAGAGTGAGGTGGACAGAGAGTGAGGTGGACAGAGAGTGAGGTGGGCAGAGAGAGGGGGGACAGAGAGTGAGGTGGACAGAGAGTGAGGTGGGCAGAGAGAGGGGGAACAGAGAGAGAGGTGGACAGAGAGAGGGGGGACAGAGAGAGAGGTGGACAGAGAGTGAGGTGGACAGAGAGAGGGGGGGAGAGAGTGAGGTGGACAGAGAGAGAGGTGGACAGAGAGAGTGGGGACAGAGATAGGGGACAGAGAGAGGGGGGATAGAGAGAGGGGGACAGAGAGTGAGCTTGACAGAGAGAGAGGTGGCAGAGAGTGAGGTGGGCAGAGACAGTGGGGACAGAGAGAGAGGGGGGACAGAGAGTGAGGTGGACAGAGAGTGAGGTGGACAGAGAGTGAGGTGGACTGAGAGTGAGGTGGACAGAGAGAGAGGTGGGCAGAGAGAGGGGGGACAGAGAGAGAGGTGGGCAGAGAGAGGGGGGACAGAGAGTGAGGTGGACAGAGAGTGAGGTGGGCAGAGAGAGGGGGGACAGAGAGAGAGGTGGACAGAGAGAGCGGGACAGAGAGAGGGGGCAGAAGGAGACAGGGACAAAGAATGAGGGACAGAGAGTGGGGACAGAGAGAGGGGGACAGAGTGAGAGGTGGACAGAGAGAGAGGGGACAGAGAGTGAGGTGGACGGAGAGAGAGGTGGGCAGACAGTGAGGTGGACAGAGAGTGAGGTGGACAGAGAGTGAGGTGGACAGAGAGAGTGGGGACAGAGAGAGTGGGGACAGAGAGTGAGGTGGACAGAGAGTGAGGTGGATAGAGAGAGTGGGGACAGAGAGTGAGGTGGACAGAGAGTGAGGTGGACAGAGAGTGAGGTGGACAGAGAGAGGGGGGAAAGAGAGTGAGGTGGACAGAGAGAGAGGTGGACAGAGAGTGAGGTGGACAGAGAGTGAGGTGGACAGAGAGAGAGGTGGACAGAGAGTGAGGTGGACAGAGAGAGGGGGGACAGAGAGTGAGGTGGACAGAGAGTGAGGTGGACAGAGAGTGAGGTGGACAGAGAGAGAGGTGGGTAGAGAGTGAGGTGGACAGAGAGTGAGGTGGACTGAGAGAGAGGTGGGTAGAGAGTGAGGTGGACAGAGAGTGAGGTGGACAGAGAGAGAGGTGGACAGAGAGTGAGGTGGACAGAGAGTGAGGTGGACAGAGAGTGAGGTTGACAGAGAGAGGGGGGACAGAGAGAGAGGTGGTCAGAGAGTGAGGTGGGCAGAGAGAGGGGGGACAGAGAGAGAGGTGGAAAGAAAGTGAGGTGGACAGAGAGAGAGGTGGACCGAGAGTGAGGTGGACAGAGAGAGGGGGACAGAGAGTGAGGTGGACAGAGAGTGAGGTGGACAGAGAGAGAGGTGGACAGAGAGAGAGGTGGGTAGAGAGTGAGGTGGACAGAGAGTGAGGTGGACTGAGAGGGAGGTGGGTAGAGAGTGAGGTGGACAGAGAGAGAGGTGGACAGAGAGAGAGGTGGACAGAGAGTGAGGTGGACAGAGAGTGAGGTCGACACAGCGAGGGGGGACAGAGAGAGAGGTGGACAGAGAGTGAGGTGGGCAGAGAGAGGGGGGTCAGAGAGAGAGGTGGACAGAGAGAGGGGTGACAGACAGTGAGGTGGACAGAGAGTGAGGTGGACAGAGAGAGAGGTGGACAGAGAGAGAGGTGGGCAGAGAGTGAGGTGGACAGAGAGAGAGGTGGACAGAGAGAGAGGTGGACAGAGAGAGAGGTGGGCAGAGAGAGAGGTGGGCAGAGAGAGAGGTGGGCAGAGCGAGAGGTGGGCAGAGAGATGGGGGACAGAGAGAGAGGTGGACAGAGAGAGGGGGGACAGAGAGAGGGGGGACAGAGTGTGAGGTGGACAGAGAGAGGAGTGACAGAGAGAGAGGTGGACAGAGAGTGAGGTGGACAGAGAGAGGGGGGCAGAGAGTGAGGTGGACAGAGAGAGAGGTGGGTAGAGAGTGAGGTGGACAGAGAGTGAGGTGGACAGAGAGAGAGGTGGACAGAGAGTGAGGTGGACAGAGAGAGAGGTGGACAGAGAGAGAGGTGGACAGAGAGAGAGGTGGGCAGAGAGAGAGGTGGACAGAGAGAGAGGTGGACTGAGAGAGAGGTGGGCAGAGAGTGAGGTTGACAGAGAGAGAGGTGGACAGAGAGAGAGGTGGACAGAGAGAGAGGTGGGCAGAGAGATGGGGGACAGAGAGAGAGGTGGACAGAGAGAGGGGGGACAGAGAGACGGGGGACAGAGAGTGAGGTGGACAGAGAGAGGGTGACAGAGAGTGAGGTGGACAGAGAGAGAGGGACAGAGAGTGAGGTGGACAGAGAGAGGGGGAAGAGAGTGAGGTGGACAGAGAGAGATGTGGACAGAGAGAGTGGGGACAGAGTGGGGTGGCAGAAGGAGACAGGGACAAAGAATGAGGGACAGAGAGTGGGGACAGAGAGAGGGGGACAGAGAGTGAGGTGGATAGAGAGAGAGGTGGACAGAGAGAGTGGGGACAGAGAGAGAGGGGGGACAGAGAGTGAGGTGGACAGAGAGTGAGGTGGACAGAGAGTGAGGTGGACTGAGAGTGAGGTGGACAGAGAGAGAGGTGGGCAGAGAGAGAGGTGGGCAGAGAGAGAGGGGGACAGAGAGAGGGGGGACAGAGAAAGGTGGACAGAGAGTGATGTGGACAGAGAGTGAGGTGGACTGAGAGTGAGGTGGACAGAGAGAGAGGTGGGCAGAGAGAGGGGGGACAGAGAGTGAGGTGGACAGAGAGAGAGGTGGGCAGAGAGAGAGGTGGGCAGAGAGGGAGGTGGACAGAGAGAGAGGGACAGAGAGAGGGGGCAGATGGAGACAGGGACAAAGAATGAGGGACAGAGAGTGGGAACAGAGAGAGGTGGAAAGAGAGTGAGGTGGACAGAGGGAGTGGGGAATGAGAGAGGGGGACAGAGAGAGAGGTGGGCAGAGAGTGAGGTGGACAGAGAGAGTGGGGACAGAGAGTGAGGTGGACAGAGAGTGAGGTGGACAGAGAGTGAGGTGGACAGAGAGTGAGGTGGACAGAGAGAGTGGGGACAGAGAGAGGGGGGACAGAGAGAGGGGGCAGAAGGAGACAGGGACAAAGAATGAGGGACAGAGAGTGGGGACAGAGAGAGGGGGACAGAGTGAGAGGTGGACAGAGAGAGAGGGGACAGAGAGTGAGGTGGACAGAGAGAGAGGTGGGCAGAGAGTGAGGTGGACAGAGAGTGAGGTGGACAGAGAGTGAGGTGGACAGAGAGAGTGGGGACAGAGAGAGTGGGGACAGAGAGTGAGGTGGAAAGAGAGTGAGGTGGATAGAGAGAGTGGGGACAGAGAGTGAGGTGGACAGAGAGTGAGGTGGACAGAGAGTGAGGTGGACAGAGAGAGGGGGGAAAGAGAGTGAGGTGGACAGAGAGAGAGGTGGACAGAGAGTGAGGTGGACAGAGAGTGAGGTGGACAGAGAGTGAGGTGGACAGAGAGTGAGGTGGACAGAGAGAGAGGTGGGTAGAGAGTGAGGTGGACAGAGAGTGAGGTGGACTGAGAGAGAGGTGGGTAGAGAGTGAGGTGGACAGAGAGTGAGGTGGACAGAGAGAGAGGTGGACAGAGAGTGAGGTGGACAGAGAGTGAGGTGGACAGAGAGTGAGGTTGACAGAGAGAGGGGGGACAGAGAGAGAGGTGGACAGAGAGTGAGGTGGGCAGAGAGAGGGGGGACAGAGAGAGAGGTGGACAGAAAGTGAGGTGGACAGAGAGAGAGGTGGACCGAGAGTGAGGTGGACAGAGAGAGGGGGACAGAGAGTGAGGTGGACAGAGAGTGAGGTGGACAGAGAGTGAGGTGGACAGAGAGAGAGGTGGGTAGAGAGTGAGGTGGACAGAGAGTGAGGTGGACTGAGAGGGAGGTGGGTAGAGAGTGAGGTGGACAGAGAGTGAGGTGGACACAGCGAGGGGGGACAGAGAGAGAGGTGGACAGAGAGTGAGGTGGGCAGAGAGAGGGGGGTCAGAGAGAGAGGTGGACAGAGAGTGAGGTGGACAGAGAGTGAGGTGGACACAGCGAGGGGGGACAGAGAGAGAGCTGGACAGAGAGTGAGGTGGGCAGAGAGAGGGGGGTCAGAGAGAGAGGTGGACAGAGAGAGGGGTGACAGAGAGTGAGGTGGACAGAGAGTGAGGTGGACAGAGAGAGAGGTGGACAGAGAGAGAGGTGGACAGAGAGTGAGGTGGACAGAGAGTGAGGTGGACAGAGAGTGAGGTGGACACAGCGAGGGGGGACAGAGAGAGAGGTGGACAGACAGTGAGGTGGGCAGAGAGAGGAGGGTCAGAGAGAGAGGTGGACAGAGAGAGGGGTGACAGAGAGTGAGGTGGACAGAGAGTGAGGTGGACAGAGAGAGAGGTGGACAGAGAGAGAGGTGGACAGAGAGTGAGGTGGACAGAGAGAGAGGTGGACAGAGAGAGAGGTGGGCAGAGAGAGAGGTGGGCAGAGAGAGAGGTGGGCAGAGCGAGAGGTGGGCAGAGAGATGGGGGACAGAGAGAGAGGTGGACAGAGAGAGGGGGGACAGAGAGACGGGGGACAGAGTGTGAGGTGGACAGAGAGAGGAGTGACAGAGAGAGAGGTGGACAGAGAGTGAGGTGGACAGAGAGAGGGGGGCAGAGAGTGAGGTGGACAGAGAGAGAGGTGGGTAGAGAGTGAGGTGGACAGAGAGTGAGGTGGACAGAGAGAGAGGTGGACAGAGAGTGAGGTGGACAGAGAGAGAGGTGGACAGAGAGAGAGGTGGACAGAGAGAGAGGTGGGCAGAGAGAGAGGTGGACAGAGAGAGAGGTGGACTGAGAGAGAGGTGGACTGAGAGAGAGGTGGGCAGAGAGTGAGGTTGACAGAGAGAGAGGTGGACAGAGAGAGAGGTGGACAGAGAGAGAGGTGGGCAGAGAGATGGGGGACAGAGAGAGAGGTGGACAGAGAGAGGGGGGACAGAGAGACGGGGGACAGAGAGTGAGGTGGACAGAGAGAGGGGGACAGAGAGTGAGGTGGACAGAGAGAGGGGGACAGAGAGTGAGGTGGACAGAGAGAGGGGGAAGAGAGTGAGGTGGACAGAGAGAGAGGTGGACAGAGAGAGTGGGGACAGAGTGGGGTGGCAGAAGGAGACAGGGACAAAGAATGAGGGACAGAGAGTGGGGACAGAGAGAGGGGGACAGAGAGTGAGGTGGATAGTGAGAGAGGTGGACAGAGAGAGTGGGGACAGAGAGAGAGGGGGGGACAGAGAGTGAGGTGGACAGAGAGTGAGGTGGACAGAGAGTGAGGTGGACTGAGAGTGAGGTGGACAGAGAGAGAGGTGGGCAGAGAGAGTGGTGGGCAGAGAGAGAGGTGGGCAGAGAGAGAGGGGGACAGAGAGAGGGGGGACAGAGAAAGGTGGACAGAGAGTGATGTGGACAGAGAGTGAGGTGGACTGAGAGTGAGGTGGACAGAGCGAGAGGTGGGCAGAGAGAGGGGGGACAGAGAGTGAGGTGGACAGAGAGAGAGGTGGGCAGAGAGAGGGGGGACAGAGAGGGAGGTGGACAGAGAGAGAGGGACAGAGAGAGGGGGCAGATGGAGACAGGGACAAAGAATGAGGGACAGAGAGTGGGAACAGAGAGAGGGGGACAGAGAGTGAGGTGGACAGAGGGAGTGGGGAATGAGAGAGGGGGACAGAGAGAGAGGTGGGCAGAGAGTGAGGTGGACAGAGAGAGTGGGGACAGAGAGTGAGGTGGACAGAGAGTGAGGTGGACAGAGAGTGAGGTGGACAGAGAGAGTGGGGACAGAGAGAGGGGGGACAGAGAGTGAGGTGGACAGAGAGAGTGGGGACAGACAGAGGGGGCAGAATGAGTCAGGGACATAGAGTGAGGGACAGAGAGTGGGGACAGAGAGAAGCTAACAGAGAGAAGGGAACAGAGAGAAGGGGACAGAGAGAAGGGGACAGAGAGAAGGGGACAGAGAGAGGGGGGACAGACCGAGGGGAACAGAGAACCGTGGGGAGAGAGAGAGGGGGATCGAGAGAGGGGGGACAGAGTGAGGGGGGACGGAGAGGGGTGAGCGAGCGAGAGGGGACAGAGAGACAAGGGGACAGGGAGGGGAGGACTGAGACAAGGGGACAGGGAGGGGGGACAGATAGAGGGGGCGGGGGGTCCGAGAGAGAGTGGGACAGTGAGAGAGGGACAGAGAGAGGGGAACAGAGGGGGACAGAGAGAGGCGACAGAGAGACAGTGGGAGAGGATGGGTGGACAGAGCGAGGGGGCAGAGATCGGGTGGGACAGAGAGAGAGGGGACAGACTCAGGGGGGCAGAGAGACGTGAGGACGGGGGGCACAGAGGGGAGATAGAGAGGTGGGGACAGAGAGAGTGGGAGACAGAGGGGGACAGGGAGAGAGCGGACAGAGAGAGGGTTATAGAGAGAGGGGAGATAGAGAGCGCAGGGACAGAGACAGTGGGGACAGAGAGTGGGAAGACAGAGAGACAGGGGTCAGAGAAACGGGGACAGAGAGACGGGGGACAGAGAGAGGGAGGACAGAGAGTGGAGGGGACAGTGAGAGTGCGGACAGTGAGAGGGGGCAGAGAGAGGGGACAGAAAGAGGGGACAGAAAGAGGGTGCAGAAAGAGGGGGCAGAAAGAGGGGGCAGAAAGAGGGGGCAGAAAGAGGGGGCAGTAAGATGGGTCAGAGATGTGGGGCAGACAGAGGGGCAGAGAGAGGGGCAGAGAGAGGGAGATATAGAGAGGAGAGACAAAGAGGGGGACAGAGAAACGGGGGACAGAGAGCGCTGGAACAGAGAGATGGGGATATAGAAAGGGGGGCAGAGAGAGAGGGGGACAGAGAGCAGGGGGACAGAGAGCAGGGGGACAGAGAGCGGGGGACAGAGAGGAGGGGGACAGAGAGGAGGGGGACAGAGAGGAGGGGGACAGATAGAGAGGGACAGAGTGAGTGGGGCAGAGAGAGGGGGGCAGAGAGAGGGGGAAATAGAGAGGGGGAAATAGAGAGGGGGACAGAGAGGGGGTCAGAGGAGGGGGGCAGAGAGGAGGGGACAGAGAGCGGGGGACAGAGAGCGGGGGACAGAGAGCAGGGTGACAGAGAGCAGGGGGTCAGAGTGAGGGGTGCAGAGAGGGTGGGCAGAGAGAGGGGGGTCAGAGAGAGGGGGGTCAGAGAGAGGGGGGTCAGAGAGAGGGGACAGAGAGGGGGGGACAGAAAGAGGGGGACGGGGGCAGAGAGAAGGGGACAGAGGGGGGGAGAGACAGAGGGGTGACAGAGAGTGGGGTACAGAGAGAGCGGGAACAGAGAGAGTCGGGACCCAGAGAGGGGGCTGAGAAAGGGGGCAAGAGAGAGAGGGACAGAGAAAGAGCGCGGACAGAGAGAGGGCGGGCAGAGAGGGGGACAGAAAGAGGAGAACAGAAAGAGGACGGGGTAACAGAGGCTGGGGACAGAGAGGGGGGGCAGAGAGAGGGGGGGGGGACAGAGTGAGTGGGGACAGGGAGAGAGGGGACAGAGAGAAAGGGACAGAGAGAGGGACAGAGAGGGGGTGACAGAGAGAGAGGGACAGAGAGGGGGTGACAGAGAGAGGGGGGACAGAGACAGGGGGATAGAGAGAGGGGATAAGGAGAGTGGGACATGGAGAGGAGGAAAGAGAGAGGGGGCAGAGGGGGGGGGGGACAGTGAGAGAGGGGGGACAGAGAGAGTCGGGACCCAGAGAGGGGGCTGAGAAAGGGGGCAAGAGAGAGAGGGACAGAGAAAGAGCGCGGACAGAGAGAGGGCGGGCAGAGAGGGGGACAGAAAGAGGAGAACAGAAAGAGGACGGGGTAACAGAGGCTGGGGACAGAGAGGGGGGGCAGAGAGAGGGGGGGGACAGAGTGAGTGGGGACAGGGAGAGAGGGGACAGAGAGAGAGGGACAGAGAGAGGGGGGTCAGAGAGAGTGGAACAAAGAGAGAGGGGACAGAGAGAGTGGGACAGAGAGAGGGGTGACAGAGAGAGTGGGGTCAGAGAGAGAGGGGGACAGAGAGAGAGGGGGACAGAGAGAGGGGGGTCAGAGAGAGGGGGGGACAGAGTGAGTGGGGACAGGGAGAGAGGGGACAGAGAGAGAGGGACAGAGAGAGAGGGACAGAGAGAGGGGGGTCAGAGAGAGGGGAACAAAGAGAGAGGGGACAGAGAGTGGGGGGACAGAGAGAGGGGTGACAGAGAGAGTGTGGTCAGAGAGAGGGGGACAGAGAGAGGGGGGTCAGAGAGAGTGTGGTCAGAGAGAGAGGGGGACAGAGAGAGGGGGGTCAGAGAGAGGGGTGACAGAGAGAGTGTGGTCAGAGAGAGAGGGGGACAGAGAGAGGGGGGTCAGAGAGAGTGTGGTCAGAGAGAGAGGGGGACAGAGAGAGAGGGGTCAGAGAGAGAGGGACAGAGAGAGGGGGGACAGAGAGAGAGGGACAGAGAGAGAGGGACAGAGAGAGGGGGGTCAGAGAGAGGGGAACAAAGAGAGAGGGGACAGAGAGTGAGGTGGACAGAGAGAGGGGTGACAGAGAGAGTGTGGTCAGAGAGAGAGGGGGACAGAGAGAGGGGGGTCAGAGAGAGGGGGACAGAGAGAGAGGGGGGACAGAGAGAGGGGGGACAGAAAGAGAGGTGGACAGAGAGAGAGGTGGACAGAGAGAGGGGGGTCAGAGAGAGGGGGACAGAGAGAGAGGGGACAGAGAGAGAGGGGACAGAGAGAGAGGGGGGAACAGAGAGAGTCGGGACCCCGAGAGGGGGCTGAGAAAGGGGGAAAGAGAGAGAGGGACAGAGAAAGAGCACGGACAGAGAGAGGGCGGGCAGAGAGAGGGCGGGCAGAAAGAGGAGAACAGAAAGAGGACGGGGTAACAGAAGCTGGGGACAGAGAGGGGGGCAGAGAGAGGGGGGGGACAGAGAGAGTGGGGTCAGAGAGAGGGGACAGAGAGAGGGGGGACAGAGAGAGGGGAACAAAGAGAGAGGGGACAGAGAGAGGGGGGTCAGGGAGAGGCGAACAAAGAGAGAGGGGACAGAGAGAGGGGGGTCAGAGAGAGTGGGGTCAGAGAGAGGGGGACAGAGAGAGAGGGGACAGAGAGAGAGGGGGGACAGAGAGAAAGGGGGACAGAGAGAGAGGGGGCCAGAGAGAGTGGAGTCAGAGAGAGGGGAGACAGAGAGTGAGGTGGACAGAAAGAGGGTGACTGGGGCAGACAGAAGGGGACAGAGGGGGCAGATAGAGGAGGGACAGAGAGTGGGGTACAGAGAGAGCAGGAACAGAGAGAAGGGAACAGAGAGAAAGGGACAGAGAGGGAGACGCAGAGAGAGGGACAGTTAGAGGGGTGACAGAGAGAGGGGGTCAGAGACAGAGGTATAGAGAGAGGGGACAAAGAGAGTGGGACACGGAGAGGAGGAAAGAGAGGGGGCAGAGAGAGAGGGGAACAGAGAGAGGGGGGACAGAGAGAGGGGGACAGAAAGAGGAGGGATGGGGTGACAGAGGGGGGGACAGAGGGTGTGTACAGAGAGGGGGGACAGAGATGGGGACAGAGAGACGGGGACAGAGAGACAGGGGACAGAGAGATGGGGACAGAGAGACGGGGGACAGAGAGACGGGGGACAGAGAGACGGGGGACAGAGAGACGGGTGTCATGGGGAGCAGAGAGAGTGCGGGACAGCGAGGGGGACAGAGAGGGGAGGACAGAGGGGGTGACGGGGGGGCAAACAGGGGGGGCAGAAAGAGGGGAACAGAAAGAGGAGGGACGGGGACAGAGGGGGGAACAGAGGGTGGGTACAGATAGACGGGGGACAGAGATATGGGGGACAGAGAGACGGGGGTCACAGGGAGGAGAGAGAGTGGGCAGAGAGTGAGGGAGAATGAGGGGGGACAGAGAGAGGAGGACAGAGAGAAGGGGGACAGAGAGAAGTGGGCAAGGGGTGCAGCGAGGGGGGCACAGAGCAAGGGGGGACACCGAGAGGGGGACACTGAGAGGGGGAAAGAGAGAGGCGGGCAGAGAGAGGGGGAACAGAGAGAGGGGGAACAGAGAGAGCGCGCGGACAGAGAGAGGGTGGACAGAGACGGGGGCAGAAAGAGAGGAACAGAAAGAGGTGGGACGGGCGGGACAGAGAGAGGGTGACAGAGAGAGAGGGTGGAGAAAGAGGGCGGACAGAGAGAGTGCGGACAGAGAGAGGGTGACAGAGAGAGAGGGTGGAGAAAGAGGGCGGACAGAGAGAGTGCGGACAGACAGAGGGTGACAGAGAGATGGGGACAGAGAGTGGGGGCGACAGAGTGTGGGGGACAGAGGGGGGTAGACAGAGGGGGACAGAGAGGGGGGACAGAGAGAGACAGGGATAGAGAGTGGGGGACAGAGAGAGTGAGGACAGAGAGAGGGAGGTCAGAAAGAGGGAGACAGAGATAAAGGGACAGAGATGGGAAAGAGAGATGGGGACAGAGAGAGTGGGTCATGGGGGTTCAGGAAGAGGGAGGACACAGAGAGGGGGGAACAGAGAGGAATGGGGGACAGAGAGGAGGGGGGCAGAGAGCAGAGAGACAGACCGAGGGGGCGACAGAGCGAGGAGGTGACAGATCGAGGGGGGGAACAGAGCGAGGGGGAGACTGAGAGACAGGGACAGGGAGGGTGGGACAGAGAGAGGGACAGAGAGGGGGGGCAGAGAGAGAGGGGACAGAAGGGGGGGGAAGAGAGAGGGGGACAGAGAGGGGGGGACAGAAGGGGGGGAAGAGAGAGGGGGACGGGGGGACAGGGAGAGAGTGACAGAGAGAGGGGGAGTCAAAGATTGGGGACAGAGAGAGGGGAACAGAGGGGAATGGGGAATAAGAGGGAGGTGGCAAAGAGAGAGGGGACAGAGAGAGAGGAACAGAGAGAGGGAGACTGGGGGGACAGAGGTGGACAGAAAGAGGGGGACAAAGAGAGGGAGACAGAGAGAGGGGGGGACAGAGAGAAGGGGAGAGAGAGAAGGACAGATAGAAGGGGGAACAGAGAGGAAGGGGGGACAGAGAGGAGGGGAGCAGAGAGCAGGGGGACAGTGCGAGGGGGGACAGAGAGGGGGGAAAAGAGATAGTGGGGGACAGAGAGGGAGGGAAAAGTGGGGTGTGGGGGAAAGAGATGGGGGCAGAGAAAGGGGGACAGAAAGGGGCAGAGATAGAGGAGAGAAAGTGGGGGAGTGAGATTGGGGGGAGAGTGGGGAGCAATTGAGAGAGAGAGGGAGAGTGAGAGGGTGAGAGAGGGAGGGGGAGAAAGAGGGTGGAGAGAGGGGGAAAAAGAGGGGGAGAGAGAAAGAGGGAGAGGGAGAGAGGGGAGTGAGATGACGGTGAGAGTGGGGGAAGATATTGGGGAGAGATTGGGGAAAGACAGCGGGAAGAGAGGGGAGAGTAAGAGGGGGAGAGAGGGAGGGAGTGAGAGAGGGAGGGTAAGAGAGGGGAGAGATTTAGGTGACAGAGTGGGGGAGAGAGTTAGTGAAGAGAGAGAGGGGAGAAAGAGATTGAGGTGTAGAGAGAGGGAGTGAGCGGGGTGGAGAGAGAGGTTATAAAGAGAGGGAGTGATGGAGGCGTTTAGAGAGAGGGGAGAGAGAGAGGGGGAGAGAGAGGGGGAGAGAGGGGGAGAGAGAGAGTGGAGTGAGTGAAAGAGAGAGAGGGGAGTGAGTGGGGGTGAGAGAGGGGAGAGTGAGAGGGAGGGAGGGAGAATGGGAGGGAGTGAGAGCCAGAGGGAGAGTGAGGTGACAGAGTAAGGGGAGGGAGCTAGTGAAGCGAGAGAGATGGAGAGAAAGGGGTAGAGAGAGGAGGTGAGACAGAGAGGGGAGGGAAAGAGGAGAGAGAGAAAAAGGCGAGAGAGTGGGTGAGACGGGGGACAGAGGGGGAGAGACAGAGGGTGTGAAAGACGCGGACAGGAGAGAGCGGTGAGAGAGAGGGGGTCGAGAGAGAGGCGAGAGAGAGGGGGTAGAGAGGGAGAGAGGGTGTTTGGGAGAGTGGGGGAGAGAGAGGTTGGCGTAACGGGAGAGAGAGGGGGAGAGAGATGTGTGAGAGAGGGTGTAAGAGAGAGGGTGTAAGAGAGGGGGTGAAAGAGGGGGAGAGAGTGGGGTTGAGAGAGAGACCACGCGAGAGTGGGGCAAGGGAGAGGGGTGAGAGAGAGGGGGTGAGAGAGAAGGGGAGAGAGAGGGTGAGAGTGAGGGGGTGAGAGAGAGGGGGTGAGAGAGAGGGGGTGAGAGAGAGGGGTGAGAGAGAAAGGGGTGAGAGAGAGGGGTCGGGGGAATTGTGGGGGTTGGGGGAGAGAGAGAGGGCAGAAAAAGGGGGGAGAGAAAGGGTGAGAGAAAGATGGTGAGTGAGATTGGGGGATAGAGTGGGGAGAGAGTGGGAGGGAGAGAGGGGGAAAGTGAGTGGGTGAGAGATGGAGGAGGAGAGAGAGGAGAGAGAGGGGAAAGAGAGAGAAGGGAGAAAGCTGGGGATGAGAGTGGGGGAAGAGAGTGTGGGAGAGAGTGGGGAAAGACAGTGTTGGAGAGAGGAGAGAGTGAGAGGGGGAGAGAGGGAGGAAGTGAGAGAGGTAGATGAGAGATTTAGGTGACAGAGTGGGGAGAGAGTTAGTGAACAGAGAGGGGGGAGAGATTGAGGGGTACAGAGAGGGGGTGAGCGGGATAGTGAGAGAGGGTAGAGAGAGGGGTGAGAGAGGGGCGTAGAGAGAGGGGGGAGAGTTGGGGGAGAGAGGGGGAGAGTGGGGGACAGAGAAGATAGTGAGTGATAGGGTGAGAGACGGAGGGAGGGAGAGTGGGAGGGAGTGAGAGAGGGAGGGAGAGTGAGGTGACAGAGTGAAAAGAGAGAGAGAGAGGGCAACGTGAGGGGTAGAGAGAGAGGGGCTAGAGGGGGAGGGTGAAAGAGGGGAGGGAGAGGAGGCAAGGGAGAGGGGAAGAGGGGGTAGAGAGGGAGAGAGGGCGTTTGGGATAGTGGGGGAGAGAGAGGTTGGCATAACGGGAGAGAGAGGTGGAGGGAGATGTGTGAGACAGAGGGTGTGGAAGAGAGTGTGTAAGAGAGGGGGTGAGAGAGGGGGAGAGAGTGGGGTTGAGAGAGACACCACGCGAGAGTGGGGCAAGGGAGAGGGGTGAGAGACAAGGGGAGAGAGAGGGTGAGAGCGAGGGGGTGAGAGAGAGGAGGTGAGAGAGAGGGGTGAGAGAGAAAGGGGTGAGAGAGAGGGGTCGGGGGAATTGTGGGGGTTGGGGGAGAGAGGGAGGGCAGAAAAATGGGGGAGAGAAAGGGTGAGAGAAAGATGGTGAGTGAGATTGGGGGATAGAGTGGGGAGAGAGTGGGAGGGAGAGAGGGGGAAAGTGAGTGGGTGAGAGGCGGAGGAGGAGAGAGAGGAGAGAGAGGGGAAAGAGAGAGAGGGGAGAAAGCTGGGGATGAGAGTGGGGGAAGAGAGTGTGGGAGAGAGGAGAGAGTGAGAGGGGGAGACGAGAGATTTAGGTGACAGAGTGGGGAGAGAGTTAGTGAACAGAGGGGGGGGAGAGAGATTGAGGGGTACAGAGAGGGAGTGAGCGGGATAGTCAGAGAGGGTAGAGAGAGGGGTGAGAGAGGGGCGTAGAGAGAGGGGGAGAGTGGGGGGAGAGAGGGGGAGAGTGGGGGAAAGAGACGATAGTGAGTGATAGGGTGAGAGACGGAGGGAGGGAGAGTGGGAGGGAGTGAGAGAGGGAGGGAGAGTGAGGTGACAGAGTGAAAAGAGAGAGAGAGAGGGCAGCATGAGGGGTAGAGACAGAGGGGCTAGAGGGGGAGGGCGAAAGAGGGGAGGGAGAGGAGGCAAGGGAGAGGGGGAGAGAGGAAGAGAGAGAGGCGAGAGAGAGAGGAGGCAAGGGGGAGAGAGTGGGAGGGGGAGAGAGGGGGTGTGGGGAGAGTGGGTGGAGATCGATAGAGAATCGTGGGGAGAGAGGGGTAGAGAGAGAGAGAGCAACAGAGAGAGAGGGAGTAGAGAGAGTGCAGAGAGCGGAGGGATAAAAAGGGGGAAGAGAGAGGGTGGAGAGTGAGGGGGAGAGTGAGGGGGAGAGTGAGGGGGAGAGTGAGGGGGATAGAGAGAGAGGTAGAGAGAGGGAGAGAGGTGGGTTGATAGAGCGGGGTGAGAGAGCGGGGTGAGAGAGTGGGGGTGAGAGCACGGGGGGTGAGAGAGTGGGGTGAGAGAGTGGGAGGTGAGAGAGCGGGGGTGAGGGAGCGGGGATAGAGAGTGTGGGGAGAGAGAGAGGGAGGAGAGGGTGGAGACAGTGGGGTGGAGAGAGTGGGGTGGACAGAGTGAGGTGGAGAGAGGGGGGAGAGAGAAGGGGAGAGAGGGTGGGAGAGAGGGGGAGAGAGAAGTGGGAGAGAGAAACGGTAGAGAGACAGGAGAGGGGGGAGAGAGACAGGAGAGTGGGGGGAAGAGGGGGAGAGAGAGAGAGGGAGGGAGAGGGAGACAGAGGAGGACAGAATGGGAGAGAGGGAGGGGGGAGAAAGAGCCGGAAGAGAGAGGGAGAGAGGGGGGAGGGGGAGAGAGGGGGAAGAAGGAGGAGAGGGGGTAGAGGGGGGAAAGAGGGGGGAGAGAGGGGGGTAGAAAGGGGGAGAGGGGGTGAAAGAGCGGGGAGAGAGGGGGAGAGAGAGGGGGAAGAGAGGGGGGGAGAGATGGGGGAAGGGGGGAGAGACGGGGAGAAAGAGGAGAGTGAGTGGGGAGAGTGGCGAGAGAGTATGGAGCTAGAAAGGGGGCGAGGGAGGAAATTATGGGGAGAGAGATGGGGAGAGAGTCGGGAAGAGACGGGAAGAGATGTGGGGAGAAAGAGGAAGGGAGAGAGAGGTGGGGAGAGAGAGATGGAAGAGAGACGGGGAGGGGGAGAGAGGGGGCGAGAGGAGGGGAGAGAATGGGCGGAGACAGAGGGGAAGATAGTGGGCGTGGGATGGGGAGAGGAGAGAGAGGGGAGGGGGTTAGAGAGGGGGGAGAGAGGGGGAGAGAGATGGATGGAGAGTGATGTGGAGAGAGAGATGGGTGGAGAGAGAGGGTGAGCAAGAGGAGGCGAGAGAGGGGGATGAGAGTGATGGGCAACAGAGAGGAGGCAAGAGAGGGCAAGAGAGGGGGAGGGGGGGGGAGAGAGAGGGGGAGAGAGCGAGAGAGGGGAGAGAGTGGGGGAGAGAGGGGAGTGAGTGTGTAGGGGGTAGTGTAATTTTTAAACGGTTAGCTGCCTTTTAGTCTTTTCTACCTCATAGTAAACACAAGCAGGCACTCAACTGTTGCCGGACCTCCCCCACGTTTATATGAATGAAACAGTTGTAACAGCTTTCCTCGATAGTTGAGAGGCCGCCCTTAACCACAGTTGTACAACATCATCCATATAAGGGAAGAACGGGAAGCTCAAACACTGATTGGCCAAGTGAATGATAAAAGAATCCCAGGCACCAGAACCCAAATAAGGAAAACAGTGGGGAATCCGAGCACTCGTTGGTCAAGGCAGCAGTAGTAAACCCAGCCCACATATACATGTATATAATGTGTGGAGATTACTATGCTTGTGTGTGTGTACCTTTGGGAACAGCACCCGACTTTGCAAAGTTGAATGAAAAGTTTTGGACTGACTCCTCCGTGTCTTTGTTCCTGGGAAGGGAAATAAAAAGTGCCGTAGATGGGGCTGGACAGCCACTTATCTCGCACAATTGGGGGCTCCTCCGGGATGAAATAATTATTGCCGGGGGGGGGCAGTCTCTTCGGCTCACGGATCAAGCCTGATTACGACAAAGACGCGTCTAGTATATATTTATACTTCTCACTGATCGGCTTGGTCCGTTGGCCGTCGGCCAAGAGACGATGTGACCCGGCTCATTTAAAAATAATTTTGAATCCTGGAAAAGGAACACACGGACGAGTGCTGGGACGACCGGTTAGTGACTATACACGGGGGTACACACATTTAAAAAGGCCAGACAACTCCGTGCACGGATCAAGGTAAGAGATTCTTTTGTTCTTCCTTGTTGGCCGCGTGGTTTTGACGGTCATCTGTGAAAACGCTTTGGGCGTTTAAGACCAGGACTGAAGATAAACCACGGGAAATTGTGGTTTTGACGGTCATCTGTGAAAACGCTTTGAGCGTTTAAGACCAGGACTGAAGATAAACCACGGGAAATTGTGGTTTTGACGGTCATCTGTGAAAACGCTTTGGGCGTTTAAGACCAGGACCGAAGATAAACCATGGGAAATCAGACTTCTAGATTTACTAAGGAAAAGTCAGGGAAGACTGCAAATGGGAAAGAAATACCCCCCGATAGTCCATTAGGTCGGAAGTTAAGTCTATGGACGGACAGTAGTAGAACGAAGGACTTAAAGAAAGAGACCATGATAAAATATTGTTGTTTTATATGGACCAAAGAACCTATCCGCGCCCCCTCGGTAGTTTGGCCCGAGTATGGTCTGATGAAGACTGGGTGTGTCAAATCCTAAATGTATATGTTAACAGAAAACAACCGTTTGACCCAGAGGAGAGCAAATATGCCGCCGCCTGGTTGGCGGGAGACGGCGAGAGTCCCACGCGTCTCTATCCTCTGATTCCCCAAACAGACCCGAGGAAGCCCCAGAAGTGTTGGGACATCCTCACCGACGGTTTGCCACCGTCTTCCCCGCCCCCGTATATACCACCCGTGCACGACCAGGCGTCCAGCGCGGACCTCCCTCCTGCGATGGATAATTCCGAGTCCCAGCAGGCTACGACCAGTGAGGAAGGGACTGCTGGGGGGGGGGTACAGGAGGGGGCACAGAACTCACCCCAGGCACTAGGAAATCAGTCCGACTCGAGATGCGGAGAGGTCGAGAAGAGGGATTGAGAGCTGGGAGGAGTGACAATATTGAACAGCTGAACCCCTTACGAGAGGTGCCGTTTGGGAACGAACGGACCGGGTTCGTAGTACAACCTTTAAATTCTGGGGATATCCGGCAACTCCGTAATGAACTACCCCGTCTACTGGACGACCCCGTCAGTGTGGGAATACAACTGGACCAATTTCTGGGGCCCAGTATATACACATGGGCTGAACTGCAGGCCATGATGAGAATACTATTTAATTACGATGAAATTGTTATGATCCGGAATAGTGCAATGGCCATTTGGGATAGGGAGCATCAGGACGGCCCTCAGCGTGGAGAGCAGAAGTACCCCTTAGAGGACCCCCGGTGGGATCATAACGACGCGGGGGGAAGGGCCAATATGACAGACCTCAGAAGCCTTATAATCAGGGGAATCCAAACCTGCGTGCCCAAACAGCGGAATTTAGCAAAAGCATTTGAAGTTGGACAGAAAAAGGATGAATCCCCGAGTGAGTTTTTAGACCGTTTGCGGGAGTCCATGCGAAAGTATTCAGGTTTAGACCCCGATGGGGAAATAGGCAAGAGCATGCTTAAGGTGCACTTTGTGACTAAGTCATGGCCTGACATTCAGAAGAAATTACAGAAAGTGGAGGATTGGGCTGAAAAGGATGTTGCAGAATTATTACGGGAAGCACAGAAGGTGTACGTTCAGAGGGATGTAATAAGGGAGAAACATAAGACAAAAATGATGGTGGCAGTCGTACGGGAAGCTTGTAAGTCCACCGGAATGGGGGAGGGAGGTTATGGGGTGGAAAGAGGAACGTCGAAGAAAAGTTGGAGAGGGAGAGAAGCGAGACGGGGAAGGGGTTAAGAGTGAGTCAGAAGAAGCTCCAATATGTCGAGAAAGAGGTTAAGTACCTGGGACACTTGATAAGCTAGGGACAGAAACGAATAAGTCCGGAAAGAGTGCGGGCAATAATCGAACTAGGCCTCCCAACGACCAAGAGGGAGTTGCGGAAGTTCTTGGGACTCTTAGGCTATTGTCGGTTATGGATAGACGACTATGCCCCCCCTTACTAAAGACTTGTACCTAAAACTCATTGAGGAGGCACCCAACAGAATAAAATGGGAGGAGGAGGAGAAAAAGTTAATTGAAATCCTAAAAGGAAAATTGATGGCCGCACCTGTTTTAAGCTTGCCGGATTTTAGTAAGACATTTCGCCTCTTTGTGAACTCCAGAAAGGGAACCGCTCTTGGAGTATTGACCCAGGACTGGGGGGGTAAAAGGAAGCCCGTGGCTTTCCTGTCAAAAATTCTGGATCCAGTCTCCCGAGGGTGGCCGGAGTGTGTCCAAGCGGTGGCAGCCACGGCAAAGCTGGTAGAGGAAAGCAGGAAGTTGACTTTCGGGGCCCCCTTGACAGTCACTACTCCCCACCAGGTTAGAACTATCCTGAATCAGAAGGCCGGGAGGTGGCTGACTGACTCGAGAATTCTGAAATATGAAGCCATACTGTTAGACCGAGAAGACCTCCGAATAGAAGTCGGGGGCTGCCAGAACCCGGCGGACTTTCTTTGGAAAGGGGAAGGGGAGGAGGAACTGGAACACTGCTGTTCAGACATAATAGAGTCCCAGAGTAAAGTGAGGGAAGATCTGAGGGATACCCCCTTACATGCAGGTAGGCGGTGGTACATTGATGGGTCCTCTCGAGTGATAGATGGGAAGAGACACAACGGTTATGCAGTCATTAGTGAGACTGGTTGGGAATTAGTGGAAAGTGGACGGCTACCGAATGCCTGGTCCGCACAAACGTGCGAATTGTACGCCTTGCACCGGGCTCTGAGGAATTTAAAGGGAATAACCGGGACAATTTACACTGACTCTAAGTATGCCTTTGGGGTAGTACACACCTTTGGGAAGATCTGGAAAGAAAGGGGAATGATAAATAGTAGAGGAAAGGAGTTGGTCCACGAGGAACTAGTAGCCATGATCTTGGAGGATTTGTTGCTGCCACAAGAGATTGCTGTAGTACATGTGAAAGGACACCAGAAAGACGATAAAATAGAAACCCTGGGGAATCAATTGGCAGATGAACAGGCAAAATTGGCTGGGATGGGGAAGGAAGTAATAAACTGCCTGGTAAGGATTCCACAGATATCCGAAATTACCGAAGTGCCCACGTTTACTGACAAAGAAGAAACTCTTCTCGCGTCTCTGGGGGGTACAAAGGATAGGGAAGGCAAGTGGACCTTACCCGATGGCCGCCAGCTACTAAATCGACCGTTGACGCGGGACATTATTGCCCGTTTACACCAAGGGGGTCACTGGGGCGCCCAGGCACTGTGTGATGCCTTCCTGCGCCGAAATGCTCACCCTGGTCTGTACACGGTAGCCAAGCAGGTCACAGGAGATTGCATAACATGTCAAAAGATAAACAAAAGGGGGCTGCGGCAGCATGCAAGACAAGGGGGTAGGAGTCCGGCCTATAGGCCGTTTGAGTATGTTCAGGTAGATTACACTGAGCTCCCCCCCATAGGTCGCCTGAAGTATCTATTAGTAGTGGTAGATCACCTGACAGGATGGGTGGAAGCTTTCCCCACTACCACGGCAACGGCAACTCAGGTTAGCAAGATTCTATTCGAGCAAATCATCCCACGATTTGGGCTACCCCGCGCTATTGACTCTGACCAGGGGAGCCACTTCACCTCGACCGTCCTCCAGAATGTAGTGCAAGCAATGGGGATTGACTGGGATTTGCACACCCCCTGGCATCCCTCCTCCTCGGGCAAGGTCGAAAGAATGAACCAGACCATCAAAAAGCAGCTAACCAAGCTCACTAGTGAAATCGGCCTGCCTTGGACCAAATGCCTACCCCTTGCCCTGTTGCAAATTCGCACCCAGCCAAGGCGGGATTTGGGCGTCTCCCCTTTCGAAATGTTATTTGGCCTCCCGTTCCATGGGCCGAAGGGGGAACCTCCTGTATTTGAGTCTCGGGATATGTTTGTGCAAAAATATGTGGTGGCTCTGGGGTCTGCTCTATCTCGTTTACGCCAACAGGGACTTTTGGCACAGACGCCGCCCCTCGAGTTTGCGGTGCACACCGTCAAGCCGGGTCAGTGGGTCCTGATTAAAAGCTGGAAGCAGCGTACCCTCGAACCAACTTGGGACGGTCCCTTCCTGGTACTTTTGACGACCGAAACAGCTGTCCGTACGGCCGAAAAGGGCTGGACACATTACACTCGAGTCAAGGGACCAGTGCCACAACCGACGGAGGACGAACGAACCTCTCTGACAAAGGCATCTAAGGAACAGAGACTCTGAGAACGAACTAATCGGACTTTGGCGAGTCTAAAGGAACTGTGCCCTCGGGCTACGGGTGTCGCGACAAAATGCGGTCAATCGTATTGTTAACTTGCTATGCCATTGTCCTTGGGCTGGGTCATAGTGTGCGTGTTACCCAATTTGGCCTCTGGTTAAAACAAGCAGAGGACCGTCAGTGGTTCACCATCTCCGTGCTTGCCAACCAATCAACACAGACACTTAGCTTAGACCTATGTGAGTTGGTGCCCTGTAGGACTAAAAGTCAACTGAATCAAACTAAGCAGAATCTAGAGAGAGAAAGGGGATTCCAGGGTCAGACGTTAGTATTACAATTGTATGGTAGGGAAGGCCTAAATAGGCCTCCAGCCCCCGGGGTCCAGGCTATGGTGTCAGTTGTCCGTGATCCCATCACCCCTGGACGAGATTGTGGGCAGAATCAGTGCAATCCGCTTTATCTGACCATAAAGAACTTGGAAAAGAACGAGGCGAGACTTAATAGAACAATACTGGGTATTAGAGTTGGGGGCCAGGCAGGATGGGGGGGGAATGCAGCTGTGCTGCACGTATATCACGGTCATTGAAGCTGAGTCTGGGGGCTCATCCACCACTGATAAGCAGGAAAAGATTAGAATAATTGAGACAACGGATTTGGAAAAGACCTTTGAAATAGAAACGGGATACGGGGAGGCGAATGCCTGGATGGAATGGGTCAAATATACTGTGAGGAGCATGAAAAAGAGTGATTGCTACGCATGCACGAGTGCCCGCCCTAACCCTCAGGTGGTCCCATTCCCGCTGGGATGGGAGAAACACCCACGAGCCATGGACTGCATGATAAGGCTGTACCAGGACCGAGAGGCCTGGAACGACCCCACTTGTCGACCCTTGAGTTTGAAGTTTCCCCCCGTCAGGCCTGAGGGGGCGCCCCGCCCGCCATCATTCTCAGGGGTAACGGGTACACACCAGGCCTGCGTCTCTCGGACGGGACTACAGTGGGACGACGATGTGGGGACATTTGACAAGTGCAGCGGATCAATTCGGCTGGTCAATGAAACTGCTGGGGGCGGGAATTACTCCCACATTCATGTACCGAGGGCAGACCTCTGGTGGTACTGTGGTGGGAGGGTTCTGAGACCGACCCTGCCCCAAAAATGGACGGGCACTTGTGCGATCGTTCAATTGGCCATCCCATTCACCCTGGCATTCGAAAAACAAGAGCGACCCCGTTCTAGTGGAAGAACTGAGAGAGCTTTGGAGACCTCTTTCGATGATAACATATATTTAGATGCCATAGGGGTCCCCAGGGGTGTTCCTGACGAATACAAGGCTAGGAACCAGATAGCGGCGGGTTTTGAGTCGTCACTGTTCTGGTGGGTGACCATCAATAAGAATGTGGATTGGATTAATTATATTTACTACAATCAGCAGAGGTTCATTAATTATACCCGGGATGCAGTGAAAGGAATAGCAGAACAACTGGACGCCACTAGTAGGATGGCGTGGGATAATAGGTTGGCCTTAGACATGATGTTGGCAGAGAAGGGGGGTGTTTGTGTCATGATAGGCACTCAGTGCTGCACTTTCATCCCCAACAACACAGCCCCTGATGGGTCCATCACCCGCGCCCTGGATGGACTCACCACATTGGCGGACGAACTGGCCGAAAACTCGGGCATCGACTCTGGCCTCACGGACTGGTTGGAAGCTTGGTTCGGTAAATGGACGGGGGTGGTCGTTCCCTTTCTTGTCTCATGTATAGTGGTGGCAGGGGTACTCACTGCTCTTGGGTGTTGCGTTATTCCCTGTGTCCGTGGATTAACTCAACGACTGATCGAAACCGCCCTTACTAAGAAGGATGTTCCCTATGGGCAGATTGAACGAATAAATCTCGAGATGGAACAACGTGAATCCCTCTTGGGCGGGGGTAGTATTAGAGAAGGGCAGTTTGATGAACAAGCTCGGGAGTTATTAAATGCCCTGGAGAAGAAACTTACGGTTGAAAAATTACAGGCCGTAAGAAAAGACACGGGGGATTTGTAGGGGGTAGTGTAATTTTTAAACGGTTAGCTGCCTTTTAGTCTTTTCTACCTCATAGTAAACACAAGCAGGCACTCAACTGTTGCCGGACCTCCCCCACGTTTATATGAATGAAACAGTTGTAACAGCTTTCCTCGATAGTTGAGAGGCCGCCCTTAACCACAGTTGTACAACATCATCCATATAAGGGAAGAACGGGAAGCTCAAACACTGATTGGCCAAGTGAATGATAAAAGAATCCCAGGCACCAGAACCCAAATAAGGAAAACAGTGGGGAATCCGAGCACTCGTTGGTCAAGGCAGCAGTAGTAAACCCAGCCCACATATACATGTATATAATGTGTGGAGATTACTATGCTTGTGTGTGTGTACCTTTGGGAACAGCACCCGACTTTGCAAAGTTGAATGAAAAGTTTTGGACTGACTCCTCCGTGTCTTTGTTCCTGGGAAGGGAAATAAAAAGTGCCGTAGATGGGGCTGGACAGCCACTTATCTCGCACAAGTGGGGGAGACTGAGAGGAAGGACGGGAGAGAGAGAGGGAGGGTGTGAGAGGGGGAGGGAGAAGAGGTGACAGAGTAAGGGGAGAGATATAGTGAAGAGAGAGAGATGGGGAGAGAGGGGGTAGAGAGAGAGGGTGAGCAAAGGAGGGGGCGGGAGAGGGGAGTTAGAGTGGGGCAAGATAGAGGGGAGACAGAGATTAGAGGGGGCAAGAAAGAGGGGGCTAGAGAGAGGGGGCGAGAGAGATTGGCTCGAGAGAGGGGAGAGAGTGAGAGGGGGGTGAGAAGGGGAGAGAGAGGGGGGAGAGAGTGGGGAGAAAGAGGGGGAGAGTGTGGGGATAGAGAGGGGGAGGGGGAGAGAGTTGGGTAGAGGGGGAGAGGGGGGTAGAGAGGGGGGAGGGGGGCAGACAGAGGGGAGAGAGGGAGAGAATGTGGGAGGGGAAGAGGGAGAGAGTGAGAGGTGAGAGAGAGGAGGCTAGAGGGGGGAGCGAAAGGGGAGAGAAGGGGTGAGAAAGGGGGAGGGAAAGAAGGAGAGAGAGTTTGGGGACAGAGAGGAGGGGAGAGGGGGAGAGAGAGAGGGTGAGAGAGAGTGAGTGCAGAGAGAGTGGGCGGAAAAGTGGGGGTGAGACTGGGGGAGAGAGAGAGTGTGGGGAGAGTGGGGAGACAGAGTGGGGAGACAGAGTGGGGGGGAACAGAGTGGGGGGGAACAGAGTGGGGAGAGAGTGGGGGAGGGAGAGTGTTAGGCAGGGAGGGAGAAAGAGGGAGCAAGTTAGGTGACAGAGTGGGGGAGAGAGTTAGTGAAGAGAGAGGGGAGAGAGAGAGAGAGAGAGGGTAGAGAGGGGGGTGAGAGTAAGGTGTAGACAGAGAGGGGTTGAGAGACAGACAGTAGAGAGAGAGGGGAGAGAGGGGGGCAAGAGAGAGTGGGAGAGAGGAGGGGAGAGATGGTGAGAGGGCGAGAGAGGGTTGTGGAGAGAGGGTGGAGCGAGAACGAGTCATGGAGAGAGGGGGAAGAGAGAGGAAGTAGACCGAGATAGAGACTGGGGAAGAGAGATGGGGAGAGGGGAGGGGGGAGAGTGAGGGGGAGAGAGGGTGAAGAGAGATGGGGAGAGAGAAGGGGAGAGAGAAGGGGAGAGAGGGGGAGAGAGGGGGAGAAAGAGAGGGGTTGGAAGGAGGGAAGTGGAGAGGGGGAGTGTGGGTGTGAGCGAGGGGAGAGAGAGAGTGAGAGGTAGAGAGGGGGTGAGGGAGAGAGAGGTGTAAAGAGAGGGGTTGAGATGGGGAAAGAGGCGGTGAGAGAAAGAGAGAGGGAGAGAGGGGTAGAGAGGGGTAGAGAGGGGGACAGAGGGGGAGAGCGATGGGGAGATTGAAGGGGAGAGAGAGGAGAGAGAGGGGGTAGAGGGAGAGAAGTAAAGAGCCGGGAGAGTGTGTTTGAGAAAGGGGAGAGAGAGGGGGCAGTGAGTGGGGGAGAGGAACGATAGTGAATGACAGGGTGAGAGAGGGAGGAAGGGAGAGAGGGAGGGAGTGAGAGAGGGGAGGAAAGTGAGGTGACAGAGTGAGGTGAGAGAGAGAGAGGGGCAGAGAGAGGGTCAGAGAGAGGTGAAAGAGAGGAGGGAGAGGAGGCAAGAGAGAAGGGGAGTGAGGAAAGAGAGAGGTGGAGAGAGAGGGAGAGGAGGAGACAGAGGGGGGAAAGAGAGTGGGGAGAAAGAGGGGGAGAGTGTGCAGGAGAGAGGGGGCAGAGAGCGGGGGAGAAAGAGGGGGAGAGAGAGGTGGAGAGTTGGGGGGAGAGTGACGGGGAGAGTGAGGGGGGCTGAGAGAGAGAGAGGGAGAGAGTGGGGAGAGAGACGGGGAGACAGATTGGGAGAAAGAGGCGGGGAGAGGGGGAGATAGTGTGGGAGAGGGGAAGAGAATGGGGCGAGAAAGAGGGGGAGAGAGTGAGGGGGAGAGAGAGAGGGGGTGAGAGAGGGGGAGAGAGAGAGGGGGAAAAAGAGAGGGGGAGGGAGAGGGGGGCAGAGAGACGGGGAGAGAGAGGGGAGAGAGAGAGGGGAGAGAGAGAGGGGAGAGGGAGAGAAGTAAAGAGCCGGGAGAGTGTGTTTGAGAAAGGGGAGAGAGAGGGGGCAGTGAGTGGGGGAGAGGAACGATAGTGAATGACAGGGTGAGAGAGGGAGGAAGGGAGAGAGGGAGGGAGTGAGAGGGGAGGAAAGTGAGGTGACAGAGTGAGGTGAGAGAGAGAGAGGGGCAGAGAGAGGGTCAGAGAGAGGTGAAAGAGAGGAGGGAGAGGAGGCAAGAGAGAAGGGGAGTGAGGAAAGAGAGAGGTGGTGAGAGAGGGAGAGGAGGAGACAGAGGGGGGAAAGAGAGTGGGGAGAAAGAGGGGGAGAGTGTGCAGGAGAGAGGGGGCAGAGAGCGGGGGAGAAAGAGGGGGAGAGAGAGGTGGAGAGTTGGGGGGAGAGTGACGGGGAGAGTGAGGGGGGTTGAGAGAGAGAGAGGGAGAGAGTGGGGAGAGAGACGGGGAGACAGATTGGGAGAAAGAGGCGGGGAGAGGGGGAGATAGTGTGGGAGAGGGGAAGAGAATGGGGCGAGAAAGAGGGGGAGAGAGTGAGGGGGAGAGAGAGAGGGGGTGAGAGAGGGGGAGAGAGAGAGGGGGAGAAAGAGAGGGGGAGAGAGAGGGGGGCAGAGAGACGGGGAGAGAGAGGGGAGAGAGAGAGGGGAGAGAGAGAGGGGAGAGAGAGGGGGAGAGAGAGTGGGAGAGAGAGTGGGAGAGAGAGAGAGGGGGAATGAGAGAGGGGGAGAGAGAGGGGGAGAGAGAGGGGGAGGGAGAGAGGGGGAGAGAGGGGGGAGACGGGGGAGTGAGAGGGGAGGGTGAGGAAGGGGGAGACAGTGTGGGGAGAGAGGGGGAAAGAAAGGGGGTGAGGGAAAGAGAGCGGGAAGAGAGAGAGGGAGAGCGGGGGGTCAAGTGAGGGGGTCCAGTGAGGGGTTAGATTGAGGGGGTTTGAATGAGGGGGATTAAGAGGGGGAGAGAGAGGAGGAGAAAGAGGAGGAGAGAGAGGAGGAGAGAGACGGGGAGAGAGACGGGGAGAGAGACGGGGAGAGAGGAGTGAGAGAGGGGGAGGGGGAGAGACGGCGAGAGAGGAGTGAGAGAGGGGGAGGGGGAGAGACGGGGAGAGAGGGGGGAGAGAGAGGGGAGAGACAGGGGAGAGAGAGGGGGGAGAGTAGGGTAGATTGGGGAAGAGAGTAGGGTAGAGGAGGGAGAGAATGGGAGAGAGGGGAGAGTGGGGGAGAGAGGCGGGAGAGACGTGGGAGAGAGAGGGTCGAGTGAGGGGGGCCAAGTGAGGCGGGGTTGAGTGAGGGGTTCGAGTGAAGGGCTCGAGTGAGGGAGGTCGAGTGAGGAGGGTCGAGTGAGGGAACTGAGAGAGGGGGTCAAGAGAGGGGGTTTGAGAGAGGGGGAAAAGAGGGGGAGAGAGGGGATCAAGAGAGGGGGAAAGAGAGGGGGGAGAGAGTGGATCAAGTGAGAGAGAGGTGGAGGGCGGGAGAGAGAGAGGGGGTTCAAGTGAGGCAGTTCGAGTGAATGGGTCGTGAGGTGGGGTCGAAAGAGGCGGGTCGTGAGAGGGTGTCGAGAGATGGTGTAAAGTGAGGGGGTTTGAAAGGGGGGAGTCGAGAGAGGGGTGTCAAAGAGAGGGATGTCAAGTGAGAGGGAGAGAGAGGGGAGAGGGGGGAGAGAAAGGGGGAGAGAGGGGAGGAGAGAGACGGGGAGAGCGACGGGGTGAGAGAGGGAGAGACAGGATTAGTGAGAGGGGGAGGGTAAGGAAGGGGGAGAGGGAGTATGGAGAGAGGTGAACAGAAATGGGGTGAGTGGAGAGAGAGAGTGCGTTCTGAGGGGGGAAGAGAGAAGGAGAGAGAGGGGTGAGAGAGGGAGTCGAGAGAGGGGGTGGAGTGAGGGGATCTAGTGAGGGGGGTCGCGTGAGGGGGTTGAGAGAGGGGGGGAGGGGGAGAGATGGGGAGAGAGGGATGAGAGAGAGAGGGAGTCGAGAGAAGGGGTAGAGTGAGGGGGTTGAGAGAGGGGAGAGAGGGAGGAGGGGGAAAGGGGGTGGAGGGGGGATATAGGGGTTGGGAGAGCGAGAGGGAGTCGAGAGAGGGTGCCGAGAGAGGGAGTTGAGCAAGGGGGTCGAGTGAGGGGTTTGAGAGGGGGAGAGATGGGGAGGGGGGAGAGAGAGTGGGGAGAGAGGGGGTGGAGAAAGGTGGGTAGAGAGAGAAGGGTTGAGAGCACGGGGTCGAGAGAGGGAGTCGAGAGAGGGGCTCGAGTGAAGGGGTCAAGTGAGGGGGTCGAGAGAGTGGATCGAGAAAGTGGGGGAGAGAGGGGTGAGAGAGAGATGGGTGAGGTGGGGAGAGAGAGAGGAAAGAGAGGGGGGTCGAGAGAAGGGGTCGAGAGAGGGTGTGACAGAGGGTGTCACAGAGGGGGTGAGAGAGGGGGTGAGAGAGAGGTGTGAGAGAGGGGTGAGAGAATGGGGTAAGGCAGGGAGAGAGAGGGGAGAAAGTGGGGAGAGAAGGTGGAGAGAGAGGGGGCAGAGAGAGGGGGAGAAAGTGACAGAGAAGGGAGAGAGATTGAAGGGAGAAAGAGGGAGAGAGCGAGGTGTGAGCAAGAGAGACGGGCGAGAGATGGGGCGAGTGAGAAAGAGAGAGAGTGAGTGAGGGGACGGAATGCGAGAGAGAGTCTGGGAGATCGAGAGAGCGAGAACGATAAGGGATTGAGAGAGAGAAAGAGAAAGAGAGTAAGATAGAAAGAGGGGGAGAGCGAAATAGGGAGAGATACAGGGCGAGTCAGTGAGAGAGGGACATGAGGGAGAGGCACGCGAGGGAGAGAGAGAGGTGCAAGTGTGAGTGAGCGAGGGGACGAAAATGAGAGACAGACTGAGAGATCGAGAGAGAGCATGATAAGGGGACAAGAGAGAGAAAGAGAAAGAGAGTAAGATAGAAAGAGGGGGAGAGCGAGCTCGGGAGAGATACAGGGTGAGCCAGAGAGAGAGGGATGTGAGGGAGAGGCACGCGAGGGAGAGAGAGAGAGAGTTCGGTGAGAGACAGGGATGAGGTGTAGAGTGAGTGAGGGGGTTGGAGCAAGAGTGAGTGAGAGGGTGAGAGAGAGAGAGAATGAGTGAGGGGAAGAGATTTGGAGAGAGAGGGTGAGAGGGGGTGAGAGAGAGAATGAGAGTGGGTGGGTGAGAGAGGGGATAGAGAAAAAGAGACAGAAAGTCAGAGATAGATGTCTCAGGGAGGACCAGTACAGAAGAGGTGAAAGCAGGTCCCTCAGAAGATGATGTGAATGAAGCCTCGAATGTAGCTGTTCCTTCCCCAGCTCTGTGTCTATGTCCTGTCTTCCAGGTCTGAATACAGAAGGTCACTAACCCCCTCCCTGTGCTGTTTACTGTGAGTGATCTTACCGGCTGCAGGATTTACTGAAAGCTCCAGATCTCACTCTCCATCTCTCTCTGACTGACCAACCGTCTTTGATGTGGTTATGGACGAGACAAGAGTTAGGAATTCGGCTGAGACAGGAACATCCTGATGACCGACAGGAGACAGAGAAACAGACAGAATGGGACATTAGGCTGATGCAGTGAGGGTTACACATGGAGAATGGCCCTGAGTCCCACAGAGATCTGGACAATCCCAGTCTCCATCCCTGGCCTGTGCTGCTGTGTGTCTCTGGAAAGGGGAATTCCATTGGCTCAGGATCTGGAGTAGCTGCAAGAGTGAGAGACACTGACAGAGGCAGCAATTAGACACACACAGTGAGGGATACCTCATGGAGAGATACTGAGTGATATCACCAGAGTGCAGGAAGGTATCAGGATCACACAATGGTCATGATGAAAGGGTTGGGATTCATGGTGCACGGGGATCAGTACTCAGTGATGGGTGAGCTACGAGTGGGACAAGTGATGGCCTCGTGCTATTCTCACCCGACTGTTCATCCAGATGTTAATGCTGGTGTCCAGTATAACCCATCTAACTGCCTAATATCCTTTTAGGAAGGAAATCTATAATAGACAGCGGGTCTGGCCGACATATGATCCAGACCCAGAGCGATGGGGTTGACTCTAAACTGCTCTCTGTAATCATCCAGCAAGGCACTCAGCTCAAGGGCAGCTCGGGGGTGGGCATGCGATGCTGGCCAGCCAGAGACAGCAACATCCCATGAGTGAATTAAACACAACACTGCTGGGAGTTGTCCCTTAGGTTCCTTTTATATCTTTCCCCTCTCATCCTGAACCTAGGCCCTTCAGTTCTGGACTACCCCACCCCTGGGAGCAGTGTCCTGGCCAATCATGTCGGTAGGCTTATGGGCAGGACTTTAAGCTGACAGAGAGGATGCAGAGGATTCAGGTGAAAGGAGCTTTCCAAATCCAAAGAGAAATGGCAATGTAGCTGAAGACAAGCAGAAAGGAACAGGAAGAGACAGAGTTTAACTGAAACTGTACATCAGTGAATTGGACTGTGACAAGAAATTGTGGAAAGAGTCAATAGTAATGTTCTTTTTTGGACTGGATAAAGTCTCTGCAATAAGTTGGATGGACTGGGGCACAGAGATAAATGAGATTTAGTGGTGACAGGGTGAACAAAAGGTGGAACATGAATATTCTATTGTCCACCTCCTTGAGGGGTGTCAGGGAGTGCAGGATGGGTAACCCTGACAGTAATGGGTAACAAAGGCATTACAGAGAAAGCATTTGGCCTCAGATGATGAAGCTGAATCAGTCTGAATGCAGATTCTGGGTAACACGTGTCAAAAACACAAGCAGGAGAACTTTTTAGAGGCTGCCTAACAGCATTTCAATGCTCAACCCTGTTACACATTCCAATGTATTCCTGTGTAATACAAAGGCACTGTGATAATTCTGGGAGACTTCAGTCTTTGTATAATCTGGGACAGTCACATCGGCAAAAGGGATGTTCTCCGAACTCCTCTTCGAATGTTTGTGTCAGTGTTTCTTTGAATAACACCTTGTGGAAACAGCCAGGGAGGTGACGATCTCAGATCGACCGTTGGGTGATGACGCTGAGTGAAGGAGTAATGAAATACTGAGATATCCTCTGGGAAATTGTAGTGTAGTGGAATTCAGCGAGATGATGGATTTTTAAAGTGACCATAAAGCACACCCAACAATCACAACCAAAGCCATTGACATGTGTTTGAGGGGGGAACTGACCAAGGTAAACAGGGGAAACAGTGAAGTGTATGGCTGGAAATGGACAGTACAAAACATTTACAGACATAGAGATGTACAGCACAGAAACAGGGCCTTCGGTCCAACTCATTCACGCCACCCACATATCCTAACATAATCTCGTCATATTTGCCTGCACTTGGCCCAAATCCCTCTCAACCCTTCCTGTTCGTATACCCATCCAGATGCCTTTTAAATGCAGTAATTGTACCAGTCTCCACCACTTCATCTGGCAGGTCATTCCAACCACGCAACACCCTCCACATCAAAACGTTGTCCCTTAGGTTCCTTTTATATCTTTCCCCTCTCATCCTGAACCTCGGCCCTCCAGTTCTGGACTACCCCACCCCAGGGAAAAGATCTTGTCTGTTAATCCTATCCATGCCTCTCATGGTTTTATAAACTTCCATATGGGTTACCCCGCAGCTTCAGACATTCCAGGGAAAGCAGGCCCAGCCCATTTAACCTCTCCTTGTAGCTCAAATCCTCCAACCCTGGCACCATCTTTGCAAATCTTTTCTAAGCCCTTTCAAATTACACAATATTCTTCCGAGAGGGAGGAGACAAGAATTTCACACAATATTCCAAAGCTGGCTTATCCAATATCCTGTATAGCTACAACCTGACCTCCCAACTCCTCTACTCAATGCACTGATCAGTAAACACAAGCATACCAAACACCTTCTTCACTATCCTATCGACCCACAATTCTCCTTTCAAGGAACAATGAACCTGCACTCCAAGGTCTCTTTGTTCAGAAACACTCCCTGGGACCTTAACATTAAGTGTATTAGTCCTGCGAAGAGTTGCTTTCCCAAAATGCAGCACCTCCCATTTATCCATATAAAACTCCATCTTCCACTCCTCAGCCCATTGGCCCATCAGTTCACCATCCCATTGTAATGTGAAGTAACATTCTTCACTGTCCACTACCTGACTGATGCCTACCAAAGACTACAATCACCCCCTCCCTGACTGTTCCCTATCTAACACTGCACTCACAGTCTCCCTGACTGATGCCGACACAACACTGCAATCTCCCCCTCCCTGACTGATCTCTAACTAGACTTAAATCACCCCCTCATTAACTGGTCCCTACCCAACACTCCAATATCCCCCTCCCTATCTGATGCCTACCCAACACTGCAATCTCCCCCTCCCTGACTGATCCCTACCCAACACTGCAATCTCCCCCTCCCTGACTGATCCCGACACAACACTGCAATCTCACCTCCCTGACTGATCCCAAACCAACACTGCAATCTCCCCCTCCCTGACTGATCCTAAACGAACACTGCAATCTCACCTCCCTGACTGATCACTCCCCAACACTACAATCTCCCCCTCCCTGATGGATCAGTAACTAACACTGCAATCTCCCCCTCCCTGACTGATCCCTACCCAACACTGCAATCTCCCCCTCCCTGACTGATCCCTACACAACACTGCAATCTCACCTCCCTGACTGATCCCAAACCAACACTGCAATCTCCCCCTCCCTGACTGATCCTAAACGAACACTGCAATCTCACCTCCCTGACTGATCACTCCCCAAAACTACAATCTCCCCCTCCCTGATGGATCAGTAACTAACACTGCAATCTCCCCCTCCCTGACTGATCCCTACCCAACACTGCAATCTCCCCCTCCCTGACTGATCCCTACCCAACACTGCAATCTCCCCCTCCCTGACTGATCCCTACCCAACACTGCAATCTCCCCCTCCCTGACTGATCTTGTCACAACATTGTAACCTCCCCCTTTCTGTCTGATCCTTATCCAGCATTGCAATCACCCCCTCCATGAATGATCACTACTCAACACTGCAATCGCCACTCCCTGACTGATCCCGAACCAAGATTTAAGCCTACCTCCCTGACTGATCCCTACCCAACACTTCAATCTCCCCCCAACTGATCCCAACCCAACACTGCAATCTCCCCCTCCCTGACTGATCCCTACACAACCCTGCAATCTCCCCCTCCCTGACTGATCCCTACACAACACTGCAATCTCCCCCTCCCTGACTGATCACGACCCAACACTGAAATCATCACCATCCTGACTGATCCCTGCCCCACACTGCAATCACCACCGCCAGGCTAATCCCCAGGCAACACTGCAATCTCACCCTCCCTGACTGATCCCTACCAAACACTGCAATCTCCCCTCGCTGACTGATCCCTACCCAACACTGCAATCTCTCCCCCCGACTGATCCCAACTCAACCATGCAATCTCCCCCTTCCTGACTGATCCCAAACCAACACTGCAATCTCCCCCTCCCTGACTGATCCCTACCCAACACTGCAATCTCCTCCTCCCTGACTGATCACGACCCAACACTGCACTCACCGCCTCCCTGACTGATCCCTACACAACACTGCAATCTCCCCCCCCCTGACTGATCCCTACCCAACACTGCAATCTCCCCCTCCCTGACTGATCACGACCCAACACTGCACTCACCCCCTCCCTGACTGATCCCTACACAACACTGCAATCTCCCCCTCACCGACTGATCCCTACCCAACACTGCCATCACCCCCTCCCTGAC
The DNA here is from genome assembly GCF_047496795.1 of Chiloscyllium punctatum. Classification (NCBI taxonomy): domain Eukaryota; kingdom Metazoa; phylum Chordata; class Chondrichthyes; order Orectolobiformes; family Hemiscylliidae; genus Chiloscyllium; species Chiloscyllium punctatum. The sequence continues at coordinate 76,774,011 of NC_092752.1, read as the reverse complement.
TGATCCCTACCCAACACTGCAATCTCCCCCTCCCTGACTGATCACGACCCAAGACTGCAATCTCCCCCTCCCTGACTGATCACGACCCAACACTGCAATCATCACCATCCTAACTGATCCCTACCCAACACTGCAATCTCACCCCCTCATTAACTGATCCCTACCCAACACTCCAATCTCCCCCTCCCTATCTGATGCCTACCTAACACTGCAATCTCCCCCTCCCTGACGGATCAGTAACTAACACTGCAATCTCCTCTCCCTGAATGATCACTACCCAACACTGCAATCTCCCCCTCCCTGACTGATCCCTACCCAACACTCCAATCTCCCCCTCCCTATCTGATGCCTACCTAACACTGCAATCTCCCCCGCCCTGACGGATCAGTAACTAACACTGCAATCTCCACTCCCTGAATGATCACTACCCAACACTGCAATCTCCCCCTCCCTGACTGATCCCTACCCAACACTCCAATCTCCCCCTCCTTGACGGATCAGTAACTAACACTGCAATCTCCTCTCCCTGACTGATCCCTACCCAACACTGAAATCTTCCCCTCCCTGACTGATCCCTACCCAACACTGCAATCTCCCTCTCCTTGACGGATCAGTAACTAACAATGCAATCTCCTCTCCCTGAATTATCACTACCCAACCCTGCAATCTCCCCCTCCCTGACTGATCCTGTCACAACATTGTAACCTCCCCCTTTCTCTCTGATCCTTATCCAGCATTGCAATCACCCCCTCCATGAATGATCACTACTCAACACTGCAATCGCCACTCCCTGACTGATCCCGAACCAGGACTTAAGCCTACCTCCCTGACTGATCCCTACCCAACACTTCAATCTCCCCCCGACTGATCCCAACCCAACCCTGCAATCTCCCCCTCCCTGACTGATCCCTACACAACACTGCAATCTCCCCCTCCCTGACCGATCCTGACACAACATTGTAACCTACACCTTCCTGACTGATCCTTATCCAGCATTGCAATCTACCCCTCCCTGACTGATCACGACCCAACACTGAAATCATCACCATCCTGACTGATCCCTGCCCCACACTGCAATCACCACCGCCAGGCTAATCCACAGGCAACACTGCAATCTCACCTTCCCTGACTGATCCCTACCAAACACTGCAATCTCCCCTCGCTGACTGATCCCTACCCAACACTGCAATCTCTCCCCCCGACTGATCCCAACTCAACCATGCAATCTCCCCCTTCCTGACTGATCCCAAACCAACACTGCAATCTCCCCCTCCCTGACTGATCCCTACCCAACACTGCAATCGCCTCCTCCCTGACTGATCACGACCCAACACTGCACTCACCGCCTCCCTGACTGATCCCTACACAACACTGCAATCTCCCCCCCCGACTGATCCCTACCCAACACTGCAATCTCCCCCTCCCTGACTGATCACGACCCAACACTGCACTCACCCCCTCCCTGACTGATCCTTATCCAACATTGCAATCTCCCCCTCACCGACTGATCCCTACCCAACACTGCTATCCCCCTTCCCTGACTGATCCCTACCCAACACTGCAATCTCCCCCTCCCTGACTGATCCCTACACAACATTGTAACCTCCCCCTGCCTGACTGATCCTTATACAACACTGCAATCACTCCCTCCCTGAATGATCGCTACCCAACACTACAATCATCACCATCCTGAAAGATCCCTGCCCCACACTGCACTCACCCCTCTCTGACTGATCCCTGCCCCACACTCAATCACCTCCGCCAGACTAATCCCCAGGCAACACTGCAATCTCCCCTCCCTGACTGATCCCAACCCAACACTGCAATCCCCCCCCAACCGATCCCTACCCAACACTGCAATCACACCCTCCCTGACTGATCCCTACCCAACACTGCAATCTCACCTCCCTGACTAATCCCTACCAAACACTGCAATCTCCTCTCCCTGACTGATCCCTACCTAACACTGTAATCACCCCCTCCCTCACTGATCCCTACCCAACACTGCAATCTCCCCGTCCCTGACTGATCCTTACCCAACACTGCAATCTCACCTCCCTGACTGATCCCAACCCAACACTGCAATCTCACCCTCCCTGACTGATCCCTACCCAACACTGCAATCTCACCTCCCTGACTGATCCTAACCCAACACTGCAATCTCCCCCTCCCTGACGGATCAGTAACTAACACTGCAATCTCCTCTCCCCGAATGATCACTACCCAACACTGTAATCTCCCCCTCCCTGACTGATCCCTACCCAACACTGTAATCTCCCCCTCGCTGACTGATCCCTACCCAACACTGCAATCTCCCCCTCCCTGACTGATCCTGTCACAACATTGTAACCTCCCCCTTTCTGTCTGATCCTTATCCAGCATTGCAATCACCCCCTCCATGAATGATCACTACTCAACACTGCAATCGCCACTCCCTGACTGATCCCGAACCAAGACTTAAGCCTACCTCCCTGACTGATCCCTACCCATCACTGCAATCTCCCCCCAACTGATCCCAACCCAACCCTGCAATCTCCCCCTCCCTGACTGATCCCTACACAACACTGCAATCTACCCCTCCCTGACTGATCACGACCCAACACTGAAATCATCACCATCCTGACTGATCCCTGCCCCACACTGCAATCACCACCGCCAGGCTAATCCACAGGCAACACTGCAATCTCACCCTCCCTGACTGATCCCTACCAAACACTGCAATCTCCCCTCGCTGACTGATCCCTACCCAACACTGCAATCTCTCCCCCCGACTGATCCCAACTCAACCATGCAATCTCCCCCTTCCTGACTGATCCCAACCCAACACTGCAATCTCCCCCTCCCTGACTGATCCCTACCCAACACTGCAATCTCCTCCTCCCTGACTGATCACGACCCAACACTGCACTCACCGCCTCCCTGACTGATCCCTACCCAACACTGCAATCTCCCCCTCCCTGACTGATCACGACCCAACACTGCACTCACCCCCTCCCTGACTGATCCCTACACAACACTGCAATCTCCCCCTCCCTGACTGATCCCTACCCAACACTGCCATCACCCCCTCCCTGACTGATCCCTACCCAACACTGCAATCTCCCCCTCCCTGACTGATCCCTACCCAACACTGCAATCTCCCCCTCCCTGACTGATCACGACCCAACACTGCAATCATCACCATCCTAACTGATCCCTACCCAACACTGCAATCTCACCCCCTCATTAACTGATCCCTACCCAACACTCCAATCTCCCCCTCCCTATCTGATGCCTACCTAACACTGCAATCTCCCCCTCCCTGACGGATCAGTAACTAACACTGCAATCTCCTCTCCCTGAATGATCACTACCCAACACTGCAATCTCCCCCTCCCTGACTGATCCCTACCCAACACTCCAATCTCCCCCTCCTTGACGGATCAGTAACTAACACTGCAATCTCCTCTCCCTGACTGATCCCTACCCAACAGTGAAATCTTCCCCTCCCTGACTGATCCCTACCCAACACTGAAATCTCCCCCTCCCTGACTGATCTCTACCCAACACTGCAATCTCCCCCTCCTTGACGGATCAGTAACTAACAATGCAATCTCCTCTCCCTGAATTATCACTACCCAACCCTGCAATCTCCCCCTCCCTGACTGATCCTGTCACAACATTGTAACCTCCCCCTTTCTGTCTGATCCTTATCCAGCATTGCAATCACCCCCTCCATGAATGATCACTACTCAACACTGCAATCGCCACTCCCTGACTGATCCCGAACCAAGACTTAAGCCTACCTCCCTGACTGATCCCTACCCAACACTTCAATCTCCCCCCGACTGATCCCAACCCAACCCTGCAATCTCCCCCTCTCTGACTGATCCCTACACAACACTGCAATCTCCCCCTCCCTGACCGATCCTGACACAACATTGTAACCTACACCTTCCTGACTGATCCTTATCCAGCATTGCAATCTACCCCTCCCTGACTGATCACGACCCAACACTGAAATCATCACCATCCTGACTGATCCCTGCCCCACACTGCAATCACCACCGCCAGGCTAATCCCCAGGCAACACTGCAATCTCACCCTCCCTGACTGATCCCTACCCAACACTGCAATCTCTCCCCCCGACTGATCCCAACTCAACCATGCAATCTCCCCCTTCCTGACTGATCCCAACCCAACACTGCAATCTCCCCCTCCCTGACTGATCCCTACCCAACACTGCACTCACCCCCTCCCTGACTGATCCTTATCCAACATTGCAATCTCCCCCTCACCGACTGATCCTTACCCAACACTGCTATCCCCCTTCCCTGACTGATCCCTACCCAACACTGCAATCTCCCCCTCCCTGACTGATCCCTACACAACATTGTAACCTCCCCCTGCCTGACTGATCCTTATCCAACACTGCAATCACTCCCTCCCTGAATGATCGCTACCCAACACTACAATCATCACCATCCTGAAAGATCCCTGCCCCACACTGCACTCACCCCTCTCTGACTGATCCCTGCCCCACACTCAATCACCCCCGCCAGACTAATCCCCAGGCAACACTGCAATCTCCCCTCCCTGACTGATCCCAACCCAACACTGCAATCCCCCCCCAACCGATCCCTACCCAACACTGCAATCACACTCTCCCTGACTGATCCCTACCCAACACTGCAATCTCACCTCCCTGACTAATCCCTACCCAACACTGCAATCTCCTCTCCCTGACTGATCCCTACCTAACACTGTAATCACCCCCTCCCTCACTGATCCCTACCCAACCCTGCAATCTCCCCGTCCCTGACTGATCCTTACCCAACACTGCAATCTCACCTCCATGACTGATCCCAACCCAACACTGCAATCTCACCCTCCCTGACTGATCCCTACCCAACACTGCAATCTCACCTCCCTGACTGATCCTAACCCAACACTGCAATCTCCCCCTCCCTGACGGATCAGTAACTAACACTGCAATCTCCTCTCCCCGAATGATCACTACCCAACACTGTAATCTCCCCCTCCCTGACTGATCCCTACCCAACACTGTAATCTCCCCCTCGCTGACTGATCCCTACCCAACACTGTAATCTCCCCCTCGCTGACTGAACTCAAACTAACATTGCAATCACCTCCTCCCTGACTGATCCCTATCCAACACTGCACTCACATTCTCCCTGACTGATGCTGACACAACACTGCAATCTCCCCCTCCCTGACTGATCCCTAACTAGACTTAAATCACCCCCTCACTGACTGATCCCTACCCAACACTGCAATCTCCCCCTCCCTGACTGATCCCTACCAACACTGCACTCACCCCCTCACTGACTGATCCCTACCCAACACTCCAATCTCCCCCTCCCTTACTGATCCCTACCCAACACAGCCACCACCCCCTCCCTGACTGATCCCTACCCAACATTGTAATCTCCCCCTCCCTGACTGATCCCTACCCAACACTGTAATCTCCCCCTCCCTGACTGATCCCTCCCCAACACTGCAATCTCCCCCTCCCTGACTGATCCCTACCCAACACTGCACTCACCACATCCCTGACTGATCCCTACACAATACTGCAACCTACCCCTCCCTGACTGATCCCGACCCAACACTGCACTCACCCCCTCATTAACTGATCCCTACCCAACAAAGTAATCTCCCCCTCCTGACCCATATCTCCCAGATCAGGTCAGAGAGATGCAGGTATTAATAATTAATCCTCTCCTTTGTGTATCTGAGCTGAAAGTGTGTTGCTGGAAAAGCGCAGGAGGTCAGGAAGCATCCAAGGAACAGGAGAATTGATGTTGTGGGCATCAGCCCTTCAGGAAATTCCTGAAGAAGGGCTGATGCCAGAAACGTCAATTCTCCTGTTCCGTGGATGCTGCCTGACCTGCTGCACTTTTCCAGCAACACATTTTTAGCTCTGATCTCCAGCATCTGCAGTTCTCACTTTCTCCTTTGTGTATTTGACTGTGGCAACATTGACATAACACTATGTGCTGTCAATCTCCAGAGTGTTCGATGGGGCACTTCGAGGAAGCTTTCCTCCAGATCTAAGTCCATTCTCAAACTAATCTGGAATATTTACATGAGAACCGTTTCAGTGATGATTCACTTTGAATCCTTTGTGTGCCTTGCTGTAGTTAGCTGGGAACACTGATAACCTGGGCAGCACTGTTCCTGGGAAGTTTGATGGGAGCCAGATTAAATAGAGATTTCTGGGTACCATTCCTTCATATGGAAGAGATAAAGTCCCACAAGTGAACATTGCGATGCTGATGGTGAAGTCCAGTTATTTCTAAAAACAAGGTAAACAACCCAACCAGAATGTTCGGAGTGAGGTGACAGTGGGGGAGCACTTGGAACCAGTGATCACATTTCTATTAATATTGTAATCATTGTGGAGTGAGACAGAATGTTCCCCAGGTGCTAATTCGACATTGGGGCAAAGCACATTTTGACGGAATTAGCCAGCAGCTTGCAGGGGTTGGTTTGAGAAGTTTGTTTGCAGGCAACTGAACCTCTGGCAAGTGGAAGTTCGTTAAATGTGGGACAGCTACAGTTCAAGATCTGTCAGTTCCTGTGAGTGTGAAGAGCAAGGTTGGCAGGAATAAGGAACCCTGGATGACAAGAGACATTGAGGCTTTAACCAGAAAAAAAGCAGGCATGGCTCAGGTACAGGCAGCTGGGGTCAAGGGAACCCCTGGGGATACATAGGGGATACAAGAGTTTACTGAAGAAGGGAATTAGGGGTCAGATGACCTTGGCTGAGAAGATTTGGGTGAATCCAAAGGATTCTTGAAGTATATTAAAGGACAAAGAATAACTAGAGAGAGACTAGGACCCTTCAAGGACCAAAGTGGACATGTTTGTGCAGAATCGCAGGAGGTATTTCTCCTCTGTTTTGAGCGTGGAGAAGGACATGAAGGCTTGGGAATTTGGGGAAGTTAGTGATGATCTCTTGGGGACAGTCCATATCACAGGAGAGGAAATGTTGAATGCATTAGAATGTATGAACATGGATAAATCTCCTGATCCTGACCAAACATATTCAACAACACTGCAAGAGGCGAGAGAAGAAATTGTGGGGTCCCTGGCTGATCTTTTTGCATCATCGTTAGCCAGGGGTGAGGTCTCAAAGATTGGAGGGCAGCAAATTTTGTGCCCTTATTCGAGAAGGGTTGGAAAGAAAAAGCTGCAACAAGAAATCAGACAGCCGAACGTGTGTGGTCAGTAAGTTACTTGAGAAGATTCTGAGAGATTAGATGTACATGCATTTGGAAATACAGATTTTGATTGGGAGTAGTCAGCATAGCCTTGTGCGTGGGAGACCATGCCTCACAAATTTGTTAGCGTTCTTTGATGAAGTGATCAGGAAGTTTGACGAGCAGACTCTACAGATGTGTAGACATGTAGACTCTACAGATTTCAGTAAGGTGTTTGATAAAGTTCCACATGGTACCTTGGTCTGGAAGGTTAGATCGCATGAAATCCAGGGGGCGTTGGCAAACTGGGTACACAACTGGCTTGATAGCAGGAAGCAGAGGGTAACAGTCAGACTGGAGGCCTGTGACTAGTGGTGTGCTTCAGTGGTCATAGAATCATAGAATCCCACCTCTGTGGAAACAGGCCCTTCAGCCCAACAAGTCTACTGGCCCTCTGAAGATTATTCCACACAAACCCATTCCCCTACCCTGTTAATCTACGTTTACCCCTGACTAATGCAACTTACTTACACGTCCATGAACACTATAGGCAACTGAGCATTGCCAATTTACCAGACCTGCACATCTTTGGGTTGTGGGAGGAAACCGGAGCACCCAGAGGAAACCTACGCAGCCACGGGGAGAATGTCCAAACTCAGTTGGTGTTGCATGATGTCTCAGTTATTGTCACTGCTGCCACAAAGTGCCAAGGACCCGGTTTGGACCCCAGCCTCGGGTGACTGTGTGGAGTTTACACATTCTCCCTGTGTCTGCGTGGGTTTCATTTGGGTGATCCGATTTCCTCCTACAATCCAAAAATGTGCAGCTCAGATGAATTGGCCGTGCTAAATTGTCCATAATGCTAGGTGCATTCATCAAGGGTAAATATTGGGTAAGGAGGATGGCTCTGGGTGGGTTACTCTTCAGCAGGTCAGTGTGGACTTGTTGGGCCAAATGGCCTGTTTCCATACTATAGGAAATCTAACCCTAACAGGATCTAACCCACACAGACCATCCTGTGAGGCTGGAATTGAACCCAGAACCACAGTGCTGTGAGGCAGCAGTGCTAACCACTGAGCCACTGAGCTGGTCAGTGCGAGGCCCATTACTGTTTGTTATCTATATAAATGATTTGGATGAGGATGTTTAAGGCATGATTAGAAAGTTTTCAGATTACACTAAATTAAGTGAGGAAGGTTCTCAGCAATTGCAACACGGCCTTGATCAGCTGGGGAATTGGGCTGAGAAATGGCAAATGGAGTTTAATAAAGACAAGGGCGAGATCTAGCATTTTGGAAAGTCACATCAAGACAGGGGTTTCATGGTGAATGGTAGGACCTGAAGGAGTGTGGTGGAACAGAGGGACCTTGGATTCCAGGAGCACGGTTCTCTGACCTCAGGGAGACAGGGCAGTGAAGAAGGCTTTTGGCACAATGGGCCCTTCACCAGTCAGGGCATGGAATATCGAAGTTGGGAAGTTCTGTTGTAGTTGTGCAGGATGTTAGTGAGGCCGCACTTGGAATATTGTGTTCAGTTTTCCCCACCTTGCTATAGGAAGGATGTTATTAAACTGGAAAGAGGACAGAGGAAATTTACAAGGATGTTGCCAGAACTCAACTAGACGGTTATAGAGAGAGGTTGGACAAGCAAGGACATTTTCTTTAGTGTGTAGGAGACTGAGGGGTGTCCTTATAGAGGTGTATAAGATCATGGGAGGCATGGATAGGGTGAATGCACTCAGTCTTTATCCAAGGCTTGGGGAATCGAGGACGAAAGGGCATCAGTTTAAGGTGAAAGGGGAAGATTAAAAGGGAACCTGAGGGTTTTACCCAGACGGTGGTACTCATACCGAATGAACTACCAGTGGAAGTATTCGAGGGGGATACATTTAATAACATTTAAAATGCACTTGGACAAATACATGGATAGGAACGTATTGGAAGGATATGGGCTAAGTGCAGGGAAACGGGGTTAGTGTGGATGGGACGGTTTGGGCCAAAGAGCCTGTCTCCATGCTGTCGAACTCTATGTCTCTATGAACATACCCACCTGTCCCATAATACAGAAGTGGCTAAAGCAACACGAATACGAGTCGGGACAAATGTGAAACAGTCCTGCAGAATTTCACAGGAAGCCAGCCTGGCCTTGCAGTGAAGGATTCCTGGTACAGGAGCTGTGGTGAGATGCCCATAGAGATCTGGGGAAGGAAGCTGGAAAGCTCACTCCACTGCCGATAGCCTGGAGGACCCCAGGCTGGGATAAGGCAGCTGGGATCCGGTCACCCCAGGGAAACCTACAGGCTGTGACCGAGCTAGGTCTCCGACACAATGAGCAGGACAGAACGTTGCAGGAAAATCTCACCCACATGGGACTACTCCAGTTACAATTGGGAAGAGCCCAATCCAGTGAAAGGAGGGTCTCTGGGGATGGGGAGGCAGCCTCAGGTTACATTGACAATCTGGAAGGACAGTGTATGAGCTCCAAGCAGCTGCATGGGTCCTGTACACCTACAACACTGAGCAACACACATCAGGCCCTAGGAGGAGGTGTCAGGAGCAAATACAATTCCTAGGGAACTAGGGCTCCTCCCAGAATGGGATAATGTGTGCCTTTGGGGTTCTACCTCCCCAGGGAGATAATGACAGGCCCAACACTGACACATCCACAACCGCTCACAGATGGGGACTCCCACTGCCTTGCTCCCAGGTAACTGCACCTTTTGCCCCCAGCCCTGAGACACAGCTGAACTCAGATTCCATGAACCCTGTGGTTACCCACTGTCAAACAGCTGATGGTCTTCCTCCATATACAACCATTCCAGGTACACAGCTGGTGGGCAGCACCAAAACGATCCCGTCTCCGTCCCAGATACATGTTTGGATGAGATTGACCGACAGTCTGTCATACACAGAGTGGATGCTGAGGAGCAAACTAAATTAATCGACATGTGCCTAAGTCCAACAGGCCATTCAGCTTTCACTGAGGGCCAACAGCTCGGGAGGGGCATCCGTGATGTGATGAAATCAGCCGTCCTCACTGCTCGAGGGCAGGATAAGGCATATTCTGTAGAGGCGCTACATAGCTGCAGAACAATAACCAGCGGAATGTCCCTCCCCTCCCCCCGTCAGCTTCCCCCGGAGACTCTGGGTCCTTTTTCTGGGCTTTCAGGGATATGACCTGCACCTCTCTTCGCAATGAGAAACTGGGCCCGAGCCTTTTTCTCCTATGTCTCAGAAAGAAGGAGGGACACCTGGGATTCGACCCCTCAGATTCCCTCTGTAATGAGATTCTAGATTAGAGTGGTGCTGGAAAAGCACAGCAGTTCAGGCAGCATCCGAGGAGCAGTAAAATCGACGTTTCGGGCAAAAGCCCTTCATCAGGAAAACAGGCAGAGAGCCTGAAGGGTGGAGAGATAAATGAGAGGAGAGTCGGGGTGGGGAGAAAGTAGCAAAGAATACAATAGATGAGTGGGGATGGGGATGAAGGTGTTAGGATGGGGGGAGGGTGGAGTGGATAGGTGGAAAAGAAGATAGGCAGGTAGGACAGGTCATGGGACAGTGATGAGCTGGAAGTTTGGAACTGGGGTAAGGTGGGGGAAGGGGAAGTCGACATTGATGCCCTGGGGCTGAAGTGTTCCGAGGAGGAAGATGAGGCGTTCTTCCTCCAGGCGTCTGGTGGTGAGGGAGTGATGGTGGAGGAAGCCCAGGACCTTCATGTCCTCGGCAGAGTGGGAGGGGGAGTTGAAACGTTGGGCCACGGGGTGGTGGGGTTGATTGGTGCGGGTGTCCCAGAGATGTCCCCTAAAGTGCTCAGCTAGGAGGCGTCCAGTCTCCCCAATGTTGAGGAGACCGCATCGGGAGCAACGGATACAATAAATGATATTGGTTGGTGTGCAGGTAAGACTTTGATGGATGTGAAAGGCTCCTTTAGGGCCTTGGATGGAGGTGAGGGAGGAGGTGTGGTCGCAGGAGGCTTGGGCCTTCTGCTAATTAATCGCTGAATACGAAATAAACTTTAGGGATTTCCACATTGTGTTACAGGAGCTCAGGGATCACAGGCGATTGGTCGGGTTTCCCCGAGAACGGGTGTATGGTCGTGAGATACTGAGCACACAGCCCGGACAAGGGGTCAGAGTTCAGACAGTGATACCTCAGGAAGCCCATCAGGGAAAATTCCTCAGAAACAAAATTAAAAACGGGCTGAGACCAGGAGGGAAGGCTCCTCCCACAGCTTGTCCCATACACATCAGGCTCTTGTAATGGGCTAGTCATTAAACTCACAGGGAATTCCTTGTTCACTAACATTTACCACAAACTGACACTCATCATAATAAATGCATCAGTGGTACAGTAACCAGAATGGCGTCCTTCCTCATTAAAATTATTATGTTCCCAACTGGCCCACAGGATAATGGGATGAAGGGCAGGGAAATATGAGGGAAAACCCAGAACAGTAATGAACAGATGAATGAAAAGAGAACTCCTTAATGATGTAGCCACAGTATACAGGGCAGGAGTGTTACCGGTCAGTACGTTGACTTTGCTAATTTGGAGAATAAACTCAGGATCCTGACCCAACAACTCTCTAATGAGCCTGAGAAAGACTGAATAAAGGAAACCCAGTGGAGAATGCAGGTAAGTGGAGTTGAAATGCCCATCAGCCATGATTGAATGGCGGAGTGGACTCGATGGCCCGAATGGCCTTACTTCCACTCCTATGTCTTATGGTCTTATCTTCAGACCATGGGACAACTAGTGGAACATCAGGTTAACCATCACTTAGAGACCAAACTGGAGGGTCACACCAAAACGATTAACCAGATCATCCAGGGCCCAAGCAGAGGTGACGGTTAGCTGTTAAACCACACCCTGTGCAGTATCTACGGTAACAGAATGATGGAACAGCTGAAGGAGGAACTCAGGCGGGCCAGCCAAGGGAATATCCCATCCTGGATTCGTGACAAAGAGCGTAAATATTTGTTCCAGGAGAACACCTACACGAACATCTCTCACTGTGATTGACCAACGGCTGGGTTAATAACAGCTGTCAGGACACTATCGTTGGGACACCTGGGCTTGGTATGAGGGATTCCAATTAACTCAGTGACCAAAGTTAGGATGAAGTCCAAATTATCAGAGTTGTATAAAAAAAGGTATTTGGATGGGCGACCATGATTTCATCCCACTTACTGTGGAGATAGAGGGAACATTGACAGGGACCATACTTACGTAAATGGGAAGGAACAGGTCATATCATAACATTCCTACAGCCTGTTATCCAAGAATTCGGCTCCTCTCACATCGGCTGTGGACCTAACCACACTCATTTTGATATATCTCGGGATACCGGTGGTTAGGATTGCAGGCTGCAACAGATGGGTACGATCATGGTGAATCATGCCTGGACACACCCCCAGGGGCTGGAAGGTAGATGGAACTCCCTGGGTGATCACTTTAGTTTCATTCATTTGCAGTGTTTGAGTGTTCCTGGCTGGGCCAGTATTGATTTCCTGCCCATAGTTGTCATTACAACAGATTGGCCATGTTAAATTGCCCAATGTGTCAAGGGATATTTGGGCTAGCTGGAATAGCCATAGGAAATGTGGGGTTTCAGGGATATCATCGAGGGAGTGGGTCTGACTTGGATTCTCTTCAGAGGGTCATTGTGGACTCAGTGGGCCGAACGGCCTGATTCTGTATTGTCAAGATTTTTTGATATCTGTGAGAGGTAATTTCTGTTCAAACTTTAAGATGTGCCTAGACCACAGACTGATCTATAATAAAAGACAAAACTTTTGCTTCTTTTCTAAAACATTAGACTTTTGCTTTTTTAAAAAACATTTTGTATACTCAAAAGTAGAATAGTTTAAAATTGTGCATGCAATTTGTGAGCAGAGTGACTTCTTTTCTAAAAACATTAGACTTTTGCTTTTTTAAAACATTTTGTATACTCAAAAGTAGAATAGTTTAAAATTGTGCATGCAGTTTGTGAGCAGAGTAAAAACAAACAGGCCCTTGATTGATGAAACCATAAACACAGGCAGGGAAGGATGAGTCCTTGACTGATAAAGACTGCAGGACAGCGAAACGACTCGAGAGACATCTGCTACAGATTGATACAGAGACATCTGCTACAGATTGATAAGACCGCTAGCACAGACAGAGAAGAATAAGTCTTTGACTGATAAGACTACAGGGGGAGAAAGACAACACCTCTAGGAACATTGGAGACATTTATTGCAGACTTTGTGATAAGGATGCAAGTTGGAGAATAATGACGGTTTAAGAATGTGAACCTCATGGCTCGTTAAGAGCCAGGAAGGGGAGGGTCTGGAGACATTTGTTGCAGACTTTGTGATAAGGGTGCAAATTGGAGAATAATGATGGTTTAAGAATGTGAACCTCATGGCTCGTTAGAGCCAAGGAGGGGAGGGACTTGTGCTGTATATAATGAGAAACTTTGTAAGCCTCAGCGCGCCTTTTACTCAGAAGGGTGCCCAACTCTGCAGACTTGCTAATAAAACTTTGTTTTCCTGAATTTGTCTAGAGCGATTATTAAGAAGCGATTTTCGTTTCTCACAACTTGGGGGCTCATCCGATCAACACTCCGGCCGCGAGGGGAGCTGAGGAAGGACATCGGAGAAGGTGCACCCTGCCGAGTTTGGCAGTCCCTGATTCCTTGCTTGTCGCCCCGCGCGGCTTGAGCGAGTGATATCCGGGAGGCTCAGAAAAACAAAGGAGGGGTGTGGCCGAGGCAGTGGGGACGGTTAACGATCGAGTAATTTCGGTGCACCGAACCCAGGTAAGAAAAAAACTTGCGGGGACCGTGTTTCCAGACGCCTGGGGACCTACGGGGTGCCTGTGGATTTTTCTACAGAGACTTGGGACTCAGGTATCTAGAGACCGGGGCTCGCCTGTGAGGGATTTTGCAGAGACCGTGTTTGAGGAGGAACGTGTACCTACGGGGTGCCTGTGATTTGTGTCACAGAGACGTAGGACACAGGAATCCAAAGACCGGGGGTGCCTGCAAAGGAACCTGGGCGATCACGGGACTGAAGGTCCGGGAATTGGCTAAATTGTGATAGATTATCACGATAATATGAGAAATACGAAGTCCTCGGCAATGGGAAATAAGGGATCCAAGGCGATTAAGGGAAGGGTAGGCTTAAACAGGGACAATGACACATACCCCGGGGTACCTGACGATAGTCCGTTAGGAAGAATGTTAAATAATTGGAATCAGGGTGGGAGAAAAGGAAAATCTAGAAGGAAGATTTAGAACATAGAACATAGAACAATACAGCGCAGTACAGGCCCCTCGGCCCTCGATGTTGCGCCGATCAAAGCCCACCTAACCTACACTAACCCACTATCCTCCATATACCTATCCAATGCCCGCTTAAATACCCATAAAGAGGGAGAGTCCACTACTGCTACTGGCAGGGCATTCCATGATCTTACGACTCGCTGAGTGAAGAACCTACCCCTAACATCAGTCCTATATCTACCCCCCCTTAATTTAAAGCTATGCCCCCTTGTAATAGCTGACTCCATACGTGGAAAAAGGTTCTCACTGTCAACCCTATCTAACCCCCTAATCATCTTGTACACCTCTATCAAATCACCCCTAAACCTTCTTTTCTCCAATGAAAACAGCCCCAAGTGCCTCAGCCTTTCCTCATACGATCTTCCTACCATACCAGGCAACATCCTGGTAAACTTCCTCTGCACCTGTTCCAGTGCCTCCACATCCTTCCGATAGTATGGCGACCAAAACTGCACACAATATTCCAGATGCGGCCGCACCAGAGTCTTATACAACTGCAGCATGACCTCAGGACTCCGGAACTCAATTCCTCTACCAATAAAAGCCAGTACGCCATATGCCTTCTTCACTGCACTATTTACCTGGGTGGCAACTTTCAGAGATCTGTGTACATGGACACCAAGATCCCTCTGCTCTTCCACACTACCAAGTAGTCTACCATTAGCCCAGTAATCCATCTTTTTATTACTCTTACCAAAGTGAATCACTTCACACTTAGCTACATTGAACTCCATTTGCCACCTTTCTGCCCAGCTCTGCAGCTTCTCTATATCCCGCTGTAACCTGCCATATCCTTCCTCACTGTCTACAACTCCTCCGACTTTCGTATCATCCGCAAACTTGCTCACCCAACCTTCTAACCCTTCCTCCAGGTCATTTATAAAAATGACAAACAGCAATGGTCCCAAAACAGATCCTTGCGGAACACCGCTAGTGACGGCACTCCAAGATGAACCTTTGCCATCAACTACTACCCTCTGTCTTCTTCCAGAGAGCCAATTCCTAATCCAAACCTCCAACTCACCCTCAATGCCATATCTCTGTATTTTCTGCAGTAGCCTACCATGGGGGACCTTATCAAACGCCTTACTAAAATCCATATATACCACATCTACAGCTTTCCCCTCATCTACCTCCTTCGTCACCTTCTCAAAGAATTCAATAAGGTTTGTGAGGCACGACCTGCCCTTCACAAAACCATGCTGACTATCCTTGATCACATCATTCTTATCCAGATGTGCATAAATCCTATCCCTTACAATTCTCTCTAAGACTTTGCCCACAACAGAAGAGAGACTCACTGGCCTATAGTTACTAGGATTATCCCTACTCCCCTTCTTGAACAAGGGAACCACGTTTGCTAGCCTCCAGTCCTCTGGCACTACTCCTGTAGACAAAGAGGACACAAAAATCAAGGCCAATGGCTCTGCAATCTCCTCCCTTGCTTCCCAGAGAATCCTAGGATAAATGCAATCAGGCCCAGGGGACTTATCTATTTTCACCCTTGCCAGAATTTCCAACACCTCATCTCTACATATCTCAAAGCCATCCATTCTACTTATTCGTGCCGCAGTATTCATATCGACAACAATGTCCCGTTCCTGAGTGAATACTGACGAAAAGTATTCATTCAGCGCCTCCCCAATCTCTTCAGCCTCCACACGCAACTTCCCATTACTATCCTTGATTGGACCTATTCCTTCCCTAGTCATTCTTTTATTCCTAACATACCTATAGAATGCCTTAGGGTTTTCCCTAATCCTACCAACTAAGGACCTTTCATGTCCCCTCCTTGCTGCTCTTAGCTCTCTCTTCAGGTCCTTCCGGGCTACCTTATAACTCTCAATCGCCCCTATTGAACCTTCACGCCTCATCTTTACAAAGGCCGCCCTCTTCCATTTAACAAGGGATTCCAACTCCTTATTAAACCACGGCTCCCTCACACGACCCTTTCCTCCCTGCCTGATAGGTACGTACTTATCAAGGACACTCAATAGTTGCTCCTTGAACAAGTTCCACATATCAATTACGCTCTTGCCTTGGAATCTACTTTTCCAATCCACACATCCTAAGTCATGCCTCAACGCATCATAATTTCCCTGCCCCCAGCTATAACTCTTGCCCTGTAGTACACACATATCCCTCTCCATCACTAGACTAAAAATCACCGAATTGTGGTCACTGTCCCCAAAGTGCTCACCTACCTCTAGTTCTAATACCTGGCCTGGTTCGTTACCCAGAACCAAATCCAGTATGGCCTCACCTCTTGTTGGCTTATCTACATATTGTGTCAGGAAACTCTCCTGCACACATTGCACAAACACTGACCCATCTAACGAACTTGAACTATAGCTTTCCCAATCAATATCAGGAAAGTTAAAGTCTCCCATAACAATCACCCTATTACTGTCACTCTTCTCCTGAATCATCTTCGCAATCCTTTCTTCAACGATTCTAGGACTATTAGGAGGCCTGTAAAAGACTCCTAACAGGGTGACCTCACCTCTCCTATTCCTAACCTCAACCCAAACTACCTCAGATGGCAAATCTTCATCCATCTTCCTTTCCACCGCTGTAATACTATCTTTGACAAGCAAAGCCACCCCCCCCCCTCTTTTACCCCCACCTCTGACCCTACTAAAACATTTAAACCCTGGAACCTGCAACAACCAATCCTGTCCCTGATCTAGCCATGTCTCCGTAATAGCCACAACATCGAAGTCCCAGGTACCAACCCACGCTGCAAGTTCACCTACCTTATTTCGTATACTTCTGGCATTAAAGTATACACACTTCAAGCCACTCTTCTGTTTACAGGCACCATCCTTTAAGATTGATGCCATATTCCTACCCTCCCTACACTCCAGGTCCTGCACCCTAAAGCTACAGTCTGGGTTCCCATGCCCCTGCAGAGTTAGTTTAAACCCCCCCCCAAGAGCACTAGCAAACCTCCCCCCAAGGATACTGGTGCCCCTCAGGTTCAGGTGCAGACCATCCTGTCTATAGAGGTCCCACCTTCCCCAGAAAGAACCCCAGTTATCCAAGTACCGAAATCCCTCCCTCCTGCACCATCCCTGTAGCCACGCATTTAACTCTTCTCTCTCCCTATTCCTCGACTCTCTATCACGTGGCACGGGTAACAAACCAGAGACAACAACTCCGTTTGTTCTAACTCTGAGCTTCCAACCTAGCTCCCTAAAAGCCTGTCTAACATCCTCAGCACTCCTACCTATGTCATTGGTGCCAATATGGACCACGACTTCAGGCTGCTCCCCCTCCCCCTTAAGGACCCGGAAAACACGATCAGAGACATCACGTACCCTTGCACCTGGGAGGCAACATACCAAACGTGAGTCTCTCTCGTTCCCACAAAACCGCCTATCTGTGCCCCGAACTATCGAGTCCCCAATTATTATTGCTCTGCTCTTCTCCACCCTTCCCTTCTGAGTAGCGGGGACAGGCTCCGTGCCAGAGGCCTGAGCCCCGTTACTTACCCCTGGTAAGTCGTCCCCCCCACAAGTATCCAAAACGGTATATTTGTTCTTGAGGGGAACGACCACAGGGGGTCCCTGCACTGGCTGCTTCCTCCCAGTCCCCCTCACTGTCACCCATCTATCTGCCATCTTTGGAGTTACTACTTCCCTATAGCTCCGATCTATGACCCCCTCTGCCTCCCGAATGATCCGAAGTTCATCCAACTCCAGCTCCAGTTCCCTAACACGGTCTTGGAGGAGCTGGAGGTGGGTGTACTTCCTGCAAGTGTAATCAGCAGGGATGTCCATGGCATCCCTCACCTCCTACATGTTGCAGGAGGAACATTGCACTGCCTTCACTGCCATCCCTCTAAAGCTAACCTTTAGTTTAAAACAAAACTGGGTCTAAAGAATACAACAAGCAAAATTCAGCACTTACCTACTTACCACAACGGATCTTATTATTTAGGTTAGAGGAGGAGGGCGGGTGGGAGGCACTACCTCCGTAGTGCCTCGGGTTCTTCAGCTGCGCGCTTTTAAAGGGGAAACAAACCTACGCAGGTAAGCTTACGCTCTATCTGCTTCCGGGTCTCGGCTGCCTCTCTGGTCGTCGTCACTTCCCCCTACTGCTCCCGCTCTTTCTGTGAAGAGAGAGTGAAAAAAACCACCGCTGCCCGCTACCGGTAAGTACTTTTAAAACAAACAGTCTTACCTTAGCTGCTGCTCGCACTCAACATGCAAGATGGTAAAATACTGTCAAAAGTGGTCCCAGAAACCTATCCAGGGCGACTCAGTGTGGTGGCCTAGATTCGGTACTGACGAAGACTGGGTCCGGCAAGCTCTCATTTTATATGTCAATTCGAAACCTGATGTTAATCTGGAAGAAAGTGATTATGCCCTTTGTTGACTACCGGTTACGATGTCTTGCCAAATGCAGGTAACTAATGAAGACTCGAAAGGGCAGAAAGAATGGGAACCTTTAGATCACTTACCGCCGCCCTACGTGACCCCGTCTGCCCCACAAAATGTTCCTTCGGGTGACGACGATTCAGGGGAAGGGGAAGAAAACGGGGAGGAATCACAGGCTGCCTCAGGGGTACAGACCAGATCTCAAGCTGGAAGGGGTCACAGACAAAACCCTGCCTCGATTGCAAAAATGAATCCACTCCGGGAAGTGCCCATGGGGGGCGAGGAAGGAGGGACGGGATATGTGAACGTTCCCTTGACGAGTACTGAAGTACGGAATTTCAGGAGGAAGATGAACGGTCTACTAGAGGACCCCATGGGCCTGGCTGAACAATTGGATCAGTTCCTGGGGCCGAATACTTACACGTGGGAAGAGATGTGGTCCATCATAAAAACATTGTTCTCTAGCCAGAAGTGACAGATGATACGACAAGCTGCACTCTTGGTCTGGGAGAGAGAGGGGAGAGAAGGAGGGGAGCAGAAGTTTCCCCTCACCGACCCCGAGTGGAATAAGAAAACGGAAGAAGGACGGCGCAACATGAGAGACATGCGGGAATATCGGATAAAAGGAATAAGACAGGCAGCCCCGAAGGGGCACAATTTTACCAAGGCCTTTGGTAATCATCAAAATCCGGAGGAAACCCCTACGGACTTCCGAGACAGGATTAGGAAGAACTTGCAGCAGTTCGCTGGGGTGGACCCTGAGACGGACGTGGGGCAATAACTCATACGGGTAGAGTTTGTATCAAAAGCCTGGCCGGACATACGAAAGAAGTTAGAGAAAATGGATGATTGGGATAGTAAATCTCTAAGTGAACTACTACGGGAGGCGCAAAAGGTGTTTGTGAGAAGGGACGATGAGAAGCAAAAGAAGGCGACAAAGATAATGATGCAGACGGTGCAACAAGTGACAGCTGGAAGAAGGGAAAAGGGAGAGCCGTGGCAGGAACAGGAAAGGGGAGAGTTGTGGCAAGAGCAGAGGAAAAGAGGACCATGGCCAGAACAAAGGAAGAGTGGAGGAACGCGAGACCGCGACAGGGAAACGAGGAGGATACTCAGATGTTACTACTGTAATGAAGAGGGACATTTTAAACGAGAGTGCCCCCGGTACAAGCGGGAGGTGCGGTCGTACTCCCTGATGGAGGAAGATTAGGGAGGTCGGGGGTTCCTACCCTTGGGGCAAAAGGACTATCGGCAGGAACCCCTGGTAAACTTGAAAGTAGGGCCCCAAGGATCGGAGATCACATTTATGGTGGACTCGGGAGCCGAAAGATCGAGTATAATCCAAATACCCCCCGGCACCCGAGCAGGAGGAACAGTTATGGGGGATCTGGAATTGGAGGACAGAAATTGCAAGTCCCAGTGGTGGAGGACGTGGAAATAGGGTATGAAAACAGAACTACTAAACGAGACCTCCTTCTACTGTCATCGGCGGGGTTTAATTTGTTAGGAAGAGACTTGCAGGTCAAACTAGGGATCGGAACGGTACCAAATAACGGGGAAATGGTGGTAAGGTTGTTCGCCCTCACCGAAGAAGATGATCAACAAATAGACCTGGAAGTATGGTACCGAGAGGGGAACAGAGGGGGCCTAAACATCAAACCTCTCCAAATCACCATGTTACCAGGAAGAGGCCCGGTAAGAAGGAAACAGTACCCGATTGCTATGGAAGGACGGGAAGGGTTACAACCTGTGATAGAAAGATTAATCACAGATGGACTACTGGAGGAATGCATGTCCCCTTTCAATACTCCAATACTCCCTGTGAGGAAGCCAGATGGGACATATAGGCTGGTGCAAGACTTGCGGGGGTTGAATGAAGTAGTACAGGCTAGATACCCGGTGGTACCCAATCCCTACACGTTAATGAGTAAAATTTCCCCCGAACATGAATGGTTCAGCGTGATAGATTTGAAGGATGCCTTCTGGAGTTGCCCCCTTGACAAAGAAAGTCGGAACCTTTTTGCATTTGAATGGGAGAATCCCTTCACAGGACGAAAGCGACAGTTAAGATGGACGGTCTTGCCGCAGGGAATCACGGAGTCACCCAACTTGTTTCGACAAATACTGGAGCAGATCTGAGGAGGATTTCAGTGTAACGCAGGGAATCAATTGCTCCAATATGTCGATGATCTCTTACTCTCAGGACCAAGAGAAGAGGAGGTACGAGCAGACACCGTTGCCCTGCTGAACTTCCTGGGGAAACAGGGCTTACGAGTCTCCAGGACAAAACTCCAGTTTGTGGAGCAAGAAGTAAGATATCTGGGCCATCGAGTCAGTAAGGGGCATCGCCGTATCAGGCCAGAACGAATATCAGGGATGACGGGTATGCCAATACCCAGGACGAAGAAGGAAATCAGACAATTCCTGGGGCTAGTTGGGTATTGCCGGATATGGATTGAAAGTTACACCACTTTAGTAAAATTTTTGTACGACAAACTGGGACAAGAAGGACAAAAGGTGGACTGGTCAGATGAGGAGGAGCAGCGATTTAATATTATTAAAAGTAAACTGATCCGAGCTCCTGTATTGGCCTTACCCACCCTGAAGGAACCGTTCCAGTTATATGTCAATAGCGCCGGCGGAATTGCCCAGGGTGTGCTTACCCAGCTGCGGGCAGGGAAACGTCAGCCGGTTGCATTTTTGTCAAAAATGTTAGACCCTGTGTCATGTGGATGGCCGACCTGTATACAGCAGTG
Organism: Chiloscyllium punctatum; assembly: GCF_047496795.1. Taxonomy (NCBI): domain Eukaryota; kingdom Metazoa; phylum Chordata; class Chondrichthyes; order Orectolobiformes; family Hemiscylliidae; genus Chiloscyllium; species Chiloscyllium punctatum. The sequence continues at coordinate 76,752,342 of NC_092752.1, read as the reverse complement.
GCAGCTACGGCAATGTTAGTGGAAGAGGCCCGGAAACTTACAATTGGAGGAAGAATCACAGTATACTCCCCACATTCGGTTAGTGCCATACTGGCTCAGAAGGCTCACCGCTGGTTAACAGACTCTCGCATCCTGAAGTATGAGACGATTTTGATGACCGGGGACGATCTCAATTTTGCAAAAGATCTCAGTTGCAGCCCAGCCGAGTTTCTATACCGACGTCCTGCAGATGGGGAACAGGAGCATGATTGTGTGGAATGTGTAGACTTGCAGACCAAGAGCCGAGAGGACCTGCAAGAAGCCCCGCTGGGTGAAGGACAGGAACTGTACATCGATGGGTCCTCCCGGTGCATCAGTGGGGTACGGTACAGTGGCTATGCTGTCATAGATAGTGCAAAGAAACAGACGATCGAGTCCGGACGACTGCCCGGGAAGTGGTCAGCCCAATCCTGTGAGTTGTACGCCCTCCAGAGGGCCATGAAGTTGTTGGAAGGGAAAGTGGGAACCATATATACTGACTCAAAGTATGCATACGGAATCGTTCATACTTTCGGGAAAATCTGGAAAGAGCGAGGATTGATAACTTCCCGGGGTAAAGAATTAGCTCACGAACAAATGATCAGCCTGACGTTGGAAGCCCTGGCGTTACCTTTGGAACTCGCAGTAGTCCATGTACCCGGTCACCAGAAGGGGTCGACACCGGAAGCGGTGGGAAACCGGCTGGCAGATGAGGAAGCCAAGCGGGCAGCAGTCGAAAAATCCGTCCAATTGTTAATGTTAATACCGTTGAGGGAAGGGCTCGCTAAACAACCCGTCTTCACCCAGGGGGAGATTGATAAAATGGATCAATTGGGTGCCCGGCTAGATACTAACGGGAAGTGGACGGTTCCTGATGGGAGACAAGTACTGAACAAACAGATCACCCGGGGTATTCTGCACCGATTACACCATCAGACCCACTGGGGGGTGCAAGCCATGTGTGACACGATCCTGAGAGACTATGTATGCAGGGGGATATACACATTAGCCCAACAAGAGGTAGTCGGATGCCCCACTTGCCGGCGTATTAACCAGAAAGCCATGCGTTCTATGCCAGCCAGTGGTCAGCCCCTCGCAATTAGGCCATTCCAGAGGATCCAAGTCGACTTTACAGAATTACCCCCAATACAGAGATGGAAATATCTGCTAGTAATAGTAGACCATTTCACTCACTGGGTAGAGGCTTTCCCAACTGCCAAAGACGATGCACCAACCGTGGCCCGACTGTTGTTAGAGAATATAATCCCGAGATACGGCATAATGGAATCTATCGACTCCGACTGCGGGACACATTTTATGTCTAAGCTACACCATTTGATCTGTACTGCCCTGGGTATCCAAGGGAAATTCCATGCACCCTGGCATCCTCAGAGTTCGGGTCGGGTTGAGAGAATGAATGGCACACTCAAGACCCAATTGACTAAGCTGGTGTTAGAAACTAAGTTACCTTGGCCGACGTGCCTGCCCATTGCCCTATTGAGGATACGTACGGCACCTCGCCGGGATGTCGGGGTTTCCCCCTATGAAATGCTGTTCGGATTACCATATTGGAGTAAGGTTGATGGATGTCCCACTCTACAAGGGGGAGATGTATTTGTCAGAAACTATTTACTGGCCTTATCCCGTTCTTTTGCAGAACTCCGGAGGAAGGGTCTCCTGGCTCAGACTCCGCCACTCAACTTCCTCTTGCATAAGGTGGAGCCCGGAGATTGGTTACTTGATAAGACCTGGAAGGCCGAAAAGCTCCAGCCGCGATAGGAAGGACTGTTCCTGGTTCTGTTAACAACTGAAGCAGCTGTTCGGACGAAAGAAAAAGGGTGGGCCCACGCATCAAGGATAAAGGGGCCTGTTCCGCCTGAAGGAGAAAGCACTTGGACATGCGAGCAAGGGGACAAGCCGTTGGTGGTAAAACTGAAAAGACAGCGATAATGAACTCTACTTGGACTGTATTGGTGGGGATATTGATCAGTTTACTCCTGTATGTGGGGGAGGGTGAGGGGAGATGTGACAAATGTCGGACTACAGTAAGGCTCGGGATTCGAATCTATTCGGGATCATTTGTGTCCCACTCCCATGTGGACGATTGGTGTTACGATGTGAGTGCATGACACGAATGTTGGGAGGGTGGAAGGCCCTATTATCAGGTGTATAATAAAGGATACGGTGGCAAAATCCGTGGATGCCCTATAAATGATCGCTGGGTGTGTATTAGCAAAACTGGGAGGTGGGGCCTATCCTCCGTGTTGCTCAGGGAGCAGGTTGACAGAGTCAAGGAGACCAAGATACAGAACACTGATCGGGGGTTGGGGAAAGAGCAAGACCGTCAGGGAACGGTCATGCTCTCTAAAGTGCCATCTGTATACGAAGAGGTAGAAGAAAAGATTGAACTCCCTGATGTTACACAAAACCTGTTTATTGATCTCACCTCTAGAATAGCCACTGTTTTAAATGTTAGCAATTGCTGGGTTTGTGGGGGGCTGCATATGTCGGAACAATGGCCGTGGACTGGTCAAAGCTTAGACACAGGGGAATTACTGCAAACCACTTGGACTCATGTCAACGAAAGGAAAAGCCAGGGGTGGAGACTGACGAACAGCCCTGAGGGCCAGTTCTGTATTGAAGGCAAGGGGACCGTGGAGGTAGGGATTAGTCCCTGTCAGAATGTATTGGATGCGACCACGCGAGTATGGTGGCCTGAGGATATTACTTGGTACATTGCAAACCGAGGTCATGGAAATTGCGTTCCATTACGTACTGATTCCTCCTCTGACGAGCTGGGGGCTGATTACTGGAATTGCAGTGGTCCTGGTCCTTATGAGGGCGTCCCTGGGGTAAAGGAGCTGTGGGATGACGTTGTGAGTCAGGGAGGGCCTGCTCCAGATGGCCTATTTTGGATATGCGGTAATCAGGCATACTCCAAACTGCCCATGGGATGGGCTGGGGTATGCTTCCTGGGTCTAATACGACCTGCTTTCTTCCTATTACCCCGGGAGGAAGGCGACGATTTGGGAATTAAACTCTTTGACTCCCTCCGTAGGTCGCCAAGGGATATCCAAGTGGGTGACTGGGGGGATGAGTGGCCACCGGCCCGGATTATTGCATACTACAGGCCAGCTACATGGGCACAGGACGGATCATGGGGATACCGTACTCCTATCTATATGTTAAATCGAATTATCAGGCTCCAAGCAGTCGTAGAGGTTATTACTAACCGGACTGCCCTGGCCCTGGAGCTGCTGGCCAAGCAGCAGGATCAGATGAGGGCTGCTATATATCAAAACCGACTTGCCTTGGATTATCTATTGGCCTCGGAGGGGGGCGTGTGCGGGAAATTTAACCTGACTAACTGCTGTCTAGAAATTGACGATAATGGTAAAGCGGTTTTGAAAATTTCCGATGAAATTCGGAAATTGGCCCATGTGCCAGTACAATCTTGGCGTCCTCTTAGTGGCATCGGATGGTGGGATGGTCTCCTAGGTGGTAGCTGGTGGCGCACGGCGTTGCTGGTGGTTGGGGGGCGGAGGTGTGATGCTTCTCCTCATATTACCCTGCCTAACCCCCTGTATTCAGTTTTTAATTCAGAAAAATATTTCCCAACTCCAGGCAGTGGCGGTTCCACAACATGGGACGCAGGAACTTAAGGTGCTGTTGCTGCGAAAGACCAAGGATTTCCCGGGCCCTTGAGGAGGGGGGGGGGTGCTTATCTTGGTCAGGCACATCTTAAAAAGAGAAAGGGTGGAGTTGTGAGAGGCAATTTCGTTTCAAACTATTAAGATGTGCCTGGACCACAGGCTGATCTATAATAAAAGACAAGACTTTTGCTTCTTTTCTAAAACATTTTGTATACTCAAAAGTAGGATAGTTTAAATTGTGCAAAATGCTGACATTTTGTGAGCAGAGTAAAAAGCAGAGTGTGGGCGGCACGGTGGCACAGTGGTTAGCACTGCTGCCTCACAGCGCCAGAGACCCGGGTTCAATTCCCGCCTCAGGCGACTGACTGTGTGGAGTTTGCACGTTCTCCCCGTGTCTGCATGGGTTTCCTCCGGGTGCTCCGGTTTCCTCCCACACTCCAAAGATGTGCAGGTCAGGTGAATTGGCCATGCTAAAATTGCCCGTAGTGTGAGGTAAGGGGTAGATGTAGATGTAGGGGTATGGGTGGGTTACGCTTCGGCGGGGCGGTGTGGACTTGTTGGGCCGAAGGGCCTGTTTCCACACTGTAAGTAATCTAATCTAATCTAATCTAATCAAACAGGTCCTTGATTGATGAAACCATTAACACAGACAGGGAAGAATGAGTCCTTGACTGATAAGACTGCAAGATAGAAAAACGACTCGAGAGACATCTGCTACAGATTGATAAGACCGTTAGCACAGACAGAGAATAAGTCTTTGACTGATAAGACAGGGTAAAAAAAAACAACTCTGGAGACATTGGAGACATTTGTTGCAGACTTTGTGATAAGGGTGCAAATTGGAGAATAATGATGGTTTAAGAATGTGAACCTCATGGCTCGTTAGAGCCAAGGAGGGGAGGGACTTGTGCTGTATATAATGAGATACTTTGTAAGCCTCGGGGCGCCTTTTTCTCAGAAGGGTGCCCAACTCTGCAGACTTGCTAATAAAACTTTGTTTTCCTGAATTTGTCTAGAGCGATTATTAATTAGCGATTTTCGTTTCTAACAGGTACTGAGGGAGCATTATCTGAGGTACTGAGGGAGCACTTTCTGAAGTACTGAAGGAGCACTTTCTGAGGTACTGAGGGAGCACTTTCTGCGATATTAAGGGTGCACTTTCTGAGGTATTGAGGAAGCACTATCTGAGGTATTGAGGGAGCAATTTCTGAGGATTTGACGAAGCACTATCTGAGGTATTCAGGGAGCACAATCTGAGGTACTGAGGAAGCACTATCTGAGGTACGGAAGGAGCGTTATCTGAGGTACTGAGTGAGCACTTTCTGAGGTACTGAGGAAGCACGTTTTGAGATATTGAGGGAGCACTTTCTGAGGTACTGAGTAAGCACTATCTGAGGTATTGAGGGAGCAATATCTGAGGTAATGAAGGAGCACGTTCTCTGGTACTGAGGAAGCACTTTCTGAGGTATTGAGGGAGTACTTTCTGAGGTACTGAGGGTGCACTTTCTGAGGTATTGAGGAAGCACTGCCTGAGGAATTGAGGGAGCACTTTCTGAGGAATTGAGGAAGCAATTTTCTCAGTTATTGAGGGAGCAATTTCTGAGGTATTGAGTGAACACTTTCTGAGATATGAGGGAGCATTATATGAGGTACTGAGGGAGAACTATCTGAGGTATTGAGGGAGCACTATTTGAGGTATTGGGGGAGCACTATCTGAGGTATTGAGGGAGCACTTTCTGAGGTACTGAGCGAGCACATTCTGAGGTACTGAGGAAGCACATTCTGAGGTATTGGGGCTGCACTATCTGAGGTACTGAGGGAGCACTTTCTGACGTATTGAGAAAGCACCATGTGAGTACAGAAGGAGCAATATTTGAGGTACTGAGGAAGCACTGTCTGAGGTACTGAGTGTGCACTATCTGAGGTATTGAGTGCGCATCTTCTGTGGTATTGAGGGAGAATTATCTGACGTACTGAGGGAGCACTTTCTGATGTATTGAAGAAGCACTATCTGAGGTACAGAGGGAGAACTTTCTGAAGTATTGAGCAAGCACTATCTGATGTACTGAGGAAGAACTCTCTGAGGTACAGAGGGAGCACTTTCTGAGGTATTAAGGAAGCACTACCTGAGGTACTGAGGGAGCACTGTTTGAGGTATTGAGGGAGATCTATCTGAGGTATTTAGGAATGCTATCTGAGGTATTGAGGGAGCACTTTCTGAGGTACTGAGGCAACACATTCTTAGGTATTGGTGGAGCACTTTCTGAGGTATTGATGTAGCAATATCCGGAGTACTGTGTGGGAACAATCTGAGGTATTGAAGGAGCTCCTTCTGAGGTATTGAGCGAGTACTTTCTGAGGTACTGAGGAAGCACTATTTGAGGTAATGAGGGAGCATTTTCTGAGGCATTGACGGTGCAGTATCTGTGGTACCGTGAAAGCACTATCTGAGGTACTGAGGGAGCACTTTCTGAGGTTTGAGAGAGCATTTTCTGTGGTCCTGAGCGTGCACTATCTGAGGTATTGAGGGAGCACTGTCTGAGGTACTGAGGAAGCACTGTCTGAGGTACTGAGTGTGCACTATCTGAGGTACAGATGGAGCACTTTCTGAGGAATTGAGGAAGCTCTATCTGAGGTATTGAGGGAGCATTATCTGAGGTACTGAGGGAGCATTAACTGAGGTACTGAGGGAGCACTTTCTGAGGTACTGCAGAAGCACTTTCTGAGGTATTGAGTGAGCACTATCTGACATACAGAGGGAGCAATATCTGAGGTACTGAGGGAGCAATTTCTGTGGGGCTGAGGAAGCACTTTTTGAGGTATTGTGGGTGCAGTATCTGAGGTATTGAGGGAGCACTTTCTGAGGTATTGAGTGAGCAATTGCTGAGGTATTGAGGGTGCACTATCTGAGGTATTGGGGAAGCTCCTTCTGAGGTATTGAGTTTTCTGAGGTACTGAGGAAGCACTATCTGAGGTACTGAGGGAACACTTTCTGACGTATTGAGGAAGCACTCTGACGTATTAAGCAAGCACTGTCTGAGGTACTGAGGGAGCAATTTCTGAGGTAGTGAGTGTGCACTATCTGACGTATTGAGGGGGCACTTTCTGAGGTGTTGAGGGTGCACTATCTGAGGTACTGAGGAAGCAATGTCTCAGGTAATGAGGGATCACTTTCTGAGGTATTGAGGTAACACTTGCTGAAGTGTTGAGGGAGCACTTTCTGAGGTATTGAGGAAACACTTTCTGAGGTATTGAGGGAGCACTTTCTGAGGTATTGAGCAAGCATCATCTGAGGTACTGAGGGACCACTTTCTAACATATAGAGGGTGCATTTTCTAATTTATTCAGTGAGCACTATCGGAGGTATTGAGGGAGCACTTTCTGAGGTATTGAGGGATTACTATCTGAGGAATTGATGGAGCACTATCTTGGTACAGAGGAAGCAGTTTCTGAGGTATTGAGTGAGCAGTTTCTGAGGTAATGAGGGAGCATTATCAGAGGTATTGAGGGAGCACATTCTGCCGTACTGCGGGAGCACCTTCTGAGGTACTTAGGAAGCACTATCTGAGGTACTGACGGTACACTATGTGAGGTATTGAAGGAGCCTTTTCTGAGGTATTGACGGAGCACTTTCTGAGGTACTGAGGGTGCACAATCTGAAGTATTGAAGGAGCATTTTCTGAGGTATTGAGGGAGCATTTTCTGAGATACTGATGGTGCACTCTCTGAGGTACTGAGGGAGACCTTTCTGAGGTATTGAGGGAGTACTTTCTGAGGTACTGAGGGAGTAACTTCCGAGGTATTGAGCAAGCACTATCTGAGGTACTAAGGAATAATATCTGAGGTATTGAGGGAGCACTTTCTGAGGTATTTCGGGAGCACTATTCGATTAACTGAGGAAGCACTCTCTGAGGTACTGAGGGAGCACTTTCTGAGGCATTGAGTCAGCACTATCTGAGGTAATGAGTGAGCACTATCTGAGGCTTGGAGGGAGCACTTTCTGAGGTATTGAGCAAACACTATCTGAGCTTCTGTGGAAGCAATATCTCAGGTATTGAGGGAGCACTTTCTAAGGTATTAAGTGAGCACTATCTGAGGTATTGAGGGTGTAATTTCTGAGGCATTGAGGGAGTACTATCTGAGGTATTGATGGAGCACTATCTATAGACAATAGACAATAGACAATAGACAATAGATGCAGGAGTAGGCCATTCTGCCCTTCGAGCCTGCACCGCCATTCAATATGATCATGGCTGCTCATTCCTAATCTGAAGAAGCACTATACTGAAGAAGCAGTTTCTGAAGTATTGAGTGAGCACTTTCTGAGGTAATGAGGCAGCATTATCAGAGGTATTGAGGGAGCACTTTCTGCAGTACTACGGGAGCACGTTCTAAGGTACTTAGGAAGCACTATCTGAAGTATTGACGGTGCAATATGTGAGGTATTGAGAGAGTTTTCCTGAGGTATTGAGGGAGCATTTTCTGAGGTACTGAGGGTGCCCTTTCTGAGGTACTGAGGGAGAACTTTCCGAGGCATTGAGCAAGCACTATCTGAGGTCCTGAGGATGTAATATCTAAGGTATTGAGGGAGCATTTTCTTAGGTTTGAGGAAGCACTATTTGATTTACTGAGGAAGCACTCTCTGAGGTACTGAGGGAGCACCTTCTGAGGTACTGAGAAAGCGCTATGTGAGGTACTGAGGGAGCAATGTCTCAGGTATGGAGGGAGCACATTCTGAGGTCTTGAGGAGGCATTATCTAAGGTATGGAGGGAGCACTATCTGAGATATTGAGGGAGCATTGTCTGAGGTATTGAGAAAACAATTTTCTGAAGTACTGAAGGTGCAGTTTCTGAGGTATTGAGTCAACACTTTCTGAGATATTGAGGGAACATTATATGAGGTAGTGAGGGAGCACTTTCAGACGTATTGAGGGAGCACTAGGTGAGGTATTGAGGGAGTGCTATCTCAGGTATGGGGAGCAAGGAGGTATTCAGAGAGCACATTCTGAGGTATTGAGGGAGTACTTTCTGAGGTATTGAGGAAGCACTATCTGAGGTATTGAGGGAGCATTATCTGTGGTACTGAGGGAACACTTTCTGCGGTACTGAGGGAGCACGTTCTGAGGAATTAATGGTGCCCTTTCTGAGGTATTGAGGAAGCACTATCTGAGGTATTGAGGGAGCAATTTTTGAGGATCTGAAGACACGTGATCTAAGATATTGTGGGAGCAATATCTGAGGTATTGAGAGAGCGCTTTCTGAGGTAGTGAGGAATCGCTTTCAGAGATACTGAGGGAGAATTATCTGAGGTCCTGAGGGAGCACTTTCTGACGTACTGAGGAAGCACTTTCTGAGGTACTGAGGGTGCACTATCTGAGGTATTGAGGGAGCACTTTCTGAGGTATTGAGGGAGCGCTATCTAAGGTATGGGGAGCAAGGAGTTATTGAGGGAGCACATTCTGAGGTATTGAGGGAGTACTTTCTCAGGTATTGGGGAAGCAGTATCTGAGGTATCGAAGGTGTATTATCTGTGCTACTGAGGAAGCACTTTCTGAGGTACGGAGGGAGCACTTTCTGAGGTAATAATGGTGCACTTTCTGACGTATTAATGGTGCACTTTCTGAGGGATTGAGGAAACACTATCTGAGGTAGTGAGGAAGCACTATCTGAGGGACTGAGGGAACATTATCTGAGATAATGAGGGAACGCTTTCTAAGGTACAGTGGAAGGACTATCTGAGATACCGAGGAAGCATTATCTGACATACTGAGGGAGCATTATCTGAGGTACTGAGGGAGCACTTTCTGAGGTACTGAGGAAACACTATCTGAGGTGCTGAGGAAGCATTATCTGACATACTGTGGGAGCATTATCTGAGGTACTGAGGGAGCACTTTCTGTGGTACTGAGCAAACAGTTTCTGAGATACTGAGGGAGCACTTTCTGAGGTATTGAGGGAGCACTTTCAGAGGTATTGAAGAAGCACTATCTAAGGTATTGAGGGAGCATTATCTGAGGTATTGAGGGAGCATTATCTGAGGTACTGAGGGAGCACTTTCTGAGGTACTGCAGAAGCACTTTCTGAGGTATTGATCGAGCACTATCTGAGGTACTCAGGAAGCATTATCTGACATACTGAGGGAGCAATATCTGAGGTACTGAGGGAGCACTTTCTGTGGGACTGAGGAAGCACTTTTTGAGGTATTCTGGGTGCAGTATCTGAGGTATTGAGGGAGCACTTTCTGAGGTATTGAGTGAGCAATTGCTGAGGTATTGAGGGTGTACTATCTGAGGTATTGGGGAAGCTCATTCTGAGGTATTGAGTTTTCTGAGGTACTGAGGAAGCACTATCTGAGGTACTGAGGGAGCACTTTCTGACGTATTGAGGAAGCACTCTGACGTATTAAGCAAGCACTGTCTGAGGTACTGAGGAAGCAATTTCTGAGGTAGTGAGTGTGCACTATCTGAGGTATTGAGGGAGAACTGCCTGACGTATTGAGGAAGCACTCTGACGTATTAAGCAAGCACTGTCTGAGGTACTGAGGAAGCAATTTCTGAGGTAGTGAGTGTGCACTATCTGACGTATTGAGGGGGCACTTTCTGAGGTGTTGAGGGTGCACTATCTGAGGTACTGAGGAAGCAATGTCTGAGGTAATGAGGGATCACTTTCTGAGGTATTGAGGGAACACATGCTGAAGTATTGAGGGAGCACTTTCTGAGGTATTGAGGAAGCACTTTCTGAGGTATTGAGGGAGCACTTTCTGAGGTATTGAGCAAGCATCATCTGAGGTACTGAGGGACCACTTTCTAACATATAGAGGGGGCATTTTCTAATTTATTCAGTGAGCACTATCTGAGGTATTGAGGGAGCGCTTTCTGAGGTATTGAGGGATTACTATCTGAGGAATTGATGGAGCACTATCTAGGTACAGAGGAAGCAGTTTCTGAGGTATTGAGTGAGCAGTTTCTGAGGTAATGAGGGAGCATTATCAGAGGTATTGAGGGAGCACATTCTGCCGTACTGCGGGAGCACCTTCTGAGGTACTTAGGAAGCACTATCTGAGGTACTGACGGTACACTATGTGAGGTATTGAAGGAGCCTTTTCTGAGGTATTGACGGAGCACTTTCTGAGGTACTGAGGGTGCACAATCTGAAGTATTGAAGGAGCATTTTCTGAGGTATTGAGGGAGCATTTTCTGAGATACTGATGGTGCACTATCTGAGGTACTGAGGGAGACCTTTCTGAGGTATTGAGGGAGTACTTTCTGAGGTACTGAGGGAGTAACTTCCGAGGTATTGAGCAAGCACTATCTGAGGTACTAAGGAATAATATCTGAGGTATTGAGGGAGCACTTACTGAGGTATTTCGGGCGCACTATTTGATTAACTGTGGAAGCACTCTCTGAGGTACTGAGGGAGCACTTTCTGAGGCATTGAATCAGCACTATCTGAGGTAATGAGTGAGCACTATCTGAGTCTTGGAGGGAGCACTTTCTGAGGTATTGCGCAAACACTATCTGAGCTTCTGTGGAAGCAATATCTCAGGTATTGAGGGAGCACTTTCTAAGGTATTGAGTGAGCACTATCTGAGGTATTGAGGGTGCACTTTCTGAGGTATTGAGTGAGCAATTGCTGAGGTATTGAGGGTGTACTATCTGAGGTATTGGGGAAGCTCATTCTGAGGTATTGAGTTTTCTGAGGTACTGAGGAAGCACTATCTGAGGTACTGAGGGAGCACTTTCTGACGTATTGAGGAAGCACTCTGACGTATTAAGCAAGCACTGTCTGAGGTACTGAGGAAGCAATTTCTGAGGTAGTGAGTGTGCACTATCTGAGGTATTGAGGGAGAACTGCATGACGTATTGAGGAAGCACTCTGACGTATTAAGCAAGCACTGTCTGAGGTACTGAGGAAGCAATTTCTGAGGTAGTGAGTGTGCACTATCTGACGTATTGAGGGGGCACTTTCTGAGGTGTTGAGGGTGCACTATCTGAGGTACTGAGGAAGCAATGTCTGAGGTAATGAGGGATCACTTTCTGAGGTATTGAGGGAACACATGCTGAAGTATTGAGGGAGCACTTTCTGAGGTATTGAGGAAGCACTTTCTGAGGTATTGAGGGAGCACTTTCTGCGGTATTGAGCAAGCATCATCTGAGGTACTGAGGGACCACTTTCTAACATATAGAGGGGGCATTTTCTAATTTATTCAGTGAGCACTATCTGAGGTATTGAGGGAGCGCTTTCTGAGGTATTGAGGGATTACTATCTGAGGAATTGATGGAGCACTATCTAGGTACAGAGGAAGCAGTTTCTGAGGTATTGAGTGAGCAGTTTCTGAGGTAATGAGGGAGCATTATCAGAGGTATTGAGGGAGCACATTCTGCCGTACTGCGGGAGCACCTTCTGAGGTACTTAGGAAGCACTATCTGAGGTACTGACGGTACACTATGTGAGGTATTGAAGGAGCCTTTTCTGAGGTATTGAGGGAGCACTTTCTGAGGTACTGAGGGTGCACAATCTGAAGTATTGAAGGAGCATTTTCTGAGGTATTGAGGGAGCATTTTCTGAGATACTGATGGTGCACTATCTGAGGTACTGAGGGAGACCTTTCTAAGGTATTGAGGGAGTACTTTCTGATGTACTGAGGGAGTAACTTCCGAGGTATTGAGCAAGCACTATCTGAGGTACTAAGGAATAATATCTGAGGTATTGAGGGAGCACTTACTGAGGTATTTCGGGCGCACTATTTGATTAACTGAGGAAGCACTCTCTGAGGTACTGAGGGAGCACTTTCTGAGGCATTGAATCAGCACTATCTGAGGTAATGAGTGAGCACTATCTGAGTCTTGGAGGGAGCACTTTCTGAGGTATTGCGCAAACACTATCTGAGCTTCTGTGGAAGCAATATCTCAGGTATTGAGGGAGCACTTTCTAAGGTATTGAGTGAGCACTATCTGAGGTATTGAGGGTGCAATTTCTGAGGCATTGAGGGAGTACTATCTGAGGTATTGATGGAGCACTATCTAGGTACTGAAGAAGCAGTTTCTGAGGTATTGAGTGAGCACTATCTGAGGTAAGGAGTCAGCATTATCAGAGGTATTGAGGGAGCACTTTCTGCAGTACTACGGGAGCACGTTCTAAGGTACTTAGGAAGCACTATCTGAGGTATTGACGGTGCACTATGTGAGGTATTGAGAGAGTTTTCCTGAGGTATTGAGGGAGCATTTTCTTAGGTACTGAGGGAGAACTTTCCGAGGCATTGAGCAAGCACTATCTGAGGTCCTGAGGATGTAATATCTAAGGTATTCAGGGAGCACTTTCTTAGGTTTGAGGAAGCACTATTTGATTTACTGAGGAAGCACTCTCTGAGGTACTGAGGGAGCACTTTCTGAGGTACTGAGTAAGCGCTATGTGAGGTACTGAGGGAGCAATGTCTCAGGTATGGAGGGAGTACTTTCTGAGTTCTTGAGGAGGCATTATCTGAGGTATGGAGGGAGCACTATCTGAGATATTGAGGGAGCACTTTCTGAGGTATTGAGAAAACAATTTTCTGAAGTACTGAAGGTGCAGTTTCTGAGGTATTGAGTCAACACTTTCTGAGATATTGAGGGAGCATTATATGAGGTAGTGAGGGAGCACTTTCAGACGTATTGAGGGAGCACTAGGTGAGGTATTGAGGGAGTGCTATCTAAGGTATGGGAAGCAATGAGGTATTGAGAGAGCACATTCTGAGGTATTGAGGGAGTTCTTTCTGAGGTATTGAGGAAGCACTATCTGAGGTATTGAGGGAGCATTATCTGTGGTACTGAGGGAACACTTTCTGCGGTACTGAGGGAGCACGTTCTGAGGAATTAATGGTGCCCTTTCTGAGGTATTGAGGAAGCACTATCTGAGGTATTGAGGGAGCAATTTTTGAGGATCTGAAGACGCGTGATCTGAGATATTGAGGGAGCAATATCTGAGGTATTGAGAGAGCGCTTTCTGAGGTAGTGAGGAATCGCTTTCAGAGGTACTGAGGGAATATTATCTGAGATACTGAGGGAGAATTATCTGAGGTACTGAGTGAGCACTTTCTGACGTACTGAGGAAGCACTTTCTGATGTACTGAGGGAGTAACTTCCGAGGTATTGAGGAAACAAATTTCTGAGGTACTGTGGGTGCACTTTATGAGGTATTGAGTGACCACTTTCTGAGATATTGAGGTAGCATTATATGAGGTACTGAGGGAGCACTTTCTGAGGTATTGGGGGAGCGCTATCTAAGGTATGGGGAGCAAGGAGTTATTGAGGGAGCACATTCTGAGGTATTGAGGGAGTACTTTCTCAGGTATTGTGGAAGCAGTATCTGAGGTATCGAGGGTACATTATCTGTGCTACTGAGGAAGCACTTTCTGAGGTACGGAGGGAGCACTTTCTGAGGTAATAATGGTGCACTTTCTGAGGTATTAATGGTGCACTTTCTGAGGGATTGAGGAAACACTATCTGAGGTAGTGAGGAAGCACTATCTGAGGGACTGAGGGAACATTATCTGAGATGCTGAGGGAACGCTTTCTAAGGTACAGAGGAAGCACTATCTGAGATACTGAGGTAGCATTATCTGAAGTACTGAGGGAGCACTTTCTGAGGTACTAAGGAAGCACTATCTGAGGTACCGAGGAAGCATTATCTGACATACTGAGGGAGCATTATCTGAGGGACTGAGGGAGCACTTTCTGAGGTACTGAGGAAACACTATCTGAGGTGCTGAGGAAGCATTATCTGACATACGATGGGAGCATTATCTGAGGTACTGAGGGAGCACTTTCTGTGGTACTGAGGAACCAGTTTCTGAGATACTGAGGGAGCACTTTCTGAGGTATTGAAGAAGCACTATCTGAGCTACTGAGGGAGCAAAATCTCAGTTACTGAGGTTGTACTTTCTGAGGTATTGAGGAACACAATCTGAGGTATTGAGGGGACACTTTCTGAGGTATTGAGGGAGCACTTTCTGAGGTATGGAAGGAGCTCTTTTTGAGGTATTGAGGGAGCACTATCTGAGGTATGGAGGGAGCACTTTCTGAGGTATTGAGCAAGCACTATTCGAGCTACAGAGGAGCAATATCTCAAGTGTTGAGGTAGCATTTTCTGAGGTATTGAGGAGGCACTATCTGAGGTACTTTGAAAGCACTCTCTGAGGTACTGAGGGAGAACCCTCTGAGGTACTGAGTGTGCACTTTCTGAGGTATTGAGGAGCACTACATGAGGTACTGAGGGAGCACTCTCTGAGATATGGAAGGAGCTCTTTTTGAGGTATTGAGGGAGCATTATCTGAGGTACTGAGTGAGCACTATCTGAGGTATTGAGGAAGTGCTTTCTGAGATAGTGAGGAAGCACTATCTGAGGTATTGAGGGAACATTATCTGAGATATTGAGGGAGCGCTTTCTAAGGTACTGAGGAAGCGCTATCTGAGGTACTGAGGGAACATTATCTGAGCTGCTGAGGGAGCACTTTCTGAAGTACTGAGGAAGCACTTTCTGAGGTATGGAGGGTGCACTAACTGAGGTATTGAGGGAGCACTTTCTGAGGTATGGAAGGAGCTCTTTTTGGGGTATTGATGGAGCACTATCTGAGGTATAGAGGGAGCACTTTCTGAGGTATTGAGCAAGCACTATACGAGCTACTGAGGAGCAATATCTCAAGTTTTGAGGTAGCATGTTCTGAGGTATTGAGGAGGCACTATCTGATGTACTTTGGAAGCACTCTCTGAGGTACTGAGGGAGCACTTTCTGATGTATTGAGGGAGCACTATATGAGGTATTGAGGGAGCACTATCGTGGGTATGGAGGAGCACTATCTGAGTTATTTAGTGAGTGCTTTCTGAGGTAGTGAGGAAGCACTATCTGAGGGACTGAGGGAACATTAGCTGTGATACTGAGGGAACGCTTTCTAAGTTACTGAGGAAGCACTATCTGAGATACTGAGGGAACATTATCTGAGATACTGAGGGAGCATTATCTGAAGTACTGAGGGAGCACTTTCTGAGGTACTAAGGAAGCACTATCTGAGGTACCGAGGAAGCATTATCTGACATACTCAGGGAGCATTATCTGAGGGACTGAGGGAGCACTTTCTGAGGTACTGAGGAAACACTATCTGAGGTGCTGCGGAAGCATTATCTGACATACTATGGGAGCATTATCTGAGGTACTGAGGGAGCACTTTCTGTGGTACTGAGGAACCAGTTTCTGAGATACTGAGGGAGCACTTTCTGAGGTATTGAAGAAGCACTATCTGAGCTACTGAGGGAGCAAAATCTCAGTTACTGAGGTTGTACTTTCTGAGGTATTGAGGAACACAATCTGAGGTATTGAGGGGACACTTTCTGAGGTATTGAGGGAGCACTTTCTGAGGTATGGAAGGAGCTCTTTTTGAGGTATTGAGGGAGCACTATCTGAGGTATGGAGGGAGCACTTTCTGAGGTATTGAGCAAGTACTATTCGAGCTACAGAGAAGCAATATCTCAAGTGTTGAGGTAGCATTTTCTGAGGTATTGAGGAGGCACTATCTGAGGTACTTTGAAAGCACTCTCTGAGGTACTGACGGGAGCACCCTCTGAGGTACTGAGTGTGCACTTTCTGCGGTATTGAGGAGCACTACATGAGGTACAGAGGGAGCACTCTCTGAGGTATGGAAGGAGCTCTTTTTGAGGTATTGAGGGAGCATTATCTGAGGTACTGAGTGAGCACTATCTGAGGTATTGAGGAAGTGCTTTCTGAGATAGTGAGGAAGCACTATCTGAGGTATTGAGGGAACATTATCTGAGATATTGAGGGAGCGCTTTCTAAGGTACTGAGGAAGCGCTATCTGAGGTATGGAGGGTGCACTATCTGAGGTATTGAGGGAGCACTTTCTGAGGTATGGAAGGAGCTCTTTTTGGGGTATTGCTGGAGCACTATCTGAGGTATGGAGGGAGCACTTTCTGAGGTATTGAGCAAGCACTATACGAGCTACTGAAGGCAATATCTCAAGTTTTGAGGTAGCATGTTCTGAGGTATTGAGGAGGCACTATCTGATGTACTTTGGAAGCATTCTCTGAGGTACTGAGGGAGCACTTTCTGAGGTATTGAGGGAGCACTATCTGAGGTATTGAGGGAGCACTATCGTGGGTATGGAGGAGCACTATCTGAGGTATTTAGTGAGCACTTTCTGAGGTAGTGAGGAAGCACTATCTGAGGTACTGAGGGAACATTATCTGAGATACTGAGGGAGCATTAACTGACGTACTGAAGGAGCACTTTCTGAGGTTCTGAGGAAGCATTATCTAACATACTGAGGGAGCATTATCTGAGGTACTGAGGGAGCATTTTCTGTGGTACTGAGGAAGCACTTTCTGAGGTACTGAGGGTGCACTATCTGAGGTATTGAGGGAATACTTTCTGAGGTATTGAGGGAGTGCTATCTAAGGTATGGGGAGCAAGGATGTATTGAGGGAGCACATTCTGCGGTATCGAGGGAGTACTTTCTGAGGTATTGGGGAAGTACAATCTAAGTTATTGAGGGAGAATTATCTGTGGTACTGACGGAGCACTTTGTGAGGTACTGAGGGAGCACTTTCTGAGGTATTAATGGTACACTTTCTGAGGTATTGAGGAAGCACTATCTGAGGTATAAAGGGAGCAATTTTTGAGGATCTGCAGAAGTGTGATCTGAGATATTGAGTGAGCACTATCTGACGTATTTAGGGAGCGCTTTCTGAGGTAGTGAGGAAGCACTATCTGAGGGACTGAGGGAACATTATCTGAGATACTGAGTGAACGCTTTATAAGGTACTGAGGAGGCACTATCTGAGGTACTGAGGGAACATTATCTGAGATACTGACGGAGCATTATCTGAGGTACTGAGGGAGCACTTTCTGAGGCACTGAGGAAGCACTATCTGAGGTACTGAGTAAGTATTATCTGATTTGCTGAGGGAGCATTATCTGAGGTTCTGAGGGAGCACTTTCTGTGGTACTGAGGAAGCATTTTCTGAGGTATTGAGGAAGCACTATCAGAGCTACTGAGGGCGCAATATCTCAGTTATTGAGGGAGTACTTTCTGAGATATTGAGGAAGCACTGTCTGAGGTACTGAGGGAGTATCCTCTGAGGTACTGAGTGTGCACTTTCTGAGGTATTGAGGAGCACTACCTGAGGTACTGAGGGAGCACTCTCTGAGATATGGAAGGAGCTCTTTTTGAGGTATTGAAGGAGCATTATCTGAGGTACTGAGTGAGCACTATCTGAGATACTGAGGGAGCACTATTTGAGGTATGGAGGGAGCACTTTCTGAGGTAATGAGCAAGCAGTATTTGAGCTACTGAGGAGCAATATCTCATGTTTCGAGGTAGCATTTTCTGAGGTATTGAGGAGGCACGATCTGAGGTACTTTGGAAGCACTACCTGAGGTACTGAGGGAGCACTTTCTGAGGTATTGAGGAAGCACTACCTGAGGTACTGAGGGAGCACCCTCTGAGGTATGGAAGGAGCTCTTTTTGAGGTATTGAGGGAGCATTGACTGAGGTAATGATGGAGCACTATCTGAGGTACTGAGGGAGCACTTTCTGAGGTATTGAGTGAACATCTTCTGAGGTATTGAGGGAGCACTATCTGAGGTATTGAGGGAGGACTTTCTGAGGTATTGAGGGAGCACTTTCAGAGGTATTGAAGAAGCACTATCTGAGGTATTGAGGGAGCATTATCTGAGGTATTGAGGGAGCATTATCTGAGGTACTGAGGGAGCACTTTCTGAGGGACTGCAGAAGCACTATCTGAGGCATTGAGGGTGCTCTTTCTGATGTATTGAAGGAGTACATTCTGAGGTATTGAGGGAGCATTATCTGAGGTATTGAGGGAGCAATTACTGAGGTATTGGTGGAGCACTTTCTGAGGTATTGGGGGAGCTCCTTCTCAAGTATTGAGCGAGTATTTTCTGAGGTTTTGAGGAAGCACTATCTGAGGTACTGAGCGAGCACTTTCTAACGTATTGAGAAACCACTGTCCGACGTATGAAGGAAGCACTGGCTGAGGTACTGAGGGAGCAATTTCTGAGGTACTGAGTGTGCACTATCTGAGGTATTGAAGGAGCATTTTCTGAGGTATTGAGGGAGAATATTCTGAGATACTGATGGTGCACTATCTGAGGTATTGAGGGAGCATGATCTGAGGTACTGAGGGAGACCTTTCTGAGGTATTGAGGGAGTACTTTCTGAGGTACTGAGGGAGTACTTTCCGAGGTATTGAGCAAGTGCTTTCTGAGGTACTGAGGAATAATATCTGAGGTATTGAGGGAGCACTTTCTGAAGCATTGAGGAAGCACTATTTGATTTACTGAGGGAACACTCTCTGAGTTACTGAGGGTGCACTTTCTGCGTATTGAGAAAACACTGTCTGAGGTACTGAGGGAGCACTTTCTGAGGTTTTGAGCAAGCACTATCTGATGTACTGAGGGAGCACTATTTGAGGTATTGAGGAAGATCTATCTGAGTTATTGAGGAACACGATCTGAGGTATAGAGGGAACAATTTCTGAGGTAGTGAGATGCACTTTCTGAGGTATGGAATGAGCTCTTTCTGAGGTATTGTGGGAGCACTATCTGAGGTACTGAGGGAGCACTACCTGAGATATTGAGGGAGCACTTTCTGAGGTATTGAGAAAACAATTTTCTGAGGTACTGAGGGTGCACTTTATGAGGTATTGAGTGAACACTTTCTGAGATATTGAGGTAGCATTATATGAGGTACTGAGGGAGCACTTTCTGAGGTATTGAGGGAGCGCTATCTAAGGTATGGGGAGCACGGAGGTATTGAGGGAGCACATTCTGAGTTATGGAAGAAGCATTATCTGTGGTACTGAGGGAGCACTTTCTGCGGCACTGAGGGAGCACTTTCTGAGGTACTGAGGGAGCACTTTCTGAGGTTTTAATGGTGCACTTTCTGAGGTATTGAGGAAGCGCTATCTGAGGGATTAAGGGAGCAATTTTTGAGGATCTGAAGAAGCGTGATCTGAGATATTGAGGGAGCACTATCTGAGGTATTGAGGAAATGCTTTCTGAGATAGTGAGGAAGCACTATCTGAGGTATTGAGGGAACATTATCTGAGATATTGAGGGAGCACTTTCTAAAGTACTGACAAAGCACTATCTGAGGTACTGAGGGAACATTATCTGAGCTGCTGAGGGAGCACTTTCTGAAGTATGGAGGAAGAAATTTCTGAGGTATTGAGGGTGCACTATCTGAGGTATTGAGGGAGCATTTTCTGAATTATGGAAGGAGCTCTTTTTGAGGTATTGAGGGAGCACTATCTGAGGTATGGAGGGACCACTTTCTGAGGTATTGAGGGAGCGCTATCAAAGGTATGGGGAGCACGGAGGTATTGAGGGAGCACATTCTGAGGTATGGAAGAAGCATTATCTGTGGTACTGAGGGAGCACTTTCTGCGGCACTGAGGGAGCACTTTCTGAGTTACTGAGGGAGCACTTTCTGAGGTTTTAATGGTGCACTTTCTGAGGTATTGAGGAAGCACTATCTGAGGGATTAAGGGAGCAATTTTTGAGGATCAGAAGAAGCGTGATCTGAGATATTGAGGGAGCACTATCTGAGGTATTGAGGAAATGCTTTCTGAGATAGTGAGGAAGCACTATCTGAGGTATTGAGGGAACATTATCTGAGATATTGAGGGAGCACTTTCTAAAGTACTGACAAAGCGCTATCTGAGGTACTGAGGGAACATTATCTGAGCTGCTGAGGGAGCACTTTCTGAAGTATGGAGGAAGAAATTTCTGAGGTATTGAGGGTGCACTATCTGAGGTATTGAGGGAGCATTTTCTGAAGTATGGAAGGAGCTCTTTTTGAGGTATTGAGGGAGCACTATCTGAGGTATGGAGGGAGCACTTTCTGAGGTATTGAGCAAGCACTATTCGAGCTACTGAGGAGCAATATCTCAAGTTTTGAGGTAGCAGTTTCTGAGGTATTGAGGAGGCACTATCTGATGTACTTTGGAAGCACTCTCTGAGGTACTGAGGGAGCACTTTCTGAGGTATTGAGGGAGCACTTTCTGAGGTATTGAGGGATCACTATCTGAGGTATGGAGGAGCACTATCTGAGTTATTTAGTGAGTGCTTTCTGAGGTAGTGAGGAAGCACTATCTGAGGGACTGAGGGAACATTATCTGTGATACTGAGGGAACGCTTTCTAAGGTACTGAGGAAGCACTATCTGAGGTACTGAGGGAACATTATCTGAGATACTGAGGGAGCATTAACTGACGTACTGAAGGAGCACTTTCTGAGGTACTGAGGAAGCATTATCTGATATACTGAGGGAGCATTATCTGAGGTACTGAGGGAGCACTTTCTGTGGTACTGAGGAAGCACTTTCTGAGGTACTGAGGGTGCACTATCTGAGGTATTGAGGGAACACTTTCTGAGGTATTGAGGGAGTGCTATCTAAGGTATGGGGAGCAAGGAGGTATTGAGGGAGCACATTCTGCGCTATCGAGGGAGTACTTTCTGAGGTATTGAGGAAGCACTATCTAAGGTATTGAGGGAGCATTATCTGTGGTACTGACGGAGCACTTTGTGAGGTACTGAGGGAGCACTTTCTGAAGTATTAATAGTGCACTTTCTGAGGTATTGAGGCAGCACTATCTGAGGTATTAAGGGAGCAATTTTTGAGGATCTGAAGAAGTGTGATCTGAGATATTGAGGGAGCACTATCTGAGGTATTGAGGGAGCGCTTTCTGAGGTATTGAGCAAGCACTATTCGAGCTACTGAGGAGCAATATCTCAAGTTTTGAGGTAGCAGTTTCTGAGGTATTGAGGAGGCACTATCTGATGTACTTTGGAAGCACTCTCTGAGGTACTGAGGGAGCACTTTCTGAGGTATTGAGGGAGCACTTTCTGAGGTATTGAGGGATCACTATCTGAGGTATGGAGGAGCACTATCTGAGGTATTGAGTGAGTGCTTTCTGAGGTAGTGAGGAAGCACTATCTGAGGGACTGAGGGAACATTATCTGTGATACTGAGTGAGCATTATCTGAAGTACTGAGGGAGCACTTTCTGAGGCACTGAGGAAGCACTATCTGAGGTACTGAGTAAGCATTATCTGACATACTGAGGGAGCATTATCTGAGGTTCTGAGGGAGCACTTTCTGTGGTACTGAGGAAGCACTTTCTGAGTTATTGAGGAAGCACTATCAGAGCTACTGAGGGAGCAATATCTCAGTTATTGAGGGAGTACTTTCTGAGATATTGAGGAAGCACTGTCTGAGGTACTGAGGGAGCACCCTCTGAGGTACTGAGTGTGCACTTTCTGAGGCATTGAGGAGCACTACCTGAGGTACTGAGGGAGCACTCTCTGAGGTATGGAAGGAGCTCTTTTTGAGGTATTTAGGGAGCATTATCTGAGGTACTGAGTGAGCACTATCTGAGGTACTGAGGGAGTACTTTCTGAGGTATTGAGAGAGCACCTTCTGAGGTATTGAGGGAGTACTTTCTGAGATATGTAAGGAGCTCTTTTTGAGGTATTGAGGGAGCACTATTTGAGGTATGGATGGAGCACTCTCTGAGGTACTGAGCGAGCACTTTCTGAGGTACTGCAGAAGCACTACCTGAGGCATTGAGGGCGCTCTTTCTGATGTATTGAGGGAGTACATTTGAGGTATTGAGGGAGCATTATCTGAGGTATTGAGGGAGCAATTACTGAGGTATTGGTGGAGCACTATCTGAGGTATTGGGGGAGCTCCTTCTCAAGTATTGAGCGAGTATTTTCTGAGGTTTTGAGGAAGCACTACCTGAGGTACTGAGCGAGCACTTTCTGACGTATTGAGACACCACAGTCCGACGTATTAAGGAAGCACTGGCTGAGGTACTGAGGGAGCAATTTCTGAGGTACTGAGTGTGCACTATCTGAGGTATTGAAGGAGCATTTTCTGAGGTATTGAGGGAGCACTTTCTGAGGTATTGAGCAAGCAATATCTGATGCACTGAGGGAGCACTATTTGAGGTATTGAGGAAGATCTATCTGAGTTATTGAGGAACACGGTCTGAGGTATAGAGGGAACAATTTCTGAGGTAGTGAGATGCACTTTCTGAGGTATGGAATGAGCTCTTTCTGAGGTATTGTGGGAGCACTATCTGAGGTACTGAGGGAGCACTATCTGAGATATTGAGGGAGCAATTTCTGAGGTATTGAGGAAACAATTTTCTGAAGTACTGAAGATGCACTTTATGAGGTATTGAGTGAACACTTTCTGAGATATTGAGGTAGCATTATATGAGGTACTGAGGGAGCACTTTCTGAGGTATTGAGCGAGCGCTATCTAAGGTATGGGGAGCACGGAGGTATTGAGGGAGCATATTCTGAGGTATGGAAGACGCATTATCTGTGGTACTGAAGGAGCACTTTCTGCGGCACTGAGGGAGCACTTTCTGAGGTACTGAGGGAGCACTTTCTGAGGTTTTAATGGTGCACTTTCTGAGGTATTGAGGAAGCCCTATCTAAGGTATTAAGGGAGCAATTTTTGAGGATCTGAAGAAGCGTGATCTGAGATAGTGAGGAAGCACTATCTGAGCTGTTGAGGGAACATTATCTGAGATAATGAGGGAGCGCTTTCTAAGGTACTGAGGAAGCGCTATCTGAAGTACTGAGGGAACATTATCTGAGCTGCTGAGGGAGCACTTTCTGAAGTACTGAGGAAGCACTTTCTGAGGTATTGAGGGTGCACTATCTGAGGTATTGAGGGAGCACTTTCTGAGGTAATGAGGGAGCAATTACTGAGGTATTGAGGGAGCACTATCTGAGGTATTGGTGGACCTCCTTCTGAGGTATTGAGGAAGCACTGTCCGACGTTTTAAGGAAGCACTGTCCAATGTACTGAGGGAGCACTTTCTGAGCTACTGAGTGTGCACTATCTGAGGTATTGAGGGAGCACTGTCTGAGTACTGAGGAAGCACTGTCTGAAGTACAGAGTGTGCACTATCTGAGGTATTGAGGGAGCACTTTCTGAGGTACTTTGGAAGCACTATCTGAGGTATTGAGGGAGAACTTTCTGTGGTACTGAGGGTGTACTATCTGAGGTATTGATGGAGCATTTTCTGAGGTACTGAAGGTGCGCTGGCTAAGGTATTCAGGAAGCACTATCTGTGGTATTGAGAGAGCACTTACTGAGGTATTGAGGCACGTACTATCTGAGGTACTAAGAGAGCACTGTCTGAGGTATTGGGTGTTCACTAGCTTAGGAATTGAGGAAGCACTATCTGAGGTACTGAGGGAGTACTTTCTGAGGTATTGAGCGAGAACTATCTGAGGTACTGAGGAAGAACTATCTGAGGTATTGAGGGAGCACTTTCTGAAGTATTGAGGAAGCACTGTGTGATTTTCTGAGGAAGCACTATCTGAGGTACAGAGGGAGCACTTTCTGAGAAACTGAGGGACCACTTTATGAGGTATTGAGCAAGCACTATCTGATGTACTGAGGGAGCACTCTCTGAGGCATTGAGGAAGATCTATCTGAGGTATTGAGGGACACAATCTGAGGTATAGAGGGAACAATTTCTGAGATAGTGAGGGTGCACTTTCTGAGGTATGGAATGAGCTCTTTTTGAGGTATTGAGGGAGCACTATCTGAGGTACTGAGGGAGCACTATATGAGATATTGAGGGAGCACTTTCTGAGGTATTGAGAAAACAATTTTCTGAAGTACTGAAGGTGCACTTTATGAGGTATTGAGTGAACACTTATTGAGATATTGAGGTAGCATTATATGAGGTACTGAGGGAGCACTATCTGAGGTATTGAGGGAACAT
Organism: Chiloscyllium punctatum; assembly: GCF_047496795.1. Classification (NCBI taxonomy): domain Eukaryota; kingdom Metazoa; phylum Chordata; class Chondrichthyes; order Orectolobiformes; family Hemiscylliidae; genus Chiloscyllium; species Chiloscyllium punctatum. Next base: position 76,727,848 of record NC_092752.1, on the reverse strand, counting down.
TATCTGAGATACTGAGGGAGCGCTCTCTAAGGTACTGAGGAAGCACTATCTGAGGTACAGAGGGAACATTATCTGAGCTGCTGAGGGAGCACTTTCTGAGGTACTGAGGAAGCAGTTTCTGAGGTATTGAGGGTGCACTATCTGAGGTATTGAGGGAGAACTTTCTGAGGTAATGAGGGAGCAATTACTGAGGTATTGAGAGAGCACTATCTGAGGTACTGAGGAAGCACTATCTGAGGTAATGAGGGAGCACTTTCTGAGATATTGAGGAAGAACTATCTGAGGTACTGAGGGAGCACTTTCTGAGATATTGAGGAAGAACTATCTGAGGTACTGAGGGAGTACTTTCTGAGGTATTGAGCAAGCACTATGTGAGATACTGAGGGAGCAATATCTCAGGTATTGAGGGAGCACTTTCTGAGGTATTGAGGAAGCACTATCTGATGTACTGAGGAAGCACTGCCTGAGGTACTGAGGAAGCATTATCTGACATACTGAGGGAGCACTCTCTGAGGTATTGAGGGAGATCTATCAGAGGAACTGTGGAAATACTATCTGAGGGACTGTGGGAACACTATCTGAGGTATTGAAGGAGCGCTTTCTGAGGTAGTGAGGAAGCACTATCTGAGGTACTGAGGGAACATTATCTGAGATAATGCGGGAATGCTTTCTAAGGTACTGTGGAAGCAAAATCTGAGGTACTGAGAACGCACTGTCAGAGGTATTGAGGGAGCACTCTCTGAGGTATTGAGGGAGCACTTTCTAAGGTACTGAGGAAGCATTATCTGACATACTGAGGGAGCAATATCTCAGGTATTGAGGGAGCACTTTCTGAGGTATAGAGGAAGAACTACCTGAGCTACTTATGGAGCAATATCTCAGGTATTGTGGGAGCACTTTCTGAGGTATTGAGGAAGCACTATCTGATGTACTGAGGAAGCACTCTCTGAGGTACTGAGGGAGCACTTTCTGAGGCATTGAGGAAGCATGACCTGAGGTACTGAGGGAGCACCCTCTGAGGTATTGTGGGAGATCTATCTGAGGTATTGAGGAACACTATCTGAGGTATTGAGGAACACTTTCTGAGGTATTGAGGGAGCAATTTCTGAAGGATGAAAGGAGCACTTTCTGAGGTATTGAGGGAGCACTATCTGAGGAATGGAGGGAGGACTTTCTGAGATATTGAGCAAGCACTATTTGAGCTACTGAGGGAGCAATATCTCAGGTTTTGAGGGAGATCAATCTGAGGTATTGAGGAACACTATCTGGGGTATTGAGCAAAACTTTCTGAGGTATTGAGGAGGCACTATCTGATGCACTGAGGAAGCACTCTGAGGTACTGAGGGAGCACTCTCTGAGGTATTGAGGGAGATCTATCTGTGATATTGAGGAACACATTCTGAAGTATTGAGTGAACACTTTCTGAGGTATTGTGGGAGCACTTTCTGAGGTACTGAGGGATCACTATCTGAGGTATTGAGGGAGCACTTTCTGAGGTATTGAGGAAGCAATTTTCTGATGTACTGAGGGAGCACTTTCTGAGGTATTGAGTGAACACTTTTGAGATATTGAGGGAGCATAATATGAGGTACTGAGGGAGCACTTTCTGAGGTATTGAGTGAACATTTTCTGAGGTATTGAGTGTGCACTGTCTGAGGTATTGAGGGAGCTCTATCTTAGGTATGGGGGAGCACTATCTTAGGTATTGAGGGAGCACATTCTGAGGTATTGAGGGAGTACCTTCTGAGGAATTGAGGAAGCAGTCTCTGAGATATTGAGGGAGCATTATCTGAGATACTGCGGGAACGCTTTCTAAGGTACTGTGGCAGCACTATCTGAGGTACTGAGAATGCACTATCTGAGGTATTGAGGGAGCATTACCTGAGGTACTGAGGGAGCACTTTCTAAGGTACTGAGGAAGCACTATCTGACATACTGAGGGAGCAATATCTCAGGTATTGAGGGAGGACTTTCTGAGGTATTGAGGAAGAACTACCTGAGCTACTTATGGAGCAATATCTCAGGTATTGAGGGAGCAATTTCTGAGGTATTGAGGAAGCACTATCTGATGTACTGAGCAAGCACTCTCTGATGTACTGAGGGAGCACTTTCTGAGGTATTGAGGAAGCACGACCTGAGGTACTGAGGGAGCACCCTCTGAGGTATTGAGGGAGATCTATCTGAGGTATTGAGGGAGATCTATCTGAGGTATTGACGAACATTTTCTGAGGTATTGAGGAGGCAAGATCTGATGCACTGAGGAAGCAGTCTGAGGTACCGAGGGAGCACTCTCTGAGGTGTTGAGGGAGATCTATCTGTGGTATTGAGGAACACTTTCTGAGGTATTGAGTGAACACTTTCTGAGGTATTGTGGGAGTACTTTCTGAGGTACTGAGGGATCACTATCTGAGGTAATGAGGGAGCACTTTCTGAGGTATTGAGGAAGCAATTTTCTGAGGTACTTAGGGAGCACTTTCTGAGGTATTAAGTGAACACTTCTGAGATATTGAGGGAGCATTATATGAGGTACTGAGGGAGCACTTTCTGAGGTATTGAGTGAACATTTTCTGAGGTATTGAGTGAGCACTATCTGAGGTATTGAGGGAGCACTATCTTAGGTATGGGGGAGCACTATCTTAGGTATTGAGGGAGCACATTCTGTGTTATTGAGGGAATACTTTCTGAAGAATTGAGGAAGCACTCTCTGAGATATTGAGGGAGCATTATCTGACATACTGCGGGAACGCTTTCTAAGGTACTGTGGAAGCACTATCTGAGGTACTGAGAATGCACTATCTGAGGTATTGAGGGAGCATTACCTGAGGTACTGAGGGAGCAGTTTCTAAGGTACTGAGGAAGCACTATCTGATGTACTGAGGAAGCATTATCTGACATACTGAGGGAGCAATATCTCAGGTATTGAGGGAGCACTTTCTGAGGTATTGAGGAAAAACTACCTGAGCTACTAATGGAGCAATATCTCAGGTATTGAGGGAGTACTTTCTGAGGTATTTAGGAAGCACTATCTGATGTACTGAGGAAGCACTCTCAGAGGTACTGAGGGAGCACTTTCTGACGTATTGAGGAAGCACGACCTGAGGTACTGAGGGAGCACTCTCTGAGGTATTGAGGGAGACCTATCTGAGGTATTGAGGGAGATCTATCTGTGGTATTGAGGAACACTTTCTGAGGTATTGAGTGAACACTTTCTGAGGTATTGAGAGTGATCCTTCTGATGTATATAGCGAGTGTTTCTGAGGTATTGAGGGAGCACTATCTGAGCTATTGAGGGTGCACTACCTGTGCTAACGAGGAAGCACTTTCTGATGTATTGAGGAAGCGCAATGAGAGTACTGAGGGAGCATTTGCTGAGGTACTGACGGTGCACTATCTGAGGTACTGAGGGAGCACTGAATGAGGTATTGAGTGAGTACTTTCTGAGGTATTGAGGGAGTACTTTCTGAGGTATTCAGGGAGTACTTTCTGAGGTATTGAGGGAGTACTTTCTGAGGTATTGAGGGAGTACTTTCTGAGGTATTGAGGGAGTACTTTCTGTGGCATTGAGCAAGCACTATCAGAGGTACTGAGGAAGTACTATCTGAGTTATTGAGGGAGCACTTTCTGAGTTATTGAGGAAGCACTATCTGAGGTATTGAGGGAGCACTTTCTGACGTATGAAGGAAGCACTGTCCGACGTATTGAGGGAGCAATTTCTGAGTTGTGAGGAACCACTGCCTGAAGTACAGAGTGTGCACTATCTGACGTATTGAGGGGGCACTTTCTAAGGTATTGAGTGAGAACTATCTGAGGTATTGAGGGAGCACTTTCTGAGGTATTGAGGAAGTAATTTTCTGAGGTATTGAGGGAGCACTTCCTGAGTTATTGAGGGATTACTATCTGAGGTATTGATGGAACACTATCTAGGTACTGAGGAAGCAGTTTCTGAGGTTTTGATTGAGCACATTCTGAGGTAATGAGGGAGCATTATCAGAGGTATTGAGGGAGCACATGCTGCAGTACTGCAGGAGCACCTTCTGAGGTACTTAGGAAGCACTATCTGAGGTACTGACGGTGCACTATGTAAGGTATTGAGGGAGCTTTTTCTGAGGTATTGAGGGAGCACTTTCTGAGGTATTGAGGAAGCACTATCTGAGGTACTGAGGGATCATTATCTGACATACTGAGGGAGCATTATCTGATGTACTGATGGAGCACTTTCCGTGGTACTGAGGAAGCACTTTCTGAGGTATTGATGGTGCACTATCGGAGGTATTGAGGGAGCATTTTCTGAGATATTTAGGGAGCACTATCTTGGGTATGGGGGAGCATTATCTGAGGTGTTGAGGGAGCACAATCTGAGGTATTGAGGAAGCACTTTCTGAGGTATTGAGGGAGCACTATCTTAGGTATGAGGGAGCACATTCTGAGGTATTGAGGGAGCACTTTGTGAGGTATTGAGGAAGCATGATCTGAGCTATTGAGGGAGCATTATCTGTGGTACTGAGGGAGCAGTTTCTGAGGTATTAAGGGTGCACTTTCTATGGTATTGAGGAAGCGTTATCTGAGGTAGTGATGAAGCACTCTCGAAGGTATTATCTGAGGTATGACGGAGCACTTTCTGAGGTACTGCGGAAGCATTTTCTGAGGTATTGAGGGTGCATTATCTGTGGTACTGAGGAAGCACTATCTGAGCTATGGAGGGTTCACGTTCTGACATATTGAGAAAGCACTATCTGAGGTACTGAGGAAGCACTTTCAGAGGTATTGATCAAGCAGTATCTGAGGTATTGAGGGAGCACTATCTGAGGCACTGAGGGAGCACTTCCTGACGTATTGAGGGTGTAATATCTGAGGTACTGTGGAAGTACTATCTGAGGTATTCAGGGCACACTTTCTGAGGTATTGAGGAAACACTGACGATGCACTACCTGAGGTACTGAGGAAGCACTATCTGTGGTATTGATTGAGCAATTTCAGAGGTACTGAGGGTGAACTGTCTGAGGTACTGAGGGTGCACTATCTGAGGTACTGAGGGTGCACTTTCTGTGGTACTGAGGGAGCACTTTCTGTGGTATTGAGGGAGCACTTTCTGTGGTACTGCGGAAGCACATCCTGAGCTATTGAGGAAGCATCATCTGAGTACTGAGGGAGCTCTATCTGAGGGACTGACGCAGCACTCTCTGAGGCATTGACGGAGCACTTCCTGCGGTCCCGAGAAAGCACTGCCTTCGGTACTGACGGAGCACTATCTGAGGTAATGAAGGAGCACATTCTCAGATATTGAGGATGCACTATCTGAGGTATTGAGGGAACACTCCCTGAGGTATTGGGGGAGCACTATCTGAGGTATTGAGGGAGCCATTTCTGAGGTATTTAGGGAGCTCCTTCGGAGGTATTGAACAAGTAGTTTCTGAGGTATTGAGGGAGCACTATCTGAGGTATTGAGGGAGCACTTTCTGAGGTATTGAGGGAGCACTATCTGAGGTATTGAGCCAGCCATTTCTGAGGTATTTAGGGAGCTCGTTCGGAGGTATTGATCAAGTAGTTTCTGAGGTATTGAGGGAGCACTATCTGCGATATTGAGGGTGCAGTATCTGTGGTACTGAGGAAGCACGATCTGAGGTATTGAGGGATCATGTTCTGAGGTATTGAGGGGGCAATTTCTGAGGTATTGAGCAAGCACCATCTGAGGTACTGAGGGAGCAATTTCTGACATAGAGTGTGCATTTTCTAAGCTATTGAGTGAGCACTCTCTGAGGTATTGAGGGAGCATTTTCTGTGGTATTGTGGGAGCATTATCTAAAGTATTGAGGGAGCACTTTCTGAGGTATTAAGGAAGCACAATCTGAGTTATTGAGGGCGCACCTTCTGAGGTATTGGGTGTGCACTATCTGAGGGACAGAGGAGGTATTATCTGAGGTATTGAGGGAGCACTTTCAGAGGTATTGAGGGTGCAATTTCTGATGTATGGAGGGAGCACTAACTGTGGTACTGAGGAAGTACAATCTGAGGTACTGAGGTAGCACTTTCTGAGGTATTGAGGAAGCACTGTCTGAGGTATTGAGGGATCACGGCTGAGGTATTGAGGGAGCACTATCTGAGGTATTGAGGAAACACTATCTGAAGTACTGAGAGAAAACTTTCTGAGGTATTGTGGGAACACTTTCTGTGGTACTGACAGAGCACTTTTTGAGGTATTGAGGGATCACTTTCTGATGTATTGAGGGAGCAGTTCCTGAGGTACTGAGGGAGCAATTTCTGATGTCTTGTGGGAAAACTTTCTGAGGTATTGAGGGAGCACCATCTGAGGTATTGAGGCAGCACATTCTGAGGCATTGAGGGAGCACATTCTGAGGCATTGAGGATGCACTATCTGAGATATTGAGGGAGCACTTTCTAAGGTATTGAGGGAACACTATCTGAGTTATTGAGGGTGCACTGTCTGAGGTATTGAGGGAGCATTTTCTGACGCACTGACGGTGCACTATCTGAGGTACTGAGGGAGCCATTTCTGAGGTATTATGTGTGCACTATCCGAGGAACTGAGGAAGCTCTAAATGAAGTATTGAGGGAGTACTTTCTGAGGTACTGAGGGAGTACTTTCTGTGGTATTGAGCAAGCATTATCTGAGGTACTGAGGATGTAATATCGGACGTATAAAGGCAGCACTTTCTGAGGTATTGAGGAAGCAATATCTGAGGGACTGAGGGAGCATTATCTGATATACTGAGGGAGCATTATCTGACATACTGAGGGAGCTTTATCTGATGTACAGAGGGAGCACTTTCTGTGGTACTGAGGAGGCACTTTCTGAGGTATTGAGGGTGCACTATCTGAGGTATTGAGGGAGCAATGTCTGAGTACTGAGGAAACACTGCCTGAAGTACAGAGTGTGCACTATCTGAAGTATCGAGCGAGCACTTTCTGAGGCATTGAGTGAGCATTTTCTAAAGTATTGAGGGAGCAATTTCTAACGTATTTAGTGAGAACCTTCTGAGGTACTTAGGAAGCACTATCTGAGTTATTGAGGGTGCACTATGTGAGGTATTGAGGGAGCCTTTTCTGAGGTATTGAGGGTGCACTACCTGAGGTATTGAGGGAGCAATTACTGAGGTATTGTGGAAGCATTTTCTAAAGTATTGAGGGAGCACTTTCTGACGTATTGAGGGAGAACCTTCTGAGGTACATAAGAAGCACTATCTGAGTTATTGAGGGTGCACTATGTGAGGTATTGAGTGAGCATTTTCTGAGGTATTGAGGGTGCACTACCTGAGGTATTGACAGAGCATTTTCTGAGGTTCTGAAGGTGCGCTGCTTAAGGTATTCACGGGGCACTATCTGAGGTATTGAGGGAGCACTTTCTGAGGTAATGAGGGACGGACTATCTGAGGTACTTAGGTAGCCCTTTCTGAGGTATTGGGTGTGCAGTATCTGAGGTACTGAGGAAGCACTATCTGAGGTATTGAGGGAGCACTTTCTGAGGTACTGAGGGAGCACTTTCTGAGGTTTTGAGGAAGCACTATGTGAGGTACTGAGGGAGCATTATCTGAGATACAGAGGGAGCACTTTCTGAGGTATTGAGGATGCACTTTCTGAGGTACTGATTGAGCAATTACTGAGGCACTAAGGGTACACTATCTGAGGTTTTGAGGGAAGTCCTTCTGTGGTATTGAGCGAGTATTTTCTGAGGTATTGTGGAAGCACGATCTGAGGTATTGAGGGAGCACTTTCTGAGGTATTGAGGGAGCACTTTCTGAGGTGTTGAGGAAGCACTATGTGAGGTACTGAGGGAGCATTATCTGAGGTACAGAGGGAGCACTTTCTGAGGTATGGAGGATGCACTTTCTGAGGTACTGATTGAGCAATTACTGAGGCACTAAGGGTACACTATCTGAGGTTTTGAGGGAAGTCCATCTGTGGTATTGAGCGAGTATTTTCTGAGGTATTGTGGAAGCACGATCTGAGGTATTGAGGGAGCACTTTCTGAGGTATTGAGGGAGCACTTTCTGAGGTGTTGAGGAAGCACTATGTGAGGTACTGAGGGAGCATTATCTGAGGTACAGAGGGAGCACTTTCTGAGGTATTGAGGATGCACTTTCTGAGCTACTGATTGAGCAATTACTGAGGCACTAAGGGTACACTATCTGAGGTTTTGAGGGAAGTCCTTCTGTGGTATTGAGCGAGTATTTTCTGAGGTATTGTGGAAGCACGATCTGAGGTACTGAGGGACCAGTTTCTGATGTATTGAGGAAGCACTGTCTGAGGTACTGAGCGAGCACTTTCTGAGGTACTGAGTGTGCACTATTTCAGGTACTGAGGGAGCATTTTCTGAGGTATTGTGAGACCATTATCTAAAGTTTTGAGGGAGCACTTCCTCAGGTATTGAGGGAGCACCTTCTGAGGTACGTGGGAAGCACTATCTGAGGTACGAAGGGAGAACTTGCTGAGATATTGAGGAAGCCTTTTCTGAGGTATTGAGGGTGCATTACCTGAGGTATTGAGGGAGCACATTCTGAGGTAGTGAGGGAACAATTTCTGATGTACCGGGGGTGTACAATCTGAGGTATTGATGGAGCATTTTCTAAAGTACTGAAGGTGCGCGAGCTAAAGTGCTCAGGTAGCACTATCTGTGGAATTGAGGGAGCACTTTCAGAGGTATTGTGGGAGCTATATCTAAAGTATTGAGGGAGCACTTTCTGAGGTATTGAGGGAGCACTTTCATCAGTACTGTGGGAGCACCTTCTGAGGTAATTAGGATGCCCTTTCTGATGTGTTGAGGAAGCACTATGTGAGAAATTTGGAGAACACTTTCTGAGGTAATGTGGGAGCACTATCTGAGGTATTGCAGGACCAGTTCAGTGGTACTGAGGCAGCGCGTTCTGAAGTATTTAGGGAGCACTTTCTGAGGAACTGAGGAAGCACTCTCTGAGTACTGAGGGAGCATTATCCAAGGTACTGAGGAAGCACTATCTGAGTACTGAGGGAGCACTTTCTGAGGTATTGAGGTTGTACTTTCTGAGGCACTGAGGCAGCACATTCTGAGGTATTGAGGAAGCACTTTCTGAGATATTGAGGTAGTACTATGTGAGGTATTGCTGGAGCACTACCTGAGGTACTGAGGAAGCACTTTCTGTGGTATTGAGGGAGCATTATCTGAGGTATTGAGTGACCACCTTCATCGGAACTGTGGGCGCACTTTCTGTGGTATTTAGGAAGCCTTTTCTGATGTGTTGAGGAAGCAATTTATGAGGAATTTTGGGAGCAATTTCTGAGGTAATGAGTGAGCACTTTCTGAGGTATTGAGGCAGCACATCATGAGGTATTGAGGGAGCACTTTCTGAGGTATTGAGGTCGTACTTTCTGAGGCACTGAGGCAACACATTCTGAGGTGTTGAGGAAGCACTTCCTGAGGTATTGAAGGAGTACTATGTGAGGTATTGATGGAGCACTATCTGAGGTACTGAGGAAGCATTTTCTGTGGTATTGGGGGAGCACTTACTGAGGTATTGAGGAAGCACTATCTGAGTCCTGAGGGAGCACTCTCTAAGGTACTGAGGAAGCACTATCTGAGTACTGAGGAAGCACTATCCGAGGTACTGAGGGAGCACTATCTGAGGTACTGCGGGAGCAATTTCTGAGGTACTGAGGGTGCACTATCTGAGCTATTGAGGAAGCAACACCTGAGTAGTGAGGGAGCACTATCTGAGGTATTGCGGGAGCACTTTCTGAGGGACTGAGGCAGCACATTCTGAAGCATTGAGGGAGCACTTTCTGACGTATTGAGGGAGCATTTTATGAGGTATTGAGGGATGGACTATCTCAGGATTGAGGGAGCAATTATAAAGTGTGTATTTTCTTAGGTATTAAGTGAGTACTATCTGAGGTATTGAGGGAGAACTTTCTGTGGTATTGTGCGAGCATTATCGAAAGTATTGAGGGAGCACTTTCTGAGGTATTGAGGGAGCACGTTCTGAGGTATTGGGTGTGCACTATCTGACAGACGTCGGAAGCACAATCTGAGGTACTGACAGAGCACTTTCTGAGGTATTGTGGGAGTACTTTCTGTAGTATCGAGCGAGAATTATCTGAGGTATTGAGGGAGCACTGTCTGAGGTAGTGGGGCAGCGCTTCCTGAGGTATTGGAGAAACAATATGTGAGGTATTGAGGGAGCAGTTTCTGAGGTACTGAGAGAGCACTTTCTGAGTTCCCGAGGGAGCACATTCTGAGAAATTGTGTTTGCACATCTGAGGTATTGAGGAAGCACTATCTAAGGTATTGTGGCAGCACTTTCTGAGATCCCTGACAGAGCACTTTCTGATTTATTGAGGAATCATTTCTGATGAATTGAGGGAGCCGTTTCTGAGGTGCTGAGAGAGCCCCTTCTGAGTTATTTAGGAAGCACATTCTGAGGTGTTGAGGAAGCACTATCTGATGAATTTGGGGAGAACTTTCTGAGGTAATGAGGGAGGACATTCTGAAGTATTGAGGCAGCACATTCTGATGTACTGAGGAAGCACAATCTGAGGTACTGAGGGAGCACTTTCTGACGTATTGAGGAAGCACTATCTGAGTAACTGAGGAAGCACTATCTGAGGTATGGAGGGAGATCTATCAGCGGTATTGAGAAAGCACTATCTGAGTTATTGTGGGAACATTTTCTGAGGTACTGACAGAGCACTTTCTGAGGTATTAAGTGATCACTTCCTGATGTATTGAGAGAGCAGTTTCTGAGGTACTGAGATAGCAGTTTCTGAGGTACTGAGAGAGAACTTTCCGAGGTACAGAGGGAATACTTTCTGAGGTATTGAAGAAGCACTATCTCAGGTATTGAGAGATCACGTCTGAGGTATTGAGGAAGCACTATCTGATGTGCTGAGGAAACACTATCTGAGGTAGTGAGAGAAAACGTTCTGAGGTATTGAGGGAGCACTTTCTGAGGTATTGAGGCAGCACTAACTGAGGTATTGAGGGAAAAATTTCTAAGGTATTGAGGGAACACTATCTGAGGAATTGAGGGAACACTTAGTGTGGTATTGAGGTACAATTTTGCAAGGCATTGAGGTAGCACATTCTGAGGTATTGAGGGAGCACCAGCTGACCTACTAAGCAAGCACTATCTGAGGTATTGAGGGAGTAACTTCAGAGGTATTGTGGTAGCTATATATAAAGTATTGAGGGAGCACTTTCTGAGGTATTGAGGGATCACGTTCTGAGGTGTTGAGGAAGCACAATCTGAGTTATTGAGGATGCACTATCTAAGGTAGTGAGGGAGCCTTTTCTGAGGTATTCAGGGAGTACTATCTGGGGTATTGATGGATCACTATCTGAGGCACTGAGGAAGCAGTTTCTGAGGTATTGAGTGTTCACTATCTGACGTATTGAGGGAGCACTATCTGAGGTATTCAGGGCACACTTTCTGAGGTATTGAGGAAACATTATCTGATGTACTGACAAAGCACTATCGGAGGTACTGAGGGACCACTAACTGATGTAATGAGGAAGCACTTTCAGAGGTACTCAGGCAGCACTTTCTGAGGTATTGAGGGAGCACTTTTTGAGGTACTGAGGGAGGACTTACTGAGGTATTGAGGGAGCACATTCTGAGGTATTGAGGAGGCACTATCTGAGTTATTAGGGAGCACATTCTGAGGTATTGAGGGAGCATTATCTGAGGTATGGAGGGAGCACTTTCTGAGGTATTGAGGAAGCACTATCTGATGTACTGAGGAAGCATTATTTGAGGTACAGAGGGAGCACTTTCTGAGGTATTGAGGAAGCACTATCTGATGTACTGAGGAAGCACTATTTGAGGTACAGAGGGAGCACTTTCTGAGGTATTGAGGAAGCACTATCTGAGCTCCTGAGGAAGCACTCTCTGAGGTATGGAGGCAGATCAATCTGAGTTATAGAGGGTGCACTATCTGACGTACTGAGGAAGCACTATCTGTGGTATTGAGGGAGCAATTTCTGACCTATAGAGTGTGCATTTACTAAGGTATTGAGTGAACACTATTTGAGGTATTGAGGGAGCACTTTCTGTGGTATTGTGGGAGCAATATGTAAAGTATTGAGGGAGCACTTTCTGAGGTATTGAGGGAGCACCTTCTGAGGTATTGGGTGTGCACTATCTGAGGGACAGAGGAGGCATTATCTGAGGTATCGAGGGAGCTCATTCTGAGGTAGTGAAGGAGCTCCGTCTGAGATATTGAGCAAGTAGTTTTTGAGGTATTGAGGGAGCACTATTTGAGGTACTGAGGGAGCACTTTCTGAGGTACGGAGGGAGCACTATTTGAGGGACTGAGGGAGCACTTTCTGAGGTATGGAGGGAGCACTATCTGTGGTACTGAGGAAGTACAATCTGAGGTACTGAGGGAGCACTATCTGAGGTATTGAAGGATCATGGCTGAGGTATTGAGGAAGCACTATATGAGGTACTGAGGGAGCACTTTCTGTGGTATGGAGGGAGCACTATCTGAGGTACTGAGGGAGCACTATCTGAGGTATTGAGGAAATACTGTCTGAAGTACTGAGAGAAAACTTTCTAAGGTATTGTGGGAACACTTTCTGAGGTACTGACAGAGTACTTTTTGAGGTATTGAGGGATCACTTTCTGATGTATTGAGGGAGCAGTTCCTGAGGTACTGAGAGAGAACTTTCTGAGGTATGGTGGGAACACTTTCTGAGGTATTGAGGGAGCACTATCTGAGGTACTGAGGGATCATTATCTGACATACTGAGGGAGCATTATCTGATGTACTGATGGAGCACTTTCCGTGGTTCTGAGGAAGCACTTTCTGAGGTATTGATGGTGCACTATCGTAGGTATTGAGGGAGTATTTTCTGAGGTATTGAGGGAGCACTATCTTAGGTATGGGGGAGCATTATCTGAGGTGTTGAGGGAGCACAATCTGAGGTATTGAGGAAGCACTTTCTGAGGTATTGAGGGAGCACTACCTTAGGTATGGCGAGCACTATCTGAGGTATGGTGGGAACACTTTCTGAGGTATAGAGGAAGCACTATCTCAGGTATTGAGAGTTCACGTCTGAGGTATTGTGGAAGCACTATCTGATGTGCTGAGGAAACACTATCTGAGGTAGTGAGAGAAAACGTTCTGAGGTATTGAGGGAGCACTTTCTGAGGTATTGAGGGAGCCCTAACTGAGGTATTGAGGGAAAAATTTCTAAGGTATTGAGGGAACACTATCTTAGGAATTGAGGGAACATTTAGTGTGGTATTGAGGTACAACTTTGCAAGGCATTGAGGTAGCACATTCTGAGGTATTGAGGGAGTACTTTCAGAGGTATTGTGGGAGCTATATCTAAAGTATTGAGGGAGCACTTTCTGAGGTATTGAGGGATCACGTTCTGAGGTATTGAGGAAGCACAATCTGAGTTATTGAGGATGCACTATCTAAGATATTGAGGGAAGCCTTTTCTGAGGTATTCAGGGAGTACTATCTGGGGTATTGATGGATCACTATTTGAGGTACTGATGAAGCAGTTTCTGAGGTATTGAGGGGGCACTATCTCAGGTATTGTGGAAGCACCATCCGTGTACTGAGAGAGCACTATCCGAGGTACTGAGGTGGCATTATCTGAGGTATTGACAGCGCACTTTCTGCGGTACTGAGGAAGCACTACCTGCGGTACTGAGGGAGTATTATCTGAGGTACTGAGGTATTGAGGAAGCACTTTCTGAGGTACTGAGGGAGCACTTTCTCAGGTACTGAGGGAGCACTTTCTGACTTATTGAGTTTGCACTATCTGTGGTACTGAGGAAGCACTCTCTGAGGTACTGAGGGATAACTTTCTGAGGTATTGAGGGAGCACTTCCTTAGGTTTGAGGGAGCACTTCCTGAGGTATTGAGGGAGCGCAATCTCTGGTACTGTGGAAGCACTATCTGAGGTACTGAGGAAGCACTATCTGAGGTATTCAGGGAGTACGTTCTGAGGAATTGAGGAAACACTGATGTACTGACGAAGCACTACCTTAAGTACTGAGGGAGCAATATCTGACGGACAGAGAGAGCACGTTCTAAGTTACTGAGGGACCATTTTCTGAGGTATTGACGTAGCATATCCGAGGTATTGAGGAAGCACAATCTGAGTTATTGTGGGGGCACGTTCTGAGGTACTGGGAGAACACTTTCTGAGGTATTGAGGAAGCAGTATCTGAGTTATTGAGGGTTCACTATCTGAGGCACTGAGGGAGCACGATCTGATGTCGTGAGGGTGTAATATCTGACGTACTGAGAAAGCACTATCTGAGGTATTCAGGGCACACTTTCTGAGGTATTGAGGAAACATTATCTGATGTACTGACAAAGCACTATCGGAGGTACTGAGGGACCACTAACTGAGGTATTGAGGAAGCACTTTCAGAGGTACTCAGGCAGCACTTTCTGAGGTATTGAGGGAGCACTTTTTGAGGTACTGAGGGAGGACTTTCTGAGGTATTGAGGGAGCACATTCTGAGGCATTGAGGAAGCACTATCTGAGTTATTAGGGAGCACTTTCTGAGGTATTGAGGGAGCATTATCTGAGGTATGGAGGGAGCACATTCTGAGGTATTGAGGAAGCACTATCTGACGTACTGAGGAAGCATTATTTGAGGTACAGAGGGAGCACTTTCTGAGGTATTGAGGAAGAACTATCTGATGTACTGAGGAAGCACTATTTGAGGTACAGAGGGAGCACTTTCTGACCTACTGAGGAAGCACTCTCTGAGGTATGGAGGCAGATCTATCTGAGTTATAGAGGGTGCACTATCTGACGTACTGAGGAAGCACTATCTGTGGTATTGAGGGAGCAATTTCTGACCTGTAGAGTGTGCATTTACTAAGGTATTGAGTGAACACTATTTGAGGTATTGAGGGAGCACTTTCTGTCGTATTGTGGGAGCAATATCTAAAGTATTGAGGGAGCACTTTCTGAGGTATTGAGGGATCACATTCTGAGGTATTGGGTGTGCACTATCTGAGGGACAGAGGAGGTATTATCTGAGGTATCGAGGGAGCACTTTCTGAGGTATTGAGGGAGCAATTTCTGATGTACTGAGGGTGCACTATCTGAGGTATTGAGAGAGCTCATTCTGAGGTATTGAGGGAGCTCCGTCTGCAGTATTGAGCAAGTAGTTTTTGAGGTTTTGAGGGAGCACTATTTGAGGTACAGAGGGAGCACTTTCTGATGTATGGAGGGAGCACTATTTGAGGTACTGAGGGAGCACTTTCTGAGGTATGGAGGGAGCACTATCTGTGGTACTGAGGAAGTACAATCTGAGGTACTGAGGGAGCACTATCTGAGGTATTGAAGGAGACCGGCTGAGGTATTGAGGAAGCACTATATGAGTTACTGAGGGAGCACTTACTGAGGTATGGAGGGTGCATTATCTGAGGTGTTGAGGGAGCAATTTCTGAGGTATTGAGGGAGCACTATCTTTGGTATGGAGAGCACTATCTGAGGTATGGTGGGAACACTTTCTGAGGTATTGAGGGAGCATTATCTGATGTATTGATGCAGCACTTTCTGAGGCATTGAGGGAGCACTTCCTGAGGAATGAGGATGCACTATCTGAGGTATTGAGGGAGCACTAACTAAGGTATTGAGGGATCACTATCTGAGGCACTAAGTGAGCACTTTCTGAGGTATTGAGGGAGCACGATCTGAGGAATTGAGGGAACACTTAGTATGGTATTGAGGTAGCACATTTTCAGGTATTGCGGGAGCTCTTTCTGTATTATTGAGGCAGAATTATCTGAGGTATTAAGGGAGCACTGTCTGAGGTAGTGGGGCAGAGCTTCCTAAGGTATTGGAGAAATACTATGTGAGGTATTGTCGGAGCAGTTTCTGAAGCACAGAGAGAGCATTTTCTGATTTCTGAGGGAGCACTTTCTGAGAAATTGTGTTTGCACATCTGAGGCATTGAGGAAGCACTATCTGAGTTATTGTGGCAGCATTTTCTGAGGTACTGACAGAGCACTATCTGAGGTATTGAGGGATCATTTCTGTTGTTTTGAGAGAGCAGTTTCTGAGGGACTGAGAGAGCACTTTCTGAGGTATTTAGGAATCACTTTCTAAGGTGTTGAGGAAGCACTATGTGAGGAATTTGGGGAGCACTTTCTGAGGTATTGAGGGAGATCTATCTGCGGTATTGAGGAAGCACTATCTGAGTTATTGTGGGAACAATTTCTGAGATACTGACAGAGCACCTTCTGAGGTATTAAGGGATCACTTTCTGATGTATTGAGAGAGCGGTTTCTGATGTACTCAGAGAGAACTTTGTGTGGTGAAGAGGGAGCACATTCTGAGGTATTGAGGAAGCCCTATCTCAGGTATTGAGGGATCATGTCTG
This sequence comes from Chiloscyllium punctatum, assembly GCF_047496795.1. Taxonomy (NCBI): domain Eukaryota; kingdom Metazoa; phylum Chordata; class Chondrichthyes; order Orectolobiformes; family Hemiscylliidae; genus Chiloscyllium; species Chiloscyllium punctatum. The sequence continues at coordinate 76,711,496 of NC_092752.1, read as the reverse complement.
AGGTATTGAGGAAGCACTATCTGAGGTACTGAGGAAACACTATCTGAGGTAGTGAGAGAAAATGTTCTGAGGTATTGAGGGAACACTTTCTGAGATACTGACAGAGCACTTTCTGATGTATTGAGGCATCACTTTCTGAAGTATTGAGGGAGTACTATCTGAGGTATTGAGGGAGCACTAACTGAGGTATTGAGGAAAAACTTTCTAAGGTATTGAGGGAACACTATCTGAGGAATTGAGGGAACACTGTCTGAGGTATTGTGGGAGAATGATCGAAAGTATTGAGGGATAAAGTTCTGAGGTATTGAGGAAGCACAATCTGAGTTATTGAGGATGCACTATCTCAGGTATGGAGGGAGCCTTTTCTGAGGTATTGAGGGAGCACTTCCTGAGGTACTGAGGAAGCAGTTACTGTGGTATTTAGGAAGCCCTTTCTGATGTGTTGAGGAAGCACTATCTGAGGAATTTTGGGAGCAATTTCTGAGGTAATGAGCGAGCACTTTCTGCGGTATTGAGGAAGCACATCATGAGGTATTGAGGGAGCACTTTCTGAGGTATTGAGGTTGTACTTTCTGAGGCACTGAGGCAGCACAATCTGAGGTATTGAGGAAGCACTTTCTGAGGTATTGAGGTAGTACTATGTGAGGTATTGATGGAGCACGATCTGAGGTACTGAGGAAGCACTTTCTGTGGTATTGGGGGAGCATTATCAGACGTATTGAGGGAGCACTTTCATCAGTACTGTGGGAGCACCTTCTGAGGTAATTAGGATGCCCTTTCTGATGTGTTGAGGAAGCACTATGTGAGAAATTTGGAGAACACTTTCTGAGGTAATGTGGTAGCACTATCTGAGGTATTGCAGGACCAGTTCAGTGGTACTGAGGCAGCGCGTTCTGAAGTATTTAGGGAGCACTTTCTGAGGAACTGAGGAAGCACTATCTGAGGTATTGAGGGAGCTCTTTCTGAGGTATTGAGGAAGCACTATCTGAGTACTGAGGGAGCATTATCCAAGGTACTGAGGAAGCACTGTCTGAGTACTGAGGGAGCACTATCTGAGGGTGGGCAGAAGCACTTTCTGAGGTACTGAGGATGCACTATCTGAGCTATTGAGGAAGCACTATCTGAGTACTGAGGGAGCACTTTCTGAGGTAATGAGGTAGTGCTTTCTGAAGTCCTGAGGCAGCACATTCTGAGGTATTGAGGGAGAACTTTCTGAGGTATTGAGGTAGAACTATCTGAGGTATTGTTGGAGCACTACCTGAGGTACTGAGGAAGCACTTTCTGTGGTATTGAGGGAGCATTATCTGAGGTATTGAGTGATCACTTTCATCGGTACTGTGGGCGCACTTTCTGTGGTATTTAGGAAGCCCTTTCTGATGTGTTGAGGGAGCACTATATGAGGAATTTTGGGAGCAATTTCTGAGGTATTGAGGGATCACGTTCTGAGGTATTGAGGAAGCACAATCTGAGTTATTGAGGATGCACTTTCTAAGGTATTGAGGGAGCCTTTTCCACGGTATTCAGGGAGTACTATCTGGGGTATTGATGGATCACTATCTGAGGTACTGAGGAAGCACTTTCTGAGGTATTGAGGGAGCACTTTCTCAGGTATTGTGGAAGCACCATCCGTGTACTGAGAGAGCACAATCCGAGGTACTGAGGCGGCATTATCTGAGGTATTGACAGCGCACTTTCTGCGCACTGAGGAAGCACTACCTGCGGTACTGAGGGAGCAATATCTGAGGTACTGAGGTATTGAGGAAGCACTTTCTGAGGTACTGAGGGAGCACTTTCTCAGGTACTGAGGGAGCACTTTCTGACTTATTGAGTTTGCACTATCTGTGGTACTGAGGAAGCACTCTCTGAGGTACTGAGGGATCACTTTCTGAGGTATTGAGGGAGCACTTCCTTAGGTTTGAGGGAGCAATTCCTGAGGTATTGAGGGAGCACAATCTCTGGTACTGTGGAAGCACTATCTGAGGTACTGAGGAAGCACTATCTGAGGTATTCAGGGAGTACGTTCTGAGGAATTGAGGAAACACTGATGTACTGACGAAGCACTACCTTAAGTACTGAGGGAGCAATATCTGAGGTACAAAGAGAGCACGTTCTAAGTTACTGAGGGAGCACTTTCTGAGGTATTGACGTAGCATATCCGAGGTATTGACGAAGTACAATCTGAGTTGTTGTGGGGGCACGTTCTGAGGCACTGGGAGAACACTTTCTGAGGTATTGACGAAGCAGTTTCTGAGGGACTGAGAGAGCACATTTTGAGTTGTTGAGGGAGCACTTTCTGAGGTATTGAGGGAGCACTATCTGAGTTATTGAGAGTTCACTATCTGAGGTATTGCGGGATCATTTTCTGAGGCATTGAGGAAGCAATTTCTGAGGTATTGAGGGAGCACTTTCTGAGGTATTGAGGAAGCACCATCTGTGTACTGAGGGAGAACTATCTGAGGTATTGATTGAGCACTATCTGAGGTATTGATGGAGCACAAGGTTCGGTACTGAGGGAGCTTTATCTATGGTACTGAGGGAGCACTTTCTCAGGTAGTGAAGAAGCACTTTCTGTGGTGTTGAGGTGCACCTTTGGAGGTATTGTGGGAACACATTCTGAGGTATTGAGGGAGCACTATCTGAGGTACTGAGGAAGCACTGTCTGAGGTACAGAGGAAGCACTATCTGAGATATTGAGGGAGCACCATCTGAGGTACTGAGGAAGCACAGTCTAAGTTACAGAGGAAGCACTGTCTGAGTTACAGAGGAAGCACTATCTGAGGTACTGAGGAAGCACTGTCTGAGGTACAGAGGAAGCACTATCTGAGGTACTGAGGAAGCACTGTCTGAGTTACAGAGGAAGCACATTCTGAGGTACAGAGGAAGCACTATCTGAGGTACTGAGGAAGCACTATCTGAGATACTGAGGAAGCACTGTCTGAGGTACAGAGGATGCACTGTCTGAGGTACAGAGGAAGCACTATCTGAGATACTGAGGAAGCACTGTCTGAGGTACAGAGGAAGCACTATCTGAGGTATTGAGGGAACACTATCTGAGGTACTGAGGAAGCACTGTCTGAGGTACAGAGGAAGTACTATCTGAGGTATTGAGGAAGCACTATCTGAGGTACAGAGGAAGCACTATTTGAGGTATTGACGGATCACGTTCTGAGATATTGAGGAAGCAATATCTGAGGTACTGAGGAAGCACTTTCTGAGTTAGAGAGCAAACACCATCTGAGGTACTGAGGGAGCAATTTCTGACATATAGAGAGTGAACTTTCTAAGGTATTGAGTGAGCAATATCTGGGGTATTGAGGGAGCACTTTCTGAGATATTGTGGGCGCATTATCTAAAGTATTGAGGGGGATCTTTCTGAGGTATTGAGGGACCATCTTCTGAGGTACTTAGGAAGCACTATCTGAGTTATTGTGGCAGCATGTTCTGAGGTACTGACAGAGCCCTATCTGAGGTATTGAGGGATCATTTCTGTTGTTTTGAGAGAGCAGTTTCTGAGGTACTGAGAGAGCACATCCTGAGGTATTTAGGAAGCACTTTCTGAGGTATTGAGGAAGCACTATCTGAGGAATTTGGGGAGCACTTTCTGAGGTATTGAGGCAGCTCGTTCTGACGAACTGAGGAAGCACTTTCTGAGGTATGGAGGGAGATCTATCTGCGGTATTGAGGAAACACTATCTGAGTTATTGTGGGAACAATTTCTGAGATACTGACAGAGCACCTTCTGAGGTATTAAGGGATCACTTTCTGATGTATTGAGAGAGCAGTTTCTGATGTACTGAGAGAGAACTTTGTGTGGTGTAGAGGGAGCACTTTCTGAGGTATTGAGGAAGCCCTATCTCAGGTATTGAGGGATCATGCCTGAGGTATTGAGGAAGCACTATCTGAGGTACTGAGGAAACAATATCTGAGGTAGTGAGAGAAAATGTTCTGTGGTATTGAGGGAACACTTTCTCAGATACTGACAGAGCACTTTCTGATGTATTGAGGCATCACTTTCTGAAGTATTGAGGGAGTACTATCTGAGGTATTGAGGGAGCACTAACTGAGGTATTGAGGAAAAACTTTCTAAGGTATTGAGGGAACACTATCTGAGGAATTGAGGGAACACTTAGTGTGGTATTGAGGGACAACTTTGCGTGGCATTGAGGTAGCACTTTCTGAGGTATTGAGGAAGCACCAGCTGAGCTACTGAGGAAGCGCTATCTGAGGTATTGAGGGAGCACTGTCTGAGGTATTGAGGTTGTACTTTCTGAGGCACTGAGGCAGCACAATCTGAGGTATTGAGTAAGCACTTTCTGAGGTATTGAGTTAGTACTATGTGAGGTATTGATGGAGCACTATCTGAGGTACTGAGGAAGTACTTTCTGTGGTATTGGGGGAGCATTATCAGACGTATTGAGGGAGCACTTTCATCAGTACTGTGGGGGCACCTTCTGAGGTAATTAGGATGCCCTTTCTGATGTGTTGAGGAAGCACTATGTGAGAAATTTGGAGAACACTTTCTGAGGTAATGTGGTAGCACTATCTGAGGTATTGCAGGACCAGTTTCTGTGGTACTGAGGCAGCGCGTTCTGAAGTAATTAGGGAGCACTTTCTGAGGAACTGAGGAAGCACTATCTGAGGTATTGAGGGAGCTCTTTCTGAAGTATTGAGGAAGCACTATCTGAATACTGAGGGAGCATTATCCAAGGTACTGAGGAAGCACTGTCTGAGTACTGAGGGAGCACTATCTGAGGGTGGGCAGAAGCACTTTCTGAGGTACTGAGGGTGCACTATCTGAGCTATTGAGGAAGCACTATCTGAGTACTGAGGGAGCACTTTCTGAGGTAATGAGGTAGTGCTTTCTGAAGTCCTGAGGCAGCACATTCTGAGGTATTGAGGGAGAACTTTCTGAGGTATTGAGGTAGAACTATCTGAGGTATTGTTGGAGCACTACCTGAGGTACTGAGAAAGCACTTTCTGAGGTATTGAGGGAGCATTATCTGAGGTATTGAGTGATCACTTTCATCGGTACTGTGGGCGCACTTTCTGTGGTATTTAGGAAGCCCTTTCTGATGTGTTGAGGGAGCACAATATGAGGAATTTTGGGAGCAATTTCTGAGGTAATGAGTGAGCACTTTCTGAGGTATTGAGGCAGCACATCATGAGGTTTTGAGGGAGCACTTTCTGAGGTATTGAGGTAGTACTTTCTGAGGTATTGAAGTAGTACTATGTGAGGTATTGATGGAGCACTATCTGAGGTACTGAGGAAGCACTTTCTGTGGTATTGGGGGAGCACTTTCTGAGGTATTGAGGAAGCACTATCTGAGTACTGAGGAAGCACTCTCTAAGGTACTGAGGAAGCACTAACTGAGTATTGAGGAAGCACTATCCGAGGTACTGAGGGAGCACTATCTGAGGTACTGCGGGAGCAATTTCTGAGGTACTGAGGGTCACTATCTGAGCTATTGAGGAAGCTCTACCTGAGTACTGAGGGAACACTATCTGAGGTATTGCGGGAGCACTTTCTGAGGTACTGAGGCAGCACATTCTGAAGCTTTGAGGGAGCACTTTCTGACGTATTGAGGGAGCATGTTATGAGGTATTGAGGGATGGACTATCCCAGGATTGAGGGAGCAATTATAAAGTGTTCATTTTCTAAGGTATTAAGTGAGCACTATCTGAGGTATTGAGGGAGCACTTTCTGTGGTATTGTGCGAGCATTATTGAAAGTATTGAGGGAGCACATTCTGAGGAATTGAGGGAGCACCTTCTGAGGTATTGGGTGTGCACTATCTGACAGACGGCGGAAGCACAATCTAAGGTACTGAGGGAGTACTTTCTGAGGTATTGAGGGAGTACTTTCTGTAGTATCGAGCGAGAATTATCTGAGGTATTGAGGGAGCACTGTCTGAGGTAGTGGGGCAGCGCTTCCTGAGGTATTGGAGAAACAATATGTGAGGTATTGAGGGAGCAGTTTCTGAGGTACTGAGAGAGCACTTTCTGAGAAATTGTGTTTGCACATCTGAGGTATTGAGGAAGCACTATCTAAGGTATTGTGGCAGCACTTTCTGAGATCCCTGACAGAGCACTTTCTGATTTATTGAGGAACCATTTCTGATGAATTGAGGGAGCAGTTTCTGAGGTGCTGAGAGAGCCCCTTCTGAGTTATTTAGGAGGCACTTTCTGAGGTGTTGAGGAAGCACTATCTGATGAATTTGGGGAGAACTTTCTGAGGTAATGAGGGAGGACATTCTGAAGTATTGAGGCAGCACATTCTGATGTACTGAGGAAGCACAATCTGAGGTACTGAGGGAGCACTTTCTGACGTATTGAGGAAGCACTATCTGAGTAACTGAGGAAGCACTATCTGAGGTATGGAGGGAGATCTATCGGCGGTATTGAGAAAACACTATCTGAGTTATTGTGGGAACATTTTCTGAGGTACTGACAGAGCACTTTCTGAGGTATTAAGTGATCACTTCCTGATGTATTGAGAGAGCAGTTTCTGAGGTACTGAGATAGCAGTTTCTGAGGTACTGAGAGAGAACTTTCCGAGGTACAGAGGGAATACTTTCTGAGGTATTGAAGAAGCACTATCTCAGGTATTGAGAGATCACCTTCTGACGTATTGAGGAAGCACTATCTGATGTGCTGAGGAAACACTATCTGAGGTAGTGAGAGAAAACGTTCTGAGGTATTGAGGGAGCACTTTCTAAGGTATTGAGGGAGCACTAACTGAGGTGTTGAGGGAAAAATTTCTCAGGTATTGAGGGAACACTATCTGAGGAATTGAGGGAACACTTAGTGTGGTATTGAGGGACAACTTTGCAAGGCATTGAGGTAGCACATTCTGAGGTATTGAGGGAGTACTTTCAGAGGTATTGTGGGAGCTATATCTAAAGTATTGAGGGAGCACTTTCTGAGGTATTGAGGGATCACGTTCTGAGGTATTGAGGAAGCACAATCTGAGTTGTTGAGGATGCACTATCTCAGGTATGGAGGGAGCCTTTTCTGAGGTATTCAGGGAGTACTATCTGGGGTATTGATGGATCACTATTTGACGTACTGAGGAAGCACTTTCTGAGGTATTGAGGGAGCACTTTCTCAGGTATTGTGGAAGCACCATCCGTGTACTGAGAGAGCACTATCCGAGGTACTGAGGTGGCATTATCTGAGGTATTGACAGCGCACTTTCTGCGGTACTGAGGAAGCACTACCTGCGGTACTGAGGGAGCATTATCTGAGGTACTGAGGTATTGAGGAAGCACTTTCTGAGGTACTGAGGGAGCACTTTCTCAGGTACTGAGGGAGCACTTTCTGACTTATTGAGTTTGCACTATCTGTGGTACTGAGGAAGCACTCTCTGAGGTACAGAGGGATCACTTTCTGAGGTATTGAGGGAGCACTTCCTTAGGTTTGAGGGAGCACTTCCTGAGGTATTGAGGGAGCACAATCTCTGGTACTGTGGAAGCACTATCTGAGGTACTGAGGAAGCACTATCTGAGGTATTCAGGGAGTACGTTCTGAGGAATTGAGGAAACACTGATGTACTGACAAAGCACTACCTTAAGTACTGAGGGAGCAATATCTGAGGTACAGAGAGAGCACGTTCTAAGTTACTGAGCGAGCACTTTCTGAGGTATTAACGTAGCATATCCGAGGTATTGAGGAAGCACAATCTGAGTTATTGTGGGGGCACGTTCTGAGGTACTGGGAGAACACTTTCTGAGGTATTGAGGAAGCAGTTTCTGAGGGACTGAGAGAGCACATTTTGAGTTGTTGAGGGAGCACGTTCTGAGGTATTGAGGGAGCACTATCTGAGTTATTGAGGGTTCACTATCTGAGGTATTGCGGGATCATGTTCTGAGGCATTGAGGAAGCATTCTCTGAGGTATTGTGGAAGAACTGTCTGAGGTATTGTGGAAGCATTATCTGAGGTATTGAGGGAGCAATTTCTGAGGTATTGAGGGAGCACTTTCTGAGGTATTGAGGAAGCACCATCTGTGTACTGAGGGAGAAGTATCTGAGGTATTGATTGAGCACTATCTGAGGTATTGATGGAGCACAAGGTTCGGTACTGAGGGAGCTTTATAAATTGTACTGAGGGAGCACTTTCTCAGGTAGTGAAGAAGCACTTTCTGTGGTGTTGAGGTGCACCTTTGGAGGTATTGTGGGAACACTTTCAGAGGTATTGAGGGAGCACTATCTGAGGTACTGAGGAAGCACTGTCTGAGGTACAGAGGAAGCACTATCTGAGATATTGAGGGAGCACTATCTGAGCTACTAAGGAAGCACTGTCTGAGGTACAGAGGAAGCACTATCTGAGGGATTGAGGAAGCACTATGTGAGGTACTGAGGAAGCACTGTCTGAGTTACAGAGGAAACACTATCTGAGGTACTGAGGAAGCACTGTCTGAGGTACAGAGGAAGCACTATCTGAGGTACTGAGGAAGCACTGACTGAGTTACAGAGGAAGCACTTTCTGAGGTACAGAGAAAACACTATCTGAGGTACTGAGGAAGCACTATTTGAGATACTGAGGAAGCACTGTCTGAGGTACAGAGGATGCACTGTCTGAGGTATTGAGGGAGCACTATCTGAGATATTGAGGGAACACTATCTGAGGTACTGAGGAAGCACTATCTGAGATACTGAGGAAGCACTGTCTGAGGTACAGAGGAAGCACTACCTGAGGTATTGAGGGAACACTATCTGAGTACTGAGGAAGCACTGTCTGAGGTACAGAGGAAGTAGTATCTGAGTTATTGAGGAAGCACTATCTGAGATACTGAGGAAGCACTATCTGAGGTACTGAGGAAGCACTATCTGAGATACTGAGGAAGCACTGTCTGAGGTACAGAGGAAGCACTACCTGAGGTATTGAGGGAACACTATCTGAGGTACTGAGGAAGCACTTTCTGAGGTACAGAGGAAGTACTATCTGAGGTATTGAAGAAGCACTATCTGAGGTACAGAGGAAGCACTATTTGAGGTATTGACGGATCACGTTCTGAGATATTGAGGAAGCAATATCTGAGGTACTGAGGAAGCACTTTCTGAGTTAGAGAGCAAGCACCATCTGAGGTACTGAGGGAGCAATTTCTGATATATAGAGAGTGAACATTCTAAGGTATTGAGTGAGCAATATCTGAGGTATTGAGGGAGCACTTTCTGAGATATTGTGGGCGCATTATCTAAAGTATTGATGGGGATCTTTCTGAGGTATTGAGGGACCATCTTCTGAGGTACTTAGGAAGCACTATCTGAGTTATTGAGATTGCACTATCTGAGGTATTGAGGGAGCTGTTTCGGAGGTATTGAGGGAGTACTAGCTGATGTATTGATGATGTCGTATCTGAGGTCCTAAGGAAGCAGTTTCTGAGGTACTGAGGAAGCAGTTTCTGAGGTATTGAGGGAGCATTGTCTGAGCTATTGAGGGAGCACCTTCTGCGGTACTGTGGGAGCACCTTCTGAGGTACTTAGCAAGCACTATCTGAGGTATTGAGGGTCTACTATCTGAGATATTGAAGGTGCACTATCTGAGGTATTGAGGGAGCACTTTCTGAGGTACTGATGTTGCCCTATCTGAGGTACTGAAGCAGAACTATCTGAGGTATTGTTGGAGCACTTTCTGCGGTCCTGAGGAAGTACTACCTGCGGTACTGGGTGAACATTATCTGTGGTACCTTGGGAGCGATTTCTGAAGTACTGAGGAAGCACTTTCTGTGGTATTGTTGGTGCACTTTCTGTGGCATTGAGGGTGCACCTTCTGAGGTATTGAGGGTGCACTACCTATGGTACTGAGGAAGCACTATCTCAGTTTTTAAAGGAGCAATTCCTCAGGTTTGAGACGGCGCTTTCTGTTGTACTGAGAGTGCACTTACTGTGGTATTGAGGAAGCTCTTTCTCAGTTATTCATCGACAATTTTCTGACGTATTGAGGAAGCACTATCTGACGTTTTGCGGGTGCATTATCTGTGATACTGAGAAAGCACTATCTGAGCGATGGAGGGTTCACGTTCTGAGGTACTGAGGTTGCACTATCTGAGGTATTGAGGGAGCACGATCTGAGATATTGAGGGAGCACTATCTGAGGTTTTGAGGGAGCACTATCTGACGTATTGAGGGAGCACTATCTGAGGCACTGAGGGAGCACGATCTGATGTACTGAGGGTGTAATATCTGATGTACTGAGGAAGCACTATCTGAGGTATTCAGGGCACACTTTCTGAGGTACTCAGGCAGCACTTTCTGAGGTATTGAGGGAGCACTTTTTGAGGTACTGAGGGAGGACTTTCTGACGTATTGAGGGAGCACATTCTGAGGTATTGAGGAAGCACTATCTGAGTTATTAGGGAGCACTTTCTGAGGTATTGAGGGAGCATTATCTGAGGTATGGAGTGAGCACTTTCTGAGGTATTGAGTGAGCAATTTCTGATGTACTGAGGGTGCACTATCTGAGGTATTGAGAGAGCTCATTCTGAGGTATTGAAGGAGCTCCGTCGGAGGTATTGAGCAAGTAGTTTTTGAGGTATTGAGGGAGCACTTTCTGAGGTATGGAGGGAGCACTATTTGAGGGACTGAGGGAGCACTTTCTGAGGTATGGAGGGAGCACTATGTGTGGTACTGAGGAAGTACTATCTGAGGTACTGAGGGAGCACTATCTGAGGTATTGAAGTATCACAGCTGAGGTATTGAGGAAGCACTATATGAGGTACTGAGGGAGCACTTTCTGAGGTATGGAGGGAGCACTATCTGAGGTACTGAGGGAGCACTATCTGAGGTATTGAGGAAACACTGTCTGAAGTACTGAGAGAAAACCTTCGAAGGTATTGTGGGAACAGTTTCTGAGGTACTGACAGAGCACTTTTTGAGGTATTGAGGGATCATTTCTGTTGTTTTGAGAGAGCAGTTTCTGAGGTACTGAGAGAGCACTTTCTGAGGAATTTAGGAAGCACTTTCGGAGGTGTTGAGGAAGCACTATGTGAGGAATTTGGGGAGCACTTTCTGAGGTATTGAGGCAGCACATTCTGACGAACTGAGGAAGCACTTTCTGAGGTATGGAGGGAGATCTATCTGCGGTATTGAGGAAGCACTATCTGAGTTATTGTGGGAACAATTTCTGAGGTACTGACAGAGCACCTTCTGAGGTATTAAGGGATCACTTTCTGATGTATTGAGAGAGCAGTTTCTGATTTACTGAGAGAGAACTTTGTGAGGTGAAGAGGGAGCACTTTCTGAGGTATTGAGGAAGCCCTATCTCAGGTATTGAGGGATCATGTCTGAGGTATTGAGGAAGCACTATCTGAGGTACTGAAGAAACACTATCTGAGGTAGTGAGAGAAAATGTTCTGAGGTATTGAGGGAACACTTTCTGAGATACTGACAGAGCACTTTCTGATGTATTGAGGCATCACTTTCTGAAGTATTGAGGGAGCACTAACTGAGGTATTGAGGGAGCACTAACTGAGGTATTGAGGAAAAACTTTCTAAGGTATTGAGGGAACACTATCTGAGGAATTGAGGGAACACTTAGTGTGGTGTTGAGGGACAACTTTGCGTGGCATTGAGGTAGCACTTTCTGAGGTATTGAGGAAGCACCAGCTGAGCTACTGAGGAAGCGCTATCTGAGGTATTGAGGGAGCACTGTCTGAGGTATTGTGGGTGAATGATCTAAAGTATTGAGGGATCAAGTTCTGAGGTATTGAGGAAGCACAATCAGAGTTATTGTGGATTCACTATCTAAGGTATTGAGGGAGCCTTTTCTGAGGTATTGAGGGAGCACTATCTGAGGTATTGATGAAGCACTTTCTGAGGTACTGAGGAAGCAGTTTCTGAGATATTTAGGAAGCCCTTTCTGATGTGTTGAGGAAGCACTATCTGAGGAATTTTGGGAGCAATTTCTGAGGTAATGAGCGAGCACTTTCTGAGGTATTGAGGCAACACATCATGAGGTATTGAGGGAGCACTTTCTGAGGTATTGAGGTAGTACTATGTGAGGTTTTGCTGGAGCACTATCTGAGGTACTGAGGAAGCACTTTCTGTGGTATTGGGGGAGCATTATCAGAGGTATTGAGGGAGCACTTTCATCAGTACTGTGGGAGCACCTTCTGAGGTAATTAGGATGCCCTTTCTGATGTGTTGAGGAAGCACTATGTGAGAAATTTGGAGTACACTTTCTGAGGTAATGTGGGAGCCCTATCTAAGGTATTGCAGGACCAGTTCAGTGGTACTGAGGCAGCGCGTTCTGAAGTATTTAGGGAGCACTTTCGAAGGAACTGAGGAAGCACTATCTGATGTATTGAGTGAGCACTTTTAGAGGTATTGAGGAAGCACTATCTGAGTACTGAGGGAGCATTATACAAGGTACTGAGGAAGCACTATCTGAGTACTGAGGGAACACTTTCTGAGGTACTGCAGAAGCACTATCTGAGGCATTGAGGGTGCTCTTTCTGATGTATTGAAGGAGTACATTCTGAGGTATTGAGGGAGCATTATCTGAGGTATTGAGGAAGCACTGTCTGAGTACTGAGGGAGCACTATCTGAGGGTGGGCAGAAGCACTTTCTGAGGTACTGAGGGTGCACTATCTGAGCTATTGAGGAAGCACTATCTGAGTACTGAGGGATCACTTCCTGAGGTAATGAGGTAGTACTTTCTGAAGTCCTGAGGCAGCACATTCTGAGGTATTGAGGGAGCACTTTCTGAGGTATTGAGGTAGAACTATCTGAGGTATTGTTGGAGCACTACCTGAGGTATTGAGGAAGCACTTTCTGTGGTATTGAGGGAGCATTATCTGAGGTATTGAGTGATCACTTTCATCGGTACTGTGGGCGCACTTTCTGTGGTATTTAGGAAGCCCTTTCTGATGTGTTGAGGGAGCACAATATGAGGAATTTTGGGAGCAATTTCTGAAGTAATGAGCGAGCATTTTCTGAGGTATTGAGGCAGCACATCATGAGGTATTGAGGGAGCACTTTCTGAGGTATTGAGGTAGTACTTTCTGAGGCACTGAGGCAGCACATTCTGACGTGTTGAGGAAGCACTTTCTGAGGTATTGAGTTAGTACTATGTGAGGTATTGATGGAGCAGTACCTGAGGTACTGAGGAAGCACTTCCTGTGGTATTGGGGGAGTACTTCCTGAGATATTGAGGAAGAACTATCTGAGTACTGAGGGAGCACTCTTTAAGGTACTGAGGAAGCACTATCTGAGTACTGAGGGAGCACTATCTGAGGTACTGCGGGAGCACTTTCTGAGGTACTGAGGGTGCACGATCTGAGCTATTGAGGAAGCACTACCTGAGTACTGAGGGAGCACTATCTGAGGTATTGCGGGAGCACTTTCTGAGGTACTGAGGCAGCACATTCTGAAGCATTGAGGGAACACTTTCTGACGTATTGAGGGAGCATTTTATGAGGTATTGAGGGATGGACTATCTCAGGATTGAGGGAGCAATTATAAAGTGTGCATTTTCTAAGTTATTAAGTGAGCACTATCTGAGGTATTGAGGGATCACTTTCTGTGGTATTGTGCGAGCATTATTGAAAGTATTGAGGGAGCACTTTCTGAGGTATTGAGGGTGCACCTTCTGAGGTATTGGGTGTGCACTATCTGACAGACGGCGGAAGCACAATCTGAGGTTCTGAGCGAGTACTTTCTGAGGTAGTGGGCAAACACCATCGGAGGTACTGATGGAAGCAGTATCTGAGGTATTGAGGGAGCACTTTCTCACGTATTCAGGGAGTACTATCTGAGGTATTGATGGAGCACTATCTGAGGTACTGAGGAAGCACTCTCTGTGGTATTGAGGAAGCAGTATCTGAGGTATTGAGGAAGCTCTTTCATCGGTACAGTGGGAGCACTTTCTGAGGTACTTAAGAATCACATTCTGAGGTGTTGAGGAAGCACTATATGAGAATTTGGGGAGCACATTCTAAGGTAATGAGGGAGCACTTTCTGACGTATTGAAGCAGTACATTGTGAGGTGTTGAGTGAGAACTTTCTGAGGTATTGAGGGAGTACTATCTGAATTATTGAGGGAGCACTTTCTGCGGTACTGTAGGAGCACTTCTGAGGTACTTAGGAAGCACTATCTGAGGTATTGCGGCAGCAGATTCTGAGGTATTGAGGCAGCACATTCTGAGGTATTGGGGAAACACTATGTGAGGTATTGAGGGAGACGTTTCTGGGGTACTGGGAGAGAACTTTCTGAGATACTGAGGAAACGATTTCTGAGGTATTGAGAGAGCATTTTCTGAGGTATTGAGGGAGCACTAACTGAGGTATTGAGGGAAAGTTTCAAAGGTATTGAGGGAACACTATCAGAGGAATTGAGGGAACACTTAATGTGGTATTGAGGGACAACTTTTACTGGCATTCAGGGAGAACTTTCCGAGGTATTGAGGAAGCACCAGCTGAGCTACTGAAGAAGCGCTATCTGAGGTATTGAGGGAGCACTTTCTGAGGTATTGTGGGAGAATGATCTAAAGTATTGCGGGAGCAATTTCTGAGGTATTGAGGAAGCACAATCTGAGTTATTGAGGATGCACTATCTGAGGTATTGAGGGAGCACTTTCTGAGGTACTGAGGAAGCAGTTTCTGAGATATTGAGGGATCACGGCTGAGGTATTGAGGAAGCACTATCTGAGGTACTGAGGAAACACTATCTGAAGTACTGAGAGAAAACGTACTGAGGTATTGTGGGAAAACTTTCTTACGTACTGACAGATCACTTTTTGAGGTATTGAGGGATCACTTTCGGACGTATTAAGGGAGCAGTTCCTGAGGTACTGAGGAAGCAATTTCTGAGGTATTGTGGGATCACTTTCTGAGGTACTGGCAGTGCACTTTTTGAGGTATTGAGGGAGCACGTTCTGAGGCATTGATTGAGCACTTCCTGAAGTATTGAGGATGCACTATCTGAGGTATTGAGGGAGCACCTTCTGAGGTATTGAGGAAGCACTATCTGAGGTACTGAGTAAACACTATCTGAGATAGTGAGAGAAAACGTTCTGAGGTATTGAGGGAACACTTTCTGAGATACTGACAATGCACTTTCTGAGGTATTGAGGCATCACTTTCTGATGTATTGAGGGAGCATTTTCTGAGTTTCTAAGGGAGCACTTACTGAGGTACTGAGGGAGCACTATCTGAGGTACTGAGGTAGCACTAACTGAGGTATTGAGGAAGCACTATCTGAGTTATTAGCTAGCACATCCTGAGGTATAGAGGGAGCACTTTCTGAGGTTTTGTGGGAGAATGATCTAAAGTATTGCGGGAGAGAACTTTATCTGAGGTATGGAGGGAGCACTTTCTGAGGTATTGAGGAAGCACTATCTGATGTACTGAGGAAGCATTATTTGAGGTACAGAGGGAGCACTTTCTGAGGTATTGAGGAAGCAGTATCTGATGTACTGAGGAAGCACTATTTGAAGTACAGAGGGAACACTTTCTGAGGTATTGAGGAAGCACTATCTGAGCTACTGAGGAAGCACTCTCTGAGGTATGTAGGCAGATCAATCTGAGTTATAGAGGGTGCACTATCTGACATACTGAGGAAGCACTATCTGTGGTATTGAGGGAGCAATTTCTGACATATAGAGTGTGCATTTACTAAGATATTGAGTGAGCACTATTTGAGGTATTGAGGGAGCACTTTCTGTCGTATTGTGGGAGCATTATCTAAAGTATTGAGGGAGCACTTTCTGAGGTATTGAGGGAGCACCTTCTGAGGGATTGGGTGTGCACTAAAAGAGGGACAAAGGAGGTATTTTCTGAGATATCGAGGGAGCACTTTCTGAGGTATTGAGGGAGCAATTTCTGATGTACTGAGGGTGCACTATCTGAGGTATTGAGAGAGCCCATTCTGAGGTATTGAGGGAGCTCTGTCTGAGGTATTGAGCAAGTAGTTTTTGAGGTATTGAGAGCGCACTATTTGAGGTACAGAGGGAGCACTTTCTGAGGTATGGAGGGAGCACTATCTGTGGTACTGAGGAAGCACTATCTGAGGTATTGAGGGATCACGGCTGAGGTATTGAGTAAGCACTATCTGATGTACTGAGGGAGCACTTTCTGAGGTATGGACGGAGCACGATCTGAGGTACTGAGGGAACACTATCTGAGGTATTGAGGAAACACTATCTGAAGTACTGAGAGAAAACTTTCTGAGGTATTGTGGGAACACTTTCTGAGGTACTGACAGAGCATTTTTTGAGGTATTGAGGGATCACTTTCTGATGTATTGAGGGAGCATTTTCTGAGTTTCTAAGGGAGCACTTACTGAGGTGCTGAGGGAGCACTATCTGAGGTACTGAGGTAGCACTAACTGAGGTATTGAGGAAGCACTATCTGAGTTATTAGCTAGCACATCCTGAGGTATAGAGGGAGCACTTTCTGAGGTTTTGTGGGAGAATGATCTAAAGTATTGCGGGAGAGAACTTTATCTGAGGTATGGAGGGAGCACTTTCTGAGGTATTGAGGAAGCACTATCTGATGTACTGAGGAAGCATTATTTGAGGTACAGAGGGAGCACTTTCTGAGGTATTGAGGAAGCAGTATCTGATGTACTGAGGAAGCACTATTTGAAGTACAGAGGGAACACTTTCTGAGGTATTGAGGAAGCACTATCTGAGCTACTGAGGAAGCACTCTCTGAGGTATGTAGGCAGATCAATCTGAGTTATAGAGGGTGCACTATCTGACATACTGAGGAAGCACTATCTGTGGTATTGAGGGAGCAATTTCTGACATATAGAGTGTGCATTTACTAAGATATTGAGTGAGCACTATTTGAGGTATTGAGGGAGCACTTTCTGTCGTATTGTGGGAGCATGATCTAAAGTATTGAGGGAGCACTTTCTGAGGTATTGAGGGAGCACCTTCTGAGGGATTGGGTGTGCACTAAAAGAGGGACAAAGGAGGTATTTTCTGAGATATCGAGGGAGCACTTTCTGAGGTATTGAGGGAGCAATTTCTGATGTACTGAGGGTGCACTATCTGAGGTAT
Organism: Chiloscyllium punctatum; assembly: GCF_047496795.1. Taxonomy (NCBI): domain Eukaryota; kingdom Metazoa; phylum Chordata; class Chondrichthyes; order Orectolobiformes; family Hemiscylliidae; genus Chiloscyllium; species Chiloscyllium punctatum. Next base: position 76,694,492 of record NC_092752.1, on the reverse strand, counting down.
TGAGAGAGCCCATTCTGAGGTATTGAGGGAGCTCTGTCTGAGGTATTGAGCAAGTAGTTTTTGAGGTATTGAGAGCGCACTATTTGAGGTACAGAGGGAGCACTTTCTGAGGTATGGAGGGAGCACTATCTGTGGTACTGAGGAAGCACTATCTGAGGTATTGAGGGATCACGGCTGAGGTATTGAGTAAGCACTATCTGATGTACTGAGGGAGCACTTTCTGAGGTATGGACGGAGCACGATCTGAGGTACTGAGGGAACACTATCTGAGGTATTGAGGAAACACTATCTGAAGTACTGAGAGAAAACTTTCTGAGGTATTGTGGGAACACTTTCTGAGGTACTGACAGAGCATTTTTTGAGGTATTGAGGGATCACTTTCTGATGTATTGAGGGAGCAGTTCCTGAGGTACTGAGGGAGCAATTTCTGAGGTATTGAGGCAGCACTTTCTGAGGCATTGAGAGAGCACGTTCTGAGGCATATTGGGAGCACTTCCTGAGGAATTGAGGATGCACTATCTGAGGCACTAAGTGAGCACTATCTGAGGTATTGAGAGAGCACTTTCTAAGGTATTGAGGGAACTCGATCTGAGGCACTAAGTGACCACATTCTGAGGTATTGAGGAAGCACGATCTAAGGAATTGAGGGAACACTTAGTGTGGTATTCAGGTAGCACATTTTGCGGTATTGCGGGAGCACGATCTGTAGTATTGAGGCAGAATTATCTGAGGTATCGAGGGAGCACTGTCTGAGGTAGTGGGGCAGAGCTTCCCAAGGTATTGGAGAAATACTATGTGAGGTATTAACGGATCATTTTGTGAAGTACAGAGAGAGCACTTTCTGATTTCTGAGGGAGCACTTTCTGAGAAATTGTGTTTGCACATCTGAGGTATTGAGGAAGAACTATCTGAGTTATTGTGGCAGCACTTTCTGAGGTACAGACAGAGCACTTTCTGAGGTATTGAGGGATCATTTCTGATGTATTGAGATAGCAGTTTCTGAGGTACAGAGAGAGCACTTTCTGAGGGATTTAGGAAGCAATTTCTGAGGTGTTGCAGAAGCACTATCTGAGGAATTTGGGGAGCACTTTCTGAGGTATTGAGGCAGCACATTCTGAGGAACTGAGGTAGCACTATCTGAGGTACTGAGGGATCACTTTCTGAGGTATGGAGGGAGATCTATCTGCGGTATTGAGGAAGCACTACCTGAGTTATTGTGGGAACAATTTCTGAGGTACTGACAGAGCACCTTCTGAGGTATTAAGGGATCACTTTCTGATGTATTGAGAGAGCAGTTTCTGAGGTACTGAGTGAGAACTTTGTGAGGTGTAGAGGGAGCACTTTCTGAGGTATTGAGGAAGCCCTATCTCAAGTATTGAGAGATCATGTCTGAGGTATTGAGGAAGCACTATCTGAAGTACTGAGGAAACACTATCTGAGGTAATGAGAGAAAACGTTCTGAGGTATTGAGGGAACACTTTCTGAGATACTGACAGAGCACTTTCTGATGTATTGAGGCATCACTTTCTGAAGTATTGAGGGAGCACTATCTGAGGTATTGAGGGAGCACTAACTGAGGTATTGAGGAAAAACTTTCTAAGGTATTGAGGGAACACTATCTGAGGAATTGAGGGCACACTTAGTGTGGTATTGAGGGACAACTTTGCGTGGCATTGAGGTAGCACTTTCTGAGGTATTGAGGAAGCACCAGCTGAGCTACTGAGGAAGCGCTATCCGAGGTATTGAGGGAGCACTTTCTGAGGTATTGTGGGAGCACTTTCGGAGGTACTGCGGAAGCAGTTTCTGAGATTTTGAGGGTTCACGGCTGAGGTACTGAGGAAACACTATCTGAAGTACTGAGAGAAAACGTTCTGAGGTATTGTGGGAACAATTTCTAAGGTACAGACAGAGCACTTTCTGAGGTATTAAGGGATCACATTCTGATGTATTGAGAGGGCAGTTTCTGAGGTACTGAGAGAGAACTTTCTAAGGTGTAGAGGGAGCACTTTCTGAGGTATTGAGAAAGCCTTATCTCAGGTATTGAGGGATCATGTCTGAGGTATTGAGGAAGCACTATCTGAGGTACTGAGGAAACACTATCTGAGGTAGTGAGAGAAAATGTTCTGAGGTATTGTGGGAACACTTTCTGAGATACTGACAGAGCACTTTCTGAGGTATTGAGGGATTTCATTCTGATGTATTGAGGGAGCAGTTTCTGATTTTCTAAGGGAGCACTTACTGATGTACTGAGAGAGCACTAACTGAGGTATTGAGGGTGCAGTGTCTGAGGGATTGTGGGAGCACTATCTGAGTTATTAGGGAGCACTTTCTGAGGTATAGAAGGAGCACTTTCTGAGGTATGGAGGGAGCATTATCTGAGGTATTGAGGGATCACATTCTGATGTATTGATGGGGCAGTTCCTGAGGTACTGAGGGAGAAATTTCTGAGGTAGTGGGAGAACACTTTCTGAGGTATTGAGGGAGCACTATCTGTGGTATTGAGGCAGCACTTTCTGAGGCATTGAGGGAGCACTTCCTGAGGAATTGGAGATGCACTATCTGAGGTATTGAGGGAGCAGTAACTGAGGTATTGAGAGAGCACTTTCTAAGGTATTGAGGGAACTTTATCTGTGGCACTAAGTGAGCACTTTCTGAGGTATTGAGAACGCACGATCTGAGGAATTGAGGGAACACTTAGTGTGGAATTGAGGTAGCATATTTTGAGATATTGCGGGAGCACGTTCTGTAGTACTGAGGCAGAAGTATCTGAGGTATTGAGGGAGCACTGTCTGAGGTAGTGGGGCAGAGCTTCCTAAGGTATTGGAGAAACAATATGTGAGGTATTGTCGGAGCAGTTTCTGAGGTACTGAGAGAGCACTTTCTGATTTCTGAGGGAGCACTTTCTGAGAAATTGTGTTTGCACATCTGAGGTATTGAGGAAGCACTATCTGAGTTATTGTGGCAGCACTTTCTGAGGTACTGAGAGAGCACTTTCTGAGGAATTTAGGAAGCACTTTCTGAGGTGTTGAGGAAGCACTATCTGAGGAATTTGGGGAGCACTTTCTGAGGTATTGAGGCAGCACATTCTGAGGAACTGAGGAAGCACTATCTGAGGTATGGAGGGAGATCTATCTGCGGTATTGAGGAAGCCCTATCTCAGGTATTGAGGGATCATGTCTGAGGTATTGAGGAAGCACTATCTGAGATACTGAGGAAACACTATCTGAGGTAGTGAGAGAAAATGTTCTGTGGTATTGAGGGAACACTTTCTAAGATACTGACAGAGCACTTACTGAGGTATTGAGGGATCACTTTCTGATTTATTGAGAGAGCAGTTTCTGAGGTACTGAGAGAGAACATTCTGAGGTGTAGAGGGAGCACGTTTTGAGGTATTGAGGAAGCCCTATCTCTGGTATTGAGGGGTCATGTCTGAGGTATTGAGGAAGCACTATCTGAGGTACTGAGGAAACACTATCTGAGGTAGTGAGAGAAAATGTTCTGAGGTATTGAGGGAACACTTTCTAAGCTACTAGCAGAGCACTTTCTGAGGTATTGAGAGATCACTTTCTGATGTATTGAGGGAGCAGTTTCTAGGGTTCTGAGGGAGCACTTTCTGAGGTATTGAGGGAACACTACCTGAGGTATTGAGGGAAAAGTTTCTAAGGTATTGAGGGAACACTATCTGAGGAATTGAGGGAACACTTAGTGTGGTATTGAGGGACAATTTTGCGTGGTATTGAGGTCGTACTTTCTGAGGTATAGAGGAAGCACCAGCTGAGCTACTGAGGAAGCGCTATCTGAGGTATTGAGGGAGCAATATCTGAGGTATTATGGGAGAATGATCTAAAGTATTGAGGGTGCACTATCTGAGGTATTGAGCAAGCACTGTCTGAGGTACAGAGGAAGCACTATCTGAGATATTGAGGAATCATGGCTGAGGTATTGAGGAAGCATAATCTGTGGTACTGAGGAAACATTATCTGAAGTACTGAGAGAAAACGTTCTGAGGTATTGTTTGAACACTTTCTGAGGTACTGACAGAGCACTTTTTGAGGTATTGAGGGATCACTTTCTGATGTATTGAGGGAGCAGTCCTGAGGTACGGAGGGAGCAATATCTGAGGTATTGTGGGATCACTCTCTGAGATATTGAGGGAGCACTACCTGAGGTATTGAGGCAGCACTTTCCGAGGCATTGAGGGAGCACGTTCTGAGGCATTGAGGGAGCACTTCCTGAGGCATTGACGATGCACTATCTGAGTTTTTGGAAGCACTTTCTGAGGTATTGAGGAAGCCCTATCTCAGGTATTGAGGGATCATGTCTGAGGTATTGAGGAAGAACTATCTGAGGTACTGAGGAAACACTATCTGAGGTAATGAGAGAAAACGTTCTGAGGTATTGAGGGAACACTTTCTGATGTATTGAGGGAGCAGTTTCTGAGTTTGTATGGGAGCACTAACTGAGGTACTGAGGGAGCACTAACTGAGGTATTGAGGGTGCAGTGTCTGAGGTATTGAGGGAGCATTATCTGATGTATGCTGGAGCACTTTCTGAGGTGTTGAGGGAGCGTCTTCTGACGTATTGAGCAAGTACTTTCTGAGGTATTGAGGGAGCAATTTCTGAGGTATTGAGGGAGCACTTTCTCAGGTATTGTGGAAGTACTTTCTGATGTACTGAGGAAGGTCTATCTGAGGTAGAGAGGGAGCACTTTCTGAGGTAGTGAGGAAGCACCATCTGTGTACTGAGAGAGCACTACCTGAGGTCCTGAGGTAGCACTATCTGAGGTATTGACGGCGCACTTTCTGCGGTACTGAGGAAGCACTGTCTGACGTACTAAGGGAGCACTTTCTGAGGACCTTAGGAAGCACTATCTATGGTATTGAGGGTGCACCTTCTGAGTTATTGAGGGAACACTTCCCGAGGTACTGAAGGAACTCCTTCTGAGGTACTGAGGGAGTACTTTCTGAGATTTTGAGGGTGCTCTTCCTGAGGTTTGAGAGAGCACTTTCTGAGGTATTGAGGGAGTACATTCTGATGTATTGAGGGATCACAATCTGTGGTACTGTGGAAGCACTATCTGAGGTACTGGGTGAGCACTTTCTGAGGTATTGAGGGAGCACTTTCTGATGTATTGAGGGAGCTGTTTCTGTAGTACTGAGAGAGCGCTTTCTGAGGTATAGAGTGAGCACTTTCTGAGGTATTGAGGGAGCACTATCTGAGGAACTGAGGGTGCAATTTCTGAGGTACTGAGGAAGCACTATCTGATGTACTGAGGAAGCTCATTCTGAGGTATTGAGGGAGTACTATCTGAGGTACTGAGAATACACTATCTGAGCTGTTGAGGAAGCACTATCTGAGTACTAAGGGAGCACCATCTGAGGTATTGCGGAAGCACTTTCTGAGGTACTAAGGCAGCACATTCTGAAGTATTTAGAGAACACTTTCTGAAGTATTGAGGGAGCACTTTCTGAGGTATTCAGGGGCGGACTATCTGAGGTAGTGAGGAAGCACTATCTGAGGTATTGAGGGAGCACTTTCTGTGGTATTGTGGGAGCATTATCTAAAGTATTGAGGGAGCACTTTCTGAGGTATTGATGAAGCACCTTCTGAGGTATTGGGTGTGCACCATCTGAGGGAGAGAGGAAGCACAATCTGATGTACTGAGGCAGCAGATTCTGAGGTATTGAGGAAGCACTTTCTGAGGTATTGAGGTAGAACTATCTGAGGTATTGTTGGAGCACTATCTGAGTACTGAGGAAGCCCTTTCTGTGGTATTGAGGGAGCATTATCAGAGGTATTGTGTGATCACTTTCATCAGTACTGTGGTAGCAACTTCTGAGGTATTTAGAAAGCCCTTTCTGATGTGTTGAGGAAGCACTATCTGAGGAATTTGGGGAGCACTTTCTGAAGTAATGAGCGAGCACTTTCTGCGGTATTGAGGCAGCATATCCTGAGATATTGAGGGAGCACTTTCTGAGGTATTGAGTTAGTACTTTCTGAGGCACTGAGGCAGCACATTCTGAGGTATTGAGGTAGTACTATGTGAGGTATTGATGGAGCACTATCTGAGGTACTGAGGAAGCACTTTCTGTGGTATTGGGGGAGCATTATCAGAGATATTGAGGGAGCACTTTCATCAGTACTGTGGGAGCACCTTCTGAGGTATTTAGGATGCCCTTTCTGATGTGTTGAGGAAGCACTATGTGAGACATTTGGAGAACACTTTCTGAGGTAATGTGGGAGCACTATCTGAGGTATTGCAGGACCAGTTCAGTGGTACTGAGGCAGCCTGTTCTGAAGTATTTAGGGAGCACTTTGTGAGGAACTGAGGAAGCACTATCTGAGGTATTGAGGGAGCACTTTCTGAGGTATTGAGGAAGCACTATCTGAGTACTGAGGGAGCACTATCTAAGGTACGGAGGAAGCAATATCTGAGTACTGAGGGATCACTATCTGAGGTATTGCAGGAGCACTAACTGAGGTATTGAGGAAGCAAATCTGATGTACTGACGAAGCAGTCTCTGAGGTACTGAGGAAGCACTATTTGAGGTATTGAGCGAGCACTTTCTGAGGATTTGAGGGGGCACTATCTGAGGTGTTGAGGGAGCTCCTTCTGAGGTATTGGGCAAGTAGTTTCTGAGGTACTGAGGGTGCACTTTCTGAGGTATTGAGGGATCACTTTCTGATGTATTGAGTGAGCAGTTTCTGAGGTACTGAGGGAGCACTTTCTGATGTATTGAAGGAGCACTTCCTGTGGTATTGAGGAAGCACTATCTGAGGTATTGAGGGAGCACTATCTGAGATACCGAGGAAACACTATCTGATGTACTTCGGGAGCACTATGTGAGGTTTGGGGGGAGATCTATCTGCGGTATTGAAGAAGAACTATCTCCGGTCCTGAGGAAGCACTACCTGATGTATTGAGGGAGCACTTTCTGAGTTACTGAGGGACACTTTCTGAGGTAATGTGGTAGCATATCTGAGGTATTGAGGAAGCACTACTTGTGTTATTGTGGGAGCAATTTATGAGGTACTGAGAGCAATTTCTGAGATACTGAGGGAGCACATTCTCAGGTATTGAGGAAGCACTATCTGATGTACTGAGGCAGCACATTCTGAAGTATTGAGGGAACACTTTTTGAGGTATTGAGGGAAGGAATATCTGAGGTATTGAGGGAGCACTTTATGAGGTATAGAGGGTGCGCTATCTGACGTACTGAGGAAGCACTATCTGAGGTACTGAGGGAGTAATTTCTGACATATAGAGTGTGCACTTTCTAAGGTATTGAGGGAGCACTTTCTGAGATATTGTGCGAGCATTATCTAAAGTATTGAGGGAGCACTTTCTGAGGTATTGAGGGAAGGACTATCTGAGGTATTGAGGGAGCACTTTCTGAGGTATAGAAGGAGCTCTTTCTGAGGTCTCTCTTGTCGTCCCCGGTGTCTCTCACCCCTGGTCTCTCAGGTGCCCCCAGTCTCTCTCGCCCCCCGGTATCTCTCTCCCCCGTGCTCTCTAGTCCCCAGTCTCTCGCCCCCGGTCTCTCTCACCCGCAGTCTCTCTCTCGCCCCCGGTCTCTCTCGCACCCAATCTCTCTCGCCACTCCCCTCTCTATCACCCCTGGTCTCTCTCTCTCGCCATGGTCTCTCTCTTGTCCCCGGTCTGTCTCGCCTCCCCAGTCTCTCTTGTCAACCCCTCTCTCTCACCCTCAGTCTCTCTCGCCCCCAGTCTCTCTGAACCCCCCCACCCCCGTCTCCCTTGCCTTCGGTCTCTCACCCCCCCCAGTCTCTCTCGCACCCGGTCTCTCTCATCATCCCCTCTCTCTCGACCCCGGTCTCTCTCGTCACCCCATGTCTCTCTCGCACACAGGCTCTCTCATTGCCCCTGGTCTCTCTTGCACCCGGTCTCTCTCATCCCTCATCTGTCTCGTTGCCTCTGGTCTCTCTTGCCCCTGGTCTCTTTCACACCTGGTCTATCTCGCCCCCCAGTCTCTCATCACCCCCGGTCACTCTCACCCCCAGTCTCTCCCTCGCCCCCGGTCTCTCTCTCACCCCCGGTATCTCTCTCGCCCTCAGTCTCTCTCTCGCCCCCGGTCTCTCTATTGCCCCCAGTCTCTCTCTCGCCCCCTGGTTTCTCTCTCACCCTCAGTCTCTCTCTCTCCCCCCCCGGTATCTCTCTCGCCCCCGGTCTCTCTCACCCCCGGTATCTCTCTCGCCCCGGTATCTCTCTCCCCCGCAGTATCTCACTCCCCCCCGGTATCTCTCTCCCCCCCGGTATCTCTCTCCCCCCCAGTATCTCACTCCCCCCCGGTCACTCTCACCCCCAGTCTCTCCCTCGCCCCCGGTCTCTCTCTCACCCCCGGTATCTCTCTCGCCCTCAGTCTCTCTCTCGCCCCCGGTCTCTCTATTGCCCCCAGTCTCTCTCTCGCCCCCTGGTTTCTCTCTCACCCTCAGTCTCTCTCTCTCCCCCCCCGGTATCTCTCTCGCCCCCGGTCTCTCTCACCCCCGGTATCTCTCTCGCCCCGGTATCTCTCTACCCCGCAGTATCTCACTCCCGCCCGGTATCTCTCTCCCCCCCGGTACCTCTCTCCCCCCCCAGTATCTCTCTCCCCCCCGGTATCTCTCTCCCCCCCAGTATCTCTCTCCGCCCCAGTATCTCACTCTTCCCCAGTATCTCTCTCCACCCCGGTATCTCTCTCGCACCCCCGGTCTCTCTCGCCCCTGGTATCTCCCATCGCCCCCGGTATCTCTCTCACCCCCGGTTTATCTCTTGCCCTCAGTCTCTCTCTCGCCCCCGGTCTGTCTCGTCACTCCTGGTCTATCGTCACCCCAGTCTCTCATCAACCCCGGTCTCCCTCGCTCCCGGTCTCCCTCGCCCTGAGTCTCTATCATCCCGGGCCTCTCTCTTCACCATTGGTCTCTCTTGTCCCCGGTCCCTCTTGTCACCCCCGGTGTCTCGGTCCTTCTTGTCACCCCCGGTGTCTCGGTCCCTCTTGTCACCCCCGGTGTCTCAGTCCCTCTTGTCACCCCCGGTGTCTCAGTCCCTCTTGTCACCCCCGGTGTCTCGGTCTCTCTTGTCACCCCCGGTGTCTCCGTCCCTCTTGTCACCCCCGGTGTCTCAGTCTCTCTTGTCACCCCCGGTGTCTCGGTCCTTCTTGTCACCCCCGGTGTCTCGGTCCCTCTTGTCACCCCCGGTGTCTCAGTCCCTCTTGTCACCCCCGGTGTCTCGGTCCCTCTTGTCACCCCCGGTGTCTCAGTCTCTCTTGTCACCCCCGGTGTCTCGGTCCCTCTTGTCACCCCCGGTGTCTCAGTCTCTCTTGTCACCCCCGGTGTCTCGGTCCCTCTTGTCACCCCCGGTGTCTCGGTCCCTCTTGTCACCCCCGGTGTCTCGGTCCCTCTTGTCACCCCCGGTGTCTCAGTCCCTCTTGTCACCCCCGGTGTCTCTCGCCCCTGGTCACTCGTCAAACCCGGTCTCTCTCACTCACAGTTTCTCTTGCCTCCGGTCTCTCTCGTCACCCCCTGTCTCTCTCATCCCCGATCTCTCAGGTGCCCCCAGTCTCTCTCACCCCCGGTCCCTTGTCACCCCCCGGTCTCTCTTGTCACTTCCTCTCTCTCGCCCTCGGTATCTCTCATCGCCCCCCGATCTTTCTCGTCCCCGGTCTCTCTCACCCCATCAGGTCTCTCTCAATCCCAGACTCTCTCGGCCCGGCCTCTCTCACCATCCCCGGTCTCACGTCCCCCCCTCTCGGTTTCTCTCGCACACCCCATCTCGCTTGCCTCCAGTCTCTCTCTCTTGCCCCCGATCTCTCTCTCTTACTCCCGGTCTCTCTATCGCCCCCAGTCTGTCTCATCGTCCCCGGTCGCTCGTGCCCACAGTCTCTCTTGTCACCCCCTGGTCTCTCGTCACCCCCGGGCACTCTCGCCCCTCCGTCTCTATCATCGACCCCGGTCTCTCGTCGCCCCTGGTCTCTCGTCGCCCCTGGTCTCTCTCGCCTCCTGTCTCTCTCATCATCCCCGGTCTCTCTCTCACCCCCAGGCTCTCTCGCCCCCGGTCTCTCGCACCCCCCCCAAGTCTCTCTCGCCCCGCTCTCTCTCTTCACCCCCGGTCTCTCTTGCCCCTGTTCTCTCATCGCCCCCAGTCTCTCTCTCGCCCCTGGTCTCTCTTATCTCTCCTGGTCTCTCTTGCCCCCCAGTCTCCCTCGCCCCTGACCTCTCTCACCCCCGGTCTCTCTCACCCCCGGTCTCTCTCGCCCCCGGTCTCTCTCGCCCCCGGTCTCTCTCACCCCTGGTCTCTCTCTCCCCCGGTTTATCTCGCCCCTGGTATCTCTCGTCGACCCCGGTCTGTCTCGTCGCCTGTCTCTATCAACCCCCGGTCTCTCGTCGCCCCTGGTCTCTCGTCGCCCCTGGTCTCTCTCATCGTCCCCGGTCTCTCTCGCCTCCTGTCTCTCTCATCGTCCCCGGTCTCTCTCGCCCCCTGGTATCTCTCGTCGACCCCGGTCTGTCTCATCGCCTGTCTCTATCAATCCCCGGTCTCTCATCGCCCCTGGTCTCTCGTCGCCCCTGGTCTCTCTCATCGTCCCCGGTCTCTCTCGCCTCCTGTCTCTCTCATTGTCCCCGGTCTCTCTCACCCCCTGGTATCTCTCGCCGACCCCGGTCTGTCTCGTCGCCTGTCTCTATCAACCCCCGGTCTCTCGTCGGCCCCGGTCACTCGTCACCCTTGGTCTCCTGCCCGTGGTCTCACTCGTCCCTGATCTGTCTTGCACTCCCACCCCCCCAGTCTCTCTCCCCTCCCCAGTCTCTCTTACCCCTGGTCTCTCTCGCCCCCCCGTCTGTCTCGTCACCCCCAATATCTCTCACCCCCCGGTCTCTCTCATCCCCCACTCTCTCTCGCCTCCGGGCTGTCTCGCCCCAGGTCCCTCACCCCTGGTCTCTTTCGCCACTCCCCCTCCGGTCTCTCTCACCCCATTATCACTCCCAGTCTCTCGTCGTCCCCGGTCTCTCGCCCATGGTCTCCCTGGCCCCTGGTCTCTCTTGCCCCCGGTCTCTCTCGCCCCCGGTATCTCTCGCCCCCGGTATCTCTCTCTCACCCCCGGTCTCTCTCTCGCCCCCGGTCTCTCTCTCACCCCCTCCGTCTCTCTCACCCCCAGTATCTCTCTCACCCCTGGTCTCTCTTGCCCCTGGTCTCTCTTGCCCCCGGTCTCTCTTGCCCCCGGTATCTCTCTCTCATCCCTGGTCTCACTCGTCGACCCCGGTCTGTCTCGTCGCCTGTCTCTATCAAACCCTGGTATCTCTCTCGCCCCCGGTCTCTCTCGCCACCGGTATCTCTCTCGTCGACCCCGGTGTGTCTTGTCGCCTGTCTCTATCAACCCCCGGTCTCTTGTCGGCCCCAGTCACTCATCAACTCTGGTCTCACGCCCGTGGTCTCTCTCGACCCTGGTCTGCCTCCCCCCCACCCCCAGTCTCTCTCCAACCCCCCCATTCTCTCCCCCCCGGTATCTCTCTTCCCCCCGGTATCTCACTCCCCCCCCGGTATCTCTCTCCCCCCCGGTATCTCTCTCCCCCCCGGTATCTCACTCCCCCCCGGTATCTCTCTCCCCCCCGGTATCTCTCTCCCACCCAGTATCTCTCTCCCCCCCAGTATCTCACTCTCCCCCAGTATCTCTCTCCACCCCGGTATCTCTCTCGCCCCCCGGTCTCTCTCGCCCCTGGTATCTCCCATCGCCCCCGGTATCTCTCTCACCCCCGGTTTATCTCTTGCCCTCAGTCTCTCTCTCGCCCCCGGTCTGTCTCGTCACTCCTGGTCTATCGTCACCCCAGTCTCTCATCAACCCCGGTCTCCCTCGCTCCCGGTCTCCCTCGCCCTGAGTCTCTATCATCCCAGGTCTCTCTCTTCACCATTGGTCTCTCTTGTCCCCGGTCCCTCTTGTCACCCCCGGTGTCTCGGTCCTTCTTGTCACCCCCGGTGTCTCGGTCCCTCTTGTCACCCCCGGTGTCTCAGTCCCTCTTGTCACCCCCGGTGTCTCGGTCCCTCTTGTCACCCCCGGTGTCTCGGTCCCTCTTGTCACCCCCGGTGTCTCGGTCACTCTTGTCACCCCCGGTGTCTCAGTCTCTCATGTCACCCCCGGTGTCTCGGTCCCTCTTGTCACCCCCGGTGTCTCAGTCCCTCTTGTCACCCCCGGTGTCTCTCGCCCCTGGTCACTCGTCAAACCCGGTCTCTCTCACTCACAGTTTCTCTTGCCTCCGGTCTCTCTTGTCACCACCTGTCTCTCTCATCCCCGATCTCTCAGGTGCCCCCTGTCTCTCTCACCCCCGGTCCCTTGTCACCCCCCGGTCTCTCTTGTCACTTCCTCTCTCTCGTCCTCGGTATCTCTCATCGCCCCCCGATCTTTCTCGTCCCCGGTCTCTCTCACCCCATCAGGTCTCTCTCAATCCCAGACTCTCTCGGCCCGGCCTCTCTCACCATCCCCGGTCTCACGTCCCCCCCTCTCGGTTTCTCTCGCACACCCCATCTCGCTTGCCTCCAGTCTCTCTCTCTTGCCCCCGATATCTCTCTCTTACTCCCGGTCTCTCTATCGCCCCCAGTCTGTCTCATCGTCCCCGGTCGCTCGTGCCCACAGTCTCTCTTGTCACCCCCTGGTCTCTCGTCACCCCCGGGGACTCTCGCCCCTCCGTCTCTATCATCGACCCCGGTCTCTCGTCGCCCCTGGTCTCTCGTCGCCCCTGGTCTCTCTCGCCTCCTGTCTCTCTCATCATCCCCGGTCTCTCTCTCACCCCCAGGGACTCTCGCCCCCGGTCTCTCGCACCCCCCCCAAGTCTCTCTCGCCCCACTCTCTCTCTTCACCCCCGGTCTCTCTTGCCCCTGTTCTCTCATCGCCCCCAGTCTCTCTCTCGCCCCTGGTCTCTCTTATCTCTCCAGGTCTCTCTTGCCCCCCAGTCTCCCTCGCCCCTGACCTCTCTCACCCCCGGTCTCTCTCACCCCCGGTCTCTCTCGCCCCCGTTCTCTCTCGCCCCCGGTCTCTCTCACCCCTGGTCTCTCTCTCCCCCGGTTTATCTCGCCCCTGGTATCTCTCGTCGACCCCGGTCTCTCTCGCCTCCTGTCTCTCTCATCGTCCCCGGTCTCTCTCACCCCCTGGTATCTCTCGCCGACCCCGGTCTGTCTCGTCGCCTGTCTCTATCAACCCCCGGTCTCTCGTCGGCCCCGGTCACTCGTCACCCTTGGTCTCCTGCCCGTGGTCTCACTTGTCCCTGATCTGTCTTGCACTCCCACCCCCCCAGTCTCTCTCCCCTCCCCAGTCTCTCTTACCCCTGGTCTCTCTCGACCCCCGTCTGTCTCGTCACCCCCAATATCTCTCACCCTCCGGTTTCTCTCATCCCCCACTCTCTCTCGCCTCCGGGCTGTCTCGCCCCAGGTCCCTCACCCCTGGTCTCTTTCGCCACTCCCCCTCCGGTCTCTCTCACCCCATTATCACTCCCAGTCTCTCGTCGTCCCCGGTCTCTCGCCCATGGTCTCCCTGGCCCCTGGTCTCTCTTGCCCCTGGTCTCTCTCGCCCCCGGTATCTCCCGCCCCCGGTATCTCTCTCTCACCCCCGGTCTCTCTCTCGCCCCCGGTCTCTCTCTCACCCCCTCCGTCTCTCTCACCCCCAGTATCTCTCTCACCCCTGGTCTCTCTTGCCCCTGGTCTCTCTTGCCCCCGGTCTCTCTTGCCCCCGGTATCTCTCTCTCATCCCTGGTCTCACTCGTCGACCCCGGTCTGTCTCGTCGCCTGTCTCTATCAAACCCTGGTATCTCTCTCGCCCCCAGTCTCTCTCGCCACCGGTATCTCTCTCGTCGACCCCGGTGTGTCTTGTCGCCTGTCTCTATCAACCCCCGGTCTCTTGTCGGCCCCAGTCACTCATCAACTCTGGTCTCACGCCCGTGGTCTCTCTCGACCCTGGTCTGCCTCCCCCCCACCCCCAGTCTCTCTCCAAACCCCCCATTCTCTCCCCCCCCCCGGTCTCTCTTACCCCTGGTCTCTCTCACCCCCGGTCTCTCTCGACCCCACTCTCTCTCGCCCCCCGGTCTCTTGCCCACGGTCTCCCTGGCCCCCAGTCTCTCTCGTCACTCCCTCTCTCTCACACCCAGTCTCTCTCATTCCCGGTCTCTCTTGGCGCCCCCGGTTTCTCTTTGCCCCCGGTCTCTCTTGCCCCTGGTCTCTCTCGCCCCTGGTATCTCTCTCTCACCCCCGGTCTCTCTCCTCGCCCCCGGTCTCTCCCTCGCCCCCTACCTCTATTGCCCCTGTCTCTCTTTCGCCACGGTCTCTCTCTCACCCCCGGTCTCTTTCGCCCCACGGTTCCTCTCGCCACCCTGGTCTCTCTTCGCCCCGGTCTCTCACTCGTCCCCAGTGTCTCTCACCCCTGGTCTCTCTTGTCACCCTTAACGCTTGCCCCCAGTCTTTCTTGTCGCCCCCGGTCTCTTGTCACTCCCTGTGTCTCACCCCCGGTCTCTCTCATACGTGGCCTCTCTTGCTCCCAAATTGTCTCGTCGCCCCCAGTCTCTCTTGTCAACCCCTCTCTCTCTCACCCCCCTGGTCTCTCTCGCCCCGGTCTCTCTCGCCTCCGGTCTCTCTCGCCCACGGTCTCTCACCCCCCCCCCGGTCTCTCTCGTAAACCCCAGTCTCTCTCGCCCACGGTCTCTCTCGCCCCCCCCCGAACTCTGTCACCTCTGGTCTCCCTCACCCTCTCGGTCTCTCTCGTCACCGCCATTCTCTCTCATCCCAGTCTCTCTCATCCCAGTCTCTCTCATGACCGCCGGTCTTTCCCATCGCCCCCTGTCTCTCACATCGCCCCCGGTCTCTCTCGCCCCCGGTCTCTCTCGCCCCCAATCTCTATCGCCCCCGATCTCTCTCGCCCCCGGTCTCTCTCGCCCCCGATCTCTCTCGCCCCCGATCTCTCTCGCCCCCGGTCTCTCTCGCCCCCGATCTCTCTCGCCCCCGATCTCTCTCGCCCCCGGTCTCTCTCGCCCCCGATCTCTCTCGCCCCCGGTCTCTCTCGCCCCCGGTCTCTCTCGCCCCCGGTCTCTCTCGCCCCCGGTCTCTCTCGCCCCCGGTCTTTCCCATCGCCCCCGGTCTCTCTCGCGCCCGATCTCTCTAGCCCCCGATCTCTCTCGCTCCCGATCTCTCTCGCCCCCCCGATCTCACTCACCCCCGGTCTCTCTCGCCCCCGATCTCTCTCACCCCCGATCTCACTCACCCCCGGTCTCTCTCGTCCCCGGTCTCTCTCGCCCCTGATCTCTCTCGCCCCTGGTCTCACTCGCCCCCGATCTCTCACGCCCCCGATCTCTCTCGCCCCCCGGTCTCTCGCCAACGGTCTCCCTGGCCCCCGGTCTCTCTCGTCACTCCCTCTCTCTCACACCCAGTCTCTCTCATTTCCGGTCTCTCTTGGCGCCCCCGGTTTCTCGTTGCCCCCGGTCTCTCTTGCCCCTGGTCTCTCTCGCCCCTGGTATCTCTCTCTCACCCCCGGTCTCTCCCTCGCCCCCTACCTCTATTGCCCCTGTCTCTCTTTCGCCACGGTCACTCTCTCACTCCCGGTCTCTTTCGCCCCACGGTTCCTCTCGCCACCCTGGTCTCTCTTCGCCCCGGTCTCTCACTCGTCCCCAGTCTCTCTCACCCCTGGTCTCTGTTGTCACCCTGAACCCTTGCCCCCAGTCTTTCTTGTCGCCCCCAGTCTCTTGTCACTCCCTGTGTCTCACCGCCGGACTCTCTCACACGTGGCCTCTCTTGCTCCCAATTTGTCTCGTCGCCCCCAGTCTCTCTTGTCAACCCCTCTCTCTCTCACCCCCCTGGTCTCTCTCGCCCCGGTCTCTCTCGCCTCCGGTCTCTCTCGCCCACGGTCTCTCACCCCCCCGGTCTCTCTCGACCCCGGTCTCTCTCGCCTCCGGTCTCTCTCACCCCCGGTCTCTCTCATCCCGGTGTCTCTCGTCATCCCCTTTCTCTTGCCCCCGGTCTCTTGTCACCTCCGGTGTCTCGCCCATGGTCTCTCTCACCTCCGGTCTCCCTCACCCTCCCGGTCTCTCTCGTAAACCCCAGTCTCTCTCGCCCACGGTCTCTCTCGTTTCCCCCCCCCCCGGTCTCTGTCACCTCTGGTCTCTCTCACCCTCTCGGTCTCTCTCGTCACCCCCATTCTCTCTCATCCCAGTCTCTCTCATCCCAGTCTCTCTCATCACCGCCGGTCTTTCCCATCGCCCACTGTCTCTCACATCGCCCCCGGTCTCTCTCGCCCCCGGTCTCTCTCGCCCCCAATCTCTATCGCCCCCGATCTCTCTCGCCCCCGGTCTCTCTCGCCCCCAATCTCTATCACCCCCGATCTCTCTCGCCCCCAGTCTCTCTCGCCCCCGATCTCTCTCACCCCCGATCTCTCTCGCCCCCGGTCTCTCTCACCCCCGATCTCTCTCGCCCCCGGTCTCTCTTGCCCCCGGTCTCTCTCGCCCCCGATCTCTCTCGCCCCCGGTCTCTCTCACCCCCGATCTCTCTCGCCCCCGGTCTCTCTCGTCCCCGATCTCTCTCGCCCCCCCGGTCTTTCCCATCGCCCCCAGTCTCTCTCGCCCCCGGTCTCTCTCGTCCCCGATCTCTCTCGCCCCCGGTCTCTCTCGCCCTCGGTCTCTCTCGCCCCTGGTCTCGCTCGTCCCCGATCTCTCTCGCCCCCCTGGTCTTTCCCATCGCCCCCAGTCTCTCTCGCCCCCGGTCTCTCTAGCCCCCGATCTCTCTCATCCCCGGTCTTTCCCATCGCCCCCAGTCTCTCTCGCCCCCGATCTCTCTCACCCCCAGTCTCTCTCGCCCCCGGTCTCTCACATCGCCCCCAATCTCTCTCGTCCCCGGACTCTCACGTTGCCCCCGTTCTCTCACGTCGCCCCCGGTCTCACTCCACCCCCGGTCTCTCTCTCCACCCCCCAGCTTTCTCACCCTCGGTCTCTCTCGCCCCCGGTCTCTCTCCACCCCCGGTCTCTCTCTCCACCCCCCAGCTTTCTCACCCTCGGTCTCTCTCGCCCCCGGTCTCTCTCGCCCCTGGTCTCTCTCGTCCCCCCGTCTTTCTCACCCTCGGTCTCTCACACCCCGGTCTCTCTTGCGCCACGGTCTCTCTCGTCACCCCCGGTCTGTCTCGTCTCCCCCCCCCGTCACTCTCTTCACCCCCTGTATCTCTCTTCACCCCATGTGTCTCTCACTCCCGGTCTCTCTCTCTTGCCCCGGTCTCTCTAGTCACCACCAGTCTTTCCCGTCGCCCCCGTTCGCTCTCGTCGCTCCCGGTCTCTCTCGCCCCCGATTTCTCTCGCTCCCCGGACTCTCACGTCACCCCCAGTCTCTGTCTCTCTCAGCTCCGGTCGCTTGCGTCGCCCCCCTCTGTACCTCTCGTTGCCCACGGTCTCTCTCGCACCACCAGGTCTCTCTCGCCACACGGTGTCTCTCGCCCTGGTCTCTCTCGTTGCCCCTGGTCTCTCGTCACCCCTGGTCTCTCTTGCCCTCGGTCTCTTACACCCTCCGGTCTCTAATCGGTCCCGGACTCACGACACCCCTGGTCTCTCACCCCCAATCTCTCTCGCCCACGGTCTCTCTCGTCACTCCCTCTCTTTCGTCCCCAGTCTTTCTTGCCCCCGGCCACTCTCACACACCCCGGTCTGTCTCGCACTTAGTCTCTCTCGCACCCCCCATCTCTCTCGCCCCCGGTCTCTCGTAACCTCTGGTGTCTTGCCCTAGGTCTCACTCGCACCTCGACTCTCTTGCTCCCTGGTGTCTCTCGGCTCCGGTCTCTCTCGCTCCCGGTCCCCCTCAGCCTCCCAGCCTCTGTCATCACTCCAGGCCACTCTCGTCACGCCCAGACTCTCTCTTTACCCCATATCTCTCTTGCCCCCGGTCTCCCTTGCCCCCGTCTCTCTCGCCCCTGTTCTCTCTCTCACCCCCGTTCTCTCTCATCCCCGGTCTCTCTCTCACCCCCGGTCTCTCTCTCACCCCCGGTCTCTCTTGCCCCCGGTCTCTCTCACCCCTGGTCTCTCTCACCCCCGGTCTCTCTCTCACCCCCGGTCTCTCTTGCCCCCGGGCTCTCTCGCCCCCGGTCTCTCTCACCCCCAGTCTTTCTCTCACCCCCGGTCTCTCTCACCCCCGGTGTCTCTCTCACCCCCGTCTGTCTCGTCGCCTGTCTCTATCAACCCCCGGTCTCTCGTCGGCCCCGATCACTCATCACCCCTGGTATCATGCCAGTGGTCTCTCTCGTCCCTGGTCTGTCTTGCACCTCCACCCCCCCCCAGTCTCTCTCCCCCCCCCCGGTCTCTCTTACCCCTGGTCTCTCTCACCCCCGGTATGTCTCGTCACCCCAAATATCTCTCACCCCCCGGTCTCTCTCGTCCCCCACCCTCTCTTGCCTCCGGGCTGTCTTGCCCTTGTTCCCTCACCCCCCGGTCTCTCTCTCGCCCCCCGCCCCGGTCTCTCTCGTCCCATTATTACTCCCGGTCTCTTGTCGTCCCCGGTCTCTCTCACCCCCGGTATCTCTCTAGCCCCCGTTCTGTCTCGTTGCCTGTCTCTATCAACCCCCGGTCTCTCGTCGGCCCCGATCACTCATCACCCCTGGTCTCATGCCCATGGTCTCTCTCGTCCCTGGTCTGTCTTGCACTCCCACCCCCCCAGTCTCTGTCGCCCCCAGTCTCTCTTACCCCTGGTCTCTCTCGCCCCTGGTCTGTCTCATCACCCCCAATATCTCTCACCCCTCGGTCTATCTCGTCCCCCACTCTCTCTCACCTCCGGGCTGTCTCGCCCCATATCCCTCACCCACCCCGGTCTCTCTTGCCCCCAGTCTCTCTCTCTCCCCCGGTATCTCTCATCGACCCCGGTCTGACTTGTCGCCTGTCTCTATCAACCCCCGGTCTCTCGTCGGCCCCGGTCACTTTCACCCCCTGTCTTTCTCACCCCCGATCAGTCTCAGGCCCCGGCATCTCTCACCCCCGGTCACTCTCACCCCCGGTCTTTCTCACCCCCGATCACTCTCTTTGCCCCCCCAGTCTCTCTCGCCCCCGGTCTCTCTCTTTGCCCCCCCAGTCTCTCTCGCCCCCTGTCTTTCTCTTTGCCCCCCGTTCTCTTTTGCCCCTGGTCTCTCTCATTGCCCCCCCGGTCTCTCTCTTTGCCCCCCCGGTCTCTCTCTTTGCCCCCAGTTTCTCTCGCCGCCCCCGGTCTCTCTCGCCCGCAGTCTCTCCTGCCCCCGGTCTCTCCTGCCCCAGGTCTCTCTCGCCCCCAGTCTCTCTCGCCCCCGGTCTCTCTCGCCGCCCCCCCTCTCTCTTGTCCCCGGTCTCTCTCTTTGCCCCCCCAGTCTCTCTCGCCCCCAGTCTCTCTCGCCCCTGGTCTCTCTTGCCGCCCCCCCCTCTCTCTTGTCCCCGGTCTCTCTCTTTGCCCCCCCAGATCTCTCTCACCCCCGGTCTCTCTCTTTGCCCCCCCGGTCTCTCTCTTTGCACCCCCCCGGTCTCTCTCGCCGCCCCCAGTCTCTGTCTCTCTCAGCTCCGGTCTCTTGCGTCGCCCCCCCCTGTACCTCTCGTTGACCACGGTCTCTCTTGCACTACCAGGTCTCTCTCGCCACATGGTGTCTCTCGCCCTGGTCTCTCTCATTGCCGCCGGTCTCTCGTCACCCCTGGTCTCTCTTGCCCTCGGTCTCTTACACCCTCCGGTCTCTAATCGGTCCCGGTCTCGCGTCACCCATGGTCTCTCACCCCCGATCTCTCTCGCCCACGGTCTCTCTCACCCTCGGTCTCTCTCTCACCCCCGGTCTCTCTCACCCCTGGTCTCTCTCTCACCCCCGGTATCTCTCACCCCGGTCTCTCTCTCACCCCCGGTATCTCTCACCCCCGGTCTCTCTCTCATCCCCGGTCTCTCTCTCCCCCCCCCCGGTCTCTCTCACCCCCGGTCTCTCTCGCACCCCCGGTCTCTCTCGCCCCTGGTCTCTCTCTCACCCCCGGTCTCTCTCTCACCCCCGGTCTCTCTCACCCCCGGTCTCCC
Source organism: Chiloscyllium punctatum (assembly GCF_047496795.1). Classification (NCBI taxonomy): domain Eukaryota; kingdom Metazoa; phylum Chordata; class Chondrichthyes; order Orectolobiformes; family Hemiscylliidae; genus Chiloscyllium; species Chiloscyllium punctatum. Next base: position 76,674,490 of record NC_092752.1, on the reverse strand, counting down.
TCTCACCCCCGGTCTCTCTCTCACCCCCGGTCACTCTCGCCCCTGGTCTCTCTCTCACCCCCGGTCTCTCTCTCACCCCCGGTCTCGCTCTCACCCCCGGTCTCTCTCACCCCCGGTCTCTCTCTCACCCCTGGTCTCTCTCTCGCCCCCGGTCTCTCTCATCCCTGGTCTCTCTCGCCCTCGGTATCTCTCTCTCACCCCCGGTCTCCCTCTCACCCCCGGTCTCTCTCTCACCCCCGGTCACTCTCGCCCCTGGTCTCTCTCTCACCCCCGGTCTCTCTCTCACCCCCGGTCTCGCTCTCACCCCCGGTCTCTCTCACCCCCGGTCTCTCTCTCACCCCTGGTCTCTCTCTCGCCCCCGGTCTCTCTCATCCCTGGTCTCTCTCGCCCTCGGTATCTCTCTCTCACCCCTGGTCTCTCTCTCGTCCCCGGTCTCTCTCTCACCCCCGGTCTCTCTCCCCCCCGGTCTCTCTCCCCCCCGGTCTCTCTCACCCCCGGTCTCTCTCACACCCGGTCTCTCTCTCACCCCCGGTCTCTCTCACCCCTGGTCTCTCTCGCCCCTGGTATTGCTCTCTCACCCCTGGTCTCTCTCTCGCCCCCGGTCTCTCTCTCGCCCCCGGTCTCTCTCACACCCGGTCTCTCTCACCCCCGGTCTCTCTCACACCCGGTCTCTCTCTCACCCCCGGTCTCTCTCACCCCCGGTCTCTCTCACACCCGGTCTCTCTCTCACCCCCGGTCTCTCTCACCCCTGATCTCTCTCACCCCCGGTCTCTCTCACCCCTGGTCTCTCTCGCCCCTGGTATTGCTCTCTCACCCCTGGTCTCTCTCTCGCCCCCGGTCTCTCTCTCGCCCCCGGTCTCTCTCACCCCCGGTCTCTCTCACCCCCGGTCTCTCTCTCGCCCCCGGTTTCTCTCGCTCCCGGACTCTCTCACACCCTGTCTCTCTCACCCCCGGTCTCTCTCACACCCGGTCTCTCTCTCACCCCCGGTCTCTCTCACCCCTGATCTCTCTCACCCCCGGTCTCTCTCACCCCTGGTCTCTCTCGCCCCTGGTATTGCTCTCTCACCCCTGGTCTCTCTCTCGCCCCCGGTCTCTCTCTCACCCCTGGTCTCTCTCGTCCCCGGTCTCTCTCGCCCCCGGTCTCTCTTGTCCCCGGTCTCTCTTGCCCCTGGTATCTCTCTCGCCCCCGGTCTGTCTCGTCACCTGTCTCTATCAACCCCCGGTCTCTTGTCGGCCCCGATCACTCATCACCCCTGGTCTCATGCCCGTGGACTCTCTCGTCCCTGGTCTGTCTTGCACCCCCACCCCCCCAGTCTCTCTCCCCCCCCGGTCTCTCTTACCCCTGATCTCTCTCACCCCCGGTATGTCTCGTCGCCCCCAATATCTCTCAGCCCCCGGTCTCTCTCGTCCCCCACTCTCTCTCGCCTCCGGGCTGTCTTGCCCCAGTTCCCTCACCCCCCCGATCTCTCTCTCTCTCCTCCGGTCTCTCTCTCTCCCCCCGCCCCAGTCTCTCTCGTCCCATTATCACTCTGGTCTCTCGTCGGCCCCAGTCTCTCTTACCCCTGGTCTCTCTCGCCCCTGGTCTGTCTCGTCACCCCCAATATCTCTCACCCCTCGGTCTATCGCGTCCCCCACTCTCTCTCGCCTCCGGGCTGTCTCGCCCCATATCCCTCACCCCCCCGGTCTCTCTCTCCCCCAGTCTCTCTCTCGCCCCCCGCCCCGTTCTCTCTCGCCCCATTATCACTCCCGGTCTCTCGTCATCCCCGGTCTCTCGCCCCTGGTCTCTCTCACCCCCGGTCTGACTTGTCGCCTGTCTCTCTCAACCCCCGGTCTCTCATTGGCCCCGGTCACTCTCACCCCCGGTCACTCTCACCCCCCAGTCTTTCTAACCCCCGGCCTCTCTCTCACCCCTGGTCTCTCTCACCCCCGATCTCCCTCACCCCCGGTCTCTCTCACCCCCGGTCACTCTCACACCCCGGCCTCTCTCACCCCCGGTCACTCTCACCCCCGGCCTCTCTCACCCCTGGTCACTCTCACCCAAGGCTTCTCTCACCCCCTGCTTCTCTCGCCCCCGGTCTTTCTCACCGCTGGTCACTCTCACCCCCGGTCTCTCTCTCATCCCCGGCCTCTCTCGCCCCCGGCCTCTCTCGCCTCCGGTCTCTCTCACCCCTGGTCACTCTCACCCCAGCCTCTCTCACTCCCGGTCACTCTCACACCCTGTCTTTCTTACCCCCGACCTCTCTCACCCCCTGCCTCTCTCACGCCCGGTCTCTCTCTCACCCCTGGCCTCTCTTGTCCCCGGTCACTCTCACCCCCGGTCGCTCTCTCGCCCCCGGTCTCTCTCTCACCCCAGTCACTCTCACCCCCGGTCTCTCTCACCCCCGGTCTCTCTCTCACCCCGGTCTCTCTCACCCCCGGTCTCTCTCTCGCCCCCAGTCACTCTTACCCCCCCGGTCTCTCTCGCCCCCAGTCACTCTTACCCCCCGGTCTCTCTCTCGCCCCCGGTCTCTTTCTCACCCCCGGTCTCTCTCGCCCCCAGTCACTCTTACCCCCCCGGTCTCTCTCTCGCCCCCGGTCACTCTTACTCCCATTCTTTCTCATCCCCGGCCTCTCTCACCCCCAGTCACTCTTACCCCCCTGTCTCTCTCTTGCCCCCGGTCACTCTCACCCCCAGTCTCTCTCTCGCCCCCGGTCTCTCTCTCACCCCCGGTATCTTCCTCGCCCTCGGTCTCTCTCTCACCCCCGGTCTCTATCTCGCCCCCGGTCTCTCTCTCGCCCCAGGTCACTCTCAACCCCGGCCTTTCTCACCCCCAGTCTCTCTCGCCCCCGGTCTCTCTCTCGCTCCCGGTCACTCTCACCCCCGGTCTTTCTCACCCCGGTCTCTCTCACCCCTAGTCACTCTTACCTCCCAGTCTCTCTCTCACCCCCGGTCACTCTCACCCCTGGTCTTTCTCACCCCCAGTCTCTCTCACCCCTAGTCACTCTTACCCCCCAGTCTCTCTCTCACCCCTGGTCACTCTCACCCCCGGTCTTTCTCACCCCCGGTCACTCTCATCCCCAGTCACTCTTACCCCCCCCGGTCTCTCTCTCTCACTCCCCGGTCTCTCTCTCACCCCCGGTCTTTCTCACCCCCGGTCACTCTTACCCCCCGGTCTCTCTCTCAACCCCCGGTCTCTCTCTCACCCCCGGTCTTTCTCACCCCCGGTCACTCTCACCCCCAATTTTTCTCACCCCCGGTCTCTCATCATCCCCGGTCTCTCTCAACCCCTGGTCTCTCTCTCACCCCCCGGTCTCTCTCTCAACCCCGGTCTTTCTCACCCCCGGTCACTCTTACCCCCCGGTCTCTCTCTCAACCCCCGGTCTCTCTCTCACCCCCGGTCTTTCTCAACCCCGGTCACTCTCACCCCCAATTTTTCTCACCCCCGGTCTCTCATCATTCCCGGTCTCTCTCAACCCCTGGTCTCTCTCTCACCCCCCGGTCTCTCTCTCACCCCCGGTCTTTCTCACCCCCGGTCACTCTCACCCCCAATTTTTCTCACCCCCAGTCTCTCGTCACCCCCGGTCTCTCTCGCCCCCAGTCACTCTTACGCCCCGGTCTCTCTCTCGCCCCCGGTCACTCTTACCCCCGGTCTTTCTCACTCCCGGTCTCTCTCTCGCCCCTGGTCACTCTCAGCCCCGGTCTTTCTCACCCCCGGTCTCTCTCTCGCCCCCGGTCCGTCTCACACTCGGTCTCTCTCGCCCACAGTCTCTCTTGTCACCCCCGGTCTCTCTCACCCCTGATCTCTCTCACCCCCGGTCTCTCTCACCCCTGGTCTCTCTCGCCCCTGGTATTGCTCTCTCACCCCTGGTCTCTCTCTCACCCCCGGTCTCTCTCTCACCCCTGGTCTCTCTCGTCCCCGGTCTCTCTCGCCCCCGGTCTCTCTCGTCCCCGGTCTCTCTCGCCCCCGGTCTCTCTCTCACCCCTGGTCTCTCTCGTCCCCGGTCTCTCTCGCCCCCGGTCTCTCTCGTCCCCAGTCTCTCTCACCCCCGGTATCTCTCTCACCCCCGGTCTGTCTCGTCACCTGTCTCTATCAACCCTCGGTCTCTTGTCGGCCCCGATCACTCATCACCCCTGGTCTCATGCCCGTGGTCTCTCTCGTCCCTGGTCTGTCTTGCACCCCCACCCCCCCAGTCTCTCTCCCCCCCCGGTCTCTCTTGCCCCTGATCTCTCTCACCCCCGGTATGTCTCGTCGCCCCCAATATCTCTCAGCCCCCGGTCTCTCTCGTCCCCCACTCTCTCTCGCCTCCGGGCTGTCTTGCCCCAGTTCCCTCACCCCCCCGATCTCTCTCTCTCTCCTCCGGTCTCTCTCTCTCCCCCCGCCCCGGTCTCTCTCGTCCCATTATCACTCTGGTCTCTCGTCGGCCCCAGTCTCTCTTACCCCTGGTCTCTCTCGCCCCTGGTCTGTCTCGTCACCCCCAATATCTCTCACCCCTCGGTCTATCGCGTCCCCCACTCTCTCTCGCCTCCGGGCTGTCTCGCCCCATATCCCTCACCCCCCCGGTCTCTCTCTCCCCCAGTCTCTCTCTCGCCCCCCGCCCCGTTCTCTCTCGCCCCATTATCACTCCCGGTCTCTCGTCATCCCCGGTCTCTCGCCCCTGGTCTCTCTCACCCCCGGTCTGACTTGTCGCCTGTCTCTCTCAACCCCCGGTCTCTCATTGGCCCCGGTCACTCTCACCCCCGGTCACTCTCACCCCCCAGTCTTTCTAACCCCCGGCCTCTCTCTCACCCCTGGTCTCTCTCACCCCCGATCTCCCTCACCCCCGGTCTCTCTCACCCCCGGTCACTCTCACACCCCGGCCTCTCTCACCCCCGGTCACTCTCTCGCCCCCGGTCACTCTTACTCCCATTCTTTCGCACCCCCGGCCTCTCTCACCCCTGGTCACTCTCACCCAAGGCTTCTCTCACCCCCTGCTTCTCTCGCCCCCGGTCTTTCTCACCGCTGGTCACTCTCACCCCCGGTATCTCTCTCATCCCCGGCCTCTCTCGCCCCCGGCCTCTCTCGCCTTCGGTCTCTCTCACCCCTGGTCACTCTCACCCCAGCCTCTCTCACTCCCGGTCACTCTCACACCCTGTCTTTCTTACCCCCGACCTCTCTCACCCCCTGCCTCTCTCACGCCCGGTCTCTCTCTCACCCCTGGCCTCTCTTGTCCCCGGTCACTCTCACCCCCGGTCGCTCTCTCGCCCCCGGTCTCTCTCTCACCCCGGTCTCTCTCACCCCCGGTCTCTCTCTCGCCCCCAGTCACTCTTACCCCCCCGGTCTCTCTCGCCCCCAGTCACTCTTACCCCCCGGTCTCTCTCTCGCCCCCGGTCTCTTTCTCACCCCCGGTCTCTCTCGCCCCCAGTCACTCTTACCCCCCGGTCTCTCTCTCGCCCCCGGTCACTCTTACTCCCATTCTTTCTCACCCCCGGCCTCTCTCACCCCCAGTCACTCTTACCCCCCGGTCTCTCTCATGCCCCCGGTCACTCTCACCCCCAGTCTCTCTCTCGCCCCCGGTCTCTCTCTCACCCCCGGTATCTTCCTCGCCCTCGGTCTCTCTCTCACCCCCGGTCTCTATCTCGCCCCCGGTCTCTCTCTCGCCCCCGGTCACTCTCAACCCCGGCCTTTCTCACCCCCAGTCTCTCTCGCCCCCGGTCTCTCTCTCGCTCCCGGTCGCTCTCACCCCCGGTCTTTCTCACCCCGGTCTCTCTCACCCCTAGTCACTCTTACCTCCCAGTCTCTCTCTCACCCCCGGTCACTCTCACCCCTGGTCTTTCTCACCCCCGGTCTCTCTCACCCCTAGTCACTCTTACCCCCCAGTCTCTCTCTCACCCCTGGTCACTCTCACCCCCGGTCTTTCTCACCCCCGGTCACTCTCATCCCCAGTCACTCTTATCCCCCCGGTCTCTCTCTCTCACCCCCGGTCTTTCTCACCCCCGGTCACTCTTACCCCCTGGTCTCTCTCTCAACCCCCGGTCTCTCTCTCACCCCCGGTCTTTCTCACCCCCGGTCACTCTCATCCCCAGTCACTCTTACCCCCCCGGTCTCTCTCTCTCACCCCCGGTCTTTCTCACCCCCGGTCACTCTTACCCCCTGGTCTCTCTCTCAACCCCCGGTCTCTCTCTCACCCCCGGTCTTTCTCACCCCCGGTCACTCTCACCCCCAATTTTTCTCACCCCCGGTCTCTCATCATCCCCGGTCTCTCTCAACCCCTGGTCTCTCTCTCACCCCCCGGTCTCTCTCTCAACCCCGGTCTTTCTCACCCCCGGTCACTCTTACCCCCCGGTCTCTCTCTCAACCCCCGGTCTCTCTCTCACCCCCGGTCTTTCTCAACCCCGGTCACTCTCACCCCCAATTTTTCTCACCCCCGGTCTCTCATCATTCCCGGTCTCTCTCAACCCCTGGTCTCTCTCTCACCCCCCGGTCTCTCTCTCACCCCCGGTCTTTCTCACCCCCGGTCACTCTCACCCCCAATTTTTCTCACCCCCAGTCTCTCGTCACCCCCGGTCTCTCTCGCCCCCAGTCACTCTTACGCCCCGGTCTCTCTCTCGCCCCCGGTCACTCTTACCCCCGGTCTTTCTCACTCCCGGTCTCTCTCTCGCCCCTGGTCACTCTCAGCCCCGGTCTTTCTCACCCCCGGTCTCTCTCTCGCCCCCGGTCCGTCTCACCCTCGGTCTCTCTCGCCCACAGTCTCTCTTGTCGCCCCCGGTCTCTCTCACCCCCGGATTCTCTCGCCCCGGTCTCTCTCGCCCCCAGACTCTCTCGCCCCCATCTGTCTTTGCCCCCGATCTCTCTCGTCCCCGGTCTCTCACGTCGCCCCCGTCTCTTACGACGCCCCCGATCTCTCTCACCCCCGGATTCTCTCGCCCCGGTCTCTCTCGCCCCCAGACTCTCTCCCCCCCATCTCTCTTTGCCCCCGATCTCTCTCGTCCCCGGTCTCTCACGTCTCCCCCGGTCTCTCACGTCGCCCCCGATCTCTCTCGCCCCCGGATTCTCTCGCCCCAGTCTCTCACGTCACCCCCGGTCTCTCTTTCGCCCCGGACTCTCTCGCCCCCAGACTCTCCAGTCCCCGGTCTCTCTCGTCGCTCCCGGTCTCTCTCACCCCCGGATTCTCTCGGCCCGGGCTCTCACGTCACCCCTGGTCTCTCTCTCGGCTCTGGTCTCTCTCATCCCTCCCGTAGGTACCTCTCATTGCCCACGGTCTCTACCGTCACCCCTGGTCTCTCTTATCTCCCCTGGTCTCTCTCGCCCCCCTGTCTCTCGTCCCCACCGGTCTCTAGTGCCCCCGTTCTCTCTCACCCCCTGGTCTCTCATCGCCCCCGGTGCCTCGTCACCCCTGGTCTCCCATCATACCTGGTCACTCTCGCCCCCGGTCTCTCTCGCCCCCGGTCTCTCTTGTCTCCCCGGTCTCTCTTGTCTCCCTTCGGTCTCTCATCCCGATCTCTCTCGATCCGGTCTATATCTCCCCCAGTCTCTCTCACCACCCCCAGTTTCGCTTTTACCTCCTGCACTCTCTCATGGCCCCCCGGTCTCTTTCGCCCCCTGGTCTCTCTCACCCCCGGTCTCCCTCTCGCCATGGTCTCTCTCGCGCCTGGTCTGTCTTGTTGCCAACAGTCTCTCTTGTCAATCTCTCTCTCTCGACACCCCGGTCTCTCTCGTCCCCGGTCTCTCTCGTCCCTGGTCTCTCTCGCCCCCGATCTCTCTCGTCCCCGGTCTCTCTCGCCCCCTGGTCTCTCTCGCCCCCTGTCTCCCTCTCGCCATGGTTTCTCTCTCACTCCCGGTCTGTCTTGTTGCCAACAGTCTCTCTGGTCAATCTCTCTCTCTCGACACCCCGGTCTCTCTCGTCCCCGGTCTTTCTTGTCCCCGGTCTTTCTCGTCGCCGGTCTCTCTCCCCCACCGGTCTCTCATCAGCCCCGGTCTCTCGGTACCCCTGGTCACTCTCACCCCCGATGTCTCTCGTCACCCCCTTTCTCTCACCACCATGGTCTCTCTTGACCCCGGTCTCTCGCGCCCCCCCGGTCTCTCTCGCTGCCCCCGGTCTCTCTCGTCCGTGGTCTCTCTCGCCCCCGGTCTCTCTCGCCCCCCGTCTCTCTTGCTGCCCCCGGTCTCTCTCGCCCCCGGTCTCTCTCACTGCCCCCGGTGTCTCTTGCCCCCGGTCTCTCTCGCCCCCAGTCTCTCTCGCCACCCCGGTCTCTCTTGTTGGCCCTGGTCTCTCTTGTCCCCGGTCTATCATCGTCCCCCCGGTCTCTCACTCAACCCCAATCTTTCTCGTCGCCAGTCTCTCGCCCCCACCAGTCTCTTGTTGGCCCTGGTCTCTCGCTCGCCCACGGTCTCTCTCATCCCTGGTCTCTCTCGCCCCCGGTCTCTCTCGTCCCCGGTCTCTCTCGCCCCCAGTCTCTCTCACCCCCAGTCTCTCTCTCACCCCCGTCTCTCTCTCACCCCCGGTCTCTCTCGCCCCCGGTCTCTCTCGCCCCCGGTCTCTCTCACCCCCGGTCTCTCTCGCTCCCGGTCTCTCTCTCACTCCCGGTCTCTCTCTCACCCCCGGCCTCTCTCACCCCCGGTCTCTCTCGCCCCCGGTCTCTCTCTCACCCCCGGCCTCTCTCACCCCCGGTCTCTCTCGCTCCCGGTCTCTCTCTCACCCCCGGCCTCTTTCACCCCCGATCTCTCTCGCCGCCGGTCTCTCTCTCGCCCCCGGTCTCTCTCATCCCCGGTCTCTCTCGCCACCGGTCTCTCTCTTTGCTCCCCTCGGTCTCTCTTGCCCCTGGTCTCTCTCGTCCCCAGTTTCTCTCGCCCCCAGTCTCTCTTGCCCCCGGTCTCTCTCACCCCCGGTCTCTCTCGTCCCCAGTCTCTATCGCCCCCGGTCTCTCTCTTTGCCCCCCCCGGTCTCTCTCGCCCCCAGTCTCTCTTGTCACCGGTCTCTCTCTTTGCCCCCCGCCCCCGGTCTCTCTCTCCCCGGTCTCTCTCGCGCCCGGTCTTTTTTTTCGCCCCCGGGTCTCTCTTGCCCCCGGTCTCTCTCTTTGCCCCCCGGTCTCTATTGTCCCTGGTCTCTCTTGCCCCTGGTCTCTCTCTCGCCACCCCCAGTCTCTCTCACCCCCGGTCTGTCTCTTTGCCCCCCCGGTCTCTCTCTCGCCACCCCCGGTCTCTCTTGCCCCTGGTCTCTCTCACCCCCAGTCTCTTTCTCGCCCCCGGTCTCTCTCACCCCCGGTCTCTCTCACCCCCGGTCTCTCTCGCCCCTGGTCTCTCTCGCCCCTGGTCTCTCTTGCTCCGAGCCGTTCTCGCCGCCCTCGACCCTGGTCTGTCTCTTTGCCCCCCTGGTCTCTCTCGCCCCCGGTCTCTCTGTTTGCCCCCCTGGTCTCTCTCGCCCCCGGTCTCTCTCTTTGCCCCCCTGGTCTCTCTCGCCCCCGGTCTCTCTCTTTGCCCCCCCCCCGGTCTCTCTCGCCTCCAATCTCTCTCTTTGCTCCCTTGGTCTCTCCCGACCCCGGTCTCTCTCTTTGCCCCATTGGTCTCTCTCGCCCCCAGTCTCTCTCTTTGCCCCCCCCGGTCTCTCTTGCCTCCAATCTCTCTCTTTGCCCCCTTGTTCTCTCTCGCCCCGGTCTCTCTCTTTTCCCCCCCACCCCAGTCTCTCTCACTCCCGGTCTCTCTCTTTGCCCCCCATGGTCACTCTCGCCGCCGGTCTCTCTCTTGCGCCTGGTCTCTCTCTTTGCTCCCCCCCAAGTCTCTCTCACCCCCAGTCTCTCTTGCTGCCCCCGTTCTCTCTCACCTCTCTCTTTGCCCCCCCCCCCGGTCTCTCTCACCCCCGGTCTCTCTCTTTGCCCCCCCGGTCTCTCTCGCCCCTGGTCTCTCTTGCCCCAGGTCTCTCTCGCCCCCAGTCTCTCTCGCACCCCCCCGTTCTCTCTCGCCCCCCGGTCTCTCTCGCACCCCCCGGTCTCTCTCGACCCCGGTCTCTCTCTTTGCACCCCCTGGTCTCTCTCACCCCCGGTCTCTCTCGCCCCCCACCCCCGGTCTCTCTCTCGCCCCCGGTCTCTCTCTCACCCCCGGCCTCTCTCATCCCCGGTCTCTCTCACCCCCGGTCTCTCTCTTTGCCCCTCCGGTCTCTCCTGCCCCCAGTCTCTCGCCGCCCTCGCTTCTCTTGTCCCAGGTCTCTCTCTTTGCCCCCCCGGTCTCTCTTACCACCCCCGGTTTCTCTCGCCCCCGGTCTCTCTCTTTGCCCCCCCCCGATCTCTCTCGCCCCCGTTCACTCTCTTTGCCCCCCTGGTCTCTTTCGCCCCCAGTCTCTCTCGCTGCCCCCGGTCTCTCTCGCCCCCTGGCTCTCTCTTTGCCCCCCCGGTCTCTCTCTTTGACCCGCCCCGGTCTCTCTCGCCCCAGGTCTCTCTCTTTGCACCCCCCCCCGGTCTCTCTCGCCCCCTGGCTCTCTCTTTGCCCCCCCGGTCTCTCTTACCACCCCCGGTCTCTCTCGCCCCAGGTCTCTCTCTTTGCTCCCCCAGTCTCTCTCACCCCCGGTTTCTCTCTTTGCCCTCCCGGTCTCTCTGTTTGCCCCCCCTGGTCTCTCTCGCCCTCTGTCTTTCTCTTTGCCCCCCCGGTCTCGTTCTTTGCCCCCCCGGTCTCTCTCGCCCCAGGTCTCTCTCTTTGCTCCCCCAGTCTCTCTCACCCCCGGTTTCTCTCTTCCCCCCCCCCGGTCTCTCTCACCCCCGGTCTCTCTTGTCCCCGGTCTCTCTCTCACCGCCCCCGGTCTCTCTCACCCCCTGTCTCTCTCACCCCCTGTCTCTCTCCCCCCCGGTCTCTCTCACCACCGATCTCTATCTCGCCGCCCCCAGTCTCTCTCGCCGCCCCTGGTCTCTCTCGGCCCCAGTCTCTCTCTTTGCCACCCCGGTCTCTCTCGCCGCCCCCGGTCTCTCTTGCCCCCAGTCTCTCTCTCGCCCCAGTCTCTCTCGCCCCGGTCTCACTCGCCCCCGGTCTCTCTCGCTGCCCCCAGTCTCTCTGGCCGCCCCCCCCAGTCTCTCTCGCCCCCGGTCTCACTCGCCCCCAGTCTGTCTCGCTGCCCCCGGTCTCTCTGGCCGCCCCCGCTCGCTGCCCCCAGTCTCTCTCGCCGCCCCCCCAGTCTCTCTCGCCCCCAGTCTCTCTTGTCCCCGGTCTCTCTCGGCATCCCCAGTCTCTCCTGCCTCCGGTCTCTCTCTCGCGCCCGGTCTCTATCTCGCCACCCCCAGTCTCTCTCTTTGCCCCCCCCCCGGTCTCTCTCGCCCCCGGTCTTTCTCTTTGCTCCCCCCGGTCTCTCTTGCCCCCGGTCTCTCTCTTTGCCCCCCCCCGGTATCTCTCGCCCCCGGTCTCTCTCTTTGCCCCCCACTCCTGGTCTCTCTCACCCCTGGTCACTTTCTTTGCCCCCCCCCCCCGTTTCTCTCGCCCCCGGTCTCTCTTTGCCCCCCCACAGTTTCTCTCGCCCCCAGTCTCTCCCTTTGCCCCCCCGGTCTCTCTCTTTGCCCCCCGGTCTCTCTCGCCCCCGGTCTCTCTCTTTGCCCCCAAGTCTCTCTCGCTCACGGTCTCTCTCTTTGCCCCCCGGTCTCTCTCGCCCTCGGTCTCTCTCTTTGCCCCCCGGTCTCTCTCGCCCCTGGTCTCTCTCTTTGCCCCCCCGGTCTCTCTCGCCCCCGGTCTCTCTCTTTGCCCCCCAGTCTCTCTCGCCCCCAGTCTCTCCCTTTGCCCCCCGGTCTCTCTCTTTGCCCCCCCCAGTCTCTCTCGCCCCCAGTCTCTCCCTTTGCCCCCCCGGTCTCTCTCACCCCCGGTGTCTCTCTTTGCCACTCGGGTCTGTCTCACCCCCGGTCTCTCTCTTTGCCCCCCCTGGTCTCCCTCTCAGCCCCGGTCTCTCTCTTTGCCCCCCGGTCTCTCTCACCCCCAGTCTCTCTCTTTGCCCCCCAGTTCTGTCTCACCCCCGGGCTGACTCGCCCCAGGTCTCTCGCACCACAACCCCCCAGTCTCTCTCTTCCACGGTCTCTTTCGCCCCCCTGGTCTCTGTCACCCCCGGTCTCTTTTGTCGCCCCCCTGTCTCTCGTCAATCCCGGTGTCTCGTCCCCACCTGTCTCTCTCGCCCCGGTCTCTCGCTTCCCAGTCTCTCTCGTCACTCCCTCTCTCTCGTCCCCAGTGTCTCTTGCCCCAGGTCTCTCTGTTAAACCCTGGTCTGTATCGCCCCGATCTCTCTTGCCCCCCCCACTCTCTCTCCCCCACGGTCTCTCTCACCCCCGTCTCTCTCGTCCCCGGTCTCTCTCCTCGCCCCCAGTCTCTCTCTCGTCCCCTATCAACCCCACGTCTCTCTTTCGCCACGGTCTCTCTCTCTCTCTCGACCCCCAGTCTCTCTCTTTGCACCCCCGGTCTCTCTCTTTGCCCCCCCCGGTCTCCCTCACCCCAAGTCTCTCTTGCCCCCCACCGGTCTCTCTCGCTGGCCCCCCGGTTTCTCTCACCCCCTCTCTCTCTCTCTCCCACGCTCTCTCTTGCCCCTGCTCTCTCTCGCCCCCTCTGGTCTGTCTTGCCCCCTGTCTCCCTTTGCCCTCGTCTCTCTCTCTTGCCCCCAGTCTCTCTCACCCTCTGTCTCTCTCATCACACCCTCTCTCTCACTCCCGGTCTCCCTTGCCCCCGGTCTCTCATCACCCCCGGTGTCTCGTCCCGGTGTCTCTCACCCACAGTCTCTCTCGCCCCCGGTCTCTCTCACCCACAGTCTCTCTCGCCCCCGGTCTCTCTCACCCACAGTCTCTCTCGCCCCCAGTCTGTCTCATTGCTCCCTGTCTCTCTTGCACCCGGCCTCTCTTGCTTCCCGGCCTCTCGCCCCGATCACTCACCCCCAGTCTTTCTTACCCCCGTTTCTCATCACCCCAGGTGTCTCACTCACAGTCTCTCTCGCCCCCGGTCTGTCTCATCGCTCCCTGTCTCTTTAGCACCTGGCCTCTCACACTTCCCAGCCTCTCTTGCTCCTGGTCTCTCTCTTGCCCCCGGTCTTTCTAGCCCCCTGGTCTCTCTCGCAAACCCGTTTCTCTCGCTCCTCGGTTTCTCTCGCTCCCCGGTCTCTCTCGCCCCCGATCTCTCTCGCCCTCCGGGTCTCTCTCTCTCTCTTGCCCCTTGTCTCTCCCATCGTCCCTTGTCTCTCTGGTCGCCCCCGGTCTCTAGCCTGTGGTCACTCTCACCCCCAGTCTCCCATCATTTCTGGTCTCTCTTGGCTCCCCCCTTCCGTGTCTATCGTCAACCCCGGGCTCTCTCGCCTCTGGTCTCACTCGCTCCTGGTCTCTCAGGCGTCCCCTCTCTGTCTCGCCTCCAGTCTCTCTCTTCCCCGGTCTCTCAGGCATCCCTGGTCTCTCTCGCCTCCCACTCTCTCTCGCCCCCCGGTCTCTCTCACCCCCGTTATCATCCGCCCCCCCGGTCTCTAATCGGCCCCAGTCTCTCATCATCCCCGGTCTCTCGCCTCTGGTCTCTCTCGCCCCCGGTCTCTCTCGCCCCCTGTCTCTCTTGTTGCCCACGGTCTCTCGTCCGACCCGGTGCCTTGCCCCCAGTCTCTCTTCCCCCCATCTCTCTCTTGCCCACAGTCTCTCTTGTCACCCCCTCTCTCTTGCCTGCGTCTCTCTCACCCCCCATTCTCTGTCGCTGCCCCCGGTGTCTTGCCCCCGATCTCTCTTCACCCCCACCCTCCCCGTCTCTCTCACCCCCAGTCTCTCTCTCACCCCCGGCCTCTCTCACCCCCGGTCTCTCTCTCGCCCCTGGTCTCTCTCTCACCCCCGCTCTCTCTCACCCCCGGTCTCTCTCACCAATGGCCTCTCTTGCCCCCGGTCTCTCTCTCGCCCCTGGTCTCTCTCTCTCGTCCCCGCTCTGTCTCACTCCCGGTCTCTCTCACCCCTGGTCTCTCTCACCCCCCGGTCTCTCTCGCCCCCGGTCTCTCTCGCCCCCGGTCTCTCTCACCCCGGTCTCATTCACCCCCATCTCTCTCTCTTACCCCCGGCCTCTCTCACCCCGGTCTCTCTCTCGCCCCTGGTCTCTCTCTCACCCCCACTCTCTCTCACCCCCGGTCTCTCTCACCCCCGGCCTCTCTCGCCCCCGGTCTCTCTCGTCCCCGGTCTCTCTCTTGCCCCCAGTCTCTCTTGCCCCCGGTCTCTCTCGCCCACGGTCTCTCTCTCACCCCCAGTCTCTCTCTCACCCCCTCTCTCTCACCCCCTGTCTCTCTCACCCCCCGGTCTCTCTCACCCCCGGTCTCTCTCTCACCTCCGGCCTCTCTTACCCCCGGGTCTCTCTCGCCCCCGGTCTCTCTCTCACCCCCGGCCTCTCTCACCCACCGGTCTCTCTCACCCCCGGTCTCTCTCACCCCCGGTCTCTCTCACCCCCGGTCTCTCTCTCACCTCCGGCCTCTCTCACCCCCGGTCTCTCTCTCACCTCCGGCCTCTCTCACCCCCGGCCTCTCTCACCCCCCGTTCTCTCTCGCCCCCGGTCTCTCTCACCCCCGGTCTCTCTCTCACCCCCGGTCTCTCTCGTCCCCGGTCTCTCTCACCCCCAGTCTCTATCACCCCCGGTCTCTCTTGCCCCCCCGGTCTCTCTAACCCCCCGGGCTCTCTCTCGCCCCCGGTCTCTCTCACCCCCGGTCTCTCTCTCACCCCCGGTCTCTCTCGTCCCCGGTCTCTCTCACCTCCGGTCTCTCTCGCCCCCCCGTCTTTCTCACCCTCGGTCTCTCACACCCCGGTCTCTCTTGCGCCACGGTCTCTCTCGTCACCCCCGGTCTGTCTCGTCTCCCCCCCCCCGTCTCTCTCTTCACCCCCTGTATCTCTCTTCACCCCATGTCTCTCTCACTCCCGGTCTCTCTCTCTCGCCCCGGTCTCTCGAGTCACCACCAGTCTTTCCCGTCGCCCCCAGTCGCTCTCGTCGCTCCCGGTCTCTCTCGCCCCCGATTTCTCTCGCTCCCCGGACTCTCACGTCACCCCCAGTCTCTGTCTCTCTCAGCTCCGGTCTCTTGCGTCGCCCCCCTCTGTAACTTTCGTTGCCCCCGGTCTCTCTCGCGCCACCAGGTCTCCTTCGCCAAACGGTATCTCTCGCCCTGGTTTCTCTCGTTGCCCCCGGTCTCTCGTCACCCCTGGTCTCTCTTGCACTCGGTGTCTTACACCCTCCGGTCTCTAATCGGTCCCGGTCTCGCGTCACCCGTGGTCTCTCACCCCCGATCTCCCTTGCCCCCGGTCTCTCTCACCCCTGGTCTCTCTCGCCCCCGGTATCTCTCTCCCGACCTGGTCTCTCTCTCACCCCCGGTCTCTCTCACCCCTGGTCTCTCTCACCCCCGGTCTCTCTCACCCCTGGTCTCTCTCGCCCCCGGTCTCGCTCTCACCCGCAGTCTCTCTCACCCCCGGTCTTTCTCACCCCTGGTCTCTCTCGCCAATGGTCTCTCTCTCACCCCCGGTCTCTCTCTCACCCCCAGTCTCTCTCTCACCCCCGGTCTCTCTCACCCCCGGTCTCTCTCTCACCCCCAGTCTCTCTCAACCCCGGTCTCTCTCATCTTCGATCTCTCTCTCACCCCCAGTCTCTCTCACCCACGGTCTCTCTCGTCCCCGGTCTCTCTCACCCCCAATCTCTCTCACCCCCAGTCTCTCTCACCTCCGGTCTCTCTCCTTGCCCTCGGTCTCTCGCCCCCTGGTCACTCTCGCCCCCGGTCTCTCTTGTTGCTCCCGGTCTCTCTCGCCCCCCGTCTCTCTCTTGTTGCCCCCGGTCTCTCTCTCTTGTCTCCGGTCTCTCTTCCATTCCCGGTCTCTCTCTCCCTAGGTCTCTCTCGTCCCCCGTCTCTCTTGTCACCCCCCTCTCTCGCCCCCGGTCTCTCTCGCTCCAGTTTCTCTGACCCCCCGTGTCTCTCTCCCCCCCGGTCTCTCTCTCACCCCTGGTCTCTCTCACCCCTGGGGTCTCATCGCCGTCAGCCTCTCATCGACCCAGTCTCTCATCACACGCAGGCTCTCGCCCTCGGTCTCTCGACCCGGTCTATCTCGCCCCCGATCTCTCTCACCACCCTCGGTGTCTCTCTTGCCCCCCTGTCTCTCTCTCTCCCCTGGTCTCTAACTCTCCCGGTCTCTCTCGCCCCCGGTCTCTAAATCTCCCCAGTGTCTCTCACCCCTGGTCTCTAATTCTCCCCGGTCTCTAACTCTCCCCGGTGTCTCTCGCCCCCGGTCTCTAACTCTCCCCGGTCTCTCTTGTCCCCGGTCTCTAAATCTCCCCAGTGTCTCTCGCCCCTGGTCTCTAATTCTCCCCGGTCTCTAACTCTCCCCGGTCTCTCTCGCCCCCGGTCTCTAACTCTCCCCGGTCTCTCTCTGGCCCCCGGTCTCTAACTCTCCACGGTCTCTCTCGCCCCCGGTCTCTAAATCTCCCCAGTGTCTCTCGCCCATGGTCTCTAATTCTCCCCGGTCTCTAACTCTCCCCGGTCTCTCTCGCCCCCGGTCTCTAACTCTCCCCGGTCTCTCTCGCCCCCGGTCTCTAACTCTCCCCGGTTTCTCCTCGCCCCCTGTCTCTAACTCTCCCCGGTCTCTCTAGCCCCGGTCTCTAACTCTCCCTGGTCTCTCTCGTCACCGGTCTCTCTCTCAGCCCCGGTCTCGCATTGCCCCCGGATTCTCTCCCGCCCCTGGTCTCACATCCCCACCCCCGGTGTCTGTCTGCCCCGTTCTCTCTCGTCGCGCTCGGTTTCTCGTTGCCCACGGTCTCTCTCATCCCCCGGTCTCCCTCGGTCCTGGTCTCTCTCGTCGTCTCCTGTCTTGCTCACCTCCCGTCTCTTTTGTCGCCCCCGGTCTCTAACTCTCCTCGGTCTCTCTTGCCCCCGGTCTTTAACTCTCCCCAGTCTCTCTCGCCCCCTTTCTTGAACTCTCCCCAGTCTCTCTCGCCACCTGTCTCTAACTCTCTCCGGTCTCTCATCGCCCCGGTCTCTCTCTCCCCTCGATATCTCTCACCCCCAGGGTCTCTCTTGTCCCTGTTCTCTCTCGCCCCCAGTCTCTCTCACCCCCAGTCTCTCTTGTCATCCCCGGTCACTCATCAGCCCCTATCTCTTGCCCCCAGTCTCTCTCGCCCCGGACTCTCTCGCTCCTTGTCTGTCTCGTCGGCTCCTGTCTTGCTCACCCCCCGGTCTCTCTCGTCACCCCCTCTCTCTTGCCCCAGGTCTCTCTCACTCCCGGTCTCTTTAATCGCCTCTGGTCTGTCTCGCCCCAGTCTCTCTCACCCCCCCCGCCCCTGGTCTCTCTCGCCCCCTCCCCTCCCCGCTCTCGCCCCCCCCGTGTCTCTCGCCCCAGCCTTGCCCACCCCGGTCTCTCTCTGCCCCTTCTCTCTCTCGTCACCCCCCGTCTCTCTCATCATCCCTGGTCTCTCTCGTCGCCTCCAGTCTCTCGTCACCCCCTCCATCTCGCCCCCAGTTGCTCTCATCCCCCGAGTCTCTCATGTTCCTGGTTTCTCACGTCACCCTCGGTCTCTCTCGCCTCTGGTCTCGCATGTCCCCGGTTTCTCTCGTCGTCCCCAGTCTCTCTCTCGTCCCCGTCTGTCTCGCCCCCCCTCACTCAGTCGGCCCCCTCTCTCTCTCGCACCCGCTCCCTCTCTTCCCCCCTCTATCGGCCCCTTTTTTTTCGCACCCCACCTCGCCCCCCTCTCTCTCTAACTGCCTCTCTCTCTCTCACTGCCTCTCTCTCTCATCACCCCCTCTCTCTCGCCCCTGGTCTCTTTTGCCCCCACCCCCACCCCCAGTCTCTCACGGCCCTGGTTTCTCTCGTCGCCCCGGTCTCTCTCGTCCCCAGTCTCTTTCATCACCTCCAGTCTCTCGTCACCCCCCTCTCTCTCTCACCCCTCTGTCTCGCTAGCGCCCCTCTCTCTCTTGCCCCTCTCTCTCATCCCCCCTCTCTCGCACCCCTGTCTCTCTTGCCTCGCCTCTCTCCCCCTCCCCCTCTCGGCCTCCCCTCCCTTGCCCTCCTCTCTGTCGCAACCCCCGTTTCTCCCACCCCTTTTGTCCGTCCCCTCTC
This sequence comes from Chiloscyllium punctatum, assembly GCF_047496795.1. Classification (NCBI taxonomy): domain Eukaryota; kingdom Metazoa; phylum Chordata; class Chondrichthyes; order Orectolobiformes; family Hemiscylliidae; genus Chiloscyllium; species Chiloscyllium punctatum. The sequence continues at coordinate 76,656,489 of NC_092752.1, read as the reverse complement.
TCTCTCGCCTGCCTCCTCTCTCTCTCTTGCCCCTCTCTCTCACCCCCCTGTCTCTTGTCCCCCCACCCTGTCTCTCCCTGCTCTTTCACACTCTCTCGAATCACTGTCGCCTCATCTCCCTTTCTCTCCTCCCTCTCTCTCATTCTCGCCTCTGTCTCTCTCTCTCTCTTTCTCTTGCTGCTATCTCCCTCCCTCTCTTGCCCCCTCTGTTTGCCCCTCTCTCGTTCCCTCTCTCAACTCCATCCCTATCTCCTCTCTCTCTCTCAGGGAGGGAGAGAGGGAAGAGTGGAGGCAGGTGGAGAAACCGGGACTGGGGGTGTGTGAGATAGAGACGGGGGAATGAGTGAGAGTGAAAAGGAGAGGTGTTGAGAAGGAAAGAGTAAGCAGAGATAGAGAGGGAGAGCAATGAGGAGAAAGGGTAGGGGAGAGGAAATGGGGAGTCCAGGTTGAAGTGGGGGGGGGAACAGAGGGAGTTAAACCCAGCTCCTGAACTCAGGGCGCGATGCCCTCCCCTTCCCTGAGGACCAGGACCTGGGGCTGAGTCTGTCTCTCTCCAGCTCAGCTTCTCCAACACAAAGACACACAACAACATCGGTCACTCTGCTGCTCGGCACGCTTTAATCAACATTTTTATTGTTTACAAATGGAAGTGATGGATACAGTCAGTGGGATGGTGCCTTTTCTCACTGGCCCCTGAGTTGTGAGAAACATTGAAATGTTTCCCTGTAACCCCCCTGGGGGATAAGGATGGACAAACCAGCGCTACCCTCAGTCTGTTACCATAGCGACAGGCTACTCCATCGCTGAAACACTGAACTGAAATGAGAAAATCCCGGATGTATTGATTAATGAGGGAATTTGATGGATGGATGGATTTGGGTGAAGGGATATTTCAGCACATTCTTCAGCTGCTGCCTGAACTTAGTCTGGGTCACGGCATAAATCGCGGTGTTTGTGCAGCAACTGAGGAGCTGCAGCATGAAGCCCAATTCCTGCACAAAGGGATCGAGATACACAGGGGTATCCACAATCCACGACATCCGGTACCATATAGAAAACAGCATGAACGTTGACCATAACAGGATGAAATTGGCCGAGATCACAAACAGTAAAATGATGGATTTTTTTCGGTTTCTCATTTCTGTGTCAGACTGAGCGTCCCCATTGGTGTGAGCGCGGAGTCTCCTGCGGGCTCTGCTGGTCACTAAAATGTGTCTGACGGTGAGAACATTGAGCAGCAGAATCAGGAGACATGGGACACACGGGGTTAGAATGTGGTGGAGGAACACGATCGTGACCCAGGCACTGGAGAATAGAACAGCGACTGTTACATCACAAAACCAGGGGAGGTTGTGCAGCAAATACTGAGTCGTGAACATAAAATACCACAAAATGTTCTTTAAACAGCTCAGCACAGTCACTGCTCCCAGAACCACAGCCGCCGTTTTCTCACTGCAATATTTACTTTTCAGCTTCTGGCAACAAATGGCCACAAACCGATCAAAGGTGAAAGTGACGGTGAACCAGACAGAGCAGTCAGTGGCTGCATAAAGCAGGACGGCGTGGATATTACACACGGGGACGGAGTCCCTCAGGAAATAAAACTGTTCCCGATAAACAATGGGAATGTGTCTCAGGATCAGGTCGAGGATAATGACCAGGAGATCCGCCGCTGCCATGGCCCCCAGGTAACGTCTGACACATGGAGACAATCCACAATCTTCATAAAGCAGGATGTAGATGGTCACTACGTTAACTGTGAGGAAGGAAAACAAACCCATTATCCATCAGCCTGGAGGCAAAGGTACCCGTTTGATCGGGGACCCAGTGAGATTTTCTAATGTGTCCCTGTATTCAGGGATTTATTAAAATAATTGGAGCTGGAATAACAAATGGGAAGGTCGGAATTACTGACAAAAATGTGACATAAACCACAAGAAACCCTCCCTCCCCAAACACACAGAGACACATCCATAAGGACAGATGGTTTCTAGAACATTCCCACACACTCGACCACTCGAGAGCAGACACAGGTCACTCCTTCCCAGTTCCTAATACGGAGGGTGGGAACGTTGCTGTCCTGAAGGATTCTCTCCCAGTTTCCTGAAGACATACGGAGTTTGGGAATTCCTGTATTTTGGTCTAAATTGTGGTCGATCCTGTGTCGTGGAGAAATGTAAACGCAGGGAAAACGTATCCACCCCTTTAACTGCCTGAGGGTCCTTCGGAACAGTGTCTCCTTCTCCCTGGAAAGGGATCTCTTCCCTCGGGATCTTATCATTTGTTCAATTCACTGACGTCCGGCCGTTCACAAACAATGTCAGGGACAGAACGTTCTGGGGAATGTCAGTTATAGAATGTCGGGGACAGAACGTTCCGGGGAATGTCAGTTAAATAATGTCGGGGACAGAATGTTCCCGGGAACTCCTTGACCTGTCCATGACCTTCCCCCACATCCACCCGACCCTCCTTTCTGACCTATCACCTCTCCCCCTGTAAACCGGAAGCCATTCCCCCCCCCCCCCACCACGCAGCATGTAGGACTGAGTACAACGACACAGTACGTTGATCTGTAAACCAGGAGCAGTTACCCTCCCAGCATGTAGGACTGTGTACACAACCGCCCCCCCAGTGCATTGATCTGCAAACCAGGATAAGTTACCCTCCCAGCATGTAGGGCTATGTACCCCACCCCAGTGCATTGATCTGTAACCCAGGAGCAGTTACCCTCCCTGCATGTAGGTCTGTGTACCCCACCCCAGTGCATTGATCTGTAACCCAGGAGCAGTTACCCTCCCAGCATGTAGGACTGTGTACCCCACCCCAGTGCATTGATGTGTAACCCAGACGCAGTTACCCTCCCAGCATGTAGGACTGTGTACACCACCCCAGTGCATTGATGTGTAACCCAGGTGCAGTTACCCTCCCAGCATGTAGGAACGTATCTGTCCCCCCAGTGCATTGCTCAGTAACACTGTGTTAGATCCCTGTCCAGTGTGGGGAAACTTGCAGCCCATGTTGGAACTGACAGTATGTACAGCTCCTACCCATTTACAGCTCCATAGCTCCATTGTTGCCCTGACAAGGGGGTGCCGTGGGTGTGAACATCACTTCCAGAGAGAGATAGCGGGGGAATCAGTTTAAATATCACCACATGGGGCGGGGTTTGGGGTATAGACAGAGGGGGAGACTGCGAGACAGTGTCATGGAAGGATGTGTTCCCAGGTTTCAGAATGCAGAAATGTAGACACTTTGATTGCATCCTGTAACATGAGCCAGTCTTCCCAGGAAAGATGGGAAAATGGGATAGTTGAGCATTTGCACTACAGCTTTGTAAATGGGAGTTGTTTCAACAGAATCTATGATTCACTAGGCTGAATCAATAAAAAAAAACTGTCTCAGTGACATTTTCCCTTAGTCTGACAGAACGATTATCTGCACAATGCTGAGCTAGTTTCCTGGTGCTATCGGATCAAACTCACCTCATTAACAACCCAGCCCACCCCATGGTGTCCCTTTCATTCAATGCCAGCCCGATTCTCCCACCCATCATGGCTGGAGGTACTCACCATCTCCCGGTTGACCCTGGATATTCATTGTTCTCTGACACTGGGGCAATCTATAAAAGGCCAATGAGCACACGGTTGCACTTTCTCAGTGAGGAGCTGCCCTGCGCAGTTTACCCTGAGCATGGGGGATAAGGGGCAATTACACTGCGGTTTGTCGACAGGGGCACGGAGGTCCTGGTGGATGGGCTAGTACAGAGGGGGACCATTCTCTTCCCAGAGGGTCCACACCACCAGACCCACTGATCATGCAATCTTCTTCCTGACCTCTCCGCCCCCACCCCATTCCGGCCTATCACCCTCACCTTGACCTCCCTCCAAATCTCGCATTCCCAACGCCACTCCCCCAAGTCCCTCCTCCCTACCTTTTATCTTAGCCTGCTGGACACACTTTCCTCATTCCCGAAGAAAGGCTTATGCCTGAAACGTGGATTCTCCTGTTCCTTTGATGCCTCCTGACCTGCTGCGCTTTTCCAGCAACACATTTTCAGCTCTGATCTCCAGCATCTGCAGTCCTCACTTTCTCCTCGGATAATAAGCAGTTAAGTGAAAGAGGGTCCCAGAGTTTGTGAAGTTTTGATGTAAAGTGTTCACTTTCAGAGTGAAAAAATAAATTGATGTTTTTATTTAAACAGTGGAATTTTGGAGTTCTCTGTCCCTCATATTTTAACAGTTTACGAGGCGAATTGAGCATTTCTTTATATTTAGTTTAAGTTACCAGATGAGCTTCATGCCGTGTCCTAACAATTCCTGTCAGTATATGTGTGTGTCTCTGTGTGGGGCACGTCTGGCTGTCCCTGTGGTGCTTAAAGTGATGCAATGCCACCCTCTGCTGGCCTCCCCACGCCACTGCACAGGCATTAGCAGAGGGTGAAAACCAACAGGGATTATTTCAGAGATGAGGAGACTGTGTGTGGAGTACTAAATGATCTGGATGGGTCCTAAATGGGTTCAGGCAACTGCTCACAGCACCATCCAAACTGATGTCTGATCCATGTACTGATCTAAATGTCCTTTAAACGATGTAACTGTCCCTGCTTTCACCGCTTGCTCTGCAAGTTTATTCCACACACAAGCCAGATTCTGTCTAAAATAATTAACTCTTATGGCTTTTGTAAATCTTTTTCCTCGCACCTTAAAATGTACCTCAGTTTTGAATCCCCAACTCTAGGGAAAAGACATCAGCCCTTCAGCTTATCTGTACTACTCATTATTTTGTAAACTTCTGTGAAGTTGCCCCTTAACCTCATCCTCTCCAGTGAAAAAAGTCCCAGCATACCCAGCCTCTCGTTATCGCTCACTCCCTGCATTCCCAACAACATCCAGGTTCATCTGTTCTCAATCCTCTCCAGCTTAATAATATCAAGGTCAATAATATCAAAGTGAATAGTCAAGGTATTTTCTAAGGGTAGGGGAGACCAAAACTGGCGGGCATAGGTTTAAGGTGAGAGGGGAAACATTAAAGCGACCTAAAGGGCAGCTTTTTCACCCAGAGGGTGGTGTGCCTATGGAATGAGTGGGCAGGATGACCAGACTGGACACAGTATTCCAGAAGAGGTCTCACCAATGTCCTGTACAACCTGAACATGACATCCCCATTCCGATACTCAAAGGATCTGACCAATGAAGACACGTGTGTTTATCACCTTCTTAACCGCACTATCTATATGAGATGCAAATTTTAAAGAATTAAACCTGACGGAATAGGTGTTTATTCTACAACACTGCCAAAGGCTCCAGTTTTAATTGTATAGGTCCTGCTCTTTTTTGATTTACCAACTCCAGTACTTCGCATTAATCCAAACTAAACTCCATCAGCCACCCCTCAGCCCAGTGTGTGATATTACTGCCACCTTCCCTCCCCCTTCAATTTTAAAACGCCCATCCCTCTCCAGACGGCCTGCACACTGCGGGCTTGATTTTCACAAAGAACCTGAGCTTGGTTTGCCTTGTGCGGTTAGGGGGAGGAGAGACAGATTGCAGACACAGTCAGTGGGGAGGAGAGGCTGGACAGTAATCAGCGGCCAGGAAGAGGGGAGTCGCACATTAGAGTTGGGTAAGAGTGATCGGTGTTTTGTGACCAGAAATTAAGCTCTTCTTTCGTCTCTGCTGTTCAGTAATAAATATCCATTTGAGACCCTTCATTGGGCAGAGTGTGTCTGCAGGATTTCTTTCCGAAATATTGCAGACCACAGATAATAGCGATTAATCAATGGTATAGCACGTCACTCAATATCCTACAGTTGAGACAAATATCTTGCATTTGTTTCACAATACAAAGTGTTTTGTGTAGTTCAGTAATGGGAACCTGATTATAATAAATCCACACCGAGCTGAAAGTGGGCACTAAAATATGACCCAAAATCTGGGTATAGTAATGTAGTGGGTAGTGTCCCTGTCTCTGAGCCAGAACTCTGGATTTGATTCCAATTCCTGAACTTGTGTGGTAGTGTTCCTAGCTCTGGGCTAGAAGGCCTGGATTTAAGTCCTGCATGTTGCAGAGGTATGTCACATCATGTCAGGACAGGCTGATGAACAAACACACAGGAGAATACTGTGACAGCTTTATGGGTATTGCTGAGTGACGCTAGTCCCTCCCTCTGGGCACAAAGGTCTCGGTGTAAATCCCACAGAAGTTTCTCATGATACATCTGAACAAACTGATTAAAATGGATTTAGAATTGTGACTTGATGGATAAGGGAGCGGTGTCAGTATTGAGTTTCAGAATTTAGGCCCAGGATGACTGAACGTACAGCTAATCGTGTTGATTGGAGTCACATTTCGCAGCAGTAGTGGTTTATAAAATCAGAATGGTCATGGATAGGGTGAGTAGTCAGGGTTTATCCCCAGGTTAGGGGCGTCCAAAACTAGAGGGCATTGTTTGAAAGTGAGAGGGGAAAGATTTTGATGAGGCCGAAAGGACACCTTTTCACACAGAGAATAGTGTGTGTATGGAATGAGCTCCCAGAGGAAGTGGTGGAGGCTGGTACAACTACAGCATGTAAAAGGCATCTGGATGCTGACAGACCTGCCGAGCTTTTCCAGCAATTTCTGCATGTGTTAAAAAATGCACAGGTATTTTAACATTTTAACACAGGTATTCTGAATAAATTAAATATTTTATTTTTTTTAATGACGCAGGGCCATGTAAACATATTTGAAATCAGTCGAGACCATTGTCTGCGAAGGGTATGGCTCTGTGTATGACAGCAGCAATGATGCACCTACATGGAACAGGGAATGTGATGGAGACATAGTTTGGACAATGTACAAGGAGACCTCACATGGTCCAGTTTGGGAGAGAATGACATTATTGTGTGATTCAACTCAGAGAGGGAGAAAATGTAATCTGCCTGAGAAGGAATGTCCGATTACACTCTCTCTCCTTCATTGTTCCTCATCACAACAATGTTTGCAAGCTAAAAAAAAAATCTACAGTCATCGTTACTTTTAAAGAATCACTGCAGTGTTGAAACAGGCCCTTCGGCCCAACAAGACCATACCAACTTTCCCAACCCATTTCCCTATATTTGCCCCTGACTAATGCACTTAACCAAGAATTCCCCGAACACTACAGACAATTTAGCATGACCAATCCACCTAACCTACACAGTTTGAGCAGTGGTAGGAAACTGGATCACCCATTAAAAGCTCACACGGTCAAGGGGAAAATTGCAATTTTCACACAGTCACCCAAGGCTGGAATCGAACCCAAGTCCCTGGTGCTGGGAGGCAGCAGTGCTAACGACCGTGCTGCCATTTGGGTGATCCTGACCAGAATTCACTGGAATCTCCTCAGTGCCTAAAGCAAAGGGAATTCAACCAAATCCAACTCTTCCAGGATGAAATCCCATTGCTAGCAGCTGTGTGCGTACAATATCTTAAGAAGCAGAATAACGTTTTGGAAAATCTCAATTTTTACTTTTGTCATGAGTTCCAATAATATTTGGACAAAATTCTTTCAAATTAATTTGCAGAAATTTTGTTAATCTGTGTTGTGTTTGTGTGTGTGTGTGTATGTGTGTGCATTTGTTTATGTGTTTGTGTGTGTGTGTGTGTTTAGAATGGGAAATATTAGACCATAAGATATAGGAGTGGAAGTAAGGCCATTAGGCCCATCGAGCTCACTCTGCCATTTAATCATGGCAAATGGGCATTTCAACTCCACTTACCCGCATTCTCCCCGTAGCCCTTAATTCCTTGTGACATCAAGAATTTATCAATCTCTGCCTTGAAGACATTTACCGTCCCAGCCTCCACTGCACTCTGCGCCAATGAATTCCACAGGCCCACCACTCTCTGGCTGAAGAAATGTTTCCGCATTTCTGTTCTGAATTGACCCCTTCTAATTCTAAGGTGTAACGGAAACAATTTCTTAGCATCCACCCTTTCCAAACCATTGATTATATAATTGCAATACCCAAACAGTTTGCCATTCAGCTTTCCACAATAGTTTGAGTAACATTGCTCTGGATCATAAACGTGTTGTTTTATCAGATTAAAGAAACTCGCCTGACTTATTCCTAAAACTGACCCTGACCCAGTCTGAGACCGATATCATCGGCCATATCACTAACTTGGTTACATTTAACATTTGTTGTGAGCAGTGGAGCAGTCGGACTAGAAAAGGAAACAGTGACCCAAAAAAGCTGGGGAACTATAGACCCGTGAGCCTGATGTCAGTCGTGGGTAAGTTGTTGGAGGGGATTCTGAGGGACAGGATTTACATACATTTGGGAAGGCAAGGGCTGATCGGGGTAGACAATGTGTCTTTCTGCATGGGAAATCATGTCTCATTAATTTGATTGAGTTTTTTGAAGAGGGGACAAAGAAGATTGATGAAGGCAGTTTGGTAGACATTGTCTATATGGACTTCAGCAAGGTGTTCATTTAAAGAACAAAGACCAAAGAAAATTGACAGCCCAGGAACAGGCCCTTCGCCCTCCAAGCCTGAGCCAATCCAAACGTACTGTCTAAATCAGTCGCCCAATTCCTAAGCATCTGTATCCCTGTACTCCCCACCTACTCATGTATCTGTCCAGACGCATCTTAAATGAATCTACCGTGCCTACCTTTACCACCTCTGCTGGCAACACGCTCCAAATGCCCACCACCCTCTGTGTGAAGTACTTACCGCGTGTATCCCCCTTAAACATTCCACCTCTCACTTTGAAAGCACGACCTCTCGTTATTGAATCCTTCACCCTGGGAAAAAGCTTGTCTCTGTCCATCCTGTCTATACCCTTCATGATTTTGTAAACCTCAATCTGGTGCCCCCTCAATCTCCTTTTATCTAGTGAAATTAAACTGAACTTACTCAGCCTCTCTTCATAGCTGGTATTTCATTCTGATTGTTAGACAGATGAGTAAGGTTCGGTCACAACGGATACAGAGGAAGCTCGTCACAATTGGCTTGAAGGAAGAGGGGTATTTTTCAGCCTGGAGGCTTGTCAGCAGCAGTGTGCTGTAAGAATAAGTACTGAGGTCACTGCATTTCATCATTTATGTAAAGGATTTAGATGTGAATATTGGGGCAATAGTTAGTAAGGTTACAGATGACATCTGAAAGGTGGTGTAGTAGATTATCTCAGAGTACAACAAGACCACAATTAGATGGGACAAAGGGGCAAGGAGTGACAGATGAAGTTTAATTTAGAAATTTTACGAGGTTTTGTATTTTGTGAACGCACACCTGGACAGGAATTATACACTTAATGATAAGGTCCTGGGGCGTGTTGTAGGACAAAGGGACATAGTACTGCAGGAAAAATGTTCCTTGAATGTGCACTCGCAGGTAGACAGAGTGGTGCAGAACACATTTGGCACATTTGCCTTAATCAGTCAGAGCATTGAGTATAGGAGTTGTGGTGGGATGTTGTATCTGTACAGGACGTTGTGAGGCCACTTTAAGAATACTGCGTACAACTCGGTTTTCTGCAGAAATAACTTACCCGGATGTTCCAGGACTGGAGGTTTGAGCTTTAGTGAGAGGTTGATTACGTTAAGGTGCTTTCTCCTGGAGTGTCAGAGGCTGAAGGGTGACATTATAGAGGTTTATAAAACCATCAGGGGCATGGACATTCTGAACAGCCACGTTCTGTTCTCCAGGATAGCGGAGTCCAGTACAAGAGGGCATAGGTTGGAGGGGAGAGGGTGAATGACTTAGAAGGGACCTGAAGGTAAATATTCCACACAGAGAGTAGTGTGTGTACAGAAAGTGCTGTCAGAGGAAGTGCTGAAGGCGGTTACAATCGAACATTTAAAAAGTATCTGAAAGAGGAGAGATATTTACCAAATGCTGGCAAATGGGACTGGATCAGATTTGATATCTGATCGGAATGAACAGATTGGACTAACGGGTCTGTTTCCATTCTGAATGACTCTCGGATTCTATAAGAAAGATGTTGAATAATTCTGAAAGGACCTTCCAAGTGGGAATTCGCTTCAGTGGAAGGTTATCGTGCCTCTATGTTCACATTGATTGAAAGCTGCATTAGTTAAATATTTGACAGGGAAGTGAGTCACGGATAATGGGATATAGACAGGAAAGTGGGGCTGAGACCACAACCTGATCAGCCACAATTTTACTGCCTGGTGGAGAAGGCTCAAAGTATCTAATGACCCACTCCTGATCCTCACTCCCATGTTTCTGTGTTCCATTCAGCCCCTCAAACCTGTTAGACAGGAGCAGTTGGAGGCCACTTACTCCTATAATCTGGTGCACAGAAACAGAGGAGACCATTCAGTCCCTCAATACTGTCACACATGCTTTGAAGTGATTTGGGAAATGTAATTGCAAAATCCAGGCACAGGTATGAAAGAGGCTCCTCATCTCTCTTTAAAGAGCTTCCCCTCTCTGCAACTTGTGATTCATTTGTTGGTCATGTTGTAGACCCAGATTCACTGAGAATACAGCCCCCATACCTCAACCAGAGTTGGCTCACAAAATCCTCTGGTCTCCCTGTCTGCAACATTCAGTAATTGCACATTCATGAAAATAACACCCACTAACTCTCCACTAACAGAATGGGAGAACATCAGGAACAGGGACAGGTCATTCACCCCCCCCCCCCCCCCCCCAAGCCTGCCTTGCCCTTCACTAAGATCATTACTGATCTGCTCTTGGTCTCAAATCCTCTTTCAAACCCAATTCTTCATCGCCCTCACCTCTCTGTCAGGTCAATATCCATCTAGCTCCTCTTCAAATACTTTCAGCCATCTAGCTTCCCGAACACTCTTGAGAACAGAAATCCTGACATTCAATCCCACCTGTTTGAAGAAAACACTTGCTGCTCCTATATCATGGTTTATTGATATGAACAAAAGAGATTGACTCAAGGGTTCAGGTAAAAATGACCGACCCTGATATCAAGGCAGTGGTTGACGTCTGTTGACATCAAGGATCTTAACAAATCTTAACTTAATGGGAATCAGAGTAACCTCTCCAGTGTTTGGGGTCAAACATGGAACAAAGGAAGATGTTCATCATCTCAGTCCTGGGTCACCTCTGTGGGAGATCCTCAGGGTAGCTTCATCTTCACAAACATCTTCAGCTGCTTCATCAATGTCTCCCCACCCTCACCCTCCCTACCATAAGATCAGAAGTGGGGATGGTCACCGAAGATGCCACAATGTTCAGAACATTTAGTTCCCCCGTCAGCTCCTGAACTAGTCTGTGTCCGTGTGCAGCAAGACCCAGACACCATTGAGACTTGTGCTGTTAAATGGTCCGTAACATTCATCTACCAGCGCTGCCTGTCACTGCACATTGCCACAGTAAAATAAGAGTTCATTCAGTACCTCATGCTGGTTTCACAGGAATATGAGGAAGTCATTCAGCCCATTGACACTATTGGAGAAGAACAGGGACAGCCTATTCAGTGCCTCCAGCCTATTACTCAGGAAGAGAAGGAGTCTAGTGTGATGGACCACATGAGAGCCCCTCGAAAATATTTGAAGGCGGTCACCTAGACTCTATATTTTTTTTATTTTAAAGGGAATATAAAGTGACTGTTCCAGATGCAATGTGACAGGTCAAACTACTTGGTGTGAAGCTAAACACTATTTATTGAAACGGGAAAGATAAAATGAAAGCAAAGAAAGAGGAATTTAGAAAATCATAATTCCATTAGACAAGTTAACAGAATAACAAATCTAGGAACTATTACTAATGAACTGTACCCATATAGGAAAATCCCCAAAACACCGCCCCTGGCAGAAAGGAAAATTCAGACACAGATCGTCACAAACATTTCTCTAATCCGGGAATTAAAAACAGTACCAAGAGAAAATTCAGAGAGAGTAGCACCCAGGAGATAGTCACTGAAGATTCCAACTCTGTGCAGACCCCAATAGTTTCTGATGTTACTGAGAAAGCAAAACCCAGAGATCCTAATCTGTGAGAGCTGGCCACACCCATTCAGGCTGCATTAAAATAACCCCAAGACCTCCCTAGCTGTTTACTCAGTGTCCTTAACTAACCAGTTTGGTAACGATCATTCAATCTCTCTCTGAAAAGAAACCAGGACAAAATAACCTCTCAAAGCCTGCAGCATCATCACACTTGTGAGTACATCGAGCTGTCAAACAGGAACCAGGGGCAACCCAATCAGGCCTTGGTCCTGTCCAATCGGAAGAGCAAGAAGCCATTCAAACCATTGAGTCTCTTACACAGGAACAGGAGGAGGCCATTCAGCCTCTAAAGCCACTTCCACAGCAACAGGATGAGGCCATTCAGCTCCTTCAGTCTCTTAAACAGGAACAGGAGGAGGCCATTCCCCCCTCAACGCACTTGCAAAGGGACAGAATGAGGTAATTGATGCTGATTCCTGATGAATGACTTATGCCCAAAACGTGGATTCTCCTGCTCCTCGGAGCTGCCTGACCTTCTGTGCTTTTCCAGCAATCTACTGTCTACTACAATCTCCAGCATCGGCATTCCTCACTGTCTCCAGATTGATGCTCCAACATGATGAACAAGTGGAGCAGATGCACATTAGTGCACAGACAGACTGCTCCACGTTGTTCCTCCTGGCTCTGTTGCTCATGATAAACACGTGGGACTTTAACGTGGTTTTCTAGTGTTGAGGAGGGAAGCCATATGACTTGTGTGAAGTCTCAAGAAGGCACCTTCCATCTCTGAGAAGCCAGCCTTTCTCTATGCAGGGTGGAAGCTGGTGGGAATGGTTACCTGTTTCAGATCGAAGGTATTATGGCTGATGTTGGGGATTGTGAACAACATGGCGTTCAGTACGGGTTCACATGCCAACAGCACAATAACATGGGGAGAGTTAATTTAGGCATATAAACTATTAGAAAAGTCACTTTAGACTGATGAATCGACTCTCTGTGTTCAAATAATGCTGATCTTGCTCATGTTGATCTTTAAGAGTGCTTGTCTTGTGCAGTGTATCCTGTATGCCTTACTCTGTCCAAGTCTATTTCTACCCTATGATCTGTCTGGCCATGCTTACTATGATCTGCCTCCACTGCTCATAAATAAAGTGTTTCCCTGTACTGAGGTACACGTGACAATAAATCAGATCAATCAATCCTGAGTAAAGTATGGAATGTCTCACCCTATCAATGTGTCTTTTGGAAATATACCTGCTACACCTCGTGTTTCAGCGTCACCATTTCAGATTTTACAGCTCTGCAGATTAAACTCTCAGGTTCTTCACTCTACCCTCATGATACTGCCATCTGTATCTGTGGTAAGGAGATCATTCCTTACAAAAGAGATCAAATCTGTAGAGAGTGCCCCAAATGCTTTCTCAGCAAGGCTCTACAACAGCAGGAAGATGGCTTTACTCATGTACTCGAATCATCTTACAATGAATGACAGCATACCATTGACTGCACCCATTACGTACACAGGGTTTGATTCGGAGCAGTCATCATAGACTTGTGAGTGGGAGATCATGCTTCCCAACTTTGTTAGAGTTCTTTGATGAAGTGACCAAGAAGGTTTACGAGGACAAAGCTGTAAATTTAGTCTCTATGGATTTCAGTAAGGCCTTTGATAAGGTTCCACATGACAGGCTGCTCAGGAAGGTTACATCACGTGGAATGCTGGGGGAACTGTCCAATCGGATACACAGTTGGGTTGATGGTCAGAAGCAGAGGGTTTAGTGGAAGGATGATGGTCAGACTGAAGGTTGTGTCCTTTGCTGTTTGTTATCTATGATTTGGTTGAGAATGTACAGGGCATGATTAGTAAGTTTGCAGATGATACTAAAATAAGTGGTAGCGTGATCAGTGAGGAAGTTTATCAGAAATTGCAGCAGGACCTTAATCAGGTGGGGAAGTGGGCCGAGAAATGGCAAATGGAATTTAATATAGATGTGTGAGGTCTTGCATTTTGGAAAATCAAATCAAGGTAGGAGTTTCACGGTGAATGGGAGGGTCTTAAGGGGTGCAGTGGGCAGAGAGACCTTGATTTTCACGTGCATGGTTCTCTAAGAGTAGAGTCACAGGTAGACAGGGCAGTGAAGAAGGCTTTTGGCACATTGGCCTTCATCAGGCAGGACATTGAGGATAGAAGTTGGGAAGTTATGTTGCAGTTAAACAGGACTTTGGTAATGCCGCACTTGGAGTATTGTATTCAGTTTTTATAACGTTGTTATAGGGAGGATGTTATGAAATTAGAAAGAGTGCAGAAGAAATTTACAAAGACGTTGCCAGGCCCCAATGGTCTAAGTTATAGGGAGAGGTTGGACAAGCTAGGACCTTTTCTTTCGCGTGTAAGAGACTGAGGGAGTCCTTATAGAGCTGTATAAAATCATGAGGGGTATGGATAGGGTTAATGCCCTCAGTCTTTTTCCAAGGTGTAGAGAATCGAGGATTAGAGGGGATCAGTTTAAGGTTAGAGGGGAAGGAATAAAAGGAAACCTGAGGGGCCACTTCTTTACACAGAGGGCTGGTACATGGATGAGCTGCCAGCAGATGTGGTTGGTAGTGGGGCGGGGGGGGGGGGGGTTACATTAACAACATTTCAAAGCATTTGGATAAATATGTGGATAGGAAAGGACTGGAAGGATATGGGCCAACTGCAGGGGAAATGGGGCTAACGTGGATGGACATTTACAAGGTGAAGATGAACCCCTCTGTTAATTAAAACCAAACACCCAGAAAAGCTCGCCTCACCTCGTAATCAGTTAAAACATGAGTGACACCGATCTCCACTATTCCACTATTTAAACAAAAATTAACAAGTTTGTTTCTTAACTTTAATAGTGAACACTAAACAACAACTATTGACAAATACAAGCCCCTCTTGTCTTAGCTACTTACTATCTGACTCCAACTCTGTAAGTATATGCTGTTCCAACAGCCCACATATAAAACATTACAATCTCAAGAGCACACGGTCTCCATCTTCCCCACTGTGTTCACTCTTCCAGCTGCTGATCTCCCTGGGTCATTTTTTTTTTATTGCAAGTAGGTTTAGATGAACATGTGTCTTTGATAGAGAGTGTTTGAGATGGCCAGTTAGCACTCCTGCTCTACAGCAATTGCTCTGCTGTTGGATGGCAGCAGCTCTCCCACCAGTGTTCAAAATGCTGGGTATGCATACTCCCCATGATATAGTAATTCTCATAATTTGATGGCTTACCAGGTGTCCAAACAATAATATTCAAATTCCATTGGCTTCTGGTTTACTGAGCGTTATTTAAACTCTTTGGTTGCAGTTGAATGGCTGTCAAAACAGCAACCAAAACTCAGGTATCCATTTCTCAGCTAATGGTGACATGTGGAACAGTTTGACCTTTAGCTGGCATCTGTGGCTTTAATTTCTATTCGGCAAAACCCGTTCTGTTTTAAAGTACTCTCCATGTTTTTGGCTTCACAACATCTCCCCGCTTCAGAAAATAAAGTGAACCAGCAGAATGAAAAGATGACTACATTTCTTCTCCTCTAATTTTAAATCCCAATTTTATGAAATACAAAAGTATTTATCTCAGTTATATCATTCATATTAATTCTGCACACCATTATAACACTGGAATAACACTAAATCTTATCTACACTTTTTCCTTTAAATCCGCGATAACACATCTGCTAGCACATTGTAGGAGCCGCAGGATGTACCTTTTGTAAGTTTAAAGTCAGGAAGGTAAAACTCCAATGAAATAGTCCCATATTCTGGTCTTTAACTATTCCAAAAAATGCAAGAGATTTGTCATTGTCCAAAACCATCTCCGACAATTTGTTTGTCATATACACGTTAAAATATCGTCAGGCCAGTGCGAAACATAATCATTCTTGTTCAATAATGGAGATTTTGTATCTTCGTTCTGGTGGATATTGAGTTTTTTCGACAAGGAGCCAATTAGCCATTCAGTTCCATCATCATCTTTCTGCATCAATACATCTCCGACCCCGATATCCCGAGCATCAAACACAATTTTCAAAGGGTTTCAGAATATTTGGTTTAGCTAAAATGGGTGCGGTGATTAATCCTGCCTTAAAATTCTCAAATGCCTCCTGGCATTTTTCTGTCCACCACAATTCTGTGTTCTCATTTAATAAATCCATCAGTGGTGCCAATACGCTGCTGAAGTTTGGAACAAACTTCTGATAGAATCTACTCAGTTCCAAAAATTGAAGCATCTCTTTCTTCGAGGATGGTTGTGAAAATTCCTCAAAGCCCTTTGTCTTTGTGTTCCATGGGGCCAACCTTCCATGTCCAATGTAATATCCCAAGAACGTCCCCTCTGCCTTCCCGAATTCTGTTTTCTTTATGTTTATTACCAAGTTTGCTTCTTGTTCAACATGATCTGTCAACTGTAACATGTGAGCTTTTAATAACTTGCTAAAGATCACCACATCATACAGATAAACTACACAATATGTTCATCTGGCCACAGCTCTGTTCCTGAGTCATAAATGTGTCCGGAGCATTATTCATCCATATAAAATACTCGATAAAATTTTTTGTCATCTCCAGTATCTTTACTAGATAGCTGCACTGACTCCACATTTTTTTTTAATTTGAAAGGGGCCACTAAACCTGGCTTTGAAGGGATTACCTACCACTGGTGGTTATACTAATACGTCATCCCCACGGGATATCCTCAAAGTTTCAGAGTTTTTATCTGCCACCTGCTTCACTCTATGTTGTGCTCTTCAGATACTATTCAGATATAGTAGTTAGCAAACTCACCTACTCCATCTACTCTCTCCTTCACCTCACACACAGAACCCAAGTGTGAGATTTCCGACTTCGGTCCTGTCAATTTATATTTAATTAATTTCAAAGGACCTCTCAATTCATGTATGAATATTAACTCAAAGGAAGTAAAGTGAGTAGATTTATTTGGGGCATCTCTAATTGCAAACAATATAATGGGACACCTTTATTCCAATCATTCGGGTAATCATAACAGTACGCTGTGAACATGGTCTTCAGCGTCTGATGCTAACTTTCCAAGGCTCCCTGGGATTCAGGATGGGACGCACTTGATTTAAACTGCTGCATGCCGAAGCTATCCATGACTTCCTTAAACAGCTGAGCGGTAAAATGAGATCTTTGGTCTGACTCAATCTTACTGCCTAGCCCACAGCGAGTAAAGAAAGCTACGAACCCCTCCACCTCCCTTTTTATCTTAACATTCCGTAATGGAATTGCCTCTGGAAATCTGGTAGATATATTCATTATGGTCAGCAAATATAGTTTTCCACTTCTATGTTAGGAAGCGGAGCTACACAATTAATCACAACCCACGTGAAATGTTCTTCGAATGCAGTAATTGGCAAGAAAGGTGCTGGTTTTATTCCTGCCTGTTACTCACCTACCATTTGGTATGTATATCATGTGCAAAAAAAACCCACGTCCTTGTGCATTCCAGGCCAGTGGAAATGCTTCTGAACCTTAGCCTGAGTCTTCTGTACACCTAAGGGACCGCCTGCAGTTAGTATATGAGCTAGCCATAACATTGTGTGCTACAGGTAACACAATGTGGTGTATTTCAGCCCATGTCCCTTCTGCAGTAACCTATCGGGGTCTCCATTTTAATGTTATGATACTATCTTTAGGTTTTAACGTTCAACAATATATTCTGATTCCTTTTCTGTGTGTGTGCATGTGTATGTGTGTGTGAATGTGTGTGTATATATCTGTTGTAAGTCCATTAGCCTTTCTGGACTAAACCCCTCTGCCTGATGCTCTGCCTGTTCAGGTTTTTCCTGCACCGTTACATCAAACAGGGGGTCAGTTCACTGAGCATCAATTCATTTGTCTTTTTCTTTCTTCCTGCTGTAACTTATGACAGTGGGATCTTGTTACTACACACTCTGGAAAGATTCCTCGGTATTTTTCTTTTAACACCCCAATTCCCTAGTCTTCCTTTGGCTTCTCCACCATAAGGGGTGAGTCTCCAACCTCGCCTCCTGCTAAATTGTTCCCAAGAACAAACTGTATTCCTGGAACTGACACTCTGTTACTCACTGTCACTATTACTTCCCTAATCTTGATTTGGCATTCCATCCTGATGTTACACAAGGGAATGCTTAATTTCTGTCCCCATTCCACAACGTAACACGCTCTTGATTAACATGCCAGAAAGAGTGAAAAAAAATTTCA
This sequence comes from Chiloscyllium punctatum, assembly GCF_047496795.1. Lineage (NCBI taxonomy): Eukaryota > Metazoa > Chordata > Chondrichthyes > Orectolobiformes > Hemiscylliidae > Chiloscyllium > Chiloscyllium punctatum. Next base: position 76,638,338 of record NC_092752.1, on the reverse strand, counting down.
TCTCTTACAATTAGAGGGTGAGAGAAAGTGAGGGGCGCAGATGCTGGAGATAAGAGTTGTAAAGTGTGGGGCTGGAAAAGCACAACACGTCGGCAGCATCCGAGGGGCAGGAGAGACAACGTTTCAGGTATAAATCCTTCATCAGGAAAGTGGGGGGTAAGGGAGGGGGAAGGAGGTTGAGAAATAAATAGGAGGGTGGGGTGGAGCTGGGTGGAAGGGAGCTTGGAAGGCAATAGGTAGATGCAGGTGGGGTGTGATGGTGACAGGTCGGACAGGAGGGTGATAGGACTCCTATCGGTGGTAGGACAGCTGGAACCCTCAAACTGTACAGCATCAAAGTTGACTTCACCAAATTCCAAATCTCCCCTCCACCAACCTCTCCCAGATTCAACCGTTCAACCTAGCACTGCCCTCTTGGACTGCCCTAACTAGCCATATTCCTTTCCACCTATCTACTCCACCCTACCCTCCGACATATCACTATCACTCCCACCTACATCTTCTTATTGCCTTCCCAATGACCCTCCCACCAGCACAGCTACTCCCCTCGTATTTATCTTTCAGCCCCATTGTCCCCCCACCATGTTCCTGACGATGGGTTTCTGCCTGATATTCGATTGTCCTGCTGTTTGGATGCTGCCTGATCTGTTGTGCTCTTCTGACGCCTCACTTCTCAACTATTAGAGAGTGAGCAGATCCCATATCTCACAAAATTATAACTTCTTGTCCTTCTCCCCTGTTCTTTCTGAGTAAACTTTATCTACAGAGGTGAATTCTTCAGAGAGATCAGGCACTGCCTCCATTCCCAGCCCTTGCCTAGGCTGTGCAATTTCCTGCAGGTCCTCGGCTCCAAATGGGATCTCCTTTACCAGTTTCACTAATGTCACTGGGCTTAGCCTCTTCTACCACATCTTTCCCCAAAGTGTCTTCCTTTAACGCCCAGCATGGTGTGTCCCAGCTTACTGCAGTGAAAACAACGTTTTCCCTCTGCCCTTCTTAAACTACCAGCACTGTCATTTTATGTGTTCCACTCCCTTATAGTGAGAGCACCTGAGGCCTTTCACCACCTTTCAACCCTCCTTGGGATTCTTTCTTCACCTGTGGTAAACTATTGTGCGCTACTGTTTGTTTGTAATGTGTGATCTTCCCTTCTCCCAATTTCTATCCCTCACAGGATGAAACTACTGCCAGAAGCTAAATATCATCCATTCCCCAGTGCATATTTACCTGCCCTTTCTGCCGTGCTTCTCACTTCTTGAACTTTCGGTACATTCACATGAATTCTTACTATCTCTGGAAGTGAGTCTTTTAACTTCTCCAGCAAATTAATCTCCCTTCAAGACTCATAGGTCTTATCCATTTTTAAGGCCAGCACCCATTTATCAAAATGACTGTGGTTTCAAACTCAATATAAGTCTGACCTGGTTCCGTCTCTATTTTTCTGAACATCTGTCCATATGCTTCTAGTATCAATTCATAACCAATCAATATAGCCAATTTGACATCTTGATAATCTCTTGATCCCTCATCTGATAGCGCTGCACATACCTCACCAGCTGTGCCCATCATCTTAGTCTGAACTAGCATTACCCACAAGTTCACTGGACACGTCATCTGACTAGCCATTTTTTCAAATGAAATAAAAAAGGTTTTGACATTTTTGTCACCGAAATATGGCAAGTTATTAACATAGTTGTATACATCCCTATGTTCTCCCTTCATCTCCATCCTGTTAACTTAACTTTCTTGTCTAATTCCCAACTTCTGCATTTCAAATCCTCTCTCTCTTTCTTTTTCCTCTTTCTCTTTCTTCTCTCTCTATTTCCTTCCCTTTAGTTATCTTCTATCTCCAGTTGCCACATTTGCAATTTAAGTTTTTTCTAACTTCACTGCAGTTGCCTATTTCTCTCTTACATCAAAGTGCTTGACCAACTCCATAGCAATTTCAGCTTCTCTTTTCTCCCTGGTTAAACTCAATTCCAACCTATTTGCTAATTCTAAAAAAATGTCCTCCTTCTGTCCTTTTAAACTTCCTTGGAAAATTTGGGAATCTCTTTAGTAATGTTAAAAGCCATTTCCCTCACTTTTGATTTAATCAACCACAAGTAACAAAATTAAACGAATTTTCCCACTGGTTTTATTTGAAGATCAAAGTCACTAATTGCAATGAGTAGGAATTTGCTGGGACCTGTTGTATCTCAAATCTGTTCAAGTCGGTCCAAGTGCCACACGGCAAGGCCCCAAACGATTATGACATCAATGTCGAATTCCTCTGTTAATTAAAACCACACACCTAGAAAAGCTCACCTCACATCATAATCTGTTAAAACGTGAGCGACAGAGTACTCCTAAATTCCACTAATGAACAAAAATTAACAATTAATATGTGTGCAAGTTAGCTCGTTGAGCTTGAAGGTTTGTTTTCAGAAGTTTCGACACCATGACTAGGTGACATCATCAGTGAGAGTCTCCGCTGAAGCTCTGGTAGTATGTCCCACCTCTCTATTTATAGGTCTTGGTTTCTTAAAATGGGTGATGTCATTTCCGGTTATTTTAACAAGACAATGTAGACAGGATCTAAATTGATCCGTTTATTGATGGACTTCTGGTTAGAACGCCATTCCTCTAAGAAGGTCCTTGCATGCCTTAGCATGTGTGTGTGTTTTGTCCCAGTCAAAGTGATGCCCTTCTTTGTCTGTATGTATGGAACATAGTGATAGTGCGTCATGTCTTTTGGTGGCCAGTTGGTGTTCATGTATCCTCATAACACAACAACAGGACAGTTTCAACGGTCGAAAAGTGATTTTATACACACTGTTTAATCAATGTTTGTGTGCAGTTAAGTAGCATTTTTCACACGTGCACAACACATTGTAAATGAACAACAGAGACACAGTTAACGAAAAATGATGCACATGATTTATAAAATTGATAAAACATTAAAACATGATTTGATCCTCTCGACGTTCCCTCCTTTTCTGGAATTCCCTACTCTACGCTATCATTCTTACCAGGATGAGTGCTCCAAATTCTTGATTCTCGTGTCCCAAATTATTCCAGTTAACACCCTTCTATATATTGGCCTGTTGTGTTCTTCACAAAAGCTAGTCTCTGTCATATAATCGGAGATAAATGTTCTGGCATCAGACTCAGCATTTGAACATATTACTCTGTTGTACATGCACTGTACCAAGGACCACAGCACACAGGCGTTGCCAAACCATTGGGGAATGTTCATCTACTTCTTTTGATCATATAGTTTTCTCATTTTCCACATCTCCAGATCTATATCCTCTCTCTCGTTCTCCCTTTGCATCTAGTTAAGAAATCCACCAATTATTCTTCGTGTCCCATCTCCCAAAACTCCTTCTTTCAGTTTATATCTAATGCTCTCTTCAAGATGTAATGTGGTTATAACTAAGCAATGTAACATCCAAGACATGCGGGAGGAGCTGGCCAGAGTTAATTGGAAGGGGAGCTGAAGAGGAAAGACCATGGAGCAGCATTGGGAGGAGGTTCTGGGGATAATTCGGAAGATAATACCAGAAATGCAACCCCAAGAAGATGAAACATACTCATGGGAGGACAAGGCAGCCATGAGTGATAAGGCATCAAACCAAAAGAGAAAACATACAATGAGGTGAAGATGATTGGGAATCCAGAGAATTCATTGGCTCTGAAACTACATAAGGCTGGCATTACTGACACTATGGAGCTCTTAATCATGATCAGGGAAAGAAACAGAGGAAACACATTCACTTTAAACACAGAAGATGGTATTTCTCAAGGAGAAAGATTCAGGTGAATTAAGATCAGTTAAATGCTTTTGCGGAATGGGTCAGATTGGAAGCAAGACCCGGGAAGACAGATCCTCAGCAGAATGAGAGTTTGAAAATGGAAGTATTTCCACATCAGAAACCAGGTCAGGTCACTGAGTGCAGGGCTGATGGGTGAATGGGTCTCAGTGAGAATTGGGGAACAGACAGCAGAATTGCATTGCAGATATTGCAGCTCGAAACTGCGTATTCATGTAGTGCTGTAGACCGCAGCAGCAGGAGAGGCAGACCTGCATTCAACCACAACCTGTAACTTTTTGCCAGGGTAACACCTCAGTCTGTCATCACCATCAACACCATCTATGGCTTAGCGACGAGTGTGGGTGAACATGTCAGAGTCAGAACCACATGAACCTTAACCTGATGCTAACTCATTAAAGCTACCAGACTTGACCAACAGATCTGGTCGAAGCCCTGCAGTCCTGTCACGTTCAGTCATAAATGGTGATGGACGATTAAACAAACGACTGGAGGCGAGGGCTCCACAAACATTCCCATCCTAAATAATGGAGCTTACCTGCACATCAGTGTAAAAGAGAAGGATGTTTCATCTGCAGCATCCTCTGCCAGAAGTGTTGTGTCGATGATACACCTCACCCTCATCACGATGCCCACAGAATCACATATGTCAGTCTTCAACCAATTTCAATTGCTGAACGTGACATGAAGAAACAGCTGAGCAGAGTAGATATGACACAGGCAATGAGTCCTGACACCATTTCTGCAATAGGACTGAAGACTTGTGCGGCACAACAAGCTGTGTCCCTGGGGAAGCTGTTTCATTCCAGCTCCAACTCCGACATCTCCCTGGCAGTGTGGAAAATTACTCAGCTATGTCCCGCTCCCTAAGAGGGGAATAATTACAATCTGAACAATTACCACCCCCTCAGTCCCATCTCGACAGTCAAATTGGTGGGAGTTCTTTTTGACAGATGGCAAACAGCAGAGAAATAACCAGCTCAGTGTGGTTTCCAATAGGTCCCCAAGTGGAGATGGTGCTGTTGTGGAAATGTCACTGGATTACTAATCCAGACCAGGCTAATGATCTGCCAGCGGGTGCAAGTTAAAGACAATTAATAAAATATCGAGATCTGAAATCTGGGGTTAGGAATAGTGACTGTGAAGCCAATATCGATGTAAACAGAATTTCCTTCTCCAATGTACTTTTAGGAAGTGAATCTCCAATGATTTCCTGGGCTGGACTAAAACTGACTCCAAAGACCCTGACATGTGATAAACATTTCAATGGTCTCTGAAATTGCCAAGCAAGGGCACTCATTTGTATCAAACTTCTCCGAGGACTGAAAGGATGAAACCGGACAGAACACCCGGCCTCTGCATCAATGTCGGAAAAGGGAATCGGAACACAGTCCTGTCGACTCTGCAGAAACCTCCTTCCTAACATCTGAGAGCTTGTGACAGCATTTGCAGAGCTTTCCCACAGACTGCACAGAAACAGCGGGAAAGGAGTACGTCATTCAACACATTGAGCTTTCCCCATGGTAGTTCATGGAAAAAATCTCCTCAATGCACTTACCCCACACGAGATACATATCCGTTAATGTGAGTAACCTTGGGAAGCTATAAAATAGGAAGTGCAGTAGTACATTTGGTCTATCGAGTTTGCTACCCAATTCATTGTAATGATGGTTGGCCCTTCATTTCCACACCGTACTCCTGCTCTCCCACCATCCCTTTACTGTCTCTAAATCCTTATCTATAATGAATGTCTGGGTTTCCAGGTGCGAGCGAATTCTCCAGGTTCACCAGTCAGTGAGTGCAGACATTTATTCTCATCTCAATGCAGAGTGACCTGCTTCCAATCTGACTCACCCTGTCAGAGTTTTGTATATTTCACTGAGATCTCCACTCATTTCCTAAACACCGTGGAATACTTATCCAGTCTCCCCAATCTCTGCTCCCACAACAAGCCCGTCATCCCAGAGATCAGTCTGGTCATCCTTCACTGCTCTCCATCAATGTCAGGTTTGCCCTTTATTAGGGAAGGAGACCAAAACTACATACAATACTGCACAATGTTCGGGATGATATCTCACCAGGCCCTGTACAGCTGCAGTAAGACACCCTTACTTCTGGACTCACATCCCCCTGAAATGAAGGTCAACACTCCATTTATCTTCCTCACTGCTTTCTGTTTCTGCAAAATTACTTTCAGCGACTGGTGTACAGGGAGATGCGGATCCTTTTTAATGTTACAGCTCCCCACTTGGTGGGTCTGTATACATTGGTCAGCATGCCAATGCCATGCCCAGTATTGACTTCTGGTTACAGAACTCATTGCACTGCAGGGGACTCAGAGGTTTATGCAGAAGGAAACAACAAACAGGAACATACGCCCCTTTGTAGATCAACATGTTTCAACCAATCCCTTTCAAATGGTAGGCTGCCAATTTATCGTTTCCACCAAAGAGCACACCGTCACCTCTATCCACATTGTTCTCCATCTGTCACGTATTTACCCATTCACTCCACTTGTCTTAGTCTTCTCGGTGCTTTTTTATAACCTCCTCACCCACTCACAATCCCACATCCGTTAGTGCTGTCAGCAGGCTGGGATATATTGTATCTGATTCCAGTAACCAAATGTTTAAAGGGCATTGTGAACAGCTGGGCCTCAAGCATCGATCCCTGCCACACCTCAGCAAACTTCCTCTGTTAATTTCTATTTATTTATTTCGTGAATCTGGGAGTCACTGGCTGGGCCAGCATTTATTTCCTGTCCCTAATTACCCTTGAGAAGGTGGTGGTGAGCTGCCTTGTTGAACGCTGCAGTCCACCTGCTGCAGTTGACCTCCAATGTCATTAGGGAGGGAATCCCAGGATTCTGACCCAGTGACTGTGAAGGAGCGGTGATATATTTCCAAGTCAGGATGGAGAATGGCTTGGAGTGGAACCTGAAGATGATGGTATTCCCATAAATCTGTAGCCCTTGTCCTTCTACATAGATATGGTCGTGAGTTGTGAATGTGGTCTCTGAGGATCTTTGGTGAATCATTTCATTGCAGCATGTAGATAGGAAAACACTGCTGCTGCTGCTGAGCGTTGATGGTGGAGCATTGTGGATGATGCGACAGCCACATTGGCTGCTTTGTCCTCGATGGTATTAAGGTTCTTGAGTGTTGTTGGGGCTGCACTCAACCAGGCAAATTGGGAGTCTCCTATTACACTTCTGACCTATGCATTGTAGACGATGGACAGACTTTTGGAAGTCAGGATGTGAGTTATTCGCCGCAGTATTCCTAGCTTTGGACCTGCTCTGATAGTTACTGTGTTCATGTGGCGAGACCAGTGAGTTTCTGAGCAATGATTACCCACCAGGAATTTGATACTGGGGATTCAGTGATAGCAACACCATTGAATGGCAAGGGGCAGGTTAGATTGTATTTTATTGGTGATGGTCATGGTCTGGCATTCGTGTGGCCTGAATATTACTTGCCACTTGCCAGCCTGGATACTGTTCAGATCTTGTCGTGTTTGAACATGGACTGCTTCAGTATCTGAGGAGCCACAAATGTTGCAGAACATTGTACAAACATTGGTGAACATCCCCACTTCTGACCTTAAAATGGAGGGAAGGTCATTGATGAAGCAGCCCTGAAGAAGTTTTCGGTCAATGATCGAGGGACTCCTACAGATTCGGAGCTGACTTGACTGACCTTCATCAACCATGACCATCTTCCTACGTGTCAGGTATGATTCTAACCAGTGGGGAGTTTGCCCCTGATTCCCATTGATTCCAGTGTTGCTAAGGCCCCTTGATACCACACAGGGTCGAATACAGCCTTGACTTAAAGGGCTGTAACTCTCACCCTACCTCTGGAATTCAGCTCTTTTGTCCATGTTTGAACCATGGTAATGAGGTCAGGAGCTGAGTGGCCCTGGTGGAGCCCAAACTGGGCGTCATTGACCAGGGTATTGCTGAGCAGATGCTGCTTAAAAGCAGTGAGACCTTCCACCACTTTACTGATGATCGAGAGTAGACTGATGGGGTGGTAATTGGCCGGATTGGATTTGTTCTGCTTTTTATATACTGGAGATACTTGGGGTAATTTTCCACAAAATCAGGAAAAGCCATTGTTGTAACTGTATTGAAACAGTTTGGCTCGGGGAATGGCAAGTTATGGAGAACAAATGTTCAGTACTATTGCCAGAATGTTGTCAGATTATGTACCCTATGGGGTATCCAGTATATCCAATCGTTTCTGAATATCGTGTGGACTGAACCAAATTTGTTGATGACTGGTAACTGAATTGCTGACGACCACTGGAGGAGGCTGAAATGGATCATCCACTCAGCATTTCTGACTGAAGATTGTTGCGAATGCATCAGCCTTATCTTCTACACTGAAGTGCTGGGCCCTTCCATCATGGAGGAAGGGGTTATTTGTGGAATCTCTGCGTCCAGTGAATTGTTTAATTGTCCCCAACGTTTCTCGACAAGATGAAGAAGGGCTGCAGAGCTTAGATCTGAACCGTTGCTTGTGGGATCACTTAGCTGTGTCTATCACTTACTGCTTATGCTGTTTGGTGCACAAGTAGTCCTGATTGGTGGCTTCACCAGGCTGACACCTCATTGTCAGGTATGGCTGGTGCTGCTCCTGCCATCCTGCACACTCCACTGAACCAATGTTGATCCTCTAGATTGATGGCAGTTGTTGCGAGGGGTATATGCCAGGCCATGAAGTTATGCGGGAGTACAATTCCACTGCAATTGATGACCCACAACACGTAATGGACATCCAGATTTGAGCTGCTAGGTCTGTTCGAAGTCTGCCCTATTAAACACCGTGATAGTACCACCCAAAATGGTGGAGGATATTCTCAATATGCAGGTGTGACTTTGTCTCCATAATGACTATGCGGTGGTCACTCTTACTGATAATGTCATGGACAGATACTTCTGCAACTGGCAGATTAGTAAGGCTGTGGTCAAGTATATATTTTCCTCTTGTTGGTTCCTTCACCACCTGCCGCCAGTTATATCCTTTAGGACCCGGCCAGCTCGATCTGTAATGCTGTAGCTGAGATACTGTTGGTGGTGAACATTGAATTTCCCCAGCCAGAGTCCATCTTGCGTACGTGCTACCCTCAGTGCTTCCTCCAAGTGTTGGTCAGCTTGGAGGAGTACTGACTCATCAGTTGGGAGAGGCTGGTACATGGTAATCAGCAGGAGGTTTCATTTCCCATGTGTAAACTAATGCCATGAGACTTCATGGGATGCAGAGTCACTGTTGAAGACTCCAAGAGCAATTCCTTTCCAACTATATCCCATTCTACCGCCACTTCTGCTGTGTCCGTCCTGCTGATGAGACAGGAGATATCTGGGGAAGGTAATGGGGAGTCTGGGACACAGTCATACTCACAGCATCATACCTTACAGACAATGTCAGGCTGTTGCTTGATGAGTCTGTTTATTTATATTCACCGTTTCCTGCCAGCTGTCCCATTCTAGAAACATGTCCATATATTCACCCCAATCCACTCAGATTTGATTTTACAAATTGAGCTTGGTGCTTTACCAACATTTTTCTAAAAATCATAATGTCTTACATCATTGCTTCTCTTTCATTTGTCTCCCAGTTTGTTTCTCAAACATAATTCCCATTTCATAAATCTATGTTAGTGTTGTCTATGACCATTACTTTCAGCCACAATAATTTCTGCTAAACCATTTACCTACTATGTTCTATGTTTCATGTACTCTATCATTTTCCCACACCAGACTCGGTTTTCCTTGTTTTATTAGAAAGTTTTGTGAAGACAGAACAGAAGTAGTGGCTTCATAGTTCTGCCATTTCCCTGATCCCCATTTTCCATTCTCTGGTTTCAAACAGTAAGGAAACTGTACTTGTTTTCTCATATTTCTAACATTGACGTAATTTAACAAGCAAATACAGTTCACTCATATAACCCTTTTGAATATAACTCTTCAGAAACTCATCAATTCCTGCCTTAAACTGCTCAATAATTGACCTTCCACACCATGCACTCACAGGGGCATAGACTCTGTGCCGACAGAAATACAGCACGATTTATACTAGTCCCGCTTTCCTACACCAGGCCCATAGCCTGGAATGTTATGACACTTCCAATTGCTCGTCCAAGTGCTTTTTAACGATTGTGAGGTGATCATTCCCCTCTCAGGAAGTAATCCCTGAACCCCACACCTCGAGGTGAAAAAATGTTTAAATCATCTCTGAACCGCAAACTCTTCACTTTAAAAGTGTGCTCCTTTATTCTTGACCCTCTCACTAAAAGGAACAGCTGCTGTCTATCCACCCTGTCCATGTCCCTTATAATCTTCTCCTTCTGAATCACTGACTCCTCAGCTTTCTCTGATCCAAAGGAAACAACCCAAGCTTATCCAGCCTCTCTCCATAGCTGATATGCTCCATCCCAGGGAACATCCTGGTGAATCACCTCTGCACCCTCTCCAGTACAATCACATCCTTCCTGGAACGTGGTTCCCGGAGCTACATACAGTATTCCATTTTGTCCGAACCAAAGCCCTGTATTGCTCTTATACTCTACAAGGAGAAAGTGAGGACTGCAGATGCTGGAGATCAGACCTTTAAAAATGTGTTGCTGGAAAAGTGCAGCAGGTCAGGCAGCATCAAAGGAGCAGCAGAATCAACGTTTCGGGCATAAGCCTTCTTCAGGAATCTGCCCGAAACATCGATCTCCCCCTCCTTTGATGTTGCCTGACCTGCTGCGCTTTTCCAGCAACACATTTTTAAGCATTAACCTGTCTAGTCACATTCAGGGATGTGTGGAGAAGCACAATCTGACCTTCCCAGCGTGCTGCCATTCATTGAGTCCTCCCCTGCCTGGTTCCTTTTCCCAAAGTGCATCACCTCATATTTATCAGGGTTACATTCCATCTGCCATTGATCTGCCCATCTGACCATTCCATCTGCATCTTCCTGTAACTTAAGGCCTTCCTCCTCACTGCGAACCACCCAGCCAATCTTTATGTCAAACATACACTAACTTATCACACCTCCCCCACCACTCCACCTAGCTCCCTCCACATTCACATCTATATTTTGTTATGAATAACACAAACAATAAGGGACACAGCACTGAACCTTGTGGTACACCAGGGGACACTGGTCTCCAGTCACACAAACAGCCTTCTCCCACCACCCTCTGTCACCTGCCACTAAGACAATTTTCGTTGTAACCTGTCCAGGTATCCTTCATATTGTGAGATTTTACATTATTTCTCAGTTTCCCAGCTGGAAATTTGTCAAAGGCCTTCCTACAAAACTAAATAATCAACCTCCTCAAACTAATTCAATCAAATACATTGGATGTGACTTCCTTCTGATAAAGTCATGATAATTATCCCTGATCAAACCTTGCAACTCTGATTGGAGTTCAATTTTCTCCTTCCCTATTTTATCCAGAAGTTTCCTTAACAGTGATCTAATACTCACTCGTCTATAGAACCCTGATCTATCTCTCCCACCCTTACTGTGAAGTGGAATCATATTAGCAGTTCTCCAGTTCTCTGGCACCTCCCCTATGGTCAGATTCTAATTAAAATATTCAGTCAGGGTCTTTCATCCTTCGACCCCAACAGCCGCCTGTGATACAACTCATTCAGACATGGAGATTGGTCCAAGTTTATACAGAACAAAGCCTCAAATCCTTTCTCATGTTTTACATCAATCTGTTCAAGAGCTTCCCAGTCCATCTTCTTGAATTCTTTAACTGCCTCCTCCTTCTTCCAAGTAAAATAGTTGTGAAAGTCTCATGTAACAATCCATCAATGTTCTGCAGCTTGACACACAGATTGCCACTTGGTTTCTAATGGACACTAACTGTTTGCTGATTATTCTATTATACTTGCCATGTGGAATATCGTGGGATTCTCCCTTATCTCGTCTACTTGTACTTCTTCATGTCCCTCTGTTATTCAGTCATTTCAAAGTTTCTAAGATTCACCACAATCAACTTTCATGTTTTGAAACTCGAGATTACAGGCTGAGGTTCCCCATCAGACAATCTTGCCATTTTACGGATAAATCTGGATAATATCTTTTGCAGTTCCTCTGTAGTCAGTATATTCTTTCTTAGATTGGGACTCTGAACGATCCACAATATTCTACCTTTAGTCTCACCAACGCTCGATGCAACTGGTGCATGACATCCTCTATCTTCCAATTACATTCACATGAATGTAAACCTAATTTTTACTTTCCCATTTGCATATGTTCTTCCCAATATCTGTCGCTTTAATCTTTCTTATGAACTTGCTATGTGAGTTATTTTAAAAAAAGATCATGAATATCCAACTATACGTGATCCAATGGTTCCTCATTGCCTATGTCCACAAGAATCATCTTCAAACCACTCCAAATAATGGTTGACACTTCTGGTTTTCCTTCCATTGGTACATTCTCACACTCCTCAGTTATGTTATTACCTTCTAAATATATAGTAGCATGTTCTTTGTAATCGAGTCCAAGAGATACCTGACTGCGGATGACAAGATAACTGGTCTGTAGTTCACCATTCTCCAAATTAATCCTTTCTTAAACTATTGGACAATATTTATAAGCTTTGCCTTATCCAGATTGGCTAAATGCCTTTCGGGAATGTGTCGGAAAATAAAGTGAAAATCCGCGATGCAATCAATATGTCTATTGCTGCTTCCTCTGATATTCTTGTATGAAGTACATCTAGTCTGTCAGATTTATAAATACTCAATCCAGCTTTCTTTGCAAAAATAACCCCAACACTGATAAGAATGATCTTAGACGTTACTTACACAAGTCCCATGGTCACTTGGTATTTCTGGAAGAATTTCTGGACATTCTTCCATGAAGATAGATGCAAAGAAACTGTTTCTTTTCCCTGCGATTTCTCTGTTCTTTGCAATAAATTATCCTGAACACGCACCAACTGCTCCACATTTGGCCTTGTTTTTATCTTTTTCATACATCGATAGACGCTTTTTAGCAGTCTTTCTGTTTTTCTTTCGTTTGCACGCTTTTTCTCTTTTTGATTTTCTTCTCAGTCTCTTGGTCATCCTTTGCTGGGTCCTACATCTCTCTGAATCCACTGGCTCACTGCAACACTTGGCATTTTTCTAAGCTGCCTCCTTTCATCTAATAGGAATATGAAGGTGGGGTTGAAAGTGATAGTCAGAGAAGAAGGAGGGTGGAACAGACTGATGGGGAGGAAGGTGGACACATAGGAATGTTCAAAAGGGCGGTGCTGATTTGGAAGTTTGGAGTAGGATAAGGTGGGATTAGGGAAAATGGGGAAATCCATTATGATCCCCTGTGGTTGGAGGGTCCCAAGGCAGAAGAGGAGGCTTTCTTCCTCCAGGCTTCTGGTGGCGTGGATTTGACGATGGAGCAGGCCCAGGATCCTCATGTACTTGTCAGATTGGGAAGGGGAGTTAAAGTGCTCAGCCACAAGATGATGGATTTATTCAATGTGGCTGTCCTAGAGATATTCTCTGAAATGATCCAAAAGTTGACCTCCTGCAATACCAAAGTAGAGAAGACCACATTGGGTTTAATGGATGCAGTAGATGAGGCATTCTGTCTCCCTTCGTCACCAATCACTTTCAACCCCACCTTCATCTACATATCACAATCCCAGCTACCTCCCCCCTGCTGCACCCCTTTCCCATTTATCTCTCAGCCCCCTTGGCCCAGAAGCTTCATTCCTGATGAAGGGCTTATGCCCGAAAAATCGATTTATCTACTCTTAGTATGCTGCCTGACTGTGCCTTTCCAGCACCACACTCTTCGACTCTGATCTCCAGCATCTGTAGGCCCCACATTCTCCTCACACCTTCATGGCTGGCATGACTCAGATTTATAACGGTTACTTCAAATAAAACAAAAACTGTCGTGTACTCAAACAGCATAAAAGAAAACCAATACATTGTGGTCATTGTTCCCAAAATGTCCTCTACAGCAAAATTTACAATTAGCTCTTCTGATCACTCAACACCAATTCCTAAATAACCTGATCTCGAGCTCAGTGCTCGACATAATGTTAATGTAAACCTTCCACACGTGGTTATGAAATCCAGTTTTCCCAGCGTTAGCATTCAATTGGGTTAACACAGATTAGATATAATTTAAACAGTACATTATTACTGAAGTACGCACAAATGTGTATATCATTTCCTGTTTTATAACATGTCCAATATTTGTATTGCAGCTTTCACTTTGATATATAACTCCCATTAATGTTTGCTCCTCCTTGCTGTTTTTGCGCTCCACCTTACTAGATTCTGTGGAATCTGAGCGACATGGGCTCTGGGTAGATTAATAGTAGAGATCATCTCGCCACATCATTTTTGATCTTCTCAGACTTTAATTTCTCCAGAGCTCTCATTATACTGATGGAGTAGAGAAGGACAATGATAGTCCAGCAATGCTTTGTTTCCCCCAGAGAGCTGAGACAGCTCTAACCTGGGTGGGAACCTTACAAAAGGCTGGTAAAGTGTTGCTGCTGCTGTACAGGTTCTTAGTGAGATGACATCTGGAGTAGTGTGTACAGATGTAATCTCTTCAATGAAGAAATGATGTTGTTATATTGGAAGCAGCTCAGAGATGGTTCCCTCAACTGATTCCTGCAATGAAGGTGCTAGCTTATAACGAAAGGATGATCAGGTTGACCCAGTAGACATTGGAGTTTACAAAAATTAAAGGTGATCTTATTTGAACATAGACGACAGAAGGAGTCAACAAATGAAGCGAATTACGCAGATAGTGGACGAATCCATTCCGTTCTCCAGCCTGTTACACAGGAACAACAGGAGAATATTCAGGCCTTCGAGCCTGTTACATCAAAACAGGACGAAGCTATTCAGCCCCTGGAGCCTGATATACATTTACAGAAGGAGGTCAATCAGCCACTCGAGCCTATAACAGTAGTCCATGATGCGCCAGTATCCTGGTAAACAGCAACAGGATCAGTCCATTCAGCCGCCTCAAGTCTGTAACATAGGAACTGGAAGAGGTCACACAGTGACTGGAGATTGTTACACAGGGATAATAGGAGGCCATTCAGACCTACCTAGCGTATTGCAAGGGAATTGGATAAGGATAAAAAACTATCTGAGAGTTCTTTCATGAGAAAGGAAGAGGTAATTTAGACACGTGTCTGTTGTATGGGAACAAGAGGAGACCAATCAATCCCTCGGTCCCATCTCTGGGATACATGAGGAGACCGTTTAGTATATCCACCTGTTATGGAGAAGTATGAGAAGACCCATCAGCCTCTCAAAATGTTACACAGCAACAGGAAGATTCCATAATCTCCCAATCTTCTAAAGCATCAACTTGTGGAGGTCATTCTGGCCTTGCAGATGACAAAATGGGAATTCCAGAAAGATGTCAGCCCATCGATATTGTACACCAGCAGGATGATGAGTCCATTCAGCCACACATGGCTCTTTCACAGCAATTGGAGCAGACCTTTTAAAGCCTTGTGCCTGTTAAACAGGATTTCAAAGAAAACGTAAAGGCTGAGGAAAGGGAAGAACTTATAATAATGGTATACATTAGGGACTAAAGTGTAACAATAAACTATTGTAATTTAAGGCTAATTGTTAGAGTCCATTGTTCAGGACATTTGCAAAGTTAAACTACAATCCGTCAGTCAACATGGTTTTACAAAGGTTTTACAAGTTTGAATTGTTTGCTTGAGTTATTTGAAGATGTCACAAACAAGGTGGATCGTGGGAGATGGAACATATCTGGTCTTCCTGAAGGCATCGGATATGTCCCTTCTCCAAAGAGTAAATGGTAAGATCAGACAACATGGGTTTAGTGGTAACTTATTAGCTTGGATGGAGGATTGGTTAACTAACAAAATGCAGTCACATGGAATAAATGTGTCCTTTTATTTTGCCAAATGCAATTTGTGGGATGCCATTGATTTCAGTACTCATGCTTCAACCATTTGCGATCGATGGTATTACTGTACTCGGTTGATGGGATAGAAAATACGATGCCACATTTTCAGATGACACTAACATTGGTAGGAAATTACATCGAAATGATGATGCAAGAGATTTAAAACTATATGGATGGGTTGGGGGAATGGGCCGACATTTAGCAAGGAAAATTAAAGTGAATAAATATGGGGCTATTCAAGTTGGCCAGTATAACAGAAAGACAAGTTATTATCTAAATGGAGAGAAAGTTCAAAGTGCTTAGGTGCAGAGGGATCTGGGTGTCTGCTTGCATATTACAGAAAACCTGCCTGCGGGTACTTCAAGTAATGAGAAATGCAAGGGTAATTTCAGTGTTTATTTATAAAAGGATAGAGTAGAAAGGTAGGGAGTGTTGGTGTAGCTATGCAAGGCATTAGTGAGGCTGTAACTGGAGTACAGTTTAGGTGTCCTGCAGAATGAGGTATTTCCATTGGAGGCAATTCAGAAGAGCTTCATCAGATTGATTCCTTATTTGAAGTGTTTGTCTTATGAAGAGAAATTGAGCAGTTTAGGGCTATACTCTCCAGTTTATAAGAATGAAAGGAGATCTCATTGAGGTCTGTAAAATTCTAAAAGTAATTGAATGTGTAGATATGGAGTGGATTTTTTTTCATGTGGCACAATCTACAACAAGAGACCAGAGGTTTAGGATAGAGAGATGGCAAGAATGTCGAACAGAGGGCGCGTTGACATCAGCCTCAATGAGGGGTTGGATTCCTCACAGATGCTCCTTGTTCTTTTTCAACCCTTCGACTGTGTTGCATATGAATGGGGAAGGAGAGGGTATCATGCAGGAGCAGGCACTCAGGATAAATCAGTCTCAATCAGTGAGACAGAACGTAACCAGTAGGGTCACAGAGTAACCAGTACTTGGTTCTCAACTATTTACAGTCTTTATTAATGATCAGGAGGATGGAACAGATATACAGATGCTGAGTTTGGTGATGTCGCTGTGGTAAGCAAGAGATTAAATTATCAAGAGAAGGTGGACAGTCTGCAAATAGATTCAGAGAGGTAAAGGCAATAGATAATAGTTTGGCAGATGGAATTCAACATGATATAACCTGTCATTTCAGTTACAGGAATAATGGAAGGCAGTATGTTACTGAAATGGAGAGGGATTTTAGGACTTATTGATACTGTGTACTAGGGGGTTCACTCAGACCCGTTCAGACATGGGAGGTATTGCTCCATCCCTGATCATCTGCTCCCAGACACTCCAAGTGACCCAATTGCTCTCCGTACACATGGAATACTTTGATGTGGTTGATTGGTGGTGGGGATGATATTTTGAAATGTGCATCTAGGGGACGGCCTTTATCTGAGATATATTCATTTCTTTCTACGTGGAGACCCAATGACGATGGGAATGGCTGACTGCTTCTGAATGAAGAGACCATGACTGCTGCCAGGACAGTGGGTATTCACCAACATGATGTACTGTGCATGGGCATACTGTAACATTAACAGAGAGAGAGAGAGAGAGATCCTTCGGTTCCACTACCTCTCCCCATTGACATGGGTATTCTGCAGATGCCATGCACACCATCGGGAATACCACTATACTGAATACACCCGGCAGCTCCCTGCTGTGGGAGAAACAATGTATTTACCTCATCCAACATATATATACCCTCCATCACCGAATGGTGACATCAATGTTGAGATACTGGGAAATTATGGATATGTCACCTAGTTCTGCCTAGAAAATTATGGATCATAGAAGCTGAATGAAACAGTGACCCGAACAGCCATTGACAGCACCACCCGCTCCCTGGTGTGATGCTGCAGGACGTGTTGAAGGAGGTGACACCGCTCTGTGACCAGCTCCTTGTTCAGTCAGGGTCCCCTCACTATCTGCTCCTGGGTTAAGTGTAGCTTGGGAAGCTGTTCATGGAAGACTTGGGGTGGATACAGCAGATCCTTTTCCCCACACACACTCACTCCGTGGTTTCAGAATTTCCCTTCTCTGCAGCCTCTGCTTCATTTGTTGTTCATGTTGCAGGCTCAGATGCTGTAACTACAGTCCCCATGCTCCATCCAGAGTTGGCTCACCAAATCCTCAGGTCTCCCTGAATGTCTGAGGCAGCTCATGGCACATCCTCCAGCAAACCATCCCCAGCCCCTCCACTAAATTTTCAATTACAGGAGTCAGTCAGAAACCCCTCGGCTACAAGTGTTGTGGACCAGACCAGATCCCCGCAAAATATTTTAAGAAGGCCGCTTAGACCCAAACCTATTCTTATTTTAAACATACATGTGAAGTGTGCGTTCCAGATATGTTGTGACTGGTAAAACCTCTCGACATGAAGCAAAATATAATCTACTCAAACGTTTTGTTTAAAATCCAATCGAAGAAAAGAACATTTTGGGATAGCTTATATATTGGAACACTTACACAAACAATAGATACCGTACCTTCTTGGTATACACTGCTTGGCACAAAGATATATTCAAATACAGATTCTTACATGCAATTTTCTGATCCAGGAGGAAACAACAGAGATCTCAGAGAGAAAAGCAGCTGGGGATCATGTATTGGTACTTCCAACCCTTCGAGGATCCCCAAAAGCTTCTGAATGCTGCAAATAAAAACAAAACGAGAAAACCTGGTCTGGGAGAGCTGGCAACTGCCCTTCGATTGTTCCCACCATTTAATAAAACCTAAAGGCCTCCTCAGTTATTTACTTAAACTGTGTTCAGACAGCAGTTCTGCACCTCTGCCTTTATAACCTCTCTTCAAAAACAACCTAAGAGAACATAACCTCTTTAAAGTGATAGTAAACTCACAACTCACCTTTAATAAAATGATCCATCAATATACAAAAATGGATTAATTTTAGACCTGCTAATCTTCCTCTATTAGTAGACTGAAATGCATATATATTACATTGACTCTGAGCATACAAATGTTCACAACTCGATTCGATTTCAGTCATTTTACTCCTGCCACAGAATGCTTTTGTCATTCGTCATCCAAGTCTCAACAAAGTGTCAAATCTTAGGTTTCTCTACCTATCACCGGTATAATTTCAAATTGAATGGCAGCAATAATCAGCTCAATCGAAACAGACTGGTATTCGTCACACTAAACTTCTTCAATAACTTTAAGGGGTCACAATCAGTGATAAAGATTTGTCTCAGGTATGTTATTCGCAATTTAAATGCTGAAATGTTGTAACGCCAACACCAAGCTCAAGGCCTCCTTCCTCATTGTGCAATAAATCTGTTGATGTTTCCACTGGACACTCCAACCACACATTACATAATGGAGCACTTCTCATCTCTCCAATAGTCCTTCTGAATGACATAGCTACTCATGTTTCAGCATCAAAGAATTACATGCTCCTGTGCCTCTTAATGTTGTAACCCCTTTACCTACTGCTCCTGGCCTATGCCAATAAACCTTACTCTCACAGAGATATGTTTTAAGAAGATCTCGCACATTCTTCTCAATCCCTCACAGAAACCAGCCTTTGATTTCTGAACCAAATCATTATCATCAGCCATTTCAGCTTCTAATCTTGCCATTGTAACTCTCTGCTCTTCCACACGAGTTGTCATGACTGCAGGAAGTGAATTGTTGAACTTCTCCAAAACAAGAATCTCTCTAACAGTGCTATAGCTTTGCTCTTTTGTTAATACCCTTCCCCACTTTTCAAAATTACTTTGTTTGATTCTTTCAAACTCAATGTGCATTTAACCATGGACGCTATTTTAGATTCCTGAAACACTGTCTGTCGGCTTCTGGCACAAGCTCATATGCACTTCAGATGGCTTTCTTCACCTCCTCCTCCTCCTCAGATACCACCTCCGATAGGGATGCAAATATCGATCAGCTTTGTTTGAATCAACTAAATCCACATGGTCACTGGGCACTGCATTTGTTTAGCCACTTTCTCAAATGAAATTAAAAAGGCTCCCCCATTCTTCTCATCAAATTTAGATAATGCCTGGGTTTATTTAAACAGATCTCCATCAGGCCTTTGGCTACTATGGGGTTGCTCATCCTCACTATCCTCCTTATCCAGCCTACCATCTACCTTCATCTCGATCCTATATGTCAACTTTCCTCTCTAATTACTAACTTTTGAAGTTGAAACTCTCTTCTTTTCTTCTCTCTTTTTCTTTCTTTCTTCTTCATTTCCTTTTCTTTTATTTCTACTTTTCATCATAATTCAAACAGTTTCAATTTCTTCTCATGTTCAAGGCGCCTCATTTGAAATTGAATTCTTGCCATTTCCAAATACTCTGATGGCGTTTCCACCAAATGCAATTGCCAAGCTCTAGCTGTAATTATCTCTCATTTTCTCACAGACAAACACAATTCCAACTCCAGCTTGTCTGCCAATTCCTACAGCTTTGCCTTCATTAACTTTTGTAAAACCCCCAACTTCATTTCTTCCACACTCAGAGAACTCTTATTCACTGAACGAATGTTTATACATAAAACACTGTTTAAACCATCCGAATTCAACATCCAGAACCAAAGACATGAACAACTATCATACACGACCTTTGAACCCAATAGCCTCCCGGCGCATACTCTCCAGTGTCTGCATGAGCTTATTCTGGATGCTCTGGTTTCCTCCCACAACCCAAAGATGTGCATGTCAGGTGAATTGGTCATGGTTAGTTGTTCAAATTTTTCAGGGATGTGTGGGTTAGGTGCCTTAGTTGAGGTAAATGTGTAATAATAGGGTAGAGGAATGGGTCTGGGTAGGTTACTTCTCGGAGGGTCGGTGTGGACTTGTTGGGTCGAATAGCCTGTTTGCACACTGTAGGGATTGTAATTCTAAACCCAATTTGATATTATCGGTTTAGACCCAGACAAGAGTCCCCAGTTTGCTATAGTCTAACCAGACTACCTCAAACTAGTTTAATGAGGTAGCTTGGATGCCAAACCTTTCCTTATTTTAAAGGTAGATGTGAAGTGGGAGTTCCAGATATGATGCTGCTAGTCAAACCACTCACCATTAAGCAAAACACAACATACTTAAAGACTCTAATGAAAAGCCATACAAAATGAAGAGGAATTTAGAATAATTTAACTATTGGAAACCATAACCGAATAATGGATACAGCACCTTCTACAAATGAACTGTTCCAATCTACCAACATCCCATAAACACATCTCTTGGAAAAATGGAACTTTCAGACATACATTCTCGCATACAGTTCTCCATTTCAGGAGGAAACAGCTTCAGGTCAGGTTTCAGAGAGAGTAGCAGCTGGGGATAAGTTACTAGGCCGTTGTTACTGCTATTTATTATAAACCCTAAAAGTGTCGTAAGTTATTTACTTAAGACGTTTTTAGTAGGCAGTTTAGTAGGCAAATCTCTTATTTAAAGAAAGGAGAAAATAATCTTTTTTTAAAAGTGACAGCATTGTCACACAATTTAGATCCCTGGCCCTTTATTTGAGGGGCTTCCTCGATCGGAAGATCACCTGAGAGGGACAAATACAGGTACAGACCAAGTTACAAGGATGTATCTCATAACTTCTGAAACACCCCTGTCCGTGGACCATCACGTGGGACATACCAGGAAGTGAACAACAGCCTGACACACACTTTCCCTGTTTCTGAGCTTCACAATGATTGCACTCGATACACTAGAGAGCCATAAACAAAGGCCAGGGAAAGAAACAGAGGGACAGAAAGATTCACATTAAAGACAGAAAGAGACAGTTAATTAACTGAAAAGATGTTGTGGAAATATGGGGAAAAAGACAGGGCAGTGGGGCTAACTGGAGTAGTGAGAATCTTCGAGAGTAAACTTAAAAGAATGAGAACATTGAATAAAGGCATTGTCAGATCAGCTGGAATGGTTTGTTACATCAAATTCTGAATCTGCTTCACAGAACATTCCAAACAACATAAACTGGGACAAGATGACAGCCCAGCATGGAGGGCTGTGCAGACCATGCTAGTGTGTTGCTCAGTAAACTGCACTATCTGCCCAGCATAGACAGTATTGCAAACTTTACTGTCATATGCTAACTATACTCGCATCAAATTACTGCAATGTCAACAATGAGAAGGTTTGCTGTGTGTGTGTTCATCAGAGACTGAGAGAGAGCGTGAGTGCGCGATTGGCATGGTTGAATGCTAAACTCATTGTTTGAGAAGGAACGCACATGGAGGAAACTATTTTAAATAAGAATAACTAGCAGGTTTTTTGTTAATCAACAGAGAGAGAACGAGAGAAGTTTCATGGACAGATACGGTAAAGTGTTTGAGAATGTCAAAATAAAGGTATTGCCAGAAAAAACAGCAATATACATCGGCGTGCACATGAATGACAGATGGATGGGTGTTTGGTGTGAGTTCGAATCAGATTTGTTTTGGCAGGTTTGAAGCCGGGAGCATCAGCAGCAGATTATTGGCTTCATTAAGACTGTACTTCATAGCTCAAGTATCAAACAGCAGATGGACTAAACCAGTGAGATATATTCTGGAGTGGTGAGTATTTCAAGTTAGAAATGGTCAGGATAAGGTGTCATGAATCAGCTCATGGTCAAAGGGATCTCCCACAGTTGTGACTTGTCTGCTTCAGTCGTAGATATTGGCCAGGGATGGGATGGAAACAGTGGCAGCAAGTAACCAGAACAGTAGACAGTGACCTCCCTGCTCTCAATATTTAAATAACAATGGCAATTATACAATAAATTGTAGTTCTCCGCTGGAACTGAGTAGGTCAACATAGAGAGTAACACTGCCAGAGCAGAGAGGGAGACAGTCATTGAACACATGCATTGATGTAGTTAGTAGTGGTCTGTAGAGTAAATATCTGGAATGAGAGTTTCAACAGTAAAATAATAGTGACAAGAAGTGTAGACGATATAAAAAAACAGTAATACAGTCATAATCGGTTTTTAGAACAAAAATATCTGGACGTTGACACTTACCAGGAACACCAACGATAGCCACGAAAGGATAATAAAAATATTGAATAATGAGAAGAGCATAATAGATCCGCCATGATAATGACGACCAATAAAATGCAGAAAGATGCCAAACATAAATGTATAAACTCCTGTCTATTGTTGGAACTTGCCAGTCTAATGTTTCCAGATTCTGATACATTTTTGGAACATTCCAGTCTCATGTTCTCAGATACTGATCTCTCCTCCCCCTCTCTCTGGGTCTGCTGTTCCCTCCCTGTCAGTGCTGTCGGTGATGCTCCCACTCATGTTATGGGATACCACATTGAACAGCGCCCATTTATCATTAAAAGATGGAAACTCTCCACTGAGATAATTAGAATCCATGGAGATTGGTATTAAGCACAGTCACTGAACAAACACTGGGAAAAATTAGCAAAGGCTACAACAACGGATGAATGGGCACTGCCCAACAATCAACAGACAGGAGGGTTCCCTCCCAGGTGGGGAACACTTCAGTGGTCCCGGACATTCAGCC
This sequence comes from Chiloscyllium punctatum, assembly GCF_047496795.1. Classification (NCBI taxonomy): domain Eukaryota; kingdom Metazoa; phylum Chordata; class Chondrichthyes; order Orectolobiformes; family Hemiscylliidae; genus Chiloscyllium; species Chiloscyllium punctatum. The sequence continues at coordinate 76,615,087 of NC_092752.1, read as the reverse complement.
TCGGACCTTCTGGTGACCATCCTTCAAGGCAGATTTCAGGACAGGCAGCAGCGAAAAGTGGCCGAGCAGAGGCTGATTACAAATTTCGGTTCCCATAGGGAGGGCCTCAACTGGGGTCTTGGGTTCATGTCACATTACAGGTGATCACCATTGTACTACAAACACACACACACACACACACACACACACACACACACACACACACACACACACACACACAGAGGCACTCCTATACACACACATATGTACGGACACATATGTACACAGACACGTACACTGACACACACACACCCTTACAGACACACACACTCTCACAGGCATCCGCTCAGAGACTTAGACCACTCTACACTCATGCATACACATATACACACTCTCTCACTGATACTCAAGCCCCCACCCCAGACACACACACACTCCCACACTCACACATGCACCCCCACACAGACTTAAGACACTCTACATCGCTACACACACATATACACTACCTCTCACACTCACAACCCCCACCTAAGAGAAACACACACATACAAACAGACAAAGACCCACAGACGCACATATATTTTGTGGGGTGAATTTGTACTTGCAGAGATACATTTTACTTTGCTCAAAAACTGCATGCATTCATGTAGACATCTGAGCTCAAAAACGGCATGAATTTATGTAAAACTCTGTTATCTCACTTTTTAGATTAGAATCAATCTAAACATTATGGCAGAGACAAAGAACACAGGGGCTAACACCTTCAAAATATTGTCTAACTAGCACTCGTTGTTACTGCTAACCTGAGAATGAAACTTTAAAAGAAATAGGTTTTGTAATTTACACATGAAAGAAAAGAAACTATCATGATATTCGAACAGATGAAAGACTCAACAGAAAATCAAGGTATTTTTCAATGGAGAATTTCAGTTACATCACACTGTAAATTTTTGCGATATATTCTGTGCCTTAGAAGTGTGTCCTCCACTATCACCTGATGAAGGAGTGGCGCTCTGAAAGCTAGTGTGCTTCCAATTAAACCAGTTGGACGAAAACCTGGTGTTGTGTGATTTTTAACTTTGTACACCCCAGGCCAACACCTGCAATCACCAAATCATGACTAAACAAACAGGCTCAGTTAACCAGTTCCACACATCATTTTTCATATCACTATAAAAGGGAACATTTACTGGGTTTGGATGGAATGGATGAGGGTTGCTGAGGGATGGACCAAAAATCTTTAAATGTTTGAATCTTTTTTTAAACCTTGTATATGAGAGTGTTAAAAGGCACTGCAGTGGTCTATATGTATTCTAGTCTGTTTATGAAATGAGGCAGTTATAAAATAACAAATTGGCTGCATAAAAAAAGTCAGGTTGGCAAGTTTCTAGATACCTTAACCCAAAGTATAATCCTTATTGACCAGTATGAGGCTCCTCCGGGTTTTAAGTGCCCTGTTATCAAATCCTTTCATAACCTTGAGACAGAGCATTGAGATTGCTGCTCAGCAACAGGCCAAAGCAATTCTGTCCCTATGGGCCTCTTACAGAGGGATAAGAGAAGGCCATTCAGCCCATATTAGTTTGTTGATACTTAAAAAGGTGGAAATCTAAAATATTGGCACATTTTGCCAACAGAACCATTCAAAACAAAGAGATGTGTCACTGCAGCTGTATGAGGTGTTACTGAGAGGGCACCTGGAGTACATTGTGCTGTTTGTGTTTCTGTAACTGAGAAAGGGATGGACCTTCATCAGATACAGTTTAACGGCTGCTCGTAATCCACGGGTTGCTGTGCGATTTAATGTCTCGGGTCTGTTACACAAGGACAGGAGGAGGCCATTCAGCCTTTCCAGTCTATTACAGAAGGCCACGAGGAGCCCATTCAGCCTCTCGAGCCTGTTACAGAGAGGCAGGATGTGTTTATTTAACTTTCTGTTGCGCATAAATATTAGTTTTAAATTAGTTGTGGAATAGGAAAGACCTGATGTCAACATTAAAGTTCTAACTTTGAACAAGGCCAATTTTGAAAGTGTTAGGCGAGCCCTGTGAAAGGCTGATTGGAATACCCTATTCACAGATAAAGGGATGGTTGGTAAATGCAAGGCCATCAAAACATGGTTTCAGAGAGTCCAGAGCCAACGTGTTCCTATTAGTGAGAGGGGCAAGACTGGCGGGTGCAGGGAGTGCTGGATGGCTAGATATATTGATGTTATGGTCAAGGAAAGGAAGGAGGCATATGTCAGGTAAACAGAGCTGAGATCCTGTAAATCCCGAGAGGTGTGTAAGGGCAACAAGTGGACAGTCAATGGGGAAATCGGGCCAGAAAAATGTGAACAAGAGATGGCTTTAGAAATACGGTTAACGAGGTATTGAAGAAATTATACAAATCCTTTAATGTTAAAAGATTAACTAGGGGGAGAACAGGGCCCTTAAAGATCAGTAAAGCTACCTGTGTATGGAACCACAGGAGATTGGAGGGATACGAAACATGTATTTCTTCTCAGTATTTAATGTGGAGGAGGTTACAAGAGCGAGAGAATGAAGAAATACCTTGAAAGTGTCTATAATACAAGGAGGTGTTGGATATTTTAAAACACATAAAGGTGAACAAATCCATGGGATCTGAGCAGTTGTATCCCAGATGTTTGTGGGAAGCTAGGAAAGAGATTGCTCAGCCTTTTGCTGATATATTTGTAACATTGATTTCCACAGGTGAGGTGTCAAAAGACTGGAGGGCTGCTAATACAGTGTCATTATTTAATAAATTAAGGAAAAAACAGGTAACTATAGATCGGTGAGCCTGACATCAATGGCAACTAAATTGTTGGAGGGGATTTCGAGGAAAAAGATCGATATGCATTTGGAAAGACAAGGACTGAAGAGGGCTTTGTATATTGGAGATCACATCCGACTGACTGGGTGGAATTTTTTGAGGAAGTGATGAAGATGATTGTTGATGGCAGGACAGTGGATGTTGTCTTCATGGAATTCAGTAAGAAAACCAAAATGTTCTACGTGGTAGACTGGTTAATAAGGTTCGACTGCCTGCGATCCAGGGAGAGTTCGCCACTTAGATCCAAATTTTTCTTAAATATTGGATACAGGCCGTGACAGTGACATTTGTTCATTAAACTTGGAGACCTGTGACCAGTGGCGTGCCGCAAAGATCAATAGTGAGTCCACTGCCTTTTGTCACTGATACAAATCATTTACATTTGAGTATATGAAGTATGGTCAGAAAGTTTGTAGATAATTCCAGATTTGATGGTGTAGTCGACAGTGAAGAATGATCTCTCAGACTATAATGGGACTTTGTTTAGGTGAGCTGAGGGGTGGCAGATGGAGTTTATTTTAGATAAATGTTAACTATTGCATTTTAGCAAGATAAATTAAGGCAAGACATACAGGTAGGGTTCTGTCGAAAGCTGCCAATCAAGGAGAACTCCATCGAAATTATCGAATTCCTTCAGTTAGGAAACACGCTTTTCAGCCCATCGAGGCCACACCGAACCTCTAAACAGTATCCCACTGGACAAACCCCTCCCCTATCCCTCTCAGCCTGCATTTCCCATGGCTAATCCACCTCGCCTACCCATCCCTGGGTACTTTACGCAATTTAGCATGGCCAATCTACCCTTATCTGTATATCTTTATACTGCCGGAGGAAAACATAACATCCGGAGGAAACTCATGCAGACACGGGGAGAATGTGCAAACTCCACACAGGCAGTCATTCAAGGATGGAATTAATCCCACATCGCTGCGCTCTGAAGCAGCAATTCTAGTCACTGAGCTACTGCGTCACCTGGTGGTGCAGGTTCTCCGTTCCTTGAAAGTGCCGTCAGAGGAAAACAGTGCAGTGAAGAAGGCACTTGGCGACCTGCCCTTTATTGGTACGTGGTTTGAGTCTAAACATTTGCATGACATGTTGCATCTGTACAGGACATTGGTTTGGCCAGTTTTGTAATATTGCCCTTAATTCTGGACTCCCTGCTGTCGGAAAGATGTTGTCAAACTTGAAAGGGTACAGAAGAGAGTTAAAATAATGTTGCAGGTGTTGGAGGGTTAGAACCACAGGGAGAGTTTGAATAGGGTGGGACTATTTTCAAATATTGAGGCTGAGGGGTGACCTGAAAGACGTTTATAAAAGCATGAGGGGCATAGATAAGGTAAACAGTCAACATCTTTTACCCAGGATAGGCGAGTCCAAAACTAGAAGACAAAGGTTTAAGGTGAGAGAAGAAAGCCTTAAAAAGGAACATGAGGGACAAGATTTTCACACAGAGACTGCTTTTTGTATGGATTGAACAGCCAAAAGAGGTGATGGAGGCAGGTACAGTTACACCATTTAAAAGGCATGTGGATGGATACATGCATGGGAAGTGTTTAGAGAGAGATGGGCCAAGTGTTGGCAAGGGGGACGAGATTTATTTAGGATATTTGGTCAGAATGGGCGATCAGACCGAAAGGTATTTTTCCGTGCTGAACATCTCTGAAACTCTATTGCCTCTTGAGTGTATAACACAGGAACAGGAGGAGACTATTCAGCTTCTGAATTCTGTCGGTCAACTTGTTTGTTCAATTGCTGAGAGTAAAATACAAAAATACATCATTCAGATTTTGATGGTGTTTTACAGAAACAGTGGAAAGGCCTTCAGTCAAGAAAAGCTGTAAGTAATGTGAAGAGGCCATTCAGGCCCTCGACTCCATTCCACAGGAGCAGCAGATGAGGACAGTGCTATTGGAACCTGTCAGTCAGTAGCAGGAGGGAGACATCTACAATCACAAACCTTGGATCAGGTGGCAGTCACTCACTGCTCAAGACTGGGACACATAACATGATGCAGTCATTGGACTGCTTGAGACTGTGACACAGGGACAGGAGGGAGTCATTCAGAGCTCGGAACTGGGGCACATGGAAATCTGGAGGTAAGTGAGGCCCCAGCATCCTGTTATGCAAGGACAGCAGGAGGTGACTCACTCCCCATCAGTATGGGACACTGGGAGAGAAGGGGAGTTTGCTTGGAACAAACAGAAGTATATGAATAGGTTGCATTAGTGGTCCATTCAATCCTGCCTCAACATTCACTAAGGCCATGGCTGATCTGATTGTGATTCCCTCATTCCATTTTACGGAGACTCCCCTCTCTGCAGCTCCATTTGTTGGTCATGTTGCAGACTCAGATGCTGCAACAACACCCACCATGACTCATCCAGAAGGATGGGTCTAACAGGATAAGTCAGGATTTGAGGGGTCCAATGTCAAGAATGAAAACACAACATAAAGGTATTGTCAGATGTTTCGTACTCTCACATTCGCAATCCAACTCGCATAACCAGCCCATCCATTACATATTTAGGATGGAGCACTGTGTCGATCTGGAAAGTGTACAGCTGTATGTAACGCAGCAATGTCCAGAGTGAAACACTATGCAGCCCACACCAATGCTTAATCTATAATCCTGGACTAAATGTTCAGCAACGGGAGCTGTGCAGTCTGCACCGGGTCATTCATATACAAACACAGGCTGTTGCATTGTTAGGTAACACTGTATTAGATCACTGCCCAGTGTGGAGAAACATGTAACCAATGCTGGAATGACAGAATGTTCAGTTCTCATCCATTTCCAGCTCCATATCTGCACTCTACCTTGACAAGGGGTGCTGCGAATTTGAAAATCAATGTGAGGAAGAGATATAAATGGAAACAATTTAAATACCAATAGTTCTGATTAAGGTGCATATCACTCTATTATTTAAAGTTGAAATAACTGAGATAATATCCAATGAGGTCTTGTGAACGGAGCAAAGGATTAAGAGGAGGATGGTGATGTTATAGTGGTTGCACTATAAGCCTCCAAATAATCAATGGAAATTAGAGAAACAAATATTCAGGGAGACTGGCGAGACTTGCAGGAGCAATAGGGTTGTCAAAATAGGTGATTTTAATTATACTAACATCGACTGGGACTTCCAGAGGGTTAAGAACTTAGATGGAACGTAATTTGTTAAGTGTGTTCGGGAAAGCTTCCACAAGCAATATAGAGAGGTTCATATTGGGGAAGGGACAACCTCGACCTACTGTTGGGAAATAAGTTCGGATAGGTGACAGAGGTAAAGTGGGGGAGCATTTTGGGAATAGTGACTAGAGCTTATTAGTTTTAAAATAGTAATGGTAGGGACAAAATTGGTCCACAGAATCAAGTTCTAAATTGGGGAACATCATATGTTGTTGGAATTAGACAGGGAATTGCAGGGGATGATTGTAGCAGTTTGTTTCGAGGTAAAATGATCCTGGGCAAGTGGGAGGGTTTCAAAAGTAAGATAGCTCGAGTTCAAGGTCTATATGTTCCTGTGAGGGTGAAGGGAAAGTGAGACTGGAAGAGACAACCCTGGATAACAAGAGATATTGAGGCTCTGATCAGCAAAAAAATGAGGCATGGCTCAGGTACAGGGAGCTGGGACAAAGGGAATCCCTGGACGTACACGGGGGATACAGGAGTTTACTGAAGAAGGAAAGCAGCAGGGCTAAAGTGGGGTATGAGATAGACTTGGCTGAGCAGATTAGGGTGAATCTAAATTCAGTCTAGTAAAGAAAAAGAACAACCAGAGAGAGAATACTACGCCTTACAATCCAAAATAGGCATGCATGTGTAAAACGTCAAGAGATGGGTGAGGTCCTCAATTCCCCTTCTGTGTTTATTATGAAGAAAGACATGAAGATCTCTGACTTTTGGGACGTTAGTTGTGATATCTTGGTACAGTCCATATCACAGTAGAGGTGCTGATGGACATATTAGAAATAATAAAGTCAGTTAAATTTCTTGGTCCTGAGGCAAGAGAAAACAGTTCAGGGATCAAGGACCCGGAAGACTGGGCGGTGACAAATGTGCCCTTATTCAAGAAGGGTTGCAAAGAAAAGTCTGGGAAAGATAGACCAGTAAGCTTCATATCTGTTTTCGGTTATCCATTTGAGAAGGTACAGAGATATAAGATATGTATGCATTTGGAAATACAGAGTTTGACTTGGAGCAGTCAGCATAGCTTTGTTCGTGGCAAATCATGCCTTAGAATTTTTGTTAGAGTTTTTGAGGAAGTGATCATAAAGGTTGACAAGGGCAGGGTGGTGGACACAGTCTTAATGGATTTCAGTAAGGCCTTTGATAAGGTTCCACATGGTAGGCCGCTCTGGAAGGTTAGATCGCATGGACTCCAATGTAAACTGGCAAATTGGCGACACAGTTGCCTTGACGTTATGGAGCAAATGGCTGTGGTGGTGGTATGCTTGTCGGACTGGAGGCCTGTGACTAGTGGAACGCCTCAGTGGTCGCTCCTGGGCCCATTGCTGTTCGTTGTCTTAAACAAATGATTTGGACCAGAGTGCACAACGCAAGGTTAGTAAGTTTGCACATGACCCGAAATTAGGAGGCATCATTTACAGTGAGAAACATTATCAGAAATTGCAGCAGTACCTTGGTCAGCTGAGGAAGTGGTCTCAGAAATAGGAATTTGAGTTTAATACAGATAAGTGTGATGTCTTGCATTTTGGAAAGTTAAATTCTGGTAGGAGTTAAATGATGAGTGAGAGGGCCTTAAGGAGTGTAGTGGAACAAAAGGACGTTGGAGATCAAGTGCACGTTGCCTGAAATTTGAGTCACAGATACATAGGACAGTGAAGAAGGTTGTTGGTACACTGGTCTTCATCAGCACATTGAGTATAGAAGTTGGGACGTTATGTTTCAGTTGCACAGGATGTTGGTAAGGCTGCAGTTGGTGTATTGGGTTCAGTTTTGTTCATCTTGCTCTAGATAGGATATTATTGAATGAGAAGGAGTGTAGAACAAATTTACAACGATTTTTCCTGGGCTAAAGGCTCGAAGTAATAGGCAGATTTGGGACAGGTTAGAACTTATTTCTTTACAGCGTAGGAATCTGAGAGGGTTCTTATAGAAGTGTAGCTCTTATAAAATCGTGAGAGGTGTGCATGTGGTGAATACTTCAATTTTTGTCCCTAAGGTTGGGGAATCGAGGACGAGAGGACATCCATTATTGTTTGGAAAGGAAAAAAGTATATAAAAAGGAACCTGAGGGTCAACGTTTTTACACAGAGTGTGGCATGCATACAGACTGAGCTGCCAGTGGAAGTGATTGAGGTGGGTACAATAACAACATTGAAAAGGCATTAGGACAAATACACAGATAGGAAAGGATTATAGGGATACAGAGCAAGGGCATGGAAATGGGGTGAGTGTGGATGGATATTTTTGTTGGTATAGACCAGCTGGGCCAAATGGCCAGTCATATTGGCAGTCTCGTGCAATATGACTGTGAATGAGTGGAGGCAGAGTAGGGGAGACTGAGAAAAAAAATGTCATGGAAGGATATGTTCACAGGTTTCAGAATGCTGAAATGAAGACATTTCGATAGTATCATGCAACACGGGTCAGTATTGTAAAGAATTATGAGTGAAAGGCGATGGAGAGTTTTGGATGAGCATTTGTTCTGCAGCTTTGTAACTGGGAGTGAGGACAGCAGAGTCTTCGCCTCACTGGGCTGAATCTAACAAGAAACTGTCTCAGTGACATTTTCATTGAGTGTGACAGAGGGATTGTCTGCAGGAGGCTGAGCTAGTTTCATGGTGCTATCTTACCAATCTCATGTCATTACACACCCCACTCCATGGTGTCCCTCTCATACAATACCAGCCCGCTTCTCCCACCCATCATGACTGGAGGTACTCAAAATCGCCCGGATGCCCCGGATATTCCATGACCCCTGGAGAATGCCAATTATGGGATTTTCCAGATCATTTTCCAACTTATTCCCAGTTTCAGTAAAGCGGCAGTGCCCCAGTGTGTGACATGTGAGAGGATGGAGTAGAGTTTTACGTTTTTCAAATCAGACAATTAAAATCCATCATGAGGCCATTCAGTACTTCAAACATGCTCCAACATTCAATACGTTTGGAGGTGAAATGATGGTTTTGTCAGCTCCACCTTACAGGAACTTTCAGTCATTCAACCCCCAGCTTCCTGTTACCGAGCAGACGATTCTCAGAAACATTTTACCCAGTGTTTCTTCCTGCATGTGTTCCGAAGGCATTTCCAATGAGGACAGACTCTCCTAACAATATATTTCATCTGCTTTATAAATTCATGCAACAGTCAGCATGCTTTCCACAGACCAATCAAAAACATGCACTTATTTTATGGTTATCGATATACAATCACTATTAGTCATTCTGGTTATTTCACTTGTCTCACCTTATTGTATTCAGCCAAAGACACCTCCCAAACACTTGTCTCAATGTAAAATACAATTTCTAGCAGAGAACGCCTTTATCCTCAGCCGTTATCATGACCGTTATCTCAAATATACCTTTTACTTTGTCATGAATGTTTCTCTTGCCCTTTGTCTGTCACTGATTCTGTGTGTAACAGTTGCACAGTCTGCCACACAGTTGGCTGGATGGTTGGTTTGTGATGCTGAGGGAGGCCACCAGCACACGTTCAATTCCCCTCACTGACAGAGGTTACCATGAAGGGGATGCTCTCTCAACCTCACCCCATCACCCAAGGTGTGGTGACATTCAGTATAAACCACCATGAGTGGTCTATCTAAGGAGAGCTCTTTGGGACTCCATTCTATCAATGTTTTCAATTTAATTTCTTTTAACAATTTTTTTTACTGAAAAATAGATTTTTATTATTATATTCAACCAATAACAAAACAACTCAAAAATAACTGAACAGAATTACACCCATGTGCATGTACAGATAAAACAAGTTAAAGTCTCTTAACGGACAGAAGAAAAACAAAAATAAACAATAAATAATAAATAAATAATATGACTCAGAATAACAAAACGTTAGCTCTTGTTCTTCGAGAGCATTAACTGATACACAATCATATGTTCACAATTCTTCAAATGTGATTCATTAGACAATATCGTCATTTCTATATAAAAACCCTTTTTACAGTGGCAGATAAGCTTAATCGTGGTAATCCAAAAGGTTGCTATATCTTAAATAAATCTCTGCTTTCTGGTGCACTATACAGGTGAAAACGTCCAAAGAGATATTCTCCATGACGAGCTTATGATGAGCCAATAGACCAGGGGTGGAGGTGGTTGGGGTGGGGGGGGAGTAATTCAGACATCCAACACAACAGAATACTTTTCCTAGCACAGGAAGTGTGGGGGAGATACTCAACGAGTATTGTGCATCAGTATTTACTGTGGAAAAGGATATGGATTTTATAACATGTAGTGAAATAGATGGTGACACCTTGCAATATGTCCATATGGCAAGTGCTGGGTATATTAAAACGGTTGAAGGTGGATAAATCCCCAAGACCTGATGAGGTGTACCCTAAAACTTTGTGGGAAGCTAGAGAAGTGTTTGCTGGGCCTCTTGCTGAGATAGTTGTAATATGGATAGTCACTGGTGAAGTGCTGGAAGACTGGAGGTGGCGAACGTGGTGCCACTGTTTAAGAAGGGTGGTAAGGACAAGCCAGGGAACTAGAGACCAATGAGCCTGACGTTGTTGGTGGTCAAGTTATTGGAGGGAATCCTGAGGGACAGGATGTGCATGTATTTGGAAAGGCAAGAACTGATTAAGGATAGTCAACATGGCTTTGTGCATGGGCAATCATGTCTCACAAACATGATTGAGTTTTTTGAGGAAGTATCAAAGAGGATTGATAAGGGCAGAGGGATAGATGCGATCCACATGGACTTCAGTAAGGGTTTCGACAAGGTTCCCCTTGGGAGGCTGATTAGCCAGTATAGGTCTCATGTAATACAGGGAGAACTAGCCATTTGGATACAGAACTGGGTCAAAGGTAGAAGACAGAGGGTGGTGGTGGAGGGTTGTTTTTTAGACTGGAGGCCTGTGACCAGTGGAATGCCACAAGGATTGGTGCTGGATTCACTACTTTTTGTCATTTACATAAATGACTTGGATGCGAACATAAGAGGTGCAGTTAGTAAGTTTGCTGATGACACCAAAATTGGAGGTACAGTGAACAGTGAAGAGGTCACCTCAGATTACAACAGGATCTTGACAAGATGGGCCAATGGACTGAGAAGTGACAGATGGAGTTTAATTCAGATAAATGCGAGGTGCTGCATTTTGGGAAAGCAAATCTTAGCAGGACTTATACACTTAATAGTAAGGTCCCAGTGAGTTTTGCTGAACAAAGAGACCTTGGAGTGGAGGTTCATAGCTCCTTGAAAGTGGAGTCGCAAATAGATACGATAGTGAAGAAGGCGTTTGGTATGCTTTCCTTTATTGGTCAGAGTATTGAGTACAGGAGTTGGGAGGTCATGTTGCAGCTGTACAGGATATTGGTTCGGCCAATGTTGGAGTATTGCGTGCAATTCTGCTCTCCTTCCTATTGGAAAAATTTTGAGAAACTTGAAAGGGTTCAGAAAAGATTTATAAGGATTGGAGGAATTGACCTATAGAGAGAGGCTGAATAGGCTGAGGCTGTTTTCGCTGGAGCTTCGGATACTGAGGGATGACACAGTGGTTTTCAAAAGTAAGGGGCATGGATAGGGTATATAGGGAAAGTCTTTTCCCTGGGGTCAGGGAGTCCAGAAGTGGAGGGCATAATTTTAAGGTGAGAGGAGTAAGATATAAAAGAGACCTACAGGGCAACTATTTCTCACAGAGGGTGGTGCATGTATGTAATGAGCTGCCAGGTGAAGTGGGGGAGGCTGGTACAATTGCAACATTTAAGAGGCATTTGGATGAATATATTAAATAGGAAGGGTTTGGAGGGTTATGGGCCGGGTGCTGGCAGGTGGGACTAGATTGTATTGGGATATGTGGTCGGAATGGACGGGTTGGACCGAAGGGTCTGTTTCCATGCTGTACATCTCTATCAGTCTATGACTTATATTAATCTCTGTTTTTTTGGTGCACCATACTGGTGAGAAAGTCCAAAGGGATATTCTCCATGATGAGCTTACAAAGACCCAACACATCCTGGGAGTTTCAGACATCCAACACAACAGAATATTATTTCATAGCACAGAAAGTAAGGATATTTTTTCCAATGTGCATCTGTGTAAGATTCTCTGGGCAGGCGCAGGAAAAGAGAAACCGTGTCCATCTCCAATTCGGTCCCCAAGACCCACTCTACCGCACCGAACACAGTGATCCAATATATACGAAACCTGCAGCAGGACCACATGCAATGAGTCAGAGTGCCTGTAGTCATTCTGTTTTTAGGACATGCTGAAGATAATCCCACATTGAATTTTGAGAGAACATCTGGTGTCAGATAGACCCTATGAAGAATTTGCAACTGCATGGAATAGGTCCTATTACAGATCAAACTCCTTCGAGCAATTCCACAAATATCCTCCCACGTCTCCAAAGAGACCTAAACCCCCCAACTCTCTCGCACAGACGTCACGAAGCTGCACAGTTTTGTCAAGGGGACACTCTCCAACCAATGATAAAGGGTACTGACAGAGAGTATATTCTTAGCAATAAGCACCCACTTCTCTGTATCAGATCTGTAAGAGTCTGTTAAAAATGTGTGTTTTTAAAAGCAAATCTCTGACCTGGGAAAAAAAAACAGAAGAAATCTCCACTAGGTAGTCCATACTTAGGAGTTATTTGATCAAATGATATCATTGTTTCTCCCTCAAGTAACACGTGGTGGCTCAGTGGTTTGTGCTGGTGACTCACAGCACCAGGGTCACGGGTTTGGTTCCAGTCTTGGGTGACTGGCTGTGTGGAGTTAGTATGTTCTCAACTGTGACAGCGTAGGTTTCCTCCTACGGTCACAAAGATGTGCAGGTTACATGACTTGGCCATTGCTAAATCTCTCAAAGTGTTCAAGGATTTGTAAGTTCAGACATTAGTCAGGATAAATACAGAATGGTAGGAGAATGGGTCTGGGTGGGTTACTCTTCAGAGGGTCGAAGTGGACATGCCCAAGGACCTGTTTCCACACTGTAGGGATTCTACTAATTCTTAATCACCCAAGCAATGTATCCCCCTCGCTGCTCACAGTTTAAACCTGGAATCCATTATCCCCGGTTGACAACCCGGTATACCAATTAAAGGGATAAGAAACATGGTTTTGGCTGTATTGCCCTCAATCTGACGGATTGTTCTTCAAGGTTTAACAGTATTGATAATCATTAGTTTTTGGTAATACTCCATAAATGTTGTCATTTTATCTAAGAACAACAGACTAATAAGGGTTCACTTTGTCTGAGAGGGCTCAATTTCTAGCCATATTGACACCGAGTCCCCAGCGGCCCAGGCACGAACATAGGATGATTAAAACAAACTTAATTCATTGCTTTTAATCTGGGAGATCTAACACCTCGCCCCCCCCCCCCTCCCCAGCCGCCCACAATCTGTGGGTCAATTTGTTAGCTTGATAAGGAATCGCTTATGGTGTCAAATAAAAGAGCTAAACCAGTCATTCTGTTTCCGAAGTATCTGTCTGGGAAACATCAAAGAAAACATTCACATGGGGTCTAGGAAATGAGGAAGGACATTCATTTTAATAACAGCTATCCGACCTAGCCAGGATATTTGAAATGCCTCCCATCATTGAAGGTCTTGTTTAATTTTTTCAAACAAATGGTCACATTTCACGTTAAATAAATGATCAAAGACAGATATAGTGAATATACTCAATCAGGGAAACCCGCGACCAGTTAAAAGGAAACCAGGATTTAGCCTCAGTATCAGGTGTTTCCCTAAGACCTCCCATAGTCAAGGCCTCCAACTTTGTAAAATTAATCTTATCGCCCAGAAAGGCAACAAGTGAATTTATGCATTGCATCACATGAACAACCGAAATTGGGGGATTTGACAAAAAAAAAGAGACCCTCATATGCATACAATGTAATCTTACGTGACTTCTATCCCACTTCTGGGTCAGATATGTTGACATCCCTACGGATGGCCTCCTCCAGTGGCTCAATCACCAAAGTAAAAAACAATGGTGAAAGGTGTCAACCTTGTCGGCTGCCTGGAGAAATATTAATATTACTGGTTGGCCACACCATTAGTGAGAACCACAGCCAGAGGATCGCGGTAAAGGACCCTCACCCACTTGATAAAAACTTTGCATAGTCAAACCATTCTAATGTACAGAAGAGATCCGGCCACTCAACCCAATGAAATGCCTTCTCTCATCTAAAGAGATCAATAATCCCTGGACAGATTGTTGTTGAGACTCTTGGATCATATTGAGTAAACTCTTAACATTGTCGGAAGATCTGGGGCCCTTTATAAAGCCTGTTTGGTCCTCTTTGGCAACGGAAGGCAGCAAAGTTTCTAGCCTTAATGCACGGGTTTCAGACAAGATTTTGAATCAAACATTTAAAAGTGAGATTGGCGTGTAAGAAGCACAATCCTCCAGGGTCTTCCTTTCTGCAGCATCAGAGAGATATGAGCCTCTTAAGGATGGAGAGAGGGGTTTGTGACTGTATGAGTGACAGAACATGTTAAACATTAGCCCTGACAATAGGTTTATAAATTATTTATAAAATTCATGAGGAAATCTGTCAGGAACGTGCACGCTTACATTCTGAAGCTGCTTCACACCCTCCTGCGCTGACAATGGTGCATTAAGGCACACCACTTATTCAGGGGTTACTCCTGAAAAATGAAAAATGACTCCATCTTAATCCATCTATCCACATAATGCTCAGTCTGAAATAATTCGGAGAAAAATCTCGTCCAGGAGGCATTAATCTTTTTGGAATTGAAGGTAAGGATCCCAGTACCTTCCTAATTGAGGTAATGGCTTGAGAGGGGCGCTAGTTTTCCTGGCAAGATAGAATAAATACCTGCCAGGCTTATCACCATGTTCAAACAGCCTTTGTTTTGCAAAAGTAAGTTCCTTCTTGGCTGTCTGTGTGAGCGTGGAATTCACCGTAGACCGAAGCGTTGTGATCCTCTGCAGCTTAGCCACTGAGGGTCTATCACAGTATGCCCTCTCGGCTGCCCTCAGCTGTGCCTCAAACCAGCGATCCTGCTCCCCTTTCTGCTGCATCCTAAAGGATAATTATTCCCTTGGCATAAGACTCAGCAATTTCCCATAGAATGGATGAGTTACTGGTTGAATCTGAATTAATGGCTAAGAAATATCTGAATTCATTACAGAAATACTCAATGAACTAACTAGTCTTAACAATAAAGGGATACATTCGCCAGTGTCTCGAATCTGTTATATTTCCCTGAATCTTTCTCAATAAGTATGGTCAGAAATGGTAATAAGTATGGTCAGAAATGGTAACTGTGCAGGATGCCACCGACTCTAAGATTGTTGCAGGGATAGGGAAGAAATCAAACCTTGTGTGGCATTTCGGCGGGTTAAAGAAGATATTAAAAGCCCTACTTGTGAGGTAGATGTACCTCCAGACATCCACCAGCTCTAGTTCAGGACACAAATCCACCAATTGGTTACATTATAACGAGGGTATTGAGGGACCTTCGGACATTCTGTCCAGCGTTGGTTCCATAAGACAGTTGAAATCTCCTTCTACGATAATGTTCCACGATGCAAGATAACTGAATTTGGAAAATGCATCTACCAGGATTTTAAGAGGGTGCACCGGGGTGGGGGTGGGGGTCGCAATTTCTTTTCAAAATATTAGATTATTTACCATAGTTCAAGACTTGGGGGATTATGATCCTTCCGTGAGTATCACATACAATCTAGTAATTTAAATGGAAGATTCTTCTTATCCAATATGGCTTCTCCCCTACTCCTAGTATTAAAAAATGAAAATAAAAACCCGTTCAAACCCGCCCTGTTGTAACGTCAAATGTCCCTTGTCATCGAGGTGCATCTCCTGCATTCGGGCAAAATCCATCCTTTCTGTTTTAAGACTGGAAAGTAAGTTTTCCTCTTAACTGGGCAATGGCGTCCCTTAATGTTCCAGGTGCACCATTTAAGCATATCATTTTCCAGAACACACTGTAGCAACATTTGAACTCGAGAGAGGAAGAACTCGAATTACTGGTCATTAATAAACAAATTCTCATAGAGCTTAAAAACTACACAATCTAAAACTATTACAACTGACAAGCTCTCAAAACTTTCCAAAACTAAACATTCCAAACTTTCGAAACTTTCCAAAAAAACAAAAAAACTAAAATAATCAATAGGAGAATTTAAAATTTCCACAAAGTATTCGCTTTCTCTGCAGAGTCAGATGAGTTCTTGGATCCATTAAATGCAGTATGGCGAATCGTTGGGTACCAGAGGGAATACTGATTCCCGAGTTCCCTTACTCTTCTCTTGGAAGCAGGTGAGCACTTTGGTGATAGCGATCACAATTCTGTTACGTTTACTTTAGTGATAGCAAGGAATAGGTGTATACCACTGTGCAAGAGTTACAGCTGGGGAAAAGGCAATTACGATGCGATTCGGCACGATATAGGAACCATAGGAGGGAGAAGGAAACTGAAGGGGATAGGCACATAAGAAATGTGGAGCTACCGTGTGTCTCCTAGATAGGTATGTGCCTGTTAGGCAGGGAGGAAGCTGTAGAGTGAGGGAGCCATAGTTTATGAAGGAAATGGAATCTCTGGTCAAGAGGAAGAAGAAGGCTTATTTTAGGATGAGATGTGAAGGCTCACTTAGGGCGCTTGAGGGTTACAAGGTAGCCAGGAAAGGCCTAAAGGGAGAGCACAGAAGAGCCAGGAGAAGACATGAGAAGTTGTTGGCGGATAGAATCAGGATAAACCCTAAGGCTTTCTACAGGTATTTAAGGAATAAAAGAATGACCAGAGTAAGATTAGGGCCAATCAAGGATAGTAGTGGGAAGTTGTATGTGGAGTCAGATGGGCTAGGGGAAGCACTAAATGAATATTTTTCAACAATATTCACTCTAGAAAATGACAATGTTGTCAAGGAGATTACTGAGATACAGGCTATTCGACTAGTTGGGATTGAGGTTCACAAGGAGGAGGTATTAGAAATCCTGCAGAGTGTGAAAGTCTGGAAGTCCCCTGGGCCGGATGGGATTTATCCTAGGATCCTCTGGGAAGCCAGGGAGGACATTGCCGAGCCTTTGGCATTGATCTTTAAATCATCACTCTCTAATGGAATAGTGCCAGAAGATTGGAGGATAGCAAATGTGTTTCCCCTGTTCAAGAAGGGGAGTAGAGACAACCCGGGTAGTTATAGACCAGTGAACCTTACTTTAGTTGTTGGTAAATTTTTGGAAAAGATTATAAGAGATAGGATTTATAATCATCTATGACAGAATAAATTTATTCGGGATAGTCAGCACGGTTTTGTGAAGGGTAGGTCGTACTCACGAACCTTATTGAGTTCTTTGTGAAGGTGACCAAACAGGTAGATGAAAGTAAACCGGTTGATGTGGTGTGTATGGATTTCAGCAAGGCGTTCGATAAGGTTCCCCACAGTAGGGTATTGTACAAATTGTGGAGTAATGGGATTGTGGGAGATATAGCAGTTCGGATCAGTAATTAGCTTGCTGAAAGAAGACAGAGGGTCGTAGTTGATGAGAAATGTTCATCCTGAAGTCAAGTTAGTAGTGGGTCGGTGTTGGGTCCACTGCTGTTCGTCATTTTTATAAACGTCCTGGATGTGTGTACAAGGGTGGGTTAGTAAATTTGCAGATAACACGAAAGTCGGTGGAGTTGTGGACAGTGACGAAGGATGTTATAGGTTACAGAGAGACATAGATAAACTGCAGAGCTGAGCTGAGAGGTGGCAAATGGAGTTTAATGTGGACAAGTGTGAGGTGATTCACTTTGGTCAGAGTAACCGTAATGCAAAGTACTGAGCTAATGTTAAGATCCTTGGTAGTGTAAAGGTGAGCAGAGAGATCTCGGTGTCCAGGCACACAGATGCTTGAAAGTTTCCACCCAGGCTGACAGGGTGCACTTGGAGTATTGTGTACAGTTCTGGTCACCACACAAAAAGAAGGATGTGGAAGCTTTGGAAATGGTGCAGAGGAGATTTACTAGGATGTTGCCTGGTGTGGAGGGAAGGTTTTACGAGGAAAGGCTGAGGGACTTGAGGCTGTTTACGTTAGAGAGCAGAAGGTTGGGAGGTGAATTAATAGAGACATATAAGATAATCAGAGGGCCAGATAGGGTGAGCCTTTGCCCAAGAATGGTCACGGCGAAGATGAGGGGGCATAGCTTTAAATTGAGGGGTGATAGATATGGGACAGATGTCAGAGTTAGTTTCTTTACTCAGAGAGTATTAAAGGTATGGAATGCTTTGCCTGCAACGGTAGTAGATTTGCCAACTTTAAGTACATTTAATTCGTAATTGGACAAGCATATGGACTTACTTGGAACACTGTAGGTTAGGTGGGTTTCAGATTGGCATGACAGGTCAGCACAATATCGAGGGCCGAAGGGCCTGTCCTGCGCTTTAATTTTCTGAATCACCACCGCCGAAACGTTCCGAAAGCACATAATCCTGGAGCCCGTGAATTAAAGGCATTGGATCTTTCCCCTGGGTTCTGGAAACTTCCACTCGTCTTTGTTTATCCCCATAACTATGTAACCACACGCGGACAGGGCGAGAGCGCTGGTCTGAGCCTGACCTGTGCACTGTAACCCGATGAACTGTCTCAGTCTTCACCCGTCTCTCTTCAGTTTCGAAGTGAAGGAATCACTGCAGCCAGTTCTCAAAAAATACGCACTGGCTGACCACGTGCTGTCTGGGCCAGCAGACCGACGATGTGAACATTCTTCATCCTGCCCCTGTTCTCAAGGTCGTCATCATGTTCAATTAAGATCCTGTCTTGTGAGGAATTGATCGCAGACTCTGTCATGCAGTTCGGCGCTTGACATCGTCCATTTTGTTTCCAAGGCTGTCAAGTTGCTGCTCATGTTTTTGGAGTGCGTCTGAGAATGGTAGTGGTTCTAGCCACTGCTGAACCCTTCTTCAATCATAGATTCAATCATTCACATAACTTGGTGAACTCAGTGACGAAAGCCTGGTGAGTAACTGGGTCCATGGAACGAGCAGAGTGGGTTGCAGCTACAGCCTCAGGCATGCTCGATGCTTCTGATGGATGCCCCACTTGTTGGGACTGACTCGATCCTTTCCCATGATTTGTCATTACCACTTGACTAACCGGGATCAGTAATGATTCTATCACTCTTTTAGGGTTGAATTTTAAGTAAATTGCTGGGATGGAGTGGGTTTGCCCGTGCTGTGATGCAGAGCCCAACAAAGCAGACCTTCTGGATCACCATTATCTTGGATTCCCCCTTAACATTTTATCAATATTATCATTTTGATTTGCATTATATTCCTGGATGTTCTGGAGCAGTGTGATTTTGTATCACTGTCTACATTTTCCCCTACACTTCAAATCGCTGCCCATTCCTCGATAATCCTTGACTCTGTTGTTAATTATAAACCTTCTGTCTGTGCCACAAAAATATTCAATATCTCTTCTTCCAAAGCTCTGCGGGGAAGAGAGTTCCAAATACTCTCACCACTGAGAAAACAAAAGTTAACCTCAACTGTGTGTGAGGTCATTTTTGTCTCCTTACCTGAGAAAGGATATAATTAAATTGGAAGCAGTTCGGAGATGTTTCACTACATGTATTCCAGGGATGAGGGTCTAAAATTATGGAGGCTTTAACAGGTTACTGATGGAATCAGAGGTGATGTTATTGAAACATACAAAACCTAGAGGAGAGTGGATCAGATAGATACCCACTGGGTGTTTGTATCATCCAAATTTCTTGTCATTTTTATAGAATCTCTACAGTGTGGAAGCAGGACATTCCGTCCATCAAGTGCACATTGACTCTCGGAACAGTATCCCCCCCTGGACCTGCTCCCCTACTCTATCCATGTATCCCTGCATTTCCCATCACTAACCAATCTAAATTATACATCCCTGGGCACTATGGGAAATTTAGCATGGCTCATCCACTCTTAGCTGCATATCTTTGGACTGTGGGAGGAAACTGGAACACTGGGAGGAAATCCACATAGACATCTGGAGAATGTTCAAAATCCAAATAGAGGATTTCTAGAGGTTGGAACTGAACGCAACTCCTTGGCGATGAG
The DNA here is from genome assembly GCF_047496795.1 of Chiloscyllium punctatum. NCBI lineage: Eukaryota > Metazoa > Chordata > Chondrichthyes > Orectolobiformes > Hemiscylliidae > Chiloscyllium > Chiloscyllium punctatum. Next base: position 76,595,044 of record NC_092752.1, on the reverse strand, counting down.
AGGTAGCAGATAACCCCCACTCAGGGGTTAAAACAAAAAATCCTCTGCTCTCCCTGAATGCAACATTTTATAACACAATTTCCATGAAAATAACCCGTTACTTTCCAAAAGCATAATATATGAAATTAATAAATAGGAACAGGAGTAGGTCAATCGGCCCCTCAAGCTGACCCTGTCATTTAATAAGAACATGGTTGATCTACTCCAGGGCTCAACTCCACTCTCTTGCCGACTCCTTGTATCCCTCCACACCTCTCTGGATTGTGGAATTCCAGACATTCACTACCTTCTGAGAGAAGACATTAATCTGCATCTCAGATTTAAATCGATGTTCCTTATTCGGTATCTATATCATCGAGTTCGACACTTTGCTCAAGAATGGAAAAAACTTCTCAACCTCTACCTTCTCCAACCCCTTCTGTGTCTTGTAGGTTTCAGCAGTATGACTCCTCATTCATGTAAACCCCAATGAATTATCGCCTCACCATTTTAGAGATTCTCAATAACACAACCGTTCCTACCCAGGAAACCGTCTAATGTACCAACCGAGTTACTTGCTGCACCAGCATGCTGACTTTATGTTTCAGACACAGGAAGACTCCAATGCCTTTTCTGTTCCTTTTCTGGAAGTCCTCCCCATTAAATAACAGCCTGCCTTTTGATTGTCAGTGTCATCCTCAAACTCGGATGTATATTGCACTCAATTCCCTCCTTCAGGCTGTCAGTATAGATTGTAATTAACTGATGACATCAGACTGATATTTGTGGTACTCCAGCAGATAAACCTTGACCATAAAGATCCATTAATCCTGACTCTCCGATTTCTGTGTTAAACAATCATCATCCCATGTTAATACAGTATCCGACATCCTGGAGCTTCTGTTTTGTGTAAGAACTTTTGTTTTGTAATACCTTGTGGAAAATCTCTGGAAAGCCTCGTGTCCACCAGATCCCCTTTATCAAGTCCACTTGTTACATTTACAGGCATCTCCAGAAATACTTTGCATCATTTTACAGGGCAAAATATCATTTCCCTTTCACAAAACCACCCTGACTCTGGGTGAAGCTTTTCTAAATGTCCATGCTGGCCAAGTTTTCCAAACGATACTAGTCCCATCTGTTTTCATTAGGTCCATGTGCGTCTAAATGTTTCCCATTCATATGTTTGTCCAAATGAGTTTTAAAAATTGTAGCTGTCCTTGCATCTCCCACTCTTCCTTTGGAAGCTCATTCCATACCCAAACCGCCCTCTGTGTAAAAAAGCTGCCCTTTAGTCCCTTTTAAATCTACCCTCTTTCACCTTAAACCTATTCCCTCTATGTTTGGATTCCACTACCCTTTGGAAAAGACCTTGACTATTCACCCTATCCATACCTCTCTTCATCTTATAAGTTTCTATAATGTCATTCCTCAACATCCCACACTGTATCTGATACTAACTTGAAGAACAAGCGTTTAAAGATAAGCACTGCAAAATTAAGCAATATTAAAAATGACAGGTAACCAACACTCGGCACAAAAGTCAAACTGTGATTTGTTTTTCACCATGTTACAATACAAAGGCAGCATGAAACGCTTACTAGTGCCAATAAGAAGTCAAGCACCTGAATTCCTTTATCTATAGGGGGTGATGATCACGACAGTGAAAACTTATCTGTGGCCAGATGTATATACCACATGGTCAACATTCTCCCTCCATGCCGCCGTATAGCTTTGTGTGGTTGTGTCTTTTTTTATCTTGCATTCAATAGAGAGAACCCCTTTCCCCCATTCACACCTTAAATTCGACCCGTTATACAGAATCTTTCCTTTCACCACTACTAAAAGCCCGTTTTTCTTTTGCCACACCCTCTTTTTCCTGCAACCCATCCTCTACATCTGGCAAGGGACTAAACGACCATTTTGCAATTATATTCAGTTTTGAAGAATTGTCACACTGGACTGGAAACGCTAACTCTGTTTCTCTTTCTCTGCAGATGTTGACAAACCATCTGAGTTTCTCCAGAATTGAATAGTCGCAGAACAATTTTTCAATTAAATAAATAATTATGGATAATAGAAATAAAAATAAAAAGCCTTTATAGAAGGTTCACTGGACCTGAAAGTTTAACTCTGCATTCACTCTAAAACATTCTTCAACATCTTTCGCAATTTCTTCAGCAATGTCTGTTTTTGAACAATTTCCAACGACATATTATCAAAGATGCTCAAACATCCTGTCCAACATGGAGTGCCATACACTGGGAACTGAACAGTAACGCATGGTGACAAGTTCCTTGACTCTGAAACTGCATAAGGCTGGCATCACTGATACTGCAGAGCTCTGATTCGTGGTCAGGGAGAAAAACAGAAGGAAACACATTCACTTCAAATACAGAAGATGGCATTACTGAAAGGAAAATATTCAGATTATTACCTTAAATGGATAATGTTTATGTAACAAATTGGATGCGTGACACCAAGAAAAGAATTTCAGCAGAAAGAGAATATGAAAATGGAAGTATTTCCGCAATAGAAACCAGATTAGGTCACTGAATACAGGGCTGATGGGTGAATGGGTCTCGGTGTGAACTGGGGAGCAGTCAGTAGAATTCAATTGTAGATATTGCAGCTAAAACTGGGTTATCATCTGGTGCGGAAGATTTCAATGACAATCTGTAACCTTTCCCCCAGGATAGTCCATCCATCTACCATTTCCATCAAGCCGATTCATGGATCAGTGACGAGTGTGGGTGAACTCAGGCGACTGACTGTGTGGAGTTTGCACGTTCTCCCCGTGTCTGCGTGGGTTTCCTCCGGGTGCTCCGGTTTCCTCCCACAGTCCAAAGATGTGCAGGTCAGGTGAATTAGCCATGCTAAATTGCCCGTAGTGTAAGGTAAGGGGTAGATGTAGATGTAGGGGTATGGGTGGGTTACGCTTCGGCGGGGCGGTGTGGACTTGTTGGGCCGAAGGGCCTGTTTCCACACTGTAAGTAATCTAGTCTAATCTAGTCTAAAAAAAAAAACATGGTCGGGTCGGAATCACGTGCACCTAAACCAGATGACAATCCATTAAAGCTACCGCACTTAACTGGTTACACTACGAACAGCAGGACTAACATCTGATACAGAGAGAGGGAGATGATTCCAAGACTAACAAATCAGATATAAGCTCTGTCGTCCTGTCAAATCCATGCCTAAAAGTCAATGGAAGATTAAGCAATTTACTGGAGGAGAGGACTCCACAAATATCCCCATCCCAAATAATGGAACAGCCCTGTGCATCCATGTAAAATATGCAGTATCTGCACCATCCTCAGCAAGAAGTGTTGAGTCACCCTCACCCTCAATATGATACCCTCAGAAGCACAGATGCCCGTCTTAACCAATTCAATTCACTGCACGTGATATGAAGCAACAGCTGGACATTGTCGATATGACAAAGGCATTTGGCCCTGATGCCATTCCTGCAATAGGACTGAGGACTTTTGCTACAAAACAAGCCGTGTTCCTGAGGAAGCTGTTTCATTCCAGCTCCAACTCTGACAACTCCCTGGCAATGTGGGTAATTACTCAACAATGTCCCATCCCCTAAGAAGGGAATAATTACAATCGGAACAATTACCACGCCCTCAGTCCCATCACGATTGTCAAATTGGTTGGGGTTATTTTTGACAGAGCTGTCAAACAGCTCAGAAATAATCGGTTCAATGTGGTTTCCGATAGGCCCCCATGTGGAGATGGTGCTGTTGGGGAATTGTCATTGGATTGATAATCCAGACCAGGATAATTCTCTGGCAACTGGTGCAAGTTAAAAACAATTAATAAAATATCGAGATCTATTATCTGGTGTCAGTAACAATAATCTTGTGTTCAATGTCGATTATAGATGTCAATCTCCTTACCCAATATACTTTCAGGAAGTCAATCTCCCGTGCTGTCCTGCTCTGGCCTAAACGTGTGTCCAGACACACAGACATGTGATACACTCTTCAATGGTCTCTGAAACGGCCAAGCAAGGCACTCAATTATATCAAACTGCTCCGAGGTCTTAAAGGATAAACCGGAGAGAACAGCCGGCACCAGCCTCGTTAGAAGAAAAGGGAATGGGAAACAGAATCCTGTCGACCCTGCAGAAACATCCTTCCTAAAAGCTGAGAGCTTGTAACAATATTTACGGAGCTTTCCCACACACTGCACAGAAGCATTGGGAAAGGAGTACATCATACAATTCATTTAGCTTTCCCTATTACATTTAATGGCCGAACATCTCCTCAAAGCAGTTTCCCCATACAATATACATATCCCTGAATATGTGTAAACATTGTGAACCATAAAATGAGAACTGCTGTAATCCATTCAGCCCATCAGTTGTGCGCCTCCATTCTATGTACAGGCAGTTCACCATTAACACGTGCCGATTAAATACAATTCGGCTGCAAGGCAATTCATGAACCTTTTTCTATAAAGTGAACTGGCGTTTACTGTGACGCGATTCCTTGTCGGGCACCAGCTGAACAGCAAACCCAGCCTCAGAAACCCTCTATCTACAAAAGGTACAACAGGAATTCAATCGAATCTGCAGGCCTTGAAACTGAGCCTGAAACTGAGAATTGTAGTCTATATTTACAAAGAACTATTTCAAACTGTGGGGAGAATCTTGGGGAAAACTGGAATTCGGCATTGGCATCGCATGGTCGGTCAGCTCCCGCGTGTTTTCTGGTGAAGATTGTGGTGAAAGGTACAGTGCACCAGTGAGTGACTGTCGCGTGAAAGTGTTACATTTACAGCATTGTTCCATTACAACATGTAATTTAAAGATTTATTTAGACTGTCCTATTGTGTATTAGACTAAATTTAAATTTTGATTTTTACTGATATTTTTGGGAGTTCGCCACTTACCCTCTTTTTTCCATAGACCCCATTATTAATATCGCACGATTTTCTACAACACAGTGTTGTACAGGAACACAGTTATTGTATTATTGGAGAACAACCTGGAAAAATAGCTGATCTTCTATCTTCACACTATACTCCTGCTCTCTCCCTATCCCTTTAGTTTCCAGAAATCCTTATTATATTCAGCCACTTGATTTCCACAGCCTGATCTGGGAGAGAGTACCCCTGGTTCGCCACTCTCCGAGTGCTGTCATTTATTCTCATCTCAATGCAAAGTGGCCTGTCTGTACCTAATATTGTGGCCCCTTGTTTTAGACGTTCCAGCCAGGTGATTTACTGATCTGCTTCTAATCTGTCTCTCCCTGTCAGAGTGTTATATATTTCACTGTGATTTTCACTCATTTTCCTGAAGCCCATGGAATACAGGCCCAGTCGCCCCAAACTCTGCTCCCACAAAAACTCTGCCATCCCAGAGATCAGTCTGGTCATCCTTTGCTACTCTCCCTCAATGTCAGGTTTGTCGTCTGTCAGGAAAAGAGACCAAAACTGCACACAATACTGCACAATGTTCGAGATGGGGTCTCGCCAAGGCCCTGTACAGCTGCAGTGAGATACATTTACTCCTATACTCAAATCCCCCTGAAATGAAGGTGAATAAAGCATTTATCTTCCTTCCTGCTTTCTACTCCTGCAATATTGCTTTCAGTGACTGGTGCACAGGGAGATCCAGATTCCTTTCAAAGTTACAGTTCCCCACTTGCTGGGCCTATATTCAATTGTCAGCGTGCCAATGCCATTCCCACTATTGACTTCTGGCTTCACAACTCACTGCCCTACATGGACTCTGAGGGCTACGCAGAAATAAACAAAAATGCAGCTTAAGTTCATTTATAGAGCAACATTTTTCAAACACTCATTTTTCAAATGGGAGGCTGCCATTCTATTGTTCCCATCAAAGTACACAACATCTCATCTCCCCATTACTCTCCATCTTCCACGTATTTGCCCAATCACTCGACTTGTCTCAATCACCTTGGAACCTTTTTACATCCTCCTCATCCACTCACAAGCTGACATCGTTTAGTGCTGTCAGCAGACTTGGGAATATTGCATTTGCGCCCCTCACCCAAAGATATTGGGAATAGCTGGAGCCCAAGACACGATCCTTATAATATCCTCCAAGCTTATCATATAAAAATAAAACATTATTTTATTCCTACTCACTATTTCCTGCCAGCTCTCCCATTCTAAATCTATGACCATATATTAGTCCGAGTCCCATGGGATTCGAATTTGCACAATACGCTTGGGGCTTTTTCAAAAATCTTTCTGAGATTCCACTCGCAGGGCATTGATACCTCCGACATAATTTTACTAAAAGCCACTTTCTCAAATATGATTCCCATGTCATAAATCTTGATTGACTATGTCTATGCCCATTAATTTCAGTCCAATACTTTCTCTAAACTGTTTAGTTGCTGTTTTCATTCTATTCCCTTTTTCTCACAAGAGTGAAATTCCCTAGTATTGTTAGGAAGTTTTCTTTTTTATTTTGTTTTCTTCTGTGAAGGCATAACTAAGGTATTTGCTCCAAAGTTCTGCTATTTCCCGGTCCTCAATTATCTGGCATCAGACTGTAAGAAATCTGCAATTTTTTTCTCTTAATTTTGCCATTGACATATTTCCAGAAAATATTACAAGTTCTCTATTGACAATTTTGTTAAGATAATCTTCAGAAACCCATCAATTCCTACCTTAAGCTACTCAATCATTGACCTTCCACAGCCATACAATCACAGGAGCTCAGACTCTATACTACCAGAACTACAGCACGGTCGACTTTAGGCCCACTTTCCGACACAAGATAGGAGCCGTGAATCTTAAAGCATTTGAAGTGCACAACCATGTGGTTTCTAATGGTTTGAGGTTACCATGACAACTCCACTCTCAAGAAGTGCATTCCAGACCCCAACACCCTCTGGTTGAAAAACAATTCCCAAATCTTCACTAAACCGCAAAGCCTTCACTTTAAGAGTGTGGCCCTCTGAGTCAAAGCAACAGCTGGTGTCTATCCACACTGTCCATGTACCTCGTAATCCTATCCCTCTGAATCACAGACCTCTCAGCCTTCTCTCCTCCAAACTAAACAACCTATGGGGGCCCTCAGTCTCTCTCCATAGCTGATATGCTCCATCCCAGGGAACATCCTGGTGAATCTGCTCTGCACCTCCTCCACTATAATCACATCCTTCTTGTAATGTTGTTCCCAGACCCACACACAATATTCCATCTTGCCCTCACCACAGTTCTGCATAGTTCTTATAATCTATGCCTCGATGAATAAAGGCTATGTTTACATTCCCCTAGCCTTTCCCAGATTGTGTATTAACCTGTGCAGACACATTCAGCCATGTGTGGAGAAGCACCCTCTGAGCTTTCTAGTGTGTGTGCCATTCATTGAGTACTCCCCTGTCTGGTTCCTTCTTCCAAAGTTGCATCACCTCATATTTATCAGGGTTACATTCCATCTGACATTGATCCACCCATCTGACCATTCCATCAGTATCGATCCGTAACATAAGGCCTTCCTCCTCACTGCCAACCACCCGGCCAATATTTGTATCAAATACAAACTTATTTATTACACACCCCACCCCTCGTCCATATTCACAGCTGCATCATTTATGAATACCACAAATAATAAGGTTAAAAATCTCTCAACATCAGTTATATCACGTGGTTGTGCACGTTGATGAAGAAGCTACGTTTCGAAAGCTAGTGCTGCCGAATAAACCTGTTAGACTATGGTCTGGTGTTACGTTATTTTTAGATTTTCCACCCCAGCCCAACACTTGCACCTCCGAATCACAAATAATAAGGGACCCAGTACTGATGCCTGTGGTACACCATTGGACACTAGCCTCCAGTCACACAAACAGCCTTTCACCACTCCCCTCTTTCTCTTACGACTAAAGTTGATTTATATGCAACTTGGCAAGTCACTAATGAGTCCTACGTGTTCATTGGTTATTCTGCTCCACATGACACACTGGTAGGTTATCTGGGGATTCTCCGTAATCTCGCCTTGCCTTGCCCCTGTGTTAGTAAGTCCCTTCCACGCACAGACTTTCCTCCTTGTTGCAGTCTTAAATGGTCTGTCCCTTATCCTGGTATTATTTGCCTTGAATGTGGATTAGACAGCTAGATAAACATCCTGTTAATTTCCAACTTGTCGTATGTTTTGTCAGTTTGATAAAGTTCACAGTGACCCACCGCTGGTTCTTTGAACCTCAAGAGAACATAGGCCGAGTTTCCTCATCACGCAATCTTGCCACCTGAGGGATTTGTCTAGATAATGTCCATTGCACTTTCTCTGAGGCCAGTATATTCTTTCTCAGATTCGGTCACCAAAACTGTGCACAATACTCCAGGTACAGTCTCACCAACACACTGCTTCAACGTGTCTTTACATCTATATTCTTACTCCCTTAAAGGAAGGCAACCAAACTTTAGGTTTCCACTTACATATATTCCTCCAAATACCCTTCACATCATTGCATTTTCGAACTCACTGTGTGAGTTCTTATAGAAAGCCTTCTGATAATATAAAATATGCCAATTCTACTGGATCCCCATTATCTATGCTATAAGAATCAACTACAAACAATTCCAAAGTTTGTAAAGTATGATTTCCCTTTCAGAAATGCATCCTGAGTCTCTGCAATGTTGCTGTTCATGTCTAAGTATCCAATATCACATCCTATATAATAGATTCCAACAGTTTCCCGAGAAATATCAAGTAAATTTGTCAACAGTTCTCCACACTGTCTCTTCTTCCCTTTGTAGATGCTTGGATCCATACCATTCATCTATAGTGCTTGGATCACGTTTACGAATGTACATTTTTCCACATCAGCTTCTGGACTCTGCAGAATGTACTGGAAAATAGAACGCAGTCATCGACAATGCAATCAATACTTCTATTTGTGATTTATTTCTGAAGATTTTGGTATGAAGTACATCTGGTTTGTCAAGCTTAGCAATGCTCAATCCGGCTGCATGTTCAATATTGCCTTGTTACTGATATGAATTGACTTTATGGCTTTACTTCCACAAGTCCTATACAATCACTTCGTATTTCTGGGTGATTTTCTGGATCTTACTCCATTAAGACAGATGTGTAGTAACTGGTCATTTGCTTTCCCATTTCCCTATTATTCACCATAAACTCGTCTCTCCCGATTGCAAATTTCCACATTTGACAATGTATTTTTTCTTTTGAAATATAGATCATAGGTTTTTGCAGTCTTTGTGTTCCTGTTTGTTTGCATGCATGTTCGCTTTTTGATTTCCTGATCAGTTTCATGGCCCTCCTTTTCTGGATTGCAATTTTCTGAGAATTCTTAGGATTCCACAATGTCTGGAATTCTTCTGAAGTCACTCCCTATGATTAATTTATTCTTTAATTTGTTATGTTAATCATCATTGAGTCACTTACTCACTCTTTGGTGTTTTCATCTGAAATAAGTAGACATATCTTTCAGACTATGCAGTATTTCTAAAAATCTCCTGGTCCTGACCAGATATATTCAGGAACACTGCAGGAGGACAGAAGAGTAATAGTGGGGGCCCTGGTTGGTAGCCAAAGGGTGACGTCCCGGAGGACTGGAGAATAGCAAAGCTGTTCCCTTATTCAAGAAGAGCTACAAAGAAAAACCTGGGACCTATAGACCAGCAAACCTGATATCTCTTGTTGACAAGTTTCTTGAGAAGATTCTGAGAGAGACGATATACATGCTTTTGGAAAGGCAGGGTGTGAGTATGAGCAGTCAGCATGTCTTTGTGCATGGGGGATCATGGCTCAATAATTTGTCAGAGTGCTTTGGTGAAATGACCTGTAACTTTGACAAGTGCATGGTGGAATTTGTAGTAAATATGGATTTCAGTAAGGCCTTCAGTAAGGTTCCACATAGTAGGCTGCTCTGGAAATTTAGGTCATATGGAATTGAGGGAGAGCTGGCAAATCAGATCATAGATTTGCTTCATTGTAGGGAAACAGAGGGTAATAGTGGAAGTATGCTTGTCGGGCTGAAGGCCTGTGATGAGTGGAATGCCTAAGGGGTCGGTTCTGGGACTATTACTGCTTGTTGTATGCATTTTTATTGTATATATATTTGCATATTACACACATCTATGATTTAGACGAGAATGTCCAGGCATGAATTATAAGTTTCAAGACGACACTAAAATAGACGGTATGATGGACAGTGAGGAAGATTATCAGAAATTTCAGAAATTACAGCAGTGCCTTGATCAGGTGAGAAAGTGGGCCGAGAAATGGCAAATAGAGTTTTATACAGATAAGTGTAAGTTCTTGCATTTTAGAAAGTCAAATCAAGGTAGGAGTTTCATGGTGAATGGCAGGGCCTTAAGGAGTGTATTGAGACAAAGAGACCTTGGAATTCAGGTTCAAGGTTCTCTGAAAGTGGAGTCACAGGTAGATAGGGTAGTGAAAAAGGCATTTGGCAAACTGGCCTTCATCAGTCAGAGTAATGAGTATCGAAATTAGGGAGTTATGTTGCAGTTATACAGGATGCTGGTGAGGCAATGCTGGTAGTGTTATGTGAAGTATTGTTCACTTTGCTACGGGAAGGATGTTATTATACTGGAAATAGTGCAGAAGAAATTTACAAGGATGTTGCCCAGACTCAATGGTCTGAGATATAGTGAGAGGTTGGGCAAGTTAGGAGTTTTTTACTTTAGAGTGTATGAGACAGAGGGGGATCTGATAGAATTGTATAAGATCATGGAAAGCATGGATAGAGTGAATGCAATCAGTCTTTTTCCCCAGGGTTGAGCAACCACGGACTAGAGGGCATCAATTTAAGATCCGAGGGGAAAGAGTAAAAGGGAAACTGAGGGGCAATTTCTTTTACACGCAGGGTGGTATGCACATGGAATGAAATGCCAGCAGAAGTGGTTGAGGTGGGTAGATACACAAAATTTAAAATGCATTTGGACAAATACACGGATAGGAAAGAATAAGAAGGATACGGGGCAAGGGCAAGGAAATAGGGTTAATGTGAATGGACATTTTGTTCGGCTTGGACCAATTTGGGCTGAAGGGCCTTTCTCCGTGATGTCGGACTCTATGACTCTCACAATTGTCTTCTCCCATTGAATGTTATATTATACATCCCCAATTCATTGGAGCGAACTTGACCCTCTCGCCTCCGGGTTTCCATGATGTTTGACCAGAATGATCAAACATTTGATACTGTATTCAGACGCCGTGTAAAAATGTAACATATTGATGTCACTATTCCTCCAAAGCTGCTTCAGAGCAAGGTTATTACTTAGTCCTCCAGACAATACAACACCAAATCTGAAATAACCTGCTCTCTAATTTGGTTCACAACATACTGTTTAACCTACCTAATACACACTTACGGAAGTTTATCTTCACAGTATTAGTAGTCACTGCAGTTTTGGTGCAACTTGAGACCATCTATTAATATTGCAGCTCCACGATTATTTGTTATTCATTCACAGGATGAGGGCGTCGCTGGATAACCAGTATTTATTGCCCATGCCAGAGGGTAGTTAAGAGTCAGCAGCGTTGCCTTGAGTCTGGAGTCACATGCAGGCCACACCAGGTAGGGACAGCAGTATCCTTCCCTCAAGGACATCAGTGAACCAGATGAGTTTTTCCAACAATCGCCAATGGATTTCTGGTCATCATAAACCCTTGATTCCAGATACATATTGAATTCAAATTCCACCATCTGCCATGGCAGGATTTGAATTCATGTCCCCAGAATATTACCTGGGTCTCTCGGTGAAGAACCCAGCGATAATATCACTGTGTCATTGCTCCCCCTTGCATATACTTGCATACCTAATTTTCATTGCATATGTGATAAAGTATTGACGTGACAGATTTGATTTTGATATATAACACACCAATGTTTGCTTCACCTTGCTATTTGTAAGATCCACCCAAACTGATACGTGGGAAGTGAGGGAAAGGGTCTGTGGTGTTATTAGCGATAGACTTGGACAAGACGTTCAGGGAGACTCACCTTAACGCTGAGATGATCTGAAGAATTGGTCAGCAATATAACACCAATATTCTTTCCCCCCACTTTGCCAGGATAAGTGTCAACATATTTTTCTGCTCCCTCACACTCACTGTGTATCTGTTATAACACCTACCCCCGAACAAGGCTCATACTCTGTCTCCAAATAAGGCTCAAGCACGACCAAACTAACTGTTGAATTCAGCACCTTCCTTCCCCCACTTTTTCTGTCACTGACGCAATAGCCCCACACACTAATACCACTGCATGGATACAACACTGTGGTCAGACTCCCTCCGGATATCTCATCCTTCCCCCCTTCCCCTATACCAGCATTAACAGCAAGCAAACTTGAAGATGACTCTAAAATAGGTGGTTTCGTGGACAGTGAGGAAGTATATCAGAAATTGCAGCAGGACCTTGATCAAACTGGAGAAGTGGGCCGAGGAATATTTTGGCAACGTTCGATCAAGGTAGGAGTTTCATGGTGATTGGTAGGACCTTCAAGAGTGTAGTTGAGCAGAGGGACCATGGAGTTTAGGTCCACTGTTCTCTGAAAGTGGGGTCATAGTTAAACATGGCAGTGAAGAAGGCTTTTGCTACACGAGCATGCATCGGTCAGGACATGGAGGAGAGCAGTTGGGAAGTTATGTTGCAGTTAGACAGGATGTTGGTGAGGCTGCACTTGTAGTGCTGTGTTCAGTTTTAGTCACATTGCGATCGGAAGGATGTTTTTAATTTGGAATGTATGCAGACGGAATTTACAAAAATGTTGCCAGGACCCAACAGTATGAATTATAAGGAGAGGTTGGACAAGCGAGGGCATTTTTCTTTAGAGCACAGGAGAGGGGTCTATAGAAGTTTACATGGATAGGGTGAATGGACCCAACCTTTTTTTTCCTAGAGTTGGGGAATCAAGGAGGGGAGAGCATCAGTTTAAGGTCAGAGGGGAAAGAATAAAAGGGAAACTGATGTAAACTGTTTTACACAGAGAGTGGTACACAAAGGGAATGAGCAGCCAACGGAAGTGGTTGAAGCATTTATATTAACGATACGTAAATGGCATTTGGGCAATCACATGTACAGGAAAGGACGAGAATGCTATGGGCCAACTGCTGGGAATGGGGTTAGTGTGGTTTGATATTTGGGTCAGCATGGACGGGTTTGGGGCCAAAGGGCCTCTCTGCCTCTCTCCATGCTCTAGGACTTGATGACTCTACAAATAGAACAGCATTTGGGTCAAACTCTCATTTTTCCTTAGGTCATAAGTTCGAATCAAATTTGGACAATGTTCTTTCAAGTTCACTTTGCAGATATTTTGCTTTTAAGTTTGTTATCGACAATACGTGTGTGTGTGTGTGTGTGTGTGTGTGTGTGTCTGTGTGTCTGTCTGTCTGTCTGTCTGTGTGTGCGTGTGTGTCTCTGTGTGTGTCTTTGTGTGTGTGTGTGTGTGTGTGTGTGTGTGTGTGTTTCTCAGTATTTTATAAGACCATAATAAGACCATAAGACATAGGAGTGGAAGTAAGGCCATTCGGCCCATCGAGTCCACTCCGCCATTCAATCATGGCTGATGCGCATTTCAGCTCCACTTGCCAGCATTCTCCCCGTAGCCCTTAATTCCTCTAGACAACAAGAACCGATATTTCAAAGCGAAATATCTCTGTACATACTTGCAATATCCTCTCGTCATTCCTCTTTCCATCATAGTTTATTTTGGTCATAGACATGTTGTTTTAGTAGATTAAAGAAATCTGCCTGACTTGTTCCTAACACTGACCCTGACACACTCTGAGAACTATATCATTGGCCATATCACCAACATAGTTATAATTATTTTTTGTGGTCAGTGGAGGAGTGGGGCAAGAAAAGGGAGAAGGAAGCCAAAACAACACAGGGAATTATCGACTCAATCAGCCAACGTCAGAGACGAGGAGTTCCTTGGAGGGGATTCTGAGGGATAGAATTTGCATTTATTTAGAAAGACAAGGAATGATTAGGGATAGTCAATATGGATTTGTGAAATCATGTCTAATTAATGTGATTGAGTATTATGAAGAGATGACAAAGAAGATTGAAGAATACACTGTGGTGTACAATTTTTACACAAACTTCAGCAAGGCATATAATAAGGTTCCCCATCGTAGACAGATTACTAAAATTAGGTTATATGTAATCAAGGAAAAGCTAACCAATTGGATACGAATTTGAATTGAAGGTAATGGATTGTTTTCCAAACTGAAGACCTGTGGCCAGCGGTGTGCTGAAAGAATCAGTGCTGAGCTCACTGCTTTTTATCACGGCTATAAACAACTTTGATGTGATTATGGTTAGTAAGTTTACAGATAATATCACCAAATTGGTTCAGTGGATAGTGAAGAAGATTATCTCAGAATATAACGGGATCCTTGAACATCAATGAGCCAAGGACTGGCAGATGGAGTTTAGTTAAGATATTTGTGAGGTTTTACATTTTGGTAAGGTAAAGCGGGGTAGTGCCCTGGGAAATGCTGCTTAACAAAGAGAACTATGGGTGAAGATTCATAGTTCCTTGAAAGTGGAGTTTAGGTTGGTAGAGTAGTGAGGAACGTGGTTGACATGCTTGCCTTAATCGGTCAGAACATTGAGAATAGGAGTAGGGGTAGCGTGAGGGGCTTGTACAGGACGTAGGTGAAGCCACTTTAAGAAAACTGTGTACATATCAGTTGACTCTTTTAAAGGATGGATGTTGTTAAGCTTGAAAAGGTGCAGAAAAGATTTACAAAGATTTTCTGGAACCTGAGGGTTTGAGCTACAGGGAGATGATGAACAGGATGAGGCTTTTCCCCCTGGACTGTCAGAGACTGAATGGTGGCATGACAGAGGTTTAATAAAGTCCTGAGGGGCATGGATAGTCTGATTGGACAAGATCTTTTTCCCAGAGTAGGGGCGTCCAGATCTAGACTGCATAGAGTGAAGGTGACGGGGCAAAGACTTAGAAGGGACCTGAGGGGAAACATTTTCATACAGAGGCTGGTGGGTGTACTGTCAGAGAAAGTAGTGAAAGCATGTACAATTACATGTTTACAATGTAACTGGATATGTACATAAATAGGAATGGATCATGTGATGTGGGCCAAATGCTGGCAAGTGGGACGAGATCTGATTAAGATGCCTGATTGGCATAGACAAATTGGACAAAAGGATCTTTTTCCACGCTGTATGATTCTCTTATTCTCACAGCGGGATGAGGAAGAATTCTAAAAGGGCCATTCGAATGGGAATTCTCTTCCCCGGAAGTTTGTGGTGCCTCTCTGATTACAAGTATTCACAGCTGAGTTAGTTAAAGATTTGACAGAGAAGTGAGTCACGGATGATGGGACACAGACAGGACGATGAGGCTGAGACCACAATCTGATCAGCCACAATCTTAATGTCTGGTGGAGAAGGCTCAAATTCTCTAATGACCCACTCCTGCTCCTCAGTCCCATGTTTCTGTGCTCCATTCAACCCCTCTAACCTGCTAGACAGGAGCAGTCAGAGTCCACTTATTGTTGTTGCATGGTGCACTGAAATAGAGGAAACAATTCGGTCCCTCGAGACTGTCCCACTCAGTTTGGGAGATTTGGAAAATGTAATTTGAAGACCCAGGCTGGATATGGAAGAGGTTGCTCATTTTTATTTACAAAACCTCCCCTCTCTGTATCTTGTGCTTCATTTGTTGATCATGTTGTCGACCCAGATTCACTGTGAATACAGCCCCCAAATGTCACCCAGTGATGGCTCACAAAATCCACGGGTCTCCCTGATTGCAACATTCCATAAAAGACCTTCCAGGAAAATAACACATACGAACATTCCAATAACAGAATGGGAGAGCATCAGAAACAGGGGCAGGTCATTCACATCCCAAGCCTACCTTGCCCTTCACTAAGATCAAGGCTGACCCTGCTCGAAGTCTCAAATCTTCTGAATGTCCAAATCTTCTTGAGCACTTCTATAGAACACAGAACAAAGAACAGTACTGATTTGGAGATGTCGGTGTTCGACTGGGGTGTACAAAGTTAGAAATCACATGGCACCAGGTTATAGTCCAACAGGTTTAATTGGAAGCTCACTAGCTTTCGGAGCGACGCTCCTTCATCAGGTGATAGTGGACGGCTTGATCGTAACACAGAATTTATAGCAAAAATTTACAGTGTGATGTAACTGAAATTATACATGGAAAAATTGATTGTCTGTTAAGCCTTTCATCTGTTAGAATACCGTGACAGTTTCACTTCTTTCATGTGTAAATCACAAAACCATTTTTAAAAAAAATGTTGCATTCTCAGGTGAGCTGTGAACAATGGTGATAACAAGGTGTTGGCCCCCTGTGTTCTCTGACTATGCCATGATGTTTAGATTGATTCTAAGCTAAAAAGTGAGATAACAGAGTTTTACATGAATTCATGCAGATTTTGAGCTCAAGGTTCTACATGAATGCATGCAGTTAGGACCTTCAGCCCTCGACATTGTGTTGTTTGTCCTACTCTAACCTACATGCTTCTGTTCACTTTGTTCCATGTGCCTATCCAAGAGTCTCTTAAATTTCCCTCACGTATTTGACTCTCCTACCACCAATGGTCGTGCATTCAACACACCCAAAACTCTCTGGGTAAAGTATCTACCTCTGATATCTCCCCTAAAACGTCCTCCAATTACCTTAAAATTATGCCAGATAGTGATAGACATTTCTGCCATGGGAAAATGTCTCTGGATATTCACTCTCTATATGCCTCTCATCATCTTGCACACCTCTATCAAGTCACCTCTCATCTAAATATTTCCTCCAATGAGGAAAGCCCTCACTCCCTCACGGTTTCTTCGTAAGACTTCTAGTCCAGGCAGCATCCTGGTAAATCTCCTCTTTACACTCTCAAAAGCTTCATTATCCTTCCTATAATGAGGAGACCAGAACTGAACACAATATTCCCTGCGCAGTCTGAGCAGGGCTCTATCGAGCTGTAGCAAAATCTCGCGGCTCTTAAACTCAATCCCTCTGCAACTGAAAGCCAACATACCATACGCCTTCTTAACAACCCGATCAACTTGGGTGGCAGCTTTGAGGGATCTGTGGACACGGACGCTAGGATCCCTCTGTTTCTCCACACTGCCAAGAATCCTGCCTTTAACCATGTATTCTGCGTTCACATTCCAGCTTGCAAAGTGAATTACTTCAGTTTGAACTCCATGTGCCATTTCTCAGCCCAGCTCTGCATCCTGTCGATGTCCCATTGCAACCTACAATAGCCCTCCACATTCTGTACCACCCCAACCACCTTTGTGTCATCGGCAAACTTACTAGTCAACTCTTTAACACCCACATCCAAGTCATTTTTGAAAATAACAGAGAGCAGAGGTCACTGAACTGATCCCAGCGGGACACCACTGATCCCTTTCAGTGATCTAGATCCCCTAACTCTCTGTGTAAGAAAGTTCCTGACATTCACTACCCTCTGTTTGAAGAAGACCTTCTCTGCTTCTGCACCATGACCTATTGATATGAAGAAAAGAGGTAACGCAGGGGCTCAGGTCAGAGAGACTGACCCTGAATTCAAGGCAGTATTTGACTGAGGATGACATCAAGGATCCTGAACAAAATCACACTTACTGAGAATTAATTATGACCTCTACACCGCTTGGAGTCATTCACGGCACAAGGGAAGATGATTATCATTGGTGGGCATCAATCATCTCAGCCGTGGGGCACATCTGCAGGAGATCCTCAGCGTAGCTTCCTCAGCCCAGGCATCTCCAGTTTGTCATCATAGAATCCCTACAGTGTGGAAGAAGGCTATTCAGCCCATTGAGTCCAAACTGAGCAGATTAGATTCCCTACAATGTGGAAACAGCACTTCGGCCCAACCAGTCCACACCAACCCTCCAAAGAGTAACCCACCCAAACACATTTCCGTCTGACTAATGCACCTAACATGATGGACAATTTAGTATGGCCAATTCACTCTGCGTGCACATCTTCGAAGTGTGAGAGGAAACCGGAGCACCCGAAGGAAACTCCTGCAGACAAGTGGGGAATGTGCAAACTCCACACAGACAGTTGCCCAAGGCTGGAATCGAACCTGGGACCCTTGTGCTATGAGGCAGCAGTGTTAGCTACTGCTTCACTGTGCCAGCAGAAGAGGGGGCGCTGAAGACTACAAAATTTTCAGGACAGGTTGTTCCTCTTCAGCTCTTGAAACAATCTGTGACCATGTATAGCAAGACTCGGACAACTTTCAAGACCGTGTTGTTAAGTCTGGGTAACATATATGTAACATCACAGTACATTTCCACAGTAAAAGGACAGGTTCATTCAGCAGCTCAATCTGGTTTCACGAGAATGTGGGGAGGTCATTCATCCCATCAAAACTACTGGGCAAAAGAAGGATAACCCTTTCAGTCCCTCCTGCCTGTTGCACAGCAAGGTGGGAGTCTGCTCTCTCCCACATGTCACGGACATGGGATCAGAAAGAACCATTTCACACCTGGAGTCACTTACAAATTATCAGGAAGAGGCTATTTAGCTTGTCAAGCCACTAACACAGGAACAGGAAAGTGTCAGAGATGCTCCAACATCACGAACAAATAGAGCAGGGGCTGCACAGACAGACTGTTCCAAATTGATCCACATGGCTTAATTTCTCATGGTACATAAGTGTTACTTTAACATGGGTTTTCTGGCATTCGGAATGAAGCCAACATTTTTGAGCCATTCTCCAAGTTATCTTCCATCTCCAAGAAGGCAGACCCATGGTCTTTGTGGAGGTCAGAAACCGGTGGGGAATAACTTACTGTTTCAGAATGATGCTATTTTGGCTGCTGACAGGATTGTGTACAAAATGACACTCAATGCAGTGTCACACAGTAACACATTAAAGTGCTCAGAGTTCATTCAGAGCCTGCACCTCGCTGTCAATCGACATGATGGTTCAGCAGATACATGTAAACTGTCGTGAATTAAACATTCAATGAAAAGTATGACATTGTCACCCCATTCAGCTGTTTGGGACATAATGAGTTGCTGTCCATACCCATCAAGCTTCAACTTTTTATACTCTCACAGCGCTACAGATTAAGCACATCGTTACTGCACTCTCTCCTCATGGTAACATCATGCTAGTGTTTCGTCTGGTCAAACTCCTTTGCACTGTCTCGGTGACAAAGAGATCATTGATTATAAAGCAGACCAAACCTTTACACAAAGCACCAAATACTATCTCAACAAAACACGATCAGTGGGAAAGATATTCTAACTTTTGTACTTCAATCATTTTGTCTGAAGAGCTTCATTTACTTCCTGCCCCTATATGAATTCTGTCAGTGACTTATTACCAAGGACATCCAGGTCCTTTTCAACAAAAGCACTCGCCAACCTCTCTACCATTTAATAAATTAAAATGTACATTTGTTGTTCACATCCGAATAATTGTTATACCTTGTGAACAGCTCTTGCTCAAACACTGATCCTGCTGCCACCCATCAATCCTTCAGTCCAGAGAAAAACACTACGCTTCTCGTATCTCCGTTTCTCAAATTTTATTCCAAGTGGTATATATTCCACCCCTACCTACCTATGGACTCTAACATTCCCCATTCACCTGTATTCAGACATGTCAAGCGTCTTCTAAAATTACAAATACTCCAATCCCATTGGTTCTCAACTGTCGATGTCACAACGGACAATCTCCACAAACAGGTTTATCAAAGATCATTTCCCTTTCCTGAATCTAGGCCGAATGTATCAAATCATATCATTATTCTCCAAGTGTGTAGTCGTCACGTTCCTTATAAAAGGTTCCAATATTTTTTTTCTCTCAAAGCTGACATCAAATTATTTAGTTTTCTGTTTTCCCTCTCCATCCTGTTTTAAATATTTAGGTTGACAATAGCTGCTGTCCAGTCTGCAGGATCCTTTCCAGAATCTATCTAGCTTTGAAGAATAATCAGTAATTATTTTACAAGCATTGTTCTCATCTCAATAACTCTGAGATGTAACTCATCAGATGCAGCAACTTATGAAACTTCAATTCAAATAGATTTTCAATAACATACACTTAATTAATTCTGATTTCCTGCAGTTTCCAATTTTTACCAGTCCCTCTGTTCCCGAATATTTGTGGAAAGTAGTTTCTGTACCTTCCCCTGTGGAGATGGAACCAATGCATTCCTCTCAGCAAGCAGACGGTTTCAGTCAACCCATGAATACATTGGAGGACTGCACTTCAGAAATGGTGGATATATTACCCACTGCTGCCTGAAAAGTTCCAGAATCAATCCAGTTTAATTTATCGTGAGTGTCAGCGCAGTCCTGCTACTGGTGTGAGAACACAGGTTATACTGAAAGAGACAATACAGCTCAGTGACCACCTCAGTTTTGAGACAAGCTGGTTTTACACCTTACACCTGAATGCGTGCAGCTTAGACAAATGTTCCTGGAAATCCCAGAGAGGAAAATATAGTGCCTCACTCCTCCCTGTTTGTACAGCCTCGCTTCTTTGTACTCTCAGCTCCATTTGTTTATCATGGACCCAGACACACTGTAAATGCAGTATTCAGAGTGGGGTCCCCAGACCACCGGGGCTGCCTGAATGAACCCAGTAGCTGACATCACAATCCTGAGAACACCATCCACAGAGCCTCCACTGACTTTCCAGATGACAACAGCAAGTGAATTCCCCACACCTACAATGCATCCATTCAGTATTGAAAATGCCTCGGTCTCCTCAGTTTCTCTAGGAGACAGTGGGGACTGCAGACGCTGGAGATCAGAGCTGAGAAATGTGTTGCTGGAAAAGCACAGCAGGTCAGGCAGCATCCAAAGATCAGGATAATCGACGTTTCAGGCATGAGCGAAAGAGTGCCTCGTCTTCCGCCTGGGAACCTTCCAACCACAAGGGATGAATTCAGATTTCTCCAGCTTCCTCATTTCCCCTCCCCCGTACCTTGTCTCAATCCCAACCCTCGAAATCAGCACCGCCTTCCTTACCTGCAATCTTCTTCCTGACCTCTCCGCCCTCACCCCCTCTCCGGCCTGTTAGCCTCACTTTAACCTCTTTCCACCTATCGTATTTCCAATGCCCCTCCCCCAAGTCCCTCCTCCCTACCTTTTATCTTAGCCTGCTTGGCACACTTCCCTCATTCCAGAGGAAGGGCTCATGCCCGAAACGTCGATTCTCCTGATCTTTGGATGCTGCCTGACCTGCTGTGCTTTTCCAGCAATACATTTTTCAGCTCTTCAATTTCTTTTCCTGGCTGAGAAAGCTCTTATATCTCCACACAGTCGCACAGTAACAGTTCCTCTCTCCAAATAAGCAGTTGACAATTGAACATTACGTTTCTCTATATCTCAGCGACTATAAGTATTGCTAATGGAATTGATCACCACACTCAGAGACGAGATATAGAGGGAACATAACTCACGGTAAGCAAGGACATCCCATAATAAATATGATACTCAGGAATATGTGAAAAGGGGAAATGGTAGAATAACTTCCTATTCTGTTTTCCTTCCGTCCATCATCAGCAATCCTTTTGCTTGCTTTTCCTTTCTCTCTCTCTCCATCTGTCTCTCTTTCACTCTCACTTTCTCTCTCTTGCTGGACATCATCCACTCAACAAAAACCTCCCGCTCACCCTTCCAACCTTCCCTGATATAATAATATTATTTCTCAGTTGCATTCAGTTTTGATAGGTTCACTGAACTCGAAACACTATTTGTGTTTTTTTTTTCCGACATACTGCCATACCTGCTGAGATTCTCCAACGTTCTTTCAGACGGTGGAGAATTTTATTTCAGATCGCCAGCATCCGCATTTTCTTGGTTATGTCACCTTTAATGTTGTTGTTTCGCGGGATGCCAGCATCACTGGCAAGGACAGCATTTGTTGTCCATCCCAACTGCCCTTGACCACGCAGCCATTTGTCAAGGCAATATGGAGGTAACCATACTGTTGTGGATCTGAGGTGACACTTAGTTCAGACAGGGCAAACATGTTAGGTTTCTTTACCAAATGTTATTAAAAAACTAAGAAAAAAAATCCTGATGGTTTATGATTGCCATGAGTGAAATTAGGCTTCATTCCTATTTTTGATATTGGAATTTAAATTTAGTCATCGGCTGTGATAGGATTTCAGACAATGCGTTTAGAGTCATAACCTGTACCTCTGAATTACACAGTCAGTGACACTATTACTCTGTTTAAGAGTCCCTGTTGTGAAGTAACTGTAGAGACAAGAACAAGTTTGTGGTCAAACTATTTTTGACTGGAGGAGAGGTCAGAAGAGAACTGGAGCCATAAAATCTGTCGTTACCGAAGGGGTAGGTGATGGAGAAGTCAGCAACAGAATGCAGGCAAATCTGGAGATTGGGGATATTATGAAGGTGGGCATCGGCATGTTTGATGACAGAGAGAATATGGATACATAAAACAGTTCATGGTAAGTGGACTCGAAGGTTCCGAACAGTCTTTTACCTTCTCAGATGTTTATGAGTAAGTAGTTTGGAAATTCATGAGAATGAAGTAGCGTTTGTGACTGAAAGATTATGTATTTGTTAAATATAATCAACCAGAATAGCAACATTCATAGAATTGATAGAGGTGGACTTACTAGGAACACCAATAATAGCGAGGATGGGATAGTACCCAGCTTGAATTATCATCAGTATGGCTTGTATCCGCAACTCTAACCATGCCCAATCCCGAGAAAGATGGTAAAGACCCCAGGATAAACTCCTGTCCACTGTTATAACGTTCAAGTCTAATGTTCTCAGATTCGGATCCATTGTTGGAACATTCCTGTCTAATATTCTCAAATTAAAATCCATTGTTGGCCCATTCTAATGTTCTCAGATTCTGATCTCTCTCTTTCTCTGCAGCTGCTGATCCCAATCTTGTTGAGGTTGCCTCGGCGCCGAATACTATAGCATAACAAGTTGAAAGAAGGTACTAATTATGGAAGAGGGAAATCCTCCAGTGACCCAGTTAGAACCAGGAAGACTGATATTAATCACAGTCACTGAACAAACAGCTCCAGTTAACCCATTTCACAGCAACTCTGAAATATATCACAATAATACTTGGTGTGTGTGGGATTTTTATATTGATGATTATTGGTCTAATGGCACATCTCCAGTTCTAAACATCGAGGTGAGGGAGAGACATAATTCTTTCTCTTCACAAGCTGGATGATTCTGCTGTGTTTTAGTAGTGTCGGAATTGCTGGGCTCCCGAGGCCGTCTGTGTCTGATCACCAGGCCTGCTGCATCTTTTTGCTTTATTTATTTATGTTTAACTTTGACTTTTGTCTGTTCAGCATTAAACGGTTTAGGTGAGTTTAGACATTTTTGAGAGACACCTACAGAGCCATAGACGATGTAAATACAGTCCATTCCGTCTGTTCTTGCAGCCACGGCCTGGTCCTGTGGAGTGACGGTCAAACTCTTGCAGAACCAGGATTCTTAGTTTTACCTTTCACCAGTTATTGCTGGTGTCTCAGCAGGATTGGAAGGTAGGAAATCTCTCCCAGGTGCTACACATTGTCTCTGTGATTTCTCTCGGAACTGTCTTTTGATGTTCTTTCCTCCTGGATTGGAGAACTGCATGTCAGACAATCTGTTTCCTGCATTTGTTTTTTGACATTTGTGTGCTTATTCGATGATACCATATTGGAGCAGTTACTGTATAGTAGTTAAATAAACTATTATTCTGCTAAGTTTTCCAACAGAATTAAATTATTTCAAGTTCCTCTTCCTTTTGTTGTCTTTTGTCGACAGTCTTCGAATAAATTGTGTTTTGCTTTATGTCGAATATTTTGACCAAGTAAATTCTATCTCAAACACATCACCTCACATTTACCAGCGGAATTGGCCGACCTGGAGGAGTGATCATCATGTCAGGAATTATATCGGATACTCAATCCACCTCTCAGATCCAGCCCGGACACGTATAAGCCCAGATGAGATACCTGCTCAGCATGAAGTACTGCGTAGACCAGGCTAGTGTACTGTTCACCAATCCGTCCAGGATTGAACACTGTTTAGAGCTCACCAATTAACTACTTATGTGTCCAACAGTGCACTGATCCATAAACAGGGCGCTGTGCAGAACAAACAAAGGCATTGTTCTATACACACGGACTGGAGATCTGTGCTGTATGGGGAGCTGTGCAGTGAATAGCAGTGAATTTATCCATTAATCTGGAGCAGTTACCTTCCCAGCATACACAGCAGTGTACACCAATCACTGCATTGCTGAGTAATACTGTGTTAGATCACTGCCCAGCGTGGAGAAACTTGCAGCTCATGCTGGAAGTGACAGGATGTGTAGCTCCCATCCATTTACAGTTCCATATCTCCATTGTGGCAAGACACTGCCAGAGAGAGATGGCGGGGGAATCAGTTTAAATACCAACAAATGGGAGGAGGTTGGTTAAAAGAGAGGGGGAGATTGAGAGAGAATTTCAGAGAAAGATCTGATGGTAGGTTTAAAAATTGTGAAATGAAAACATTTCGATAGCATCTTGCAATATAGGCCACTGTTTCCAGGAATGATGGGTGAGCAGGATATTGGTATAACTTAAGATGATGGAGAGTTTTGGATAAGCATTTGGCCTGCAGCTTTGTAACTGGGAGTAGGATCAGAAGAGTCTTCGACTCATTGGTCTGAATCGAACAATAATTTGTCTCAGTGCCATTTTCCTTGAGTGTGACGTAGGGATTGTCTGCACGAGGCTGAGCTCGTTTCCTGGTGTTATCTTATCGAACTCACCTCATTAACTATCTACCCCACCCCATGGAGTCTCTCTCATTCAATACCAGCCCGATTCTCCCACGCATCATGGCTGGAGGTACACACCATCTCCCGGATGCCCCTGGATATTCAGTGATCCCTGGTACTGCTGACATCATTTAAAGGCCAATGGGCACGCGGCTGAGCTTTCTCAATTTGGAGCTGCCCTGCATAGTTTACCGAGTATGGCAGATAAGGGGAAATTACACTACAGCTTGTTGACAGGGGTACGGAAGTCCTGGTGAATAGTCTGGTACAGAGAGGGACCATTCTCTTCCCAGAGAGAGCCGCACAACCAGACGCACGGAGCATGGTCTGAGCACACCACCCAGCTCAGTGGTGTATCTGCAGACCAAAAAGTCTAGTAATACCGGAAAAGCACCTTCCCTACTCTGTCAGGATAAGAGTCACCGTATTCTTTCTACTCTCTCACACTCACTGTATATCTGTTAGCGCCTTCCCCAGAATAAGGCTCCATCACTCTCACCACTGCAATGCAGCACCTTCTCTCTCTCTCTCTCTCTCTCACCTATGCAATACCCCCACATGGTTATAAATTGTTCTTATGAGTAGTTTCTAGAATTCAGTTTCTAGAATTCTCTGGATGATGTCGTCTGTACAATGTTCCACATAATTTTCAAAATAATTCAACTTTAGCAAAATGTTCATCCCCCAGCATGTAACGCGTCAGAGGAAGGAGCAGGTTTGTACCTTCTCACTCAGGATGACAGTGCATCATGAGGCCATTAATCCTCTCACATATGCTCCACTATTCATACAAAGGGAGAACCTAAACACATGAAAACTCACTCTCTTCTTGAAGACAGGCTCCACTTTGGTGTTCCGCCAGTTTCACTGGAACACTCCTGTAATCCTGCGAGTTATCTAATATTTCATGCAGTGCCACCAGTCACTCTGTAAGCACTTCTATAAAAACCAGCTATGAATTGCTGATGAGCTCTAAACCCTTTGTCTTTTCTGTTTGAGAAATGTCTTGTTCGTTTTGTTAGAGACAGTGCAAAACTTTAATCTGACTACAATTTTGCTTATAATATTTAAACTCTTTGTGCCTTTCCCTGAGAGAAAAGATGTAAAATACTGTTTTAAATTCTCTGCCTGTTCCCTGAAACCAGTTCCCCAGTCACATCCTCCAGGTGTCCCACATAGTCTTTCCTGCCTTTCTTCCAAGGGTCACACATACATCATGAACGTTTTTTATTCGAGATGGGAAAACTCTGTGGTTAGTTTTTTTTTCATATTTCTTGCCAATTTTGAAATATTTTTCTTTGTATTTTGTTTTATACAATCTGCTTCTGGTTCCAAAAGTAAACTTCCCAAATGTGGCCGACGCTAGAACTCACCAATTCTTTAGTTTGTGATTGATTAGTATCCTTCACAGCCTTTGTGCATCATGGGTGGTTCATCTCAACATCTTCATATCAGCTTCTTTTTGACCAGAGTCAATAATAGCTGAGCGTTATTAAGCGGTACCTGCTTAAATATGTCTCCACCCCCCACACATCTGCTGACCTTCACCTGTGTCTATTTTCACACTCAGTATTTGACCAGACATATTACATAAATCTGCATTTGAAATACCTGGTTCTTTTCAATCATTCAGGAGGAACCTATGTATGTGGCTGAACACATGGAGAGTGACTCCATTCTCTCAGTTTTTCTGGCTCTGTGATTTCTGTTCAATGATACCGCATTCCAGTGGGGAGCTCCCTACATGACATCGTTTTCTCTCAAACGAGAAATCCCATCACTCTGATGTACTGAGCCGCCAGGTGTGACTGTCCCATCACCCTCACTTCAGTCCTCACTCCCTTCCCTCCTTCCCAGAACAATGATAGAACCCTTGTCCTAATTACCTACCGCACTCGAATCCACATTCACAAAATCATCCTCCTCCACTTCCACCACCTCCAGCAGGACAGCTCCATCAAACACATCTTCCCCTCCCGTCCACTGTCTGTATTTCACAGGGACTATTCCTTCTGTGTCACGGTCCATCACTCTGAACATTTCCCCACAACCCCATGGCACCTTCCCATTTAAAGGCAGAAGCTGCAACATTTGCCCATTCACCTCTTCCCTACTCACTGTCCAAGGCCCTAAACACACCTTCCAGGAAAAGCAGCGTTTCACTTGCATACTTTCAATCCAGTCTCCTGCCATTGCTGCTCACAGTGCAGTCTCCTTTACATTAGTGAGCCAAACAGAAACTGCTTTGAGGAACATCTCCACTTTGTCTGTAGGAATGACCCTTTCCTTCTGATTGCTCCCCATTTCAATAACCTACATTTCTGTCAGGATAATGAGAATTCTTTGAGCAGGTAACGACGCGTTGAACCAGAGAAAGTTATCTATCTGAACTTCCAAAAAGCCTCTGATATGGTATCGCACAGCAGTCTGCAGAGTAAGACAAGGACCCATGGTGTCAGAGGCCAAGTACTAGCATGGATAAAAGGTTGGCTTTCTGGCAGGAGGCATAGTGAGGATAAAATTGTCTCTGTCAGGATAGCAGCCAGTGATTAGCAGTGTTCCACAAGAGTCAGTGCTGTGACAACAACATTACACTTTCTAGGTTAATGATCTGATTGGTGGGACAGAAGGCATTCTGACTACATTTGCAGATGATGCAAAGATAGTTGGAGGGGCAGTGACAGAATATATTGAATCTATCAGGAAGGTTTCTCACGCGATGAAACAAAGGGATCGGTTAAAATGCATCTGCTTTAATGCAAGGAATGTCTGAAATAAGAGTGACGAACTTAAAGCATGGATCAGTACTTGGGGCAACGATGTTGTAGCCATAACGGAGACGTAGGTTTCACAGGGACCGGGAAGCTGCTTGATTTTCCAGGGTTTAGAATGTTTAAAAATGTTTTGGGGAAACACGGTGGCCCAATTGCTAGCACTGCTGCCTCACAGCGCCAGAGACCCATGTTCAATTCCCACGTCAGGGAACTGTCATTGCGGATTTTGCAAACTTTCCATGTGGATTTCCTCCGGGTGCTCCGGTTTCCTCCCATGATCCAAAGATGTGCAGATTAGGTGAATTGGCTATGCTAAAATGCCCGCAGTGTTAGATGAAGGGATAAATGTATGGGAATGGTTTTGGGTGGGTTGCTCTATGAAGTGTTGGTGTGGACTTGTTGGGCCGAAGGGCCTGTTTCCACACTGTAAGTAATCTAATCTAATCTAAAAAAGTATAGGGTCGGTGGAAAATGAGGAGGGGGTGTAGAATTACTAATCAGAGAGTGTGTCACAGTGATAGAAATGAAGGTTGTTGAGGAAGGTTTGTCTACTGAGTCAGTATGGGTGGAAGTTAGGTACAGCAAGGGAACAGTCACCGCATTTGGGGATTTTCTACAGACAACCTAATAACAGTAGAGAGACTGAAGATCCCATAGGCGGGCAGATTCTGGAAAAATGCAAATGTAGCAGGATTATAGTTATGGGTGATTTCATTTTTTTCAATATCGACTTGAACCTACTAAGGTGCAGATGGTGTGGATGAAGCCAGTTCTGTCAAGTGTGATCAAGATGGTTTCCTTGCTCAGTATGGAGACAGACCGACGAGGGGAGAGGCTATTTTGGATTTGGTGCTCGGCAACGAGCCAGGACAGGTGTCGGAACTCACGGTGGGAGGGCACTTTGGTGAAAGTGATCACAACTGGCTCACATGTAGCATAGCATGTGAGAGTGAAAGGAGCAGTTTCTGAGGGAAGATATGTAATTGTGGAAAAGGAAATTATGATGCTATCAGACAGGAGTTGGGAAGTACAGACTGGGAGCAATTGTCCCACAGAAAGGGCACAGCAGATATGTGGAGACTATTTAAGGAGCAGTTGTTGCGGGTAATACACAAATTGTTCCTCTGAGACAGGTAAGAAGGGGTAAGATTAAGGAACCTTGGATGACGAGAACAGAGGAACGTCTCGTAAAAAGGAAGCAGGCAGCTTACGTAAGATGGATCTAGCACAGCTTTATAGGATTACAGGCTTGCTAGAAAGGAGATCAGAAAAGGACTCAGGCGACCCAAGATGGGGCACGAAAAAGGCTTGGCATGAAGGATTAGGGAGAATCCAAAGGAATGTTTCTCATACGTGAGGATTAAGGGAATAATCAGGGAGAAGGTAGGGCCGATCAGGGATTGCATAGGAACTTATGCGTGGAGTCTGAGCAGATAGGGGTAGCCCTAAATGAGTTTATTGCTTCGATTTTCACCAAGGAAAGTGAACTTGTAAATGAAACGTAGAGGAGCTGGGCCAGATCAGTCTTGACCAGATCAAGATTGATGAAGTTAATGTGGTCGCTATTTTGGAAAACATTAAGATGGATACGTCCCCAGGGCCAGACCGGATTTATCCAAGACTGCTCCAGGAAGCAAGAAAGGAGGTTGCTACGCCGCTGGTGAGGGTATTTCCCTCCTCACTCTTCACAGGAGTCTTACCAGAGGATTGGAACGAGGCGAATGTTGTTCCTTATTGCAAGAAGGGTAATAGGGACATCCATGGCAATTAGAGACCTGTCAGTCTTACGTCTGCGGGTAGCAAAGTTTGGAAAAAATTCAGAGGGATAGGATTTATGACTATTTGGCAAAGAATTGTGTGATTAAAGGCAGTCAGCATGTCTTCATGAAGGGCAGTTAATGCCTCACAAATCTTATTGATTTCTTTGAGGAAGTGACAAGACATGTCGATGATGGTCGAGCAGTGGATGTGGTGCATGTGGACTTCAGCAAGGTATTTGATAGGGATCCCCATGGAAGGATCATTCATAAAGTCAGGAAGTATGGGATACAGAGAGATTTGGTTATCTGGATTCAGAATTGGCTGGTTGGCAGAAGGCAGACAGTGATTGTAGATGGAAAGTATTCTGCTTGGAGGACAGTGTTGAGATGGAGCTCACAGGGCTGTGTTCTTGGGCCTCTGCTCGTTGTAGTTTTTATAAATGACTTGGATGAGGAGGTTATGGTTTGGGTTAGCAACTTTGCTGATGACACAAAGGTTGGAGGTGACGTCGATAGTAAAGAGGGCTACTGTAGGCTGCAGCGCGACATAGACAGGATGCAGAGCTGGGCTGAGAAATGGCAGAAGGAGTTCAACCTAGATAAATGCAAAGTTAAATGCATTTTGGAAGATCAAATTCGAATCCTGAATATATCATTAAAGACAGGATTCTTGTCAGTATGGAGGAACAGAGGGACCTGGGTGCGCAAGTGCATAGATCCCTCAAAGTTGCCACCCAAGTGGATAGGGTGTCAAGAAAGCATATGGTATTTTGGCTTTCATTAATAGGGGGATCAAGTTGAAGAGCCGTGAGGTTTTGTTGCAGAAATACAAGTCCTGGTGAAACCACACTTGGAATATTGTGTGCAGTTGTGGACGTCCTACTATTGGAAAGCTCAGAGGCTTTGTAGAGGGTGCAAAGAATGTTTACCAGGATGCTGCCTGGATTGGAGGACTTGCCTTATGAAGAAAGGTTATGAAGAAACGAGCTTAGATCTTTCTCTCTGGAGACAAGGAGGAGAGAGGAGAGCTGATCAAGATTTACAAAATAATGAGAGGAATAGATAATGTCAATACCCAGAGATTTTCCCCAGGGCAGCATTGACTAGTCCGAGAAGTCATAGTCTGAAGATATTAGGAGAAAGGTAAAAGGGAGACGTCAGAGGTAGGTTCTTTATGCAGAGAGTTGTGAATGCATGGAATGCATTGCCAGTTCTGATGGTGTAAGCAATGTCATTGGGGACATTAATGCGACTGATGAACATACACATTGATAGCAGTGAGTTGAGGGGTGTGTAGGTTAAATTACTACATTTTACATTAGGATTAAATCTTGGGACAACATCGTGGCCCAAAAGGCCTGTTCTGTCCTGTACTGTTCTATGTTCTTATGTTCCGTTTAGTATATTTAAAACAGACTCAGATAAGGTCTTGATTGGCAAGGGGATCAAAGGTTACTGAGAGGAAGCAGGTAAATGGGGTTGAAAATCTGTCAGTCGTGATCCAATGGCGGAGCAGACTTGAGGGTCCTAATGGCTTCATTTCTGCTCGTATAGAGTTGTGGCCTTATAATATTTCGGTCCTGGATGGCACGGTGGTTTGCACTGCTGCCTCACAGCATCAGGGAACTGGGATCGATTTCCTCTGGGTGTTCTAGTTTCCTGTCACAGTTCAACGTTGTGCAGGTTAGGTGAACTGGTCATGCTGCATTGCCGATGTTGATGTTAAGTGCAATAGTCAAGGGTCTATGTATAGTATTATGGTAGAGAATGGGATAGGTTCGCATACTCTTTGGAGGGTCAGTATAAACCTGTTGGGCTGAAGGGCCTGTTTTCACACTGTAGGGATTCTAAGAAAATGCAGGTTGCTGCAATGTTCCAATGAAGCACAACCCAAGCTCAAGTAACACCTCACTTTACACTTTGGTACGTTACAGTCTGTAGGAGTTAATATTCAATTCCACAAATTCACAGCCTGAACCCATTATGGTTGTTCTCCACTTTCCGTACACTCTCCCTCCTGGGCTCCCTAAGTTCGTGTCTGGTTTATGTTGCAATCAACAGAGAAAATCAATTTCTAAGATTTGCACATTAATTTACACCCATTATATATCTGTGTCTCTTTCACCACAATTTCAAGCCCATTTGTCTTTCACACTGAGCCTCCAAACACTCTTTCCCACCTCTGCCAAGATACTAAAGCGCTCACTTTCCAATCCTTTACACTTCTGAAGAAGATGTACACTGGACTTGAAACATTAACATTGTTTCTCTTTCTCTGCAGATGTTGCCAGACCCCTGAGTTCCTTCAAAAATGAAAAGTTGCTGAATACATTTTCAATACAGCAAAGATCATTAGATACAGAAAATCTGAAACAAAAACAAAAATTGTTGGACTGACTGGGTGCTTTGAGGAACAGTCACAGAACCCGAAAGATTAACCCAGCTTTCATTCCACAGCTGCTTTCAGATTTGTCAGTGTCTTCAGCAATTTCTGTTTTTGAACAAGTCTCAAACATGTGTGTCAAAGCTGCTCACACGCCCTGTCCAACATGAAGCGCCATACACCGGGAAGTGAATGATAACGCAAGGTATACAAAGTCATTTGTTTTCAACTACATCAGGCTGTCATCACTGACACTACAGAAATCTTAATCATGGTCATGGAGAGAAACAGGGAAACACAGTCGCTTTAAACAGAAGATGGCATTACTGGTGGGGAAGAAATTCAGGTGAAAACGTTAAATGATTTTGAGGAATGCGACAAATTGGAGGCATGGTATCATGAAGATACCCAAACAGGATGAGAATTTTTAAAAATGGAAGCGTTCCCAGATCAGGAACCAGTATAGGGCACTGTGTACATGGGAGAAGGGTGACTGGGTCCCCGTGCGAATTGAGGACAGGGGGCAGAATTGTATTGCAGATATTGCAGCTCAAAATGGGCGTTCATGTGATTCGGCAAATCATAGCAGCTGTAGTAGCATCAGCAGCGGTAGAATTGTATTCAACCACAATATAATCTCTCAGTCTACCATTAGCATGAAGCCGATCTCCGCTTCAGTGATGAGTGTGGGTGAACATGCCACGGTCAGAACCGTCTGTACCTAAACCTGATTACAACCCATTCAAGCTACCGCACTTACTGCTTACATTAACAAACAGCAGAACTAACATCTGATAGAGAGGACGCCATGATCCCAAGACTGTGACCATTTCTTTGAAAACCAGCTATGAATTACTGCTGGCCTGTCTACTCTTAGTCTTATCTGTTAGAAAAATCCTTGTTCCTTTTGTTCGAGACGTTTCAAGAACTTCCCTCTTATTATCATTAGGTTTATATCATTGAAATACTTACTGTGCCTTCCCCTGGGAGGAAAGATGTAAAACATGGGTGTAAATTATCTGTCTGTTCCATGTAGCCAATTCTTCAGTCACACACTCCAATTATCCTCAGTATACTTTCCTACTTAGTTTCACCTAAGGTCACACACTCATCTTAGACTTTTTTTATATGATCGGAAAAGCTCATGCTGCTTGATTTTGTATTTCTTGCCAATTTACTGCATCATGTCTTTTCTCCCCTTTTCCTCGCTTTCTAGATTCATACAATCATGTAGCGCACAAACAGACCCTTTGGTCCAACTTGTCCATGCTGACCAGGTTTTCCAAACTAGTCCCATCTGATTGCATTTTGTCCATATCCCTCTAAGCGTTTCCCATTCTTATGTTTGTCCTAATGAGTTTTAAATGTTGTAGCTGTACTTACACCTTCCACTCTTCCTCTAACAGCTCATTCGATTTCCACACATCACCCTCTGTGTGAAAACATTGACACTTCGTCCATTTCAAATCTCCCCTCTTTCACCTTAAACCTCTGTCTTCTATGGTTGAACTCCCCCATCCCGTGGAAAAGACCTTGGCTGGTCACTCAATTCAAACCTCTCATGATTTTATAAACTTCTACAATGTCATCCCTCAACCTCCTCCGCACTATCTGACACTAACTTCACGAACAAGCATTTATAGATAAGCACTGCAAATTTGAGACAGTATTCAAATGTCAGGTAAATAACACTAAGCCCAAGCTTCCTGCTGTGATTGGTTTTTCTCCATGTTACAATACTAAGGCAGCAGGAAACTGTTACGAGTACCAATAAGAGGTCAAACATGTGAATTGCTTTGTCCAAATCATGTGATCATCTCTACAGTGAAAGCGCATCTCTGAACCTTATAAGAAGGGGAATTCTTGTACCACACGGTCAGCGTCAACCTTTAGCAGTGTGAGATGAAGGCTGAGTATACGTTTTGAAATTTATATCACAGTGTGAATTCAGTGCAAAGGGGGAGAGGTCTTCTCAATAAGGTTTATTCCAAGAATGAAACTTTCCGGAGTGAGACGTGAGTGGGAGGGTTTAAAACAGCACGAATGGAGAGGCCGAGCCACACTGAGACCAGAGCAAAGTGACATCACAAAACACAGCTTGATGGGACAGCAGAGTAGGTGGACTTGATCAAAGACTTTCAGGTGAAATGGGTTGGGGACCATAATGTGAGTGAATGTACTCTGTAATTTGAGAGGAAGAACCTGGAATCAGGAAGGGGAGATGAGCAGGGAAGAGGATGGAGCAGCAATGGCAGGGTTTTCTGCGGGGTAAATCAGGAAGCACAGCTGAAATTCATGCCTAACATCAGCTTATGGTCCCTGAAATAAACATTATAAATCTGGCCCTGCACTAATGCTCATCAATAGTATCCTTTAAAGCTTTTGTCAACCATGTGTGGTTCCTCTGCTTACCGAATTCTTCTTTTTGAACAGAAACAATAATTACTGAGCGGTTTGGGATATCTGTTTGAATGTCTGCTCATGTATACTCACTGACCTTCCTCTGGGTCTATTTTCACATTCCGCTTCAGACCAGATGTGAGGCAGAAATCCTCAATGTAGATGCCTGGTTCTTTTCAATCATTCAGGGGGAACTTCTGCATGTGGCTGAACCCATCATCAGCGGAGGCTGACTCAATTCTCCCAGTTTCTTCATCTCTGTTATTTCTGTTTGATGATGCCACATTCCTTTGATCTGCGTCTAATGTGACCTCATTTTCCTTCAAACCAGAAATCCCCTAACTCTGGTGGCCAGGGCTTTCATCTGTCACTGTCCCATCCCCCACGGTGTTGCCCTCAATCCGTCCCCTCTATCCCAGAACAATGATAGATTCCTTTTTGTCCACACTTCTTCCTGCACTAGAATTCATGTTCACATAATCATCTTAAGCCATTTCCACCATCTCCAGCAGGACAGCACCATCAAACACATCTTCACCTCCTGCCCACTGTCAATATTTCGCAGGAACCGTTCCCTCTCTGTCCCCTCCATCACCCAGAACACTTCCCCACTCCCCCATTGTACCTTCCCATGCAATTGCAGAAATTACAACACTTGCTCATTCACCTCTTCCCTCCTCACTGTCCAAGGATTCAAACATACCTTCCACGTGAAGCAACATTTCATTTGTAAACTTTCAATCTGGTCTCCTGTCATTGCTGCTCACAATGCAGTCACTCTATATTGGCGAGACCAAACAGAGATTGCTTTGAGGAACACTCCCACTCTGTCTGTGGAAATAATCTTGACCTTCTCATTGCTTACCATTGCTTCCCATTTCAATAACCTACCTTGCAGAAATGCTAACATTTCGACCCTAGGCTGCTGCAATGTTCCAAGGAAGCACAACCCAAGCACGAGTAACAACTCACTTTACACTTTCGTACGTTATATCCTGTAGGAGCAAATGTATAATTTCACAAATTCACAGTCTGACCCCATTATAACTGTTCTGCAGTTTCCATACATTCTCCCTCCTGGCCTCCCCACGACCTTGTGTTTAGATTGGATTAGATTAGATTACTTACAGTGTGGAAACAGGCCCTTCGGCCCAACAAGTCCACACCGCCCCGCCGAAGCGTACCCACCCATACCCCTACATCTACATCGACCCCTTACCTAAGGCTACGGGCAATTTAGCATGGCCAATTCACCTGACCTGCACATCTTTGGACTGTGGGAGGAAACCGGAGCACCCGGAAGAAACCCACGCAGACACGGGGAGAACGTGCAAACTCCACACAGTCAGTCACCTGAGGCTAACCACTGTGCCACCGTGCCGCCACCGTGTGGTTGTATCTTCTTTATCGTTCACTCAATACAGATAACCCCTTTTCCCCATTCACATTTTAATTATTAGGCTACTTCACATGATCTTCTCGTTCTTCACGACTAAAAGCATGTTTGTCTTTTGCCACACCCTCTTTTACGCGTCAACGCACTCTCCACATCTGTCAATGGATTATAAAGCTCATTTTTCAATCCTTTTCAGTTCTGAAGAAGTGTCATACTGGACTTGAAACGCTAACTCTGTTTCTCTGTCTCTGCAGATGATAGCAGACCTGTTGAGTTTCTCTAAAAGTGATTAGGCTCAGAACAAATTTTCAATTAAACAAATAACTATG
This sequence comes from Chiloscyllium punctatum, assembly GCF_047496795.1. Lineage (NCBI taxonomy): Eukaryota > Metazoa > Chordata > Chondrichthyes > Orectolobiformes > Hemiscylliidae > Chiloscyllium > Chiloscyllium punctatum. The sequence continues at coordinate 76,559,251 of NC_092752.1, read as the reverse complement.
GATACTGGAAATGAAAATGCAAAAATGGCTGGAGGAAATGGGAGCTTTGTGGGTGGCACGGTGGCACAGTGGTTAGCACTGCTGCCTCACAGCACCAGAGACCTGGGTTCAATTCCCGCCTCAGGCGACTGACTGTGTGGAGTTTGCACATTCTTCCCGTGCCTGCGTGGGTTTCCTCTGGGTGCTCCGGGTTCCTCCCACAGTCCACAAATGTGCAAGTTAGGTGAATTGCCCGAGCTAAATTGCCTGTAGTGTTAGGTGTAGGGTAAATGTAGGAGAATGAGGTCTGGGTGGGTTGTTCTTCGGTGGGTCAGTGTGGACTTGTTGGGCCGAAGGGCCTGTTTCCACACTGTAAATAGTCTAACCTAATGTAGAAGGTTCACTGGCCCTGAAAGATTAACTCTGCTTTCACTCCACAAGATGCTGACAGACTTGCTGAGTTTCGTCAGCAATTTCTGTTTTTGAACAAGTTCCACAGGCGTGTGTTAAAGCTGCTCAAACGCCCTGTCCAACACAGAGCGCCGTGCACTGGGAAGAGACTGACAATGCAAGATGCACAAATTTCTTGGTCTGAATCTCCATAAGGCTGGCATCTCTGACACTGCAGAGCTCTTAATCATTGTCAGGGAGAGAAACAGAGGGGAACACATTCGCATCAAACACAGAAGATGGCATTGGATGAATGAAAAAGATTCGGATGCAAACGTTAAGGGGTTTGAGTAAAGTAACAAATTGGAGGCGTGACACCAGGGAGAGCAGAATGAGAATAGGAAAATGGAAGTGTTACCACATCAGAAAACAGGTTAAGACACTGAGTAAATGGCTGATGGATGAATGGGTCTTGGTGTGAACTGAGGAATAGTCAGGAGAATTGAATTGAACGCATTGGAGCTCAAAGTGGGCATTCATGTGGTGCGGTAGAATCACAGCAGCAGCAGAATTGTAATCAAAAATAATCCGTAACATTTTCCCCAGGATAATCCCTCAGCCTACCATTACCATCAAGCTGATCTATGGTTCAGCGACGAGTTTGGGTGAACATGATAGAGTCAGAACCATGTGTACCTAAACCTGATGACAATCCATTAAAGCTACCGCACTTGATTGGTTACATTCGCAACAGCAGGACTAACATCTGATACAGAGGGCAAAATGATCCCATAACTAACAGGTCAGATCAAAGTTGTGCAGTGCTGTCACATCTAGACATAAATGTCAATGGACTATTAAACAACTCACTGGAGGAGAGGACCATAAATATCGCCATCCTATATCAAGGGACAGCCCTCTACATTAGTGTAAAGTACATGGTTGTATTATCTGCATCGGACACAGCCAGAAGTGTTGAGTTGACGATCCACCTCACCCTCACCATGCTACCCGCAGAATCACAGATGCCAGTCTTTAATCGATCTGATTTGCTGTATGTGACATGAAGAAACAGCTGAACACAATAGATACGACAAAGGCAATGGGCCCTGACCCCATTCCTGCAATGGGACTGAAGATTTGTGCTGCACAACAAGCCGTCTTCCTGGAGAAGCTGTTTCATTCCAGCTCCAACTCTGACATCTCCCTGGCAATGTGGAAAATTACTCAGCTATGTCCAATTCCATAACAAGGGAATAACTAGAGTCTGACCATTTACCACGCCATTGGTCCCGTCACGATAGTCACGTTGGTGGGAGTTCTTTTTGACAGAGCTGTCAAGCAGCACAGAAGTATCCAGCTCAGTGTGGTCCCCATGTGGAGATGGTGTTGTTGTGGAAATGTCACTGGATTACTAATCCAGTCCAAACTAATGCTGTGGCAGCTGGTGGTCGTTATAATTAACAAAATATCGAATAAAAAATAAAATAAAATAAAAATAAAACCTGGAGCCAATGTCGATTGTAAACACCAATTTCCTTCCTCAATGTCCTTTCAGGAAGTGAATCTCCCGTGCTTTCCTGGTCTGGCCTAAACGTGACTCCAGACACACAGACATGTGAAACACTCCTCAATGGTCTCGGAAACGGACAATCAAAACACTCTATTGTATCAAACTGCTCTGAGGTCTTAAAGGATAAAACCGTACAGATCACCGAGCACCAGCCTCAGTATTTTGAGAACGGGAAATACTACTGTGTTGACCCTGCAGAGACCTCCTTCCTAACACCTGAGAGCCGGTGGCAGGATTTACAGAGCTTTCCCACAGACTGCACCAAAACATCGGGAAAAGAGTAGGTCATTCAACACACTGAGCATCCTCCATTCTAGTTCATGGTGAAAAACTCCTCAATTCAGTTTTCCACACACAGTGTTCATAATCTTTAGTATGTTTAAACATAGGAACATATAAAATAGGAACGATTGTAATCGCGTTAGTCCATCAATTTTGATCCTCTATTCGACATACAGGCAGTTATCCAGTAAAGGTGTGTTTATTAAACGCAATTTCGCTGCAATACAATTAGTGAATTGTGCCCCTTCCTTTATAAAGCGAGCTCCCGTTCACTGTTATGGGAGTCAGTCTCTGGCACCAGCTGAACAGTAAATCCCAGCCTCAGGATTCCTCTGTCTGCCAAATGCATCCTCATTGTGTTCAGCTGAAGCAGGAATATAATCCGCTCTGCAAGCCTTGAAACTGAGCCTGAATGTGGGATTTGTAGTCGACGTTTAGAAGGAAATTAATCTCAAACCGGGAGGGGAATATCTTGGAGAGAACAGGAATTCTGCATCGGCATCACGTGGTCAGTCAGCTCATGCGCTTTCTGAAGAAGATCTTGGTGAGAGGTGCAGGGCTGTAGTCAGTGACTGTAGTGTTAAAGTGTGACATTTACAATACTAATTCATTACAATATACGGTTTAAAGATTTATGCAGCCTCGGTTTGGACGGAATGGATGAGGGTTGCTGAGGGATAGACTATAAATCTGTTAATCTTTTTAATCTGTCTTCCCTGTATGTGGGAGTATTGTTGGAACACTGCACTGTTGTATATGTTTCACCCTCTTTATAAAAGGAGGCAGGAATAAAATAACAGATGGGCTGCATAAAATGTTTGGTGGAGAAGTTTCTAGATTCCTTTGTGTAATGCTGCGCAAAGTTTGAAATTCCCTGTTATCAAGTTCTTTCTTAACCTTGAGACATCATTCAGAACACTCAAACTGCTGCTCAGGAACAGGGAGAAACAGGAGGTAGTCACTCAACTTCTCGATTCTTGGACACAGGGTCAGGAGACAGTCTTTCAACTGTTCGAGATTGGGACACAGGAACAGGAGGTAGTCACTCAACTGCTCGATACTGGGACACAGGAACAGGAGGTAGTCACTCAACTGCTCGAGACTGGGATACAAGGAAATCTGGAGGCTAGTGAAGCCCCAGATTTCTGTTTCCCAGGAACAGGAGGAGGTGACTCACTACCCACCCGTCTGGGGCACTGGGAAAAAAGGGAAATCGGCTTGTTACTAAAAGAAATATCTGAATAAGTTGCATGAGTGAGCTATTGAATTCTGCTCCAACATTCTTCAAAATCTTGACTGATCTGATTGCAATTCCCTCATTCCACTTTACAGAGATTCCCCTCTCTGCAGCCTCTGCTCCATTTGTTGGTCATGTTGCAGATCCAGATACTGTAACTACAGTCACCATGTTTCATCCAGAGTTGGATCACCAAAGCCTCTGGTCTTCCTGAATTTCCACAGCAGTTTAATACATAGCCTCCAGGAAACCATGCCCAGCACTTTCACGAATGTACTAGAGTTAAGTCAAATGTCAGTGAAATGCAAGTGAGAAGACTGATCTGAATCACTAACTGTTGTGGGGATTCCTCATGTTAATGAGCACATGAGCAGCAGAGAATGATTAACACAGGCATTCAATGGATAGGCACAGACCAAGTTACAAAGATGTGCCTCAAAACTGCTAAAACCCCACTCTCCAACATGGAGCACACTGCAGAACACTGGGTAATACACAGAGACAATACATGCACACAGACCCACATGGACACACAGACACATTAGCATCTTTAGGATATAACGAGATAAGTTATGCTTAATGATGGGATCAAGGCTTGTTGTGAGAAGACAGGAGAATTGGCTTGAAAAGCATGTCAGCCATGATCAGTAGCTCAGTAGACTGGATGGGCCAAATGGCATTTTATTCTGCTCTAATTATTTACGGTCATAAATAATTATGGTCCATCATAATTATTTACGGTCTATGGTACATGTTTGTGCTCCTCAGTATTTTCAGAAATGGAAATATCAATTACATTTTTAAAAAATTTCTATTCAGTTTGACATTCATCTTTCCATCATAATTTGAGGAACTTTGTTTTCGTCATGAATTTGTTATTTTAACAAATGAAGGAAATCAACCTGGCCTCTTCTGAGGATGACCCTTACCCAATGTGAGACCGATAATATTAGCCATATCATCAACCTGGTTACAGCGATAATTTGCTGTGACCAATTGAAGAATGTTAGTAGAAAATAAAACAGTTACCCAACAACCCAAGGCACTCTGGACCAGTGAGCCTGTCATCGGTGGTGGGTGAGTTGTTGAGGGTATTCTGAGGGATAGCCAATTGCATGCATTTTCAAATGCAAGGGTTGACTGGGGATAATCCCCATGGCTTTTTGGCATGAGAAATCGTGTTGTACGAATTTGACTGAGTTTGTTAAAGAGATGACAAAGCAGATTGATGAAGGCAGTATTGTAAATGTTTTCCATACAGACTGGAACAAGTTGTTCGACAAGATTCTGCATATTAGGCAAGTTAGTAAGGTTAGGTTACATGGGAACCAGCGCACCCAAGCCAATTGAATACAAAATTAAATTGAAGGAAGGAGACAGAGGTTGGTAGAGGATTGCTTTTCAGACTGGAGTCCCGTTTTAAGGTACAAGGGGAAATATTTTAGAGGGAACTTAGACGCAATGTTTTCATACAGAGGGAGGTATCCATATAGAATTATAAAATTATCTCCCAAAGGAAGTGGTGGAGTCTGGCATCTTGATGGGTATTTGAATAAGGAGGTTTAGAGGAATATGAGACAAATGCTCTCAAATCAGACTCGATCACAATGGGATATCTGGTCAGCACTTACACATTTACATGCTTTATGACTCTATAAGAGGGATGAGCATAAATTCTACACAGGCATTTCGAGTAGGAATTCTCTTCGCCACAAGTTTGAGATGTCTCTTTGTTTATATTTATTCAACGCTGAGGTAGTTAAATATTGGACAGAGAAGTGATTCTTGGATAATAGCACACAGACAGGAAAGTGGAGCTGAGACCACAACTTGATCAGCCACAATCGTAGTCCCTGGTAGAGAAGGCTCAAAGCGTCCAATGACCCACAGTCCCATGTTTCTGTGTTCCATTCAGCCCATCCAACTTGCTGTACAGGAGCAATTAGAGGCTACTTACTCCTTTCACAGAAACAGAGGAGACCATTCAGCCCCTCAAAACTGTCAAACCCAGTTTGGGATGGTTTGGAAAGTGTAATAGGAAAAACCAGGCAGTGGTGTGAAAGAGGGTCTTCATCACTCCTAAGTTAGCTTCCCCTTTCTGCAATTTGTGCTTCGTTTGTTGGTCAAGTTGTAGACCCAGTTTCACTTTGATTACAGCCCCATTCTTCACCCAGAGATGGTCCAGACAATCTGGTAATATTCAATGACAGAGCTTTCAGGAAAATAACAGCCTCTACTTCCCAATAATAGAACGTGAGAAGGCCACAAACAGGGATATGTCATTCATCCAAAAGCCACCCACTCCAACCCCCCCTCCACCCCACCCACAAGCAGGTCTTCTCCCACAATAAGATCATAAGGTCTAATATCCTCTTTCGTGTCCAATTCGTGTCAGAGCACTCAATCTGACTGGTCAAAAAGCACTCCCTGCCCCCACACTGTGACCTATTGATATGAGCAAAAGACGTGAACACAAGGGCTCAGGGAAGAGTGACCGGCCCTGACATCAAGGCATCATTTAACTAAGGATGGTCTCAAGGAGCCTGAGCAGGATCGCACGTAATGGGAATGAGTTGTAAACTTCCCTGGTTAGAGTGATTTAAAGTATAAAGCACAATGATTGTGGTTTGGATACAAAAATCCATGCAGTCCTGGACATATCTGCAAAAAGATCCTCAAGGTAGCTTCCTCAGCACAAACTTCTTCAGCTGCTTCATAAATGTCTTGCTCACACCATAAGATTAGAAGTGGGGGTGTTCACTGAAGAGCACACAATATTCAGGAAAAAATTGTCCCTTCAGCTCCTGAACTGGTCTGTATCCATGTGCAGCAAGATCTGGACAACATTCAGGCTTGTGTTGTTGGAAGTATCGGTAACATTCATGTAACATTGCTGCTGGACACGGCACATTTCCACTGTTAAAACGAGGAGAATATTCAGCGCCTCATGCTAGCTTCACATTAATATGAGGAAGTCATTCAGCTCAATGATATTATTGGAGAAGTGTAGAGATAGCCCATTTAATGCCTCCAACCAATTACACAGGAAGAGAAGGAGTCACGCGTTATGGACGACAGCAGAGCTCCTCAAAAATATTTGAAGGCGTTGGCCTTGACTCTTCTAATAATTAAGTGTTCTGATACAGTAATATCCCATAAACATGTACTTGGCAAAAAGGAAAAGTCAGACACAGATTCTCAGATGCAGATATCCAATTGAGGAGGGAAATCAAATCAAGTGAAAATTTAGACAGAGTTGCAGCCAGGAGATTTCCACTGAAGCTTCCAACTCTGTGGAGACCCCAATAGCTTCTGATGTTACTGAAAAACCAAAACACTTGCTGTAATGTGGCTGCCAGAACTGCCCACAGTATTCTATCTATGGCCTAACCAATGGCATGTTTAACTCATGTTATGTCACCTCGATGAATGAACACTATGCCTACAGTCCCGTGTGATTTCTTAACTGGCTATTATACTGTCCAGTCACATTCAGTGATGTGTGGAGAAAACCCTCTGACCTCCCCAGTGTTCTGCTATTCATTGAATTCTCCCCTATCTGGTTCCTTCTTCCAAAGTGCATCACCTCATATTTATCAGGGTTCCATTTCTTGTTGTCATGATCTGACCATCTGACCGTTCTGCCGGTATCTTCCTGTAACATAAGGCCTTCCTCCTCACTGCCGACCACCTGGCCAATCTTTGTGTCAAACACGAAATTACATATTACGCTCAGCCCCCACCCCACACCACCCCCTCCACATTCACATTTACATCATTTATGAATACCACAAATAATTTGATACACTGCATTGCTCGCTGTGGGACTGCTCGCTCAGTAACTTGGGACCACATAGCTGTTCTCCAGTCCTCTAGCACCTCCCTTGTGTGGTCAGATTCGACTGAAACATTTAGGTCAGGACATTTCCTCTCTTGTCTCCAACAGAATCCTGTGATACAACTCATCTGGACTTTACATCATCCAAAACCATCAATCCCAACTTGCATCTTATATCAAACTGTTCGAGAGCTTCCCAGTCCATCTTCTTGAATTCTGTACCTGCATCTTCCTTAACCTAACTCAAACAGATGTGAAGCTCTCATGTCACAGTCTATCAATGTTCCCCAGTTTCACATACTGATTACCCCCTTGGTTTCGAAATGGGTCCTAATTTTTCCCTTGTTATTATTTTCAGTATGATGTTTTTGTAGAACATCTTGGGTTCCTCCTAACTTTGCCTGCTGCACTTCTCCATGCCGTTGTATTAGTTAGTCTGCTGTGGGTGAATTTTCTACGTTTCCCTCACATCACCTCTTATTCTTTGAAACAGTACAGAACACAAACATACTCTCATCCACACTGCATGCAATCTGTGCAACTCCAGCATGTTATAGAAAAACAGGTGCTCGAAGCTTCTCGAGCTCTGCGGAAGGATCCATAGGCTCTGATCTACAAAGGATCTAAGACCTTTTCCGGCTGTGATCCGCAAGAGGCAAGCCTTTGGTAAGACAAAAAGGAGGCTGAGGGATTTGAATATTCAGTACTTAGTAAGATATCCAGCAACATTACGTTTCAGCCATGGAGTGTCTGTGTTTAATTTTCACTGACTAGAAAACGCAACGGACTTCCTGTACACATTAAAATAGATTGCTGGTTCAAATAATATGGACAAATGTGTTCCCTTTGTTTTCTCTGGGCTTTGCCTGGTTTATCTCATTTTGGGTTTTTTTTAGTATGTGGAGGTCCCATTTTTCCTTTTTCTCTCTCTTCCTTTCTTCCTCCCCTCCCATTATCCTTTGTTTTTTCGATCATTTGCTTTTCGTTTCTCTCTCTTAGTATGGAATAGGAAAGGGGGTTGGGGAGGTGGGGTGGTTACATATTGTTTCACCAGGACTGCCTCGGGTGAAGGTATGGATGGGACGGGGTTGAATGTCCACTTTGAATTTTCTTGTTGTAAGACCCGTGTAACGTTTTTTAACTTTGTTTTGTCTTGGTTGGGAGCGGCTTCCGCTAGGAGGAGCCATGGGGGATTAGTGGTTTGTATGAGCGTCCCCTGTGGGCAAGGGGGAAAGTCTCTGCTTATTTCTGTTCCATGTTGGTTGATTGTAGAAGTAGTTGTTAGAGGTTTTGATTTGGTTGTTTTTGTCGTTATATTTTCACGTTTATACGAACTGTTTACAGCTTTCACTCGGCGCGCTATGAATGGGGTACTTCTTCCAGTGGGTCATGGGCTGCTTCGGATGGTTATGGATAACCGCTCGTTTAAATGGTGCACCTGGAATGTTAAAGGGAGCCATTCATCGATTAAGAGACAAAATATAGAAGAAAATGAAATGGCTGATGTCGCCTTGCTGCAGGAAAAACATCTAACCGATAAGGAGCATTTAACGTTCCAGCAGGGAAGGTTCAGAGGGGTGATTTTTATCCTATAATTCAACAACTAGAGGAATAGCTATAGTCATTCATAAGAACCTTCTACTTCAGTTGTTTGACCAAATTAAGAATGAATGTGGGTGGTTTCCGATCCTTAAAGCTTTAATACATCGAGAGGAATACTGGACATTGAATAATATTGCCCCCAATATACCCCCTCAAATTTCACTTAGATGCGCTCACAAGGTCATACAATTAAGGGGAGACTTTCATTGACGTATAGACCCCGAGGTGGATAGGATGTCGAGGGGTCTCGCGGGTATTTCCCCGCCACCCAGGCAGCTGGTGGACCTGAACAGGTAGCTGGGTTGGTGGATGTGTAAGATGTCTTCACTCTGAAGATAGGGACTTCACCTTTTTTTCTAACCGACATAAATGCTATACTAAGATTGACATGTTGTTTGCCCCATTGGTCTTTTTAAATTCAGTGCTGTCCTGTAGAATTGGGAACGTAGCCATTTCTGATCATGTGGCAGTGTACATGGAGATCTAGGGTAGTGGCGATGGGACAGGCCCACGGCACTGGCACATGGATCCTTTCCTCCTGAAGGATAGCAAATCCATTAAGTATTTTTCGGGGTAACTTGAATGTTTTTGGAACATTAACTTGTGTACGGCCAGTAATCCGACGGTTCTCTGGGAGACTGCCAAGGGGTTTGATTATTTCTTACTCAGTGACTCAGAAGCGGCAGAAGAGAGAGTAGCAGCGTATGCTTGAGGCTCGGTTGAAGACAGCTGAGACACCATATTTTGTCAGACCATCTGTAACTTAATTGCAGCAGATTACAGCCCTCCGGACTGCTCTGAATTCTGCACTCGCCCAGAGAGCAAAGAGAGAGATTTCCTTTGCGAAACAGAAGTTATTCGAGCATGGTGATAACCAGGTAGATATTAGGCATACTTGGCCAGAAAGAAGATTGCTGCTATTATCATCCGCGATCCCAAAAAAAATTAATGCAGCGTTCAGGAAGTTCTACTCTGGGTTGTTCCAGTCAGCGGGCTGGGAGGACTGATTGGCGATGATGGAGTTCTTTATTAAGACCTTGGACCTCCCAGGTGTAAGTTCAGAGCAGGCGTCTCTTTATATTTCCCCTCTGATAATCCGAGAGATGCAGGAGACAGTGAGGCAGCTCCAGAGTGGTAAAGCCCCCGGCCCAGATGGATTTTCAGAGTGAGATTTAGAAGGAGTTCATAGACATGCTGGCTGGGCCAATGTTGGTTCGGTACAATTATTCGTACAGTCAGGACTGCCTCCCATCCTCTCTGAGAGAAGGAAATATTTATCTTATTCTCTAGAGAGGGAAAGTCCCAGAGGATTGCACTTTGTACATGTCTATATCGTTATTAAATGCGGACTTTAACATTTTTTCGAAAATGCTGGCTTTGAAGATCCATTGTGAAAGAGCTGAAAATGTGTCGCTGGAAAAATGCAGCAGGTCAGGCAGCATCCAAGGAGCAGGAGAAGGGCTCATGCCTGAAACGTCGATTCTCCTGCTCCTTGGATGCTGCCTGACCTGCTGCGCTTTTCCAGCAACACATTTTCAGCTCTGATCTCCAGTATCTGCAGTCCTCACTTTCTCTGTTGTGAAAGAGGACCACCCTTTAAGCAGATGGCGTTCCTCTCTTTCGAACAAAGTCAATGATATCTGTGTCCTGTTTAATATGAATTATTAATTTATTTCGATCTTTCTTAGGGTATAAAATCAATTTTATGAAATCGGAGGCCATTCCTGTTGGGGGTCTTATTAGAGTACCCGACCTTGGGGTGGAATCTGATTACCTTCCAGATGGTCACAAGGAGGTTTAGGTATTTTTATCATCCAAGCCTTCGATCAATTACATAAAGCTAACTTCGTGCAGTTGCTAGAGAAGATAAGACAGAATCTTCCAATATCCTGTTTGGGTTAGCTCTGGTCCCAATGAATGTCCTTCCTTGTTTATGATACCCCATGCCAATGCTCCCTTTGACGCTGTCTAGACAGGCGCTGTGGAGGTTTAACAGTTGGCTTTGATCTCTTATCTGGTCTCACAGATGGCCTCTTATTAAGCTGGGCAAATTGCAGCTTCCACAGTGAATGGAGGCGTGTTGATTTTCCAGACGTTAAGAAATACCAACTAAGTTCCTTGCTATCCGATGTGGCTGATTGGGCTTGTCAGGACCCATGGTCAATTTGGCTCGACATCCAGGCCTTCCAGGCAAAACATCCCCTCATTAATCTGTTGTTCATGGATAATGTGAGGACTGTTATGGAGAATTGCAGAAACCGATTGTCCTTAACTCAGTGAAAGCATGGAGAATGATGTGACAAGTTGAGGGCACTTTACAAAACAAAAACTTTGGCTTTCACTCCCATTGTAGGATTTATAGAATTCTAGCCGGGATTGATGGATTCTGGCTTTAGGCTCTGGGAGTCCAGATGAGTTTCCTGTTTGGGAGAATTTTTTGACGGGGAGGTCATGATGAATATTGAGCAGCTGAGCCAGGAATATGAGGTAGCTGGGAGGGACCTCTTTTGTTACTTTCAGCTTCAGGACTTTATACAGAAAAAGTCTACATTAATGGTTCGTCTCTACGTCAGGTGTGGAGAGGAGAGTGCTTCAGAGTATGGGCACTCTCTCGGTCAGCGTCTTCCGTCATTTATTAGGAGGTAGTGTCTCGAAGGACATTGACCCTGTTACACCAGAACAGGAAGAGGCTATTCAGCCCCCTGGAGCCTATATACAGTTACGGGAGCAGGCCAGTCAGCTCCTCGAGTCGATAACCCTGGGCCCAGAGTAGGCCGTGCAGCACCAGTGCCCTGTTATGCAGCAATAGGATCAGTCTATTCAGCCTCCTCAAATCTGTAACATAGGAACTGGAAGAGGGACTGGAGATTGGTGCACTGGGATACCAGGAGGATATTCAGTCCCATCGAACCTGATGCGCGGGAATTGGAGAAGGATGCAATCGTGTATGGGAACAGAAGAAGGCCAATCATTCCCTCAGTCCTATATCAGTGATGCAGGAGAGACCGTTCAGTATCTCCAGTCTGTGATGGAGGAATATAAGAAGATTTTTTTTCAGCCCCTCAAACTGTTACACAGCAACAGGAACATTGCATAAGCCCTCACAGCTCTTACGCATCAACAGGAGGAGGACAGGCAGACCATCGAGATGGTGATGTGGAACACCAGAAAGACATCAGCCCATCGATTTTGTGCACAAGGAAGAGAATGAGTCCATTCAGCGACTCCGACCTCTTACAGAGCATTCAGAGCAGGTCATTTTACGCCATGTGCCAATTATACAGGATTGGAGCGAACAAAGAGATTATACAGAGGGAAGAATTTAGAATGATCACCTTCGTGATGGAATATATAGTAGTGAGAACACTGTTGAAATTTAAGAAATATTGTTAAAGTTGATCATTCAGGAATTAATGACAAGAAATTTGCTAAGTCAAACCACAAACCATCAGAATCAACATGATTTGGATCTTGGGGATCTTAGAGATGAAATATTTCGACTTCCAGAAGGCATTGAATAGCTCTGCACAAATGAATAATCTGCAGAATAAGATCGTTTATGATTAAAAGTAATTTATCAGCTTGGATACAGGCTTGGTGAAGCAACGAGATATAGTGAGATGGAAAAAATATGGGTCATTTTCTGTTTGGCAAAATTCAACTTTTAGGAAACCATATGTCTTGGTCTCCAGGCCCCAACTATTTACAATCTATAGTCTTACATACTTGAGAGGATAGAACATGTTACAACCAAATTAACAGATGACTCTAACTCAGATGAAAAATTGCAATGAAGACGGAAGTAGTTAGTAAATATATATGGATAGGTTGGGGCAACATTTGACAGAAGAAACTGAACAACGAAAAGTATGAGTCTATCCGTTTGGATCAGTGCAGCAGAAAGGCAAATTATTATCCAAATGGAGAGAGACTTCAAAATGATTAGGTCCAGCGGGATCTGGCTGTCCGCGTCCATACTACAGAATACTGCGATGTAGGTACAGCAGATAATGAGAAAGGCAAGTGCAACTTTGGCATTTATTTCTAAAACAATGGATTATAAAGGGAGGGAGATGTGAAATCGCAACTGAGTACTGTGTGCAGTCTTGGTGTCCTGACTGTAGGAGGGATGTACTTACCATGGAGGCAGTTCAGAAGTGGTTTACTTGATTTACTCCAGAGATGAGGAGATTTTCCTCTGAAGAGAGATTGAGCAGTTCAGGCCAACACTGCCTGGAGTATAGAAAAATGAGAGGAGATGTCAGAGGTCTGGAAGTTGTTAAAGGTGATTGACAATGTAGATGTGAAGTGGATATTTCGTCATGTGGGACAATCTCGAACGATCCTAAAACCATAGTTTTAGGATGAGGTGGGGGAGAAATGAAACAGGGGTGAGGAGAAAATACTTCTGTCACAGGGTTGGGAATCTGTGTAATTCACTGCCCCAGAGTGCAGTAGGTGATGGGATATTGAGGAAGTGAAGGGATATGGAGATCGGACAGGAACGTGGAACTGAAGCCGCAATGACATTAGCTAAGATTGTATTCAATGTTGGAAGAGGCCTGAGGGGCTGGATTGCTGAACTGATGTTCCTCATTCTTATTCAGCCCTTCGAATGTGTTACACGTAAATGGGAGAGGACTGGTTATCAGACAGGAAGCAGGCACTCTGGAAAAATCAACCTTAGTCAGTTTGACAGAACGTCACCAGTGGAGTCACACAGTGACCAGTGCTGGGTCCACAGCTCTTTACAATCTGTATCAATGATCAGGAGGAGTGGAACAAATGTGCTGTAACTATGCATGGCGATTAAACTAAGATAAACAGGAAACTAAATTATCAAGGGAAGGTGGAGAGTCTGTAATTGGATATGGACAGGTGAAGTCAATGGATAAAAGTTTAGCAAATGGGATTTAAGATAATATATAGTCTGTCATTTTCTTTAGGAAGAATGGTACGTTACTGAAGAATGGTATGTTACTGAAACCGAAAAATACTACAGGACTTAGTGATGCAGTGTGTACTAGAGGGTTCATTCTGACCCGATCAGACACGGGAAGTGTTGCTCCATCTTCCTAATGTTCCCAGGGACCCCATTGCTCTCAACCATCATATATATCCTCCGTCTCCAAATGGTGATGTTGACGTCGGCATATTGGGAGATGATGGATCTGTCACCCACTCCTGCCTGGAAAGTTTGTATTCATAGAAGCTGAGTGAAACAGTGACCCTAACAGCCACTGGCAGCACCATCCTCCCCCTGGTGTGAAGATGCTCATTGTGTTGAAGGAAGTGACACCACTTTGTGACCAGCTCATTGTTCAATCAGGATCCCCTCACACTCTGCTCCTGAGTTAAATGTAACTTGGGAAGCTGTTCCTGGAAAACCCGGTGTGGATACAGCAGATCCCTTTCCCCAAGGACACTCACTCCGTGGTTTCAGATCTTCCTCTCTGTGCAGGCTCTGCTCCATTTGGTGTTCATCTTACAGACGCAGGTGTTGTAACTACAGTCCCCATGGTCCATTCAGTGTTGGGTCACCATATCCTCAGGTCTCCCTGAATGTCTGAGGCGGGTCACAGCACAACCTCTAGCAAACCATCCCCAGTACCTCCACTAACTTTTCAATAACAGGAGTCAGTCAGAAGCCCCTCAGCTACAAGTTAGAGACCTGCTCTTTTACAACAATACTCAAGAGGTTTCTTTGTGTTACTAACTACACAATCATCTGAGAGGGACAAGCGCAGGTGTTCAGTGGACAGGAATAGACCAAGGTTCAAAGACATGCCGAAAGCTGCCGGAACCCCTGTCCAACATGGGGCACACCGGGAAGAGAACAGCAGCCAAACACACACACATCCCTGTCCAACATGAAGCACCACATGGGGCACACCGGGGAGGTAACAATAGCCCAGCACACACACACCCCTGCCCAATGATCACCACATGGGGCAGACCTGGAAGTGAACAGCAGCCCAGCACACACACACCCCTGTCCAATGATCACCACATGGGGCACACCGGGAAGCGAACAATAGCCCAGCACACACCTCCTTGTCCATGGAGTACGACATGGGACACACCTGGAAGTGAACAATAGCCCAGCACACACCTCCCTGTCCATGGAGTACGACATGGGACACACAGGGAAGTGAGCAACAGTCAAACACACACCCCTGTCCATGGAGTACCACATAAAACACACCAGGAAGTGAACAACAGCCCAGCAAACACCTCCCTGTCTATGGACTAGCACATGGAACACACCTGGACGTGAACAACAGCCCAGCACACAAACCCCTGTCTATGGAGCACCACATGGAACACACTGGGAAGTGACCAGTAGTCTGACACATACCAATTCATTGTTTCTGAGCTTCGCAATGCCAGCTCTCGATACACTAGGGATCCAAATGGGACCCACAGCCGGGACGTACAGGAGACCACGAGCCATACGTTTTGCACATTGTTTCTGAGCTTCATAATGATTTCCCAGGGATTCCAGGGATATGAGCACCAACGGCCAGGTTAAGGTATAGAAGGACGGATATTCATGTTATAATTGGATGATTACTTGATCGACAAGTTCAGTAAACGTGGCTCTTCTCAGACAAATGGGATAAATTGGATGAGTAGTACTTTCTTAGGTCCAATAACAAAAATAAAAATATAAAGTAAATGTGCTGACAAATCAGCTGAAATCCACGTCACAGAATCAGACACCATAATCCAGATGATATACCTGTGCAGCATGTAGCAGTGTTCAGACCAGGCTCGTGTACTGCACAATGCAACCCAGCAATCTGTGCAGACCACACCAGTCCGTGAACTGCCTCTCCAGCACTGGGAGCTATGCAGTGAACAGCAGTGAATTGTTATGTAAATCAGGAAAATTTACCCTCCCAGCATGTAGAGCAATGTACGCCACCCCAGGGTATGGATCTGTAAACCAGGAGCAGTTACCCTCCCAGCATGTAGAGCTGTGTACACTGCCCCAGTGCATTGTTCAGTCACACTGTGTTAGATCACTGCCCAGCGTGGGGAAACCTGCAGCCCATGCTGGAAGTGACGGGATGTGCAGCTCCAATCCATTTGCAGCTCCATATCTCCATTGTATCAATGGATGTAGAATATCTCAAGAGGAAGGAGGAAAATGACTTAGGGTTAACTAGGCAAGGATGAGACAAGGCTCTAGAGGGTTACAAGGTAGTCAGGAAGGAAGTAAAGAATAATCTCAGGAGAGAGAGAAGCGGGCATGAAAAAGACTTGGTGAGTAGGATTAAAGTAAAACTTAAGATGTTCTATACTTTTGTGAGGAACAAGATGATGGATTTAGTGAGGGGAGGGCTCATCAGGATAGTGGAGGGAACTTGCACCAGGAGTCGGAGGAGGTAGGGGAACATACAACATAGCGCAGTACGACAGCACAGTACAGGCCCTTCGGCCCTCAATGTTGCGCTGACCTGTCATACCAATCTGAAGCCTATCTAAATTACACTATTCCATGTACGTCCATATGCTTGTCCAATGACGACTTAAATGTACTTAAAGTTGGCGAATCTACTACTTTTACAGGCAAAGCATTGCACAGCTCTCTCTTTAGGTCTTTCCTGGCTACTTGTAACCCTCAAGCGCCCCAACTGAGCCTTCACATTCCATCCTAACATAAGTCACCGTCTTCCTCTTGACCAGAGATTCCACTTCATTCATAAACCATGGCTCCCGCAGTCTACAGCTTCCTCCCTGCCTGACAGGTACATACATATCAAGGACACACAGTAGCTTTTCCTTGAATAAGCTCCAAATTTCTAATGTGCCCATCCCTGCAGTTTCCTTCCCCATCATATGCTTCCGGAAACTTGCCCAATGGCATTGTAATTGCCTTTCCCCCAGCTGTAACTCTTGCCCAGTGTATACACCTATTCCTTTCTATCACTGAAGTAAACGTAACAGAATTGTGATTGCTATCACCAAAGTGCTCACCTCCTTCCAAGTCTAACACCTGACCAGGCTCATTACCCAGTATCAAAACTAACGTGGCTTCGCCCCTTGTTGACCTGTCTATATACCATGTCAGGAAGCCCTCCTGCACACACTGGACAAAATCTGACCACTCTATAGCACTCGTACTATAGTGTTCCCGTTCAATATTTCAAAAGTTGAAGTCCCCAATCACATCTATCCTGTCTCTGTCATCCATATCGAGAATCATCTTTGCTATCCTTTCCTCTACATCTCTGGAACTATTCGGAGGCCTATAGAAAACTCCCAATTGGGTGACCTCTCCTTTCCTGTTTCTAACTTCAGCCCATACCACCTCAGTTGACGAGTCCCCAAACATCCTTTCTGCAACTGTAATACTGTCCTTGACCAACAATGTTACACCTCCCCCTCTTTTAACATCTTCTCTGTTCTTAATGAAATATATGAATCCTGGAACCTGCAACAACTATTACTGTCCCTGCTCTAACCATGTCTCCAAAATAGCCACAACATTGAAGTCCCAGGTTCCAACCCATGCTGCAAGTTCACCCACCTCATTCCGGGTGCTCCTGGCGTTGAAGTGGACACACTTCAAACCAACCTCTTGCTTGCCGGTGCCATCTTGCGTCCCTGAAACTTGATTTTGGACCTCCCTAAACTCAACCCT
The DNA here is from genome assembly GCF_047496795.1 of Chiloscyllium punctatum. Taxonomy (NCBI): domain Eukaryota; kingdom Metazoa; phylum Chordata; class Chondrichthyes; order Orectolobiformes; family Hemiscylliidae; genus Chiloscyllium; species Chiloscyllium punctatum. The sequence continues at coordinate 76,541,700 of NC_092752.1, read as the reverse complement.
TTTTATACTCTAACTACAATTTTGGTTCCCATCCCCCTGCTGGATTAGTTTAAACCCACCCCAATAGCCTTAGCGAAAACCACCCCCCTCCCCCCAGGATATTGGTACCCCTCTGGTTCAGATGAAGCCCATCCTGCTTGTAGAGGTCCTACCAACCCAGAAAGAGCCCCAATTATCCAAGAATCCAAAGCCCTCCCTCTTGCACCATCCCTGTAGCCACATGTTCACCTTCTCTCTCTCCCTATTCCTTGCCTCACTAGAACGTGGCACAGGCAAGAAACCAGAGCCAACAACTCTGTTCGTGCTAGCTCTAAGCTTCCATCCTACCTCCCCGAATTTCTGCCTTAAATCCCCATCTCTCTTCCTACCTATGTCGTTGGTGCCTATGTGGACCACGACTTGGGGCTGCTCCCTCTCCCCTTTAAGGATCCCAAAAACACGATCAGAGACATCACGAACTCTGGCACCAGGAAGGCAACACACCAACCGTGAGTCTCTCTCGTCCCCACAGAACTTCCTATCTGTCCCCCTAACTATGGAGTCCCCAATGAATACTGCTATGCTCCTCTTCCCCTTTCCCTTCTGAGCAGCAGGGACAGATGCTGTGTCAGAGCCCTCTACCCTACTGCTTTCCCCTGGTAAGCCCCCCCGACATTGTATACAAAACGGTATATTTATTGTTGAGGTGAATGGCCACAGGGGATCCCTGCACTGCCTGCCGGTTCCCTTCCCGTCCCCTGACTGTAACCCATTTGCCTATTTCTTGTACCTTAGGAGTGACTAACTCCCTGTAACTCCTCTCAATAACCCCCTCTGCCTCCCGAATGTTCCGAAGTTCATCCAGCTCCAGCTCCAGTTCCCTCACGCGGTTTTCAAGGAGCTGGAGTCAGGTGCACTTCCAGCAGATGTAGTCAGCAGGGACACTGGTGGTGACCCTTATCTCCCACATTCTGCAGGAGGAACATTCCCTTGCCCTAACCTCCATTCCCACTAGTCTAAATTCCCAAAGAGACTGTTGAAAAAAAATTCGGATTAAAAAAACTCGTTAATTTTCCGAGCTGTGGCACAGGTACTTTGTTTTTGGTTAGAGGAGGAGGATGGGTGCTTTAACAGATTATAAGGCAAGGTAAGCTTTTCTGGGTGTTTGCTTTACTTCACAAACGGGTTCATTACTGTATCGTAACAGCACACTTGGAACATTGTGTTCAGTTCTGGTCGCCTTGTTCCAGGAAAGATGTTGAAGCTATAGTGAGGGTGCAGAGGAATCCCTAGGGATCAACAGAAATATTGGCACACAACACATGATCGAGAGAAATATTGAGGAAGTAACCACGCGAAAAATAAATACTGGCAGATTCTGCATGTCTGTGTAAACGTCAGTGGTGTGTCTGTACTGATGCCTGTATATCTGTGTGTGCACGTGCATCAGTGTATTAGCATTTCTCTCTGTGTGCTTTAGTATCTGTGTGACTGCACCAGTCTCTATGTGTGCCTGTGTATCTATATTTATATTTGTGTGTATCTGCGTGTCTCTGTGCGTATCCGTGTGCACAGCAGATCTGCCAGCCTCTCTGGTGTTTAAAGTGATGCAATGTCCGCCTCTGCTGGCCTTCACACTCTACTGCATTGATGGCAGTGGAGGGAGAAAACCATAAGGGATTCAGTCTAGGAGGTGGGGACAGGGAGGTAGATCATAGTACCATCCAAACTGACAGCACCATCTGCACATGCACACACACACACACACACACACACACACACACACACACAGTTGGGTATAGGGAGGATCATAATTGGACTGAGGACACTCAGAGTGGCGAATGCTCCTAAGTAATATCTGTGCTTGCTCTGCAATGTGAAAGTGATTTGTCTTTGAAGATAATTGATTACACAGAGTGTACGCCTTAAAGAGTATTTCCACTGCAACTGCATCCAAGCAACTCTGACCAAACCATCTGTAAGATGATGCGATGAATTTATTACAAATTCTTTAAATTGAAATATTCGATAATTCACCCCTACAAGGTGTAAGTGAGAAAGGATTGAAAAGTCCTGAAACTGGCCCAGTGGTGATGGTAATATAACTATGTATCAGACAAAACTGTTCTATGCATCCAGAGATATTTGCAAAACCAAACAGCCGTGCAATGTGAGAGATTCACAGTATTTGATGTCCTCTGATAGAGAAAAAACTGACAATTGTGCAGTGGCATGGGGAGACCAGCAGAGGGTGACATTGTATGACTACAAACTTAACAGGGACAGACGTAGAGGTGGAAGAGGGGAGTAGTGATTTATCTCAATTTCAATGAATTTACCCCCCAAAAACCACAGAGCCATCATTTCACAGAAATGCACACAAACATACATCGACACATTAAACACACAACACGTATAAATACAGATATGGACACTTACACAAAAACACATGCACACGCCTGCACACACAGTGGTTTCTTTAAGATGGAGACAAGTATGTTTTTCATGAATAAGGGAATCAATGGTCAGTTGGTGAAGGCAGGAGTATGTGGCTGAGAAACATTTTAGCTGTGACCGAACGGCAGAGCAGATCCAAGGGGCTAAATGGCCTAATTCTGTTCCAATTTCCTATTTTGTGAAGGGATTCATTTTTGAAGTCGAGTTTGAATGCAGATTACTGGGTCAAATGTAGGATTCGTAGCAGTGTGGAGGAACAAATGGATCGTGGGGTCCATGTCTCCAGGTCTCTCATTTGCCACCTATGTTGATAGAGCTGTTGAGAAGGCGTATGGTGTGTTGGTTTTCATTAGCAGAGGGACTGAGTTGAAGAGCCGCAAGATTATGCTGCAGGTCTATAAAGCTCTGGTGAGACCATATTTGAAATGTTCGGCTCACCTCATTATAGAAAGGATCTGGAAGCTTTAGAGCAGGTGCAGAGGAGATTTACCAGAATGCTGCCTGGACTAGAGGGCTTGTCTTATGAAGAAAGGTTGAGGGAGCGATGGCTTTTCTCATTGGAGTAAAGAAGGATGAGAGGTAACTTGATAGAGCTGAACAAGTTGGTGAGAGGTACAGACAGAGTAAATAGCCAGAGACTTCTTCACAGGGCGGAAAAGATTGTCACGAGGTGAGCATAATTTTAAGGTGTTTGGAGAAAGGTTTTGGAAAATGTCAAAGGCAGTGAGACACCAGCACCCCTCCCCCACCCCACAAACCGGCTCCCTGGTACTGTGAGACAGCTGTGCTAACCACTGAGATATCCTGTCCGTCTCCCCTTCCCACCCCCCAAACTGGGTCCCTAGTCCTGTGAGATAGCCGTGCTCACCACTGAGAAACCATGCACCCCCTCTCACTCCCCACCAAACCGGGTCCCTGGTACTGTGAGACAGCCGTGCTCACCACAGAAACATCATGCCTCTCTCCCCCTCCCCCAAAACCGGGTCTCTTGTCCTATGAGACAGCCGTGCTCACCACTGAGACACAATGCCCCCTCCCTCTCTCCCAAAACCGGGTCCCTGGTACTGTGAGACAGCCGTGCTAACCACTGAGACACCATGCCCCCCTCCCCCTCCTCCAAAACCAGGTCCCTGTTACTGGGAGACAGCCGTGCTAACCACTGACATACCATGCCCCCCTCCCCATCCCCCCGAAACCAGGTCCCTGGTACTGTGAAACAGCCGTGCTAACCACTGAGACACCATGGCCCCCTCCCCGCTAAACCGGGTCTATGGTACAGTAGTAAAAACATAGACTGCAGATGCTGGAAACCAGATTCTGGATTAGTGGTGCTGGACGAGCACAGCAGTTCAGGCAGCATCTAAGTAGCTTCGAAATCGACGTTTCGGGCAAAAGCCCTTCATCAGGAATAAAGGCAGTGAGCGTGCAGAGATAAGCTAGAGGAGGGTGGGGTTGGGGAGAAAGTAGCATAGAGTACAATGGGTGAGTGGGGGAGGGGATGAAGGTGATAGGTCAAGGAGGAGAGGGTGGAGTGTATAGGTGGAAAAGAAGATAGGCAGGTCGGATAAGTCCAGACAAGTTATGGGGACAGTTACTGAGCTGGAAGTTTAGAACTAGGGTGAGGTGGGGGAAGGGGAAATGAGGAAACTGTTGATGTCCACATTGATGCCCTGGGGTTGAAGTGTTCCGAGGCAGAAGATGAGGCGTTCTTCCTCCAGGCGTCTGGTGGTGAGGAAGCGGCGGTGAAGGAGGCCCAGGACCTCCATGTCCTCGGCAGAGTGGGAGGGGAAGTTGAAATGTTAGGCCACGGTGCGGTGTGGTTGATTGGTGCGGATATCCCGGAGATGTTCCCTAAAGCGCTCTGCTAGGAGGCGCCCAGTCTCCCCAATGTAGAGGAGACCGCATCGGGAGCAACGGATACAATAAATGATATTAGTGGATGTGCAGGTAAAACTTTGATAGATGTGGAAGGCTCCTTTAGGGCCTTGGATAGAGGTGAAGGAGGAAGTGTGGGCGCAGGTTTTACAGTTCCTGTGGTGGCAGGGGAAAGTGCCAGGGTCGGAGGGTGGGTTGTTTGGGGGCGTGGGGGACAGCTATGTAAACAACTGAGACACCATGCCCACCCCCCACCAAACCGGTTCTTTGGTACTTTGAGACAGCCGTGTTACCCACTGAGACACCATGTCCCAATTCCCCACCCCCACCCCTCAAACCGGGTCCCTACTACTGTGAGACAGCCGTACTAACCACTGTGACACAATTCCCCCCTCCCCCTCCCCCCCAAACAGGGTCCCAGGTACAGTGAGACAGCCGTGCTAACCACTGACACACCATGCTCTCCACCGCCTCTCCCCACACCGGGTCCCAGGTACTGTGAGACAGCTGTGCTCACCACTGAGACACCATGCCCCCTCCCCCTCCCCCCAAACCGTGTCCCTGGTCCTATGAGACAGCCGTGCTCACCACTGCAACATCATGCCCCTCTCCTATCTAAACCGGGTCCCTGTTACTGTGCGACAGTCGTGCTAACCACTGAGACACCATGGCCCCCTCCCCACTAAACCGGGTCTCTGGTACTGTGGAACAGCCGTGTTAACCACTGAGACACCATGCTCACCCCCCACCAAACCGGTTCCTTGGTACTTTGAAACAGCCGTGTTACCCACTGAGACACCATGTCCCAATTCCCCACCGCCACCACTCAAACCAGGTCCCTAGTACTGTGAGACAGCCATACTAATCGCTGTGACACCATGCCCCACTACCCCCCAAACAGGGTCCCAGGTACTGTAAGACAGCCGTGCTAACCACTGAGACACCATGCACCCCCTCCCCCTCTCCCCCACACGGGATCCCAGGTACTGTGAGACAGCGGTGCTAACGACTGAGATACTATGCCCCCTCCCCATCCCCCCCAAACCGGGTCGCTGGTGCTGTGAAACAGCCGTACTAACCACTGAGATTCCATGCCCCCCTCCCCCTCCCACCTAAACCGGGTCCCTGGTACTGTGAGACAGGCGTGCTAACCACTGAGACACCATACATCCCCTCCCCCTTCCCCCAAAACTGGGTCCCTGATACTGTGAGATTGCCATGCTAACCCCTGAGACATCATGCTCCTTTCCCCCTCCTCCAAAACTGGGTCCCTGTTACTGTGAGACAGCCGTGCTCACCACTGAGACACCATGCCCCTCTCCCCTCCTCCTAAACCGGGTCCCTGGTACTGTGTGACAGCCGTACTAAACACTGAGACACTATGCCCCCCTCCCCCTCCCCCAAACCAGGTCCCTGGTACTGTGAGACAGCCGCGCTAACCACTGAGACACCATGCCCCCTCTCCCTCCCCCCAAACCAGGTTCCTGGTACTGAGAGACAGCCGTGCTAACCACTGAGACACCATGCCTCCCTCTCCCTCCCTCCAATCCGTGTGCCTGGTACTGTGAAACCACCATGCTAACCATTCCCTCGTCCCCGCCCCCTCCCCAAAACGGATTCACTGTGCGCGGTAATACTGGGGAAAATGTGAATAAAAGTGATGAGCTTAGAGCTATGATGTTGCGGCCATAACAGAGACGTGGGTTTCTCAGGGGCAGGAATGGTTGCTGGATGTTCCAGGGTTTAGAACATTTAAAAAGAATAGGGAAGATGTAGAAAGAGGAGGGGGTGTAGCACTGCTAATCAGAGAGGGTTTCACAGCTACAGAAGTTACCATTATCTAGGAAGGTCTGCCTACTGAGTCAGTATGGGTGGAAATTAGGAACAGTAAGTCAGTAATCACTTCATAAGGGGTTTTTAACAGGCCCTCCAATAGAAGCAGGGAGATTGAAGAAAGCATAGGTCGGCAGATTTTGGAAAAGTGAGAATGGAATAAGGTAGTTGTAATGGGTGACTAACTTTCCCAATATTGATGGGAACCTCCTTCCGGCAGATGGTTTGGAAGGAGCTGTTTTTGTAAGGTGTGTTCAGAAGGGTTTCCTTACTCAGTACGTTGACAGGACGACGCAGAGAAAGGACATTTTGGATTTGGTGCTCGGCAATGAGCTGGGGCAGGTGTCAGATCTTGTGGTGGGAGAGCATTCTGGTGATAGTGACCACAACTGCCTCATATTCTACATAGATATGTAGAAGGAGAGAAGCAGGCACAATGGGAGGATATTTACTTGGGGAAAAGGAAACTATGATACTATCAGACTGCGTTGCGAAGCATGGACTGGGAGCAATTGTTCCATGGAAAGGGCACTATCGACATGTGGAGACTGTTTAAGGAACAGTTATTGTGAGTGATGCATTAATTGCTCCTCTGAGACAGTCAAGAAGGGATAAGATAAAGGAACCTTGGATGACGAGAGCGGAGGAGCTTCTCATCAAATGAAAGAAGGCATCTTACGTAAGGTGGAGGAAGCAAGGGTCTTGCTCAGCTCTAGAAGTTTCCAGGCAGGCGAGGAAGGAGCTCGAAAATGGTCTGAGGAGAGCCAGGAGGGAGCAGGAAAATGGCTTGGCAGGAAGGATTAGGGAGAATCTAAAGGCATTTTGCACATATGTGAGGAATAAGAGAATGATCAAAGGAAGAGTAGGGCCGATCATGAATAGCATAGGGAACTTGTGAGTAGAGTCTAATGAGGTAGGGGAAGCCCTAAATGAGTTTTTTTGCTTCTGTCTTAACGAAAGAAAAGGACCTTGTAGTGAATGAAACCATTGAGGAGCAGGTAATCCTGCTGCAACAGATAGATTGAAGAAGCTGATGTGCTGAAACTTTTGACAAAAATTAATATTAACAGTTCGCCAGGGCCAGACCAGATTTGTCCTCTGCTGCTCTGGGAAGTGAGAAATGTGATTGCTTCGCCGCTTGCGAAGCTCTTTGCATCCTCACTCTCCACCGGATTCGTACCAGAGGACTGGAGGGAGACAAATGCAATTGCTCTCTTCAAGAAAGAAAATAGGGAAATCGCCAGCAATTACAGACCAGTCAGCCTCACGTCTGTCATCTGCAAGGTGTTCGAAAGGATTATGCTGGATAGGATTTATGACCATCTGCAAGAGCTTGCCTTGATATGAAGGGCTTTTGCCCAAAACGTCGATTTTGAAGCTATTTGGATGCTGCCTGAACTGCTGTGCTCTTCCAGCACCACTAATCCAGAATCTGGTTCCAGCATTTGCAGTCATTGTTTTTACCTCATTGATTAACTGCAGTCAGCACGGCTTTGTGAGGGGCAGGTCATGCCTCACAAATCTTATTGAGTTCTTTGAGGATGTTACTCGACAAGTTGATGACGGTCGAGCGGTGAATGTTGTGTATCTGGACTTCAGTTGGGCATTTGATAAGGTTCCTCATGGTAGGATCGTTCAGAAGTTTAGGAAGAATGGGATTCAGGGACATTTAGCTGTCTGGATACAGAATTGGCTGGTCGATAGAAGACAGCGAGTGGTAGTGGAAGGAAAATATTCTGCCTGGATGTCAGTGGTGAATGGTGTTCCACAGGGCTCTGTCCTTGGGCCTCTACTCTTTGTAATTTTTATTAATGACTTGGATGAGGAGGTTTAAGGATAGATTAGCAAGTTTGCAGAGGACACAAAGGTTGGAGGTATCATTGACAGTATACAGGACTGTTGTAGGCTGCAGCATGACATTGCCAGGATGCAGACATGGGCTGAGAGGTGGTAGATGGAATTCAAACTGGATAAGTGCGAGGTGATGCATTTTGGAAGATCGAACTTGAAAAGGATTAAAGGCAGGATTCTTGGCAGTGTGCAGCAACAGCGGGATCTTGGTGTGCAGGTACATAGTTCCCTTAAAATTTCCACCCAGGTGGACAGGGTTGTTATGAAAGCATATGGTGTTTTGGCTTTCATTAACAGGGGGATTGAGTTTATGAGCCGTGAGATCTTGTTGCAGCTCTATAAAACTTTGGTTAGACCACACTTGCGGAATACTGTGTCCAGTTCTGGTCGCCCTACTATAGGAAAGATGTGGATGCTTTGGAGAGGGTTCAGAGGATGTTTACCAGGATGCTGCCTGGACTGGAGGGTTTATCTTACGAAGAGAGGTTGACTGAGCTCGGACTTTTTTCGTTGGAAAAAAGGAGAGGGGACCTAATTGAAGTGTACAAGATAATGAGAGGCATAGATAGAGTTGATAGCCAGAAACCTTTTTCCCAGGGCAGCAATTGTTCACACGAGGGGTCATAGTTTTAAGCTGTTTGGCGGAAAGTATAGAGCAGATGTCAGAGGTAGGTTCTTTATGCAGAGTTGCATGAAATGCGTTGCCAGCAGCAGTTGTGGAAGTGAGGTCATTGTGGATATTTAAGAGACTGCTGCACATGCGTATGGTCACATAAATTTGAGAGTTCGTACATTAGGTCTACCTCACATGAGGATCACTGGTCGGCACAACATTGTGGGATAAAGGGCCTGCTCTGTGCTGTACTGTTCAATGTTCTGTGTTCTAAACAGTGACAAAACACCACAGATGAGTCAAGATCTGGAGGTAGAAACAGAGGCAGCATATAAAGCCTGATATGACCCTCTTCTGAAAAAACTCATATTGGAATCAAAAAGTTAATTGTGTTTCTCTCTGCTCAGAACCTGCAAATGTTTTCCTGCACTTTCAACTTAGTTACTCTTCTAGACAGTGGATATTTGTGTGATCTGAAAGGGAACAGCAAAGCTGCGATTTCTGTTGACGCTCAAGAATTTGGTTATGGTTTTTGAATGAAAAATGAAAAACTATGTGCCTGACAGCTCCCCAAATACCGATAGTTTATTGTCATTGTCATAATGCATTACGAAAATGTTGAACTCGGTGGTCATGACATCACATGATCAAAACTCTGAAAGTAACTGATTGAAGTACTGATCCCAATTGTTACCAATGTCTTATCATGCTCCTGATGTCACTGGCATGATACTCATCCAGCATAATCTTACCTTTCTGAGAGTTTCCATATATCTATGAAAACATAAAATATCTTTGTTTTTTTTAACAAGACATATTCATCCAGGGTTTTGGAAGGCACGAGCAAGGGCAGAGTTTATTTGTCATCGCCAATGGCTCTGGAATAAGTGACACAGAGTTGCCCTGTTTTACCTCTTCAATCCAAAAATGATGCAGATCCAGACAGATCTGTTTGTAGGGGCATTCCAAGATTTTTAACATACACTTGTGAAGGATCAGCAAATTAGTCCCTAGTCAGGATGACATGCAACTTGGAAGATACCTTTCAGAGACTGATTTTTCTCTTGTTCCCATTCCCAGTGCAGAATGTTCTCTATATCCCATTAATCACAGTTTTGCTCAGGGTCCTTGATTCCACCCTCAGTCAAGTCCTGCCTCTATCGAAAGGGAAGTCACTCTGATCTCACCTCAAATTACACGGGCAGATCTGTTGAAAGAATCAGGTGCATAAGACAAGAACACTGTTTGTTTGAAAAATGTCTTCGCAATATTCAGAAGAAAATTGATGCATGATCTTCCTAAATGCATTATTGCAACATGACATCACTTTTCAAACGATATTCTGAACGGTGGGTGTTTGTTCTTTTAACTTGCTTCCAATTCAGTGTAGAAATGAAAACGTGAATTATCTTCTATAGTGTGTTTATAATCCAGAATTTAATTCAATCTTTATCATCATTGCTCTAGCTCTTTCAAACAAAATTAATGAATGAGCCTGTGTCCATCCTGCAGATGTAAAAGTTCTTTCAGCTCTGACTATTGCAGCGAATGTTGTAAAAAACAAGCTGCAGGTCCAAATAAAATGAAAATGCTGCAGGGCAATGTGCCAAACGCTAGTCCAAAATTAATTATGTCCAAGCATTATGAATAATACATGCAGAGGGGCGGAGTATAAAAGCAGGATTCAGCTCCATGTCCAAAATACTGTTTGTGGCTCCCTCACAAAAGACCACAACTGATTCACTGTGTAAATTCACCAAAATAGGAAAAACAATAGACTGGAATTCCCACTTCTGCAACAACATCGGTAGAACAGGAAGAAAATCAAGGTTTGTTTCTGAAATTCATAAACTGTGATGATAAGAATGTGGTATATATGTGGGGGGGGGGATGTTAGAGGATGATAAACAATGGTGTATATGACACAATGATTATCCAGGTGGGTCACAGTGAGCAGGAACGTGTTGGTTACAACGTGAGGGTACAAACAGATTTTCAGATGACCAGATCAATGATTGATAAAAGGTAACACTGAAATGTGTGAGATGCTGCACTTTGGAAGATGTAACAAGACAAGAGAGAATACAAGCCATGAAGATAGGTTAGATTTGCTTTTGGAGCAGAGAAAGGTGAGGGGTGAACCTGACAGAGGTGTATTATAGCATGAGAGGTATGGGACGAGTGAACAGACAACAACTATTCCCCTTAGTCAAAGGGTCCAAAACAATGGGAAATACGTTTGAAATCAAAGGGAATATACTAACAGAGGATTTGTGAAATCTGTTTCGAACCCAGAGCATGGTATATGTCAAAAATGCATTGCCTGGGAGGATGGTTCAGGAAGGTAACCTCACAAACAGTATAAAACACTTGTATCAGCACTGGGACGTGCAGACTGGACGGGCCTTGTCTTTATTACATGATTCCATGTGGTGGCAGCCATGAAATGTCTAATATATTCAGAAGCAGCAACCAATTGGACTTGGTTTGTTCCAACGAACTGCGCTCAGTAAGTGGTGAGATTACAAACAATCATCATCCCATGGAGTTTCAGCACCAACTCAACCTAGGAAAGCCCAGCCACCTCTGAAATCATCCAGGATAATTCACATGCTCAGTGTAAGAATCGTCCAACACAGCATCCACATTATTCCAGCTGTTTGTCACCATTATTTTAAGTTCACCAAGAAACAGACTTCGCTTCATTATTATATACATTTCTCGAGTAAGGTTGTTATTTCTCTGAAGACTAATAAATTCCTTCCCATATATTCGTATTGACAAACAGTCTGTTATCCTGCGAGATGTTCCTCACCAGTAATATTTACTCCTAGTTAAAACGGCACATAAGATGCACTGCTGGCGCTCCCTCCCAACAGCCACTTGGATGGATCAACATCAACTGGACTGGAATGTCTCAAGGGCAATTAATGCTGGTCTAGCTCCATTAAAATCCCAAATGAACTAAAAAGACAATCCGATTTTCTAATAATTATTAAACAACAAGGGCATTTTGTTGATCTGAAGAGTTTGTCGCTTCTTTGAAATTGTGAGAAATGTGTTATTTTATTTTCAGTATCAAAAGACAACAGAAATGTAAAACCTAGCATCAGGAGTAAGGAATCAAAACAACTCCATCAGGTGATAAGGTCGTGGATGATCTGATTGTGACCACAATCACACATTCCTCATTTGCCCTTACAATGTTCATGCATCATTCTTAGTCAAGAATCTGCCTGCCTCTGCCTTAGGAATATTCAATGCCGTATCCTCCATCGCTATCTGGGAAGAGAATTGTACAAAGACACCACACTCTGAGAGAATGCCACCAAATCACCATCTTCTTAACAGACATTTTTCTGTTTTACTCTCCATCCACTCATGGTAATCTCTCACACAAGGTGAAATATTGTTTTAGAATTCAACTTGAAAGACTACTTAGAATATTTTGAGGTTAAGCAAGACCACATGTTGTTCGCCTAAACCCCAGCAGATCCAGAGCCAGTCATTTCAAGATTTCCTCCTGAAATAAACGCTCCTCACAAGAGTCATCTGAGTGAATCTTCTCTGGATTGCATTTCATATCATTATGGCCATCGCACTCTCGATGTGGTTACACCACGACATTGTAAATCTGTACAAAATCGTCCCAACTCTTAAATGTATTCTGTTTCAGGAAGTTTCAACATTTGTCTTACCTCCCTAAAAATTTGATGTACACGTAAAATTTTTATTTTGTAATCCAAGTGCCCGGTTCCTCTGTGCCTAAAGCCAATCTCTTCACTGAAATAATATGCTCCATTTCCATTCAACCCACCAATATCTTTTAGAACAGACACATTTTTCCAACTATGTTCCATACACCAATATTTGCCTGTTCACTTGACCCACCTTAATCTCCTTATAGACTCATATCCTCTTCATATCTTCCTTCTCGAACAGTTTCAAGTTTTTTTTAGATTAGTTACAGTGTGAAGACAGGCCCTTTGGCCAAACAAGTCCACACCGACCCGCCGAAGCGCAACTCACCCAGACCCATTCTCCTACATTTACCCCTTCACCTAACACTACGGGCAATTTAGCTTGGCCAATTCATCTGAACTGCACATTTTTGGACTGTGGAGGAAACCGGAGCACCCGGAGGAAACCCACGCTGAAGTTTGTATTCTTCCATAATAAAGACAGAATATTTGGCCAAAGAAATACACTGTGGCCATATTGCAAAGTTATTGACAATGAAATATTGTTACTTCATGTCTAAAGTATAAATTTGAGACAATGCTAAAGAGTTTTGCAATCGCATCACTCAGTTCCATTAATTAAAATAGAGTCAGATGGTGTCAGAATTGAAGAAGCGTAAAGTTGAAAACCCGTGGTTGGAGTTATGCACAGGTCGACAAATCGTAGTCAGAAGCTGGGGCGCATGATAGATGAGGAGAGAGAAACGATATGTAGGAAAGGCAAAGTTACAGTGACTGGGGGGATTTCAATATGCAGATGGACTGGGAAAATCAGTGGTAGTGGTTTGCAAGGAAAGGAATTTGTGGAATGACTACAAGATGGCTTTTTGGAGCAGCTTATGGTGCAAGCAATGAGGGAATGGGCAATACTGGATTTAGAGCTGTGCAGTGAGGCAGACTTGATAAGGAAGCTTAAGGTGAAGGAACCTTCGGAGGCAGTGATCATACTATGATTGAATCTACTCTTCAATTTGAGAGGGAGAAAGTAGAATCAGAGTTAATATTACAGCTAACTAAAGACACCTTCAAAGACACAAGGGAGGAGCTGGATAGAATTGACTGGGAGAGGAGTCGAGCAGGAAAGACAGTGGAACAATAATGGTGGGAGTTTCTCAGAGCAAGTTAGGAGTCACAGCAGAGGTTTATCCTGAGGTAAAAGATGTATTGTACAGCGAGGATGAGGCAACCATGGATGACTGGGACAGTCATGGCTAGCGTAATAGGAAAATAGAAAGTAGATAACATAGTAAATAGCAGTGGGTAACCAGAAGATTTGGAAGCTTGAAAGATGAACAGATGGCAACAAAATAAGAAATAAGGACGGAGATGATTAAACACGAGGCTAAGCTAGACAGTGATATAAAGGACAACTGTAAGAGTTTCTTTAGACATATAAAGGGCAAAAGAGAAGCAGAAGTGGATATTGGGGCACTGGAAAATGACGCTGCAGAGATAGTCGTGTGGAACAAATAATTGATGAGAAACTGAATAACTTTTATGAGAGTGGGCAAAGAAGTGGCAGATGGACTACAACTTGGGAAAGTGCGAGGTGATGCACATTAGTAGGAAGAATACAGGCATAGACTAGTTTGTAAGTGGAGAGAAAAATCAGAAGTCTGAAGTGCAAAGAGAGTTGCGAGTTCCAGTTCAGGATTGTCTCTAGATAAACTTGTAGGTTGAGTCAGCAATTAGGAAGGTGTTGTTTCTGGTGCACAGTGTAATTGAAATCTTATATTCAGCAAAAGAACCGAGTTAACTCTTACAAACAATAGTTGTTTTTTGAACACAATTAATATTATAACGCAATGATAAACGTTACAAATTATCTTTTGTTTTAAGTTAACATTGGATGATCACAAACCACCCCACTAGAAGTTGACCAGGTTCGACTTGGTGATGTCTTCTTGTTTTGATGATCTTGGAGGTGTCTTCTCTTTCCCTGGTTATTATCCAGTTACTGCACTGTGTGGGGTTTTGTGTTGATTTTATCCTTCCATGTCTTCACGCCATTTTGGCAAGGTAAGGAGAATCTGTCAATGGAATGATCAGGTTCATTTACCCTGATGAATCAGACCCAATCATGGGTTGGCTCAAGGGCAACATTCCATTGTCCGATTCAGGTCCAACTTCAGGTGAGTATTACAGGATCTGTAGTTTCAGGTTTGTTTGCAAACCGTCTGTGGGTATCTGCAGCCTGTCTGGATTCTGCAGCATGTGGATTAGCACAGAGAATTTAGTCAAAGCTGGGGTCCATTTCACAGCATGCTTTAATAATTGTTCATTTTTGTAACTCCATGGTAAATTCATTATTGCCCATCGTAAGATTAATCTTTCAGGTGGCCCGCCCAGTCAGAAGGGCCTTCAGCCTGAGAGTGGTGAATCTATAGTAAGGATGGTAGTTTCCTTACCTAAAGGAAATTAGTGAACCAGGTGGGTTTTTCTTGGCAATCGATTCACAACCACTATCAGTCTCTTAATTCCAGATTTGAATTCAAGCTCCCCTACTTGCTGTGGCAGGACTTGGACCCAGGTCACCAGAACATTATCTGGGTTTATCACATAAGAATTCAGTTATAAAACCACGATGCCACTGACTTGCCCAATCCTCCATAGTGTGACTAACATGTGCAGTATGATATGCATTAGGATTTGCCTTCATGTTATCCTTGACTTGCTTATCAAGATATGGATTTTTTTTTCCATTATGCAACCCCTGTTCGGTCTTCAGTATCTCCCTAATTATTTGCCAAACTTCTTCAGCTGCCTGCCTTTGACTATTCTTTTCTCCCACCCCCACCCACCACCCCCATCCATGCAGGCCAAATCCTTCCTTAGGCCAGTATAATTACCATTGCCTAACACTAAAACTCTCATGTTTGACTCAGTCTTCACTCTTTCAATATGAATGTGAAACTCCAGCATGTTGTGTTTACTCCTTCCAAGGCAAAGCTCATCCACTAATCCTTCCTTGTTACATAATGTCATATCTAAATTAGCACATTATCTGGTTGGTTCCATGCCATCCTGCTCTTAGAAATAATCTCTCATACACTCCATGAATTTTTATTCGAGGATATCACTCTCAAGTTGATTAATTGAGACAATTTGCATGTTCAAACAACCCATAGTTAAAATTGTGTCCCTGTTACAAGCCCTTACTATATTCTACCTCCGAAGTACTTTGGGGGGACAGTGGCTGAAAATTCCTCTTCCCAAGAGGTTTCTTCTCTTACTTTTTATTTGCACTGAGACAGATTTCAAATATTTTTTGGCACAAAACACTTTGAAAAGGTCTGAGTTCCCACTCGCACGAACAAATGTTCATTTTCTTTACACGAACCACATTTCACAGTAAACATTGAGGAATTAATAGGGCTAAAAGTGGTCATGAGATATCTTTAGCAAACAGGGTTGAGGTAAATCCCAAAGACTACGTTTCATATATAAGCAACAAGTGGGTAACTCGAGAACTGTTTGACCCACACAGGACAAAGGAAGAAAGTTATGCATGGAGTCAGAGAAAATTGGTGAGATTCTTAGCGAGTACTTTGCATCTGTATTCACCAAGGAGAGGGACATGATGGATGTTGAGGTTAGGGATAGATCTTTGCGTACTCTGGGTCAAGTCTACATAAAGAGGGAGCAAGTTTTGGATATTCTAAAAGGTAGAAATGTAGACAAGCTCCCAGGTCTGGATGAGATCTACCACAGGTTACTGAGGGGTGTGGGTGAGGAAATAACTGGGGCTTTAACAATTATCTTTGCAGGATCCTTGTACATGGGTGAGGTCCCAGAGGACTGGAGCATTGCGAATGCTGTCTCCTTGTTTAAGAAGGATAGTGGGAATAATCCAGGTAATATAGACCGGCGAGCCTCAGATCAGTGGTAGGGAAGCTTCTGAAGCAGATACTAAGGGACTTGAGTAAGGTGTTTTATTAGGTTCCCCAGGGTAGGCTGACAGAGAAGGTGATGCCGCATGGGGTACAGGGTGTATTATCTAGATGGATAGAGAACTGGCTGGCCAACAGGAGACAGAGAGTAGTAATGGAAGGGGATTTCTCAAAATCGAGACCTATGACCAGTGGTATGCAACAGCGATCTGTGCTGGGACCAATGTTGTTTGTGATATATGTCAATGATTTGGAGGAAGGTATCGGTTGCCTGATCAGCAAGTTTACAGGTGACACCAAGATTGGTGGAGTAGCAGATAGTGAAGAGGACTGACAGAGAATACAGCAGATTATAGATCGATTGGAGAGATGGGCACAGAAATGGCAGATGGAGTTCAGACTGTGCAAATGCGAGGTGATGCATTTTGGAAGATGAAGTTCAAGAGCAACAATACAGTAAACGGAAAAGTCTTGGGGAAAATTGACATACAGTGAGACCTGGGTCCATTGTTTGTTTCCTGAAGGTGGCAACACAGGTTAGTAAACTGGTCAAGACAACATAAGGCATGCTTTCCTTCATTGGATCAGCTGTTGCGTCCAAACATTGGCAAGTCATGTTACAGTTGCATAGGACTTTGGTTTCACCGCATTTGATATACCGCAGATATATCTGGTCACCACGTTAACAAAAGGATGTGGATGCTTTGAATAGAGTGCAGAGGAGGTTCACCAGGATGTTGCCTGGTATGGAGGGTGCTGGTTATGAAGAAAGATTGAGCAGATTAGGATTATTTTAATTATAAAGACAAAGGTTGAGGGGGAGCTGATTGAGGTCTACAAAATCAAGAGAGAGATAGATTGGGTGGATAGAAAGAAGCTATTTTCCCAGATTTTGGAATTCAATTACTAGGCGTCACGAGTTCAAAGTGAGAGGGGAAGGGTTTAGGGTAGATACATGTGGGAAGTTCTTTACACATATGGTGGTGGCAGCCTGGAACGTGTTACCAGCAGAGGAGATCGGGGCAGGTAAAATAGCGTTATCTGAGATGTATCTCACAGATACATGAATGGGCAGGCAGCAGAGGGATACATTCTCTAAGAAAATCGGTGGCACGTTTAGAAAATAGGAGGATCTGGATCAGCACAGGCTAGGAGAGCCAAAGTGTCTGTTCCTGTGCTGGAATGTTATTTGTTCTTTATCATTCATTCTAAAAATAGCAAGATTTCAACGATTGTATGCTACAATTTAATGATATAAACCATTTATTTGACAGTACATATCAAATTATTGTCATTTCTAAATTACAGTCACAGAGTCAAAGAGATGTACAGCATGTAAACAGTTCCTTTGGTCCAACCCATCCATGCCGACCAGATAACACAAACCAATCTAGTCCCACGTGCCAGCACTCAGCCCATATCCCTCGAAATCATTTCAATTCATCTCCCTATCCAGAGACCATCTAAATGCAGCAATTTTACTAACTTCCACCACTTCCTCTGGCATCTCATTCCATATACAAACAACCCTCTGTGTTAAAAGGTTGCACCTTGCATCTCTTTTATATTTTTCCTTCTCAACCTAAACCTATGCCCTCTAGTTCTGGACTCCCCCACACCAGGGAAAAGACCTTGTCTATCTCCCCAATCATGGCCTCATGATTTTATAAACCTCTTTATGGTCAACCCTCAATCTACAACGTTCCACGGAAAATAGCCATAGCCCATTCAACCACCAGCTATAGCTCAAACACTCCAATCTTGGCAACATCCTTGTAAATCTTCTTAGAACACTTTCAAGATTCACAACATTCTACCGATATGAAGGGGAACAGAATTGCACGCAATATTCCAAAAGTCGCCTAACCAAAATCCTGTACAGCTGCAACATGACCTCGCAACTCCTGTACTCAATGCTCTGACCAATTAAGGAAAGCATATCAAATGCCTTTTTTACTAACCTACCTACCTGTTCCTCTACTTTCAAGAAACAATCAACCTGCACTCCAAGGGCTCTTTGTTCAGCAATGCTCCATTGGATATCACCATTAAGAGTATTAGTCCCGCAAATTAAACTCAATTTGCTATTTCTCAGCCCACTTCCCCAGCTGATCAAGGTACTGCTGCAATTTCTGATAACGTTCCTCACTGTAAATGATGTCTCCTAATTTAGTGTCATCTGCAAACCTACTAATGTTGCGTTGTGCACTCCGGTCCAAATCACTGATATAGATAACAAACAGCAATGGGCCCAGGACCGACCACTGAGGCACTCCACTACTTACAGGCCTCCAGTCTGACAAGCATACTTCCATTTGTTTCAGAACATTAAGCCAATTGTGTCGCCAATTTGCCAGTTTACATTGGAGTGCATGCGATCTAACCTTCTAGAGCGACCTACCATGTGAAACCTTATCAAAGGCCTTACTGAAATCCATGTAGACTTTGGCCACCATCTTTCCTCGTCAACCTTCCAGGTCACTTCCTCAAAAATCTCTATCAAAATTTGTCAGGCATGATCTGCCACGCACAAAGCTATGCCGACTGCTCCAAGTCAAACTCTGTCTTCCCAAATACATCCATATCTTATATCTCCGAACCTTCTCAAGTGGTTTCCAGGAACAGATGTGAAGCTTACTGGTCTATATTTCCCAGGCTTTTCTTTGCAGCCCTTCTGAATAAGGGCACTACATTTGCTACTGCCCAGTATTCCGAGACCTTGCCCCTGAACTACCTTCTCTCGCCTTGTGCAGTGCTCTTTGATATATCTGGTCAGGACCAAGAGATTTATCAGACTTTATGCATTCTAATATGTCCATCAGCACCTCTACTGTGATATTGACTGTGCCAAGATATCACAACTAACCTCCCAAAGGTCACAGGTCTTCATGTCTTTCTTCATGATAAACACAGAGGGGAAATTGAGGACCTCACCCATCTCTTGAGGTTTTACACATGCATGTCCATTTTGGATTGTAAGACGTCCTATCTCTCTCTAGTTGTTCTTTTTATTTCCTATACTGAATTTGGATTCATCTTAATCTGCTCAGCCAAGGCTATCTCATACCCCATTTTAACCCTGCTGATTTCCTTCTTCAGTAAACTCCTGTAACCCATGTGTACCTCCAGAAATTCCCTTGGTCCCAGCTGCCTGTACTTGAGTGACGCCTCCTTTCTTTCTGGTCAGAGCCTCAATATCTCTTGTGATCCAGGGTTCTCTCTTCCAGCCTCACTTTCCCTTCACCCTCACAGGAACATGCAGACCTTGAACTCGAGCTATCTCACTGTAAAGCCCTTCCACTTGCCCTGGATCCTTTTACCTGGAAACACACTACTCCAATCAAGCCCTGCAATCCCCTGTCTAATTTCAACAAAATTCGCCTTGCCCTAATTTAGAACTTGAATCTGTGGGCCAATTCTTTTCCCTACCATACCTATTTTAACATTAATACATCTCTGGTCACTTTTAACAAAATGCTCCCCCACTTTACCTCCGTCACCTATCCTGCCCTGTTTCCCAACAGTAGGTCGAGTTTGTCCCTTCCCGAGTAGGACCCTGTACATGCTGCTTATGGAAGCTTTCCTGAACACACTTAACAAGTTATGTTCCACCTAAGTTCTTAACCCTCTGGAAATCCCAGTCTATGTTAGGATAATTAAAATCACCTATTATGACAACCCTATTGCTCCTGCAAGTCTCGCCAGTCTTCCTGTATATTTGTTCTTCTAATTCCCATTGATTATTTGAAGGCTTTTCGTGCAACCACTATAATGTTACCAACCCCTCTTATTGTTTGCATCATTTACAAAATCTCATTGGATATTATCTCAGTTATTTCATCTTTAAATACTAGAGTGATGCGCGCCTTAATCAGAACTATTGGTATTTAAATTGTTTCCATTTACATCTCTTCCTCGCAGTGACTTTCACATTCGCAGCATCCCTTGTCTAGGCACAGTGGAGATGTGGAGCTGGAAATGGATGGGAGCTGCACATCCTGTCAGTTCCAAAATTGGCTGCAAGTTTCCCCACACTGAGCTGCGATCTAACACAGTGTTACCGAACAATGAAACAGCCTGGGTTTATATATGAATGAACCAGTGTGGACTGCACAGCCCCCCACGCTGGACATTTAGCCCAGGATTATAGATCCAGCATTGGTGTGGACTGCACAGAGTTTCACTCTGCACATAGCTGGGTTGCATTCAGCAGACACTAGCCGGATCTACACAGTGCTCCATCCTGAATATGTGAGTTAGATTGCGAATGTGAGAGAACTAAACATCCGGCTATACCTTTATTTTTGTTTTAATTCTTGTGATTGTACTCTTCAAATCCTGACTCATCCAGTTAGACCCGACCCTCTGGATGAGTCATGGTAACTGTTGTTACAGCATCTGGGTCTGCAACATGACCAACAATGGAGCAGAGGCTGCAGAGAGGGGAAGCTCTGTAAAATGGAATGAGGGAATCACCATCAGATCAGCCGTGGTCTTAGTGAATGGTGGGGCAGGATTGAATGGACCACTGGTGCAACTTATCACATATTTCTGTTTGTTCCAAGCAAACTCCCCTTCTCTCCCAGTGTCCCATACTGTGGGGAGTTAGTCACCTCCTCCTGTTCCTGCGTAACAGGATCCTCGGGCCTCACTAGCCTCCAGATTTCCCTGTGCCCCAGTTTTAAGCAGTTGAATAACTGCCTCTTATTCCTGTGTCCCTGTCTCGAACAGTTGAGTGACTGTCTCCTGTCCCTGTGCCCCAGTTTCAAGCAGTTGAATGACTCCCTCCTGATCCCAAGTTTGTGAAAGTAGATGTCCTCCTCCTGCTGGTGAGTAACAGGCTCCAATAGCTCTGTGCTCACCTGCTGCTCCTGTGGAATGGAGGTGGGGGAAGGAATTGCCTCTTCACATTCTTTACAGCTATTTCGTGACTAAAGGCCTTTCCCCGTTTCTGTAAAGCACCATCAAAATCTGAATGATGTATTTTTGTATTTGACTCTCTGTGATTGAGCAAACAAGCCGCCTGGCAAAATTCAGATGCTGAATAGCCTCTTCCTGTTCCCGTGTTATACAATGAAGAGTCAATACACTCTCAGAGATGTACAGCACGGAAAAAGATCGTTCGGTCTGGTCATCCATACCGCCAAATATCCTACATTAATCTCGTCCCCCTTGCCAGCCATTGGCCCATCTCCCTCTACACCCTTCCCATGCATATATCCATCCAAATGCCTTTTAAATGGTGTAACTGTACCTGCCTCCACCACCTCTTTTGGCTGTTCAATCCATACACACAGCAGTTTCTGTGTGAAAATGTTGACCCTCATGTCTCTTTTTAAATCATTCTCCTCTCACCTTAAACCTTTGTCTTCTAATTTTGGACTCGTCTGTCCTGGGAAGACATTGACTGTTTACCTTATCTATGCCCCTCATGATTTTATAAACCCCTTTAAGGATACCCCCGCCCCAGCCTCAACACTTGAAAATAGTCCCAGCCTATTAAAGCTCTCCCTGTGACTCTAACCCTCCAACACCTGCAACATTCTTTTAAATATCTTCTGCACCCTTTCAAGTTTGACAACGCCTTTCCGACAGCGGGGAGACTAGAATTAAAGGCAATATTACAAAAGTGGCCAAACCAATGTCCTGTACAGATGTAATATGTCATGCAAATGCTTCGACTCAAAGCATGCACCAATAAAGGGAAGATTACCAAATGCCTTCATCACTGCGCTATCTATTTGTGACGGCACTTTCAAGGAACGGAGAACCTGCACCACGAGGCTAGCTTTGCTGCCTCACAGGGCAGTGACCTGGGTTTAATTCCATCCTTGAATGACTCGCTGTGTGGAGTTTGTACATTCTCCCCGTGTCTGTGTGAGTTTCCTCCGGGTGTTATGTTTTACTCCGACAGTATAAGGATATACAGGTAAGGGTAGATTGGACATGCTAAATTGCGCACCGTACCCAGGGATGTGTAGGGTAGGTGGATTAGCCATGGGAAATGCAGGCTCAGAGGGATAGGGCAGGAGTTTGTCCAGTGGGATACTGTTTAGAGGTTCAGTGTGGCCTCGATGGGCCGAAAAGCCTGTTTCCTCACTGTAGGGATTCGATAATTTCAATGGACTTCTCCTTCACTGGCAGCTTTGGACAGGGCACTACCTGTAAGTCTTACCTTGATTTGTCTTGCCAAAATGCAACACTTCATATGTAACTAAAATACACTCTATCTGCCACTCCTCGGTTCACCTAAAAAGGTCCCATTATAGTCTGAGAGATCATTCTTCACTGTCGACAACACCACCAAATTTGGAATTATCTACAAACTTACTGACCATACTTCATATACTCAAATGTAAATGATTTGTATCAGTGACAAAAGGCAGTGGGCCCACTATTGATCTTTGCGGCACGCCACTGGTCACACGTCTCCAAGTTTAATGAACAAATGTCACTGTCACGCCCTGTCTCCAATATTCAAGAAAATTTCGAATCTAAATGGCGAGTTCTCCCTGGATCCGATGAAGTCTAAACTTGCTAACCAGTCTACCATGTAGAACATTTTGTTTTTCTTACTGAATTCCATAAAGACAACATCCACTGGCCTGTCTTCATCAATCATCTTCATCACTTCCTCAAAAGATTACACCGAGTCAGTGAGACGTGATCTCCAATGTACAAAGCCCTCTTCAGTCCTTGTCCTTTCAAATGCATTTACATCCTTTCCAACAAAATCCCCTCCAACAATTTAGTCACCATTGACGTCAGGCTCAGCGATCTATGGTTACCTTTTTTATTCCTTACTTTTTAAATAATGACACTATGTTAGCTGCCCTCCAGTCTTTTGACACCTCACCTGTGGAAATCAATGATACAAATATATCAGCAAAATGCTGACCAATTTCTTTCCTAGCTTCTCAGAAACATTTGGGATACAACTGATCAGGTCCCAGGGATTTGTTCACCTTTATGTGTTTTAAAATGTCAAACACCTCCTTGTAATATAGACACTTTTCAATGTTTCACTGTATATTTATTCATTCTCTCGCTTTTGTAATCTCCTCCTCATTAAATACTGAGGAGAAATGTTTGTTTCATATCCCTCCAATCTCGGGTGGTTCCACACATAGCTGGTCTTACTGATATTTAAGGGGCCCTGTTCTCCCCCGAGTTAAGATTTTACCATTAAAGGATTTGTAGGATTTCTTCAATGCCTCGTTAACCCTATTTCTAAAGCCATCTCATGTCCACATTTTTTGGCCCGAATTCCCCATTGACTGTCCACTTATTGCCCTTATACTCCTCTCATGATTCACTTAATCTCAGCTCTGTTTACCTGACATATGCCTCCTTCCTTACCTTGACCATAACCTCAATATATCTAACCATCCAGCACTCCCTGCACCCACCAACCTTGCCCCTTTCACTATTAGGAACACGTTGGCTCTGGACTCTCTGAAACCAAGTTTTGATGGCCTTGCATTTTCCAACCATCCCTTTACCTGTGAATAGGGTATTCCAATCAGCCTTTCACAGGGCTCACCTAACACTTTCAAAATTGTCCTTGTTCAAAGTTAGAACTTTAATGTTGACATCAGGTCTTTCCTATTCCACAACTATTTTAAAACTAATATTTATGCGAAACAGACTTGAAAGTTAAATCAACACTTCCTGCCCCTCTATAACGGGCTCGAAAGTCTGACTCGGCTCCTCCTGTCCCTCTGTAATAGACTCAAGAGGCTTAATGGCCTCCTCCAGTTCTTCTAAACACACTCGAGAGGCTGCATGGCCTCCTCCTGTCCCTGTGTAACAGATCCGAGACACAGAAACCCGTGGATTACGAGCAGTCGTTAAATTGTCTCTGATGGAAGTCTTTCCTTTCTCAGTTACAGAAAAACAGACAACACAATGAACTGCAGGTGCCCTCTCAGTTACACTTTATGCAGCTGCAGCAACACATCTCTTTGTTCTGAATGATTCTGTTGACAAAATGTGCCAATATTCCAGCTTTCC
Organism: Chiloscyllium punctatum; assembly: GCF_047496795.1. Lineage (NCBI taxonomy): Eukaryota > Metazoa > Chordata > Chondrichthyes > Orectolobiformes > Hemiscylliidae > Chiloscyllium > Chiloscyllium punctatum. The sequence goes on along the minus strand of NC_092752.1, from coordinate 76,517,449 downwards.
ACCTTTTCGAGTAGCAACAGGCTAATATGGGCTGAATGGTCTTCTCTTCTCCCTCTGTAAGAGGCCCATTGGGAGATAATTTCTTCGGCCTGTTCCTGAGCAGCAGTCCCAATGCTCTATCTCAAGGTTATGAAAGGATTTGATAACAGGGCATTAAAACCAGGAGTGGCCGCACACTGGTCAATAAGAACCGTACTTTGTGTTCAGGTATCTAGAAACGTGCCCACTCCCCCCGCCACCCCCCCCGCCTTTTTATGCAGCCGATCTGTTATTTTATAACTGCCTCCTTTCATAAACAGAATGGAACATACATAGACCCCTGCAGTGTTCTGTTAATACTCTCATATACAAGGAAAAAAAGATATAAAATATTGAAAGATGTTTGGTCCATCCCTCAGCAACCCTCATCCATTGCATCCAGTATATGAAAAGTGATTTATTGAACTGGTTAACTGAGTCTATTTGTTCAGTGACTACGATTAATACCAATCTCCATGGATTCTAATTATCCCAGTGGAGGGTTTCCATCTTTTAATGATAAATGGGCTCCGTTCAATGTGTCAACCCATAACACGAGCGGGAGCATCACTGACAGCACCGACAGGGATCAGCAGATCCAGAAAGAGGGGGAGGAGAGATCAGAATCTGAGAACATGAGACTGGAATGTTCCAACAATGGATCAGAATTTGAGAACATTAGACAGGAATATTCCAACAATAGACAGGAGCTTAGCCGATTATGTTTGGTGTCTTTCTGCATTTGATTGGATGTCATTATCATTGCGGATCTATTACGATCTTCTCATTATTCAATACTTTTATTATCCCTTCCTGGCTATCGTTGGTGTTCCTGGTGAGTGTTACTATCGAGATTTTGTTTTGTATAAACCAGTTATGACTGTATTATTGTTATTTCATATCGTCTACACTTCCTGCCACTATTATTGTTCCAATCCAATCCAATCTCTCAATCTAGATATTCACTCTACAGACCACTGCGAACTGCATCAATGAAGGTGTTCAATTACTGTCTCGCTCTCTGCTCTGGCAGTGTTACTCACGGATCTCTATGTTGAACTATTCAGTTTCAGGGGAGGATCATAATACATCATATCATTGCCTTTGCTGTTAAGAGCATGGAGGTCACTGTCTACTGTTCTGGTTACAAACTGCACTTCCTTCCACTGTTACCATCCCATCCCTGGCCAATATCTGCAGTTGAAGCAGACAAGTCACAACTGTGGGAGATCCCTTTGACGATGAGCTGATTCTTGACACCATTCCCTGACATTTGTAACTTGAAATACTCATTACTCCAGAATATATCTCACTGGTTTATTCCATCTGCTGTTTGAAGCTTGAGCTATGAAATACAGTCTTAATGAAGCCAATAATCTGCTGCTGACACTCATGGCTTCAAACCTGCCGAAGCCAATCTGATTCGAACTCACACCAAACTCCCATCGATCTGTCATTCATGTGCATGCGGATGTATATTGCTGTTGTGTCTGGCAATGCCTTTATTTTAACATTCTCAAACACTTTACCTCATCTGTCCATGAAACTTCCCTCGTTCTCTCTATTGATAAACAAAAAGCCTGCCAGCTGTTCTTATTTAAAATTGTTTTCTCCATGTGTGTTCCTTCCCAAACAATGAGTTTCGCATTCCACCATGCCTATCGCGCACACTCTCTCAGTCTCTGATGAACACACAGAGAGAGCAAACCTTCCCATTATAGGCAGTAATCTGATGCGAGTATAGTTAGCATATGTTAGTAAAGTTTGCAATACTGTCCAGATAGTGCAGTTCACTGAGCAACACACTAGTATGGTGTGCACAGCTCTCCATGCTGGGCTGTCATCTTGTCCCAGTTTATGTTTGTTATTCAATGTTCTCATTCCTGCAATTTTACTCACGAAGATCTCACTTCTGCAGTTAGTCCCACTGCCCTGTCTTTTTCCCCATATATCCACAACATATTTTCAGTTAATTTACTGCCTGTTTCTGTCTTTAATGTGAATCTCTCTGTCCCATTGTATCTTTCCCTGGCCTTCGGTTTTGTCTCCCTAGTGTATCGAGTGCTGGCATTGTGTAGCTCAGAAATAATGAAATGGCGTGTGTCAGGCTGTTCTTCACTTCCCGGTGTGTCCCATGTGATGGTTCATGGACAGGGGTGTTTCAGATGTTATGAGACACATCCTTGTAACTTGGTGGGTACCTGTGGCTGTCCCTCTCAGGTGACCTTGCGATCAGTAACACGAGGAAGACCACTGAGTAAAGGACCAGGCATCTAAATTGCCTGACAATGCTGTCACTTTTTTAAATAAAAGGTTATTTTCTCCTTATTTTTAGTAAGAGGTCTTAAAGGCCAAACTTCCTACTGAAAACGGCTCAAGTAAATAACTTACGGGGGTTTTAATAGATAGTAGTAGCAATTGCCAGCTCTCATAGACCAAGCTTTCTAGGTTTCTTTTCATTGTAGCAATGACAATCACCAGGTGCATGGGGTCCCAGAACGGGTGTAAGTTTTAGTAAATTATCCCTAGCTGCTATTCTCTCTGGAAGCTCACTTGATGCTCTTTTCTCCTGGATTGGAGAACTGTGTGCAAGAATGCATGTTTGAATGTTCCTTTTTGCCAAGGGGTGTGTTTAGGTGATTGTAGTATATTGGAACAGTTCATTTGTAGAAGGTACTGTATCCATTATTCTGTTGAGATTTCCAATAGTTAAGTTAGTCTAAATTCCTCTTCATTGTGTATGGATTTTGATTAGAGTGTTTAAACACATTGTGGTTTGCTTAATGGTGAGTGGTTTGACGAGTACCATCACATCTGGAACACTCACTTCATATCTTCCTTTAAAATAAGAAAAGGTTCGCATCCAAGCTACCTCCTTAAACTAGTTTGAGGCAGTCTGGTTGGTCTATAACAAACTGGGGTCTCTTGTCTGGTTCTAAATCGATAATACCAAATTGGGTTTAGAATTACAATCCCTACAGTGTGCAAACAGGACATTCGACCCAACAAGTCCACACCGACCCTCCGAGGAGTAACCTACCCAGACCCATTCCTTTACCCTATTATTACACATTTCCCTGACTAAGGCACCTAACCCACACATCCCTGAAAACTACAAACAATTTAGCATGGCCAATTCACCTGACATGCACACTTTTGGATTATGGGAGGAAACTAGAGAATCCAGAATAAGCTCATGCAGACATTGGAGAGTATGCACTGGGAGGCTATTGGGTTCAAAGGTCGCATATGGTAGTTGTTAGTGTCTTTGGTTCTGGATGTTGAATTCGGATGGTTTAAACAGTGTGTTGAGTATAAAGACAATTTCAGTCACTAAGAGTTCTCTGGGTGTGGAAGAAGTAAAGTTAGGGGTTTTACAAAAGGTAATGAAGGGAAGCTGTAGGAATTGACAGACAAGCTGGAGTTGGGGTTGTGTTTGTCTGTGAGAAAATGAGAGATAATTACAGCTAGAGCTCGGCAATTACATTTGGTGGAACCGCCATCAGAGTCTTTGGAAATGGCTAGAATTCAATTTCAAATGAGGCACCTTGAACACGAAAAGGAATTGAAACAGTTTTAATTATGATGAAAAGTAGAAATAAAAGAAAAGGAAATGAAGAAGAAAGAGAGAAAAAGAGAGAAGAAAAGCAGAGAGTTTCAACTTCAAAAGTTAGTAATTAGAGAGGAAAGTTGACATAGAAGGTGGAGATGAAGGCAGACAGTCGGCTGGATAAGGAGGATAGTGAGGATGAGCAACCCTATATAGCCAAAGGTCTGATGGGGATCTGTTTAAATACATCCAGGTATTATCTACATTTGATGAGAATGATGGAGGGAGCCTTTTTAATCTCATTTCAGAAAGTGGCTAAACTAATGCAGTTTCCAGAGAACATGTGGATTTAGTTGATTCAAACAAAGCTAATAGGCATTTGCATCCCTATCAGAGGAGGTATCTGCTGAGTATGAGGAGGTAAAGAAAGCCATTTGAAGTGCATATGAGCTTGTGCCAGGAGCTGACAGACAGTGTTTCAGGAATCTAAAATAGCATGCCTGGTTAAACGCACGTTGTGTTTGAAAGGATCAAACAAATTTTGAAAGGTGGGGAAGGGTATTAAAACAGAACAACCCTATGACTCTTAGAGAGATTCTTATTTTCGAGAAATTCAACAATTTACTTCCTGCAGTCATGAGAACTCATGTGGAAGAGCAGAGAGTAACAATGGGAAGGTTAGAAGCTAAAATGGCTGATGATGATGATTGAGTTCAGAAATCAAAGTTTGGTTTCTGTGAGAGATTGAGAAGAATGTGTGAGATTTTTTTTAGAACATATCCCTGTGAGAGTAAGGTTTACTGCCATAGGCCAGGAGTAGCAGGTAAAGAGGTTACAGCATTAAGAGGTAAAGAAGGATGTAATTCTTTTATGCTGAGACATGAGGAGCTATGTCATTCAGAGGGACTATTGGAGAGATGAGAAGTGCTCCATTATGTAACGTGTGGTTGGAGTGTCCAGTGGAAACATCAACAGATTTATTCCACAATGCGGAAGGAGGCCTTGAGCTTGGTGTTGGCGTTACAACATTTCAGATTTACATTGCGAATAACATACCTGAGACAAATCGTTTTCACTGATCGTGACCCCTTAAAGTTTTGTGGAGAAGCTTTGGGAGAAAAATACCAGTCTGTGTCGACTCAGCTTATTATTTCCGCCATTCAATATGAAATTATACATGTGACAGGGTTAGCAAACCTAAGTTTTGACACGTTGTGGAAATTTGAGTGAAGAAAGACAAAGGCATTCTGTGGCAGGAGTAAAATGACTGAAATCGAATCTCGTTGTGAACATTTTTATGCTCAGCGTCAATGTAATATATATGCATTGCAGTCAATAGACGAAAAACAATAGGTGCAGGAGTCTGCCATTCTGCCCTTCGAGCCTGCACCACCATTCAATATGATCATCGCTGATCATTCCTAATCAGTATCCTCTTCCTGCCTTGTCTCCATAACCCTTGATTACACTATCTTTGAGAGCTCTATCCAACTCTTTCTTAAATGAATCCAGAGACTGGGCCTCCACTGCCCTCTGGGGCAGAGCATTCCACACATCCACCACTCTCTGGGTGAAGACGTTTCTCCTCATCTCTATCCAAAATGGTCTACCCTGTATTTTTAAGCTGTGTCCTCTGATTCGGCACTCACCCATCAGCGGAAACATGTTTCCTGCTGCCAGAGTGTCCAATCCTTTCATAATCTTATATGTCTCAATCAAATCCCCTCTTAGTCTTCTAAACTCAAGGGTATACAAGCCCAGTCACTTCAGTCTTTCAGTGTAAGTAATCCCGCCATTCCCGCCAGTCTACTCATAGAGGAAGATTAGGAGGTCTAAAATGAATCCCTTTTTGTATATTGATGGATCATTTTATTAGAGGTGGAGTTGTGAGTATACTATCACTATAAAAAGGTTATTTTATCTAGGGATTTTTTTTTGAAGAGAGGTTATAAAGACAGAGGTGGAGAACTGCTGTCTGAAAACAGTTTAAGAAAATAATTGAGATAGCCTTTAGGTTTTATTAAAACATTGGTAACAATGGAAGGGCAGCGGCCAGTTCTCCCAGACCAGGTTTCCTCGGTTTGCTTTAACTACAGCATTCAGAAGCTGTTGGGGATCCCGGAAAGGGTTGGAAGTTTCAATACATGATTCCCAGCTGCTTTTCTCTCTGAGATCTCTGTTGATGTTGATATCTCTTCGATCGGAAAACTGCATGGAAGGATCTGTATTTGAATATATCTTTGTGCCAAGCAGTGTATAACAAGAAGGTACGGTATCTATTGTTTGTGTAAGTGTTCAAACATATAAGCTATCTCAAAATGTTCTTTTCTTTGATTGTATTTTAACTAAAGCATTTGAATAGATTAAATTTGCTTAATGTCAAGTGGTTTGACCAGTCACAACATATCTGGAACGCACACTTCACATTTATTTTTAAAATAAGGAAAGGGTTGGGTCTAAGCGATCTTCTTAAAATATTTTGCAGGGATCTGGTCTGGTCCACAACACTTACAGATGAGGAGTTTCTGACTGACTCCTGTTATTGAAAATTTAGTGGAGGGGTTGGGGATGTTTTGCTGGAGGTTGTGCTGTGAGCTGCCTGAGACATTCAGGGAGACATGAGGATTTGTTGACCCATCTTTGGGTGGAGCCTGGGGACTGTATTTACAGCATCTGGGTCAGTAACATGAGCAACAAATGGAGCAAAGGTTACAGAGTGGGGAAACTCTGAAAACACAGAGTTAGTATATGTGTGGAAAGGGATCTGTTGGACCCACCTGAGTTTTCCATTAACAGCCTCGCAAGCTACACTTAACCCAGGAGCAGTGTGTGAGGGGACACTGATTGAACAAGGAGCTGGTCACAGAGCAGTGTTACCTCCTTTAACACGTCCTGCAGCTTCACACCAGGGGGAGGATGGTGCTGCCAGTGGCTGTTTGGGTCACAGTTTCATTCAGCTTCTCTGTTCTGGAACTTTCCAAGCAGGACTGGGTGACATAACCATCATCTCCCAGTATGTTGCCATCAATGTAACCATTCGGTGATGGAGGATATATAAGGTGGATGAGGTAAATACATCATTTCCACCACAGCAGGGAGCTGCCAGGTGTATCCAGTATAATGGGATTCCCGATGGTGTACATGGCATCTGCAGAGTACCCATGTCAATGGGGAGAGGTAGAGGAACTGAAGGAGCTCTCTCTCTGTTAATGTTACCGTGTGTCCATGCACAGTCCACTATGTTGGTGAATACCTCTGTCCTGACAGCAGCCACAGTTCCTTCATTCACAAGCAGACAGCAATCCCATCGTCTTCGGGTCTCCATGTAGAAAGGAATGAATGTATCTTGGATAAAGGCCGTCCCCTTAATACATGTTTGAAAACAGCATCCCCATCACCAACCAAACACTTCAAAACATTCCATGGGTACGGAGAGCAATGGGGTCACTTGGAGTGTCTGGGAGCAGACGATCAGGGATGGAACAAAACCTCCCATGTCTGAACGGGGCTGTGTGAACCCCCCAGTACACAGTATCATTAATCCCTGTAATCCCTCTCCATTTCAGTAACATACTGCCTTCCATTAGTCCTGTAAATGAAATGACAGGTTATATCATGTTATATTGCACCTGCCAAATTATTAACCATTGCCTTTACCTCTCTTGATAATTTAATCTCTTGCTTATCACAGCAACATGACCAAACTCAGTATCTCTATATCTGTTCCATCCTCCTGATCATTGATATAGATTGTAAATAGTGGAGGACCCAGCACTGGTCACTGTGTGACTCCACTGGTGACGTTCTGTCAAACTGATTAAGACTGATTTATCCGGAGCGCCTGCTTCCTGTTTGATACACAGTCCTCTCCCATTACTGTGTAACACAGTGGAAAAGCTGAATATGAACGAGGAGAATCAGTCAGGAATCCAAACCCTCGAATCTGCTCCGCCATGAAATACAATCATGGTTGATGTCATCGCGGCCTCTATTCCACATCCCTGCTATCTCTCGATCGTCAAACTCTAGTCTCTTGTTGGAGATTGTGGCTGATGAAAAAAAAATCCACTCCACATCAACACTTTCAATTATATTTCGCCTCTTACAGACCTCAATGAGCTCTCCTATCGTCCTTATAAAATCGAGAGTATAGGTCTGAACTGCTCAATTTCTCTTCAGAAGACAAACACTTCAAATATGGAATCATTCTAATGAAGCTCTTTTGAATTGCCTCCAATGGAAATACCTCATTCAGCAGGACACCCAAACTGTACTCCAGTTGCAGCCTCACAAATGCCTTGCATAGCTACACCAACACTCCCTACTGTTCTAATCTATACTTTTACAAATAACCGATGAAGTTATACTTGCATTTCTCATTATTTGAAGTACCCGCAAGCAAGTTTTCTGTGATATGCAAGCAGGCACCCAGATCCCTCTGCACTTAAGCACTTTGAAGTTTCTCTCCATTTAGATAATAATTTGCCTTTTTATTCGGCTGGCCAACTTGAATAACCCTATATTTATCAACTTTAATTTTCATTGCCAAATGTTTGCCCATTCACCCAACCTATTCATATAGTTTTTAAATCTCTTGCATCATCATTCCAAAGTAATTTCCCACCAATGTTAGTGTCATCTGAATATGTAGCTATAGTATTTTCTATCCCGTCAACCGAGTAATAATATCGATCCCAAATGGTTGAGGCATGAGAACTGAATTCCATGGCACCCAACAAATTGCATTTTCCAATAAAAAAATGATACGTTTAATTCATCTGACTCCATTTTGTTAGTTAACCAATCCTCCATCCAAGCTAATAAATTACTCCTGAACCCATGTTGTCTGATCTTACCGTTTACTCTTTGGAGAAGTGACATATCCGATGCCTTCACGAAGACCAGATATATTCCATCTCCAGGATTCCCACTATCCACCTTGTTTGTCACATCTTTAAATAACTCAAGAAAACACTTCAATCATGGTTTATCTTTTGTAAAACCATGTTGAGTCCGATGGATTGTGGTTTACGTTTGCAAATGTCCTCCGAATAACTTGCCTTAAATTACAATACTTTATTGTTACATTTTACTCCCTAATGTATTCAGTTATTATAAGTTCTTCCCTTTCGAAAACCTTTACGTTTTCTTTGAATTCCTGTTTGATGGGCAAAGGGTTTTAAGAGATCAGCTCCAATTGCTGGACTCATCATCCTGCTGGTGTACAAAATCGATGGGATGAATTCTTTCTGGCGTTCCCATATTGTCATCTCCAAGGCCAGAATGACCACCTCCTGTTGATGCGTTAGAGGGGTGGGGGATTATGGAATCTTCCCGTTGCTGTGTATCATTTTGAGGGTCTGATGGGTCTTCTCATATTTCTCCATAATCGGTGGATATACTGAACGGTCTCCTCATGTATCCCAGAGATGGGACCAAGGGAGTGATTGGTCTTCTCTTGTTCCCATACAACAGACACGTGTCTGAATTACCTCCTCCTTTCTCATGGAAAAAGTCTCAGATAGTTTTTATCCTAACACATTTCCCTTGCAACAGACTTGGTGGGTCTAAATGACCTCCTGTTATCCCAGTGTAACAATCTCTAGTCACTGTGTGACCACTTCCAGTTCCTATGTTACGGACTTGAGGAGGCTGAATGGACTGATTCTGTTGCTGTGTAACAGGATACTGGTGCAGCATGGCCTACTCTGGGTCCAGTTTTATAGATTCGAGGGGCTGATTGGCCTCCTCCTGTAAATATACATCGGGCTCGAGGGGCTGAACAGCCTCGTCCTATTCTGGTGTAACAGGCTCGAAGGCCTGAATATCCTCCTGTTGTTCCTGTGGAACAGGCTGGAGAACGGAATGGATTCCTCCATTATCTGTGTAATTCTCTTCAGTTGTTGACTCCTTCCTGTCATCTATGTTGAAATAAGATCACCCTTTATTTTTGTAAACTCCAATGGCTATTGGATCAACCTGACTATCCTTTCGTTATACGCTAACACCTTCATTGCAGGAATCAGCTGAGGGAACCATCTCTGAGCTGTTTCCAATATAACAACATCCTTTCTTCATTGAAGAGATTAAATCTGTACACTCTACTCCAGATGTGATCTCATTAAGATCCTGTACAGCAGCAGCAACACTTTGCCACCCTGCTGTAAGGTTCCCACCCAGGTTAGAGCTGTCTCAGCTCTCTGGGGGAAACAGAGCAATGTTGAACGATCATTGTCCTTCTCTACTCCATCAGCATAACGGGAGATCTGGAGAAAATGTCACAATGATGCTTAAGAAGATCATAAATGATGTGGCGAGATGATCTCTACCATTAATCTCCCCAAATCCCACATCGCTCAGATTCTCCAGAATCTAGTAAGATGGAGTGCAAAAACAGCAAGGAGAAGGAAACATTGATGGGAGTTATATATCAAAGTGAAAGCTGCTATACAAATGCTGGACATGTTATAAAACGGGAAATGAGATATACACATTTGTGGCTACTGCAGTAATAATGTCCTGTTTACATTATATCTAAACTGTGTTAAACCAACTGAATGCTAATGCTGGGAAAAATGGATTTCATGAGCATGTGTTACATGGTGGCATTAACATTTTGTCGAACACGGAGCTAGAGATCAAGTTATTTAGAAATTGATGTTGAATGATTAAAAGAACTAATTGGAAACTTTGCTGTAAAGGACCTTTTGGGAACAGTGTCCACAATGCATTGGTTTTCTTTTATGCTGTTTGAGTACACGGTAGTTTTTGTTTTATTTGAAGTAACTATCATAAATCTGAATCATGCAAGCCCTGAAGGTGTGAGGAGAAATTGGGGACTGCAGATGCTGGAGATCAGAGTCGAAGAGTGTGGTGCTGGAAGATCAGAGTCGAAGAGTGTGGTGCTGGAAAAGCACAGTCAGGCAGCGTACTAGGAGCAGGAGAATTGACGTTTTGGGCATAAGCCCTTCATCAGGAATGAGGCGTATGATGAAGGGGGCTGAGAGATAAATGAGAAGGCGGTGTGGCAGGAGGGAGGTAGCTAGGAATGCGATAGGTAGATGAAGGTGGGGTTGAAAGTGATAGGTGATGAAGGGAGACAGAACGCCTCATCTACTACATACATTAAAGCCAGTGTGGCCTTCTCTACATTGGTAAGGCAGGTGGATCATTTCAGAGAACATATCTGGGATAGCCACATTGACTAACTCCACCGCCTTGTGGCTGAACACTTTAACTCCCCTTTCCACTCTGCCAAGGATGTGAGAGTCCTGGGCCTCCTCCATCGCCAAACCCTAACCACCCGAAGCATGGATGAAGAATGGTTCCTCTTCTACCGCGGGACCCTCCAACCACAGGGGATTAATGTAGGTTTCACCAGTTTCCCCATTTACCCTAACTCCACCTTATCCCAGTCCAATCTTCCAACTCAGCATCCTCCCCCCTTTTGAACGTTCCTATGTGTTCATCTTCCTTCCGATCAATCAGGTACACCCGCCTCTCCGACCTAACTCTTTCAGCCTCACCTTCAACTATCTATAGATCACATGAATTAGCTTAGAAAAATGCCAAGTACCATAGTAAGCCAGTGGATTCGGAGAAATATAGGACCCAGCAACGGATGACCAAGAAAAGAAAAGCAAACAGCGAAAAACATACAAACAAAAGAAAAACATAAAGACTGCTAAAAAAAAGTACATCAGTGTATGAAACAAAAGTAAAAACAAGGTCAAATATGGAACAGTGGGTGTGCAGACAGAATAATTTATTGAAGACAACAGAGAAATGGCAGGGAAAAGAAACAGTTTCTTTTTGTCTATCTTCAAGGCAGAATATCCAGAAATTCTCCCAGAAATACCAAGTGACCATGGGACTTGTGTAAGCAAAGTCTGAGATCATTCTTATCAGTGTTGAGGTCATCTTTTAAAAGAAAGCTGGATTGAGTATTTATAAATCTGACAGATCAGATGTACTTGATACAAGAATTTCAGAGGAAGCAGCAATAGATGTATTGATTGCATCGTAGATTATCACGTTGTTTTCCAATAAATTCCCGAAAGATATTTAGCCAATCTGGATAAGGCAAAGGTTACAAATATTCTCCAACAGTTTAAGAAAGGATGAAGATGGAGAGTGGTGAACTACAGATCAGTAACTTGTCATCCGCGGTCGGGTGTCTGTTGGGCTCGATTATAAAGAACGTGTTACTGGATATATAGAAGGTAATGGGAAAACTGGGGAGGATGATAATGCATCGATGAAACGAAAACCATAAGTGGCAAACATTTTCTGGAATGGTTTGAAGATGATTCTTGTGGACGTAGGCAATGAGGAGCTAATGGATAACGTATCGTTGGATATTCAAGAGGATCTTTTTTAAGAACTCTCCCACTAACATCATAAGAAAAGTTAAAGTGAAAGGAATTGGGCGGCACAGTGGCACAGTGCTTAGCACTGTTACTTCACAGCGCCAGAGACACGGGTTCAACTCCCGCCTCAGGTGACTGACTGTGTGGAGTTTGCACATTCTCCCCGTGTCTGCGTGGGTTTCCTCTGGGTGTTCCGGTTTCCTCCCACAGTTCAAAGATGTGCAGGTTAGGTGAATTGGCCACGCTAAATTGCCTGTATTGTTAGGTAAGGCGTAAATGTAGGGGTATGGGTGGGTTGCGCTTCGGCGGGACGGTGTGGACTTGTTGGGCCGAAGGGCCTGTTTCCACACTGTAACGCAATGTAATCTAAACACAAGCAAATAGGAAACGAAAAATTAGGTTTACATTCATGTGAATGTAACTGAAATAAAGAAGTTGCCATGCGCCAGTTGCACGGAGTGTTGCTGAGACTAAACTGAGAGTATTGTGTACCGTTTGGAGTCCCAATCTAAGATAGAATATACTACAGACGAACTGCAAAAGGTATTCTCCAGATTAATCCCTAAAATGGCAAGATTGTCTGATGTGGAAACTCAGCCTGTGATCTCGAGTTTCAAAAGATGAGAGGTGATTTTAGTGAAACTTAGAAACATAGAGGGGAGAAAACAACCGAGGGACATGGAGAAGTGCAAGCAGGAGAGATGAGGGAGAATCCCATGATATTCTACACGGTCAAGAAGAACAGAATAATCAGCAAACAGTTAGTGTCCATTAGAAACCAAAGGGGCAATCAGTTTGTCAACCCGGAGAACATTGATAGATTGTTACATGTAAACATCACAGCTGTTTTACTTGGGAGAAGGATGATGCAGGAACAAAATTCGAAAAGATGGACTGGAAAGCTCTTGGAAAGAGATTGATGTAAAATACGAGCGGCGGTTTGAGGCTTTGTCTGGTATAAAATTGGACCAATCTGTAGGTCTGGATAATGTTGGAGTCAAGGGAGGAAAGACGCTGACTGGAAATTTTAATTAGAATCTGACAATAGGGGAGGTGCCAGAGAACTGGAGAACAGCTATTATGATTGCACTTCACAGTAAGAGTGGTAGAGAAAGACCAGGAAACTATAGACGAGCGAGTATTAAATCACTGCTCGGGAAACTACTGGAGAAAATAGAGAAGGAGAAAATTGAACTCCAATCAGAATGGCAAGGCTTCATCAGGGATAATCATCATGACTTTATCAGAGTGAAGTCACACTAATGGAGTTGATTCAATTAGTTTGAGGAGGTTGCTTATTTAGTTTTGATGCAATGCCTTTGACAAAGTTCCGCATGGGAAACTGAAAAAAATAAAGTAAAATCTCAGAGTATCAAGGATAACTTGAAAAGTTACAGCGAAAATTGTCTTAGTGTCAGGAGGCAGAGTGTGGTGGGAGAAGGCTGTTTGTGTGACTGGTGACCAGTGTCCCCTGGTGTACCACAGGGATCAGTGCTGTGTCCCTTATTGTTTGTAGCATTCATAAATGGTATAGATATGAATCTGGAGGGGGAGTGGGTGGAGGGGTGGGAGTTGTGATAAGTAAGTTTGTGTTTGACACAAAGATTGGCCGGGTGGTTAGTAGTGAGGAGGAAGTTCTGATTTTACAGGAAAATACAAGTGGAATGATCAGATGGGCAGATCAATGGCAGATAGAATGTGATCCTGATAAGTATGAGGTGATGTACTTTGGAAGGAGGAACCAGACATGGGGTGTACACAATGATTGGCAGCACACTAGGGAGCTCAGAGGGTGTGTCTCCACACATCCCTGAATGTGACTGAACAGGGTAATGGACTAGTTAAGAATTGAACCTTCGATGGAGCGTTTATTAATCAGGGAGTAGATTATAAGTGTTATACAGGGCTTGGTTTAGTCCATGATGTAGTACTGTATGTCATTCTGGGAGCCTCATTACAGGAAGGATGTGATTGTACTGGAGGGGGTTGCAGAGGAGATTCACCAGGATATTCCCTGGAATGGGGCAGATCAGCTATGGAGAGAGGCTGGATAAGCTCAGGTTGTTTACTTTGGAGCAGTGAGGCTGGGGGGATGTGATTCAGAAGGATAAGTTAACAAGGGTCATGGACAGGGTGGATAGACAGTAGCTGTTCCTTTTAGACAGAGGGTCAAGAACAAGGGAGCACACCTTAAAGTGAAGGGTGTGACGTTCAGAGAGGATTTAAAGATTACTTTTTCTCACCCAGAGGGTGTTGAGTTCTAGAATGTACTTCCTGAGAGGGGAGTTATCACGGCTAACATCTCAATCGTAAAGTGTACTTGGACGAGCACTTGGAAGTGCCATAACATTCCAGGTTGTATGCCTAGTGTTGGAAAGTGGGACTAATATAGATCGTGCTGTATTTCTGTTGGTACAGAGACTATGCTCCTGTGCGTGTATGATGTGGAGCTGAGCATCTTAACACAAGAATTGATAGGTTTCTGAAGATAATGTTCAAAAAGGTTATAAGAGTGAACTGTTATAGTTTGTCAAATTATGTCAATGTGAGAAGTATGAAAAAACAGTGTGGGTTCCTTCTAGTTTGAAACCAGAGAATGGAGAATGGGGAACAGGGAAATGGGAAACTATGAATCCACAACTTCAGTTCTGTCTTCACAGAACTTTCTGACAATACCAGCAAAGTCCAGTGTGGGAAACGAAATAGTACATGGAACATAGAACATAGTAAGTAAATGGTTTGGGAGAAATTATTGGGACTGAAAATAATGGTCATAGACAACACTAACATAGATTTATGAAATGGGAATTATGTTTCAGAAACTGTTTGGGAGACAAATGAAAGAGAAGCAATGGATGTAAAACACGTGGATTTTCAGAAAAAAATGTTGATAAACCTCCCAGCCTAGTTTGCAAAATCAAATCTTAGTGGATTGGAGCGAATATATGGCCACGCTTCTAGAATGGGACAACTGGCAGGAAACAGTGAATAGAAATAAACAGACTTGTGAAGCAACAGTCTGACATTGTATATAAGGTATGGTTCTGTGAGCATGACTATATCCCTGAAACCCCATCACCTTCCCCGGATATCTCCTCTCTCACCAGCAGGACATACACAACAGAAATGGCGGCACAGTGGGATACAGTTGGAAGGGAATTACTCTGGGAGTCCTCAACAGTGACCTGTATCCCATGAAGTCTCATGGCGTTAGTTTGGACATCGGAAAGGCAATCTCCTGCTGATTACCATGTACCAGCCTCTCCCATCTGATGAGTCAGTACTCCTCTATGCTGATCAACACTTGGAGGAAGCTCTGAGGGTGGCAAGGGCACAAAACGTACTTTGGGTGAGGGATTTCAATGTCCACCATCAAGAGTAACTCAGCTGCAGCAGTACTGATTGAACTGGCCGGGTCCTAAAGGATATAAATGATATACTGGGTCGATGGCAGGTGGTGAAGGAACCCACAAGAGGGAAAAGCCATATTTGACCACAGCCTTACTAATCTGCCAGTTGCAGAAGTATCTGTCCATGACAGTGTCGGGTAAGAGTAACCACTGCATAGTCATTGTGGAGATAAAGTCACACCTTCACATTGAGAATAACCTCCATAATTCTGGGTGGCACTATCACTGTGCTAAATGGGACAACTTCAAACAAATCTCGCAGCTCAAATCTGGGTTTCCATAACGTGTTGTGGGGCATCGATAGCAGCAGAATTGTACTCAACCACAACCTCATGACCTGGCATATCCCCCTCACAACAATTACCATCAAGACAGAGGATCAACCTTGATTCAATGGAGTGTGCAGGAGGGCAGGAGCAGCACCGGGCATACCTGAAAATGAGGTGTCAGCCTGATGAAGCCACCAACCAGGACTGCTTGTGCACCAAACAGCACAAGCAGTAAGGGACAGACAGGCTAAGTGATCCCACAAGCAACGGTTCAGGTCTCTGCAGTCCTTCCACTTCTAGATGAGAATAGTTATGGACAATTAAACAAGTCATTGGAGGAAGAGATTCCACGAGTATCTCCATCCTGAATGATTGAAGAGACCAGCACTTCAGTGCAAAAGATAACGTTTATGCATTCGCAATAATCTTCAGTCAGAAGTGCTGAGTGGATGATGCACCTCAGCCTCCTCCAGTCGTCCTCAGCAATTCAGTTACCAGCCATCAGCCAATTTGGTTCAGTCCACGCGATATCCAGATTCAGTTGGAGACACTTGATACTCCAGAGGGTACATACTCTGACAACATTCTGGCAATAGTACTGAAAAGTTGTTCTCAAGACCTTGTCACTGCCCTCACCAACCTGTTCCAATACCGTTACAATGACATTTCCCCGATTACGTCGAAAATAATACAAGTATCTCCTGTATATAAAAAGCAGAACAAATCCAATCCGGCCAATTACCACCCCATCAATCTACTCTCAATCATCAGTAAAGTGGTGGAAGGTCTCAGTGCTTTCAAGCAGCACCTGCTCAGCAATACCCTGGTCAATGACGCTCTGTTTGGGCTCCACCAGGGCCACTCAGCTCCTGACCTCATTACCGTGGATCAAACATGGACAAAAGAGCTGAGTTCCAGAGGTGGGGTGAGAATGATAGCCCTTTAAAACAAGGCTGCCTTCGCCCAAGTGTGGCATCAAGGGGCCTGAGCAACACTGGAATCAATGGGTATCAGGGGCAAACTCCCCGCTGGTTAGAATCATACCTGACACATAGGAAGATGGTTATGGTTGATAAAGGCCAGTCAGCTGAGCTCCAGGGCAAGTCTGTAGGAGTCCCTCGGGCAGTGGCCTAGGCCCAAATATCTTCAGGGCTGCTTGAGCAATGACCTTGCCTCCATTTTAAGGTCAGAAGTGGGGATGTTCGCCAATGATTGCACCATGTTCAGCAACATTTGTGATTCTTCAGATACTGAAGGAGTCCATGTTCAAATACAACAAGACCTGGACAGCATCCAGGCTGACAGGTGGCAAGCAATATTCACGCCACACAAATGCCAGACCGTGAACATCACCACTAAAATACAATCTAACCTGACCCTTGTCATTCAATTGTGTTACCATCACTGAATCCACAGTGGACTGCAGCGGTTCAACAAGGCAGCTCACTACCACCTTCTCAAGGGCAACTAGGGACAGGCAATAAATGCTGGCCCAGCCAGTCACACCCAGATTCAGGAAATAAATATTATTTAAATAAAATAACAGAGGAAGGTTGCTGGGATATCACAGAGATCAGTGCTCAGGCCCCATCTGTTCACAATACCCATTAAACATTTGGTTGCAGGAATCAAGTACAATATATCCCAACCTGCTGACAGAACTAAAGGATGTTGGATTGCGAGTGTGTGAGGAGGTTGTAAAAAAGGTTCAAGGTGACTAAGACAAGAGGAGTGAATGGGTAAATACGTGGCAGATGGAGAGCAATGTGGGGAGAGGTGACAGTGTGCCCTTTGGTGGGAACAATAGACTGGAAGCCTATCGTTTGAAAAGGGATTGTTTGAAACATGTTGGTCTACAAAGGGACGCTTGCTCCTTTTTGTTGTTTCCTTCTGCGCGGCCCTCCGAGGTCCCTGCAGCGCAGTGAGGTCTGAACCCACAAGGCAATACTGGGAATGGCATTCACACGCTGCCCAGTGTACATAGACCTACCAAGTGGGGAGCTGTAACATTGCAAAGGATCTGGATCTCCCTGCAGACCAGTCACTGAAAGCAATATTGCAGGAGCAGAAAGCAGTTAGGAAGGTAAATGGGGTGTTGACCTTCATTTCAGGGGATTTGAGTCCAGGAGTAAGGGTGTCTTACTGCTGCTGTACAGGGCCTTAGTGAGACCCCATCTTGAACATTGTGCAATATTGCGTGCAGGTTTGATCTCTGTACCTAATAAAGGGCAAACCTGACATTGAGGGAGAGCAGCGAAAGATGACCAGACCGATCTCTAGGATGACAGGCTTGCTGTGGGAGCAGAGTTTGGGGGCGACTGGGCCTGTATTCCATGGGGTTTAGGAAAATGTGTGAAGATCTCAGTGAGATATATAAAACCCTGACAGGGTGAGACAGAATGGAAGCAGAGATGATAATTCCCCAGGCTGTGATGTCTAAAACAAGGGGCCACAGTATTAGATACAGACAGGCCATTTTGCACTGAGATGCCAATAAACGTCTGCCCTCAGAGACTGGAGAACCTGGGGAATGCGCTCGCACATGGAAACCAAGACACTGAATATAAATACAGGTTGAGAGACAGGAAAGGGATGGTGGGAGAGCAGGAGTACGGTGTGGAAATAAAGGTCGAGGTATCATTGTATTTAATTGGAAGCAAACTCGATGGACCAAAGGGACTACTGCACTTCCTATTTTATAGCTTCCCACGGTTAATCACATTACGGATATATATATATGTGTGGGATAAGTGCATTGTGGAGATGTTTGAACATGAACGACAATGAGGTAGGCTCAATGTGTTGTATGGCCGACTCCATTCCTAATGTTTCTGTGCAGTCTGTGGGAAAACTGTTTAAATGCTGTCACAAGCTCTCAGATGTTAGGAAGGAGGTGTCTGCAGGGTCAACAGGACTGTGTTTCCCTTCCCTTTTTCCGATACTAAGGCCGGGGCCGGGTGTTCTGTCCAGGTTTATCCTTTTAAGACCTCAGAGCAGTTTGATACAATAAAGTGTCTTGCTTGGCCGATTCACAGATCATTGAAAAGTTTTATCACAAGTATATGTGTCTGCAGTCATAGATAATCATAGATTATCATTGATAATAGCCTCCAGTCTGACAAGTATCCTTCCACTAAACCCTCTGCTTCCTACCATCAAGCCAACTGTGTATCCAATTGGCCAGTTCCCCCAGCATTCCACGTGATGTAACCTTCCAGAGCAGCCTGCCATATGGAACCTTATCAAAGGCCTTACTGAAATCCATGGAGACTACGTCTACCACTCTGTCCTCGTCAACCTTCCTGGTCACTTCATCAAAGAACTCTAACAAATTTGGGAAGCATGATCTCCCACTCACAAGTCTATGCTGACTGCTCCGAATCAAACCCTGTGTACGTAATGGGTGCAGTCAATGGTATGCTGTCCTTCATTGTAAGATGATTCGAGTACATAAGTAAAGTCATCTTCCTGCTGTTGTAGAGCCTTGCTGAGAGAGCATTAGGGGCACTCTCTACAGATTTGATCTCCTTTGTAAGGAATGATCTCTTTTCCACAGACACGGGTGATGGTAACATGAGGATAGAGTGAAGATGCTGAGTGTTTAATCTGTAGAACTGTGAGAGACGAAGAAATTATGATGCTGAAACACGAGGAGTGGCAGCGATCACTTATTTCCAAAAGAGACATTGACAGGGAGAGAAATTCCATACTTTACCCAGGATTGATTGGTTTGATTTATTGTCACGTGTACTTCAGTATAGGGAAACACTTTATTGATGAGCAGTGGAGGCAGATCATAGTAAGCATGGCCAGACAGATCATAGGGTGAAATAGACTTGGACAGAGTAAGGCATACAGGTTATACTGAACAGGACGTGCAACTAGACAAGATCAACATGAACAAGATCAGCACTATTTGAACTTAGAGAGTCCATTCATCAGTCTAACGTGACCTTCCTAATAGTTTATATGCCTAAATTAACTGTGCAGTTGGCGAGTGAACCCGTACTGAACGTCATGTTGCTCACAATCCCCAACAGCAGCCACAATACCTTCCATCTGAAACAGGTAGCTTTTCTCAACAGCTTCCGCCCTGCACAGAGAACACCAGGCTGGCATCTCAGATATGAAATATGCCTTCTTGAGACTTCACACAAGACATATGGCTTCCCTCCTCACCGTTAGAAAACCACCTTAAAGTCCCACGTGTGTATCATAAGCAACGGAGCCCGGAGGAACAACATGGAGCAGTCTGTCTGTGCAGCCTCTGCCCCACATGTTTATCATGTTGGAGCATCACTCAGGAGACAGTGAGGACTGCCGATGCTGGAGATCAGATTAGAGAGTCGGTTACTGGAAAAGCACAGCAGGTCAGGCAGCATCCGAGGAGCTGGAGAATCGATGTTTCGGTCATAAGACATTCATCAGGAATCAGCATCAATTGCCTCATTTTGTCCCTGTGTATGTACGTTGAGGGGGGAATGGCCTCTTACTGTTCCTGTGAAAGTGACTCAAGGGGCTGAATGGCCTCATCCCATTGCTGTGTAAGTGACCCAAGGAACTGAATGGCTTCTTCCTCGTCCGACTGGACAGGGTCATGGGACGGATTGGCTTAACCCTGGTTCTTTTTGAAAGCTCGATGTACTGATAATTGTGATGATGCTGCAGTTTTAAGAGGTTATTTTGTCCGGGTTTCTTTTAAGAGGGAGATTGAACAACCATTAACAAGCGGGCTAGTTAAGACCACTCGAGTAAACAACGAGAGAGGCCTTGTGTTTATTTTAATGCAGCCTGAATGGGTGTGGCCAGCTCTCACAGATTAGGATCTCTGGGTTTTGGATTCTCAGTAACATCAGAAACTATTGGGGTCTCCACAGAGTTGGAAGCTTCAGTGAATGTCTCCTGCTACTTTCCCTGAGTTTTCTCTTGGTGCTGTTTTAAATTCCTGGATTAGAGAAATGTTTGTGACATTCTGTGTCTGAATATTCCTTTCTGCCAAGGGCTGTGTTTATGGGATTTTCCTATATTGGAACAGTTCATTAGTAATAGTTCCTAGGTCTATTATTCTGTTAACTTATCCAATAGAATTAAGTTATTCAAGATTCCTCTTTCTTTGATTTCATTTTATCTTTCGTGTTTCAATAAATGGTGTTTTGCTTCACACCAAGTACTTTGACCAGTCACATTGCATCTAGAACAGACACTTTACATTTCCATTAAAATAAAAATAGAGTCTAGGCTACCGCCTTCAAATATTTTCCAGGTGCTCTGGTGTGGCCCATCACACTAGACTCCTTCTCTTCCTGAGTAATAGGCTGGAGGCACTCAATGGGCTGTCCCTGTTCTTCTCCAATCGTGTCAATGGGCTGAACGACTTCCTCATATTCCTGTGAAACCAGCGTGAGGTGCCGAACGAACTCTTGTTTTACTGTGGCAATGTGCAGTGTCAGGCAGTGCTGGTAGATGAATATTACCGACACTTTAACAGCACAAGTCTCAATGGAGTCTGGGTCTTGCTGCACACGGACACAGACTAGTTCAGGAGCTGACGGGAGACAAAATGTTCTGAACATTGTGGAATGTTCGGTGACCATCCCCACTTCTGATCTTATGGTGGGGAGGGTGAAGATGGGGAGACATTGATGAAGTAGCTGAAGATGTTTGTGAAGAGGAAGCTACCCTGAGGATCTCCCACAGAGCTGGCCCAGGACTGAGATGATGCCCTTCTTCCTTTGTGCCATGTTTGACTCCAAACACTGGAGAGGTTACTCTGATTCCCATTAAGTGCAGTTTTGTTAAGCTCCTTGATGTCAACAAAAGCCAACCACTGCCGTAATATCAGGGCCAGTCATTTTTACCTGAACCCTTGTCTCAACTTCTTTTGTTCATATCAATAGGCCATGATATAGGAGCAGCAAGTGTTTTCTTCAAACAAATGCTTTTGAATGTCAGGATTTCACTTCTCAGGAGTGTTCTGGGAGCGAGATTACTGAAAGTATTTGAAGAAGAGGTCGATGGATATTGACCTGTCAGAGTGGTGAGGGCTACGAAGAATTGGGTATGAAAGATGATTTCAGACCAGGGGCAGATCAGTCACGATCTTAGTGAAGGACAAGGCAGGTTTGGGGAGTGAACGACCTGCCCCTGTTTCTGATGTTCTCACATTCTGTTATTGGAAATTTAGTGGGTGTTATTTTCATGAATGTTATGTTTTTGAATATTGCAGTCAGGAAGAGCAGATGAGTTTGGTGAGCCATCTCTGGGTGAGGTATATGGGCTGCATTCACAGTGAATCTGAGTCTACAACGTGACCAACAACTGAAGCACAAGTTGCAGAGAGGGGAAGCTCTATAAAGAGAGATGAGGGGACTCTTTCATACCCGTGCCTGGATTTTCCAATTACATTTCCCAAATCACATCAAAGCGTGTGGGACAGCCTTGAGAGGCTGAATGGTCTCCTCTGTTTCTGTGCATCAGGTTATAGGAGTAAGTAGCCTCCAACTGTTCCTGTCTAGCAGGTATGAGGGGCTGCATGGAGCACAGAAACATGGGACTGACGAGCAGGAGCGGGTCATTAGATATTTTGACCCTTCTCCACCAGGAACGAAGATTGTGGCTGATCAGGTTGGGGTCTCAGCCCCACTTTCCTGTCTGTATTGCAATATCCGTGACTCACTTCTCTGTCAAATATTTAGTAATGCAGCTTTCAATCAATGAGAACATAGAGGCACAATAAACTTCCAGTGAAGAGAATTCCCACTTGAAAGGTCCTTTCAGAATTTTTCGTCAGCCCTCTTATAGAATCAGAGAGTCATGCAGAACAGAAACAGACCCGTTAGTCCAATCTGTTCACTACGATCAGATATCAAATCTGATCTAGTCCCATTTGCCAGCATTTAGCCAATATCCCTCCTCTTAGATACTTTTTAATTGTTCGATTGTAACCGCCTTCAGCACCTCCTCTGACAGCACTTTCTGTACACACACCACGCTCTGTGTGAAACATTTATCTTCAGGTGCCTTCTAAATCATTCGTCCTCTCCCTTCAACCTCTGCCCTCTTGTTCTGGACTCCGCTATCCTGGAGACCAGAACGTGGCTGTTCAGTATATCCATGCCCCTGATGGTTTTATAAACCTCTATAATGTCACCCCTCAGCCTCTGACACTCCAGGAGGAAACACCTCAACCTAATCAGCCTCTCCCTAAAGCTCAAACCTCCAGTCCTGGGACAGCTGTGTAAGTCATTTCTGCAGAAAACCGAGTTGTACGCAGTATTCTTAAAGTAGCCCCACCAACATCCTGTATAGATGCAACATACCACCACAACTCCTATATTGAATGCTCTGACTGATTAAGGCAAATGTGCCAAATGTGTTCTGCACCACTCTGTCTACCTGCGACTCCACTTTCAAGGAACAATGCACCTGCAGCCCTGTGTCCCTTTGTTTCACAACACGCCCCAGGACTTGACCATGAAGAAGATAATGTCTGCCCTGATTTGCCTTCCCAAAATGCAAAGCTTCAATTATTCTAAATTAAACTTCATCTGTTACTCCTTGACCCTTTGTCCCATCTAATTGTTGTCTTGTTGTACTCTGAGATAATCTACTACACCACATTTCTGACGTCATCTGTAACCTTACTAACTATGGCCCCAATATTCACATCTAAAACCTTTACATAAATGATGAAATGCAGTGAACTCAGTACTGATTCTTACAGCACACTGCTGCTCACAAGCCTCCAGTCTGAAAAATGCCCCTCTTCCTTCAAGCCAGTTGTGACTAGCTTCTTCTGTATCCCATGTGACTGAAATTTACTAATCTGTCTACCAATCAGAATGAAATACTAGCTATGAAGATAGGATGTGTAGGTTAGGTTTATTTTCACCAAAAAAAAGGAGACGGGGGGGGCGGGGGGGGATCAGGAAGGGTATAGCCAGGGTGGATAGAGATAAGCTTTTTCCCAGGTTGAAGGATTCAATAACAAGAGGTTTTGTTTTCAAGGTGAGAGGTGGAATGTTTAAGGGGGATACACGCGGTAAGTACTTCACACAGAGGGTGGTGGGCATTTGGAACGCGTTGCTAGCAGAGGTGGTAGAGGCAGGCACGGTCAATTCGTTTAAGATGCATCTGGACAGATGCATGAGTAGGTGGGGAGCAGAGGGAGACAGATGCTTAAGAATTGACCGACAGATTTAGACAGTACATTTGGATCGGCTCAGGCTTGGAGGGCGAAGGGCCTGTTCCTGGGCTGTAAATTTTCTTTGGTCTTTGTTCTTTAAATGAACACCTTGCTGAAGTCCATATATACAATGTCTACCAAATTGCCTTCATCAATCGTCTTTGTCACCTCTTCAAAAAACTCAACCAAATTAATGAGACATGATTTCCCATGCAGAAAGCTTCGTTGTCTACTCCGATCAGCCCTTGCCTTCCCAAATATATGTAAATCGTGTCCCTCAGAATCCCCTCCAACAACTTACCCACCACTGACATCAGGCTCACCGGTCTATAGTTCCCCAGCTTTTTGGGTAACTGTTTCCTTTTCCTGTCCCACTACTCCACTGCTCACAACAAATGTTAAATGTGACCAGGTTGGTGATATGGCCGATGATATCAGTCTCAGACTGGGTCAGGGTCAGTTTTAGGAACAAGTCAGGCTAGTTTCTTTAATCTGCTAAAACAACACGTTTGTGATCCAGAGCAATGTTACTCAAACTATGATGGAAAGATGAATAGCAAACTGTTTGTGCATTGCATTTATATAATCAATATTTCCCTTTCTAAAAATGCTGACACACGCACGCACGCACACACACACACACACAAAATCTCTGCAATTTTAACTTGAAATAACTTGGTCCAAATATTATTGAAACTCGTGACAAAGGAAAAATTGTGAGATTGTCCAAAACGTTATTCTGCTTCTGAAGATATTGTACTCACACAGCTGCTAGCAATGGGATTTCATCTTGGGCGAGTTTGGATTTGGCTGAATTCCCTTTGCTTTCGGCAGTGAGGAGATTCCAGTGAATTCTGGTTCGGGATCATCCAAAGGGTAGTACAGTGGTGAGCACTGCTGCCTCACAGCGCCAGGGACTTTTGGGTCGATTCCAGCCTTGGGTGACTGTCTGTGTGGAGTTTGCACATTCTCCCCTTGTCTGTGTGAGCTTCTAATGGGTGATCCTGTTTCCTACCACAAACTGTGTAGGTTCGGTGGATTGGTCATGCTAAATTGTCTGTAGTGTTCAGGGATTTCTAGGTTATGTGCAATAGTCAGAGGTAAATATAGGGGAATGGGTTCGGATGGTTGTTATGGACTTGCTGGGTCGACGGACATGTTTCCACACTGCAGGGATTCCATAAAAATAAGAAAGGTAACGATGACTTTAGAGGTTTTTTTGTAACTCGCACACATTGCTGTGATGAGGAACAATGAAGGAGAGAGAGTGCAATAGGCCATTCCTTCTCAGGCAGATTACATTTTCTCCCGCTCTGAGTTGAATCACACAGTAATGTCATCCTCTCCCAAACTGGACCATGTGAGGTCTCCTTGTACATTGTCCAAACTATGTCTCCATCACATTCCCTGTTCCATGTAGGTGCATCATTGCTGCTGTCATACACAGAGCCATACCCTGAGCAGAAAATGGTCTCGGTCAATTTGAATATATGTTTATATGTCCCTGCGTCATTAAAAAATAAAAATGTTTAATTTATTCAGAATACCTGTGTTAAACTGAATGCATTTTTTAAAAGAAATACAGAAATTGCTGGAAAAGCTCGCCAGGTCTCTCAGTACCCAGATGCTGTAGTTGTACCATCCTCCACCACTTCCTCTGGCAGCTCATTCCATACGCACACCACCCTCTGTGTGAAATGGTGCCCTTTAGGTCTCCTCAAACCTTTCCCCTCTCACTTTCCACCAAAGCCCTCTAGTTTTAACCTGGGGAAAAACCCATGACTACTCACCCTATCTATGGCCATTTTGATTTTATAAACCTTTACTGCTGCAAAATGTGACCCCAATCAACACGGATGGCTGTACTTTCAGTCATCCTGGACCTAAATTCTGAAATTCAATACTGACACCTCTTCCTTCTCCATCAAGTCACAATTCTAAATCCATTTTAATCAGTTTGTTCAGATATATCCTGAGACACTTCTGTGGGCTTTACGCCTAGACCTTTGTGCCCGGAGGCAGGGACACTAGCATCGCTCGACAATACCCATAAAGCTGGAACAGTATTCTCCTGTGTGTTTGTTCATCAGCCAGTCCTGACATGCTGCGACATACCTCTGCAACAGGCAGAACTTGAATCCAGGCCTTCTAGCCCAGAGCAAGGAACACTACCACACAAGTTCAGGAATTGGAATCAAATCCAGAGCTCTGGCTCAGAGACAGGGGCACTACCCACTACACTACCATACCCAGATTTTGGGTCATATTTTAGTGCCCACTTTCAGCTCGGTGTAGATTTATTATAATCAGGTTACCATTACTGAATTACAAAAAACACTTTGTATTGTTAAATAAATGCAAGATATTTGTCTCAACTGTCGGATATTGAGTGTATATGCTATGCCATTGAAATTAACTATGACTATCTTTAAGTGCTATTATCTGTAGTCTGCAATATAAAGGAAAGACATCCTGCAGACACACTCTGCCCAATGAAGCGTCTCAAATAGATATTTATTACTGAACACCAGAGACGAAGGAAGAGCTTAATTTCTGGCCCCAAAACACCGATCACTCTTCCCAACTCTCACGTGTGATTTCCCTTTTCCTAAAACCATGAAATGATACCAGGCCGCTGATTACTGTCCAGCCTCTCCTCCCCACTGACTGTGTCTGCAATCTGTCCCTCCTCCCCCTAACCACACAAGGCAAATCAAGCTCAGGGTCTTTGTGAAAATCAAGGCCGGAGTGTGCAGGCCTCCTGGAGAGGGGGAGGGCATTTTAAAATTGAAGGGGGAGGGTGAGGTGACAGTAATATCACTCACTGGGCTGAGGGGTGGCTGATGGAGTTTCGTTTGGATTAATGCGAGATAATGGATTTGATAAATCAAACGACAGCAGAACCTATACAATTAAAAGTAGGGTCTTTGGCAGTGCTGTAGTACAGAAACCTAGGCCGTCAGGTTTAATTCTTTAAAATTTGCATCTCATATACATAGTGTGGTTAAGAAGGTGTTTAACACACATCTTCATAGGACAGACCTTTGAGTATCGGAATTGGGATGTCATGTTGTGGTTGTACAGGATATTGGTGAGACCTCTTCTGGAATACTGTGTCTAGTCTGGTCATCCTGCCAGCTCATTCCATATGCACACCACCCTCTGCGTGAAAAAGCTGCCCCTTAGGTCACTTTAATATTTCCCCTCTCACCTTAAGCCTATGTCCTCTAGTTTTGGACTCCCCGTACCCTTAGAAAATACCTTGACTATTCACTTTGATATGACTGACGTTGATATTATTAAGTTGGAGAGGATTGAGAAGAGATTAACCTGGATGTTGCTGGGAAAGGAGGGAGTGAGCTATAAGGAGAGACTGGATCGACTGGGACTTTTTTCACTGAAGAATATGAGATTAAAGGGTAACTTTGCACAGGTTTATAAAATAATGAGGGTTAAAGAGAAGCTGAAGGGCTGATGTCTTTTCTCTAGAGTTGTGGATTCAAAACTGAGGGATTTTTAAGGTGCGAGGAAAAAAGATTTACGATTTACGTAATTATGTTAGACAGAAGCTGGCTTGTGTGTGGAATGAACTTCCAGAGGAAGTGGTGAATGCAGGGACAGTTACAACGTTTAAAGGACATTTAGATCAGTCCATGGATAAGACATCAGTTTGGATAGTGCTGTGAGCAGCTGCCCTCTCCCCCCTCCTCTCTGAATGAATCCCTGTTGGTTTTCACCCTCTGCAAATGCCTGTGCAGTGGCGTAGGGAGGCCAGCAGAGGGTGGCATTGCATTACTTTAAGCACCACAGAGACTGGCAGACCTGCCCCACACAGAGACACACAGATACACACACGGGAATGGTTAGGGCACTGCGTGAAGCTCATCTGGTAATTTAAATGAAACAAAAAGAAATACTCAATTCGCCTCGTAAACTGTTAAAATATGTGGGACAGATCTGCCAAATTCTACTGTTTACATAAAAACATCATTTTATTTTTTTCACTCTGAAAGTGAACATTTTACATGAACTATTCACAACTCTGGGACCCTCTATCTCTTAACTTCTTATTACCCGACTCCAGCTCTATAGCAATATACTGTTTCTGGGTTTTCTATCCTCTTATACCACAGGTGCTTGTAAGCTCTCAGTTCAGAACAGTATTCCCTCTCTGTTCCAACTTGATCACATTATACCCTGATGAATATCGATAAGTGGGACCTATCCGATTTCTCTTGTTCTGTGGTTTGTCAATATTTCATTCGCTCCATCTGGTGTTTGTCAGGACTTTTGTTGCTCCATTGACAGCATGTCATTATTCGACTCTGTCCATGGGAATATATCAGTATTTCACTTGCTCACACTCATGTATGTGGGGCAGGATTTCAGTTGTTTCATGGGGACTGTGACACTATAACACTCTCAATGTTTGTAGATGGCACCGAACCTGGAAGTTATCTGAAGTCTATGGAGGAGAGTGTGGAATTCTAACAGTACAATCACACGTTGATGTAGTGTTCAGGTTTATGTCAGATGGGGATCAGTGCAGAGCAGTTTGAGGTGATACACTTTGGTCGGAAACACAATGAAAGACAATTTAAAACAGGCTGTACTGTTAGAAAGGGGCTGCAGGAGCAGAGGGCGCTGGGTGTATATGAGCACAGATTGTTGAAGATGTCAGGGCAAGTGGGGAGAGCAGTTGCAATCACAGATTGGTTTCAGTATCTGAGCTGTTTACAGGAGGAGGTGTAGGAGGGAGTCTCCGTGCTCCCTTCCTGGGAGGTTGTGGTGACGATGTGTTGTGAGCCCACCCTCCTGCCCACCGAGACCGTGGGGAATCCATTTGTACCAGCTCGACACAAAAGGGAGATGGCATCAGGGCCACGGCTTCTAAGTTGTGCCGGGGGGAAACGGAGCTGCCAGTGGGTTTAAAGTGAGAATTGCCCTTCACTGAACATTGTTCCTTACTCGGTCGGTGGGACGTGGATGTTTCAGAATCTCCACACGAGGCGTCCTGGTCCTCTCCGGCTCGTACCAGGGTCCTCCCCACATGGCGTGGGTAGGGGGGTGAGGGAACGGATATCGGGCACTCCACCACCCGGCTTGGCCCTTTCTGTCCTATTCCAGGCTGATTCTCCTGGAATGGGAGGGAGGGAGTGTGGGTGGGAGTGGGTGGCCCTGCTGTTAGTGCTGGTGTAGGTGCGGAGGGGGGCATGGTGAGGTGTCTGGAGGGAGTCAGTCCACAGTGTTGTATCCATGCAGTGTTATTAGTGTGGGGGTGAAGTGGAGGGAGGGGGGAGAGAGAGGGGGAGAGAGAAGAGAGAGAGAGAGAGAGAGACAGACAGACAGAGAGACAGAGACAGAGACAGAGAGAGAGAGGGAAGGTGCTTCATGCAGCAATGACAGTGTTGGACCATGAGTCTTGTTCGGGGGTCGGTGCTATAACAGATATACAGTGAGTGTGAGGGACCAGAGCGAATATGGTGACCCTTATCCTGACAGAGTGGGGAACGATATTGATGCTTGTCCTGTATTGCTGGACATTTCTTCAGACCCCAGATACTGTACTGAGCTGGGTGGTGAGCTCAGACCGTGCTCGGTGGGTCTGGTGGTGTCGCCCCGTCTGGGAAGAGAATGGTCCCCCTCTGTACTAGCCCATCCACGAGGCCCTCCGTGCCCCTGTTGACAAACCATGGTGTAATTGCCCCTTATCTGCCAGGCTCGGGGTAAACTGTGCAGGGCAGCTCCAAACTGAGAAAGCTCAATCGTGTGCCCAATGAGCTTTTAAAGATGGCCCCAGTGTCAGGGATCACGGCATATCCTGGGGCATCTGGGTGATGGTGTGTACCTCCAGCCATGAAGGACTCCATTTACAAAACTGGAGAACAAATGCTCATCCAAAACTCTCCATCATCTGACCTCACACCAATATCCCATTTTCCCATTTTTCCTGGGAAGACAGGCTCATGTTACAGGATGTTATCGAAGTGTCTCCATTTCAGTATTCTGCAACCTGGGAACACATCCTTCCATGATACTGTCTCTCAGTCTCCCCCTCTCTGTCTATACCCCAAACCCCTCCCATGTGGTGATATTTAAACTGATTCCCCCGCCATCTCTCTCTGGCAGTGATGTTCATACCCACAGCACCCCCTTGTCAGGGCACAATGGAGATATGGAGCTGTAAATGGGTGGGAGCTGTACATCCTGTCACTTCCAGCCCGGGCTGCAACTTTCCCCACACTGGGCAGGGGTCTAATACAGTGTTACTGAAGAATGCAGTGGGGTGGTGTACACAGTCCTACATGCTGGTAGGGTAACTGCTCCTGGTTTACAGATCAATGCACTGGGGTGGAGTACACAGTCCTACATGCTTGGAGGGTAACAGCTCCTAGGTTACAGATCAATGCACTGGGGTGGGGCACACTGTCCTACATGCTGGGAGGGTAACTGCTCCTGGGTTACAGATCAATGTACTGGGGTGGTGTACACAGTCCTACATGCTGGGAGGGTAACTGCTCCTGGGTTACAGATCAATGTACTGGGGTGGTGTACACAGTCCTACATGCTGGGAGGGTAACTGCCCCTGGGTTACAGATCAATGCACTGGGGTGGTGTACACAGTCCTACATGCTGGGAGGGTAACTGCCCCTGGGTTACAGATCAATGTACTGGGGTGGTGTACACAGTCCTACATGCTGGGAGGGTAACTGCCCCTGGGTTACAGATCAATGTACTGGGGTGGTGTACACAGTCCTACATGCTGGGAGGGTAACTGCCCCTGGGTTACAGATCAATGTACTGGGGTGGGGTACACAGTCCTACATGCTGGGAGGGTAACTGCTCCTGGGTTACAGACCAATGTACTGGGGTGGGGTACACAGTCTGACATGCTGGGAGGGTAACTGATCCAGGGTTACAGATCAATGTATTGGGGTGGTGTACACAGTCCTACATGCTGGGAGGGTAACTGTTCCTGGTTTACAGATTAATTCACGGGTGATCACTGCACAGGTTGCTGTGCTGGTCAGACTGTCTGGTTGAGGTTTATAGATACTGCAATGATATGGTTTGTGCAGCTCCCCATGCTGGATGGATATTTGTTTCAGGTTCACACATTAGTGCCCTGCTGTGGTCTGCACAGCTCCCCGTCCTGGACAGATCTCTAGTCCGTGGTTATAGATCAATGCACTGCTGTGGTCTGCACAGCTCCCCTTCCTGGAAGGTATCTAGTCCGGGTTTATAGATCAATGCACTGCTGTGGTCTGCACAGCTCCCCGTCCTGGACAGATATCTAGTCCGGGTTTATAGATCAATGCACTGCTGTGGTCTGCACAGCTCTCGGTGCTGGACTGATATCTAGTCCGGGTTTATAGATCAATGCCCTGATCTGATCGGTGCAGTGTTCCACTCTGGACAGATTGCTGGATTGTATTGTTCAGTGTAATGGATGAATCTGGACAGATTGCTGGGTTGTACTGAGCAGGACACTGTCCTGGTCTGTACAGTGTTCCACAGTGAACAGATATCTCCTCTGGGTGTATGGTGTCTGGGCTGGTTCTGTGAGGTGGATTGAGAATGTGGTATATCTAACCATTTCAGCTGATCTGGTAATGCCTTTAGTTCCCATTCCTGTGATTGGACCCTCCATCTCTCACCCCATTAATGTTACAGTGTGTCCAGGTACAGTACATCATGTTGGTGGGTGGGTAGGGGGGAAAGGTCATGGACAGGTCAAGGAGTTCCCCGGAACGTTCTGTCCCCAACATTCTATAACTGCCATTCCCCGGAACGTTCTGTCCCCGACATTCTATAACTGCCATTCCCTGGAACGTTCTGTCCCCGACATTCTAAAACTGACATTCCCCGGTACGTTCTGTCCCCGACATTCTATAACTGATATTCCCCGGAAAGTTCTGTGCCCAATATTCTATAACTGACATTCCCCGGAACGTTCTGTCCCCGACATTCTATAACTGACATTCCCCGGAACGTTCTGTCCCCGACATTCTATAACTGCCATTCCCCAGAACGTTCTGTCCCCGACATTCTATAACTGCCATTCCCCGGAACGTTCTGTCCCCGACATTCTATAACTGTCATTCCCCGGAATGGTCTGTCCCCGACATTCTATAACTGCCATTCCCCAGAACGTTCTGTCCCCGACATTCTATAACTGCCATTCCCCGGAACGTTCTGTCCCCGACATTCTATAACTGTCATTCCCCGGAATGGTCTGTCCCTGACATTGTTTGTGAACGGCTGAACATCAGTGAATTGAACAAACGATAAGATCCCGAGGGAAGAGATCCCGTTCCAGGGAGAAGTAGACACTGTTCCAAAGGCCCCTCAGGCAGTTAAAGGGGTGAATACGTTTTCCCTGCATTTACATTTCTTCCCGACACAGGATCAACCACAATTTAGACCAAAATACAGGAATTCCCAAACTCCGTTTGTCTTCAGGAAACTGGGAGAGAATCCTTCAGGACAGCAACGTTCCCACCCTCCGTTTTCGGAACTGGGAAGGAGTGACCTGTGTCTGCTCTCGAGTGATCGAGAGTGTGGGAATGTTCTAGAAACCATCTGTCCTTATGGATGTGTCTCTGTGTGTTTGGGGAGGGAGGGTATCTTGTGGTTTATGTCACATTTTTGTCAGTAATTCTGACCTTCCCATTTGTTATTCCAGCTCCAATTATTTGAATAAATCCCTGAATATAGGGACACATTTGAAATCTCACTGGGTCCCCGATCAAACGGGTCCCTTTGCCTCCAGGCTGATGGATAATGGGTTTGTTTTCCTTCCTCACAGTTAACGTAGTGACCATCTACGTCCTGCTTTATAAAGATTGTGGATTGTCTCCATGTGTCAGACGTTACCTGGGGGCCATGGCAGTGGCAGATCTCCTGGTCATTATCCTCGACCTGATCCTGAGACACATTCCCATTGTTTATGGGGAACAGTTATATTTCCTGAGGGCCTCCGTCCCCGTGTGTAATATCCACGCCGTCCTGCTTTATGCAGCCACTGACTGCTCTGTCTGGTTCACCGTCACTTTCACCTTTGATCGGTTTGTGGCCATTTGTTGCCAGAATCTGAAAAGTAAATATTGCAGTGAGAAAATGGCGGCTGTGGTTCTGGGAGCAGTGAGTGTGCTGAGCTGTTTGAAGAATATTTTCTGGTATTTTATGCTCAGGGCTTGGTATTTGCTGTGGAACCAGCCCTTGTTTTGTGAGGTAACACGCGCTGTTCGAGTCTCCAGTGTCTGGGTCACAATCGAGTTCCTCCACCACATTCTAACCCCGTGTGTCCCATTTCTCCTGATTCTGCTGCTCAATGTTCTCACCGTCAGACACATTTTAGTGACCAGTAGAGCCCGCAGGAGACTCCGCGCTCACACCAATGGGGACGCTCAGTCTGACACTGAAATGAGAAACCGAAAAAAATCCATCATTTTACTGTTTGTGATCTCGGCCAATTTCATCCTGTTATGGTCAATGTTAATGCTGTATTGTATATGGGCCCGGATGTGGTATTTTGGGTATCGGTCTGTGTATCTCCATCGCTTTGTGCAGGAATTGGGCTTCATGCTACAGCTCCTCAGTTGCTGCACAAACACCGCGATTTATGCCGTGACCCAGACTAAGTTCAGGCAGCAGCTGAAGAATGTGCTGAAATATCCCTTCACCCAAATCTATCTATCCATCAAATTCCCTCATTAATGAATCCATCCGGGATTTTCTCATTTCAGTTCTGTGTTTCAGCGATGGAGCAGCCTGTCGCTATGGTAACAGACTGAGGGTAGCGCTGGTTTGTCCATCCTTATCCCCCAGGGGGGTTACAGGGAAACATTTCAATGTTTCTCACAACTCAGGGGTCAGTGAGAAAAGACACCATCCCACTGACTGTATCCATCACTTCCATTTGTAACCAATAAAAATGTTGATTAAAGCGTGCCGAGCAGCAGAGTGACCGATGTTGTTGTGTGTCTTTGTGTTGGAGAAGCTGAGCTGGAGAGAGACAGACTCAACCCCAACTCCTGGTCCTCAGGGAAGGGGAGGGCACCGCACCCTGAACTCAGGAGCTGTGTTTAACTCCCTCTGTTCCCCCCCCCCCACTCCAACCTGGTCTCCCCATTTCCTCACCCCCACTTTTCCTCCTCAATTCTCTCCCCCTCTCTCTCTTTCTGCACACTATCTCTTTCTCACCACCTCTCCCTTTCACTCTCTCTGGTCCCCTCTCAGAAAACATCCCCAACCCCGGATTCTCCACCAGCCTCCACTATTCTTTCTGCCTCACTCTCCCCCACTCTCTCTTACACCCCCAACATGAGTTTCTCCACCTGCCTCCATTCTTCTCTCTCCCACACACCCTCACTCTCTCTCTCTTCATCCTGCCATCTCTGTCTCCCTCCCGCAATTCCATCTCACCCCCACAGCCACCCCCCCCACATGCAACTTCACCACCAAACCCAGTCTCTGGGTCAGAGGGAGAGGGAAGGACCAGGGAGACAGATTGTGTCAGAGAGAGAGGAAGGGCGGGACAGGAGGGAGAGAGATTCAGTCAGAGAGAAAAGGAGGGAGCTGGGGAGAGAGAGACCAATGTAGGCGGATCGAGAGTGAGAGAAGATGGAGAGAGAACGAAGGAGCAGGGAGAGAGAGAGAGAGAGAGGGGGAAGGGAGAGATAAGGAGAGGGAAGGAGAGAGAGAAAAATAGGGCAGGACATAAAGAGAGTGGTCAGAGAGACAGGGGACAGAGAGTGGGGGGGTCAGAAAGAGGGGGACAGAGAGAGAGGGGGATAGAGAGAGGGGGCAGAGAGAGAGAGGGCAGAGAGAAGGGGGTCAGAGAGAAAGGGGAACTGAGAGAGAGAAGGACAGAGAGAGGGGGACAGAGAGAGACGGGTCGGAGAGAGAGATGGAGAGAGAGAGAGGGGGGGACAGAGAGAGAGGGGACAGAGAGAGGAGGGACAGAGAGAGGGGACAGAGAGAGAGGGGGCAGAGAGAGGGGGGTCAGGGAGAAAGGGGAACTGAGAGAGAGAAGGACAGCGAGAGGGAGACAGAGAGAGAGGGGGGCAGAGAGAGAGGGGGACAGAAAGAGAGGAGGCAGAGAGAGAGGGGGACAGAGAGAGAGGGGGCAGAGAGAGCGGGGTCAGAGAGAAAGGGGAACTGAGAGAGAGAAGGACAGAGAGAGGGGGTCGGAGAGAGAGGGGGGGGCAGAGAGAGGGGGGCAGAGAGAGAGGGGGCAGAGAGAGAGGGGGATTGAGAGAGAGGGGGACTGAGAGAGGGGGACAGAGAGAGGGGCAGATTGAGAGGGGGTCAGAGAGAGGGGGACAGAGAGAAAGGGGAACTGAGAGAGAGAAGGACAGAGAGAGGGGTCAGAGAGAGGGGGGCAAAGAGACAGGGGGGCAGAGAGAGATGGGGGCAGAGAGAGAGGGGGTTCAGAGAGAGGGGGGTCAGAGAGAGAGGGGGCAGAGAGAGGGGGAGAGAGAGAGGGGGACAGAGAGAGGGCGAGAGAGAGGGGGACAAAGAGAGAGGGGTACAGAGAGAGTGTAGGACAGAAAGAGAGGGGGACAGAGAGAGTGGGGGACAGAGAGAGAAGGGGGCAGAGAGAGAGGTGGACAGAGAGAGTGGGGGACAGAGAGAGGAGGGCAGAGAGGGGGGGCAGAGAGAGGGCGAGAGAGGGGGGGATAGAGTGAGGGGGGCAGAGAGAGAGGGGGCAGAGAGAGAGGCAGAGAAGAGAGGGGGCAGAGAGGGGAGGACAGACACGGAGACAGAGGGAGGGGAACAGAGTGAGAGAGGAACAGAGAGAGGGGGTACAGAGAGGGGGGGACAGAGAGAGGGGGCAGAGAGAGCGAGGGGCAGAGAGAGAAGGGGCAGAGAGACAGAATGCAGCGAGAGAGGGGCTGAGAGTGGGGGCAGGAGAGTGGGGGGCTGAGAGAGGGGTGGACAGAGAGACAGGGGGACAGAGAGAGGCATGGATCGAGAAGGGGGGACAGAGAGAGGGGACAGAGAGAGAGGGGGCAGAGAGAGAGGGGGCAGAGAGTGGGGCAAGAGAGAGAGGGCGGCAGAGAGAGAGAGGGGCAGAGAGAGGGGGGCAGTGAGAGAGGGGGACAGTGATAGAGGGGGGGTCAGATAGAGAGAGGGGTGTTAGAGGAAAGGGGAACTAAGAGGGGGAGGACAGTTTGAGGGGGGACACATAGAGGGGGCACAGAGAGAGGGGGACAGAGAGAGGGGGGAGAGAGAGAGGGGGCAGAGAGAGGGGGCAGAGAGAGAGGGGGCAGAGAGAGGGGCAGTGAGAGGGCGAGAGAGGGGGACAGAGTGAGACGGGGGCAGAGAAAGAGGGGGGCAGAGAGATGGGGCAGAGAGGGAGGGGGGCAGAGAGAGCGGGACAGAGACGGAGACAGAGAGAGGGGAACAGAGAGAGAGGGGAACAGAGAGAGGGGGCAGAGAGAGGGGCAGAGAGACGGGGCAGAGAGAGAGGGGTGCAGAGAGAGGGGAGACAGAGAGACGGGGACAGAGAGAGGGGGGGACAGAGAGAGACGGGCACAGAGAGAGAGGGGAAGAGAGAGAGGGGGTCAGAGAGAGACGGGCACAGAGAGAGAGGGGCAGAGAAAGAGGGTCAGAGAGAGGGCGTCAGAGAGGGGGGACAGAGAGAGAGGGGGAGAGAGAGAGGGGGACAGAGAGAGGGGCATAGAGAGAGAGGGGACAGAGAGAGAGGGCACAGAGAGGGGGTGACAGAGATAGGGAGACAGAGAGTGGGAGACATAGAGCGGTTTAGCGAGAGGGGGGACTGAGAGAGGGGGACAGAGAGAGGTGGACAGAGAGAGGGGGACAGAGAGAGATCGGGACAGAAAGAAAGCGGGACAGAGGGAGAGCAGGACAGAGAGAGAGAGGGGCAGGGAGAGATGGGGGCAGAGAGAGACGGGGAGAGAGATAGAGGGGGGCAGAGAGAGGGGACAGAGAGAGAGGGGGACAGAGAGACAGGCGGACAGAGAGAGAGGGACAGAGAGAGGGGGTCAGAGAGAGAGGTGGACAGAGAGAGAAGGGTACAGAGAGAGAGGGGGACAGAGAGAGAGGGGGACAGAGAGGGGCGGACAGTGGGGGGTCAGAGAGTGGGGTGAGAGAGAGGGGGGGACAGAGAGAGGGGGACAGAGAGTGAGAGGAGGACAGAGAGAGAGCGGGACAGAGAGAGAGGGGGTCAGAGAGAGAGTTGGACAGAGAGAGAAGGGGACAGAGAGAGGGGGACAGAGAGAGAGGGGGACAGAGAGAGAGGGAGACAGAGAGGGGCGGACAGTGGCGGGTCAGAGAGTGGGGAGAGAGAGGGGGGGTACAGAGAGAGGGGGACAGAGAGAGAGAGGAGGACAGAGAGAGAGCGGGACAGAGAGAGAGAGCGGGACAGAGGGAGAAAAGGACAGAGAGAGAGAGGGGCAGATGAAGATGGGGGCAGAGTGAGGGGGGCAGAGAGAGATGGGGGCAGAGAGAGAGAGGGGAAAAGAGAGGGGGTAGTGAGAGGGCGACACAGAGCAGGACACAGAGATGGGGAGATAGAGGGGGTCAGAGAGAGAGGGATAGAGAGAGGGGAGAGACAATGGGTGAGATAGATGGGGTTAGAGAGAGGGGGACAGAGAGAGGGTGGGACAGAGGGGGGGAAAAAGTGTGGAGAGAGAGGTGCACAGAGAGAGAGGGGGACAGAGAGAGAGCGGGACAGAGAGAGAGCGGGACAGTGAGAGAGGGGCAGAGAGAGATGGGGGCAGAGTGAGGGGGGGGCAGAGAGAGAGGGGGCAGAGAGAGTAGGGGACAGAGAGATGGGGGACAGAGAGAGGGGGCAGAGAGGGAGAGAGGAACAGAGAGCAGAGAGAGGGGGACATAGAGAGAGGGGCCAAAGAGAGGCGGCAGAGAGAGGGGGGCACAGAGAGTGGGGTGCAGAGAGTGGGGAGATAGAGGGGAGCAGAGAGAGAGGGACAGAGGAGGCGGTCAGAGGAGGGCGACAGAGAGAAGGGGGTCAGAGAGAGGGTGGGCAGAGAGAGCGAGGGGACAGAGAGAGGGGGCCAGAGAGAGAGGGACAGAGAGTAGGGGGGCATACAGAAGGGGGACAGAGAGAAGGGGAAATAGAGAGAAGGGTGGCACAGAGAGGGGGACAAAGAGAGAGGGGGACAGAGAGAGAGAGGGCGGGACAGAGATAGAGGAAACAGAGATTGGGGGATAGAGGGAGGGGGGACAGAGAGACAGTGACAGAGAAGGGGCAGAGAGAGGAGGACAGAGAGAGGGGAAGACAGAGGGGGCGGACAGAGGGAGCGGGACATAGAGACGGTGACAGAGCGGGGCAGAGAGCGGGGGACAAAGAAAGGGGGGATAGAGAGCGGGGGAGAGAGACGGAGAGAGGGGGACAGAGGGAGGGGACAGTGAGAGGGTGGACAGAGAGTGGGTGAGAGAGGGAGTCAGAGAGAGGGGGACAGAGGGAGGGGGGCAGAGCGACGGTGATAGAGAGGGGCCAGAGAGAGGGCGACATGGAGAAGGGACAGTGATGGGGGACAAAGAGAGGGGGGAACAGAGAGAGGAGGGACAGGGGAGATAGAGAGATGGGGACAGAGAGAGTAGGGGACAGAGAGGTGGCCAGAGGGAGTGGGGACAGGGTGTGAGGACATGAGTGGGGGACAGAGAGAGAGGTACAGAGTGGGGGAAAGACAGGGTGTCAGAGAAAGGGGGACAGAGAGTGGGGGACAGAGAGTGGGGAACAGAGAGAGAGGTACAGAGTGGGGGAAAGACAGGGTGTCAGAGAGAGGGGACAGAGAGTGGGGGACAGAGGTGTTTGGAAGGGGATGGAGAGGGAGAGGACAGAGAGAGGACGTACAGAGGGGGACAGTAAGAGATGGAGACAGAGAGAGCACGGGGACAGAGAGTGAGGCAGAGAGAGGGGGGACAGAGAGAGGGACAGATAGAGAGGGGGACTGTGAGAGAGGGGAACAGAGAGTGGGGGAGATAGATGGGGGACAGATAGAGGGGGACAGAGAGGTGTGGACAGAGAGAAGGGGGATAAAGAGAGAGGGGACAGGGAGAGGGCCACAGTGAGAGGGGGGCAGAGTGCAGGGTAGAGAGAGAGACGGGTGGGAGAGAGGGGGGGCGCAGAGAGTGGGGGACATAGAGGGGGGCAGAGAGAGAAGGACAGAGAGAGGGTGACAGAGGGGGACAGAGAGAGGGTACAGAGAGAGAGGGGGCAGAGAGAAAGGGGAGACAGAGAGAGGGGAGACAGAGGGAGGGGAGACAGAGGGAGGGGGACAGAGAGATTGGGAGACAGAGAGGAGGGGAGAGAGAGAGGGCAGAGATGGGGCAAAGAGGGGGCAGAGAGAGAGGGGGGACAGAGAGAGGGGGACAGAGAGAGGGGGGATAGACAGTGGGTGAGATAGATGGTGTCAGAGAGAGAGGGACAGAGAGAGGGGGGCTGAGAGAGCCGGACAGAGAGAGAGGGGGGCAGAGAGAGAGGGGGGCAGAGAGAGTGGGGGACAGAGAGACAGTGGGACAGAGAGAGAGGGAGACAGAGAGATGGCGACAGAGAAAGGGTGACAGAGAGTGAGCGGGGCAGAGAGAGAGGGGGGCAAAGAGAGAGGGGGACAGAGAGAGAGGGGCACAGAGAGAGAGGGGGACAGAGAGAGAGGGGCACAGAGAGAGAGGGCACAGAGAGTGGGATGCAGAGAGTTGGGAGATAG
Source organism: Chiloscyllium punctatum (assembly GCF_047496795.1). NCBI lineage: Eukaryota > Metazoa > Chordata > Chondrichthyes > Orectolobiformes > Hemiscylliidae > Chiloscyllium > Chiloscyllium punctatum. The sequence continues at coordinate 76,477,947 of NC_092752.1, read as the reverse complement.
ATGGGGGACAGATAGAGGGGGACAGAGAGGTGTGGACAGAGAGAAGGGGGATAAAGAGAGAGGGGACAGGGAAAGGGCCACAGTGAGAGGGGGGCAGAGTGCAGGGTAGAGTGATAGACGGGTGGGAGAGAGGGGGGGCGCAGAGAGTGGGGGACATAGAGGGGGGTGCAGAGAGTGGGGAGATAGAGGGGGTCAGAGAGAGAGGGACAGCGAGGTGGGGGTCAGAGAGGGGGGGAACAGAGAAAGGGGGGTCAGAGAGAGGGTTGGCAGAGCGAGGGAGGGGACGGAGAGAGGGGGGCAGATATCAGGCGACAGAGAAAGGGGGATAGAGAGCGGGGGAGAGAGAAGGAGTGGGGGCAGGAGGTCAGGGAGAGGGGGACAGGGGGGGGGCAGAGCGACGGTGACAGGGAGGGGGCAGACAGAGGGCGACAAAGAGAGGGGACAGTGGGGGCGGACAAAGAGAGGGGGGAACAGAGAGAGGAGGGACAGGGGAGACAGAGAGATTGGGACAGAGAGAGTGGGGGACTGAGAGGAGGGGGACAGAGAGAGGGGTCAGAGAGAGAGAGGGTGGACAGAGAAAGGGAGGGGGCAGAGAGAGGGCACAGAAAGTGGGTGAGATAGAGGGGAACAGAGAGAGGGGGACAGAGAGAGGGGGACAGAGAGGTGGTCAGAGGGAGTGGGGACAGGGAGTGGGGACAGAGAGTGGGGGACAGAGAGAGAGGTACAGAGTGGGGGAAAGACAGGGTGTAAGAGAGAGGGGGACAGAGAGTGGGGGACAGAGAGTGGGGGACAGAGAGAGAGGTAAAGAGTGGGGGAAAGACAGGGTGTCAGAGAGAGGCGGGCAGAGAGTGGGGGACAGAAGGGGTGTGTGGGGGGGATGGAGAGGGAGAGGACAGAGAGAGGACGTGCAGAGGGGGGACAGTAAGAATGGAGTCAGAGAGAGCACGGGGACAGAGAGTGGTGCAGAGAGGGGGGGACAGAGAGAGGGACAGATAGAGAGGGGGACAGTGAGAGAGGGGGACAGAGAGTGGAGGAGATAGATGGGGGACAGATAGAGGGGGACAGAGAGGTTTGGACAGAGAGAAGGGGGATAAAGAGAGAGGGGACAGGGAGAGGGCCACAGTGAGAGGGGGGCAGAGTGCAGGGTAGAGAGAGAGAATGGGTGGGAGAGAGGGGGGGCGCAGAGAGTGGGGGACATAGAGGGGGGCAGAGAGAGGGGGACAGAGAGAGGGTGACAGAGAGGGGGACAGAGAGAGGGTACAGAGAGAGAGGGGGCAGAGAGAAAGGGGAGACAGAGAGAGGGGAGACAGAGGGAGGGGAGACAGAGGGAGGGGGACAGAGAGATTGGGAGATAGAGAGGAGGGGAGAGAGAGGGGGCAGAGATGGGGCAGAGAGGGGGCAGAGAGAGAGGGGGGACAGAGAGAGGGGGATAGAGAGAGAGGGGATAGACAGTGGGTGAGATAGATGGGGTCAGAGAGAGAGGGACAGAGAGAGGGTTTCAGAGAGAGTGGGGACAGACAGTGGGTGAGATAGATGGGGTTAGAGAGAGGGGGACAGAGAGAGGGGGGCTGAGAGAGCCGGTCAGAGAGAGAGGGGGGCAGAGAGAGAGGGGGGCAGAGAGAGAGAGGGCGACAGAGAGACAGTGGGACAGAGAGAGAGGGAGACAGAGAGATGGCGACAGAGAAAGGGTTACAGAGAGTGAGCGGGGCAGAGAGAGAGAGGGGCAAAGAGAGAGGGGGACAGAGAGAGAGAGGGGCACAGAGAGAGAGGGGGGGACGGGGAGAGAGGGGCACAGAGAGAGGGGGCACAGAGAGTGGGGTGCGGAGAGTGGGGAGATAGAGGGGGTCAGATAGAGAGGGACACCGAGGTGGGGGTCAGAGAGGGGGGGCAGAGAAAGGGGGGTCAGAGAGAGAGTTGGCAGAGCGAGGGAGGGGACGGAGAGAGGGGGGCAGAGATCGGGGGACAGAGAAAGGGGGATAGAGAGCGGGGGAGAGAGAAGGAGTGGGGGCAGGAGGTCAGGGAGAGGAGGACAGAGGGGGGGCAGGGTGACGGTGACAGAGAGGGGGCAGACAGAGGGCGACAAAGAGAGGGGACAGTGAGGGGGGACAAAGAGAGGGGGGAACAGAGAGAGGAGGGACAGGGGAGACAGAGAGATGGAGACAGAGAGAGTGGGGGACAGAGAGCGGGGGGACTGAGAGGAGGGGGACAGAGAGAGGGGGGTCAGAGAGAGAGAGGGTGGACAGAGAAAGGGTGGGAGCCGAGACAGGGCATAGAAAGTGGGTGAGATAGCGGGGAACAGAGAGAGGGGGACAGAGAGAGGGGGACAGAGAGGTGGTCAGAGGGAGTGGGGACAGGGAGTGGGGACAGAGAGTGGGGTTCAGAGAGAGAGGTACAGAGTGGGGGAAAGACAGGATGTCAGAGATAGGGGGACAGAGAGTGGGGGACAGAGAGTGGGGGACAGAGAGAGGGGTAAAGAGTGGGGGAAAGACAGGGTGTCAGAGAGAGGCGGGCAGAGAGTGCGGGACAGAAGGGGTGTGTGGGGGGGATGGAGAGGGAGAGGACAGAGAGAGGACGTACAGAGGGGGGACAGTAAGAGATGGAGACAGAGAGAGCACGGGGACAGAGAGTGGGGCAGAGAGAGGGGGGAAAGAGAGGGGGGAAAGAGACAGGGGCACAGAGAGAGGGGGTACAGAGAGAGAGGGAAAAGAGTGTGGGGGAGACAGAGGGGGTCAGAGAGAGGCGAACAGATAGAGAGGGGGACAGAGAGAGAGGGGGGCAGAGAGAAGGAGGACAGAGGGAAGGGGGACAGAGAGATGGGAAAGAGGGAGGGGAGACAGAGAGAGGAGGGACAAAGAGAGGCGTGACAGGGAGAGGGTGTACAGAGAGAGGGGGAGTGAGAGAGAAGGGGTCAGAGAGTGAGGGGGTCAGAGAGTGAGGGGGACAGAGAGAGGGGGACAGAGAGAGAGGGAGACAGTGAGAGAGGGAGACAGAGAGAGGTGGGGGCAGACAGAGGGGAACAAACTGATGGGGGCATAGAGAGAGGGGGCAGAGTGAGGGTGAAAGAGAGAGGGGCACAGAGAGTGGAGGAGATTGAGGGGGTCAGAGAGAGGTGGACAGAGAGAGGGGGATATAGAGGGGGACAGAGAGAGGGGACAGAGAGGGGGACAGAGAGGGAGTGGGAGAGAGAGAGGGGTACAGAGAGAGGCGGACAGAGAGAGAGGGGGTCAGAGAGAGAGGGGTTTAGATGGAGAGGGGGACAGAGAGGGGGAGAGAGAGGGAGTCAGAGACAGCGGGGCAGAGAGAGGGGGACAGACTGAGGGGGACAGTGAGAGAGGGGGTCAGAGAGAGATGGATTCAGAGAGAGAGGGAGACAGAGAGATGGCGACAGAGAAAGGGTGAGAGAGAGTGAGCGGGGCAGAGAGAGAGGGGCTAAGAGAGAGGGGGACAGAGAGAGAGGGGCACAGAGAGAGAGGGGGACAGAGAGAGAGGGGCCAAAGAGAGGGGGGCAGAGAGAGGGGGCACAGAGAGTGGGGTGCAGAGAGTGGGGAGATAGAGGGGGTCAGAGAGAGGGACAGAGGGGGGGGGTCAGAGATTGGGGGACAGAGAGAGGGGGGTCAGAGAGAGGGTGGGCAGAGAGAGGGAGGAGACAGAGAGAGGGGGCCAGAGAGATGGGGGACAGAGACGGGGGGCAGAGAGAGGGGGAACAGAGCGTGGGGGAGAGAGAGAGGGACAGAGAGAGAGGGGGACAGAGTGAGGGGGTCTGAGAGAGGGTGGTCAGAGAGAGGGAGGATACAGAGAGAGGGGGCCAGAGAGTAGGGGCACATAGAGGGGAGCAGAGAGAGGGGGAACAGAGCGTGGGGGAGAGAGAGAGGGGCAGAGAGAGAGGGGGACAGAGAGAGGGGCACAGAGTTTGGGTCAGATAGAGGAGGTGAGAGAGAGGGGGACAGAGTGAGGGGGTCTGCGATAGGCGGACAGAGTAGGGGAGAGCGAGGGAGTCAGAGAGAGGGGGACAGAGAGGGTGACAGAGAGAGAAGGGGTCAGAGAGTGAGGGGGACAGAGAGAGATGGGACAGAGAGAGAGAGGGAGACAGTGAGAGAGGGAGACAGAGAGAGGTGGGGGCAGACAGAGGGGGACAAACTGATGGGGGCATAGAGAGAGGGGGCAGAGGGAGGGTGAAGGAGAGAGGGGCACAGAGAGTGGAGGAGATTGAGGGGGTCAGAGAGAGATGGTCAGAGAGAGAGGGGGATATAGAGGGGGACAGAGAGAGGGGACAGAGAGGGGGACAGAGAGAGAGGGAGAGAGAGAGAGGGAGGGGAGATAGAGGGGGTCAGAGAGAGGGACAGAGAGGGGGGTCAGAGAGAGAGGGGGAGAGAGAGAGGGGTACAGAGAGAGGGGGGTCAGAGAGAGAGGGGTGTAGAGTGAGAGGGGGACAGAGTGGTGGAGAGAGAGGGAGTCAGAGACAGCGGGGCAGAGAGAGGGGGACAGACTGAGGGGGACAGTGAGAGAGGGGGTCAGCGAGAGATGGATTCAGAGAGAGAGGGAGACAGAGAGATGGCGACAGAAAAAGGGTGAGAGAGAGTGAGCGGGGCAGAGAGAGAGGGGCAAAGAGAGAGGGGGACAGAGAGAGAGGGGCACAGAGAGAGGGGGACAGAGAGAGAGGGGCCAAAGAGAAGGGGGCAGAGAGAGGGTGCACAGAGAGTGGGGTGTAGAGAGTGGGGAGATAGAGGGGGTCAGAGAGAGGGACGGGGGGGGTCAGAGATTGGGGGACAGAGAGAGGGGGGTCAGAGAGAGGGTGGGCAGAGAGAGGGAGGAGACAGAGAGAGTGGGCCAGAGACAAGGGGCACATAGAGGGGGGGCAGAGAGAGGGGGAACAGAAAGTTGGAGAGAGAGAGAGGGACAGAGAGAGAGGGGGACAGAGAGAGGGGCACAGAGAGTGGGTCAGATAGAGAGGGGGCAGAGAGAAGGGGGGCATACAGAAGGGGGACAGAGAGAAGTGGAATTAGAGAGAAGGTGGACAGAGAGAGGGGGACAGAGATTGAGGGGGACAGGGAGAGAGAGGGCGGGACAGAGATAGTGGAAACAGAGATTGGGGGATAGAGGGAGGGGGGACAGAGAGACGGTGACAGAGAAGGGGCAGAGAGAGGAGGACAGAGGGAGGGGAACAGAGAGGGGGGGACAGACTGAGCGGGACATAGAGACGGTGACAGAGCGGGGGCAGAGAGCGGTGGACAGAGAAAGGGGGGATAGAGAGCAGGGGAGAGAGAAGGAGAGGTGGCATGAGGGGCAGAGAGAGGGGGACAGAGGGAGGAGACAGTGAGAGGGTGGATAGAGAGTGGGGGACAGATTGGGGGTGAGAGAGGGAGTCAGAGAGAGGGGGACAGAGAGGGGGACAGAGCGCGGGGGACAGAGAGAGAGAGGGGTCAGAGAGAGAGTGGGGGGGACAGAGAGGGGGAGGACAGAGGGAGCGGGACAGAGAGACGGTGACAGAGCGGTCAGAGAGCGAGGGACAGAGACAAGGGGGATAGAGAGCGGGGGAGAGAGAAGGAGTGGGGGCAGAGGGGGCAGAGAGAGGGGGACAGAGGGAGGGGACAGTGAGAGGGTGGACAGAGAGTGGGGGACAGATTGGGGGTGAGAGAGGGAGTCAGAGAGAGGGGGGCAGAGAGGGGGACAGAGCGAGTGGGACAGAGAGAGAGGGGGTCAGAGAGAGTGGGGGAGACAGAGGGGGGGACAGAGGGAGCGGGACAGAGAGACAGTGACAGAGCGGGGGCAGAGAGCGGGGACAGAGAAAGTGGGTGATAGAGAGCAGGGGAGAGAGAAGGAGTGGGGGCAGGGGGTCAGAGAGAGGGGGACAGAGGGAGGGGGGTGCAGAGCGACGGTGACAGAGATGGGGCAGAGAGAGGGCGACAAAGAGAGGGGACAGTGAGGGTGGGGACAAAGAGAGGGGGGAACAGAGAGAGGAGGGACAGGGGAGACAGAGAGTTGGGGACAGAGAGAGTGGGGGACAGAGAGGGGGGAAAGAGAGCCGGGGGACTGAGAGGGGGGACAGAGAGAGGGGGGTCAGAGAGAAAGAGGGTGGACAGAGAACGTGAGGGGACAGAGAGAGGGCACAGAGAGTGGGGGAGATATAGGGGGACAGAGAGAGGGGGACAGAGAGGTGGTCAGAGGGAGTGGGGACAGGAAGTGGGGACAGAGAGTGGGGGACTGAGAGAGGGGTACAGAGTGGGGGAATGACAGGGTGTCAGAGAGAGGTGGGCAGAGAGTGGGTGACACAGAGTGGGGGACAGAGAGGTACAGAGTGGGGGAAAGACAGGGTGTCAGAGAGAGGCGGGCAGAGTGTGGGGGACAGAGGGGGTGTGTGGGGGGGATGGAGAGAGAGAGGACAGAGAGAGGACGTACAGAGTGGGGACAGTAAGAGATGGAGACAGAGAGAGCACGGGGACAGAGAGTGGGGCAGAGAGTGGGGGACAGAGAGGGTGGAAAGAGACAGGGGCACAGAGAGAGGGGGTACAGAGAGAGAGGCAACAGAGTGTGGGGGAGATTGAGGGGGTCAGAGAGAGGTGAACAGAGAGAGAGGGAGACAGAGAGAGAGGGGGACAGAGAGAGGGCTATAGAGAGAGGTTGACAGAGAGGGGAGGAGTGGGGTCAGAGCGAGGGGAATAGAGAGAGAATAAAAAGATGGAGAGGGACAGAGAGAGAGAGAGGGGACTGAGAGACGGTGACAGAGAGGGGGCAGAGAGAGAGTGCGACAGAAAGGGGGGCAGAGAGAAGGGGGACAGAGGGAAGCGGGACAGAGAGATGGGAAAGTGGGAGGGGAGACAGAGGGGGGACAGAGAGGGGGGGAAAGAGAGAGGGGGACAGAGAGAGCGGGGCAGAGAGAGAGGGAACAGAGTGTGGGGGAGATAGAGGGGGTCAGAGAGAGGTGAACAGAGAGAGAGGGGGACAGAGAGAGAGGGGGACAGAGACAGGGCTATAGAGAGAGGGTGACAGAGTGGGGAGGAGGGGGGTCAGAGCGAGAGGGGATAGCGAGAGGGTAAAAAGATGGAGGGGGACAGAGAGAGAGAGGGGGACTGAGAGACGGTGACAGAGAGGGGGCAGAGAGAGAGTGCGACAGAAAGGGCGGCAGAGAGAAGGGGGACAGAGGAAGCGGGACAGAGAGATGGGAAAGAGGGAGGGGAGACAGCGAGAGGGGGGACAAAGAGAGGCGTGGCAGAGAGAGGGGGGACAGAGAGAAGGGGAGAGAGGGATGGGGACTGAGAGACTGTGGCAGAGAGGGGGAGACCGAGGGGGACAGAGAGGGGGCAGAGAGAAGGCGACAGAGAGAGGGGGACAGAGAAAGGGGAAATAGAGAGAGGGGGAGAGAGAGAGAAGGGGAAGAGAGAGGGGGGACAGAGAGAGGGGGGACAGAGAGAGGAGGTACAGAGAGAGTGGGAGAGCGAGACGGGTAGAGACGGAGTGGGGACAGAGAGACGGTGACAGAGAGGGTGGAGAGAGGGGGTACAGAGTGAGGCGGACAGAGAGAAGGGGGACAGAGAGAGGACGGCAGAGAGGGGGTGACAGAGAGAGAGGACAGAGAGTGGAGGTGATAGATGTGGTCAGACAGAGATGGATAGAGAGAGAGGGACAGACAGAGAGGGGGACAGTGAGAGAGGGGGACAGAGAGTGGGTGAGATATATGGTGTCAGAGATAGAGGGACAGAGAAAGGGTTTCAGAGAGAGAGGGGACAGACAGTGGGTGAGATAGATGGGGTCAGAGAGAGGGGGACAGAGAGAGGGGGTCAGAGAGAGGCGGACAGAGAGAGGAGGATAGTGAGTCAGGGGATAGGGAGAGGGGGACAGAGAGAGGGCGACTGAGAGAGGGCGACTGAAAGGGTGGACAGATAGAGGCTGGAGAGAGACGGGGGACAGAGAGAGAGGGGATTGAGAGACGGCGGACAGAGAGATGGGGGCAGAGATAGGAGGGACAGAGAGAGGGGTACTGAGAGCGGGGGAGAGAGTTCGGGCAGGCAGAGTGGGGCAGGAGATTGGGTTCAGAGAGAGATGGGGACAGAGAGAGAGAGGGGCACGGAGAGGGGGTGCAGAGAGACGGGGAACAGAGTGTGGGGGAGAGAGAGAGGGACAGAGAGAGAAGGGGACAGAGAAAGGGCACAGAGAGTGGGTCAGATAGAGGGGACCAGAGAGAGGGGGATAGAGTGAGGGGGTCTGAGAGAGGCGGACAGAGTAGTGGAGAGCGAGGGAGTCAGAGAGAGGGGGGCAGAGAGGGGGACAGAGAGAGAAGGGTTCAGAGAGTGAGGGGGTCAGAGAGAGGGGGACAGAGAGAGAGGGGCACAGTGAGAGAGGGAGACAGAGAGAGATTGGGGCAGACAGAGGGGGATAAACTGATGGGGCAGAGAGAGAGGGGGCACAGTGAGGGTGGAAGAGAGAGGGGCACAGAGAGTGGTGGAGATTGAGGGGGTCAGAGAGAGGGGGACAGAGAGAGGAGGATATGAAGGTGTAGAGTGAGAGGGGGACAGAGAGAGAGGGGGACAGAGAGATGGCGACAGAGAAAGAGTGACAGAGAGTAGCCGGACACAGAGAGAGGGCGGCAGAGAGTGGGGTGCACAGAGAGGGGTGCACAGAGAGAGGGGGCAGAGAGAGAGAGGGAGACAGAGAGAGAGGTGGACAGAGAGAGACGGGGAAAGAGAGAGGGGCAGAGAGAGAGAGGGGGACAGAGAGAGGGGGGCAGTGAGAGAGAGGGACCGAGAGAGAGGTGGACAGTGAGAGAGAGGGACAGAGAGAGGGGGGACAGGGTGTGGGGGAGATAGCGGGGCACAGAGAGAGGGGGACAGAGCGAGAGGAGGAAAGAGAGAGGGTGACAGAGAGAGGGGGGGCAGAGAGAGGGGGCACAGCGAGTGGGCGAGAGAGAGGGGCACAGAGAGAGTGGGGGACAGAGAGAGAGCCGGAGAAAGAGAGAGCTGGACAGAGAGAGAGGCAGAGAGAGATGGAGGCAGAGTGAGGGGGTAGAGAGAGAGGGGCAGAGAGAGAGAGGTGAAAGAGAGTGGGGGGCAGAGAGAGGGCGACAGAGAGCAGGGCACAGAGAGGGGGAGATAGAGGTGGTCAGAGAGAGAGGGTCTCAGAGAGAGAAGGGGACAGAGAGATGGGGGTACAGAGAGAGGGGGCAGAGAGAGAGGGGGGCAGAAAGAGGTGTCAGAGAGAGGGGGGACAGAGAGAGGGCGCAGAGAGAGAGAGAGGGACAGAGAGGGTTGGGACAGAGGGGGGACAGAGAGGGGCGGCAGAGAGAGAGAGGGGCAGAAAGAGGTGTCAGAGAGAGGGGGACAGAGAGAGAGGAGGACAGAGACAGAGAGGGGTTAGAGAGAGGGCGACAGAGAGTGGGGAAGAGAGAGATGGGGGCAGACAGAGGGGGACAGAGTTAGGGGGGCAGAGAGAGGGGGGCAGAGAAAGGGCGATAGAGAGATTGGTACTGAGAGTGGGGGAAATAGAGGGGGTCAGAGAGTGGGGGAGATAGAGGGGGTCAGAGAGAGAAGGGAAAGAGAGAGGGGGACAGAGAGAGAGGGATATAGAGGGGGACAGAGAGAGTGGGACAGAGAGGGTGACAGAGAGAGGGGGAGAGAGAGGGGGGTACAGAGAGAGGCGGACAGAGAGAGTGGGGATCAGAGAGAGAGGGGTACAGAGTGGGAGGGGGACAGAGAGAGCGGGGGACAGAGAGATGGCGACAGATAAAGGGTGACAGAGAGTGAGCGGAACAGAGAGAGAGGGGCAGAAAGAGAGAGGTGGACAGAGAGAGGGAAACAGAGAGAGGGGTACAGTGAGAGAGGGGGACAGAGAAAGATGGGGGCAGATAGAGGGGGACAGACTGAGGGGGCAGAGAGAGAGGGCACAGAGTGAGGGCGAAATAGAGGGGCACAGAGAATGGGGGAGATTGAGGGGGGTCAGAGAGATAGGGACAGAGGGACGGCGACAGGGAAAGGGTGACAGAGACTGAGTGGGGCAGTGAGAGAGGGGGCAGAGAGAAAGGGGACAGAGAGAGCGCTACAGAGAGAGGGGCGGATAGAGAGTGGGGGAGAGAGAATGAGTGTGGGCGGGAGGAGCAGCGAAAAGGAGACAGTGAGAGGGGGAGAGAGAGAGGGGGGAACAGAGAGAGGAGGGACAGAGAGAGGGGGGACAGAGTGAGGGTTTTACAGAGAGAGGGGGGACAGAGACGGGGGTGCAGAGAGAGGGGGGACAGAGGGGGGACAGACAGATGGGGACAGAGAGAGTGGGGGACAGAGAGAGGGGGGACAGAGAGAGAGTGGGCGGAGAGAGGGAGGGGACAGAGAGAGGGAGGGGACAGATAGAGGGGGCCAGAGAGAAGGGGGACAGAGTGAAGGGGGATAGAGAGAGGGGGACAGAGAGAAGGGGGACAGTGAGAGGGGGACAGAGAGAAGGGGGAAAGTGAGAAGGGGACAGAGAGAGAGGGGAACAGAGAGAGGGAGGACAGAGGAAGCGGGACAGAGAGACGGTGACAGAGCGGGCGCAGAGAGTGGGGGGCAGAGAAAGGGGGGAATAGAGAGCGGGGGAGAGAGAAGGAGTGGGGGCGGGGAGCAGAGAGAGGGGGACAGAGGGAGGGGGGCAGAGTGATGGTGACAGAGAGAGGGCAGAGAGAGGGCGACAAAGAGAGGGGCAGTGAGGGGGGGACAGAGAGAGAGGGAACAGAGAGAGGGGGGACAGAGAGAGAAGGACAGAGACGGGGTTGCAGAGAGAGGGGGGACAGAGAAATGGGGACAGAGAGAGTGGGGGACAGAGAGAGGGTGGGCAGAGAGAGGGGGCAGAGAGCGGGGGAGGGAGAGGGCGACAGAAAGAGGTGGGCAGAGAGAGAGGGGCAGAGAGAGAGTGGGAAAGAGTGAGCGGGGGACAGAGAGAGCGCGACAGAGAAAGGGGCACAGAGAGTGGGGAAGATAGAGGGGGACAGAGAATGGGGACAGAGAGAACGGTACAGAGTGGGTGGGAGAGAAGGGGTCAGAGAGAGAGGGACAGAGAATGGGGGAATGCAGAGAGTGGGGGACAGAGGGGGACAGAGGGGGCAGGGGTGACGGGAGCGAGAGGACAGAGAGAGGAGGCACAGAGAGAGGCGAGACAGAGGGGGGACAGAGGGGAGGGATAGAGTAGGAAGGGACAAAGGGGGGACAGAGAAGGGGGCACAGAGACGGGGACAGAGAGAGAAGGGGACAGAGAGAGATGGTCAGAGAGAGGGGGACAGAGAGGAGGCACAGAGAGACGGGGACAGAGAGGGGGGGACGGAGAGAGGGTGGGTCAGAGAGAGAGGGTACAGAGGGAGGGGGGCAGAGAGAGAGAGAGAGGGTGGCAGAGAGAGGTCAGCAGAGAGAGAGGGCGACAGACGGAGAGGGCGACAGAGAGAGGGGAGACAGAGAGAGGGGAGACAGAGAGACGGACACAGAGAGAGGGGGACAGAGAGAGAGGGGGCAGAGAGAGAGGGGGACAGAGAGAGAGGGGGACAGAGAGAGAGGTCACAGAGAGAGGGGGACAGAGGGAGAGGGCGACAGAGAGAGAGGGCGACAGAGGGAGAGGGCCACAGAGAGAGGGGAGACGGAGAGAGGGGGGACATAGAGACGGACACAGAGAGAGGGGGACAGAGAGAGAGGGGGCAGAGAGAGAGGGGGACAGAGAGAGAGGGGGACAGAGAGAGAGGTCACAGAAAGAGGGGGACAGAAAGAGACGTCGACAGAAAGAGAGGTCACAGAGAGAGAGGGGACAGAGTGGGGGTGGGCAGTGAGAAAAGGCACCATCCCACTGACTGTATCCATCACTTCCATTTGTAACCAATAAAAATGTTGATTAAAGCGTGCCGAGCAGCAGAGTGACCGATGTTGTTGTGTGTCTTTGTGTTGGAGAAGCTGAGCTGGAGAGAGACAGACTCAGCCACAAGTCCTGATCCTCAGGGAAGGAGAGGGCACCGGGCCCTGAGCTCAGGAGCTGGGTTTAACTTCCTCTGCCTCCCCCCCATTCCAACCTGGCCTCCCCATCTCCTCTCTCCTACTCTTCCTCCTCAATTCTCTCCCTCTCTCTCGTTCTGTACACTCTGTCCTTCTCACCACCTCTCCCTTTTACCTTCCCTCATCCCCCTCTCTCACACACAGCCCCAACCCCGGGTTCTCCACCTGCCTTCACTCCTCCCTGTCCCCCTCCGCCCCATCCTGCCGTCTCTGTCTCCCTCCCACAATTCCATCTCTACCATCCTCCCACATCCCACCCCCACCCCCCACACGCAGCCTCACCAGCATCAACCCCCCAGACTCTGGGTCAGAGGGAGAGGGAAGAACCAGGGAGACTGAGTGTGTCAGAGAGAGCGGGAGGGCAGGAGAGAGATTAAGTCAAAGAGAAACAATGGGAGGTGGGGAGAGAGAGAGAGAGACCGAGGGAGGGGGATCGAGAGTGAGAGAAGGTGGAGACAGAGTAAAGGAGCAGGGAGAGAGAGGGGGGCAAGAGAGAGAGGGTGAGAGTGAGAGAGAGAGAGAGAGAGAGAGATAGGAGAGGAGATAATGAGAGGGGCGAGAGAGAGGGGCGAGAGAGAGGGAGGGTGAGAGGGGGGTAAGAGAGGGGGAGAGAGGGGGAGCGAGTGCGGGCAGAGAGAGAGTGGGGGGAGAGAGAATTCGGGGAGAGAAAGTGGGGGAGAGAAAGAGGGGAAGATGAGAGAGAGGGGAGAGAGAGAGGGGAGAGAGCGAAGAGACAGAGAGGGAAGAGAGAGCAGAGAGAGAGAGGGGGGAGAGAGGAGGGGTAGCGAGAGGAGGAAAGAGAGAGGAGGAGACGGGGGGTCAGAGAGGAAGCAAGAGAGAGGAGGGAGGAGAGAGAGGAGGGGAGAGTAGAGAGCGTGAGAGAGGTGAGAGGGGGAGTGGGTAGAGAGAAGAGGGGAGAGAGATGGTGGGAGAGAGGGTGGGAGAGAGAGGGGAGGCTGAGCGAGTGGAGGGCGAGAGAGAGAGGAGCAGAGTGAGAGGGGATGGAGAGTAAGAGGGGAGGGAGATTAAGAGGGGAGGGAGAGTAAGAGGGGAGGGCGAGAGAGTGGATGGAGAGAGAGTGGAGTGGGAGAGAGGGGAGGGGGAGGGCGAAAAAGAGGGAAGGAAGAGAGAGGGAGGGGAGGGCGAGAGAGGGGAAGGAGAGTGAGGGGGAGGGAGAAGACGAGAGGAGAGAGAGCGGAGGGAAGAAAGGGGAGGGACAGAGAGAGTGGGGAGGGCGAGAGAGAGGGGAGGGAGAGAGAGGGGTGAGGCGAGAGAGGGGAGGGAGAGACGGGAGAGAGAGAGAGAGCGAAGGGAGAGAGAGTTGGGAGGGCGAGGGAGAGGGGAGGGCGGGAGAGAGGGGAGAGTGAGTGAGGGGAGGGCGAGTGAGAGAGGAGTGTGAGAGAGGAGAGGGCGAGAGAGGGGAGGGAGAGAGAGTGGGGAGGGCGAGAGAGAGGGGAGGAAGGGAGGGGGTGTGAGAAAGAGAGAGAGAGTGAGAGAAAGTGAGAGCGTGAGTGAGAAAGAGAGCAGGTGAGAGAGGTGGGTGAGAGAGGGGTTGGCGGTGAGAGGAGTGTGAGAGAGAAGGGCTGAGAGACAGAGGGGTGGGACAGATAGAGAGAGAGAGAGAGAGTGTGGTGAGAGAGAGGGGAGGGAGAGTGTGTGGCGAGGGCGAGGAAGAGAGCGGAGGGAGAGAGAGGGGGTAAGAGAGATAGGGGGTGAGAAAGAGAGAGAGTGAGTGAAAAAAAGAGAGAGTGGAAGTGAGAAAGAGAGTGTGAGTGAGAACGAGAGAGCGGGTGAGAGAGACGGGGTAGAGAGAGGTGGTGGGGGAGAGATAGGGGTGAGAGAGAAGGGTGATTGAGAGAGAAAGTGTGGAGGGGGTAATCGAGTGGAGTGAGAAGGAGAGGGTGTGAGAGAGTGGGTGAGAGAGAGGGGTTGAGCAAGAGGAGTAAGCGGAGGAGGGTTTAGAGAGAGAGAGTGAGGGGTAAGAGGGAAATGGAGTACTGAGGGAGAGGGGTGAGAGGTGAGAGAGGGAGGGTGTGAGGTGGTGAGAGAGAGTGGGGTGAGAGAGAGGGGATGAGAGAGAGAGAGAGGGGTGAGAGAAGGGGTGGTGAGAGAGGGTGTGAGAGTGGGGGAGAGATAGGGAAGAAAGAGAGAGGGGAGAGAGAGTGGGGGGAGAGGGGTGGAGAGAAAGGGTGTAGAGAGGTGGGAGAGAGTGGCGAGAGACAGGGGGGAGAGAGAGTGGTTGGGGGAAGAGGGGAGAGAGAGGGGCGGAGAGAGAGAGGGGAGCGAGAGCGCGGGAGGGGAGGAGACAGAGGGGGTGAGGGAGTGGCGGTGAGAGAGAGGGTGTGAGAGAGAGAAGGGGTGTGAGACAGAAGGGGAGTGAGAGTGAGAAGTGGTTTGAGAGAGACAAGGGGTGTGAGAGAGAGAAGGGGTGTGAGAGAGAGAAGGGGTGTGAGAAATAGGGGGTGGAGAGAGAGAGAGTGGGGTGAGAGAGTGAGGTGGGATGGAGAAAGAGGGGGTGTGAGAGACAGAGGGAGATGGAGAGGGAGAGAGAGGGGCAGAGAGAGGGGGAGAGAGAGGGGGTGGGGGTAAGAAGTGGTTGAGAGAGAAGGGGTGATTGAGAGAGAGAAAGTGGGGGGGGTAAGAGAGAGAGTGGAGTGAGAAGGAGAGGGTGTGAGAGAGAGAGTGGGTGAGAGAGAGGGGTGAGCGAGAGGGGTGAGAGGGGGAGGGGTTGGAGAGAGAGAGAGCGCTGGGTAAGGGAGAAATGGTGTGAGAGAGGGAGTAGATGAGGAGTTGAGAGAGGGAGGAGGTGTGAGACGGGGTGAGAGACAGGGATGAGAGAGTGAGGGGGTTTAAGAGAGGGAGTGGTGAGAGGGGGTGAGAGACACAGGGAGTGAGAGAGAGTGGTGAGAGAGAGGAGGTGAGAGACAATGGGTGATTGAGAGAGAGAAAGGGGGAGGGAGTATGTGAGAGAGTGGAGTGAGAAGGAGAGGGTGTGATTGAGGGAGTGTGTGAGGGAGAGGGGTGAGAGAGAGGGGTGGGGGGAGGGGTTAGAGAGAGCCCGCGGGTAAGAGTGAAAGGGTGTGAGAGGGCGTGAGAGAGAGGGGTGAGAGAGGGGATGAGAGAGAGAGGGGGTGAGAGAGAGGGGGATTGAGAAAGAGAGAGGACGTGAGAGATTGAGGGTGTGAGAGAGTGAGGGGATGAGAGAGTGAAGGTGTTTGAGAGAGGGGGTGGTGAGAGAGAGAGGGAGGGAGAGAGAAGGGTGAGAGAGAGAGGGAACTGAGAGAGAGAGTGTGGGGGGTGAGAGAGAGAGGGGGATGAGAGAGAGAGGGTTGAGAGAGAGGGAGGTCGGAGCGAGAGAGGGGATAAGAGGGGGGGTTGAGAGAGGTGGTGGTGAGAGAGGGGTAGACACTGGGAGTGAGAGAGAGGTGTGCGAGAGAGGGAGTGAGACAGCGAGGGGTGAGAAAGAGGGGTTGAGATAGAGAGGGGTGAGAGAGAGAGGGGTGAGAGAATGAGAGGGTGGAAGAGCCGCGGTGAGAGAGAGAGAGAGCTCGGTGAGAGGGTGGTGAGAGTGAGAGGTGGGAGTGAGTGACACAGAGGGGGTGTTAGAGGGGTGAGAGAGAGAGGGGGTGAGAGAGAGGGAGTGAGCAGGAGAGAGAGGGGATGAGAAAGAGGCAGAGAGATGGTGGGAGAGAGGGAGGGGGTGAGATAGCGAGGGTGTGTGAGAGTGTGTGAGAGAGAGAGGGTGAGAGAGAGAGGAGTGAGAGAGCGTGTGAGAGAGAGTGGTGAGAGAGAGGGGTTGATAGAGAAAGACAGAGTGTGTGAGAGAGAGTGGTGAGAGAGAGAGGTTGAGAGACACAGAGGGGTAGAGAAAGAGGGGGTGAGCGAGAGGGGTGAGAGGGGGAGGGGTTCGAGAGAGAGCACGGGGTAAGAGAGAAAGGAAGAGGGGTGAGGGTGTGAGAGAGGGAGGAGGATGAGAGGGGTAGAGACAGAGGTGATTAGAGAGTGAGGGGGTTTGAGGGAGGGATGGTGAGAGAGGGGAGGTGAGAGACACAGGGAGTGAGTGGGAGTGTGAGAGAGAGCGGGTGAGAGACAAGGGGTGTTTGAGAGAGAGAAAGTGGAGAGTGGGTAAGAGGGAGAGTCGAGTGAGAAGGAGAGGGTGTGAGAGAGAGAATGGGTGAGATAGAGGGGTGAGAGAGCGAGGGATGAGACAGAGGAGGTGAGAGAGTGGGGGAGAGAGAGGGAGTGAGAGAGAAGGGTGAGAGAGAGAGGGAATTGAGAGAGACGGGGTGGGGGGTGAGAGAGAGGGGGATGAGAGAGAGAGGGTTGAGAGAGAGGGAGGTGGGAGCGAGAGAGGGGATGAGAGAGGGGGGGTTGAGAGAGGTGGTGGTGAGAGAGGGGTAGACACAGGGAGTGAAAGAGAGGTGTGCGAGAGAGGGAGTGAGAGAGCGAGGGGTGAGAAAGAGGGGTTGAGAGAGAGGGGTGAGAGAGAGAGGGGTGAGAGAATGAGAGGGTGGAATAGCCGGGGTGAGAGAGAGAGAGCTGGGTGAGAGGGCGGTGAGAGTGAGAGGTGGGCGGGAGTGACACGGAGGGGGTGTGAGAGGGGTGAGAGGGAGGGGGTGAGAGAGGGAGTGAGCAGGAGAGAGAGGGGATGAGAAAGAGGCAGAGAGATGGAGGGAAAGAGGGAGGGATAAGAGAGCGAAGGTGTGTGAGAGTGTGTGAGAGAGAGAGGGTGAGAGAGAGAGGAGTGAGAGAGCGTGTGAGAGAGAGTGGTGAGAGAGAGGGGTTGAGAGAGAGGAAGGTGGGAGAGAGAGGGGGTGAGAGAGAGGTGGTGAGAGACTGATGGGGTGAGAGAGTGAGGGATGAGAGATTGAGGGGGGTTGAAAGAGGGGGTGAAGAGAGAGAGGGGGGTGAGAGAGAGATGGATGTGAGAGACAGAGATGGGTTGTGGGGGTGAGAGACTGAGGGGGTTAGAGAGTGAGAGAATGAAAGATTGAGGGGTGTTGAGATAGGGGGTGGTGAGATGGGGGCGGGTAGTGAGAGAGGGAGTGAGAGAGAGAGGGGTGAGAAAGAGGGGTTGATAGAGAAAGACAGAGTGTGTGAGAGAGAGTGGTGAGAGAGAGGTTGAGAGACACAGAGGGGAAGAGAAAGAGGGGGTGAGCGAGAGGGGTGAGAGGGGGAGGGGTTCGAGAGAGAGCACGGGGTAAGAGAGAAAGGAAGAGGGGTGAGGGTGTGAGAGAGGGAGGAGTGTGAGAGGGGGTGAGAGAGAGAGGGGTGAGAGAGAGGTGATTAGAGAGTGAGGGGTTTTGAGGGAGGGATGGTGAGAGGGAGCGGGTGAGAGACAAGGGGTGTTTGAGAGAGAAAAAGTGGGGAGTGGGTAAGAGAGAGAGTCGAGTGAGAAGGAGAGGGTGTGAGAGAGAGAATGGGTGAGATAGAGGGGTGAGAGAGCGAGGGATGAGAGAGAGGAGGTGAGAGAGAGGGGGAGAGAGAGGGGGTGAGAGAGAGGAAGTGAGAGAGAGGGGTGAGAAACAGGGGTGTGAGAGAGAGAAGGGGTATGAGAGAGAAGGAGTGTGAGAGAGAAGGGATGTGATAGAGAAGGTGTGTGAGACAGAGAGGGTGGGAAAGAGAGAGAGAGACGTGGGCTAAGAGAGAGAGTGGGGTGAGAGACTGAGATGGGAGTGAAAGAGAGGTGGTGTGAGAGACAGGGGAGAGAGGGGGTAGAGAGTGGGGGGCAAGAGAGGGGTTAGAGAAAGGGGGAGAGAGAGGGGAGCGAGAGAGGTGGAGAGAGAGAGAGGATTTGAGAGAGAGGGCGTGAGAGAGAGTGGTGAGAAAGAGAGAGTGAGTGAAATAGAGAGAGAGTGTAAGTGAGAAAGAGAGAGCGTGAGTGAGAAAGAGTGGGAGTGAGAGAGCGGGGGGTGAGAGAGAGGGGGTGGGGTGAGAAGGGGTTGAGAGAGAAGGGATGAGAGACAGAGGAGATGGGACAGAGAGAGAGAGATTGCGGTGAGAGAGAGAGGGGTGAGAGAATGAGATGGGAGTGAATGGGGGTGTGAGAGAGGGCTAAGAGATAGAGATGGAGTGAGAGAGAGGTTGGCGGGAGAAAAAGGGGTGAGAGACAAGGGGTGATTGACAGAGAAAGTGAGTAGCGGGGAAGAGAGGGAGTGGAGTGTGAAGGAGAGGGTGTGAGAGAGAGAGTGGGTGAGAGAGAGGGGTGAGAGAGAGTGGGTGAGAGAGAGGGGTGAGAGAGACAGGGAGTGAGATATAGGTGTGCGCGAGAGGGGGTGAGAGCGCAAGGGTTAGAAAGAGGGGTTGAGAGAGAAGGGGTGAGAGAGAGAGGGGGGTTGAGAGTGAGAGGGGTGGTGGGGTGAGAAGGAGAGGGTTGGGGTGATTAAAGAGAGAGGGGTGAGAGAGTGAGAGAGTGGAAGAGAGGGGGTGTGGGAGAGAGAGTGGGTGAGAGAGAGAGACCTGGGTGAGAGGGCGGTGAGAGGGAGAGGTGGGAGTGAGTGACACAGAGGGAGTGGGACAGAGAGGGGTGAGAGAGAGGTGTTGCGAGAGGGGGTGAGAGAGAGGAAGTGAGAGAGAGCGGTGAGAAACAGGGGTGTGAGAGAGAAGGGGTGTGAGAGAGAAGGTGTGTGAGACAGAGAGGGTGGGAAAGAGAGAGAGAGACGTGGGCTAAGAGAGAGAGAGAGTGGGGTGAGACAGTTA
The DNA here is from genome assembly GCF_047496795.1 of Chiloscyllium punctatum. NCBI lineage: Eukaryota > Metazoa > Chordata > Chondrichthyes > Orectolobiformes > Hemiscylliidae > Chiloscyllium > Chiloscyllium punctatum. Next base: position 76,459,261 of record NC_092752.1, on the reverse strand, counting down.
GATGGAAGTGAAAGAGACGTGGGGTGAGAGACAGGGGAGAGAGGGGGTAGAGAGTAGGGGCAAGAGAGGGGGTAGAGAGAGGTGGAGAGAGAGGGGAGAGAGAGAGGTGGAGAGAGAGAGGAGTTGAGAGAGACGGTGTGAGAGAGAGAGTGGTGAGAAAGAGAGAGTGAGTGAAAAAGAGAGAGAGTGTAAGTGAGAAAGAGAGAGCGTGAGTGAGAAAGAGAGAGGGGGTGAGAGAGTGAGGAGTGAGAGAAGGGGTTGAGAAAGAAGGGGTGAGAGACAGAGGGGATGGGACAGAGAGAGAGAGAGACTGTAGTGAGAAAGAGAGGGGTGAGAGAGTGAGATGGAAGTGAAAAGGGGGTGTGAGAGAGGGCTAAGAGAGAGAGATGGAGTGAGAGAGGGTGATGGGAGAGAAAGGGGGTGAGACACAAGGGGTGATTGAGAGAGAAAGTGGGGAGGGGGTAAGAGAGAGAGTGGAGTGTGAAGGAGAGGGTGTGAGAGAGAGTGAGTGAGAGAGATGGGTGAAAGAGTGAGGGGTGAGAGAGAGGGGTTGAGAGAGAGAGAGAGAGCAGGGCGAGAGGGCGGTGAGAGGAAGAGGTGGGAGTGAGTGACAGAGGGGTAGGGAGAGAGAGGCATTAAGAGATAGAGGGAGTGAGACAGGGAGTGACAAGGAGAGAGAGAGAGTGAGAGAGGGGTGAGAGAGGGAGGTTGGCAGAGAAAGAGAGAGAGGTGTCAGAGAGAGAGAGGGGTGAGAGAGAGTGTGAGAGAGGGTGGTGAGAGAGAGAGGGGTTGAGAGAGAAAGAGAGGGGTGAGAGAGAGAGGGGAAGAGACAGAGGATGTGAACGAGAGGGGTGAGAGGGTGAGGGGTTAGAGAGAGATAGCGCGGGGTAAGAGAGAAAGCGAGAGGGGTGAGAGGGTGAGAGAGGGAGGAGGTGTGAGAGGGGGTAACAGAGAGAGGGGTGTAAGAGAGGGGATGAGAGAGAGGGGGTTGAGAGTGAGATGGGTGGGGCGTGAGAAGAAGGGGGGTGGGGCGGTTAAAGAGAGAGGGGTGAGAGAGTGTGAGAGTAGAAGAGAGGGGGTGTGGGAGAGAGAGTGGGTGAGAGAGAGAGCTGTGTGAGATGAAGGTGAGAGGGAGAGGTGGGAATGAGTGACACAGAGGGAGTGGGAGAGAGATGGGTGAGAGAGATAGGGGTGAGAGAGAGGGAGCGAGAAGGATAGAGAGGGGATGAGAAAGAAACAGAGAGATGGTGGGAGAGAGGGATTAGGTGAGAAAGCAAGGGGGTGTGAGAGTGTGTGTGTGAGAGTGAGGGGGTTGTGAAAGAGATTGGGGTGGAAGAGAAAGAGGTGACAGAGAGAGGGGAGAGAGGGGTGGTGAGAGAGAGATGGATGTGAGAGAGAGAGGGTTGAGAGAGAGTAGGGTGAGAGACTGAGGGGGTGAGAGAGTGAGGGGATGAGAGTTTGAGGGGTGTTGAGAGAGGGGGGTGAGAGAGAGCGGGAGTGAGATAGAGAGGGGTGAGAGAGAGGGGTGAGAGAGAGGGTGTGAGAGAGAATGGTGACACAGAGAGAGGTTGAGAGAGAGGGAGGTGTGAGAGAGAGAGGGGTGAGAGAGAGGGGTTTAGAGAGAGGGACAAGAAGTAGACAGAGGGGATTTGAAAGAGGCAGAGGAATGGTGGGAGAGAGGGAGGGGATGAGAGAGAGAGGGGGTGTGAGAGTGTGTGTGCGAGAGAGGGGATGTGAAAGAGATTGGGGTGGGAGAGAGAGGAGTGACAGAAAGAGAGAGGGGAGAAAGAGAGGGGGGTGAGAGAGAGATGGAAGTGTGAGAGAGAGAGGGGTAGAGAGGGGGGTGAGAGACTGAGGGGGTTAGAGAGTGAGGGGATGAGAGAGTGAGGGGGTTGAGAGAGGGGGTAGTGAGAGAGAGGAGGGTGACAGAGAGGGAGTGAGAGAGAGGGAGTGAGAGAGGGGGGATGAGAGAGTGAGGGGGTTTGAGAGAGGGGGTGCTGAGAGAGAGGGGGATGAGTGGTGCGAGAGGTGTTAAGAGAGGGGGTGAGAGAGAGGTGTGTTGAGAGAGAGGGGGGATGGAGGGTGAGAGAGAGAAGGGTGAGAGAGTGAGAGAGTGGAAGGGGTGGTGGAAAAGAGAGGAGACAGAGAGAACGATAGAGCAAGAGTGAGAGAGAAGAGGTGAGAGAGATAGAGTGGACTGCGAGAGAGGGGGAGAGAGAGTGAGAGTGTCAGACAGAGAGAGCATGTGCGACAGAGAGAGAGAGCACAAGTGAGAGAGAGCGAACGAGAGAGACCGTGAGATAAGAGAGAGAGGGAGGCAAGAGAGAGGGAGAGAGGCAAGGAGAGAGAGAGAGAGAGTGTGAGAAGAAAGTGGGTAGGGGGTAAGAGACAGAGTGGAGTGAGAAGGATAGGGTGTGAGAGAGAGAGTGGGTGAGAGAGAGGGGTGAGAGAGAGGGGTGAGAGACAGGAGGTGAGAGAGGGGGGAGAGAGAGAGCTGGGTGAGAGGGCGATGAGAGGGAGAGGTGGGAATGAGTGACAGAGAGGAGGTGGGAGAGAGAGGTGTGAGAGAGAGGGAACGAGAAGGAGAGAGAGAGGGGATGAGAAAGAGGCAGAGAGATGGTGAGAGAGAGGGAGGGGTGGGAGAGCGAGGGTATGTGAGAGTGGGTGTGAGAGAGAGGGGGATGTAAAAGAGATTGGGGTGGGAGCGAGAGGGGTGACGGAGAGAGAGGGGAGGGAAGGGGTGTTAGAGGGAGATGGATGTGAGAGAGAGGGGGGGTTGAGATAGAAGGGGTGAGAGACTGAGGGGGTGAGAGAGTGAGGGGATGAGAGATTGAAGGGTGTTGAGAGAGGTAGTGGTGAGAGGGGGCAGTGACAGAGAGTGGGAGTGAGAGAGAGGGTTGAGAGAGAGGGGTTGACAGAGAGAGGGGTGAGAGAGAGAGAGGGGTGAGAGAGAGAGTGTGTGAGAGAGTGTGGTGAGAGAGAGGGATTGAGAGAGAAAGAGAGGGTGAGAGAGAGGGGGGAAGAGAGAGAAAGAGAGGGGTAAGAGAAAGAGGGGAAGAGAAAGAAAGAGAGGGGTGAGAGCGAGAGGAGAAGAGAGAGAGGGGTCAGAGAGTAGGTGAGAGAGTGAGGGGATGAGAGAGTGAGGGGGTGTTGAGCGAGGGGTTGGTGAGGGGCGGTGAGAGAGAGACGGTGCGAGAGAGGGGTGAGAGAGTGGGGTTGAGATAGAGAGGGGTTGAGAGAGAGAAGGGGGTGAGAGAACGAAGGGGGTGAGAGGGAGGGGTTGAGAGGGGGAGACAGTGTTAGTAGGGTGTGAGAGACAGGGTGTCATAGGAAGGGGGAGAGAGAGTGGAATGAGAGAGGGGGTGAGAGAGAGGGGCTGAGAGAGGCGTGAGAGAGAGGGGTGCGAGAGAGAGATTGGGGTGAGAGATAGGAGTGAGAGATGGGGAGAGGGGGGAGAGAGTGGGAGAGAGGGGAGAGGGGGAGAGAGAGGGGGGAGAGAGGGAGGGTGTGAGAGTGGGAGGGTGTTAGAGAGGAACGGGATGAGAGAGGGAAGGCGTGAGAGAGAGGGGTGTGAGAGAGAGAGGGCGAGAGAGGGGGGAGAGAGAGGGGGAGAGAAGGTAAGAGAGTTAGAGTGGTGAGAGAAAGAGAGGGGTGACAGAGAGAGGAGTTAGAGGGAGAGGGGCTGTAAGAGGGGGGTGAGAGTGGATGGTGAGAGGGGTAGGTAGGTGAGGTGATGTTTGGGAGATGGGGGTGGGAGAGGGGGTAGGGGAGTGAGGTAGGTAGGGGGGAGATAGAGCGGGTGTGAGGGAGGTGGGAGAGAGAGGTGTGTGATAGAGAGAGTGAGGGTGAGAGATAGGGTGAGAGAGAGGTTGGTGACAGATGGAGAATGAGCGAGAGGGGAGGGTGAGAGAGGGGGGGTTGAGAGAGAGAGCGACGGGAGTGAGAGAGAGAGGGTGGGAGAGAGAGGGGAAGAGAGAGAAAGGGTGAAAACGAGATGGTGAGAGAGAGAGGGGTGAGAGAGAGGGAGTGAGAAGGAGAGAGAGGGGATGAGAAAGAGATAGAGAGAGGGTGGGAGAGAGGGAGGGGGTGAGACAGAGGGGGTGAGAGAGAGAGAGGAGTGAGACAACGAGGTTGAGATAGAGAGGGGTTGAGTGAGAGAAGCGGGTGAGAGAACGAAGGGGGTGAGAGACAGGGGCGTGAGAGAGAGGGGGTGAGAGAGAGCAGTTGAGAGAGAGGGGTTGAGAGGTGGGAGAGAGATTTTGAGAGAGAGAGGGGTGAGAGAGGGGCTGAGCGAGAGAGGTTGAGAGAGAGACGGGGAAAGAGCGTGTGAAAGAGAGAGAGGGTTAGAGAGAGACGGGAGAGAGAGGGGTTGAGAAAGATGGGTTGCGAGAGAGAGGAGGTGAGTGGGAGGACTGAGAGAGAGAGACGGAGAGAGAGAGCGACAGACAGAGAGAACGATAGACCAAGAGTGAGAGAGAAGAGGTGAGAGAGATGTGGTGGACTGAGAGAGAGCATGAGCGACAGAGAGAGAGAGAGAGCATGAGCGAGAGAGAGTGAACGAGAGAGACCGTGAGATAAGAGAGACGAAGGCAAGAGAGAGGCATGGAGAGAGAGAGTGTGTGTGAGAAGAGCGTGAGAGAGTGAGAGAGAGAGAGCAAGAGGAAGAGAGTGAGCGGAAGAGTGAGAGAGGGATGATGCGAGAGAGAGAGGGGGGGATGAGAGATGGTTGCGAGAGAGAGGGGCGAGAGAGGAGGCGAGAGAGGAGGAAAGAGGGGGGCGAGGAGGGGGAGGGAGAGGGAGAGGGGGCGGGATTGGGGGCAGAGAGAGGGCGCAGAGAGGGGGGAGAAAGGGGGGGGCAGAGAGAGGGGGAGAGAAGGGTGAGTGAGAGTGGGAGAGAGGGGGGAGAGAGATGGCAGAGAGAGGGGGAACGAGTGGAGGAGAGGGGGGAGAGAGGGGGTGAGTAGGAGGGGAAGAGAGAGGGGGAGAGAGAAAGCGGGAGAAAGGGGGGTGAGAGAGAGGTGTTGAGACAGAAAGAGAGAGAGTGCAAGCGAAAGAGAGGGAACGAGAGAGACCGTGAGATAAGAGAGAGGGAGAGGCAAGAGAGAGAGGGAGAGAGTAAGGAAGAGAGACAGAAAGCGTGAGAAGAGGGTGAGAGAGTGAAAGAGAGGGAGCAAAAGGAAGAGAGCAAACAGAAGAGTGAGAGAGAGAGGATGCGAGGGGAGGTGAGAGAGGGGTGCGAGAGAGAGGGGCGAGAAGAGGAGGGGAGAGAGCAGGAGAGAGGGGGCGAGGGAGGGAGAGGGAGGGGGAGAGGGAGAGGGGGCGGGATTGGGGGCAGAGAGAGGGCGTAGAGAAGGGGGAGAGAGAGGGGGCAGAGATAGGGGGAGAGAAGGGTGAGCGAGAGTGGAGGAGAGGGGGGAGAGAGGGGGTGAGAGAGAGGGGGAGAGAGAGAAGGGGAGAGAGGGGAGTGAGAGAGAGGTGTTGAGAGAGAGGGGGTGAGAGAGAGAAATTGAGAGAGGGGGGTGAGAAACAGGGCTGTCAGAGAGAGAAGGGGTGAAAGAGAGAAAGGGTGGGTGACAGAGGGGGTGGAAGAGAGAGAGTGAGAGACGTGGGCTAAGAGAGGGAGAGTGGGGGGAGAGAGTGCGAGTGGGGTGAGAGAGTGAGATGGGAGTGAGAGAGAGGGGTGTGAGAGACGGGGGAGAGAGGGGGTAGAGAGTGGGGGGCAAGAGAGGGGTGAGAGAGAGGGGGAGAGAGAGAAGTTGAGAGAGGGGGGTGAGAGAGAGGGGGTGAGAAAGAGAGAGAGTGAGTGAAAAAGAGAATGTAAGTGAGAAAGAGAGAGCGTGAGTGAGAAAGAGAGAGAAGGGGTGAGAGAGAGGGGGTGCGGTGAGAGAGAGACTGTGGTGAGAGAGAGAGAGGGGTGAGAGAGTGAGTTGGGAGTGAGAGAGAGGGGGTGTGACAGAGGGGTAAGCGAGAGAGAGGTATTGTGAGAGAGAGATGTAAGACAGCGAGGGCTTAGATAGAGGGGTGGAGAGAGACGGGGTGAGAGAGAGAAGGGTGGGAGAGGGGATGAGAGAGTGAGGGGTTGAGGGAGAGATGGGATGAGAGAGAGAAGCGGGGAGAGAGAAGGGGGTGAGAGAGAGAGTAGTGAGAGAGCGGTTGAGAGACAGAGGTGGTGAGAGAGGGGTTGAGAGAGAGGGGTTGAGAGAGATGGGGGAAAGAGGGGGTGAGATAGAGAGGGTTAGAGAGAGATAGGGGAGTGAGAGGGTTTGAGAAAGATGAGGTGAGAGAGAGAGGTGGTGAGGGGGAGGACTGAGAGAGAGAGACGGAGAGACCGCGCGACAGACAGAGAGAACTATAGAGCAAAAGTGATAGAGGTGAGAGAGGTAGGGTGGACTGAGAGAGAGGGAGACAGAGAGACAGACAGAGAGGGCATGAGCGAGAGAGAGAGAGCGAGCGAGAGAGACAAATGAGATAAGAGAGAAAGAGAGAGGGAGGCAAGAGAGAGGGAAAGAGACAGGGAGACAGGGAGAGAGAGCGTGAGAAGAGGGTGAGAGGGTGAGAGAGAGAGAGAGCAAGAGGAAGAGAGTGAGCGGAAGAGTGAGAGAGAGAGAATGCGAGAGAGAGAGGGGGGGGTGACAGATGGGTGCGAGAGAGGGGGCTGAGAGAGAGGGGGAGAGAGGAGGGGAGAAAGGTGGCGAGGGGGGGAGAGAAGGGTGAGAGAGAAGGGGAGAGAGAGGGGATAGAGAGGAGGGAGTGAGAGGGGAGGGGAGGAGAGAAGGGAGAGAGAGGGGGAAAAAAGGGGTAGAGAGATGGGTAGAGGGGGTTGTGAGGAGGAGAGAGTGGAGGAGAGGGGGAGAGAGGGGGCTGAGAGAGGGGGAGAGAAGATTGAGAGAGAAGAGGAGAGAGGGGGTAGAGAGAGAGTAGAGAGAGGGGGAGAGAGATGAAGGGGGAGTGAGGGGGGAAGGAGTGGAGGAGAGGGGGAGAGAGGGGGTGAGAGAGAGTTGTTGAGAGAGGGGGGTGAGAGACAGAAGGGGTGTGAAAGAGAAGGGGTGTGAGACACAGGGGGTGGGAGAGAGAGAGAGAGGTGGGGTGAGATAGAGCGAATGGGGTGGGAAAGTGAGAGTGGGGTGAGAGAGTGTAATGGGAGTGAGGGAGAGTGGATGTGAGAGACAGGGGGAGAGAGGCGGTTGAGATTGGGGGGCTAGAGAGAGGGGAGAGAGAGAGAGGGGAGAGAGAGGGGGGGAAAGAGAGGGGGAGAGAGGGGTGAGAGTGAGGGTTTGAGAGAGGGGGTGAGAGAGAGAGGGTTTGAGGGAGGGGGTGAGACAGAGGGGTTGAGAAAGAGAGAGAGTGTAAGTGAGAAAGAGAGAGTGAGTGAGAAAGAGAGAGCGGGTGAGAGAGACAGGGTGAGAGAGAGTGGTGGGGGTGAGGGGGGGTGAGAGAGAAGGGGTGATTGAGAGAAAGAAAGTGGGGAGGGGATAAAAGAGAGAGTGGAGTGAGAAGGAGAGGGTGTGAGAGAGAATGGGCAAGAGAGAGGGTGTGAGCGAGAGGGGTGAGAGGGGGAGGGGTTAGAGAGAGAGAGCGAGGGGTAAGGGAGAACGGGTGTGAGAGAGGGAGAGGGGGTGAGGGGTTGAGAGAGGGAAGCGTGAGAGAGAAGGGCTGAGGGAGAGCGGTTGAGAGAGAGAGGGGTGAGAGAGGAAGGGTTGGAGAGAGTGAGGGGATGAGAGAGTGAGCTGGGTTGAGAGAGGGGGTAGTGAGAGAGAGGGGGGTTGAGAGAGACAGGGAGTGAGAGAGTAAGGGTTGGAGAGAGTGAGGGGATGAGAGAGTGAGCTGGGTTGAGAGAGTGGGTAGTGAGAGAGAGAGGGGGGTGAGAGAGAGAAGGGGATGAGAGTGACAGGGAGTGAAAGAGAGAGCGGGGTGAGAGAGAGAGGGGGCGAGAGAGAGAGGGAATGGTGTGAGAGAGAGAGGGGTGAGAGAGAGGGTTGAGAGAGAGAGGGTTGAGAGTGGGGGTGAAAGAGTGAGGGTGTCAGAGAGTGAGTGGATGAGAGAGTGATCGGTTGAGAGAGAGGGGTTGAGAGAGAGGGTTGAGGGAGAGAAGGGGGTGAGAGAGAGAGGGGTGAGAGAGAGTGGGGGAGTGTGAGAGAGGGGTTGAGAGAGAGGTTTGAGGGAGAGATGGGGGTGAGATAGAGATGGGGGTGAGAGAGAGAGGGGGTTGAGAGAGAGAGGGGGTGAGAGAGAGGGAGCGGGTGAGTGAGAGAGGGCGATATGAGGGGGTGAGAGGAAGGGGAGAGACAAAGGGGGAGAGACAAAGGGTGAGTGAGAGTAGGTCAGAGAAAGATTGGACGTGAGACAGAGAGGGGTTTATGAGAGAGAGAGGGATTGAGAGAGAGAGGGTGAGAGAAAGGGGTTCAGAGAGAGTGGGGGAGAGTGAGAGAGGGGTTGACAGAGAAGAGTGTAGAGATAGGGGTTGAGAGAGAGAGAGAGGATGAGAGAGAGGGGTTAGAGTAAGGGTGAGAGAGAGGGGTGGGAGACAGAGGGGTGAGTGAGGGAGTGGGGTGAGTGAGAGAGGGCGATGTGAGGGGGGTGAGAGAGAAAGGGGGAGAGACAAAGAGGGAGCGAGTGGGTCAGAGAAAGACTGGAGGTGAGAGAGAGTGGCTGGTAGAAAGGGCAAGGGAGAGAGAGGGGTTGAGAGAAATGGGGTGAGAGTGAGATGGGGTGAGAGAGAGGAGTGAGAAGAGAGAGAGGGGATGAGAGACAGAGAGAGTGTGGGAGAGAGGGAGGGGGCGAGAGAGATAGGGGTAAGAGAGAGAGGGGGTGTGAGAGAGAGTGCTGGTGAGGATATAAGAGAGAGAGAGTTTGGGAAAGAGAGAGAGGAGTGACAGTGTGGTTGAGGGGGTGAGAGAGAGGGGGTGAGAGAGAGAGGTGTGAGAGAGAGATGGGTAAGAGAGAGAGAGAGAGCAAGGGGTGAGAGAGAGGGGGTTTAGAGGGAGAGGGGGTTTGAGAGAGCGATAGAGAGCGGGTGAGAGAGACAGGAGGATGAGGGAGGTGAGAGAGAGGGTGAGAGAGAGGGTGAGAAGAGCGGTTGAGAGACAGGGGGTGAGAGAGAAAGAGTGAGAGACAGAGGGGTGAGAAAGGGAGAGGGCTGAGAAAAGGAGAGAGGGGGAGAAAGGGAGAGAGGAGAGAGAGAGGGCTGAGAATGAGAGAGAGGGGAGAGAAAGAGAAGGTCAGAGAAAGAGTGAATGTGAGGGGGGTGAGAGAGGAGGTGGGAGAGAGAGTAGGAGAGAGAGGGAGTGAGAGAGAGGGATTGAGAGAAAGGGGGAGAGATAGAGAAGGGGTGAGAGAGAAAGGGGGACAGCGAGAGAAAGAGGGATGAGAGAGATGGGACGCGAGAGAGAGAGCGAAAGGGATGAGAGAGGGGGTGAGATAGACAGTGAATGATAGGTTGAGAGAGACAGAGAGAGAGACAGAGAGAGAGAACGAGTGAACAGATGAGAGAGTTAGAGGGGTGTGAGGGAGATGAGGTGAGAGTGGGCGCTAGAGAGAGACAGAGCGAGAGCAAGGTGGAGGGAGGAAGAAAGGGGTCAAAAGAGAGAGAGAAATGGGGTGAACGAGAGAAAGAGGGTGCGAGAGAGGGGGTATACAGAGAGAGAGCGGGGGTGTGAGACAGAGCATGAGAGGGAAGGGGAATGAGAGAGAGAAAAAGGGAGCGAAAGACAGAAAGTAATACAGCGAGAGTGAGGAGGCGATAAGAGAGAGGGCGGGGGAGAGAGAGGGTGTAAAGGGGAGAGAGGTTGGAGACTGAGAAAGCAGGGTGTAGAGAGACGGGGTGAGAGAGAGAGGGGGGGAGAGAGGTAACAAGGTGAGAGAGAAACGGTGAGAGAGAGAGAGAGGCAGTGAGAGAGAAGGGGGTGAGAAAGACAGGGGGTGCAAGAGAGGGTGGGTGAGAGCGGGAGGGGGAAAGAGGGACGGGGTGAGAGAGGGAGGGTGAGAGAGGGGGTGTGAGAGAGAGAGGGGTGAGCGAGAAGGGGGAGAGAAAGGGGGGAGAGAGGGAGGGTGTGAGAGTGAGAGGGTGTGAGAGAAGGACTGGATGAGAGAGAGAAGGCATGAGAGAGAGGGGTGTATGTGTGTGTGAGAGAGAGGTGAGAGAGAGAGAGAGGGTGAGAGAGGAGTGAGAGAGGGGGTGAGAGAGGGGAAGAGGGAGGGGGAGACAAGGTAAGAGAGTTAGAGTGGTGAGAGAAAGAGAGGGGTGACAGAGAGAGGGGTTTGAGAGAGAGAAGGGCTGTAAGGGGGGGGTGAGAGAGGGGAGTGAGAGGGGTTGGTGGATGAGGGGGTGTGTGGGGGATGGGGGTGGGAGAGGGGATGGGAGAGGGTTAAGGAAGCTGGGGGGAAATAGACGAGATATGGTGGTTTTGGAGAGAGTGAAGCATGTGAGCGAGAGCTGGGTGAGAAGGGGTGAGGGGGCTGAGAGAGTGAGAAGTGGGTGAGAGAGAGTGTGGGGATGAGAGAGAGGTTGGTGAGAGATCGGGGTGGAAGAGAGAGCGGGTGTGAAAGAGAGAAGGGGTGAGATCGAGACAGGCTGAGAGAGAGAGAGGGTCGGGGTGTGAGGGAGGGGGGTGAGAGAGGGGAGTTGAGAGAGAGGGGTAAGAGAGAGAGGGGTAAGTGAGAGAGGGGTTAGGAAGAGAAGGGGTGTGAGGGAGATCGGTGTGGAAGAGAGAGCGGGTGAGAAAGAGACGAGGGTGAGAGAGAGACAGGCTGAGAGAGAGAGAGGGGTGAGAGAGAGAGGGTGAGAGAGAGACGGTGAAAGGGAGGTAAGAGAGAGAGGGGGTGAAAGAGAGAGAGGGGCTGAGAGAGAGAGGGCCTGAGAGAGAGAGGAAAGAGAGAGAGGGGTGGGAGAGGAGGAGTGAGAGAGAGAGGGTGAGAGAGAGGTGTGAGAGACAGGGGTGAGAGAGAGAGAGAAGGGTGAGAGAGTGAGAGAGGCTGAAAGGGAGGGCCTGAGAGAGGTGGGATGAGAGAGGCGGTGAGAGAGTAGGGGGGAGGGAGAGAGGTATGAGAGAGAGAGGGTTTGAGAGAGAAGGGGGTGAGAGAGAGGGGTGAGAGAGAGGTGTGAGAGAGAGGGGGGTAAGAGAGAGAAGGCTGAGAGAGAAAGGGTGAGATAGAGGGAGGGTGAGACAGAGAGAAGGAGGTGAGAGAGAGGGTGAGAGGAAGAGATAAGAGATAGGTGGTGAGAGAGAGAGGGCCTGAGAGAGAGGGGGTGAGATAGAGAGAGGGATAAGAAAGACAGGGGTGAGAGAGAGAGAGGATGAGAGAGACAGGCATGAGAGAGAAGGTGTGTGAGAGAGATCAGGGTGGGAGAGACTGAGGAGGGGGTGGCTGATTGAGAGAGGGGACTGAGAGAGGGGTGAGAGAGGGGTGAGAGAGAAGGGTGAAAGAGCGGGTGAGAGAGAGATAGGAGAGAGAGAGGGTAATATAGATAGTGGTGAGAGAGAGAGAGAGGGGTGTGAGAGAGATCGGAGTGGAAGAGAGAGTGGGTGAGAAAGAGAGGACGGTGAGAGAGAGACAGGCAGAGAAAGAGAGGGTGAGAGAGAGGTGAGAGAGAGGTGTGAGAGAGAGGGGGTAAGAGAGTTAGAGGGCTATGAAAGAGAGAGTGTAAGAGAGGGCGAGGGGGTGAGAGAGGGGGGAGAGAGAGGGGATGACAGATAGAGCGGGGTGAGGGAAAGAGGGGATGAGAGAGAGGGAGTGAGAGAGAGAGAGATGTGAGGGGGGTGAGAAAGAGAGGGGTGTGACAGAGGGGGTGAGAGAGAGAAGGGTGAGAGAGAGGGGTGAGAGAGGGGTTGGGAGAGGGTGCGGTGAGAGAGGGGGTGATAGGGAGGGTGAGAGAGAGGGATGAGACAGAGAGGTGTGTGAGATAGAGAGGGTTGAGAGAGAGAGGGGGTGTGACAGAGAGAGGGGTGTAAGAGAGAGAGGGAGCTGAGAGAGAGAGGGGTGTGAGAGAGAGAGGGCCTTAGAGAGGGGGTGAGATAGAATGGGTGAGAGAGGGGGTGAGAGAGTGAGGGGGGTGTGAGAGAGATCGGAGTGGAAGAGAGAGATGGGGAGAACGAGAGAGGGGGCGAAAGAGAAATAGGCAGGGAAAGAGAGGGTGAGAGAGGGAAGATGAGAGAGAGGCGTGAGAGAGAGGGGTGAGAGGGTGAGAGAGAGGGAGGATGAGAAAAATCAGGATGGGGGATAGAGCGGGTGAGAAAGAGAAAAGGGGTGAGTGAGAGTGGGGGAGAGGGGGGAGAGAGAGGGGGTTAGAGAGAGACGTAAGAGAGAAGGGGTTGAAAGAGAGAGGGGTGAGAGAGAGGGGTAAGCGAGAGAGGGGTGAGAGAGCGGGGATGAGAGAGAGGGGGTGTTTGAGAGAGAGAGGGAGAGAGAGAGAGGGTGTGAGGGTGGGTGAAAGACAGGGGGCTGAGAGAGAGGGGGGTGAGAGAGAATGAGAGTGGTGAGGGGGGTAGGAGAGTGAGCGGGCTAAGAAAGAGAGCGTGTGAGAGAGAGTGAGGGGTGAGAGAGAGGGGAGAGAGAGGATGACTGATAGAGCGGGGTGAGGGAGAGAGGGGGTGAGACAGAGCGGGGTGAGAGAGAGATAGAGATGTGAGGGGGGGTGAGAAAGAGAGGGGTTATGACAGAGGGGGTGAGAGAGAGGGATGAGACAGAGAGGTGTGAGAGACAGAGGGGTGAGAGAGAGAGGGGTTGTGACAGAGAGCGGGGTGTAAGAGAGAGAGGGAGCTGAGAGAGAGGGGTGAGAGAGAGAGACGGCCTGAGAGAGGGGGCGAGAGAGAATGGGTGAGAGAGACAGGGTGAGAGAGAGAGGTGTGAGAGAGAGGGGGTGAGAGAGTGAGGGGTGAGGGAGAGAGAGGGGTGAGGGAGTGAGAGGGGCTGATAGAGAGGGCCTGAGGGAGGGGTGAGAGAGAGAGGGGTAAGAGAGTGAGGGGTGAGAGAGAGGGGTTGTGAGAGAGATCGGAGAGAAGAGAGAGCTGGGGAGAAAGAGAGAGGGGGCGAAAGAGAAATAGGCAGAGAAAGAGAGGGTGAGAGAGAGAAGATGAGAGAGAGGCGTGAGAGAGAGGGGTGAGAGAGAGGGGATAAGAGAGAGAGAAGTGAAAGAGAGAGAAGGGTGAGAGGGAGGATGAGAAAGATCAGGGTGGGGGAATAGAGCAGGTGAGAAAGAGAAAGGGGTGAGTGAGAGTGGGGGAGAGAGAGGGGGTGAGAGAGAGAGTTAAGAGAGAAGGGGTTGAAAGAGTGGGAGGGTGTAAGAGAGTGAGCGGTCTAAGAAAGAGAGGGTGTGAGAGAGAGTGAGGGGTGAGAGAGAGGGGAGAGAGAGGATGACAGATAGAGAGGGGTGAGAGAGAGAGGGGGTGAGAGAGAGAGGTGTGAGAGGGAGAGAGGGGTGAGAGAGAGGGCATGAGAGAGAAAGAGGGGTGAGAGAGAGAGGTGTGAGAGGGAGAGAGGGGTGAGAGAGAGGGCATGAGAGAGAAAGAGGGGTGAGAAAGGGTTGTGAGAGAGATGGGTAAAAGAGAGGGGGTGTGACAGAGAGGTGTGAGAGAGAGAGAGTGGAGGGAGAGAGTGGGGTGAGAGAGAGAGGTGTGAGAGAGGGGGATGAGAGAGGCGGTGAGAGAGAAGGGGTGAAAGAGAGAGGTATGAGAGAGAGAGGCTGTGAGAGAGGGGGGGTGAGAGAGGGTGAGAGATAGGTACGTGAGAGAGAGGGTTAAAGAGAGAGAGAGGGGGAGAGAGAAAGGGTGAGAGAGGTGTGTGAGAGAAATAGGGTGAGAGAGAGAGATGGGTGTGAGAGAGAGAGGGAGGTGAGAGAGAGACGTGTGAGAGAGAGGGGGTGAGAGAGTGAGAGGGGCTGAAAGAGAGGCCAGAGAGAGGGGTGAGAGAGAAGGGGTGAGAGAGAGAGGTATGAGACAGAGAGGGTGTGATAGAGAGAGGGTTGTGAGAGTGAGAGGGGTGTGAGAGAGAGGGTGTGTGAGAAAGAGGGGGTGAGAGAGAGAGGGGTGATAGACGGGGCAGTGAGAGAGGGGGTGAGAGAGGGAGTGAGAGAGAGAGGTGTGCGAGAGAAGTGTGAGAGAGAGGGGGTAATAGAGAAAGGGGTGAGAGAGAGGGGTGCGAGAGTGAGAGGGGCTGAAAGAGAGGGCCTGAGAGAGGGGTGAATGAGAGGGGTAAGAGAGAAGGGGTGAGAGAGAGATATGAGAGAGAGAGGGTGTGAGGGGGGGGTGAGAGAGAGTGAGGGTGAGAGAGAGGTGTGAGAGAGAGAGGGGTAAGAGAGTGGGGCGTGAGAGAGAGGGTGAGAGAGAGGTGTGTGAGAGAGAGAGGGAGGTGTAAGAGAGAGGGGCTGAAAGAGTGGGCCTGAGAGAGAGGGGGTGAGAGAGAGAGGGTGAGACAGAGAGGGGTTGGAGAGAGAGAGGCTGAGAGAGAGGTGTGTGTGTGAGAGAGAGGGTAAGAGAGAGAGGTTTGAGTGAGAGAGGGTGAGAGAGAGAGGGTGAGAGAGAGAGAGAAGGGTGAGATAGAGAAGGGTGTGTGAGAGAGAGAGAGGGGTTGAGAGAGAGGGTGAGAGAGAGGTTTGTGAGAGAGAGGGAGGTGTGAGAGAGAGAGGGCTGAAAGAGAGGGCCTGAGAGAGAGGGTGAGAGAGAGGTGTGAGAGAGAGGGAGTGAGAGAGAGAGGGATGAGAGAGTGCGAGGGGCTGAAAGAGAGGGCCTGAGAGAGGGGTGAGAGAGAGGGGTGAGAGAGAAGGGGTGAGAGAGAGAGAGGTTGAGAGAGAGCTGTGTGAGAGAGAGAGGGTAAGAGAGAGGGGGTGAGAGAGAGGGGGGTAAGAGAGAGTGTTGAGAGAGAGAGGGTGAGAGAGAGAGGAGTGTGAGAGAGACAGGGGTTTGAGACAGAGGTGTGTGAGAGAGAGGGGGTGTGAGAGAGCAAGGGGCTGAAAGAGAGGGGGTGAGAGAGAGAGGTGAGAGAGAGAGAGGGGTGAAAGTGCGAGACGGGTGAGAGAGAGAGAGGGGTGAGAGAGGGGGGTGTGTGACAGAGAGGGATGTAAGAGAGAGGGGCGAGTGAGAGAGAACGGGTGTGGGAGAGAGAAGGGTGTAAGAGAGAGAGGGGGTGAGAGAGAGGGTGAAAGAGAGGTGTGTGAGAGAGGGAGGTGTGAGAGAGAGAGGGGCTGAAAGAGAGGGCCTGAGAGAGAGGGGATGAGAGAGGAGGTGAGAGAGAAGTGGTTAGAGGGAGAGGGTGAGAGAGAGGGGTTAGAGAGAGAGGGGGGTAGGAGAGAAAGAGTGTGAGAGAAAGAGAAAGGTGCGAGAGAGAGGTGTGTGAGAGAGTGAGGGTAAGAGAGAGAGGGTAAGAGAGAGAGGGTTGAGAGAGACAGAGAATGATAGAGAAAGAGGAGTGTGAGAGAGACAGGGGGTTGAGAGAGAGTTGTGTGAGAGAGAGGGGGTGTGAGAGCGCGAGGGCCTGAGAGAGAGGGATGAGAGAGAGAAGGTGAGAGGGGTGGGTGAGATTGAGAGATGGGTGAGAGAGAGAGGGGTGAGAGAGAGGGGTTGTGAGAGAGAGAGGGGTGTAAGAGAGAGAGGGGAGTGAGAGAGAGAGGGGTAGTAGAGAGGGGCGAGAGAGAGAGAGGGCCTGAGAGAGGGGGTGAGAGAGAGAGAGGCGTGAGAGAGTGCGAGGGCCTGAAAGAGAGGGCCTGAGAGAGGGTGAGAGAGAATGAGTGAGAGAGAGGGTGAGAGAGAGAAGGTGAGACAGAGAGGGGTGAGAGAGAGAAAGTGAGACAGGGAGGGATGAGAGAGGGATGAGAGAGTGAGGGAGGGGTGAGAGAGAGAGGGGCTCTGAGAGAGATCAGGGTGGGAGAGACTGGGGTGAGAGAGGGGATGAGAGAGAGAGAGGTGTGTGAAAGAGAGGGTGAGAGAAAAGAGCCTGAGAGAGAGAGAGACAGGTGAGAGAGAGAAGGGTGAGAGAAAGAGGGGCGGTGTGTTAGAGAGCGGGTGTGAAAGAGATTGGGGTGGCAGAGAGAAAGGGTGAGAAAGAGACGGGGGTGAGAGAGAGAGAGAGAGAGAGACAGGCTGAGTTAGAGAGACAGGGGTGAGAGAGAGAGGGTGAGAGGGAGGTAAGAGAGAGAGAGGGGTGAAAGAGAGAGAGGGGGTGAGAGAGAGACAGGTGTGAGAGTGAGGGGGTTAGATAGAGAGAGGGGAAAGAGAGAGAGGGGTGTGAGAGCGATCAGGGTGGGAGAGACTTGGGAGAGAGAGAGGGGGGCTGAGAGAGAGAGGGCTGAGAAGGGGTGAGAGAGATGTGTGTGTGAGATAGAGGGGTAAGATAGAGAGGGATGAGAGAGAGCGGGGTGAGAGAGAGGGGGGTAAGATAGAGAGGGGTGAGAGAGAGAGGGGTGAGAGAGAGAGGGTGAGAGAGAGAAGCGGTGTGAGAGAGAGGCGTAAGAGAGAGAGGGGTTAGAGAGAGAGGGGGTGACAGAGAGGGTAAGAGAGAGAGGTGTGAGACAGAGAGGGGGAAGAGAGATAGGAGTGAGAGAGAGAGGATGAGAGAGAGAGGATGAAAGAGAGAGGGGTGTGAGATAGATGAGCTGAAAGAGAGGGCCTGAGAGAGAGGGGGTGAGAGAGGGGGGGTGAGAGAGAAGGGGTGAGAGAGAGAGAGAGAGGGTGAGAGAGAGGGTGGTGAGAGAGAGGGTGAGTGAGAGAGGTGTGTGTGAGAGAGGGGGAAGATAGAGACGAGTGAGAGAGAAGATGAGAGAGAGAGATGTGAGAGAGATGGGCTGAAAGAGAGGGCCTGAGAGAGGGGGGGTGAGAGAGGGGGTGAGAGAAAGAGAGGTGAGAGAAAGAGTGGGGTAAGAAATGGAGGGGTAGGAGAGAGGGAGGGTGAGAGAGGGGGTGAGAGAGACGTGTGTGAGAGAGGGGTAAGAGAGAGAAGGTTGAGAGAGAGAGGGTTGAGAGCGAGAGGGTGAGAGACAGAGAGGGGTTGAGAGAGACGGGGGTTGAGAGAGAGGTGTGTGAGAGAGCGAGGGACTGAAAGTGAGGGCCTGAGAGAGAGGGGGTGGGTGAGAATAGGTGAGAAGAGAGGGTGTGAAAGAGAGGTGAGAGAGAGAGGGGTAAGAGAGAGAGGGGTAGGAGAGAGAGAGGGCGAGAGAGAGAGAGGGGATGTGAGAGAGAGGAGTGTCAGATTAGAGAGGATGAGAGAAAGGGTGAGAGAGAGAGAGGGGGGTGAGAGTGTGAGAGAGAGGGGATGAGAGAGAGAGGGTGAGAGAGAGAGGTGTGTGAGAGAGAGAGGTGTAGGAGAGAGGGGTAAGAAAGAGAGGGATGAGAGAGAGAGGGGTGATAGAGAGAGAGGGTGAGAGAGAAAGGGTGTGTGAGAGAGATTGGAGTGGAACAGAGAGCGGGTGAGAAAGAGAGAGGTGGTGAGAGAGAGACTGGCAGAGAAAGAGAGGGTGATAGAAGGTGAGAGAGAGGGTAAGAGAGAGAGTGGAAAGAGAGAGAAGGGTGAGAGGGTGAGAGAGAGAGAGAATGAAAAAGATCGGGGTGGGCGAGAGCGCGGGTGAGAAAGAGAATGGGGGTGAGTGAGAGTGGGGGAGAGGAATCTGGAAGAGTAGTGTGGGAGAGAGAGGGGGTGAGAGAGAAGGGTGTGTGTGTGAGCGAGAGAGACGTGTAAGAGAGAGCAGGGTAAGAGTGGGAGAGGGGTGAGACAGAGAGAGAGGGGTGAGAGAGAGAGGGTGAGAGAGAGAGAGGGTGAGAGAGAGAAGTGTGAGAGAGAGGGGGTGAGAGAGAGAAAGTTGAGAGAGGGGGAGAGAGTGCGAGGGGTGGAAAGAGGGTATGAGAGCGGGTGTGAGAGAAGCGGTGAGAGAGGGGGGTGAGAGAGAGAGGGTGAGAGAGAGGTGGGTGAGAGAGAGGTGTGTGCGAGAGAGAGAGAGGGTAAGAGAGAGGGGTAAGAGAGAGGGGTGAGAGAGAGAGAGGGTGAGATAGAGAAGCGGTGTGAGAGAGAGGGGTAAGAGAGAGGGGTGAGAGAGAGAGGGGGGTGAGAGAAAGCGTGAGATAGAGAGGTGTGTGAGAGAGGGGGGAAAGAGAGAGAGGGGTGAGAGAGTGGGGATGTGAGAGAGAGACGGGTATGAGAAAGACGGGGTTGAGAGAGAGATGTGTGAGAGATGGGTGTGTGAGAGAGAGAGGAGCTGAAAGAGAGGGCCTGAGAGGGAGGGGGTGAGAGAGGGGGTGAGAGAGAAGGGGTGAGAGAGAGGGTGAGAGAAAGAGAGGTGAGAGAGCGAGGGTGAGAGAGAGAGAGGGGTGAGAGTGAGAGAGGGACAGGGAGAGAGAGAAGCGGTGTAAGAGAGAGAGGGGTAAGAGAGAGAGAGGAGTGAGAAAGAGAGGGCCTGAGAGAGAGGGTGAGAGAGAGAGGGATGAGAGAGAGAGGGATAAGAGAGTGAGGGAGGGGTGAGAGAGAGAGGGGCTCTGAGAGAGATCAGGGTGGGAGAGACTGGGGTGAGGGAGGGGATGTGAGAGAGAGAGAGGGGCTGCGAAAGAGAGGGTGAGAGAGAAGGGGTGAGAGAGAGATTTTGAGAGAGAAGGGGGTGTGTGTGAGAGAGAGAGACGGGTAAGAGAGAGAGGGGTGAGTTAGAGAGCGGGTGTGAGAGAGATCGGGGTGGAAGAGAGAGTGGGTGTGAAAGAGACAGGGAGTGAGAGAGAGAGACAGGCTGAGAGTGAGGGTGAAAGAAAGGGGGTGAGAGAGAAGGGGTGAGAGAGAGGGGGTGAGAGAGAAGGGGTGAGAGAGAGGGGGTGAGAGAGAAGGGGTGAGAGAGAAGGGGTGAGAGAGAGGGGGTGAGAGAGAAGGGGTGAGAGAGAAGGGGTGAGAAAGAGGGGGTGAGAGAGATGGGTAAGAAAGAGAGCGAGTGGTGAGGGAGAGAGAGGGGTGTGTGAGAGAGAGAGGGTGAGAAAGAGACAGGGGGTGACAGAGAGACAGGCTGAGAGAGAGAGGGGGTGAGAGAGAGAATGCATGAGAGAGAGGGTGAGAGAGAGGTGTGTGAGAGAGAGAGGGTGAGGGAGAGCAGGGCTCTGAGAGAGATCTGGGTGGGAGAGATTGTGGAGAGAGAGAGAGGGGCTGAGAGAGAGAGAGAGGGGGGGCTGCGACAGAAGGGGTGAGAGAGAAGGCGTGAGAGAGAAATGCTGAGAGAGAGAGAGAGGTGAGAGAGGGAGAGGTGAGAGAGAGTGGGGAAAGGGAGAGAAGGGTGACAGAGGGGGTGAGAGAGGGGGTAAGAGAGTGTGAGTGGAAGGAGAGTGAGGGATGAGAGGTTGATAGCGAGAGGGGGGATGAGAGAGATCGGGGTGGGAGAGAGTGCGGGTGAGAAAGAAGAGAGGGGGTGAGAGAGAATGGGGGAGTGAGAGTGGGGGAGAGAGTGGGCAGAGAGTGGGGAGAGGGGGAGGGGGGAGGGGGAGAGAAAGGGGTGAGAGAGACCGGAGAGTGGGGAGAGAGGGGTGGGGAAGGTGATGAGAAAGGGGGAGAGAGGTGTGTGAGAGAGTTATGAGAGAGAGAGGGAGAGAGACAGGGGAGAGAGTTGGAGAGAAATGGGGTGAGAGAGAGGCGGGAGAGAGAGGGGGAGAGAGAAAGGGGAGGGAAGGGGGATGGAGTGGGGTGAGAGAGGGGGAGAGAGCGAAAGAGAGAGAGGAAAGAGAGGGGGAGAGAGAGGGGAGGGATGTTGAGAGCAAGGGGATGAGAGAAAGGGGGTGAGAGAGGGGGGAGAGAGAGGAGGGAGAGAGAGGAGGGAGAGAAAGGGGAGAGGGTGGGGGGGAATGAGAGCGAGGGGGTGAGAGAAAGGGGGTGGGGGCAGAGAAGTGGAGAGGGGAGAGAGGGGGTGGGGAGAGAAAGGGAGAGAGGGGTGAGTGAGAGAGGTCGAGTGAGAGAGGGGGAAGAGAGCACAAAAGGGGCAGAGAGAGATGGGAAGAGAGTGAGAGGTGGGGAGAGATAGAGGGTGAGAGAAAGATAGGCTGAGAGTGAGAGGTGGTGAGAGAGAGGGGTGAGAGAGAGGGGCGAGCGAGCGAGAGAGAGGAGGCAAGGGGGGGCAAGAGAGAGAGAGGTGCAAATGAGCGGGAGGGAGGGGACGGAAATGAGACAGAGAGTCTGAGAGCGAGAGAGCGCACGAGAAGGGGACGAGAGAGAAAGAGCGAGAGTGAGAGAGAGAGAAAGATGGATAGCGAGGAGGCAGAGCGCGATAGGGAGAGATAGAGGGCGATCCAGTGACAGAGGGATGAGAGAGAGAGGGACGCGAGGGAGAGAGAAGTCGGGCGAGAGAGAGAGTTTGGGTGGAGAGTGAGTGAGGGGGTGAGAGAGAAAGAGAGGGTGAGAAAGAGAGAATTAGAGTGAGGGGGTGAGAGAGGGAGAAAGAGAGAGAGTCAGAGAGAGATATCTCAGGGAGGACCAGTACAGCAGAGGTGAAAACAGGTCCCTCACAAGATGATGTGAATGAAGCCTAGAATGTTTCTGTTCCTTACCCAGCTCTGTGTCTATGTCCTGTCTTCCAGGTCTGAACACAGAAGTACTGTGAGTGATCTTACCAGCTGCTGGATTTACTGAAGACTCCAGAGCTCCCTCTTCATGTCTCTCTGACCGACCAACCGTCTTTGATGTGGTTATGGACGAGACAAGAGTTACGAATTCGGCTGAGACAGGAACATCCTGATGACCGACAGGAGACAGAGAAACAGACAGAATTGGAAATTAGACTGATGCAGTGAGGGTTACACATGGAGAATGGCACTGAGTCCCACAGAGATCTGGAAAATCCCAGTCTCCATCCCTGGCCTGTGCTGCTGTGTCTCTCTGGAATGGGGAATTCCATTGGCTCAGGATCTGGAGTAGCTGCAAGTGTGAGAGATGCTGACAGAGGCAGCACTTAGACCCACACACTGAGGGATACCTCATGGAGAGAGACTGAGTGATATCACCAGAGTGCAGGAAGGTATCAGGATCATACAATGGTCATGATGAAAGGGGTTTGATTCATGGTGCACGGGGATCAGTACTCAGTGACTGGTGAGCTACGAGTGGGACAGGTGATGGCCTCGTGCTATTCTCACCCGACTGTTCATCCAGATGTTAATGCCGGTGTCCAGTATAACCCATCTAACTGCTTAATATCCTTTTAGGAAGGAAATCTATTATAGACAGCGGGTCTGGCCTACAAATGATCCAGACCCAGAGCGATGGAGTTGACTCTAAACTGCTCTCTATAATCATCCAGCAAGGCACTCAGCTCAAGGGCAGCTCAGGGTGGGCATGCGATGCTGGCCAGCTAGAGACAGAAACATCCCATGAGTGAATTAAACACAACACCGCTGGGAGCAGTGTCCTGGTCAACCATGTCGGTAGGCTTATGGACAGGGCTTTAAACTGACAGAGAGGATGCAGGGCCAGGGTTCAGGTGAAAGGAGCTTTCCAAATCCAAAGAGAAAAGGCAATGTAGCTGAAGGCAAGCAGAAAGAAACAGGAAGAGACAGAGTTTAACTGAAACTGGACATCAGTGAATTGGACTGTGACAAGAAATTGTGGAAAGAGTCCATCGTAATGTTCTTTTTTGGAATGGACAAAGTCACTGCAATAAGGTGGATGGACTGTGGCACAGAGATAAATGAGATTTAGTGGTGACAGGGTGAACAAAAGGTGGAACATGAACATTTTATTGTACACCTCCTTGAGGGATGTCAGGGAGTGCAGGATGGGTAACCCTGACAGTAATGGGTAACAAAGGCATTACAGAGAAAGCATTTGGCCTCAGATGATGAAGCTGAATCAGTCTTAATGCAGATTCTGGGTAACGTGTGTCAAAAACACAAGCAGGAGGACAGTTTAGAGGCTGCCTAACAGCATTTCATTGCTCAGCCCTGTTACACATTCCAATGGATTCCTGTGTAATACAAAGGCACTGTGATAATTCTGGGAGACTTCAGTCTTTGTCCAATCTGGGACAGTCACATCGGCAAAAGTGATGTTCTCCGAACTCCTCTTTGAATGTTTCTGTCAGTGTTTCTTTTAATAACACGTTGTGCAAACGGCCAGGGAGGTGACTATCTCAGATCGACCGTTGGGTGATGACGCTGAGGGAAGGAGTAATGTCCCACTGAGATATCCTCTGGGAAATTGCAGTGTGGTGGAATTCAGCGAGATGATGGATTTTTAAAGTGAACATAAAGCACACCCTACAATCACAACCAAAGCCATTGACATGTGTTTGAGAGGAGAACTGACCAAGGTAAACAGGGGAAACAGTGAAGTGTGTGGCTGGTAATGGACAGTGGAAAACATTTACAGTCATAGAGATGTACAGCACAGAAGCAGACTCTTCAGTCCATCTCGTTCACGCTGCCCACATACGCTAACATAATTTTGTCTCACTTGCCACCACTTGGCCCAAATTCCCCTCAACCCTTCCTGTTCGTGTACCCATCCAGATGCATTTTAAATGCAGGAATTGTACCAGTCTCCACCACTTCATCTAGAAGGTCATTCCATACACGCAACACCCTCCATATCAAAACGTTGTCCCTTACGTTCCTTTTATATCTTTCCCCACTCATCCTGAACCTCGGCCCTCCAGTTCTGGACTACCCCACCCCAGGGAAAAGACCTTGTCTGTTAAACCTAACCATGCCTCTCATGGCTTTATAAACCTCCATATAGGTTACCTCTCGGCCTCAGACATTCCAGGAAAAACATCCCCAGCCCATTTAACCTCTCCCTTTCGCTCAAATCCTCCAATCCTGTCAGCATCTTTGCAAATCTTTTCTGAACCCTTTCAATTTACACAACATCATTCCGATAGGGAGGAGACAAGAATTGCATGCAATATTCCAAAACTGGCTTATCCAATGTCCTGTACAGCCACAACATGACCTCCTAACTCCTCTAGTCAATGCACTGATCAGTAAACACAAGCATACCAAACACCTTCTTCACTATCCAATCGACCCACAATTCTCGTTTCAAGGAACAATGAACCTGCACTCCAAGGTCTCTTTGTTCAGAAACACTCCCTGGGACCTTAACATTCAGTGTATCAGTCCTGCAAGAGTTGCTTTCCCAAAATGCAGCACCTCCCATTTATCTAAATTAAACTCCATCTCCCACCCCTCAGCCCATTGGCCCATCAGTTCACCATCCCATTGTAATGTGAAGTAACATTCTTCACTGTCCACTATACCTCCAATTTTGGTGTCATCTGCAAACTTACTAACTATACCTGCTGTGTTCACATTCAAATCATTTATATCATTAATGGAAAGTAGTGGACACAGCACCGATCCTTGTGGCACTCCACTGGTCACAGGTCTCCAGTCTGGAAAAAACACCCTCCACAACCACCCTCTGACTTCTACCTTCGTGCCAGTTCTGTCTCCAAATGGCTGGTTTTCCCTGTATTCCATCAGATCTATCCTTGCTCTCCAATCTCCCATGTGGAAACATTTCGAACACCTTACTGAAGTCCATATCACTCATATCCACCGCGCTGCCCTCATCAATCCTTTTGTTACTTCTTCAAAAAACTCAATATCTTGAGCCATGATTTCCCACGTACAAAGCAATGCTGACTATCCCCAATTAGACATTGCCTTTCTAAACACATGTAATTCCTGTCCCTCATGTATCCGTCTTTCAACGTGCCCACGACTGATGTCAGGTGAACCAGTCTGTAGTTCCCTGGCTTGTCCTTACCAGCCTTCCTAAACAGTGATACCAAGTTAGCTTCACCTGCAGTCTTCTGGTACCTCACCTGTGTCTATCGATGATACAAATATTTCAACACGGGGCCCAGCAATCACTTCGCTAGCTTCCCACAGAGATCGAGAGTACACCTGATAAGGTCCTGCGGATTTATCCACCTTTAACCATTTCAAGACATCCAGCACTTCCTCCTCAGTAATGTGGACATTTTCCAAGAAGACATCATTTATTTCCCAATGCTATTTCCCAAACCATCATTCTATTCGATATCTTCCATGTCCTTCTCCGCAGGAAATGTTTGTTCATTTTCTCCCCCATCTCCTGCAGCTCCACGTGCAGGCTGCCATGATGTTTCAGGGCTCTATACTCTCCCCAGTGACCCTTTTGTCCTTTATGGATTTATAAATACATTTTGGATTCTCGTTAAAATATTTGCCAAACAATATCATGTCCCCTTTTTTCCCTCCTGATTTCCCTCTATCCCTACCCAACACTGCACTCACCCACTCCCTGACTGATCCCTACCCAACACTGCATTCCCCCCTCCCTGACTGATCCCAACCCAACACTGGACTCACCCCCTCCCTGACTGATCCCTATACAACACTGCAATCTCCCCCTCCCTGACTGATCCCTACCCAACACTGCAATCTCCCCTTCCCTGACTGATCCCTACCCAACACTGCAATTTCCCCCTCCCTGACTGATCCCTACCCAACACTGCACTCACCCCCTCCCTGACTGATCCCTACCCAACACTGCAATATCCCCCTCCCTGACTGATCCCTACCCAACACTGCAATTTCCCCCTCCCTGACTGATCCCTACCCAACACTGCACTCACCCCCTCCCTGACTGATCCCTACCCAACACTGCAATATCCCCCTCCCTGACTGATCCCTACCCAACACTGCAATCTCCCCCTCCCTGACTGATCCCTACCCAACACTGCAATCTCCCCCTCCCTGACTGATCCCTACCCAACACTGCAATATCCCCCTCCCTGACTGATCCCTATACAACACTGCAATCTCCGCCTCCCTGACTGATCCCTATACAACACTGCAATCTCCGCCTCCCTGACTGATCCCTACACAACACTGTAATCTCCCCCTCCCTGACTGATCCCTACACAACACTGCAATACCCCCTCCCTGACTGATCCCAACCCAACACTGAAATCTCCCCCTCCCTGACTGATCCCTACACAACACGGCACTCACCCCCTCCCTGACTGATCCCTACCCAACACTGTAATCTCCCCCTCCCTGACTGATCCATACCCAACACTGCACTTACCCCCTCACTGACTGATCCCTACACAACACTGCAATCTCCCCCTCCCTTACAGATCCCTACACAACACTGCACTCACACCCTCCCTGACTGGTCCCTACCCAACACTGCAATCAACCCCTTCCTGACTGATCCCTACCAAAAACTGTAATCTCTCCCTCCCTGACTGATCCCTACCCATCACTGCAATCTCCCCCTTCCTTAGTGATACCTTCACAACTCGGCACTCAACACTTCCCCCCCCCCCACCCCAGAAGGTTAGATCGCATGGAATCCTGGGGGCATTGGCAAACTGGATACACAATTGACTTGATGGTAGGAAGCAGAGTGTAACAGTCAGACTGGAGGCCTGTGACTAGTGGTTTGCCTCAGCGGTCAGAGAATCATCGAATCCCTCCTCTGTGGAAACAGGCCCTTCGACCCAACAAGTCGACTGGCCCTCTGAAGATTATTCCACCCAAACCCATTCCCCTACCCTGTTACTCTACATTTACCCCTGACTAATGCAACTTACTTACTCATCCATGAACACTATAGGCAATTGAGCATGGCCAATTTACCTGACCTGCATATCTTCGGACTGTGGGAGGAAATCGGAGCACCCAGAGGAAACCCACTCAGACATGTGGAGACCGTACAAACTCAGTTGGTGTGGCTTGGTGCCTCAGTGGTTGGCACTGCTGCATCACAGCGTCAGGGACCCGGATTCGACCCCAGCCTCAAGTGACTGTCTGTGTGGAGTTGACACATTCTCCCTGTGTCTGCGTGGGTTTCCTTTGGGTGCTCCAGTTTCCTCCCACAATCCAAAAATGTGCAGGTCAGATGAATTGGCCAGGCTAAATTGCCCATAGTGCTGGGTGCATTCGTCAAGGGTAAATATTGGGCAGGAAGAATGGCTCTGGGTGGGTTACTCTTCAGCAGGTCGGTGTGGACTTGTTGTGCCAAATGGCCTGTTTCCATACTGTAGGAAATCTAACCCTAACAGGATCTAACCCACACAGACCATCCTGTGAGGTTGGAATTGAACCCAGATCCACGGTGCTGTGAGGCAGCAGTTCTAAGCACTGAGCCACTGTGCCACTGAGCTGGTCAGTGCTAGGCCCATTGCTGTTTGATATCTATATCAATGATTTGGATGAGGATGTTTAAGGCATGATTAGAAAGTTTTCAGATTACACAAAAATAAGTGAGGAATGTTCTTAGCAATTGCAACAGGGCCTTGATCAGCTGGGGAATTGGGCTGAGAAATGGCAAATGGAGTTTAATACAGACAAGGGCCAGATCTTGCATTTTGGAAAGTCACATCAAGACTGGGGTTTCATGGGGAATGGTAGGGCCTGAAGGAGTGCAGTGGGACAGAGGGACCTTGGATTCCAGGAGCACGGCTCTCTGAACTCAGGGAGACAGGGCAGTGAAGAAGGCTTTTGGCACAATGAGCCCTTCGCCAGTCAGGGCATGGAATATCGAAGTTGGGAAGTTCTGTTGTAGTTGTGCAGGATGTTAGTGAGGCCGCACTTGGAATATTGTGCTCAGTTTTATCCAGCTTGCGATAGGAAGGATGTTATTAAACTGCAAAAGGTACACAAGGATGTTGCCAGAACTCAACTCGACAAATATAGAGAGAGTTTGGACAAGCAAGGACATTTTCTTTCATGTGTAGGAGACTGAGGGGGTGTCCTTTTAGAGGTGTTTAAGATCATGGGAGGCATGGATAGGGTGAATGCACTCAGTCTTTATCCAAGGCTTGGTGAATCAAGGATGAAAGGGCATCAGTTTAAGGTGAAAGGGGAAGATTAAAAGGGAACCTGACGGACAATGTTTTTACCCAGACTGTGGTACACTTACAGAATGAACTACCAGTGCAAGTGGTCAAGGAGGATACATTTAATAACATTTAAAAGGCACTTGGACAAATACATGGAGAGGAATGTATTGGAAGGATATGGGCCAAGTGCAAGGAAACGGGGTTAGTGTGGATGGACCAGTTTGGGCCAAAGAGCCTGTATCTATGCTGTAGAACTCTATGACTCTATGAACATACCCAGGTGTCCCATAATACAGAAGCAGCCAAAGCAACACGAACACGAGCCGGTACAATTGTGAAACAGTCCTGCAGAATTTGGCAGGAAGCCAGCCTGGCCGTGCAGTGAAGGATTCCTGGTACAGGAGCTGTGGTGAGATGCCCAAAGAGAACTGGGGAAGGCAGCTGGAAAGCTCACTCCACTGCCGATAGCCTGGAGGAACCCCGGCTGGGATAAGGCAGCTGGGATCCGGTCACTCCAGGGAAACCGACAGGCTGTGACCGAGCTTGGTCTCCGATACAATGAGCAGGACAGAAGGTTGCAGGAAAATCTCACCCACATGGGACCACTCCAGTTCCAATTGGGAAGAGCCCAATCCAGTGAAAGGAGGGTCTCTGGGGATGGGGAGGCAGCCTCAGGTTACATTGACAATCTGGAAGGACAGTGTATGAGCTCCAAGCAGCTGCATGGGTCCTGTACACCTGCAACACTGAGCAACACACATCAGGCCCGAGTAGGGGGTGCCAGGAGCAAATACAATCCCTAGGGAACTAGGACTCCTCCCAGAGTGGGATAATGTGTGCCTTTGGTATTCTACCTCCCCAGGGAGATAATGACAGGCTCCACACTGACACATCCACACCCGCTCACAGATGGGGACTCCCACTGCCTGTCTCTCAGGTAACTGCACCTTTTGCCCATAGCCCTGACCCACAGCTGAACTCAGATTCCTTGAATCCTGTGGTTACCCAGTTTCAGGCAGGTTATGGTCTCACTCCGTACACAAAAGTCATTCCAGGCACCCAGCTGGTGGGCAGCACCAAAAAGATCCCGTCTCTGTCACAGATACATGTTTGGATGAGATTGACTGACAGTCTGTCATACACAGAGTGGACGCTGAGGAGCAAACCAAATGAATCACCATGTGCCTTAGTCCAGCAGGCCATTCAGCCCTCCCTGAGGGCCAACAGCTAGGGAGGGGCATCCATGATGAGATGAAGGCAGTAGTCCTCACTGCTCGAGGGCAGGATAAGACATATCCTGCAGATGCGCTACATAAATGCAGAACAACAACCAAAGGAATGCCCCTCCCCTCCCCCCGTCAGCTTCACCCGGAGACTCTGGGCCCAGTTTGTCTGGATTTTTGTGGATATGACTGCATCTCTCTTAGTGATGAGAAACTGGGCCCGACCCTTTGTCTCCCATGTCTCAGAAAGGAGGAGGGACACCTGGGATTCGACCCCTCAATCGCACACGTAATGAGGCTTGGGCTCTCTGCTAATTAATTGCTGAATACGAAATAGACTTTAGGGATTTCCACATTGTGTTACAGGAGCACAGGGATCAGAAGTGATTGGTAGGGTTTCACGAGAATGGATGCATGGTAGTAGGATACCAAGCACCCTGCCTGGACTAGGGGTCATTTTCGGACAGCGATATCCCAGGAAGCCCACCAGGGAGAATTCCGCAGAAACAAAATTAAAAACGGGCTGTGACCAGGAGGGAAGGCTCCTCCCCCAGCTGGTCCCACACATACCAGGCTCTCACAATGGAATCGGCATTAAACTCACAGGGAATTCCTTGTTCACGAATATTTATCACAAACTGGCACTAATCATAATTAATGTATCAGGGATACAGTAATCAGACTGGTGTCCTTCCCCATTAAAATAATCATGTTCCCAACTGACCCACAGGATAATGGGACAATGGACAGGGAAATTTGAGGGAAAACACAGAACCCAGAAAAGTAATTAACAGATAAATGAAAAGGGAACTCCTTAATGATTGAGCCACAGTATACGAGTCCATCCCCAGGGCGGGAGTGTTACCGGTCAGTACGTTGACTTGGCTAATTTGGAGAATAAACTCAGTATCCTGACCCAACAACTCTCTCATGAGCCTGAGAAAGACTGAATACAGAAAGCCCAGAGGATACCATGGGACAACTCGTGGAGAATCAGGCGAACCATCACTTCTTGACCAAACTGGAGGGTCACACCAACACGATTAACCAGATCATCCACGTCCCAATCAGAAATTATGGTGAGCAGTAAAACCACACCCTGTGCAGAATCTATGGTAACGGGATGATGAAACAGCTGAGGGAGGAGCTCAGACAGGCCAGCCAAGGGAAAGTCCCATCCCGGGTTAGTGACAAACAGCATTAATATTTGTTCCAGGAGAACACCCACACCAAGGTCTCTCACTGTCAGTGACAGCAGCTCACCAAGGGCTGGGTTAATAACAGCTATAAGGACACTCTCGGTGGGACACCTGGGCTTGGTATGAGGGATTCCACTTAACCCAAGTGACCAAAGTTAGGATGAAGTCCAAATTATCGGAGTTGCATAAAAAATGTATTTGGAAGGGCTACCATGATTACCTCCCACTTACTGTGGAGATAGAGGGAACATTGCCAGGGACCATACTTACGTAAATGGGAAGGAACAGGTCATACCATGACATTCCCATAGCCTGTTATCCAAGAATTTGAATCCTCTCACATCGGCTGTGGTCCGAACCGCACTGACCTTGATATATCTCGGGATACCGGTGGTTAGGATTGCAGCCTGTAACAGATGGGTACGATCATGGTGAATAATGCCTGGACACACACTCAGGGGCTGGAAGGTAGATGGAACGCCCCAGGTGATCAACTCATTTTCATTCATTTCCAGTGTTTGAGTGTTCCTGGCTGGGCCAGTGTTGATTTCCTGCTCATAGTTGCCATTACAACAGATTGGCCATATTAACTTTCGCATTGTGTCAAGGGATATTCGGGCTAGCTGGAATAGCCATAGGAAATGCAGGGTTTCAGGGATATCATTGGGGGAGTGGGTCTGAGTTGGATTCTCTTCAGAGGGTCATTATGGACTCAATGGGCCGAACGGTCTGATTCTGTTCTGTCAAGATTTTATGATATCACTTATCAGCTATAAGACTTAGGGAGTAGGTTTGCTCGGAGATAGGTTTGATATCCAGACGTTTCGTTACCTGGCTGGGTAGCATCATCAGTGGCGACCTCCAAGTGAAGCTATAAGACCATTGGTTTGGAAAACGTACACAATGGCTTTTGCACAGACGGCTGGCTACTCTGACAACAAGCATAACCAGCTTTTAAAATTAGGTTTGTAATTTATTGCATCAGCTTCTTTTCTTTCCATTCAAGTGGATGATTTGGGGGAGATGTCACAACCTCCTGGCTAAAACACAGAGAGACAGCCAAGGTTTATTGGCCAAGGAAATCTCCCAAATCACAAAACCCGCACACCAGGCACAGCGCAAACACAGCATGATGTAAAAGGCAACAGTTATTCTGGACAGACGTATCCCCCAAACAAATGAGGGCCCAGACAGGAAGGCACCGGCTCCTGCTACACAAAGAAATGAACAGCAACAAGCCATCCAAATGATTGGCAATGCTTCAAACTATTAACTGATTCTCCTACTCGGCCAGAACGATAGAAAGTTCCTGAAAACAATCCAGAAAAGAACAAAAACAGGGTTTATCTGCAGATTGATTGCCTGAATCTCTGGAGGCCTTCTGAGGAGACCAGCATGGCAAGAGACAGAGACCATCTGACCATCCAGAGACAGAGAGGGCGAGAGAAAACATTTTCGCAGACCCAGAAGCAGAACCAGAGAGAGAGAGAGAGAGGGGCTGAAGCAAAACCCAGGGCATGGGAGAGAGGGAATGTGAAAATCCATTGAGAGAGAGAGTTGGAACCAACTAGAATAACAAGTGTCACCCCTTCAGTCTGTCCATGTTTTAACTCCTCAGTCTTAGTCTGACTTCCCCTTCGCTCCCTCTCTCAGTCCTTCTATCTTTCTCTCTCATACACACACTCTTTCTCTCACTCTCTCCCTCTCCCTGTCTCTCTCTGCCCATCTTTCTCCCATTCCCCTTCCCCATCTGCACTCTCTCCATCTCTGTCTCTTTTTCTCACCCTCCCTTTCTGTTTTTCGCTATTTCAGACCTGAAAGATCTCACCCAATTTTGTACCCCCTCAAAAATGCTGTGCCCCTCATTTTCACTGTCCTCCCAAATTTATCCCCTTCCCCAAATATCTTCCCTCCCAAATAATTGCCACACCAGATGTGCCCACCTCAAATATTTCACTGCCCAAAAAATTGCTGTGTGCCGCACTCCCTGGGGCAGAGGGAAATGAGTGGAAAAGTGTGGAGCTGGAAAAGCCCAGCAGGTCAGGCCTGAACCATCGACTCTCCTGGCTGACCCGCTGGGCTTCCCCAGCTCCACACTTTGTAACTCTGACTCTCCAGCATTTGCAGCCCTCCCTTTCTCACGCAGGTAAATGATTCTGGGTTGACTGACTGGCCTGTGGCTGTTTTAATGCACAGCAAGATCCCAGTCCCAGAATTATAGAAGGCTTGTATCACAGATGGAGTCCTTCCTGCCCATTCCCCTCCTCCCCCATTAAATGATCCTGGTCCTGTTCAGGATCCTCAGGATTGTCCCCTGAATGGCCTCACTGACTATCCTTTCTGTGGAGACCTCTTCTCCATGTTGTGGTTCTGTTCGCTGAGCTGGGAATTTGTGTTGCAGACGTTTCGTCCCCTGTCTAGGTGACATCCTCAGGGCTTGGGGGGCTCCTGTGAAGCGCTTCTGTGATGTTTCCTCCGGCATTTATAGTGATTTGTATCTGCTGCTTCTGGTTGTCAGTTCCAGCTGTCCACTGCAGTGGCTGGTATATTGGATCCAGGTCGATGTGTTTGTTAAACACACCAACCCGGACCCAATATACCGGCCATTGCAACGGACAGCTGGAACTGACAACCAGAAGCGGCAGAGATAAACCACTATAAATGCCCGAAGGACCAACACAGAAGCGCTTCACAGGAGGCTCCCAAGCACTGAGGATGTCACCGAGACAGGGGACGAAACGTCTGCAACACAAATTCCCAGCTCGGCGAACAGAACCACAACAATGAGCACCTGAGCTACAAATCTTCTCAGAAACTTTGAATACCTCTTCTCCATCCTGTCTCAGACTTTGCGTCTCATGCTGTCCCTCCCTCAATCTCTCTCTCTCTCACAGCAGCCCCTCCTTTCTCCACCAACCCCAAAACCCCATCAAACAGTCCCCCGTCTCTGGCTGTCCCACTCCCTCCCTGTCTCCCAATCCCCCCTTCCCATGTAGACCCACAGCTCCTGGGGGCTGGAGGACATGGTGCAGAGACTAACACACCTTTTGACTGGCTGCTGTCATGCACAGAAAGATCCCACTCTGCAACCATTCCCCAGCCACACACACTGTCCTTCTCCCTCCATATGTGTCCTTCTTCCTCTCCCTGTTTCTCACTGCCCATCTCTCTCTCTTTCCCCACTTTTTCCATCCCCACTCTCTCCATGTCTCTCTTTCTCTTTTTGTCACCCTCCCTTTCTCTTTTTCTTCATTTCAGACTCAATGAGAAAAGTACTTTTATGTCCCTTACACTAACCCCCTCCCCACAGTCGGGGTAACGTTCGGGAGAGACCAAGAAAAGGTTGATCCCCGCATTAACTGTACAGCATCCAGCGCCACAGAGACCAACTCTTCCCAATGTCCCTTCCCCAGTCACTGGGACAGGGGTCTAGGGAGACAGAGGGAGAGAAACTACAAGAGAGAAAGAGAGATGGGTAGACAGACAGTGAGAGGGAGGGAGAGAATAAAAGGAAGATCGGCAGGCAGAGGGTGGGAGAGAAAGTGAGAAGAACTGAAAAAGAGCAAGAGAGAGGCAGAGAGAGAAAGGGAGAGAGAGAGAGAGAGTATAACCCCAGGAAGAAAAATACAATGTCAGACAGATACAAGGGGGAAAAGTGGAGGCAAAGACAGGGAGAGAAGGTCAGATAGACAGCAAGAGAGAAAACCCAGGGAGAGATATAGGACAGAGAGAGAGAGAGAGGAGTTGCAGCAGCAGAGTGATAGAGCTGAGAGAGTGGGGCGGGGGGGGGGGGTTGCTGCGATGCAACGAGAATGATTTACAGACAAGAAAGACAAGATCCCACAGAGCTGAGAGAAAGATGCAGAGAGAGATGAGCAAGGTGTTGGTT
The DNA here is from genome assembly GCF_047496795.1 of Chiloscyllium punctatum. NCBI lineage: Eukaryota > Metazoa > Chordata > Chondrichthyes > Orectolobiformes > Hemiscylliidae > Chiloscyllium > Chiloscyllium punctatum. The sequence goes on along the minus strand of NC_092752.1, from coordinate 76,426,177 downwards.
TTGTGGAAGATTGAATGATTAAGCATTCCTGAAAAACATGATGGGGTGTCAATGGGGCAGAGTGTTGGAAGAAGGGAATCTGCATAAATGTCAACAGGGCAGAGATATGAAGGATGTTGTGAGATAGGGATTGAAGGGAAAATGTGGGAGAGACAGCTGGGAACACAGAAATATACATAAGAGCTCTCATGGGAGTCGGAAGCAGTGAGATCGGTGGGATCAGACTGTGCAGCTGCCCCTCTCTAGTATTTTGCGCCTTTGTCACTCCTCAGTGAAGAGCTCACATCTTGTGGTAAAATTCCCACAGACAGCCTGAATCCCACAATGTGTGTGTGTGTGTGTATGTGTGTGTGTGTGTGTGTGTGTGTGTGTGTGTGTGTGTGTGTGTGTGTGTGTCTGTGTGTGTGTGTGTGTGTGTTCACTCTCTCTGGTTCCAGCTCCTGTCTGATGATTACTCAAAGCAGAATAATTTTTTCTCTGTCTCTGTACTGTCCGTGTTTCAGCTCCCAAATCAAATGCTAAATCATTCATGATCCTATTGAATAGTAGAGCAGGCTCGAGGGGCTGAATGGTCTCCTCCTGTTCCTATTCCAGATGGTCTTATGTCCTTAACACTACCTCCCAACTCTTGGCCTCCACACTGGAGGTTATGACTCCACAAGGCCCTGATCTGTGGAGTGCTGCGCCCTTCCGTGAGTCTCGGAGGGAACCAGCCTGATTTGGATTGGAGTTGCAGCCTCTCAGTGAGAAGTGAAATCTCCTCGAGATTCCCCTCAGTCTCTCACTGTAAGGTGGAGCAGGCCAGTCACAGGGAAGCAAACAGCAGGCCAGGTCTACCATTTCCTCCAGCTCCATTTCAGAAGGTCACATGGGAGGGGCTTGTTTCCTTCATCAGCTTCCCGTACTCTCCCTTCTGGGTTAGGGTGGGGGCCGAATGGCCTTACTTCTGGCTCCTATTGAGGTGCAGGATGGCTATGATTGGGTTTTACAGGGCATGCCCCTGGAGTGAAGTCAGTTAGCTCAGTTGGCTGGGCAGTTGGTTTATAATGCAGAGTGAAACCAATATATTCATGAGCACCCAATAAGATTGGCTAGTTTACATGCACACACACACACACACACACACACACACACACACACACAAACACACGCTCCCTCAAACACAAACACAGACACACTCTCACACACACACATACACACAGGCACAACTCTCTCACACACATACACACACAAGCACACACTATATCTCTCACACACATACACGCACAGACATACGCTCCCTCAAATACACACATGGACACACTCTCTCACACATACACACTCTCTCACACACACACACACAGACACTCTCTCTCATTTACACACGCACTCTCTCACACAAACACTCTCATTCTCTCACACACCCACTCACTCTCGTGCACACAGACACTCTCTCTCTCACACACACATTCTGTCTCTCTACACACACACACCCTCTGTCTCTCACACACACAGACATTCTCTCTCACACACATACACACAGACAGACACATAGACACACGATCCCTCAAACACACACAGACACACAGACAAACTCTCTCTCACACACATACACACTCTATCGCACACACTCTCACTCACACACACGCACACAGAGACACACACACCCTCAAACACACACACAGCCACACATTCTCACATGAACATGCACTTTCTCTCTCACGCACATATACAGACACACAGAGATACACATGCATCCACTTTTTCACACGGGCAGTCTGTCTCTCTCTCTCTCTGTCTCTCTCTCTCTATCACACACACACACACACAGCTGTAAAGGCATGGTTGAGGTATTGCTGGAGAAATGATTTCTCTGAGGACTGAACCCTGATCTCACATGATGACTGCTCCAGGGGGACAGACAGCAACTACGATGGACTTGTTGGATCTTCCTGTGCATCACCTACACATGCTACTGTTATTTTTCACTGATTGGTTAAAATGATCTGAATCTTCTGAAATGGGGAGTGGCTTCCATTTCAAATTACGACGCCAGAGTGCCTCGGGGACCCTGACGAAATGGTCAGGGAATTACATCTGTTCCTTTCTATCCTCTGCACTCTGTTCCACGAGATAGTGCTCCCTCAGTACCTCAGATAGTTCTCCCTGAATACCCGAGATAGTTCTACCTCAATATGTCAGATAGTGCTCCCTCAGGACCTCAGAAAGTGCTCCCTCAATACCTCAGATAGTGCTCCCTCAATACTTCAGATAGTTCTCCCTCAATACTTCAGATAGTTCTACCTCAATACCTCAGAAAGTGCTCCCTCAGTACCTCAGATAGTGCTCCCTCAATACCTCAGATAGTTCTCCCTCAATACCTCAGAAAGTGCTCCCTCAGTACTTCAGATAGTTCTCCCTCAGTACCTCAGAAAGTGCTCCCTTCAATATCTAAGAATGTGCTCCCACAGTACCTCAGACAGTGCTCCCTCAAACCCTCTGGAAGTGCTCCCTCAATACCTCAGAAAGTGCTCATTCAATACCTCAGATAGGGCTTCCTCAATACCTCAGAAAGTGCGTCCTCAATACTTCAGAAAGTGCTCTCTCAATACTGAAGAAAGCTTCACTTTGTTGTGTTTAACCCCCAAAGCCCCTTTGACAGTTGCTCCACAAAACATTCACATCCTCAACACTTCAGATCTCAGCCCAGCACGCCCCCCACCCCCCCTCAGATTGTGTTCAAACCCCTTCAGACTGTAAGGACCCACATCCACCCCTGTCCAAGATTGGAGCCCAGGTCCTCAGAACATTACTTGTCTCTCTGGATTAATTTTAGAATTCGTACAATGTAGAAGCAAGCCATTCCATCCATTGGCTCCACACTGACTGTCTGAACAGCATCCCACCCAGACTCACATCCTCTACTCTATTCCTGTAATGCTGCATTTGCCATGTCATCTTTGGACTGTGGGAGGAAACTGGATCACCTGGAGGGAACCCGCACAGATACAGAGAGAATGTGTAAACTCCACACAGACAGTCACCGGGAGTTAGAATCAAACTACTGAGGCACCGTGCTGTCCTCTCTCCTTGGATGCCATCTCATCTAACCTTTTACTAAGCAGTCTCCCATGTGAAACCTTCACAACTGTCTCCTTGGCCATCCCTTAAAAAGCTCTTTCAAGTTGGACCCATCATTTCCACAAACAAAGCTGACCATCCCTAATCAATTCTTGCTTTTCCAAATCCATGTAAATTGTCTCTCAGGATGCTCTCCAACAGCTTACCCACCACTGCCATCAGGCTCACAGCTCCATAGTTCAATGGCTGTTCCTTGTAGCCTTACTTCAATAATGGCACATCATTAATCATCCTCCTGTCTTCAGGCACCTCACCAGTTGCCACTGATTGGTCCATCTGACAAGGCCATCTCCATCCTTCTGTAATCTAAGGGTATCCTCCTCAGTATTTATCACCCAACCAATCTTCATATCATTCATGAACCCAATGATTAACCTCCACCATTCAAATCTAAATCTTTTCTATGAACCACATCAGCAAGACCCCAACAGTGAGACATGAACAGACAGAGATTTCTAATTGGGCCATCACTGTCTGCTTCCTGCCACTCAGCATTCTGCGCCAAATTCCTTGGATTTTGAGTTTTTATGTTCCCTATCAGTTTCCAGTATGGGTCCTGATAAAAGCCTTACTGATCTCCAAGCAGATGACAGGAAAGCATTGCCCTTATTTACACACCTGGTCACCTGCTTAAAAAGTGCAATCTCATTGGTCAGACCTGACCACCCCTTAACACAACCATTCTGACTGTTCTTCATGAATTCCAGTCTCTTTAAATGCTGATTAATTCTCTCTCCCAAAATTGCTTCCAACAGACGTCCCACCCACGATATTAGCCTGACTGGCCTGTAGCTGCCTGGTATATCTCATGCTCCTTCTTGAATAACAGTACCACATGGTCAGTCTGACGACACCTCTCCTGTGGCCAGAGGGGATTTGAAAATGTTTGTAAGTGTACCTGCTACTTCCTCCATCACCTCATTCGGTAAAATGAGATACATTTCCACCGTCTTTGGAGATTTATTGGGTTGTAAGAAGGTCAGACCACTCAGAACCATCTCTCTCTATATATATGCTAATTCATTTAATTGTATCAGAGAGCATCTCCACGATTTCATATCAAACCTGTCCCAATGAGCACTGACAAAATGCATCCATTCGCTGTAGCCTCTGGGTCCATGCACAAATTCTCACTGTGTTTCTCTCATTATCAATTCACCCTTAATGTCACTGTAAGGTACATTCAGAATTCTATTTCCTCTCTTAGCACTCCTCTCTCCCAGGCAATTAGCCTGCGATACGATTTGGAGGAGTGTGGGATGTCAGTGTGGATGTGGATTAACATTGGGAAGCTCAGAAATAAGTAACACACGACTGTGCTGAGTGTGGGGCAGTGGAATTCATTTGGGATGAGTACACGGAAGCTGAGGAATAAACCTCTGCCATGCAGCATGAAAATATCCCTTTGAGCTGGCAGGTCAGTTACACGAAACGAAAACTTGATCCCTGGGAAAAGAGGGTGGTAACCAAATGAAGACGGTCTGTTTGAACAGTCTCTGGAATCTGGACGTGGGAATGATTGCTGAGCAGGTTATGTCGGAAGCAGAGGCAGAAATGTACTGAACAATTTCAGATATTTCTCGTAGACCACAAGACATGGGAGCAGAAATTAGGCCATTCAGCCCATCTGATAGTGTGGCACTCACTCAGTACCGACTCTCTTCCAATGCAGGTATCCCCCAGACTGATGCGCTGACAGTGCAGCACTCCCTCAGTCATGATCCTCTGACAGTGCAGCGCTGCCTCTGTACTGACCCTTCTCACAGTGCAGCACTGCCCCCAGATTGACTCTCTGACAGTGCAGCCCTCACCCATTACTGACCCACTGATAGCGCAGCACTCCCTCAGTCGTATCCTCTCACAGTGCTGCGCTCCCTCAGTAATGACCCTCTGACAGTGCAGCATTTCCACAGTACTGACCCTCCGACAGTACGGCACACTCGCAGTGCTGACTCTCTGACAGTGCAACCCTCCCTCAAACTGACCCTCTGACAGTCCGGCCCTCCCTCAGAACTGACCTTCTGACAGTGTAACACTCCCTCAGAACTGACCTTCTGACAGTTCATCACTCCCACAGTACTGACCCTCTGACAGTGCAGTGCTCCTTCAGTACTGACCCTCTGACAGCGCGGTACTCCCTCAGTACTGACCCTTTAACAATGCAGCTCTCCCACAGTACAGACCCTCTGACAGTGCAGCTCTCCCACAGTAATGACCCTCCGACAGTGCAGCACTCCCTCAGTACTGACCGTCTGACAGCGCGGTGCTCCCTCATTAGTGACCGTCTGACAGTGCAGAATTCCCTCAGTACTGACCATCTGACAGCGCCGTACTCCCTCAGAACTGACCCTCCGACAGTGCAGTGCTCCCACAGTACAGTCCCTCCAACAATGCAGCTCTCAACAGTACAGACCCTCTGACATTGCACTACTGCCTCAGGACTGACCATCTGACATTGCAGCACTGCCTCAGTACTGACCCTCTGATAGTCCAGCACTCCCTCCGTACAGACCCTCTGACAGTGCAACACTCCCTCAGGACTGACCCTCTGAAACAACACTCCCTCAGAACTGACACACTGACCGTGCAGCGCTCCCTCAGGAATGACCCTTTGAGTGTGCATCACTCTCTTAGTACTGACCCTCTGGCAATGCAGCAATCACTCAGTACTGACTGTCTGACACATAGTTTGGAGCTCCCTCAGTACTGAACCCCTCACATCGCTGTGCTCCCTGAGTACTAATCGCCTCAGAGTGTGGTGCTCCCTCAGTACTGACCCCCTCACAGCTCGGTTCTCCCTCAGTACTAATCCCCTCACAGTGCAGTGCTTCCTCAGTTCTAACCCTTTCACAGTTCAGCGCTCCCTCAGTAGTAACCCTCGCAAAAGGCGGCACTCGGACAACATGGCCATCCATTAGTACTGACAATCAGACAGTGCACAATTCATCCTTACTGACACTCTCACTGCACAGCAATCCCTCAGTCCTGACTCTCTGACAAAGCTGCGCTCCCTCCGTCATGACTCTGTGAGAAGGCAGCATTCCCTCCGTCCTGACCCTCTGATAATACTGCACTCCCTCCACACTGACCCTCTGACAATGCAGCATTCCCTCCGTCCTGACACTCTGATAATACTGCACTCCCTCCATATTGATCTTCTGACAATGCTGCACTCCCTCCATACTGATCCTCTGACAATGCTGCACTCCCTCCATACTGATCCTCTGACAATGCTGCACTCCCTCCGCACTGATCCTCTAACAATGCTGCACTCCCTCCACACTGACCCTCTGACAATGCAGCATTCCCTCCGTCCTGACACTCTGATAATACTGCACTCCCTCCATACAGATCCTCTGACAATGCTGCACTCCCTCCACACTGATCCTCTGACAATGCTACACTCCCTCCACACTGATCCTCTGACAATGCTGCACTCCATCCACACTGATCCTCTGACAATGCTGCACTCCCTCCACACTGATCCTCTGACAATGCTGCACTCCATCCACACTGATCCTCTGACAATGCTGCACTCCCTCCACACTGACCCTCTGACAATGCTGCACCCCCTCCAAACTGATCCTCTGACAATGATGCACTCCCTCCACACTGATACTCTGAAAAATCTACACTCCATCCATACTGACCCTCTGACAATGCTGCACTCGCTCTACACTGATCCTCTGAAAATGCTGCACTCCCTCTACACTGATCCTCTGACAATGCTGCACTCCCTCCACACTGATCCACTGACAATGCTGCACTCCCTCCATACTGATCCTCTGACAATGCTGCACTCCCTCGCCACTGATCCTCTGACAATGCAGCACGCCCTCCACACTGATACTCTGATAATACTGCACTCCCTCCATACTGATCATCTGTCAATGCTGCACTCCCTCCACACTGATTCTCTGACAATGCTGCACTCCCTCCACACTGATCCTCTGACAAAGCTGCACTCCATCCAAACTGATCCTCCGACAATGCTGAAATCCCTCCATACTAATCCTCTGAGAATGCTGCACTCCCTCTGCACTAATCATCTGACAATGCTGCACTCCCTGCACACTGATCCTCTGACAATGCTGCACTCCCTCCACACTGACTCTCTGACAATGATGCACTCCCTCCACACTGATACTCTGAAAAATCTACACTCCATCCATACTGACCCTCTGACAATGCTGCACTCGCTCTACACTGATCCTCTGAAAATGCTGCACTCCCTCTACACTGATCCTCTGACAATGCTGCACTCCCTCCACACTGATCCACTGACAATGCTGCACTCCCTCCATACTGATCCTCTGACAATGCTGCACTCCCTCGCCACTGATCCTCTGACAATGCAGCACGCCCTCCACACTGATACTCTGATAATACTGCACTCCCTCCACACTGATCATCTGTCAATGCTGCACTCCCTCCACACTGATTCTCTGACAATGCTGCACTCCCTCCACACTGATCCTCTGACAAAGCTGCACTCCATCCAAACTGATCCTTCGACAATGCTGAAATCCCTCCATACTAATCCTCTGAGAATGCTGCACTCCCTCTGCACTAATCATCTGACAATGCTGCACTCCCTGCACACTGATCCTCTCAAAATGCTGCACTCCCTCCACACTGAGTCTATGACAATGCTGCACTCCCTCCACACTGACCCTCTGACAATGCTGCACTCCCTCCACACAGACCATCTGACAATTTTGCACTCCTTTCCATACTAATCCTCTGACAATGCTGTATTCCCTCCACACTGACCCTCTGACAATGCTATACTCCCTCCATACTGATACTCTGACAATACTGCACTCCCTCCACAATGACCCTCTGACAATGCTGCAGTCCCTCCACACAGACCACCTGACAATTTTGCACTCCTTTCCATACTAATCCTCTGACAATGCTGCACTCCCTCCACACTGATCCTCTGACAATGCTATACTCCCTCCGTACTAATCCTCGGACAATGCTGCACTCCCTCTGCAGTGATCCTCTGACAATGCTGCACTTCAGCCACACTGATCCTCTGACAATGCTGCACTCCCTCCACACTGATCCTCTGACAATGCTGCACTCCCTCCAAGCTGACCATCTGACAATGCCGCACTCCCTCCATAATGATCCTCTGACAATGCTGCAATCCCTCCACACTGATCCTCTGACAATGCTGCACTCCCTCCACACTGATCCTCTGACAATGCTGCAATCCTTCCATCTTGACCCTCTGACAATACTGCACTCACTCCACACTTATCCTCCAACAATGCTGCACTCTCTCCGCACTGATGGCCTGACAATGCTGCACTCTCTTCACACTAATCCTCTGACAATGCTGCACTCACTCCACAATGATCCTATGACAATGCTGCACTGTCTCCATACTGATTCTCTGACAATGCTGCACTCCCTTCACACTGACCCTCAGGCAAGGATGCACTCCCTCCACACTGATCGTCTGACAATGCTGCACTCCAAACACAATGGCCCTCTGACAATGCTGCACTTCCTCCACACTGAGTCTCTGGCAATTCTGCTCCCCCTCCACACTGACCCTCTGACAATGCTGCACTCACTCCATTCTGATCCACTGACAATGCTGCACTCCCTCCATACTGATGCTCTGACAATGCTGCACTCCCTCGGCACTGATCCTCTGGAAATGAAGCACGCCCTCCACACTCATACTCTGATAATACTGCACTCCCTCCATACTGATCTCTGACAATGCTGAACTCCCTCCACACTGATTCTCTGCCAATGCTGCACTCCCTCCACACTGATCCTCTGACAAAGCTGCACTCCATCCATACTGACCCTCTGACAAAGCTGCACTTCCTCCACACTGAGTCTTTGACAATGCTGCACTCGCTCTGCACTGATCGTCCGACAATGTCGAACTCCCTCCATACTAATCCTCTGAGAATGCTACACTCCCTCTGCACTAATCATCTGACAATGCTGCACTCCCTGCACACTGATCCTCTCAAAATGCTGCACTCCCTCCACACTGAGTCTCTGACAATGCTGCACCCCCTCCACACTGACACTCTGACAATGCTGCACTCCCTCCACACAGACCATCTGACAATTTTGCACTCCTTTCCATACTAATCCTCTGACAATGCTGTATTCCCTCCACACTGAACCTCTGACAATGCTATACTCCCTCCGTACTAATCCTCGGACAATGCTGCACTTCAGCCACACTGATCCTCTGATAATGCTGCACTCCCTCGACACTGATCCTCTGACAATGTTGCACTCCCTCCATGCTGACACTCTGACAATGCTGCACTCCCTCCATTATGATCCTCTGACAATGCTGCAATCCCTCCGCACTGACCCTCTGACAATGCTGCACTCCCTCCACACTGACCCTCTGACAATGCTGCACTCTCTTCGCACGAATCCTCTGACAATGCTGCACTCTCTTCACACGAATCCTCTGACAATGCTGCAATCACTCCACACTGATCCTATGACAATGCTGCACTCCCTCCATACTGTCCCTCTAACATTGCTGCACTCTCTCCATACTGATTCTCTGACAATGCTGCACTCCGTCCGCACTGACCCTCTGACAATGCTGCACTCCCTCCACACTGACCCTCAGGCAAGGATGCACTCACTCCACACTGATCGTCTGACAATGCTGCACTCCAAACACAATGCCCCTCTAACAATGCTGCACTTCCTCCACACTGACTCTCTGGGAATTCTGCTCTCCCTCCACACTGACCCTCTGACAATGCTGCACTCACTCCACACTGATCCTCTGGCAATGCTGCACTCCCTCCATACTGACTCTCTGACAGTGCTGCACTCACTCCACACTGATCCTCTGGCAATGCTGCACTCCCTCCATACTGACTCTCTGACAATGCTGCACTCCCTCCACACTAATCCTCTGACAATGCTGGACTCCCAACACACTGATCCTCTGACAATGCATCACTCCCTCCACACTGACCCTCTGGCAATTCTGCACTCCCTCCACACTGATTCTCTAGCAATGCTGCACTCCCTCCATGCTGACCCTCTGACAATGCTGCAATCCCTCCGTACTGATCCTCTGACAATTCTGCACTCCCTCCATACTAATCCTCTGACAATGCTGCACTGCCTCCACACTCACCCTCTGACAATGCTGCACACCCTCCATACTAATCCTCTGACAATGCTACAATTACTCCGCACTGACCCTCTGACAATGCTGCACTCCCTCGATGCTGACCCTGTGACAATGCTGCACTCCCTCCACACTGACCCTCTGACAATTCTGCACTTCCTCCACACTGATCCTCTGACAATGCTGCACTACCTCCACACTGATCCTCTGACAATGCTGCACTCCATCCACACTGATCCACTCACAATGCTGCACTCCCTCCACACTGACCCTCTGACAGTGCTGCACTCCCTCCATGCTAATCCTCTGACAATGTTGCACTTCCTCCAAACTGATTCTCTGACAATGCTGCACTCTCTCGACACTGATCCACTGACAATGCTGCAGTTCTTCCACACTGACCCTCTGCCAATGCTACACTCCCTCCATACTAATCCTCTCACAATGCTGCATTCCCTCTGCACTGATCCTCTGACAATGCTGCACTACCTCCACACTGAACCTCTGACAATGCTGCACTCCCTCGATGCTGACCCTGTGGCAATGCTGCTCTCCCTCCACACTGACCCTCTGACAATGCTGCATTCCACCATTCTGATCCTCTGACAATGCTGCACTCCCTCCACACTGAACCTCTGACAATGCTGCACTCCCTCGATGCTGACCCTGTGGCAATGCTGCTCTCCCTCCACACTGAACCTCTGACAATGCTGCACTCCCTCGATGCTGACCCTGTGGCAATGCTGCTCTCCCTCCACACTGACCCTCTGACAATGCTGCATTCCACCATTCTGATCCTCTGACAATGCTGCACTCCCTCCACACTGAACCTCTGACAATGCTGCACTCCCTCGATGCTGACCCTGTGGCAATGCTGCTCTCCCTCCACACTGACCCTCTGACAATTCTGCACTCCCTCCATACTGACCCTCTGACAATGCTGCACTTCCTCCATACTGACCATCTGACAATGCTGAACTCCCTCCACACTGACCCTCTGACAATGCTTCACTCCCTCGATACTGAACCTCTGACAATGCTGCACTCCCTCCACACTGATTCTCTGACAATACTGCACTGCCTCCACACTGACCCTCTGACAATGCGGCAATCCCCCCGTCCTCACTTTCTGACAATTCTGCACTCCCTCCATAATGATACTCTGACAATACTGCACTACCTCCATACTAATCCTGTGGCAATGCTGCACTCCTTCCATTCTGAACCTCTGACAATGCTGCACTCCCACCACACTGACCCGCTAACAATGCTGCACTCCCTCCATACTAATCCTCTGACAATGCTGCATTCCTTCTGCACTGATCCTCTGACAATGCTGCACTCCCTCCACACTGATCCTCTGACAATGCTGCACTCCCTCCATGCTGACCCTCTGACAATGCTGCACTCCCTCCGTACTGATCCTCTGACAATGCTGCATTCCTTCTGCACTGATCCTCTGACAATGCTGCACTCCCTCCACACTGATTCTCTGACAATGCTGCACTCCCTCCACCTTGACCCTCGGGCAGCTGCACTCCCTCCACACTGATCCTCTGAAAGTGCTGTTCTCTCTCCGTACTGATCCCCTGAAAATGATTCACTCCCTCCACATTGATCCTCTGACAATGGAGCACTCACTCCACACTGTTACTCTGACAATGCTGCAATCCCCCCTGTCCTGACTCTTTGGCAATGCTGCACTCCCTCCATACTGACCCTCTGACTTTGCTGCACTTCCTCCATGCTAATCCTCTGACAATGCTGCACGCCCTCCACACTGACCCTCTGACAATGCTATACTCCCTCCATACTGATCCTCTGACAATGCTGCACTCCCACCAAACTGACCCTCTGACAATGCTGCAGTCCCTCCACACTGACCCTCTGACAATGCCGCACTCCCTGCATGCTGACTGTCTGACAATGCTGCACACGCACCACACTGGCCCTCCGACAATGGAGCACTCCCTTCACACTGCTTCTCTGACAATGTTGCATTCTCTCCATACTGATCCTCTGACAATGCTGCACTCCCTCCACACTGATTCTCTGACAATGCTGCACTCACTCCACACTGACCCTCGGGCAATGCTGCACTCCCTCCACACTGATCCTCTGAAAGTGCTTCTCTCCCTACATACTGATCCTCTGACAATGTTGTACTCCCTCCATTCTCATCCTCTGACAATTCTGCAGTTCCTCCTCATTGATCCTCTGACAATGCTGCACTGCCTCCAGACTGACCCTCTTGCAGTGCTGCACACCCTCCGAACTGATCATCTGACAATGCTGCACTCCCTCCACACTGACCCTCTGACAATGCTGCACTCCCTCCATGCTAATCCTCTGACACTGCTACACTCCCTCCACACTTACACTCTGACAATGCTACACTCCCTCCATACTGATTCTCTGACAATGCTGCACTCCCTCCACACTGACCCTCTGACAAAGCTGCACTCCCTCGATGGTAATCCTCTGACAATGCTGCACTCCCTCCAAACTGATGCTCTGACAATGCTGCCCTCCCTCCACACTGACCCTCTGACAATTCTGCACTTCCTCCACATTGATCCTCTGACAATGCTGCACTCCCTCCATAATGACCCTCAGACAATGCTGCAATCCCTCCGCAATGACCCTCTGACAATGGTGCACTCCCTCCACACTAATCCTCTGACAATGCTGCACTCCCTCCGCACTGACCCTCTGACAATTCTGCACTTCCTCCACACTGACCATCTGACAATTCTGCACTTCCTCCACACTGATCCACTGACAATGCTGCACTCTCTCCAGACTGACCCTCTGACAATGCTGCACTCCATCCACACTTATCCTCTCACAATGCTGCACTCCCTCCACACTGCTCCTCTGACAGTGCTGCACTCCCTCCATGCTAATCCTCTGAAAATGCTGCACTGCATCCAAACTGATTCTCTGACAATGCTGCACTCTCTCTACACTGATCCACTGACAATGCTGCACTGCCTCCATACTAATCCTCTGACAATGCTGCATTCCCTCCACACTGACCCTCTGACAATGCTGCACTCCCTCCATACTAATCCACTGACAATGCTGTTCTCCCTCCGCACTGAACCTCTGACAATGCTGCACTCCCTCGATGCTCACCCTGTGACAATGCTGAACTCGCTCCAAACTGACTCTCTGACAATGCTGCACTCCCTTCATACTGACCCTCTGACAATTCTGCACTTCCTCCATACTAATCCTCTGTCAATGCTGCACTCCCTCTGCACTGAACCTCTGACAATGCTGCACTCCCTCGATGCTGACCCTGTGACAATGCTGCACTCCCACCAACTGATCCTCTGAAATAGCTGCACTCCCTCAATACTGATACTCTGACAATTCTGCACTCCCTCCATACTGATTCTCTGACAATTCTGCGCTCCCTCCATACCGATCTTCTGACAATGCTGCACTCCCTCCCCACTGATCCGCTTGACATTGCTGCACTCCCTCCATACTAATCCACTGACAATGCTGTTCTCCCTCCGCACTGAACCTCTGACAATGCTGCACTCCCTCGATGCTCACCCTGTGACAATGCTGAACTCGCTCCAAACTGACTCTCTGACAATGCTGCACTCCCTTCATACTGACCCTCTGACAATTCTGCACTTCCTCCATACTAATCCTCTGTCAATGCTGCACTCCCTCTGCACTGAACCTCTGACAATGCTGCACTCCCTCGATGCTGACCCTGTGACAATGCTGCACTCCCACCAACTGATCCTCTGAAATAGCTGCACTCCCTCAATACTGATACTCTGACAATTCTGCACTCCCTCCATACTGATTCTCTGACAATTCTGCGCTCCCTCCATACCGATCTTCTGACAATGCTGCACTCCCTCCCCACTGATCCGCTTGACATTGCTGCACTCCCTCCATACTGATCCTCCGACAATGTGGCAATCCCCCGTCCACACTTTCTGACAATGCTGCATTCCCTCCACACTGACCCTCTCACAAACCTCCGCTCCCTCCATACTGATCCTCTGAAAATGATTCACTCCCTCCACATTGATCGTCCGACTATTCTGCACTTCCTCCACACTGATTCTCTGACAATGCTGCACTCACTCCACACTGAACCTCTGACAATGCTGCACTCCCTCCAAACTGATCCTCTGACAATGCTGGACTCCCTCCATTCTGATCCTCTGACAATGCTGCACTCCCTCCACACTGACCCTCTGAAAATGCTGCACTCCCTCCACACTGACCCTCTGACAATGCTGCACTCCCTCTGCACTGATCCTCTGACAATGCTGCACACCCTCCATACTAATCCTCAAACAATTCTGCACTCCCTCCATTCTTATCCTCTGACAATGCTGCACTTCCTCCACACTGATCCTCTGACAATGCTGCACTCCCACCACACTGACACTCTGACAATTCTGCACTTCCTCCACACTGATCCTCTGACAATGTTGCAGTACCCCCACACTGATTCTCTGGCAGTGCTGCACTCCCTCCACACTGACCCTCTGACAATGCTGCACTCCCTCCATACTAATCCTCTGACAATTCTGCAGTCCCTCCATACTGATTCTCTGACAATTCTGCACTTCCTCCATACTAATCCTCTGACAATGCTGCACTCCCTCCATTCTGATCCGCTGACAATGCTGCACTCCCTCCACACTGACCCTCTGACAATGCTGCACTCCCTCCGCACTGATCCTCTGACAATGCTGCACTGGCTCGATGCTGTCTCTGTGACAATGCTGCACTCCCTCCGCACTGATCCTCTGACAACGCTGCACTCCCTCCATACTAATCCTCTGACAATGCTGCACTCCCTCCGCACTGAGCCTCTGACAATGCTGCACTCCCTCCATTCTGATCCTCTCACAGTGCTGCATTCCTTCCACACTGACCCACTTACAATGTTGCACTCTCTCCACACTGACCCTCTGACAATGCTGCACTGCCTCCACACTGACCCTTTGACAATGCTACACTCCCTTAACACTGACCCTCTGACAATGCTGCATTCCCTTCACAGTGATCCTCTGACAATGCTGCACTCCCTCCATACTAATCCTCTGACAATGCTGCACTCCCTTTGCACTGAACCTCTGACAATGTTGCACTCCCTCCACACTACTTCTCTGGCAATGCTGCACTCCCTCCACACTGACTCTCTGACAATGCTGCACACCGTCGCCACTGATCCTCTGACTATTCTGCACTCCCTCCACACTGATCCTCTGACAATGCTGCAAAACATCCATACTGAACCTCTGACAATGCTGCACTCCCTCCGCACTGATCCTCTGACAATGCTGCACTGGCTCGATGCTGTCTCTGTGACAATGCTGCACTCCCTCCGCACTGATCATCTGACAACGCTGCACTCCCTCCATACTAATCCTCTGACAATGCTGCACTCCCTCCGCACTGAGCCTCTGACAATGCTGCACTCCCTCCATTCTGATCCTCTCACAGTGCTGCACTCCCTCCATTCTGATCCTCTGACAATGCTGCATTCCTTCCACACTGACCCACTTACAATGTTGCACTCCCTCCACACTGACCCTCTGACAATGCTGCACTGCCTCCACACTGACCCTTTGACAATGCTACACTCCCTTAACACTGACCCTCTGACAATGCTGCATTCCCTTCACAGTGATCCTCTGACAATGCTGCACTCCCTCCATACTAATCCTCTGACAATGCTGCACTCCCTTTGCACTGAACCTCTGACAATGTTGCACTCCCTCCACACTACTTCTCTGGCAATGCTGCACTCCCTCCACACTGACTCTCTGACAATGCTGCACACCGTCGCCACTGATCCTCTGACTATTCTGCACTCCCTCCACACTGATCCTCTGACAATGCTGCAAAACATCCATACTGAACCTCTGACAATGCTGCACTCCCTCCACACTGATCCTCTGACAATGCTGCACCCCCTCCATCCTGATCCTCCGACAATGCGGCAATTCCCCCGTCCACACTTTCTGACAATTCTGCATTCCCTCCACACTGACCCTCTCACAAACCTCTGCTCACTCCATACTGATCCTCTAAAAATGATTCACTCCCTCCACATTGATCCTCCGACAATTCTGCACTTCCTCCACACTGATCCTCTGACAATGCTGCAATCCATCGATGCTGACCCTGTGACAATGATGCACTCCCCCCACACTGATTCTCTGACAATGCTGCACTCCCTCCATTCTGATCCTCTGACTATGCTGCACTCCCTCCACACTGACCCTCTGACAATACTGCACTTCCTCCATGCTAATCCTCTGACAATGCTGCACTCCTTCCACACTGACCCTCTGACAATGCTGCACTCCCTCGACACTGATCCTCAGACAATGCTGCAGTCCTTCCACATTGACCCTCATACAATGCTGCACTGCCTCCACACTGACCCTCTGACAATGCTAAACTCCCTCCACACTGTCCCTCTGACAATGCTGCACTCCCTCCATACTAATCCTCTGACAATGCTGCATTCCCTCTGCCCTCATCCTCTGACAATGCTACAATCCCTCCATTCTGACCTTCTTAAAATGTTGCACTCCCTCCACACTGATCCTCTGACAATGCTGCACTTCCTCCACACTGATCCTCTGAAAATGCTGCACTCCCTCCACACTGACACTCTGACGATGCTGCCTTCCCTCCATACTGATTCTCTGACAATGCTGCACTCCCTCCACACTGACCATCTGACAATGCTACACTCACTCCAAACTGATCCTCTGACTATGCTGCACTCCCTCCACACTGACCCTCTGACAATGCTACATTCCCTCCACACTGATCCTCTATCAATGCTGCAGTCCCTCCACACTGATCGTCTGACAATGCTGCACTCCCTCCATACTAATCCTCTGACAATGCTGCACTCCCTCTGCACTGAACCTCTGACAATGCTGCACTCCCTCGATGCTGACCCTGTGACAATGCTGCTCTCCCTCCACACTGATCCTCTGACAATGCTGCATTCCCTCCACACTGACCCTCTCACAATTCTCCGCTCCCTCCATACTGATCCTCTGAAAATGATTCACTCCCTCCACATTGATCCTCCGACAATTTTTCACTTCCTCCACACTGATCCTCTGACAATGCTGCACTCCATCAATGCTGACCCTGTGACAATGATGCACTCCCTCCACACTGATTCTCTGACAATGCTGCACTCCCTCCACACTGACCCTCTGACAATGCTGCACTCCCTCCATTCTGATCCTCTCACAGTGCTGCACTCCCTCCACACTGACCCTCTGACATTGCTGCACTCCCTCCATACTAATCCTCTGATAATGCTGCACTCCCTCCGCACAGAACCTCTGACAATGCTGCACTCCCTCGATGCTGACCCTGTGACAATGCTGCACTCCCACCACACTGACCCTCTGACAATTCTGCACTTCCTCCACACTGATCCTCTGACAATGTTGCATTACCTCCATACTGATCCTCTGACAATGCTGCACTCCCTCCGCACTGAACCTCTGACAATGCTGCACTGGCTCGATGCTGTCTCTGTGACAATGCTGCACTCCCTCCACACTGACCCTCTGACAATGCTGCACTCCCTCCACACTGACCCTCTGACAATGCTGCACTCCCTCCGCACTGAACCTCTGACAATGCTGCACTGGCTCGATGCTGTCTCTGTGACAATGCTGCACTCCCTCCGCACTGATCCTCTGACAATGCTGCACTCCCTCCATACGAATCCTCTGACAATGCTGCACTCCCTCCACACTGAGCCTCTGACAATGCTGCTCTACCTCCATACTGAACCTTTGACAATGCTGCACTCCCTCCATTCTGATCCTCTGACAATGCTGCATTCCTTCCACACTGACCCACTTACAATGTTGCACTCCCTCCACACTGACCCTCTAACAATGCTGCACTGCCTCCACACTGACCCTTTGACAATGCTACACTCCCTCCACACTGACCCTCTGACAATGCTGCATTCCCTCCACAGTGAACCTCTGACAATGCTGCACTCCCTCTGCACTGAACCTCTGACAATGCTGCACTCCTTCGATGCTGACCCTGTGACAATGCTGCACTCCCTCCACACTGACCCTCTGACAATTCTGCACTTCCTCCACACAGATCCTCTGACAATCTTGCACTCCCTCAACACTGATTCTCTGGCAATGCTGCAGTCACTCCACACTGACTCTCTGACAATGCTGCACACCGTCGCCACTGATCCTCTGAAAATGCTGCACTCCCTCAATACTGATCCTCTGACAATTCTGCACTTCCTCCACACTGATCCTCTGGCAATTCTGCACTCCCTCCATACTGATCCTCTGACAATGCTGCACTCCCTCCCCACTGATCCTCTGACAATGCTGCACTCCCTCCATACTGATCCTCCGACAATGTGGCAATCCCCCGTCCACACTTTCTGACAATGCTGCATTCCCTCCTCACTGACCCTCTCACAAACCTCCGCTCCCTCCATACTGATCCTCTGAAAATGATTCACTCCCTCCACATTGATCGTCCGACAATTCTGCACTTCCTCCACTGATTATCTGACAATGCTGCACTCACTCCACACTGAACCTCTGACAATGCTGCATTCCCTCAAACTGATCCTCTGACAATGCTGCACTCCCTCAAACTGATCCTCTGACAATGCTGCACTCCCTCCATTCTGATCCTCTGACAATGCTGCACTCCCTCCACACTGAACATCTGACAATGCTGCATTCCCTCCAAACTGATCCTCTGACAATGCTGGATTCCCTCCATTCTGATCCTCTGACAATGCTGCACTCCCTCCACACTGACCCTCAGACAATGATGCACTCCCTCCACACTGACCCTCTGACAATTCTGCACTCCCTCCACACTGATCCTCTGACAATGCTGCACACCCTCCATACTAATCCTCTAACATTCTGCACTCCCTCCATTCTTATCATCTGACAATGCTGCACTTCCTCCATACTGATCCTCTGACAATGCTGCACTCCCTCGATGCTGACCCTGTGACAATGCTGCACACCCACCACACTGACCCTCTGACAATTCTGCACTTCCTCCACACTTATCCTCTGACAATGTTGCAGTACCTCCACACTGATTCTCAGACAATGCTGCACTCCCTCCACACTGATTCTCTGGCAATGCTGCACTCCCTCCACACTGACCCTCTGACAATGCTGCACTCCCTCCATACTAATCCTCTGACAAATCTGCACTCCCTCCACACTGATTCTCAGACAATGCTGCACTCCCTCCACACTGATTCTCTGGCAATGCTGCACTCCCTCCACACTGACCCTCTGACAATGCTGCAATCCCTCCACACTGATCCTCTGACAATTCTGCACTACCTCCATACTGATCCTCTGACAATGCTGCACTCCCTCCACACTGACCCTCTGACAATGCTGCACTCCCTCCGCACTGAACCTCTGGCAATGCTGCACTGGCTCGATGCTGTCTCTGTGACAATGCTGCACTCACTCCGCACTGATCCTCTGACAATGCTGCACTCCCTCCATACTAATCCTCTGACAATGCTGCACTCCCTCCGCACTGAGCCTCTGACAATGCTGCACTCCCTCCACACTGATCCTCTGACAATGCTGCACTCCCTCCATTCTGATCCTCTGACAATGCTGCATTCCTTCCACACTGACCCACTTGCAATGTTGCACTCCCTCCACACTGACCCTCTGACAATGCTGCACTGCCTCCACACTGACCCTTTGACAATGCTACACTCCCCCCACACTGACCCTCTGACAATGCTGCACTGCCTCCACACTGACCCTTTGACAATGCTACACTCCCTCCACATTGAACCTCTGACAATGCTGCACTGGCTCGATGCTGTCTCTGTGACAATGCTGCACTCACTCCGCACTGATCCTCTGACAATGCTGCACTCCCTCCATACTAATCCTCTGACAATGCTGCACTCCCTCAGCACTGAACCTCTGACAATGCTGCACTCCCTCGATGCTGACCCTGTGACAATGCTGCACTCCCTCCACACTGACCCTCTGACAATTCTGCACTTCCTCCACACAGATCCTCTGAAAATGTTGCACTCCCTCCACACTGATTCTCTGGCAATGCTGCACTCCCTCCACACTGACTCTCTGACGATTCTGCACACCGTCGCCACTGATCCTCTGACTATTCTGCACTCCCTCCACACTGATCCTCTGACAACTCTGCACTCCCTCCACACTGATCCTCTTACAATGCTGCAGTACCCTCCCCACTGATCCTCTGACAATGCTGCACTCCCTCCATACTGATCCTCCGACAATGCGGCAATTCCCCCGTCCACACTTTCTGACAATTCTGCACTACCTCCATACTGATCCTCTGACAATGCTGCACTCCCTCCATTCTGATCCTCTGACAATGCTGCACTCCCTCCACACTGACCCTCTGACAATGCTGCACTCCCTCCGCACTGAACCTCTGACAATGCTGCACTGGCTCGATGCTGTCTCTGTGACAATGCTGCACTCACTCCGCACTGATCCTCTGACAATGCTGCACTCCCTCCATACTAATCCTCTGACAATGCTGCACTCCCTCCGCACTGAGCCTCTGACAATGCTGCACTCCCTCCATTCTGATCCTCTGACAATGCTGCACTCCTTCCACACTGACCCTCTGACAATGCTGCACTCCCTCGACACTGATCCTCAGACAATGTTGCAGTCCCTCCACATTGACCCTCATACAATGCTGCACTGCCTCCACACTGACCCTCTGACAATGCTGCACTGCCTCCACACTGTCCCTCTGACAATGCTGCACTCCCTCCATACTAATCCTCTGACAATGCTGCATTCCCTCTGCACTCATCCTCTGACAATGCTACAATCCCTCCATTCTGACCTTCTTAAAATGTTGCACTCCCTCCACACTGATCCTCTGACAATGCTGCACTCCCTCGACACTGAACCTCTGACAATGCTGCAGTCCCTCCACACTGACTCTCTCACAATTCTGCACTCCCTCCACTCTGACCCTGTGACAATGCTGCACTTCCTCCACACTGATCCTCTGAAAATGCTGCACTCCCTCCACACTGACACTCTGACGATGCTGCCTTCCCTCCATACTGATTCTCTGACAATGCTGCACTCCCTCCACACTGACCATCTGACAATGCTACACTCACTCCAAACTGATCCTCTGACTATGCTGCACTCCCTCCACACTGACCCTCTGACCATGCTACATTCCCTCCACACTGACCCTCTGACAATGCTACACTCCCTCCACACTGATCCTCTGAAAATGCTGCACTCATTCCACACTGACCCTCTGACAATGCTACACTCCCTCCATACTGATCCTCTGACAATGCTGCACTCCCTCCATTCTGATCCTCTGACAATGCTACACTTCCTCCACACTGACTCTCTGACAATGCTGGACTCCCTCCATACTAATCCCCTGTCAATGCTGAACTCCCTCTGCGCTGAAACTCTGAAAATTCTGCACTCCCTCGATGCTGACCCTGTGACAATTCTGCACTTCCACTACACTGATCCTCTGAGAATGTTGCAGTCCCTCCTCACTGATTCTCTGACAATGCTGCACTCCCTCGACACTGACTCTCTGACAATGCTGCACTCCCTCCATGCTAATCCTCTGGCAATGCTGCACTCCCTCCACACTGATCCTCTGACAATGCTGCACTCCCTCGACACTGATCCTCAGACAATGCTGCAGTCGCTCCACACTGACCTTCTTACAATGCTGCACTGCCTCCACACTGTCCCTCTGACAATGCTAGACTCCCTCCACACTGTCCCTCTGACATTGCTGCATTTACTCTGCACTAATCCTCTGACAATGCTGCACTCCCTCCAAACAGACCCTCTTAAAATGCTGCACTCCCTCCACACTGACCCTCTGACAATGCTGCACTCCCTCCGCACTGATCCTCTGTCAATGCTGCAGTCCCTCCACACTGATCGTCTGACAATGCTGCACTCCCTCCATACTAATCCTCTGACAATGCTGCACTCCCTCTGCACTGAACGTCTGACAATGCTGCACTCCCTCGATGCTGACCCTGTGACAATGCTGCTCTCCCTCCACACTGATCCTCTGAAAATGCTGCATTCCATCCACACTGACCCTCTCACAATCCTCCGCTCCCTCCATACTGATCCTCTGAAATTGATTCACTCCCTCCACATTGGTCCTCCGACAATTTTTCACTTCCTCCACACTGATCCTCTGACAATGCTGCACTCCATCAATGCTGACACTGTGACAATGATGCACTCCCTCCACACTGATTCTCTGACAATGCTGCACTCCCTCCACACTGACCCTCTGACAACGCTGCACTCCCTCCATTCTGATCCTCTCACAGTGCTGCACTCCCTCCACACTGACCCTCTGACATTGCTGCACTCCCTCCATACTAATCCTCTGATAATGCTGCACTCCCTCTGCACAGAACCTCTGACAATGCTGCACTCCCTCGATGCTGACCCTGTGACAATGCTGCACTCCCACCACACTGACCCTCTGACAATTCTGCACTTCCTCCACACTGATCCTCTGACAATGTTGCAGTACCTCCAAACTGATTCTCTGGCAATGCTGCACTCCCTCCACACTGACCCTCTGACAATGCTGCACTCCCTCCACACTGACCCTCTGACAATGCTGTACTCCCTCCAAACTGATCCTCTGACAATGCTGTACTCCCTCCAAACTGATCCTCTGACAATTCTGCACTCCCTCCATTCTGATCCTCTGACAATGCTGCACTCCCTCCACACTGACCCTCTGACAATGCTGCACTCCCTCCGCACTGAACCTCTGACAATGCTGCACTGGCTCGATGCTGTCTCTGTGACAATGCTGCACTCCCTCCGCACTGATCCTCTGACAATGCTGCACTCCCTCCATACGAATCCTCTGACAATGCTGCACTCCCTCCACACTGAGCCTCTGACAATGCTGCTCTCCCTCCATACTGATCCTTTGACAATGCTGCACTCCCTCCATTCTGATCCTCTGACAATGCTGCATTCCTTCCACACTGACCCACTTACAATGTTGCACTCCCTCCACACTGACCCTCTAACAATGCTGCACTGCCTCCACACTGACCCTTTGACAATGCTACACTCCGTCCACACTGACCCTCTGACAATGCTGCATTCCCTCCACAGTGATCCTCTGACAATGCTGCACTCCCTCTGCACTGAACCTCTGACAATGCTGCACTCCCTCGATGCTGACCCTGTGACAATGCTGCACTCCCTCCACACTGACCCTCTGACAATTCTGCACTTCCTCCACACAGATCCTCTGACAATCTTGCACTCCCTCAACACTGATTCTCTGGCAATGCTGCAGTCACTCCACACTGACTCTCTGACAATGCTGCACACCGTCGCCACTGATCCTCTGAAAATGCTGCACTCCCTCAATACTGATCCTCTGACAATTCTGCACTTCCTCCACACTGATCCTCTGGCAATTCTGCACTCCCTCCATACTGATCCTCTGACAATGCTGCACTCCCTCCCCACTGATCCTCTGACAATGCTGCACTCCCTCCATACTGATGCTCCGACAATGTGGCAATCCCCCGTCCACACTTTCTGACAATGCTGCATTCCCTCCTCACTGACCCTCTCACAAACCTCCGCTCCCTCCATACTGATCCTCTGAAAATGATTCACTCCCTCCACATTGATCGTCCGACAATTCTGCACTTCCTCCAAAAATTATCTGACAATGCTGCACTCCCGCCACACTGAACATCTGACAATGCTGCTTTCCTTCCAAACTGATCATCTGACAATGCTGGATTCCCCCCATTCTGATCCTCTGACAATGCTGCACTCCCTCCACACTGACCCTCTGACAATGCTGCACTCCCTCCACACTGATCCTCTGACAATGCTGCACACCCTCCATACTAATCCTCTAACATTCTGCACTCCCTCCATTCTTATCCTCTGACAATGCTGCACTTCCTCCATACTGATCCTCTGACAATGCTGCACTCCCTCGATGCTGACACTGTGACAATGCTGCACTCCCACCACACTGACCCTCTGACAATTCTGCACTTCCTCCACACTGATCCTCTGACAATGTTGCAGTACCTCCACACTGATTCTCAGACAATGCTGCACTCCCTCCACACTGATTCTCTGGCAATGCTGCACTCCCTCCACACTGACCCTCTGACAATGCTGCACTCCCTCCATACTAATCCTCTGACAATTCTACACTCCCTCCACACTGATTCTCAGACAATGCTGCACTCCCTCCACACTGACCCTCTGACAATGCTGCACTCCCTCCACACTGATCCTCTGACAATTCTGCACTACCTCCATACTGATCCTCTGACAATGCTGCACTCCCTCCACACTGACCCTCTGACAATGCTGCACTCCCTCCACACTGACCCTCTGACAATGCTGCACTCCCTCCGCACTGAACCTCTGACAATGCTGCACTGGCTCGATGCTGTCTCTGTCACAATGCTGCACTCACTCCGCACTGATCCTCTGACAATGCTGCACTCCCTCCATACTAATCCTCTGACAATGCTGCACCCCCTCCGCACTGAGCCTCTGACAATGCAGCACTCCCTCCACACTGATCCTCTGACAATGCTGCACTCCCTCCATTCTGATCCTCTGACAATGCTGCATTCCTTCCACACTGACCCACTTGCAATGTTGCACTCCCTCCACACTGACCCTCTGACAATGCTGAAATGCCTCCACACTGACCCTTTGACAATGCTACACTCCCTCCACACTGACCCTCTGACAATGCTGCACTGCCTCCACACTGACCCTTTGACAATGCTACACTCCCTCCACACTGAACCTCTGACAATGCTGCACTGGCTCGATGCTGTCTCTGTGACAATGCTGCACTCACTCCGCACTGATCCTCTGACAATGCTGCACTCCCTCCATACTAATCCTCTGACAATGCTGCACCCCCTCCGCACTGAGCCTCTGACAATGCAGCACTCCCTCCACACTGATCCTCTGACAATGCTGCACTCCCTCCATTCTGATCCTCTGACAATGCTGCATTCCTTCCACACTGACCCACTTGCAATGTTGCACTCCCTCCACACTGACCCTCTGACAATGCTGAAATGCCTCCACACTGACCCTTTGACAATGCTACACTCCCTCCACACTGACCCTCTGACAATGCTGCACTGCCTCCACACTGACCCTTTGACAATGCTACACTCCCTCCACACTGAACCTCTGACAATGCTGCACTGGCTCGATGCTGTCTCTGTGACAATGCTGCACTCACTCCGCACTGATCCTCTGACAATGCTGCACTCCCTCCATACTAATCCTCTGACAATGCTGCACTCCCTCTGCACTGAACCTCTGACAATGCTGCACTCCCTCGATGCTGACCCTGTGACAATGCTGCACTCCCTCCACACTGACCCTCTGACAATTCTGCACTTCCTCCACACAGATCCTCTGAAAATGATGCACTCCCTCCACACTGATTCTCTGGCAATGCTGCACTCCCTCCACACTGACTCTCTGACGATGCTGCACACCGTCGCCACTGATCCTCTGACTATTCTGCACTCCCTCCACACTGATCCTCTGACAATGCTGCAAAACATCCAAACTGATCCTCTGACAATTCTGCACTCCCTCCACACTGATCCTCTGACAACTCTGCACTCCCTCCACACTGATCCTCTGACAATTCTGCACTCCCTCTATACTGATCCTCTTACAATGCTGCAGTACCCTCCCCACTGATCCTCTGACAATGCTGCACTCCCTCCATACTGATCCTCCGACAATGCGGCAATTCCCCCGTCCACACTTTCTGACAATTCTGCATTCCCTCCACACTGACCCTCTCACAAACCTCTGCTCACTCCATACTGATCCTCTGAAAATGATTCACTCCCTCCAAATTGATCCTCCGACAATTCTGCACTTCCTCCACACTGATCCTCTGACAATGCTGCAATCCATCGATGCTGACCCTGTGACAATGATGCACTCCCTCCACACTGATTCTCTGACAATGCTGCACTCCCTCCACACTGACCCTCGGGCAATTCTGCACTCCCTCCACACTGACCCTCTGACAATGCTGCATTCCCTCCAAACTGATCCTCTGACAATGCTGCACTCCCTCCATTCTGATCCTCTGACAATGCTGCACTCCCTCCGCACTGAACATCTGACAATGCTGCACTCCCTCCATGCTAATCCTCGGACAATGCTGCTCTCCCTCCACAATGACCCTCTGGCAATGCTGCACTCACTCTACATTGACCCTCTGACAATGCTGCACTTCCTCCACACTAATAATCTGACAATGCTGCAATCCCTCGAAACTGATCCTCTGACAATGCTGCACTCCCTCCAAACTGACCCTCTTACAATGCTGCACTCCCTCCATTCTGATCCTCTGACAATGCTGCACTCCCTCCACACTGACTCTCTGACAATGCTGCACTTCCTCCATACTAATCCTCTGACAATGCTGAACTCTCTTGGCGCTGAACCTCTGACAATGCTGCACTCCCTCGATGCTGACCCTGTGACAATTCTGCACTTCTCCCACACTGATCCTCTGACAATGTTGCAGTCCCTCCACACTGACCCTCTGACAATTCTGCACTTCCCCCACACTGATCCTCTGACAATGTTGCAGTCCCTCCACACAGATTCTCTGACAATGCTGCACTCCCTCCACACTGACTCTCTGACAATTCTGCACTCCCTCCATACGGATCCTCTGACAATGCTGCACTCCCTCGACAATGATCCTCAGACAATGCTGCAGTCCCTCCACACTGAACCTCTGACAATGCTGCACTGCCTCCAAACTGACCCTCTGACAATGCTACACATCTTCCACACTGTCCCGCTGACAATGCTGCACTCCCTCTATACGAATCCTCTGACAATGTTGCATTCCATCTGCACTGATCCTCTGACAATGCTGCACTCCCTCGAAACTGACCCCATGACATTGCTCCAGTCCCACCACACTGACCCTCTCAAAATGCTGCACTCCCTCCACACTGACCCTCTGAAAATGCTACACTACCTCCACACTGACCCTCTGACAATGCTGCACTCCCTCCATACTAATCCTCTGACAATGCTGCACTCCCTCTGCACTGAACCTCTGACAATGCTGCACTCCCTCGATGCTGACCCTCTGACAATTCTGCACTTCCTCCACACTGATCCTCTGACAATACTGCACTCCCTCCACACTGACCCTCTGACAATTCTGCACTTCCTCCACACTGATCCTCTGACGAAGTTGCTGTCCCTCCACACTGATTCTCTGGCAATGCTGCACTCCCTCCACACTGACCCTCTGAAAATGCTGCACTCCCTCCATACTGATCCTCCGACAATGCGGCAATCCCCCCGTCCACACTTTCTTACAATGCTGCATTCCCTCCACACTGACCCTCTCACAAACATCCCCTCCCTCCGTACTGATCCTCTGAAAATGATTCACTCCCTCCACATTGATCCTCCGATAATTCTGCACTTCCTCCACACTGATCCTCTGACAATGCTGCACTCCATCGATGCTGACCCTGTGACAATGATGCAATCCCTCCACACTGATTCTCTGACAATGCTGCACTCTCTCCACACTGACCCTCTGACAATGCTGCATTCCCTCCACACTGACCCACTGACAATGCTGCACTCCCCCCACACTGACCCTCTGACAATTCTGCACTTCCTCCACACTGATCCTCTGACAATGTTGCTGTCCCTCCACACAGATTCTCTGGCAATGCTGCACTCCCTCCACACTGTCTCTCTGACAATGCTGCACTCCCTCCATTCTGATCCTCTGACAATGCTGCACTCACGCCACACTGACCCTCTGACAATGCTGCACTCCCTCCATACTAATCCTCTGACAATGCTGCCCTCCCTCCGCACTGAACCTCTGACAATGCTGCACTCGCTCGATGCTGACCCAGTTACAATGCTGCACACCCTCCATACTGATCCTCGGACAATGCTGCACTCCCTCCACAATGACCCTCTGACAATGCTGCACTCCCTCCACACTGACCCTCTGACAATGCTGCACTCCCTCCATGCTAATCCTCTGACAATGCTGCACTACCTCGAAACCGATCATCTGACAATGCTGCCCTGCCTCCACACTGACTCTCTGACAATGCTGCAATCCCTCTGCACTGATCCTTTGACAATGCTGCACTCCCTCCAAACTGACCCTCTTATAATGCTGCACACCCTCC
This sequence comes from Chiloscyllium punctatum, assembly GCF_047496795.1. Classification (NCBI taxonomy): domain Eukaryota; kingdom Metazoa; phylum Chordata; class Chondrichthyes; order Orectolobiformes; family Hemiscylliidae; genus Chiloscyllium; species Chiloscyllium punctatum. The sequence goes on along the minus strand of NC_092752.1, from coordinate 76,397,579 downwards.
ATACTGACCCTCTGACAATGCTGCACTCACTCCACACTGACTATCTGACAATGCTGCACTGCCTCCATACTAATCCTCTGACGATGCTGAACTCCCTTGGCGGTGAACCTCTGACAATGCCGCACTCTCTCGATGCTGACCCGGTGACAATGCTGCAATCCCTCCACACTGACCCTCTGACATTTTTGCACTTCCTCCACACTGATCCTCTGACAATGTTGCTGTCCCTCCACACAGATTCTCTGGCAATGCTGCACTCCCTCCATGCTAATCCTCTGACAATGCTGCACTCCCTCCACACTGATCCTCAGACAATGCTGCTGTCCCTCCACACTGACCCTCTTACAATGCTGCACTGCCTCCACACTGACACTCTGACAATGCTACACTCCCTCCACACTGTCCCTCTGACAATGCTGCACTCCCTCCATACGAATCCTCTGACAATGCTGCATTCCCTCCAAACTGACCCTCTTACAATGCTGCACTCACTCCATTCTGATCCACTGACAATGCTGCACTCCCTCCCCACTGATCCTCTGACAATGCTGCACTCCCTCGACACTAACCCTCTGACAATGCTGCAGTCCCTCCACACTGACCCTCTTACAATGCTACACTCCCTCCACACTGACCCTCTGACAATGCTGCACTCCCTCCATACTAATCCTCTGACAATGCTGCATTCCCTCTGCACTGATCCTCTGACAATGCTGCACTCCCTCCAAACTGACCCTCTTACAATGCTGCACTCACTCCATTCTGATCCTCTGACAATGCTGCACTCCCTCCACACTGATCCTCTGGCAATGCTGCAATCCCTCTGCACTAATCCTCTGACAATGCTGCACTCCTTCGATGCTGACCCTGTGACACTGCTGCACTCCCTCCATACTGATTCTCTGACAATTCTGCACTCCCTCCCCACTGATTCTCTGGCAATTCTGCACTCCCTCCACACTGATCCTCTGACAATGCTGCACTACCTCCATACTGATCCTCTGACAATTCTGCACTCCCTTCATCCTCATCCTCTGACAATTCTGCATTCCCTCCACACTGACCCTCTCACAAACCTCTGGTCATTCCATACTGATCCTCTAAAAATGATTCACTCCCTCCACATTGATCCTCCGACAATTCTGCACTTCCTCCACACTGATTCTCTGACAATGCTGCACTCCCTCCACACTGATCCTCTGACAATGCTGCACTCCCTCCATACTGATCCTCTGACAATGCTGCACTACCTCTATACTAATCCTCTGACAATGCTGCACTCCCACCGCACTGATCCTCTGACAATGCTGGACTCCCTCCATGCTGACCCTCTGACAATTCTGCATTCCCTCCACACTGACCCTCTGACAATGCTGCACTCCCTCCAACCTGACCCTCGGGCAATGATGCACTCCCTCCACACTGATCCTCTTGAAAATGCTGCTCTCCCTCCATACTGATCCTCTGACCATGCTGTACTCCCTCCATACTGATCCTCTGACAATGCTGCACTACCTCTATACTAATCCTCTGACAATGCTGCACTCCCACCGCACTGATCCTCAGACAATGCTGGACTCCCTCCATGCTGACCCTCTGACAATTCTGCACTCCCTCCACACTGACTTTCTGACAATGCTGCATCCCTCCACACTGACCCTCTGACAATTCTGCACTTCCTCCACATTGATCCTCTGGCAATGCTGCACTGCCTCCAGACTGACCCTCTGACAATGCTGCACTCCCTCCATACTAATGCTCTGACAATGCTGCACTCACTCGACACTGATCCTCTGACAATGCTGCAGTCCCTCCACACTGACCCTCTGACAAAACTGCACCGCCTACATACTGATCCTCTGACAATGCTGCATTCCCACCACACTGACCCTCTGACAATGCTGCACTCCGTTCAAACTGAACCTCTGACAATGCTGCACTCCCTCCGCACTGAACCTCTGACAATGCTGCACTCCCTCGATGCGGACCATGTGACAATGCTTCACTCCCTCCATACTGACCCTCTGACAATGCTGCACATCCTCCACACTGATCCTCTGACAATACTGCACTCCCTCCACACTGACACTCTGACAGTGCTGCACTCCCTCCATACTAATCCTCTGACAATTCTGCACTCCCTCCACACTGATCCTCTGACAATGCTGCACTCCCACCGCAGTGACCCTCTGACAATGTTGCACCCCCTCCACCCTGACCCTCTGGCAATGCTGCACTCCCTCAACAGTGATTCTCTGTCAATGCTGCACTCCCTCCATACTGATCCTCTGACAATGCTGCACTCCCTCCACACTCATCCTCTGTCAATGCAGCACTGCCTCCACACTGAACCTCTGATAGTGATGCACTCCCTCAGTACTGACTCTCTGAAAATGTGGAAGTGGCCCTATACTGACACTCCGACCGTGTGGCCTAATCTCAGGACAAAACCTCTGACAGTACAGCACTCCATCATAACTGACACTCTGACAGTACAGCACCGCCTCAGTTCTGACTCATTGACAGTTTAGCAGTCCCTCAGTACTGACGCATTGCCAGTTTATCACTCCCTCAGTCCTGACCCTCTGCCTTGGTCCTGCACCTCTGAGAGTCCAGCCGTGCCTCAGTACTGTCTATCCGACAGTGCAGCATTCCTTCAGTACTGATCCTCTGACAGTGCAGCACTCCCTCAGTACTGATCCTCTGGCAATGTGGTACTCCCTCAGTACTGACCCTCTGACAGTGCAGCATTCCCTCAGAACTGACCCTCTGACAGTGCAGCACTCCCTCAGTTTTAACCCTCCGACAGTGCAGCACTCCCTCAGCTCTCCCTCAGCACTGACCCTTTGACATTGCAGCACTCCCTCAGTACTGACCCTCTTTTTTTCTATTTCACAGAGTCTTGTGGAAATTTGAAGACATAGGGTTTGCAGATTCTGAGGAAGCATGAGAGAGACACACAAACCAAACTCTGTCTGAAACTCTCTGCAATAGACTATTCAGAGGCACAGTCACAGAGGTGCATAGCTTGGAAACAGACCCTCCTGTCCAACTCGCCCATACCATCCAGATATTCTCATCTCATTTCATTCCATTTGCTAGCACTTGGCTGATATCCCTCTAAGCCCTTCCTATTCACATACTCATCCTGATGCATTTTAAATGTCGCAATTATAACAGCCCCCATCACTTCCTCTGGCAGCTACCTGCATGCCCTTGAATAAGTGCTCAAACATTCATACAGTCGATACAAACTCTAATAAACACCAACCTACGAAAGGCTATCATTATCATTTTCAAACGACCCTTAGCTTCTTCATTACACTGATTTCAACAGAGGTAAAGAAACAGAGTTAGTGACCATCCACCGTGACCCTGTTATAAAACTTATTTTCAAATGTGGCTTGTATGTAATTCCCACACCCTCTAATAGTTGCCTGGAAGGTGGGTGTGGGGTGTACTCTCCTGCTGCAGTCCTTGGGTGTCCCACAGTGATGTTAGGGAGGGATCCCCAGGATTTTGACCTGAACCATGTAAAGAGCTCTCTTACTGGAGTGCCTTTTTAAAGTTGGGAAGTTAATATAGACCAGGAGGACCCGAGAGCTGCTGTCTTGTCAGAGAGAGAGCCCTGGTGGGTCACACACCTCAGGTGAGGGGCGAGGTTGAGAAGCTGGGGTCTTCATGGTCATTTCAGACATGATAGAGATTGAACCAACAATGTTGACATCATGAATCTGTTAGCTGTGGTAACTGAACCCCCTTTGTAGCAGAGGGATTCAATCCCTTGAACAGAGAAAGCTTGAGAATTCAACACTAAAATCAATCTGTACGGACGCGCTAGAGACCTGAAACATCAATACAGAGATTGCTGAAGAAGCTAAACATGTCCGCCAGCATCTCTGAAGGGAGAGGGAGAAAGAGACAGAGAGAAAGTTCACCTTTTAATCCAGTGATTTCTGCGGGAAAGTTCCTTTAGAACAGACCGTTTTGAGGAAAGGTCACTTGACAAAGGCACTTCACAAAGATCCTTATCAATGTAACTTTGTGATGTTAGTTCAGAAGGACCAGCTCAGACCTAACATTTCGGTGTGCCTTTGTTCTGTATCTGTTCTCCTATGTAGCCCGCCCTCCTAATACAATACCTTACACAGCCTTAAACCTGTTTGTCAACTTTCAACAGTCGCAGACTCAGGGCATTGAACACAGACTGAATTACTCAGTGACGCTTGAATAAGATCAAGTTCTCAAGTCAACAGATGGTGGGGAAATTCAGCACAATTCAGCAGGTAGCAACGGTGAAGAGAGAGAGAGGAACAATTCGCATTTCAAGTGACTCCTACTCAAAACGGTCTGTTCTGAAGGAACTTCCGCGCAGAAATCACTGGATTGAAAGGTGAACTCTTTGTCTCTTTCTCCCCCTCCCTTCAGAGAAGCACTATCTGAGGTAATGAGGAGGCACATTCTGAGGTACTGAGGAAGCACTATCTGAGTTAGTGAGGGAGCAATTTCTGAGGTTTTCAGGAAGCACTATCTGAGGTATTCAGGGAGCACAATCTGAGGTATTGTGCAAGCACTATCTGATGTACTGAGGAAGAACTCTCGGAGGTACTGAGGGAGCACTTTCTGAGGTATTAAGGAAGCACTACCTGAGGAACTGAGGGAGCACTTTCTGAGGTTTGAGAGAGCACTTTCTGTGGTCCTGAGTGTGCACTATCTGAGGAATTGAGCGAGTACTTTCTGAGGTATTGAGGGAGCACTATTTGAGGTACTGAGGGGCCACTTTCTGACGTATTGAGGGTGCACTATCTGAGGTATTGAGGAAGCACTGTCTGATGTACTGAGGGAGCATTTTCTGAGGTACTGAGTGTGCCCAATTGAGGTATTCAGGGGCCACTGTCTGAGGTACTGAGGAAGCACTGTCTGAGGTATTGACGGTACTCCTTCTGAGGTATTGCACGAGTGCTTTCTGAGGTATTGAGGGAGTACTATCTGAGATAACGAGGAAGCACCATGTGAGTACTGAGGGAGCACTATTTGAGGTGTTGAGGAAGCACTATCTGAGCTATTGAGGGAGCACTATATGAGGTACTGAGGAAGCACTGTATGAGGTACTGAGGGAGCACTTTCTGACGTATTGAGGGAGCACTTTCTGAGGTATTGAGGAAGCACTGTTTGAGGTGCTGAGTTAGCACTATCTGAGGTACTGAGGGAGAACTTTCTGACATATAGAGGGTGCACTTTCTGAGGTATTGAGTGAGCAGTATCTGAGGTATTGAAGGAGCATTTTCTGAGGTATTGAGGGAGAACTATCTGAGGTATTAATGGAGGACTATCTAGGTACTGAGGAAGCAGTTTCTGAGGTATTGAGTGAGCACTTTCTGAGGTAATTAGGGAGCATTATCAGAGGTATTGAGGGAGCACTTTCTGCAGTACTGCGGGAGCACCTTCTGAGGTACATAGGAAGCACTATCTGAGGTATTGACGGTGCACTATGTGATGTAATGAGAGAGCCTTTTCTGAGGTATTGAGGGAGCAATTTCTGAGGTACTGAGGGTGCACTATCTGAGGTACTGAGGGAGCCCTTTCTGAGGTATTGTGTGTGCACTATCTGAGGGACTGAGGAAGCAATATCTGAGGTATTGAAGGAGTACCTTCTGAGGTACTGAGGGAGTTCTTTCTGAGGTATTGAGGAAGCACTATCTGAGGGACTGAGGAAGCACTCTCTGAGGTACTGAGGGAGCACCCACTGAGGTATTGAGGTAGATCTATCTGAGGTATTGAGGAACATTATCTGAGTTATTTAGGGAACATTTTCTGAGGTATTGAGGGAGCATTTTGTGAGGTATGGAAGGACCTCTTTTTGAGGTATTCAGGGAGCACTTTCTGAGGTATGGAGGGAGCACTTTCTGAGGTATTGAGCAAGCACTATTTGAGCTACTGAGGGAGCAATATCTCAGGTTCTGAGGGAGCACTTTCTGAGGTATTGAGGAAGCACTATCTGATGTACTGAGGAAGCATTCTCTGAGGTACTGAGGGAGCACTTTCTGAGGCATTGAGGAAGCACTACCAGAGGTACTGAGGGAGCACTCTCTGTGGTATTGAGGGAGATCTATCTGAGGTTCTGAGAGAGCACTTTCTGAGGTACTGAGGGAGCACTATCTGAGGTATTGAGGGAGCACATTCTGAGTTATTGAGGAAGCAATTTTCTGAGTTACTGAGGGAGCACTTTCTGAGGTATTGAGTGAACACTTTCTGAGATATTGAAGGGAGCATTATATGAGGTATTGAGGGAGCATTTTCTGAGGTTTTGAGGGAGCACTATCTTAGGTATGGGGGAACACTATCTGATGTATTGAGGGAGCACATTCTGAGCTATTGAGGGAGGACTTTCTGAGGAATTGAGGAAGCACTATCTGAGGTATTGGGGGAGCATTATCTGAGGTATTGAGGGAGCATTATCTGAGGTACTGAGGGAGCACTATCTGACATACTGAGGGAGCATTATCTGAGGTACTGAGGGAGCCCTTTCTGTGGGACTGAGGAAACACTTTTTGAGGTATTGTGGGTGCACTATCTGAGGTATTGAGGGAGCACTTTCTGATGTATTGAGTGCGCAATTACTGAGGGTATTGAGGGAGTACTATCTGAGGTATTGGGGGATCTCCTTCTGAGGTATTGAGTGAGTGTTTTCTGAGGTATTGAGGAAGCACTATCTGAGGTACTGAGGGAGCACTTTCAGACGAATTGAGGAAGCACTGTAGGACGTATTAAGGAAGCACTGTCTGAGGTACTGAGGGAGCAATTTCTGAAGTACTGAGTGTGCACTATCTGAGGTAGTGAGGAAGCACTGCCTGAAGTACAGAGTGTGCACTATCTGACGTATTGAGGGTGCACTTTCTTAGGTATTGAGCAAGTAATTTCTGAGGTAGTGAGGGAGCAGTATCAGATGTACTGAGGCGGCACTTTCTGACGTATTGAGGGTGCACTATCTGAGGGACTGAGGATGCAATGTCTGAGGTACTGTGGGAGCATGTTCTGAGGTATTGCGTTAGCACTATCTGAGGTACTGAGGGAGAACTTTCTGACATATAGAGGATGCGTTTTCTAAGTTATTCAGTCAGCACTGTCTGAGGTATTGAGGGAGCACTTTCTGAGGTATTGAGGGAGTACTATCTGTGGTATTGGTGGAATACTATCTAGGTACTGAGGAAGCAGTTTCTGAGGTATTGAGTGAGCACTTTCTGAGGTAATTAGGGAGCATTATCAGAGGTATTGAGGGAGCACTTTCTGCAGTACTGCGGGAGCACCTTCTGAGGTACTTAGGAAGCACTATCTGAGGTACTGACGGTGCACTATGTGAAGTATTGAGAGAGCCTTTTCTGAGGTATTGAGGGAGCATTTTCTGAGGTCCTGAGGGTGCACTATCTGAGGTATTGAAGGAGCATTTTCTGAGGTATTGAGGGAGCATTTTCTGAGATACTGATGGTGCGCTATCTGAGGTACTGAGGGAGACCTTCCTAAGGTATTGAGGGAGTACTTTCTAAGGTGCTGAGGAAGTACTTTCCGAGGTGTTGAGCAAGCACTCTCTGAGGTACTGAGGAATAATATCTGAGGTATTGAGGGAGCACTTTCTGAGGTATTGAGGGAGCACTATTTGATTAACTGAGAAAGCATTCTCTGAGGTACTGAGGGAGCTCTTGCTGAGGAATTGAGAAAGCATTATCTGAGGTACTGTGGGAGCACTATCTGAGGTATGGAGGGAGCACTTTGTGAGGTATTGAGCAAACACTATCTGAGCTACTGTGGAAGTAATATCTCAGGTATTGAGGGAGCATTTCTGAGGCATTGAGGGAGTACAATCTGCGGTAGTGATGGAGCACTATCTAGGTACTGAGGAAGCAGCTTCTGAGGTATTGAGTGAGAACTTTCTGAGCTAATGAGGGAGCATTATCAGAGGGAGCACTTTCTGCAGTACTGCGGAAGCACATTCTGAGGTAGTTAGGAAGCACTATCTGAGGTATTGACGGTGCACTATGTGAGGTATTGAGAGAGCCTTTTCTGAGGTATTGAGGGAGCATTTTCTGAGGTACTGAGGGCGCACTATCTGACGTACTGAGGAAGCCCTTTATGAGGTATTGAGGGAGTACTTTCGGAGGTACTGAGGGAGTACGTTCTGAGGTATTGAGCAAGCACTATCTGAAGTACTGAGGAAGTAATATTGAGGGAGCACTTTCTTAGGTTTGAAGTACTGAGGAAGCAGTTTCTGAGGTATTGAGGGAGCACTTTCTGACGTATTGAGGATGCATTAACCTGAGATACTGTGGAAGCACCATCTGACATATTCAGGAAGCACTTTCTGAGGTATTGTGGAATCACTATCTGATGTACTGACAAAGCACTATCTGAGGTATTGAGGGACGACTATCTGAGGTATTGAGGAAGCACTTTCTGAGGTACTGAGGAAGCACTATCTGAGGTATGGATGGAGATCTATCTGCGGTATTGAGGAAGCACTACTTGAGTTATTGTGGGAACAATTTCTGAGGTACTGACAGAGCACTTTCTGAGGTATGAAGGGATCACTTTCTCATGTATTGAGAGAGCAGTTTCTGAGGTACTGAGAGAGCACTTTCTGAGGAATAGAGGGAGCACTTTCTGAGGTACTGAGGAAGCACTATCTGATGTACTGAGAAAGCACTTTCTGAGGTATGGAGGCAGATCTATCTGAGTTATAGAGGGTGCACTGTCTGACGTACTGAGGAAACACTATCTGTGGTATTGAGGGAGCAATGTCTAACATATAGAGTGTGCATTTTCTAAGGTATTGAGTGAGCACTATTAGAGGTATTGAGGGAGCACTTTCTGTGGTATTGTGGGAGCATTATCGAAAGTATTGAGGGAGCACTTTCTGAGGTATTGAGGGAGCACTATCTGAGGTACTGAGGGAGCACTTTCCGAGGTATGGAGGGAGCACTATCTGTGGTACTGAGGAAGTACTCTCTGAGGTACTGAGGGAGCACTTTCTGAGGTATTGAGGGAGCACTTTCTGAGGTATGGAGGGAGCACTATCTGTGGTACTGAGGAAGCACTATCTGAGGTACTGAGGGAGCACTTTCTGAGGTATGGAGGTAGCACTATCTGAGGTACTGAGGAAGCACTATCTGAGGTATTGAGGAAACACCACCTGAAGTACTGAGAGAAATACTGAAGTATTGTGGCAACACTTTCTGAGGTACTGACAGAGCACTTTTTGAGGTATTGAGGGAGCACTATCTGAGGTACTGAGGGAGCACTTTCCGAGGTATGGAGGGAGCACTATCTGTGGTACTGAGGAAGTACTCTCTGAGGTACTGAGGGAGCACTTTCTGAGGTATTGAGGGAGCACTTTCTGAGGTATGGAGGGAGCACTATCTGTGGTACTGAGGAAGCACTATCTGAGGTACTGAGGGAGCACTTTCTGAGGTATGGAGGTAGCACTATCTGAGGTACTGAGGAAGCATTATCTGAGGTATTGAGGAAACACCACCTGAAGTACTGAGAGAAATACTGAAGTATTGTGGCAACACTTTCTGAGGTACTGACAGAGCACTTTTTGAGGTATTGAGGGATCACTTTCTGATGTATTGAGGGAGCAGTTCCTGAGGTACTGAGGGAGCAATTTCTGAGGTATTGTGGGAACACTTTCTGAGGTATTGAGGCAGCACTTTCTGAGGCATTGAGGGAGCACATTCTGAAGCATTGAGGGAGCACTTCCTGCGGTTTTGAGGATGCACTATCTGAGGTATTGAGGGAGCACTGACTGAGGTATTGAGGGAGCACTTTCTAAGGCATTGAGGGAACACTATCTGAGGCACTAAGTGAGCACTTTCTGAGGTTTTGAGGGAGCACGATCTGTGGAATTGAGGGAACACTTAGTGTGGTATTGAGGTAGCACATTTTGAGGTATTGCGGGAGCACTTTCTGTAGTATTGAGGCAGAATTATCTGAGGTATTGAGGGAGCACTGTCTGAGATAGTGGGGAAGAGCTTCCTAAGGTATTGGAGAAACACTATGTGAGGTATTGACGGAGCAGTTTCTGAAGTACAGAGGGAGCACTTTCTGATTTCTGAGGGAGCACTTTCTGAGAAATTGTGTTTGCACATCTGAGGTATTGAGGAAGCACTATCTGAGTTATTATGGCAGCACTTTCTGAGGTACTGACAGAGCGCTTTTTGAGGTATTGAGGGATCATTTCTGATGTATTGAGGGAGCAATTTCTGAGGTACTGAGAGAGCACCGTCTGAGGTATTTAGGAAGCACTTTCTGAGGTGTTGAGAAATCACTATCTGAGGAATTTGGGGAGCACCTTCTGAGGTATTGAGGCAGCACATTCTGAGGAACTGAGGAAGCATTATCTGATATATGGAGGGAGATCTATCTGCGGTATTAAGGAAGCATTATCTGAGTTATTGTGGGAACAATTTCTGAGGTACTGACAGAGCACTTTCTAAGGTATTAAGGGATCACTTTCTGATGTATCGAGAGAGCAGTTTCTGAGGTACTGAGAGAGAACTTTCTGAGGTACTGAGAGAGAACTTTCTGAGGTGTAGAGGGAGCACTTTCTGAGGTATTCAGGGAGTATTATCTGGGGTATTGATGGAGCACTATCTGAGGTACTGACGAAGCAGTTTCTGACGTAATAAGGGAGCACTTTCTGAGGTATTGAGGGAACATTATCTGAGGTATTGCGGGAGCACTTTCTGAGGTATTGAGGGAGCTCCTTCTGACGTATTGAGCAAGTAGTTTCTGAGGTATTGAGGGAGCACTTTCTCAGGTGTTGTGGAAGCACTATCTGATGTACTGAGGAAGCTCTACCTGAGGTAGAGAGGGAGCACTTTCTGCGGTATTGAGGAAGCACCATCTGTGTGCTGAGACAGCACTATCTGAGGGACTGAGGCAGCACTATCTGAGGTATTGACGGCACACTTTCTGCGGTATTGAGGAAGCACTGTCTGAGGAACTGAGGGAGCACTTTCTGAGGTCCTGAGGAAGCACGATCTGTGGTATTGAGGGTGCACTTTCTGAGTTATTGAGGGAGCACTTTCTGAGGTATTGAGGGAACAATTTCTGAGGTATGAGGGTGCACTATCTGAGGCATTGAGGGAGCACTTCCCAAGGTATTGAGGGAACTCCTTCTGAGGTCCTGAGGGAGTACTTTCTGAGGTTTTGAGGGTGCACTTCCTGAGGTTTGAGGGAGCACTTCCTGAGGTTTGTGAGAGCAATTTCTGAGATATTGAGGGAGTACATTCTGATGTATTGAGGGAGCACAATCTGGTACTGTGGAAGCACTATCTAAGATACTGAGGAAGCACTATCTGAGGTATTGAAGGAGCACTTTCTGATGTATTGAGGGAGCTGTTTCTATGGTACTGAGAGAGCGCTTTTCGAGGTATTGAGGGAGCACTTTCTGAGGTATTGAGGGAGCACTATCTGAGGAACTGAGGGAGCAATTTCTGAGGTACTGAGGAAGCACTATCTGATGTACTGAGGAAGCTCTTTTTGAGGTATTAAGGGAGCACTATCTGAGCTGTTGATGAAGCACTTTCGGAGTACTAAGGGAGCACTATCTGAGGTATTGTGGGAGTACTTTCTGAGGTACTGAGGCAGCACATTCTGAAGTATTTAGGGAGCACTTTCTGAGGTATTGAGGGAGCACTATCTGAGGTATTCAGGGACGGACTATCTGAGGTATTGGGGGAGCACTTTCTGAGGTAAAGAGGGCGCACTATCTGAGGTACTGAGGAAGCACTATCTGAGGTATTGAGGGAGCAATTTCTGACATACAGAGTGTGCATTTTCTCAGGTATTGAGGGAGCACTTTCTGTGGTATTGTGGGAGCATTATCTAAAGTATTGAGGTAGCACTTTCTGAGGTATTGAGGGAGCACCTTCTGAGATATTGGGTGTGCACCATCTGAGGGACAGAGGAGGCATTATCTGAGGTACCGAGGGAGCGCTTTCTGAGGTATTGAGGGAGCACTTTCTGAGGTACTGAGGGAGCACTTTCTGAGGTATTGAGGGAGCACTTTCTGAGGTACTGAGGGAGCACTTTCTGAGGCACTGAGGAAGCCATATCGGAGGTACTGAGTAAGCACTATTTGAGGAATTTGGGGAGCAATTTCTGAGGTAATGAGGGAGCACTTTCTGAAGTACTGAGGCAGCACATCCTGAGGTATTGAGGGAGCACTTTCTGAGGTATTGAGGTAGTACTATCTGAGGTATTGCTGGAGCACTACCTGAGGTACTGAGAAAGCACTTTCTGTGGTATTGAGTGAGCATTATCTGAGGTATTGAGGGAGCATTATTTGAGGTGTTGAGGAAGCACTATCTGAGGAATTTGGGGAGCACTTTCTGAGGTAATGAGGTAGTACTTTCTGAGGAACTGAGGCAGCACATTCTGAGGTATTGAGCAAGCACTTTCTGAGGTATTGAGGTAGTACTATGTGAGGTATTGATGGAGCACTATCTGAGGTACTGAGGAAGCACTTTCTGTGGTATTGGGGGAGCCCTTTCTGAGGTACTGAGGGTGCACTATCTGAGCTATTGAGGAAGCACTACCTGATTACTGAGGGTGCGCTATCTGAGGTACTGAGGCAGCACATTCTGAAGTACTGCGGGAGCACTTTCTGACGTATTGAGGGAGCATTTTATGAGGTATTGAGGGATGGACTACCTCAGGATTGAGGGAGCACTTTCTGAGGTATTGAGGGAGCATTTTCCTAGGTATTGAGCAAGCACCATCTGAGGTACTGAGGGAGCAATTTCTGACTTACAGAGTGTGCATTTTCTAAGGTATTAAATGAGCACTATCTGAGGTATTGAGGTAGCACATTCTGTGGTATTGTGCGAGCATTATCTAAAGTATTGAGGGAGCACTTTCTGAGGTACTGAAGGAGCACCTTCTGAGGTATTGGGTGTGCACTATCAGAGGGACAGAGGAGGCATTATCTGAGGTATTGAAGGAGCACTTTCTGGGGTATTGGGTGTGCACTATCTGACAGATGGAGGAAGCAAAATCTGAGGTACTGAGGGAGTACTTTCTGAGGTAGCAGGCAAGCACCATCGGAGGTACTGAAGGAAGCAGTATCTGAGGTACCGAGGAAGCACTTTCTGAGGTATTGAGGGAGCATTATCTGAGGTATTGAGGAAGCACTTTCATTGGTACTGTGGGAGCACTTTCTGAGGTACTTAGGAAACACGTTCTGAGGTGTTGAGGAAGCACTCTATGAGGAATTTGGGGAGCACATTCTTAGGTAATAAGGAAGCACTTTCTGTGGTATTGAGGCAGTACATTGTGAGGTATTGAGTGAGAACTTTCTGAGGTATTGAGGGAGTACTATCTGAGGTATTGAGGGAGCACTTTCTGTGATATTGAGGGAGCATTATCTGAGGTATTGAAGGAGCACTTTCTGCGGTACTGTGGGAGCACTTCTGAGGTACATAGAAAGCACTATCTGAGGTATTGAGGGTGCACTATCTGAGGTATTGAGGCAGCACATTCTGAGGTATTGGGGAAACACGATGTGAGGTATTGAGGGAGAGGTTTCTGAGGTACTGGGAGAGAACCTTCTGAGATACCGAGGGAACGCTTCCTGAGGTATTGAGGGAGCACTATCTGAGGTATTGAGATATCACTTTCTGAGGTATTGGCGGAGCACTTCCTGAGATATTGAGGGAGCACTATCTGAGGTATTGTGGGCGCATGTTCTGAGGTATTGTGGGAGCACTTTCTAAAGTTTTGTGGAAGCACTGTCTGATGTACTGAGGAAGCACTATCTGAGTTATTGCGGGAACAATTTCTGAGGTTCTGACAGAACACTTTCTGAGGTATTAAGGGATCACATTCTGATGGTATTGAGAGCGCAGTTTCCGAGGTAATGAGAGACCACTTTCTGAGGTACTGAGGGAGAACTATCTGAGGTATTGAGGAAGCACTATCTGAGGTACTGAGGGGGCACTTTCTGACATATTGAGGGTGCACTATCAGAGGTGTAGAGGGAGCACTTTCTGAGGTATTGAGGGAGCATTATCTGATGTACGGAGGAGGCACTATCTGAGATACTGAGGGAGTACTTTCTGAGGGTTTGAGGAACGCTGTCTGAGGTACTGAGGAAGCACTTCCTGAGGTATTGGGGAAGCACTATGTGAGGTATTGAGGGAGCACTGTCTGAGGTAGTGAGGTAGCACTTCCTGAGGTATTGGGGAAGCACTATGTGATTTATTGATGGAGCAGTTTCTGAGGTACTGAAAGAGAACTTTCTGAGTTACTGAGGGAACACTTTCTGAGGTATGGGGGAGCTCCTTATCAGGTATTGAGAGAGTACTTGCTGGGGTATTGAGGGAGCACTATCTGTAGTGCTGAGGAAGCACTATCTGAGGTACTGAAGGAGCACTATCTGAGGTATTGAGGAAGCACTATCTGAGGTACTGAGGGAGCATTTTCTAAGGTAGTGAGGGACTGCTATCTGTGGCATTGAGTGACCACTTTCTGAGGTATTGAGGGAGTACTATCTGAGGAAATGAGGGACCACTTCATGTGGTATTGAGCGAGCTCTTTGTGTGGCATTGAGGGAGCACTTTCTGAGGTAATGGGGGAGCACTATCTGGGGTATTGAGCAAGCACTGTCTGAGGTACTGAGGAAACACTTCCTGAGGTATTGGGGAAGCACTATGTGAGGTATTGAGGGAGCAGTTTCTGAGGTACTGAGAGAGAACTTTCTGAGTTATTGAGGGAACACTTTCTGAGGTAGAGAGGGAGCTCCTTATCAGGTATTGAGAGAGTACTTGCTGGGGTATTGAGGGAGCACTATCTGTGGTACTGAGGAAGAACTATCTGAGGTACTGAGGGAGCACTTTCTGAGGCATTGAGAGAGCACTATCTTAGGTATTGAGGCAGCACATTCTGGGGTATTGAGGGAGTTTTTTTCTGAGGAATTGAGGAAGCACTATCTGAGATATTCAGGGAGCATTATCTGAGGTATTGAGGAAGCACTATCTGAGGTACTGAGGGAGCACATTCTGACATATTGAGGGTGCACTATCTGATGTACTGATGAAGTACTATCTGAGGTATTGAGGGAGCACTTTCTGAGGTATTGAGAGTGCACTATCTGAGGTCTTGAGGGAGTACTGTCTGAGATACTGAGGGAGCACTTTCTGAGGAATTGAGGAAACACTATCTGATGTACTGACGAAGCACTACCTGAGGTACTGAGGGAGCACTATCTGAGGTATTGAGGAAGCAATTTCTGAGGAATTGAGGGTGCACTATCTGAGGTATTGAGGGAGCTCCTTCTGAGGTATTGGGCAAGTAGTTTCTGAGGTACTGAGGGAGGACTTTCTGAGGTATTGAGGGATCACTTCCTGAGGTACTGAGTTAGCAGTATCTGAAGTACTGAGGGAGCACTTTCTGAAGTATTGAGAAGCACTGTCTGAGGTACTGAGGAAGCACTATCTGATGTACTTAGGGAGCACTATGTGAGGTATGGGGGAAGATCTATCTGCGGTATTGAAGAAGCACTATCTGAGGTCCTGAGGAAGCACTACCTGATGTACTGAGGGACACGTTCTGAGGTATTGTGGTTGCATATCTGAGGTATTGAGGAAGCACAATTTGTGTTATGTGGGAGCACTTTATGAGGTACTGAGAGCAATTTCTGAGGAATTGAGGGAGCACTTTCTGAGGTATTGAGGAAGCACTATCTGATGTACTGAGAAAGCACTTTCTGAGTTACTGAGGCAGCACATTCTGAAGTATTGAGGGAACACTTTTTGAGGAATTGAGGGAGCACTATCTGATGTACTGAGAAAGCACTACCTGAGGTACTGAGGGAGTAATTTCTGACATATAGAGTGTGCACTTTCTAAGGTATTGAGGGAGCACTTTCTTAGATATTGTGCGAGCATTATCTAAAGTATTGAGGGAGCACTTTTTGAGGTATTGAGGGAAGGACTATCTGAGGTATTGAGGGTGCACTATCTGAGGTATTGAGGGAGCACTTTCTGAGGTCTCTCTTGTCGTCCCCGGTGTCTCTCGCCCCTGGTCTCTCCTCAAACCCGGTCTCTCTTGCTCCCAGTTTCTCTTGCCCCCGGTCTCTCACATCACCCCCAGTCTCTCTCGCCCGGGGTCTCTCTCACCCCGGTCGCTCTCGCCCCCGGTCTCTCGCCGCCCCCCCCCCGCCTATCTCGCCCCCGGGCTCCTTTGTCACCCCTGGTCTCTCTCGTCACCCCCGGTCTCTCTCGCCCACAGTCTCTCTCATTGCCCCCGGTCTCTCTCACCCAGGAGCTCTCTCTTCCCCGTGCTCTCTAGTCCCCGGTCTCTCACCCCCGGTCTCTCTGGCCTGCAGTCTCTCTCTCGCCCCTGGTCTCTCTCGCACCCAAACTCTCTCGTCACCCCACTCTCTCTCGCCCCAGGTCTCTATCACTCCTGGTCTCTCTCTCTCACCATGGTCTCTCTCTCGTCCCCTGGCCTGTCTCTCGACCCCAGTCTCTATCACCCTGGTCTCTCTCTATCACCACGGTCTCTCTCTCTTGCCCCCGGTCTGTCTCGACTCCCCAGTTTCTCTTGTCAACCCCTCTCTCTCGCCCCCGGTCCCTCGCCCCCCCGTCTCTCTCGACCCCGGTCTCTCTCGTCATCCCCTCTCTCTCGCCCTCAGTCTCTCTCTCTCACACCCCCACCCCCGTCTCTCTTGCCCCCGGTCTCTCGTCCCCCCCGTCTCAATCACCCCTGGTCTCTCTCGTCATCCCCTCTCTCTCGACCCCCGTTTCTCTCACACATAGTCTCTCTCATTGCCCCCGGTCTCTCTCATTGCCTCCGGTCTCTGTCGCCCCCGGTCTCTCTCGCCCCTCGTCTCTCTCGTCACCTCCGGTCTCTCTCACCCCCAGTCTCTCTCATCCCTGGTCTCTTTTGCACCTGGTCTATCTCACCCCCAGTCTCTCATCACCCCCGGTCTCCCTCGCCCCCATTTTCTCTCTCGCCCCCGCTCTCTCTCTCGCTCCCGTTCTCTTTCTTGCCCCCGGTTTCTCTCTTGCTCCCAGTCTCTCTCGCCCCCGGTCTGTTTCGTCACTCCTGGTCCATCGTCACCCCTGGTCTCTCATCAACCCGGGTCTCCCTCGCTCCCGGTCTCCCTCGGCCTCAGTCTCTATCATTCCTGGTCTCTCTCTTCACCATTGGTCTCTCTCACCCCGGGTCTCACTTGTCACCCCCGGTGTCTCTCTCCCCTGGTCACTCGTCAAACCCGGTCTCTCTCGCTCCCCGTTTTTCTTGGCTCCGGTCTCTCTCATCACCCACAGTCTCTCGTCACCCCCTGTCTCTCTCACCTCTGGTCTCTCTCGTCCCCGATCTCTCAGGTGCCCCCAGTCTCTCTCGCCCCCCGGTCTCTCTCACCCCTGGTCCCTCGTCACCCCCCGGTCTCTCTCGTCACTTCCTCTCTCTCTTGCCCTCGGTATCTCTCATCGCTCCCGGTCTTTCTCGCCCCCGGTCTCCCTCATCTACCCCAGTCTCTCTCGCTCCCGGTCTCTCTCTCACACCCCGGTCTCTCTCGCCCCACCAGGTCTCTCTCAATCCCAGACTCTCTCGTCCCCGGCCTCTCTTGTTGCCCCCGGTCTCTCTCGTCACCCCCGGTCTCACATCCCCCCCAGTCTCTCTCGCCCACCCCGTCTCTCTCTTGCCCCCGATCTCTCTCTCTTGCACCTGGTCGCTCTTGCCCACAGTCTCTCTTGTCACCCCTGGTCTCTCGTCGCCCCTGGGCTCTCTTGCCCCTCCGTCTCTCTCATCGACCCCGCTCTCTCGTCGCCCCTGGTCTCTCTCACCTCCTGTCTCTCTCGTCCCCAGTCTCTTGCCCCCTCCTCCGGTCTGTCTCGCCCCCCCCCCCGCTCTCTCTTCGCACCCGGTCTCTCTTGCCCCTGTTCTCTCATCGCCCCCGGTCTCTCTCTCGCTCCCGGTATCACTTGCCCCGGGCTTCTCCCGTTGCCCCTGGTCTCTCTCCTAGCTCCCGGTCTCTCTCTCTCGTCCCCGGTTTCTCTTATCTCTCCCGGTCTCTCTTGCCCCCAGTCTCTCTCGCCCCTGGCCTCTCTCACCGCCCCTGGTCTCTCTCGTCGCCGTCACTCTCACGCCCCAGTCTCTCTCTCCCCCAGTCTCTCTTGTCTCCCCTGGTCTCTCTCGTCAACCCCCTCTCTCACGTCAGGCCCGGTCTCTCGTTGCCCCCAATCTCTCGCCACCGGTCTCTCTCCCCCACCCCCGTCTCTCTCGCCCCGCTCTCTCTTCGCCCCCGGTCTCTCTTGCCCCTGTTTTCTCTCGCCCCCGGTCTCTCAACCCCCTGGTCTCTCTTGACCCCAGTTTCTCTCATCACCCCCTCTGTCTCACCCCTGGTCTCTCTCATCTCCAGTCTCTTTTGCTACCAGTCTCTCTCGTCAAGCCCTCTCTCTCACCCCCAGTCTCTCTCGCCCCCTGGTCTCTCTCGTGCCCGGTCTCTCTCGCTCCCGATCTCTCTCACCCCAGTCTCTCTCGCCCCCTGGTCTCTCTCGTGCCCGGTCTCTCTCGTCGTCCCCGGTCTCTCTCGCTCCCAGTCTCTCTCACCCCCAGTCTCTCTCGCTCCCCCCCGTCTCTCTCGCGCCCCCCCCCGTCTCTCTCACACCCCCCCCCGTCTCTCTCGCCCCGGTCGCTCTTGCCCACAGTCTCACTTGTCACCCCTGGTCTCTCGTCGCCCCCGGGCTCTCTCGCCCCTCCGTCTCTCTCATTAACCCTGGTCTCTCATTGCCCCTGGCCTCTCGTCATCCCCGGTCTCTCTCTCACCCCTGGTCTCTCTCTTGCCCCCGGTCTCTCTCTCTTGCCCCCAGTCTCCCTCTATTGCACACGGTCTCTCTATCGCCCCCGGTCACTCTTGCCCGCAGTCTCTCTTGTCACCACTGGTCTCTCTCGTCGCCCCCGGGCACTCTCGCCCCTCCGTCTCTATCATCGACCCCGGTCTCTCATCACCTCTGGTCTCTCGTCGTCCCTGGTCTCTCTCATCACCCCTGGACTCTCTCTCACCCACAGTATCTCTTGCCCCCTGGACTCTCCCGTTGCCCCCCGGTCTCTCTCCTAGCTCCTAGTCTCTCTTGCCCTCTATCTCTCTCTCGCCCCTCGCTCTCTCTGGTCCTCTGATCTCCCTCACACCTGGTCTCTCTCGCCTCCCCCGGTTGCTCGTCACCCACTCTCTCTCTCGCCCCTGGTTTCTCTTGCCCCGGTATCTCTTGTCACCCCAGTCTCTCGCACCCGGACTCTCTCCTACCCCCGGCCTCTGATGTCGCCCCCGGTCTGTCTTATCTCTCCCAGTCTCTCTTGCCCCAGGTCTCTCTCGTCGCCGGTCACTCTCACACCCCCTTTCTCCCTCGTCTTCCCCGGTCCCTCTCGCCCCCAGTCTCCCTCGTCACCCCGTCTCTCTCGTTGGCCCCGGTCTGTCTCATCCCTGGTCTCCCTCGTCACCCTGTCTCTCTCGCCCCCAGTCTCTCTCGTCGCCCCCGTTCTGTCTCATCCCCGGTCTGTCTCACCCCCGGTCACCCTCGTCAGCCCCTCTCACTCGCCCCCGGTCTTTCTCACCTCCGGTCTCTCTCACCCCTAGTTTCTCTCGTCGTCCCCAGTCTGTCTCGCCCCCGGTCTTCCTCGTCACCCCCGGTCTCTCTCGACCCCCCTGTCTCTTGTCGCCACCAGTCTCTCTCAACCTCGGTCTCTCATCACCCCGGTCTCTCATACGCGGTCTCTCTTGGTCCCCGGTCTTTCATTTGCGCCCGGTCTCTCTCTCGCCCCCAGTCTCTCTCATCGCCCCCAGTCTCTCTCGCCCCCTCCCTGGTCTCTTTCACCCCCAATCTCTCTTGCCCCCAGTGTCTTTCAACCCCCCAGTCTCTTTCGCATCCCACCCCCCACGGTCTCTATCGCCCCCGGTCTCGTTCGGCCCCCGGTCTCTCTCACCCACAGTCTCTCTTGCCCCCGGTCTGTCTCGTCGCTTCCAGTCTCTCCCGCACCCGGCTTCTCTCGCTTCTCGGCCTCTCTCGCCCACGGTCACTCTCACCCCCGGCCTCTCTCGCCTCCGGTCTGTCTCTCGCCCCCGGTCTTTCTCACCCCCGGTCTCCCTTGCCCACAGTCTCTCTCGCCCCCGGTCACTCTCACCCCCGGACTTTCTCACCTCCAGTCTCTCGTCACCCCTGGTCTCTCTCGCCGCCCCCAGTCTCTCTCGCCCCGTCTCTCCTTGCCCCCGGTCTCTGTCACCCTTCCGGTCTCTCTTGTCACCCCCTCTCTCTCGCCCCAGGACTCTCTCTCGCCCCCGGTCACTCTCACCCCCAGCCTTTCTCAGCCCCGGTCTCTTGTCACTCCGGTCTCTCTCTCGCCACTGGCCACTCTCACCCCCAGGCTTTCTCAGCCCCGGTCTCTCGTCACTCCCGGTCTCTCTCTCACCCCCGGTCTCTCTCACCCCCGGTCTTTCTCACCCCCGGTCTCTCTCACCCCAGGTCACTCTCACCCCCGGTGAATCTCTCCCCCGGTCTCTCATCATCCCCGGTCTCTCTCGCCCACAGTCTCTCTCGCCCCTGGTCACTCTCACCCACGGTGACTCTCACCCCCGGTCTTTCTCATCTCCGGTCTCTCTCGCCCACAGTCTCTCTCACCCCCGGTCACTCTCACCGCCGGTCTCTCGTCATCCCCGGTGACTCTCACCCCCGGTCTTTCTCACCCCCGGTCACTCTCACACCCAGTTTTTCTCAGCCCCGGTCTCTCGTCACCCCCGGTCTCTCACACCCACAGTCTCTCTTGCCCCCGGTGTGTGCCGCAGACCCCTGTCTCTTTCGCACCCGGCCTCTCTCGCTTCTCGGTCTCTCTCTTGCCCCCAGTCTCTCTCTCGCCGTCCCCGGTCTCTCTCTCCCCCTGTCTGTCTTTGTCCCCTGTCTCTCTCTCTCTCTCTCTTGCCCCCGGTCTCTCTAGCCCCCCAGTCTCTCTCGCAAACCCGTCTCTCGCTCCCCAGTGTCTATCTCACCCCGGTCACTCTCACCCCCGGTCTTTCTCACTCACGGTTTCTCATCACCCTTGGTGTCTCGCCCCCGGTCTCTCACGCCCCCAGTCTCTCTCTAGCCCCTGGTCTCTCTCGCCACCCCCGGTCTCTCTCGAACCCGTCTTACTTTGCCCCCGGTCTCTCTCACCCCCAGTCTCTCTCGTCACCCCCTCCCTCTCAGCCCAGGACTCTCTCTCGCCCCAGGACTCTCTCTCGCCCACAGACTCTCTCACCCTCGGTCTCTCTTGCCCACAGTCTCTCTTGTCACCCCTGGTCTCTCGTCACCCCTGGTGTCTGCCCCCCCCGGTCTCTCTTGCCCACAGTCTCTGTCACCCCCGTTCTGTCTCGTTGCTCCCTGCCTCTCTCGCACCCGGCCTCTCTTTCTCCCCGGCCTCTCTCGCTCCCAAGCCTCTCTCACTCCCGGTCTCTCTCTCGCCCCCAGTCACTCTTGCCCCCGGTCTCTGTCGACCCCACTTTCTCTCACCCCCCCCAATCTTGTCACCTCTGGTGTCTCTCGTCTCCCCCTGTCTCTCGCCCCCGCTCTCTCTCACCCCAGGTCTCTTTCGCGTCCCGGCACCTCTCCTCTCGCCCCAGGTCTCTCTTGCCCCCGGTCTCTCTTGCCCCACCGGTCTATCTTGACACCCCCCCAGTCTCTCTCGACCCCAGTCAATTTTCGCCCCCGGTCTCTTTCTCTAACCCCCAGTCTCTCTCTTGTCACCCTGTCTCTCTCGCCCCCGGACTCTCTCTCGCCTCCGGTCTCTCTTCACCCCCGATCTCTCTCTCTCGGCAACGGTATCTCTCGCTCCCGGTCTCTCTCGTCACCCCCTCCCTCTCACCCCCGGTCTCTTTCTTGCCCCGGTCTCACTCTCTTTCCCTGTCTCTCTCGCCCCCGGTCTCCCTTGTTGCCCCCCAGTCTCTCTCGCCCCCCGGTCTCTCTTGTCCCTGGCCTCTCGTCACCCCTGGTCTCTTGCGCCGGGTCTCTCTTCGCCCTCAGTCTCTCTCTCGCCCCCTGTCTCCCTCTCCCGTCCCCGGTCTCTCTCTCTCCCCAATCTCTCTCATCCCCCGTCTCTCTCTTGTCACCCTCCTCTCTTGCCCCCGGTCATTTTCACACCCCAGTCTCTCTCGTCGATGGTCTCTCTCACCCCTGGTCTCTCTCACACCCTGGTGTCTCATTGCCCACAGCCTCTCATCAACCCGGTCTCTCGTCACATGCAGACTCTCGCCCCCGGCCTCTTGACCCGGTCTTTCTCGCCCCCGGTCTGTCTTGTCACCCCGTCTCTCTTGTAAACCCCTCTCTCTCACCCCCACTCACTCTCTCGCCCCCGGTCTGTCTTGCCCCTGGTCTCTCTCGCACCCCCGGTCTCTCTCTCGCCCCTAGTCTCTCTCGCCCCCGGTGTTTCTCGCCCCCAGTCTCTCTCGCCTCGGTCTCTCTCGCCCCCTGTCTCTCTCACCCCCGGTCTCTTTAGCCTCCGATCTCTCACCCCTCGGTCTCTCTCGCCTCCGGTCTCTCTCGCACCCCCCCAGTCTCTCTCGCCCCCGGTCTCTCTCTCTCGCCCCTGGTCTGTCTTGCCCCTGGTCTCTCTCACTGCGCCGGGACTCTCTCTCGTGCCCCCAGACTCTCTCTGGCACCCCCGGTCTCTCTCACCCCTGGTCTCTCTCACCACCAGTCTCTCTCGAATCCGGTCTCTTTTGTCCTGGTCTCTCTCGCCCCCGGTCTCTCTCTCTCCCCCAGACTCTCTCGACCCCGGTCTCTCTCTTGCCCCCGTCTCTCTCGCCCCCGGTCTCTCTCGCCTCCGATCTCTTTAGTCCTGGTCTCTCTTGCCCCCGGTCTCTCTCGCCCCCGGACTCTCTCGACCTTGGCCTCTCACTTGCGCCCGTCTCTCTCGCACCCCCCCTTTCTCTATCGCCCCCAGTCGCTCTCGCCCCCAGTCTCTCTCGCCCCCCACCCCCGGTCTCTCTTGTCACCTCCTGGTCTCTCTCGCCCCCCCAGTCTCTCTCTCGCCCCCGGTCTCTCTCACCCTCAGTCTCTCTCGCCCCTGGTCTCTTTAGCCCCCGGTGTCTCGCCCCCCCGGTCTCTCTCGCCCCCCAGTCTCTCTCGCAAACCCGTCTCTCGCTCCCCAGTGTCTATCTCACCCCGGTCACTCTCAACCCCGGTCTTTCTCACTCACGGCTTCTCGTCACCCTTGGTGTCTCGCCCCCGGTCTCTCACGCCCCAGTCTCTCTATAGCCCCTGGTCTCTCTCGCCGCCCCCGGTCTCTCTCGAACCCGTCTTTCTTTGCCCCCGGTCTCTCTCACCCCCAGTCTCTTTAGCCTCCGATCTCTCACGCCTCGGTCTCTCTCGCCTCCGGTCTCTCTCGCACCCCCCCGGTCTCTCTCGCCTCCGGTCTCTCTCTCTCGCCCCCGGTCTGTCTTGCCCCGGTCTCTCTCACTGCGCCGGGACTCTCTCTCGTGCCCCCAGACTCTCTCTGGCACCCCCTGTCTCTCTCGCCACTGGTCTCTCTTGCCCCCGGTCTCTCTCGAATCCGGTCTCTTTAGTCCCGGTCTCTCTCGCCCCCGGACTCTCTCGCCCCCGGTCTCTCTCGCCTCCGGTCTCTTTAGTCCTGGTCTCTCTCGCCCCCGGTCTCTCTCTCTCCCCTGGACTCTTTCGACCCTGGTCTCTCTCTTGCCCCCGTCTCTCTCGCCCCCGGTCTCTCTCGCCTCCGATCTCTTTATTCCTGGTCTCTCTTGCCCCCGGTCTCTCTTGCCCCCGGACTCTCTCGACCTTGGCCTCTCACTTGCCCCCGTCTCTCTCGCCCCCCCCGGTCTCTATCGCCCCCAGTCGCTCTCGCCCCCAGTCTCTCTCGCCCCCCACCCCCGGTCTCACTTGTCACCTCCTGGTCTCTCGACCCCCCCCCCCCCGGTCTCTCTCTCGCCCCCGGTCTCTCTCACCCTCAGTCTCTCTCGCCCCTGGTCTCTTTAGCCCCCGGTGTCTCGCCCCCCCGGTCTCTCTCGTCCCCGGTCTCTCTCGCCTCCGATCTCTTTAGTCCTGGTCTCTCTCGCCTCTAGTCTCTCTCGCCCCCGGTCTCTCTCGCCCCTGGTCTCTTGACGCCGATCTCTCACCCCCGTTGTCTCTCATCAGTCCCTCTTGCCCGCCCCGGTCTCTCTCGCCCCGGTTCTCTCTTGAAACCAGTCTCTCTCGCCCCCTCTCTCTCTCGCACCCAGTCTCTATCTCGCCTCCAGTCTCTCTCACCCGTGGTCTCTCTCACCCCTCCAATCTCTCTTGTCGCCCCAGGTCTCTCTCACCCACAGTTTCTCTTGCACCTGGTCTGTCTCATCGCCCCCGTTCTCCCTCGCTCCCCCGGTCTCTCTTGTCACCCCCGGCCTCTCTCGTCGCCCCCGGTCTCTCTCTCTCTCTCTCGCCCCTGATCTCTCTCACCCCCTCCCCCCGGTCTCTCTCTCCTCAATCTCCCTCGCCCCGGACTCTCTCCCAACCCCGGTCTCTCATGTCACCCCCGGTCTCTCTCTCTCGGCCCCAGTCCCTCTCATTGTCCTCGATCTCTCTTACCTTCCCTGGTCTCTTTCATGGTCCCCGGTCTCTCTTCACCTGTCTTTCTTGCCCCCGGTCTTTCTCACCCCCGGGCTGTCTCGTCGCCCCCAGTCTCTCTTGTCAACCCCTATCCCTCACCCCCGGGTCTCTCGCGCCTTCCAGTCTCTCTCGCCCCCCAGTCTCTCCCTCCTACCGTCTCTCTCACCCCCACGGTCTCTCTCACCCCCGGTCTCCCTTATCTTTCATTGGTGGTCTCTCTCGACCCCCAGTCTGTTGTCGGCCACGGTCTCTTGCCCATGGTCTCTCTCACCCCCGGTCTCTCTCGCACCCCCCCAGTCTTTCTTGCCCCCAGTTTCTCGCCCCTGGTCTCTCTTGCCACCCGGTGTCTCTCTCCCCCCCCAATGTCTCACACCCCCAGACTGTCGCCCCACGGTCTCTTGCCCCTCTGGTCTCTCTCCCCCCGGTCTCTCTCTCTCTCGCCCCCAATGTCTCTCACCCCCAGTCTCTCAACCCACAGCCTCTCGCCCCTCTGGTCTCTCTCCCCCCGGTCTCTCTCTCTCTCGCCCCCAGTGTGTCTCACCCCCAGTCTCTCGCCCACGGCCTCTCGCCCCTCTGGTCTCTCTCCCCCCGGTCTCTCTCTCTCGCCCCCAATGTCTCTCACCCACAGCCTCTCGCCCCTCTGGTCTCTCTCCCCCGGTCTCTCTCTCTCTCGCCCCCAATGTCTCTCACCCCCAGTCTCTCGCCCCATGGCCTCTTGCCCCTCTGGTCTCTCTCCCCCCGGTCTCTCTCATCGCCCCAGGTTCTCTCGTTGCCGGTCTCTCTCCCCCACTGGTCTCTCGTCGGCCCCAGTCCCTCATCACCCCCGGGCTCTCGCGCCCCTGGTCTCTCGCGCCCCCGGTCTCTCATCACTCCTGGTCTCTTGCACCCCAGTGTCTCTTGGCACCCCAGGTCTTTCGTCACCCCTGGGCTCTCTCGCCTCTGGTCTCACTCGCCCCTGGTCTCTCAGGCATCCCCCGTCTCCCTCGTCCCCCGGTGTCTCTCGCCCCCCGGTCTCTTCTCAAACTCCCCCCCCAGCCCAGTCTCTCTCACCCCTAGTCTCTCTCGCCCCCAGTGTCATTCACCCCCGTCCCCCGGGTCACTAATCGGCCGCTGTCTCTTGCTCCTGGTCTCTCACCCACGGTATCTCTCCTCGCCCCCCGGTCTCCCTCGTTGACCCCGTCTCTCGTCGCCCCCGGTCTCTCTCGACCCCGTTCTCTCTCGTTGCCCCCGATCTCTTGTCACCCCCGGTTTCTCTCCTCACTGGTCTCCCTCGTTGCCCCCGGTCTCTCTCGCCCCAGTTCTCTCTCTTTGCCTATGGTCTCTTGTCACTCAGGTCTCTCTCACACCCCCAGCCCCCACCCCGGTCCCTCTCGCCCCCGGTCTCTCTTGCCCCCGGTCTCTTGTCACCCCCAATGTCTTGCCCGCTGTCTCCCTTCTCCCTTGGTCTGTCTCACCCCCGGTCTCTCTTGCCCCTGGTCTCTCTCGTCCCCTGTCTCTCTTGTCACCCTCTCTCTCTTGCCCCCTGTCTCCCTTCTCCCTTGGCCTCTCTCGTCCCCCGTCACTCTTGTCACCCTCTCTCTCACCCCTCCAGCTCTCTGTCCCCCTCAGTCTCTCTCACCGCCGGTCTCTCTCATCCTTGGTCTCTGTCACCTCTCACCCCCTGGTGTCTCATCGCCCTCAGTCTCTCATCGACCCGGTCTCTCGTCACACACAGTCTCTCAACCCGGTCTTTCTCGCCCCAGTCTCTCTCGCCGCCCCTGATCTTTCTCTCACCCCCTGGTCTCTCTCTCTTGCCCCCCTGTCTCTCTCTCGCACCTCTCCACGTCTCTCTCTCTCGCCGTCACCACCCCCGTCTCTCTCTCTCGCCCACCACCCCCGTCTCTCTCTCTCGCCCCCCGCCCCCGTCTCTCTCTCTCGCCCCCGGTCTGTCTCGTTGTCCAGGTCTCTCTCGTCAACCCCTCTCTCTCGCCCGCAGTCTCTCGCATCATCCACGGTCTCTCTTATCTCCCCTGGTCTCTGTCTCGCTCCCCCTCCCCATCTCTCTCTCTCTCGCCCCCCCTTCTCTCTCTCTCTCACCCCCTCCCACCCCCGTCTCTCTCTCTCTCCCCCGGTCTCTCTTGTTCAACCCCTCTCTCTCGCCTCCAGTCTCTCGCATCACCCCCGGTCTCTCTCTCTCCCCCCCTCCCTGTCTCTCTCTCTCTCTCTCCCCCCCCCCCCACTCACTGTCTCTCTCTCTCTTTTGCCCCCTCTGTCTCTCTCTCTCTCATCCCCGGTCTCTTTTGTCAACCCCTCTATCTCTCCCCCAGTCTCTCGCATCACCCCTGGTCTCTCTTATCTCCCCCGGTCTCTCTCTCGCACCCCCGCCTACCCCCGGTCTCTCTCTTGCCATGGGTCTCTAACGCCCCCTTGGTCTCTCTCTCTCTCTCCCCAACCCCCCGGTCTCTCTCTTGTCCCCTGTCTGTCTTGTTGCCCTGGTCTCACTTGTGAACCCCTCTCTCTCGCCCCCGCTCTCTCTCACCCGCGGTCTCTCTCTAGCCCCCCGGTCTCTTTTGCCCCCCGGTCTGTCTCGTTCCCAGTCTGTCTTGCCCCCGGTCTCTCTCGTTGCCCCCGGACTCTCTCACCTCCGGTCTTTCTTCACCCTGTCTCTGTCTCTCACCCCGCTCTCTCTTGTTAACCCCCCTATCTCTCGCCCCCAGACTCTCTCATCACCCCCGGTTTCTCTTATCTCCCCGGGTCTCTCTCTCCCCCGATTTCTATCGCCCCCGGTCTCTCTCTTGCCTCCCCAGTCTCTCTGTCTCGCCCCCCAGTCTCTCTCTCCCGCCCCCGATCTGTCTCGTCACCCCGGTCTCTCTTGTGAACCCCTCTCTCTCACCCGCGGTAACTCTCACCCCCGCTTTCTCTCTCACCCTCAGTCTCTCTCTCGCCCCCGGTCTCTATCGCCCCCGGTCTATCTCGCACCCCCTGTTCTCTCTCTCACGCCCTTGTTCTCTCTCTCTCACCCTCCTGGTCTCTCTCTGGCCCCCGGTCTATCTTCGCCATCAGACTCTCTCATCAACCCCTGTCTCTCGCCCCTGGTCTCTCTCGCTCTCTGTCTCTCATCGCCACCGGTCTCTCGCCCCCGTCTCTCATCACTCCCAGTCTGTCACTGCACCCGGGCTCTGGTCACTCCTGATCTCTCTTTCCCCCGGTTCCTCTTGCCCCCGGTTTCTCTGTTGCCACGGGTCTCTATCGCCCCCAGTCTCTCTCTCTCGCCACAGTCTCTCTCCTGCCCCCGGTCTGTCTTGTTGGCCCGGTCTCTCTCGTGAACCCCTCTCTCACGCCCCTGGTCTCTCTCTCATCTCCCAGTCTCTCTCTCGCTTCCTGTCTCTCATCGCCCCCGCTCTCTCATTTCCCCTGGTCTCTCTTGCCCCCCGGTCTTTTTTTTTGCTCCCAGTCTCTCGTCGCCCCAGTCTCAATTGTCCCCGATCTCTCTCGTTGCCCTCGGTCTCTTGTTGCCCCCAATCTCTCTTCAACCCCGGTCTCTCTTGTGCCCGGTCTGTCTTGTCACCAGCAGTCGATCTTGTCAACCCCTCTCTCTCACCCCTGGTCTCTCGTCTCACCCTGTCTCTCACGCCCCCTGTCTCTCACACCCCCGGTCTCTCGTCTCCCCCTGTCTCTCACGGCCCCGGTCTCTCAAACCCCCGGTCTCTCACACCCCCGGTCTCTCTTCTCACCCTGTGTCTCACACCCCTGGTCTCTCGTCTCACCCTGTCTCTCACGCCCCCAGTCTCTCACACCCACGGTCTCTCGTCTACCCTGTCTCTCACGCCCCCGGTCTCTCACACCCCGGTCTCTCACTCCCCTGGTCTCTCGTCTCACCCTGTACTCACGCCCCTGGTCTCTCGTCTCACCCTGTCTCTCACGCCCCCTGTCTCTCACACCCCCGGTCTCTCGTCTCCCTCTGTCTCTCACGGCCCCGGTCTCTCACACCCCCGGTCTCTGGCACCCCCGGTCTCTCTTCTCACCCTGTGTCTCACACCCACGCTCTCTCGTCTCACCCTGTCTCTCACACCCCTGGTCTCTCGTCTCACCTTGTCTCTCACGCCCCCAGTCTCTCACACCCACGGTCTCTCGTCTACCCCTGTCTCTCACGCCCCCGGTCTCTCACACCCCGGTCTCTCACTCCCCCGGTCTCTCACACCCCGGTCTCTCATCTCACCCTGTCTCTCACGCCCCTGGTCTCTCGTCTCACCCTGTCTCCCACGCCCCCAGTCTTTCACGGCCCCGGTACCTCGTCTCACCCCGTCTCTCTCACCCCCGGTCTCACGTCTCACCCTGTCTCTCGCACCACCGGTCTCTCGTCTCACCCAGTCTCTCACACTCCCGGTCTCTCACGCCCCCAGTTTCTCATCTCACCCTGTCTCTCACGCTCCTGGTCTCTCGTCTCACCCTGTCTCTCACGCCCCCGGTCTCTCAAACCCCCGGTCTCTCAAATCCCCGGTCTCTCATCTCACCCTGTCTCTCACGCCCCCGGTCTCTGTCGCCCCCGGTCTCTCACACCCCCGGTCTCTCACGCCCCGTTCTCTTACGCCCCCGGGCTCTCGTCTCACTCTGTCTCTCTCGCCCTTGTTCTCTCGTCTCACCCTGTCTCTCATACCCCCGGTCTCTCACACCCCCGGTCTCTCGTCTCACCCTGTCTCCCTCGCCCCCGGTCTCTCGTCTCACCCTGTCTCTCACACCCCCGGTCACTCACACCCTCGGACTCTCGTCTCACCCTGTCTCTCACGCCCTCGGTCTCTCGTTTCACCCTGTCTCTCACACCCCCGGTCTCTCATGCCCCCAGTCTCTCGTCTCACCCTGTGTCTCTCACCCCTGGTCTCTCGTCTCACCCTGTCTCTCACACTCCCGGTCTCTCACACCCCCGGTCTCTGGTCTCACCCTGTCTCTCACGCCCCCGGTCTCTGGTCCCACCCTGTCTCTCACACTCCCGGTCTCTCACGCCCCCGGTCTCTGGTCTCACCCTGTCTCTCACACCCCCTGTCTCTCACGCCCCCGGTATGTCGTCTCACCCTGCCTCTCACACCCCCTGTCTCTCGTCTCACCCTGTTTCTCACACTCCCGGTCTCTCACACCCCCGGTCTCTTGTCTCACCCTGTCTTTTTACACCCCCGGTCTCTCGTCTCACCCTGTCTCTCTCACTCCCCCGGTCTCTCGTCTCACCCTGTCTCTCACAGCCCCGGTCTCTCACACCCCCGGTCTCTGGTCTCACCCTGTCACTCACACCCCCTGTCTCTCACGCCCCCGGTCTCTTGTCTCACCCTGTCTCTCACGCCCCCGGTCTCTCACGCCCCCGGTCTCTCGTCTCACCCTGTCTCTCACACCCCCGGTCTCTCACACCACCGGTCTCTAACACCCCCAGTCTCTCGTCTCACCCTGTCTCTCACACCCCCGGTCTCTCACGCCCCCGGTCTCTCGCCTCACCCTGTCTCTCATACCCCCGGTCTCTCACTCCCCCAGTCTCTCGTCTCAGCCTGTCTCTCACGCCCCTGGTCTCTCGTCTCACCCTGTCTCTCACACCCCCGGTCTCTGACTCCCCCGACCTCTCGTCTCACCGTGTCTCTCACACCCCCGGTCTCTCATGGCCCCGGTCTCTCGTCTCACCCATTCTCTCACACACCCGGTCTCTCACTCCCCCGGTCTCTCGTCTCACCCGGTCTCTCACGCCCCCAGTCTCTCACGCCCCCAGTCTCTCACGCCCCCAGTCTCTCGTCTCACCCTGTCTCTCACACCCACTGTCTCTCACACCATCGGTCTCTCACGCCCCCAGTCTCTCACGCCCCCGGTGTCTCGTCTCACCTTGTCTCTCTCGCCCCCAGTCCCTCATCTCACCCTGTCTCTCACACCCCTGGTCTCTCACGCCCCCGGTCTCTCACATCCCGGTATCTGGTCTCACCCTGTCTCTCACACCCCCGGTCTCTCACACCCCCGGTCTCTCATTTCACCCGGTCTCTCACGCCCCTGGTCTCTCGTCTCACCCTGTCTCTCACTCCCCCGGTCTCTCACGCCCCCGGTCTCTCGTCTCACCCTGTCTCTCACTCCCCCGGTCTCTCACGCCCCAGGTCTCTCGTCTCACCCTGTCTCCCTCGCCCCCGGTCTCTCGTCTCAACCTGTCTCTCACTCCCCCTGTCTCCAACACCCCCGTTCTCTCACACGCCCGGTCTCTCACACCCCCGGTCTCTCGTCTCACCCTGTCTCTCACACCCCCGCTCTCTCACACCCCCGGTCTCTTGTCTCACCCTGTCTCTTTCGCCCCTGGTTTCTAGTCTCACTCTGTCTCTCACACCCCCTGTCTCTCACACCCCCGGTCTCTCACGCCCCCGGTCTCTCGTCTCACCCTGTCTCTCACGCCCCCGGTCTCTCATGGCCCCGGTCTCTCGTCTCACCCTGTCTCTCTCACCCCTGGTCTCTCATCTCAGACTGTCTCTCACACCCCCGGTCTCTCACACCACTGGTCTCTCGTCTCACCCTGTCTCTCACGCCCCCAGTCTCTCACACCCCCGGTCTCTCGTCTCGCCCTGTCTCTCTCGCCCCTGGTCTCTCGTCTCGCCCTGTCTCTCACGCCCCCTGTCTCTCACGCCCCTGGTCTCTCGTCTCGCCCTGTCTCTCACGCCCCCAGTCTCTCACGCCCCCGGTCTCTCATGGCCCCGGTCTCTCGTCTCACCCTGTCTCTCTCACCTCTGGTCTCTCATCTCAGACTGTCTCTCACACCCCCGGTCTCTCACACCACTGGTCTCTCGTCTCACCCTGTCTCTCACGCCCCCAGTCTCTCACACCCCCGGTCTCTCGTCTCGCCCTGTCTCTCTCGCCCCTGGTCTCTCGTCTCGCCCTGTCTCTCACGCCCCCTGTCTCTCACGCCCCTGGTCTCTCGTCTCGCCCTGTCTCTCACGCCCCCAGTCTCTCACGCCCCCGGTCTCTCGTCTCGCCCTGTCTCTCACATCCCCTGTCTCTCAAGCCCCTGTTATCTCGTCTCACCCTGTCTCTCACACCCCGGGTCTCTCACGCCACGGGATCTCGTCTCACTCTGTCTCTCACACACCCGGTCTCTCACGCCCCTGGTCTCTCGTCTCGCCCTGTCTCTCACGCCCCCAGTCTCTCATGCCCCCGGTCTCTCGTCTCACCCTGTCTCTCACACCCCCGGTCTCTCATCTCAGTCTGTCTCTCACACCCCCGGTCTCTCACACCCCCGGTCTCTTGTCTGACCCTGTCTCTTTCGCCGCTGGTTTCTCGTCTCACTCTGTCTCTCACACCCCCTGTCTCTCACACCCCCGGTCTCTCACGCCCCCGGTCTCTCGTCTCACCCTGTCTCGCACGCCCCCGGTCTCTCATGGCCCCGGTCTCTCGTCTCACCCTGTCTCTCACGCCCCCGGTCTCTCACGCCCCCGGTCTCTCACAGCCCGGTCTCTCACCTCACTTTGTCTCTCACACCCCCGTCTCTCGCACCCCCGTTCTCTCGTCTCACCCTGTCTCTTACACTCCCGGTCTCTCACTCCCCCGGTCTCTCATCTCACCCTGTCTCTCACACCCCCGGTCTCTCACACCCCCGGTATGTCGTCTCACCCTGTCTCTCACACCCCCTGTCTCTCGTCTCACCCTGTCTCTCACACCCCGGTCTCTCAGGCCCCTGGTCTCTCGTCTCACCCTGTCTCTCACACCCCCGGTCTCTCACTCCCCCGGTCTCTCGTCTCACCCTGTCTCTCACGCCCCCGGTCTCTCGCACCCCCGGTCTCTCACTCCCCTGGTCTCTCGTCTCACCCCGTCTCTCTCGGCCCCCGTCTCTCACGCCCCCTGGCTCTCGTCTCCCCCTGTCTCTCACGCCCCCGGTCTCACACACCCCCGCTCTCTCACTCCCCCGGTCTCTCGTCTCACCCTGTCTCTCTCGCCCCCGGTCTCTCACGCGCCCTGTCTCTCGTCTCACCCTGTCTCTCACGCCCCCGGTCTCTCGTCTCACCCTGTCTCTCACACCCCTGGTCTCTCACACCCCCGGTCTCTCGTCTCACCCTGTCTCTTTCGCCCCTGGTTTCTCGTCTCACCCTGTCTCTCACACGCCCGGTCTCTCACACCCCCGCTCTCTCATCTCACCCTGTCTATCACACCCCGATCTCTCACGCCCCTGGTTTCTCGTCTCACCCTGTCTCTCACACCCCCGGTCTCTCACACCCCCGGTATGTCGTCTCACACTGTCTCTCACACCCCCTGTCTCTCGTCTCACCCTGTCTCTCACACTCCCGGTCTCTCACACCCCCGGTCTCTCGTCTCACCCTGTCTCTCACGCCCCCGGTCTCTCGTCTCACCCTGTCTCTCACACACCCAGTCTCTCACGCCCCCCGGTCTCTGCTCTCACCCTGTCTCTCACACCCCCTGTCTCTCACGCCCCCGGTATGTCGTCTCACCCTGCCTCTCACACCCCCTGTCTCTCGTCTCACCCTGTCTCTTACACTCCCGGTCTCTCACACCCCCAGTCTCTCGTCTCACCCTGTCTTTTTACACCCCCGGTCTCTCAACTCACCCTGTCTCTCTCACTCCCCCGGTCTCTCGTCTCACCCTGTCTCTCATACACCCGGTCTCTCACACCCCCGGTCTCTGGTCTCACCCTGTCACTCACACCCCCGGTCTGTCACGCCCCCGGTCTCTCGTCTCACCCTGTCTCTCACACCCCCGGTCTCTCACACCCCCAGTCTCTCGTCTCACCCTGTCTCTCATACCCCCGGTCTCTCACTTCCCCAGTCTCTCGTCTCACCCTGTCTCTCACGCCCCTGGTCTCTCACTGCCCCGGTCTCTCGTCTCACCCTGTCTCTCACACCCCCGGTCTCTCGTCTCACCCATTCTCTCACACACCCGGTCTCTCACTCCCCCGGTCTCTCGTCTCACCCGGTCTCTCACGCCCCCAGTCTCTCACGACCCCAGTCTCTCGTCTCACCCTGTCTCTCACACCCCATGTCTCTCACACCATCGGTCTCTCACGCCCACAGTCTCTCACGCCCCCGGTGTCTCGTCTCACCTTGTCTATCTCGCCCCCAGTCTCTCGTCTCACCCTGTCTCTCACACCCCTGGTCTCTCACGCCCCCGGTCTCTCACATCCCGGTCTCTGGTCTCACCCTGTCTCTCACACCCCCGGTCTCCCACACCCCCGTTCTCTCGTTTCACCCTGTCTCTCACACCCCCGGTCTCTCACTCCCCCGGTCTCTCGTCTCACCCTGTCTCTCACGCCCCCGGTCTCTCACACCCCCGGTCTCTCACTCCCCCGGTCTCTCGTCTCACCCTGTCTCTCTCGCCCTCGGTCTCTCACGCCCCCTGGCTCTCGTCTCACCCTGTCTCTCACGCCCCCGGTCTCTCACACCCCCGCTCGCTCACTCCCCCGGTCTCTCGTCTCACCCTGTCTCTCTCGCCCCCGGTCTCTCACGCCCCCTGTCTCTCGTCTCACCCTGTCTCTCACGACCCCGCTCTCTCGTCTCGCCCTGTCTCTCACACTCCCGGTCTCTCACACCCCCGGTATGTCGTCTCACCCTGTCTCTCACACCCCCTGTCTCTCGTCTCACCCTGTCTCTCACACCCCGGTCTCTCAGGCCCCTGGTCTCTCGTCCCACCCTGTCTCTCACACCCCCGGTCTCTCACTCCCCCGGTCTCTCGTCTCACCCTGTCTCTCACGCCCCCGGTCTCTCACACCCCCGGTCTCTCACTCCCCCGGTCTCTCGTCTCACCCTGTCTCTCTCGCCCCCGGTCTCTCACGCCCCCTGGCACTCGTCTCCCCCTGTCTCTCACGCCCCCGTACTCTCACACCCCCGCTCTCTCACTCCCCCGGTCTCTCGTCTCACGCTGTCTCTCTCGCCCCCGGTCTCTCACTCCCCCAGTCTCTCGTCTCAGCCTGTCTCTCACACCCCCGGTCTCTCACACCCCTGGTCTCTCGTCTCACCCTGTCACTTTCGCCCCTGGTTTCTCGTCTCACCCTGTCTCTCACACGCCCGGTCTCTCACATCCTCGCTCTCTCGTCTCACCCTGTCTCTCACACTCCCGGTCTCTCACACCCCAGGTCTCTCGTCTCACCCTGACTCTTTCGCCCCTGGTTTCTCGTCTCACCCTGTCTCTCACACACCCGGTCTCTCACACCCCCGGTATGTCGTCTAACCCTGTCTCTCACACCCCCTGTCTCACATCTCACTCTGTCTCTCACACTCCCGGTCTCTCACCCCCCCGGTCTCTGGTCTCACCCTGTCTCTCACGCCCCCGGTCTCTCGTCTCACCCTGTCTCTCACACTCCCGGTCTCTCACACCCCCGGTCTCTCGTCTCACCCTGTCTCTCACACTCCCGGTCTCTGACTCCCCCGATCTCTCGTCTCACCCTGTCTCTCACACCCCTGGTCTCTCACGTCCCCGGTATGTCATCTCACACTGTCTCTCACACCCCCGGTCTCTCACACACCCGGTCCCTCGTCTCTCCCGATCTCTCACACCCCCGGTCTCTCAAGCCCCACGTCCCTCGTCTCACCCTGTCTCTCACACCCCCGTCTCTCGCACCCCCGTTCTCTCGTCTCACCCTGTCTCTTACACTCCCGGTCTCTCACTCCCCCGGTCTCTCATCTCACCCTGTCTCTCACACCTCCGGCCTCTCACACCCCCTGTATGTCGTCTCACCCTGTCTCTCACACCCCCTGTCTCTCGTCTCACCCTGTCTCTCACACCCCGGTCTCTCAGGCCCCTGGTCTCTCGTCTCACCCTGTCTCTCACACCCCCGGTCTCTCACTCCCCCGGTCTCTCGTCTCACCCTGTCTCTCACGCCCCCGGTCTCTCACACCCCCGGTCTCTCACTCCCCTGGTCTCTCGTCTCACCCCGTCTCTCTCGGCCCCCGTCTCTCACGCCCCCTGGCTCTCGTCTCCCCCTGTCTCTCACGCCCCCGGTCTCTCACACCCCCGCTCTCTCACTCCCCCGGTCTCTCGTCTCACCCTGTCTCTCTCGCCCGCGGTCTCTCACGCGCCCTGTCTCTCGTCTCACCCTGTCTCTCACGCCCCCGGTCTCTCGTCTCACCCTGTCTCTCACACTCCTGGTCTCTCACACCCCCGGTCTCTCGTCTCACCCTGTCTCTTTCGCCCCTGGTTTCTCGTCTCACCCTGTCTCTCACACGCCCGGTCACTCACACCCCCGCTCTCTCATCTCACCCTGTCTATCACACCCCGATCTCTCACGCCCCTGGTCTCTCGTCTCACCCTGTCTCTCACACCCCCGGTCTCTCACACCCCCGGTATGTCGTCTCACCCTGTCTCTCACACCCCCTGTCTCTCGTCTCACCCTGTCTCTCACACTCCCGGTCTCTCACACCCCCGGTCTCTGGTCTCACCCTGTCTCTCACACCCCCGGTCTCTCACTCCCCCAGTCTCTCGTCTCACCCTGTCTCTCATACCCCCGGTCTCTCACTCCCCCAGTCTCTCGTCTCACCCTGTTTCTCAGGCCCCTGGTCTCTCACTCCCCCGGTCTCTCGTCTCACCCTGTCTCTCACACCCCCGGTCTCTCGTCTCACCCATTCTCTCACACACCCGGTCTCTCACTCCCCCGGTCTCTCGTCTCACCCGGTCTCTCACGCCCCCAGTCTCTCACGACCCCAGTCTCTCGTCTCACCCTGTCTCTCACACCCCCTGTCTCTCACACCATCGGTCTCTCACGCCCACAGTCTCTCACGCCCCCGGTGTCTCGTCTCACCTTGTCTATCTCGCCCCCAGTCTCTCGTCTCACCCTGTCTCTCACACCCCTGGTCTCTCACGCCCCCGGTCTC
Source organism: Chiloscyllium punctatum (assembly GCF_047496795.1). NCBI lineage: Eukaryota > Metazoa > Chordata > Chondrichthyes > Orectolobiformes > Hemiscylliidae > Chiloscyllium > Chiloscyllium punctatum. Next base: position 76,361,155 of record NC_092752.1, on the reverse strand, counting down.
TCACATCCCGGTCTCTGGTCTCACCCTGTCTCTCACACCCCCGGTCTCCCACACCCCCGTTCTCTCGTTTCACCCTGTCTCTCACGCCCCCGGTCTCTCACACCCCCGGTCTCTCACTCCCCCGGTCTCTCGTCTCACCCTGTCTCTCTCGCCCCCGGTCTCTCACGCCCCCTGGCTCTCGTCTCACCCTGTCTCTCACGCCCCCGGTCTCTCACACCCCCGCTCGCTCACTCCCCCGGTCTCTCGTCTCACCCTGTCTCTCTCGCCCCCGGTCTCTCACGCCCCCTGTCTCTCGTCTCACCCTGTCTCTCACGCCCCCGCTCTCTCGTCTCGCCCTGTCTCTCACACTCCCGGTCTCTCACACCCCCGGTATGTCGTCTCACCCTGTCTCTCACACCCCCTGTCTCTCGTCTCACCCTGTCTCTCACACCCCGGTCTCTCACACCCCTGGTCTCTCGTCTCACCCTGTCTCTCACACCCCCGGTCTCTCACTCCCCCGGTCTCTCGTCTCACCCTGTCTCTCACGCCCCCGGTCTCTCACACCCCCCGTCTCTCACTCCCCCGGTCTCTCGTCTCACCCTGTCTCTCTCGCCCCCGGTCTCTCACGCCCCCTGGCTCTCGTCTCCCCCTGTCTCTCACGCCCCCGTACTCTCACACCCCCGCTCTCTCACTCCCCCAGTCTCTCGTCTCAGCCTGTCTCTCACACCCCCGGTCTCTCACACCCCTGGTCTCTCGTCTCACCCTGTCACTTTCGCCCCTGGTTTCTCGTCTCACCCTGTCTCTCACACGCCCGGTCTCTCACATCCTCGCTCTCTCGTCTCACCCTGTCTCTCACACTCCCGGTCTCTCACACCCCAGGTCTCTCGTCTCACCCTGACTCTTTCGCCCCTGGTTTCTTGTCTCACCCTGTCTCTCACACACCCGGTCTCTCACACCCCCGGTATGTCGTCTCACCCTGTCTCTCACACCCCCTGTCTCACATCTCACTCTGTCTCTCACACTCCCGGTCTCTCACCCCCCCGGTCTCTGGTCTCACCCTGTCTCTCACGCCCCCGGTCTCTCGTCTCACCCTGTCTCTCACACTCCCGGTCTCTCACACCCCCGGTCTCTGCTCTCACCCTGTCTCTCAGACCCCATGTCTCTCACACCCCCTGTCTCTCGTCTCACCCTGTCTCTCACACTCCCGGTCTCTCACACCCCCGGTCTCTCAGACACCCGGTCCCTCGTCTCTCCCGATCTCTCACACCCCCGGTCTCTCAAGCCCCACGTCCCTCGTCTCACCCTGTCTCTCACACCCCCGTCTCTCGCACCCCCGTTCTCTCGTCTCACCCTGTCTCTTACACTCCCGGTCTCTCACTCCCCCGGTCTCTCATCTCACCCTGTCTCTCACACCTCCGGCCTCTCACACCCCCTGTATGTCGTCTCACCCTGTCTCTCACACCCCCTGTCTCTCGTCTCACCCTGTCTCTCACACCCCGGTCTCTCAGGCCCCTGGTCTCTCGTCTCACACTGTCTCTCACACCCCCGGTCTCTCAGACACCCGGTCCCTCGTCTCTCCCGATCTCTCACACCCCCGGTCTCTCAAGCCCCACGTCCCTCGTCTCACCCTGTCTCTCACACCCCCGTCTCTCGCACCCCCGTTCTCTCGTCTCACCCTGTCTCTTACACTCCCGGTCTCTCACTCCCCCGGTCTCTCATCTCACCCTGTCTCTCACACCTCCGGCCTCTCACACCCCCTGTATGTCGTCTCACCCTGTCTCTCACACCCCCTGTCTCTCGTCTCACCCTGTCTCTCACACCCCGGTCTCTCAGGCCCCTGGTCTCTCGTCTCACCCTGTCTCTCACACCCCCGGTCTCTCACTCCCCCGGTCTCTCGTCTCACCCTGTCTCTCACGCCCCCGGTCTCTCACACCCCCGGTCTCTCACTCCCCTGGTCTCTCGTCTCACCCCGTCTCTCTCGGCCCCCGTCTCTCACGCCCCCTGGCTCTCGTCTCCCCCTGTCTCTCACGCCCCCGGTCTCTCACACCCCCGCTCTCTCACTCCCCCGGTCTCTCGTCTCACCCTGTCTCTCTCGCCCCCGGTCTCTCACGCGCCCTGTCTCTCGTCTCACCCTGTCTCTCACGCCCCCGGTCTCTCGTCTCACCCTGTCTCTCACACTCCTGGTCTCTCACACCCCCGGTCTCTCGTCTCACCCTGTCTCTTTCGCCCCTGGTTTCTCGTCTCACCCTGTCTCTCACACGCCCGGTCTCTCACACCCCCGCTCTCTCATCTCACCCTGTCTATCACACCCCGATCTCTCACGCCCCTGGTCTCTCGTCTCACCCTGTCTCTCACACCCCCGGTCTCTCACACCCCCGGTATGTCGTCTCACCCTGTCTCTCACACCCCCTGTCTCTCGTCTCACCCTGTCTCTCACACTCCCGGTCTCTCACACCCCCGGTCTCTGGTCTCACCCTGTCTCTCACACCCCCGGTCTCTCACTCCCCCAGTCTCTCGTCTCACCCTGTCTCTCATACCCCCGGTCTCTCACTCCCCCAGTCTCTCGTCTCACCCTGTTTCTCAGGCCCCTGGTCTCTCACTCCCCCGGTCTCTCGTCTCACCCTGTCTCTCACACCCCCGGTCTCTCGTCTCACCCATTCTCTCACACACCCGGTCTCTCACTCCCCCGGTCTCTCGTCTCACCCGGTCTCTCACGCCCCCAGTCTCTCACGACCCCAGTCTCTCGTCTCACCCTGTCTCTCACACCCCCTGTCTCTCACACCATCGGTCTCTCACGCCCACAGTCTCTCACGCCCCCGGTGTCTCGTCTCACCTTGTCTATCTCGCCCCCAGTCTCTCGTCTCACCCTGTCTCTCACACCCCTGGTCTCTCACGCCCCCGGTCTCTCACATCCCGGTCTCTGGTCTCACCCTGTCTCTCACACCCCCGGTCTCCCACACCCCCGTTCTCTCGTTTCACCCTGTCTCTCACGCCCCCGGTCTCTCACACCCCCGGTCTCTCACTCCCCCGGTCTCTCGTCTCACCCTGTCTCTCTCGCCCCCGGTCTCTCACGCCCCCTGGCTCTCGTCTCACCCTGTCTCTCACGCCCCCGGTCTCTCACACCCCCGCTCGCTCACTCCCCCGGTCTCTCGTCTCACCCTGTCTCTCTCGCCCCCGGTCTCTCACGCCCCCTGTCTCTCGTCTCACCCTGTCTCTCACGCCCCCGCTCTCTCGTCTCGCCCTGTCTCTCACACTCCCGGTCTCTCACACCCCCGGTATGTCGTCTCACCCTGTCTCTCACACCCCCTGTCTCTCGTCTCACCCTGTCTCTCACACCCCGGTCTCTCACACCCCTGGTCTCTCGTCTCACCCTGTCTCTCACACCCCCGGTCTCTCACTCCCCCGGTCTCTCGTCTCACCCTGTCTCTCACGCCCCCGGTCTCTCAAACCCCCGGTCTCTCACTCCCCCGGTCTCTCGTCTCACCCTGTCTCTCTCGCCCCCGGTCTCTCACGCCCCCTGGCTCTCGTCTCCCCCTGTCTCTCACGCCCCCGTACTCTCACACCCCCGCTCTCTCACTCCCCCAGTCTCTCGTCTCAGCCTGTCTCTCACACCCCCGGTCTCTCACACCCCTGGTCTCTCGTCTCACCCTGTCACTTTCGCCCCTGGTTTCTCGTCTCACCCTGTCTCTCACACGCCCGGTCTCTCACATCCTCGCTCTCTCGTCTCACCCTGTCTCTCACACTCCCGGTCTCTCACACCCCAGGTCTCTCATCTCACCCTGTCTCTTTCGCCCCTGGTTTCTCGTCTCACCCTGTCTCTCACACACCAGGTCTCTCACACCCCCGGTATGTCGTCTCACCCTGTCTCTCACACCCCCTGTCTCTCGTCTCACCCTGTCTCTCACACTCCCGGTCTCTCACCCCCCCGGTCTCTGGTCTCACCCTGTCTCTCACACCCCCGGTCTCTCGTCTCACCCTGTCTCTCACACTCCCGGTCTCTCACGCCCCCGGTCTCTGCTCTCACCCTGTCTCTCACACCCCATGTCTCCCCCCCCCCCGGTATGTCGTCTCACCCTGCCTCTCACACCCCCTGTCTCTCGTCTCACCCTGTCTCTCACACTCCCGGTCTCTCACACCCCCGGTCTCTCGTCTCACCCTGTCTTTTTACACCCCCGGTCTCTCAACTCACCCTGTCTCTCTCACTCCCCCGGTCTCTCGTCTCACCCTGTCTCTCACACCCCCGGTCTCTCACACCCCCGGTCTCTGGTCTCACCCTGTCTCTCGCACCCCCGGTCTCTCGTCTCACCCTGTCTCTCACGCCCCCTGTCTCTCACGCCCCCAGTCTCTCGTCTCACCCTGTCTCTCACACCCCCGGTCTCTCACACCCCCGGTCTCTCGTCTCACCCTGTCTCTCACACCCCCGGTCTCTCACGCCCCCAGTCTCTCGTCTCACCCAGTCTCTCACACCCCCGGTCCCTCACGCCCCCGGTCTCTCGTCTCACCCTGTCTCTCATACCCCCGGTCTCTCACTCCCCCAGTCTCTCGTCTCAGCCTGTCTCTCACACCCCCGGTCTCTCACATCCCTGGTCTCTCGTCTCACCCTGTCTCTCACGCCCCTGGTCTCTCATCTCACCCTGTCTCTCACACCCCCGGTCTCTCACTCCCCCGGTCTCTCGTCTCACCCTGTCTCTCACACCCCCGGTCTCTCACACCCCCGGTCTCTCGTGTCACCCATTCTCTCACACACCCGGTCTCTCACTCCCCCGGTCTCTCGTCTCACCCGGTCTCTCACGCCCCCAGTCTCTCACGCTCCCAGTCTCTCGTCTCACCCTGTCTCTCACATCCCCTGTCTCTCACACCATCGGTCTCTCACGCCCACAGTCTCTCATGCCCCCGGTGTCTCGTCTCACCTTGTCTCTCTCGCCCCCAGTCTCTCGTCTCACCCTGTCTCTCACACCCCTGGTCTCTCACGCCCCCGGTCTCTCACATCCCGGTCTCTGGTCTCACCCTGTCTCTCACACCCCCGGTCTCCCACACCCCCGTTCTCTCGTTTCACCCTGTCTCTCACACCCCCGGTCTCTCACGCCCCCTGGCTCTCGTCTCACCCTGTCTCTCACGCCCCCGGTCTCTCACACCCCCGCTCTCTCACTCCCCCGGTCTCTCGTCTCACCCTGTCTCTCTCGCCCCCGGTCTCTCACGCCCCCTGTCTCTCGTCTCACCCTGTCTCTCACGCCCCCGGTCCCTCGAATCACCCTGTCTCTCACACTCCCGGTCTCTCGCGCCCCCGGTCTCTCGTCTCACCCTGTGTCTCACACCCACGGTCCCTCTCACACCCAGTCTCTCACGCCCCCGGTCCCTCGTCTCACCCTGTCTCTCACGGCCCCGGTCTCTCGTCTCATCCGGTCTCTCACGCCCCCGGTCTCCCACACTCCCGGTCTCTCATCTCACCCTGTATCTCACACACCCGGTCTCTCTCAAACCACCGGTCTCTCGTCTCACCCTGTCTCTCACACCCGCGATCTCTCACACCCCCGGTCTCTCACGCCCCCGGTCACTCATCTCACCCTGTCTCTCACGCCCCCGGTCTCTCAAACCCCCGGTCTCTCAAACCTCCGGTCTCTCGTCTCACCCTGTCTCTCATGCCCCCGGTCTCTCTCACCCCTGGTCTCTCACGCCCCCGGTCTCTCACGCCCCCGGGCACTCGTCTCACTCTTTCTCTCTCGCCCTTGTTCTCTCATCTCACCCTGTCTCTCACACCCCCGGTCCCTCGTCTCACCCTGTCTCTCACGGCCCCGGACTCTCGTCTCACCCTGTCTCTCACGCCCCCGGTCTCCCACACCCCCGGTCTCTCACCTCACCCTGTCTCTCACACCCCCGGTCTCTCTCAAAACACCGGTCTCTCGTCTCACCCTGTCTCTCACACCCGCGATCTCTCACACCCCCGGTCTCTCAAACCCTCGGTCTCTCGTCTCACCCTGTCTCTCACGCCCCCGGTCTCTCATCTCACCCTGTCTCTCACGCCCCCGGTCTCTCAAACCCCCGGTCTCTCAAACCTCCGGTCTCTCATCTCACCCTGTCTCTCATGCCCCCGGTCTCTCTCGCCCCTGGTCTCTCACGCCCCCGGTCTCTCACGCCCCCGGGCACTCGTCTCACTCTGTCTCTCTCGCCCTTGTTCTCTCGTCTCACCCTGTCTCTCACACCCCCGGTCTCTCACACCCCCGGTCTCTCATTTCACCCGGTCTCTCACGCCCCAGGTCTCTCGTCTCACCCTGTCTCCCTCGCCCCCGGTCTCCCTTTCACCCTGTCTCTCACACCCCCGGTCACTCACACCCCCGGTGTCTCGTCTCACCCTGTCTCTCACGCCTTCGGTCTCTCGTCTCACCCTGTCTCTCACACCCCCGGTCTCTCACGCCCCCGGTCTCTCATCTCACCCTGTCTCTCACGCCCCCGGTCTCTCAAACCCCCGGTCTCTCAAACCTCCGGTCTCTCGTCTCACCCTGTCTCTCATGCCCCCGGTCTCTCTCACCCCTGGTCTCTCACGCCCCCGGTCTCTCGCGCCCCCGGGCACTCGTCTCACTCTTTCTCTCTCGCCCTTGTTCTCTCGTCTCACCCTGTCACTCACACCCCCGGTCTCTCACACCCCCGCTCCCTCAGCTCACCCGGTCTCTCACGCCCCCGGTCCCTCGTCTCACCCTGTCTCTCACGGCCCCGGACTCTCGTCTCACCCTGTCTCTCACGCCCCCGGTCTCCCACACCCCCGGTCTCTCATCTCACCCTGTCTCTCACACCCCCGGTCTCTCTGAAACCACCGGTCTCTCGTCTCACCCTGTCTCTCACACCCGCGATCTCTCACACCCCCGGTCTCTCAAACCCTCGGTCTCTCGTCTCACCCTGTCTCTCACGCCCCCGGTCTCTCATCTCACCCTGTCTCTCACGCCCCCGGTCTCTCACACACCCGGTCCCTCGTCTCTCCCGATCTCTCACACCCCCGGTCTCTCAAGCCCCACGTCCCTCGTCTCACCCTGTCTCTCACACCCCCGTCTCTCGCACCCCCGTTCTCTCGTCTCACCCTGTCTCTTACACTCCCGGTCTCTCACTCCCCCGGTCTCTCATCTCACCCTGTCTCTCACACCTCCGGCCTCTCACACCCCCTGTATGTCGTCTCACCCTGTCTCTCACACCCCCTGTCTCTCGTCTCACCCTGTCTCTCACACCCCGGTCTCTCAGGCCCCTGGTCTCTCGTCTCACCCTGTCTCTCACACCCCCGGTCTCTCACTCCCCCGGTCTCTCGTCTCACCCTGTCTCTCACGCCCCCGGTCTCTCACACCCCCGGTCTCTCACTCCCCTGGTCTCTCGTCTCACCCCGTCTCTCTCGGCCCCCGTCTCTCACGCCCCCTGGCTCTCGTCTCCCCCTGTCTCTCACGCCCCCGGTCTCTCACACCCCCGCTCTCTCACTCCCCCTGTCTCTCGTCTCACCCTGTCTCTCTCGCCCCCGGTCTCTCACGCGCCCTGTCTCTCGTCTCACCCTGTCTCTCACGCCCCCGGTCTCTCGTCTCACCCTGTCTCTCACACTCCTGGTCTCTCACACCCCCGGTCTCTCGTCTCACCCTGTCTCTTTCGCCCCTGGTTTCTCGTCTCACCCTGTCTCTCACACGCCCGGTCTCTCACACCCCCGCTCTCTCATCTCACCCTGTCTATCACACCCCGATCTCTCACGCCCCTGGTCTCTCGTCTCACCCTGTCTCTCACACCCCCGGTCTCTCACACCCCCGGTATGTCGTCTCACCCTGTCTCTCACACCCCCTGTCTCTCGTCTCACCCTGTCTCTCACACTCCCGGTCTCTCACACCCCCGGTCTCTGGTCTCACCCTGTCTCTCACACCCCCGGTCTCTCACTCCCCCAGTCTCTCGTCTCACCCTGTCTCTCATACCCCCGGTCTCTCACTCCCCCAGTCTCTCGTCTCACCCTGTTTCTCAGGCCCCTGGTCTCTCACTCCCCCGGTCTCTCGTCTCACCCTGTCTCTCACACCCCCGGTCTCTCGTCTCACCCATTCTCTCACACACCCGGTCTCTCACTCCCCCGGTCTCTCGTCTCACCCGGTCTCTCACGCCCCCAGTCTCTCACGACCCCAGTCTCTCGTCTCACCCTGTCTCTCACACCCCCTGTCTCTCACACCATCGGTCTCTCACGCCCACAGTCTCTCACGCCCCCGGTGTCTCGTCTCACCTTGTCTATCTCGCCCCCAGTCTCTCGTCTCAGCCTGTCTCTCACACCCCCGGTCTCTCACATCCCTGGTCTCTCGTCTCACCCTGTCTCTCACGCCCCTGGTCTCTCATCTCACCCTGTCTCTCACACCCCCGGTCTCTCACTCCCCCGGTCTCTCGTCTCACCCTGTCTCTCACACCCCCGGTCTCTCACACCCCCGGTCACTCGTGTCACCCATTCTCTCACACACCCGGTCTCTCACTCCCCCGGTCTCTCGTCTCACCCGGTCTCTCACGCCCCCAGTCTCTCACGCTCCCAGTCTCTCGTCTCACCCTGTCTCTCACATCCCCTGTCTCTCACACCATCGGTCTCTCACGCCCACAGTCTCTCATGCCCCCGGTGTCTCGTCTCACCTTGTCTCTCTCGCCCCCAGTCTCTCGTCTCACCCTGTCTCTCACACCCCTGGTCTCTCACGCCCCCGGTCTCTCACATCCCGGTCTCTGGTCTCACCCTGTCTCTCACACCCCCGGTCTCCCACACCCCCGTTCTCTCATTTCACCCTGTCTCTCACACCCCCGGTCTCTCACGCCCCCTGGCTCTCGTCTCACCCTGTCTCTCACGCCCCCGGTCTCTCACACCCCCGCTCTCTCACTCCCCCGGTCTCTCGTCTCACCCTGTCTCTCTCGCCCCCGGTCTCTCACGCCCCCTGTCTCTCGTCTCACCCTGTCTCTCACGCCCCCGGTCCCTCGAATCACCCTGTCTCTCACACTCCCGGTCTCTCGCGCCCCCGGTCTCTCGTCTCACCCTGTGTCTCACACCCACGGTCCCTCTCACACCCAGTCTCTCACGCCCCCGGTCCCTCGTCTCACCCTGTCTCTCACGGCCCCGGTCTCTCGTCTCATCCGGTCTCTCACGCCCCCGGTCTCCCACACTCCCGGTCTCTCATCTCACCCTGTATCTCACACACCCGGTCTCTCTCAAACCACCGGTCTCTCGTCTCACCCTGTCTCTCACACCCGCGATCTCTCACACACCCGGTCTCTCACTCCCCCGGTCTCTCGTCTCACCCGGTCTCTCACGCCCCCAGTCTCTCACGACCCCAGTCTCTCGTCTCACCCTGTCTCTCACACCCCCTGTCTCTCACACCATCGGTCTCTCACGCCCACAGTCTCTCACGCCCCCGGTGTCTCGTCTCACCTTGTCTATCTCGCCCCCAGTCTCTCGTCTCACCCTGTCTCTCACACCCCTGGTCTCTCACGCCCCCGGTCTCTCACATCCCGGTCTCTGGTCTCACCCTGTCTCTCACACCCCCGGTCTCCCACACCCCCGTTCTCTCGTTTCACCCTGTCTCTCACGCCCCCGGTCTCTCACACCCCCGGTCTCTCACTCCCCCGGTCTCTCGTCTCACCCTGTCTCTCTCGCCCCCGGTCTCTCACGACCCCTGGCTCTCGTCTCACCCTGTCTCTCACGCCCCCGGTCTCTCACACCCCCGCTCGCTCACTCCCCCGGTCTCTCGTCTCACCCTGTCTCTCTCGCCCCCGGTCTCTCACGCCCCCTGTCTCTCGTCTCACCCTGTCTCTCACGCCCCCGCTCTCTCGTCTCGCCCTGTCTCTCACACTCCCGGTCTCTCACACCCCCGGTATGTCGTCTCACCCTGTCTCTCACACCCCCTGTCTCTCGTCTCACCCTGTCTCTCACACCCCGGTCTCTCACACCCCTGGTCTCTCGTCTCACCCTGTCTCTCACACCCCCGGTCTCTCACTCCCCCGGTCTCTCGTCTCACCCTGTCTCTCACGCCCCCGGTCTCTCACACCCCCCGTCTCTCACTCCCCCGGTCTCTCGTCTCACCCTGTCTCTCTCGCCCCCGGTCTCTCACGCCCCCTGGCTCTCGTCTCCCCCTGTCTCTCACGCCCCCGTACTCTCACACCCCCGCTCTCTCACTCCCCCAGTCTCTCGTCTCAGCCTGTCTCTCACACCCCCGGTCTCTCACACCCCTGGTCTCTCGTCTCACCCTGTCACTTTCGCCCCTGGTTTCTCGTCTCACCCTGTCTCTCACACGCCCGGTCTCTCACATCCTCGCTCTCTCGTCTCACCCTGTCTCTCACACTCCCGGTCTCTCACACCCCAGGTCTCTCGTCTCACCCTGACTCTTTCGCCCCTGGTTTCTCGTCTCACCCTGTCTCTCACACACCCGGTCTCTCACCCCCCCGGTCTCTGGTCTCACCCTGTCTCTCACGCCCCCGGTCTCTCGTCTCACCCTGTCTCTCACACTCCCGGTCTCTCACACCCCCGGTCTCTGCTCTCACCCTGTCTCTCAGACCCCATGTCTCTCACACCCCCTGTCTCTCGTCTCACCCTGTCTCTCACACTCCCGGTCTCTCACACCCCCGGTCTCTCAGACACCCGGTCCCTCGTCTCTCCCGATCTCTCACACCCCCGGTCTCTCAAGCCCCACGTCCCTCGTCTCACCCTGTCTCTCACACCCCCGTCTCTCGCACCCCCGTTCTCTCGTCTCACCCTGTCTCTTACACTCCCGGTCTCTCACTCCCCCGGTCTCTCATCTCACCCTGTCTCTCACACCTCCGGCCTCTCACACCCCCTGTATGTCGTCTCACCCTGTCTCTCACACCCCCTGTCTCTCGTCTCACCCTGTCTCTCACACCCCGGTCTCTCAGGCCCCTGGTCTCTCGTCTCACACTGTCTCTCACACCCCCGGTCTCTCAGACACCCGGTCCCTCGTCTCTCCCGATCTCTCACACCCCCGGTCTCTCAAGCCCCACGTCCCTCGTCTCACCCTGTCTCTCACACCCCCGTCTCTCGCACCCCCGTTCTCTCGTCTCACCCTGTCTCTTACACTCCCGGTCTCTCACTCCCCCGGTCTCTCATCTCACCCTGTCTCTCACACCTCCGGCCTCTCACACCCCCTGTATGTCGTCTCACCCTGTCTCTCACACCCCCTGTCTCTCGTCTCACCCTGTCTCTCACACCCCGGTCTCTCAGGCCCCTGGTCTCTCGTCTCACCCTGTCTCTCACACCCCCGGTCTCTCACTCCCCCGGTCTCTCGTCTCACCCTGTCTCTCACGCCCCCGGTCTCTCACACCCCCGGTCTCTCACTCCCCTGGTCTCTCGTCTCACCCCGTCTCTCTCGGCCCCCGTCTCTCACGCCCCCTGGCTCTCGTCTCCCCCTGTCTCTCACGCCCCCGGTCTCTCACACCCCCGCTCTCTCACTCCCCCGGTCTCTCGTCTCACCCTGTCTCTCTCGCCCCCGGTCTCTCACGCGCCCTGTCTCTCGTCTCACCCTGTCTCTCACGCCCCCGGTCTCTCGTCTCACCCTGTCTCTCACACTCCTGGTCTCTCACACCCCCGGTCTCTCGTCTCACCCTGTCTCTTTCGCCCCTGGTTTCTCGTCTCACCCTGTCTCTCACACGCCCGGTCTCTCACACCCCCGCTCTCTCATCTCACCCTGTCTATCACACCCCGATCTCTCACGCCCCTGGTCTCTCGTCTCACCCTGTCTCTCACACCCCCGGTCTCTCACACCCCCGGTATGTCGTCTCACCCTGTCTCTCACACCCCCTGTCTCTCGTCTCACCCTGTCTCTCACACTCCCGGTCTCTCACACCCCCGGTCTCTGGTCTCACCCTGTCTCTCACACCCCCGGTCTCTCACTCCCCCAGTCTCTCGTCTCACCCTGTCTCTCATACCCCCGGTCTCTCACTCCCCCAGTCTCTCGTCTCACCCTGTTTCTCAGGCCCCTGGTCTCTCACTCCCCCGGTCTCTCGTCTCACCCTGTCTCTCACACCCCCGGTCTCTCGTCTCACCCATTCTCTCACACACCCGGTCTCTCACTCCCCCGGTCTCTCGTCTCACCCGGTCTCTCACGCCCCCAGTCTCTCACGACCCCAGTCTCTCGTCTCACCCTGTCTCTCACACCCCCTGTCTCTCACACCATCGGTCTCTCACGCCCACAGTCTCTCACGCCCCCGGTGTCTCGTCTCACCTTGTCTATCTCGCCCCCAGTCTCTCGTCTCACCCTGTCTCTCACACCCCTGGTCTCTCACGCCCCCGGTCTCTCACATCCCGGTCTCTGGTCTCACCCTGTCTCTCACACCCCCGGTCTCCCACACCCCCGTTCTCTCGTTTCACCCTGTCTCTCACGCCCCCGGTCTCTCACACCCCCGGTCTCTCACTCCCCCGGTCTCTCGTCTCACCCTGTCTCTCTCGCCCCCGGTCTCTCACGCCCCCTGGCTCTCGTCTCACCCTGTCTCTCACGCCCCCGGTCTCTCACACCCCCGCTCGCTCACTCCCCCGGTCTCTCGTCTCACCCTGTCTCTCTCGCCCCCGGTCTCTCACGCCCCCTGTCTCTCGTCTCACCCTGTCTCTCACGCCCCCGCTCTCTCGTCTCGCCCTGTCTCTCACACTCCCGGTCTCTCACACCCCCGGTATGTCGTCTCACCCTGTCTCTCACACCCCCTGTCTCTCGTCTCACCCTGTCTCTCACACCCCGGTCTCTCACACCCCTGGTCTCTCGTCTCACCCTGTCTCTCACACCCCCGGTCTCTCACTCCCCCGGTCTCTCGTCTCACCCTGTCTCTCACGCCCCCGGTCTCTCAAACCCCCGGTCTCTCACTCCCCCGGTCTCTCGTCTCACCCTGTCTCTCTCGCCCCCGGTCTCTCACGCCCCCTGGCTCTCGTCTCCCCCTGTCTCTCACGCCCCCGTACTCTCACACCCCCGCTCTCTCACTCCCCCAGTCTCTCGTCTCAGCCTGTCTCTCACACCCCCGGTCTCTCACACCCCTGGTCTCTCGTCTCACCCTGTCACTTTCGCCCCTGGTTTCTCGTCTCACCCTGTCTCTCACACGCCCGGTCTCTCACATCCTCGCTCTCTCGTCTCACCCTGTCTCTCACACTCCCGGTCTCTCACACCCCAGGTCTCTCATCTCACCCTGTCTCTTTCGCCCCTGGTTTCTCGTCTCACCCTGTCTCTCACACACCAGGTCTCTCACACCCCCGGTATGTCGTCTCACCCTGTCTCTCACACCCCCTGTCTCTCGTCTCACCCTGTCTCTCACACTCCCGGTCTCTCACCCCCCCGGTCTCTGGTCTCACCCTGTCTCTCACACCCCCGGTCTCTCGTCTCACCCTGTCTCTCACACTCCCGGTCTCTCACGCCCCCGGTCTCTGCTCTCACCCTGTCTCTCACACCCCATGTCTCCCCCCCCCCGGTATGTCGTCTCACCCTGCCTCTCACACCCCCTGTCTCTCGTCTCACCCTGTCTCTCACACTCCCGGTCTCTCACACCCCCGGTCTCTCGTCTCACCCTGTCTTTTTACACCCCCGGTCTCTCAACTCACCCTGTCTCTCTCACTCCCCCGGTCTCTCGTCTCACCCTGTCTCTCACACCCCCGGTCTCTCACACCCCCGGTCTCTGGTCTCACCCTGTCTCTCGCACCCCCGGTCTCTCGTCTCACCCTGTCTCTCACGCCCCCTGTCTCTCACGCCCCCAGTCTCTCGTCTCACCCTGTCTCTCACACCCCCGGTCTCTCACACCCCCGGTCTCTCGTCTCACCCTGTCTCTCACACCCCCGGTCTCTCACGCCCCCAGTCTCTCGTCTCACCCAGTCTCTCACACCCCCGGTCCCTCACGCCCCCGGTCTCTCGTCTCACCCTGTCTCTCATACCCCCGGTCTCTCACTCCCCCAGTCTCTCGTCTCAGCCTGTCTCTCACACCCCCGGTCTCTCACATCCCTGGTCTCTCGTCTCACCCTGTCTCTCACGCCCCTGGTCTCTCATCTCACCCTGTCTCTCACACCCCCGGTCTCTCACTCCCCCGGTCTCTCGTCTCACCCTGTCTCTCACACCCCCGGTCTCTCACACCCCCGGTCTCTCGTGTCACCCATTCTCTCACACACCCGGTCTCTCACTCCCCCGGTCTCTCGTCTCACCCGGTCTCTCACGCCCCCAGTCTCTCACGCTCCCAGTCTCTCGTCTCACCCTGTCTCTCACATCCCCTGTCTCTCACACCATCGGTCTCTCACGCCCACAGTCTCTCATGCCCCCGGTGTCTCGTCTCACCTTGTCTCTCTCGCCCCCAGTCTCTCGTCTCACCCTGTCTCTCACACCCCTGGTCTCTCACGCCCCCGGTCTCTCACATCCCGGTCTCTGGTCTCACCCTGTCTCTCACACCCCCGGTCTCCCACACCCCCGTTCTCTCGTTTCACCCTGTCTCTCACACCCCCGGTCTCTCACGCCCCCTGGCTCTCGTCTCACCCTGTCTCTCACGCCCCCGGTCTCTCACACCCCCGCTCTCTCACTCCCCCGGTCTCTCGTCTCACCCTGTCTCTCTCGCCCCCGGTCTCTCACGCCCCCTGTCTCTCGTCTCACCCTGTCTCTCACGCCCCCGGTCCCTCGAATCACCCTGTCTCTCACACTCCCGGTCTCTCGCGCCCCCGGTCTCTCGTCTCACCCTGTGTCTCACACCCACGGTCCCTCTCACACCCAGTCTCTCACGCCCCCGGTCCCTCGTCTCACCCTGTCTCTCACGGCCCCGGTCTCTCGTCTCATCCGGTCTCTCACGCCCCCGGTCTCCCACACTCCCGGTCTCTCATCTCACCCTGTATCTCACACACCCGGTCTCTCTCAAACCACCGGTCTCTCGTCTCACCCTGTCTCTCACACCCGCGATCTCTCACACCCCCGGTCTCTCACGCCCCCGGTCACTCATCTCACCCTGTCTCTCACGCCCCCGGTCTCTCAAACCCCCGGTCTCTCAAACCTCCGGTCTCTCGTCTCACCCTGTCTCTCATGCCCCCGGTCTCTCTCACCCCTGGTCTCTCACGCCCCCGGTCTCTCACGCCCCCGGGCACTCGTCTCACTCTTTCTCTCTCGCCCTTGTTCTCTCATCTCACCCTGTCTCTCACACCCCCGGTCCCTCGTCTCACCCTGTCTCTCACGGCCCCGGACTCTCGTCTCACCCTGTCTCTCACGCCCCCGGTCTCCCACACCCCCGGTCTCTCACCTCACCCTGTCTCTCACACCCCCGGTCTCTCTCAAAACACCGGTCTCTCGTCTCACCCTGTCTCTCACACCCGCGATCTCTCACACCCCCGGTCTCTCAAACCCTCGGTCTCTCGTCTCACCCTGTCTCTCACGCCCCCGGTCTCTCATCTCACCCTGTCTCTCACGCCCCCGGTCTCTCAAACCCCCGGTCTCTCAAACCTCCGGTCTCTCATCTCACCCTGTCTCTCATGCCCCCGGTCTCTCTCGCCCCTGGTCTCTCACGCCCCCGGTCTCTCACGCCCCCGGTCTCCCACACTCCCGGTCTCTCATCTCACCCTGTATCTCACACACCCGGTCTCTCTCAAACCACCGGTCTCTCGTCTCACCCTGTCTCTCACACCCGCGATCTCTCACACCCCCGGTCTCTCACGCCCCCGGTCACTCATCTCACCCTGTCTCTCACGCCCCCGGTCTCTCAAACCCCCGGTCTCTCAAACCTCCGGTCTCTCGTCTCACCCTGTCTCTCATGCCCCCGGTCTCTCTCACCCCTGGTCTCTCACGCCCCCGGTCTCTCACGCCCCCGGGCACTCGTCTCACTCTTTCTCTCTCGCCCTTGTTCTCTCATCTCACCCTGTCTCTCACACCCCCGGTCCCTCGTCTCACCCTGTCTCTCACGGCCCCGGACTCTCGTCTCACCCTGTCTCTCACGCCCCCGGTCTCCCACACCCCCGGTCTCTCACCTCACCCTGTCTCTCACACCCCCGGTCTCTCTCAAAACACCGGTCTCTCGTCTCACCCTGTCTCTCACACCCGCGATCTCTCACACCCCCGGTCTCTCAAACCCTCGGTCTCTCGTCTCACCCTGTCTCTCACGCCCCCGGTCTCTCATCTCACCCTGTCTCTCACGCCCCCAGTCTCTCAAACCCCCGGTCTCTCAAACCTCCGGTCTCTCATCTCACCCTGTCTCTCATGCCCCCGGTCTCTCTCGCCCCTGGTCTCTCACGCCCCCGGTCTCTCACGCCCCCGGGCACTCGTCTCACTCTGTCTCTCTCGCCCTTGTTCTCTCGTCTCACCCTGTCTCTCACACCCCCGGTCTCTCACACCCCCGGTCTCTCATTTCACCCGGTCTCTCACGCCCCAGGTCTCTCGTCTCACCCTGTCTCCCTCGCCCCCGGTCTCCCTTTCACCCTGTCTCTCACACCCCCGGTCACTCACACCCCCGGTGTCTCGTCTCACCCTGTCTCTCACGCCTTCGGTCTCTCGTCTCACCCTGTCTCTCACACCCCCGGTCTCTCACGCCCCCGGTCTCTCATCTCACCCTGTCTCTCACGCCCCCGGTCTCTCAAACCCCCGGTCTCTCAAACCTCCGGTCTCTCGTCTCACCCTGTCTCTCATGCCCCCGGTCTCTCTCACCCCTGGTCTCTCACGCCCCCGGTCTCTCGCGCCCCCGGGCACTCGTCTCACTCTTTCTCTCTCGCCCTTGTTCTCTCGTCTCACCCTGTCACTCACACCCCCGGTCTCTCACACCCCCGCTCCCTCAGCTCACCCGGTCTCTCACGCCCCCGGTCCCTCGTCTCACCCTGTCTCTCACGGCCCCGGACTCTCGTCTCACCCTGTCTCTCACGCCCCCGGTCTCCCACACCCCCGGTCTCTCATCTCACCCTGTGTCTCACACCCCCGGTCTCTCTGAAACCACCGGTCTCTCGTCTCACCCTGTCTCTCACACCCGCGATCTCTCACACCCCCGGTCTCTCAAACCCTCGGTCTCTCGTCTCACCCTGTCTCTCACGCCCCCGGTCTCTCATCTCACCCTGTCTCTCACGCCCCCGGTCTCTCACACACCCGGTCCCTCGTCTCTCCCGATCTCTCACACCCCCGGTCTCTCAAGCCCCACGTCCCTCGTCTCACCCTGTCTCTCACACCCCCGTCTCTCGCACCCCCGTTCTCTCGTCTCACCCTGTCTCTTACACTCCCGGTCTCTCACTCCCCCGGTCTCTCATCTCACCCTGTCTCTCACACCTCCGGCCTCTCACACCCCCTGTATGTCGTCTCACCCTGTCTCTCACACCCCCTGTCTCTCGTCTCACCCTGTCTCTCACACCCCGGTCTCTCAGGCCCCTGGTCTCTCGTCTCACCCTGTCTCTCACACCCCCGGTCTCTCACTCCCCCGGTCTCTCGTCTCACCCTGTCTCTCACGCCCCCGGTCTCTCACACCCCCGGTCTCTCACTCCCCTGGTCTCTCGTCTCACCCCGTCTCTCTCGGCCCCCGTCTCTCACGCCCCCTGGCTCTCGTCTCCCCCTGTCTCTCACGCCCCCGGTCTCTCACACCCCCGCTCTCTCACTCCCCCTGTCTCTCGTCTCACCCTGTCTCTCTCGCCCCCGGTCTCTCACGCGCCCTGTCTCTCGTCTCACCCTGTCTCTCACGCCCCCGGTCTCTCGTCTCACCCTGTCTCTCACACTCCTGGTCTCTCACACCCCCGGTCTCTCGTCTCACCCTGTCTCTTTCGCCCCTGGTTTCTCGTCTCACCCTGTCTCTCACACGCCCGGTCTCTCACACCCCCGCTCTCTCATCTCACCCTGTCTATCACACCCCGATCTCTCACGCCCCTGGTCTCTCGTCTCACCCTGTCTCTCACACCCCCGGTCTCTCACACCCCCGGTATGTCGTCTCACCCTGTCTCTCACACCCCCTGTCTCTCGTCTCACCCTGTCTCTCACACTCCCGGTCTCTCACACCCCCGGTCTCTGGTCTCACCCTGTCTCTCACACCCCCGGTCTCTCACTCCCCCAGTCTCTCGTCTCACCCTGTCTCTCATACCCCCGGTCTCTCACTCCCCCAGTCTCTCGTCTCACCCTGTTTCTCAGGCCCCTGGTCTCTCACTCCCCCGGTCTCTCGTCTCACCCTGTCTCTCACACCCCCGGTCTCTCGTCTCACCCATTCTCTCACACACCCGGTCTCTCACTCCCCCGGTCTCTCGTCTCACCCGGTCTCTCACGCCCCCAGTCTCTCACGACCCCAGTCTCTCGTCTCACCCTGTCTCTCACACCCCCTGTCTCTCACACCATCGGTCTCTCACGCCCACAGTCTCTCACGCCCCCGGTGTCTCGTCTCACCTTGTCTATCTCGCCCCCAGTCTCTCGTCTCACCCTGTCTCTCACACCCCTGGTCTCTCACGCCCCCGGTCTCTCACATCCCGGTCTCTGGTCTCACCCTGTCTCTCACACCCCCGGTCTCCCACACCCCCGTTCTCTCGTTTCACCCTGTCTCTCACGCCCCCGGTCTCTCACTCCCCCAGTCTCTCGTCTCAGCCTGTCTCTCACACCCCCGGTCTCTCACATCCCTGGTCTCTCGTCTCACCCTGTCTCTCACGCCCCTGGTCTCTCATCTCACCCTGTCTCTCACACCCCCGGTCTCTCACTCCCCCGGTCTCTCGTCTCACCCTGTCTCTCACACCCCCGGTCTCTCACACCCCCGGTCTCTCGTGTCACCCATTCTCTCACACACCCGGTCTCTCACTCCCCCGGTCTCTCGTCTCACCCGGTCTCTCACGCCCCCAGTCTCTCACGCTCCCAGTCTCTCGTCTCACCCTGTCTCTCACATCCCCTGTCTCTCACACCATCGGTCTCTCACGCCCACAGTCTCTCATGCCCCCGGTGTCTCGTCTCACCTTGTCTCTCTCGCCCCCAGTCTCTCGTCTCACCCTGTCTCTCACACCCCTGGTCTCTCACGCCCCCGGTCTCTCACATCCCGGTCTCTGGTCTCACCCTGTCTCTCACACCCCCGGTCTCCCACACCCCCGTTCTCTCATTTCACCCTGTCTCTCACACCCCCGGTCTCTCACGCCCCCTGGCTCTCGTCTCACCCTGTCTCTCACGCCCCCGGTCTCTCACACCCCCGCTCTCTCACTCCCCCGGTCTCTCGTCTCACCCTGTCTCTCTCGCCCCCGGTCTCTCACGCCCCCTGTCTCTCGTCTCACCCTGTCTCTCACGCCCCCGGTCCCTCGAATCACCCTGTCTCTCACACTCCCGGTCTCTCGCGCCCCCGGTCTCTCGTCTCACCCTGTGTCTCACACCCACGGTCCCTCTCACACCCAGTCTCTCACGCCCCCGGTCCCTCGTCTCACCCTGTCTCTCACGGCCCCGGTCTCTCGTCTCATCCGGTCTCTCACGCCCCCGGTCTCCCACACTCCCGGTCTCTCATCTCACCCTGTATCTCACACACCCGGTCTCTCTCAAACCACCGGTCTCTCGTCTCACCCTGTCTCTCACACCCGCGATCTCTCACACCCCCGGTCTCTCACGCCCCCGGTCACTCATCTCACCCTGTCTCTCACGCCCCCGGTCTCTCAAACCCCCGGTCTCTCAAACCTCCGGTCTCTCGTCTCACCCTGTCTCTCATGCCCCCGGTCTCTCTCACCCCTGGTCTCTCACGCCCCCGGTCTCTCACGCCCCCGGGCACTCGTCTCACTCTTTCTCTCTCGCCCTTGTTCTCTCATCTCACCCTGTCTCTCACACCCCCGGTCCCTCGTCTCACCCTGTCTCTCACGGCCCCGGACTCTCGTCTCACCCTGTCTCTCACGCCCCCGGTCTCCCACACCCCCGGTCTCTCACCTCACCCTGTCTCTCACACCCCCGGTCTCTCTCAAAACACCGGTCTCTCGTCTCACCCTGTCTCTCACACCCGCGATCTCTCACACCCCCGGTCTCTCAAACCCTCGGTCTCTCGTCTCACCCTGTCTCTCACGCCCCCGGTCTCTCATCTCACCCTGTCTCTCACGCCCCCGGTCTCTCAAACCCCCGGTCTCTCAAACCTCCGGTCTCTCATCTCACCCTGTCTCTCATGCCCCCGGTCTCTCTCGCCCCTGGTCTCTCACGCCCCCGGTCTCTCACGCCCCCGGGCACTCGTCTCACTCTGTCTCTCTCGCCCTTGTTCTCTCGTCTCACCCTGTCTCTCACACCCCCGGTCTCTCACACCCCCGGTCTCTCATTTCACCCGGTCTCTCACGCCCCAGGTCTCTCGTCTCACCCTGTCTCCCTCGCCCCCGGTCTCCCTTTCACCCTGTCTCTCACACCCCCGGTCACTCACACCCCCGGTGTCTCGTCTCACCCTGTCTCTCACGCCTTCGGTCTCTCGTCTCACCCTGTCTCTCACACCCCCGGTCTCTCACGCCCCCGGTCTCTCATCTCACCCTGTCTCTCACGCCCCCGGTCTCTCAAACCCCCGGTCTCTCAAACCTCCGGTCTCTCGTCTCACCCTGTCTCTCATGCCCCCGGTCTCTCTCACCCCTGGTCTCTCACGCCCCCGGTCTCTCGCGCCCCCGGGCACTCGTCTCACTCTTTCTCTCTCGCCCTTGTTCTCTCGTCTCACCCTGTCACTCACACCCCCGGTCTCTCACACCCCCGCTCCCTCAGCTCACCCGGTCTCTCACGCCCCCGGTCCCTCGTCTCACCCTGTCTCTCACGGCCCCGGACTCTCGTCTCACCCTGTCTCTCACGCCCCCGGTCTCCCACACCCCCGGTCTCTCATCTCACCCTGTCTCTCACACCCCCGGTCTCTCTGAAACCACCGGTCTCTCGTCTCACCCTGTCTCTCACACCCGCGATCTCTCACACCCCCGGTCTCTCAAACCCTCGGTCTCTCGTCTCACCCTGTCTCTCACGCCCCCGGTCTCTCATCTCACCCTGTCTCTCACGCCCCCGGTCTCTCACACACCCGGTCCCTCGTCTCTCCCGATCTCTCACACCCCCGGTCTCTCAAGCCCCACGTCCCTCGTCTCACCCTGTCTCTCACACCCCCGTCTCTCGCACCCCCGTTCTCTCGTCTCACCCTGTCTCTTACACTCCCGGTCTCTCACTCCCCCGGTCTCTCATCTCACCCTGTCTCTCACACCTCCGGCCTCTCACACCCCCTGTATGTCGTCTCACCCTGTCTCTCACACCCCCTGTCTCTCGTCTCACCCTGTCTCTCACACCCCGGTCTCTCAGGCCCCTGGTCTCTCGTCTCACCCTGTCTCTCACACCCCCGGTCTCTCACTCCCCCGGTCTCTCGTCTCACCCTGTCTCTCACGCCCCCGGTCTCTCACACCCCCGGTCTCTCACTCCCCTGGTCTCTCGTCTCACCCCGTCTCTCTCGGCCCCCGTCTCTCACGCCCCCTGGCTCTCGTCTCCCCCTGTCTCTCACGCCCCCGGTCTCTCACACCCCCGCTCTCTCACTCCCCCGGTCTCTCGTCTCACCCTGTCTCTCTCGCCCCCGGTCTCTCACGCGCCCTGTCTCTCGTCTCACCCTGTCTCTCACGCCCCCGGTCTCTCGTCTCACCCTGTCTCTCACACTCCTGGTCTCTCACACCCCCGGTCTCTCGTCTCACCCTGTCTCTTTCGCCCCTGGTTTCTCGTCTCACCCTGTCTCTCACACGCCCGGTCTCTCACACCCCCGCTCTCTCATCTCACCCTGTCTATCACACCCCGATCTCTCACGCCCCTGGTCTCTCGTCTCACCCTGTCTCTCACACCCCCGGTCTCTCACACCCCCGGTATGTCGTCTCACCCTGTCTCTCACACCCCCTGTCTCTCGTCTCACCCTGTCTCTCACACTCCCGGTCTCTCACACCCCCGGTCTCTGGTCTCACCCTGTCTCTCACACCCCCGGTCTCTCACTCCCCCAGTCTCTCGTCTCACCCTGTCTCTCATACCCCCGGTCTCTCACTCCCCCAGTCTCTCGTCTCACCCTGTTTCTCAGGCCCCTGGTCTCTCACTCCCCCGGTCTCTCGTCTCACCCTGTCTCTCACACCCCCGGTCTCTCGTCTCACCCATTCTCTCACACACCCGGTCTCTCACTCCCCCGGTCTCTCGTCTCACCCGGTCTCTCACGCCCCCAGTCTCTCACGACCCCAGTCTCTCGTCTCACCCTGTCTCTCACACCCCCTGTCTCTCACACCATCGGTCTCTCACGCCCACAGTCTCTCACGCCCCCGGTGTCTCGTCTCACCTTGTCTATCTCGCCCCCAGTCTCTCGTCTCACCCTGTCTCTCACACCCCTGGTCTCTCACGCCCCCGGTCTCTCACATCCCGGTCTCTGGTCTCACACTGTCTCTCACACCCCCGGTCTCCCACACCCCCGTTCTCTCGTTTCACCCTGTCTCTCACGCCCCCGGTCTCTCACACCCCCGGTCTCTCACTCCCCCGGTCTCTCGTCTCACCCTGTCTCTCTCGCCCCCGGTCTCTCACGCCCCCTGGCTCTCGTCTCACCCTGTCTCTCACGCCCCCGGTCTCTCACACCCCCGCTCGCTCACTCCCCCGGTCTCTCGTCTCACCCTGTCTCTCTCGCCCCCGGTCTCTCACGCCCCCTGTCTCTCGTCTCACCCTGTCTCTCACGCCCCCGCTCTCTCGTCTCGCCCTGTCTCTCACACTCCCGGTCTCTCACACCCCCGGTATGTCGTCTCACCCTGTCTCTCACACCCCCTGTCTCTCGTCTCACCCTGTCTCTCACACCCCGGTCTCTCACACCCCTGGTCTCTCGTCTCACCCTGTCTCTCACACCCCCGGTCTCTCACTCCCCCGGTCTCTCGTCTCACCCTGTCTCTCACGCCCCCGGTCTCTCAAACCCCCGGTCTCTCACTCCCCCGGTCTCTCGTCTCACCCTGTCTCTCTCGCCCCCGGTCTCTCACGCCCCCTGGCTCTCGTCTCCCCCTGTCTCTCACGCCCCCGTACTCTCACACCCCCGCTCTCTCACTCCCCCAGTCTCTCGTCTCAGCCTGTCTCTCACACCCCCGGTCTCTCACACCCCTGGTCTCTCGTCTCACCCTGTCACTTTCGCCCCTGGTTTCTCGTCTCACCCTGTCTCTCACACGCCCGGTCTCTCACATCCTCGCTCTCTCGTCTCACCCTGTCTCTCACACTCCCGGTCTCTCACACCCCAGGTCTCTCATCTCACCCTGTCTCTTTCGCCCCTGGTTTCTCGTCTCACCCTGTCTCTCACACACCCGGTCTCTCACACCCCCGGTATGTCGTCTCACCCTGTCTCTCACACCCCCTGTCTCTCGTCTCACCCTGTCTCTCACACTCCCGGTCTCTCACCCCCCCGGTCTCTGGTCTCACCCTGTCTCTCACACCCCCGGTCTCTCGTCTCACCCTGTCTCTCACACTCCCGGTCTCTCACGCCCCCGGTCTCTGCTCTCACCCTGTCTCTCACACCCCATGTCTCCCCCCCCCCGGTATGTCGTCTCACCCTGCCTCTCACACCCCCTGTCTCTCGTCTCACCCTGTCTCTCACACTCCCGGTCTCTCACACCCCCGGTCTCTCGTCTCACCCTGTCTTTTTACACCCCCGGTCTCTCAACTCACCCTGTCTCTCTCACTCCCCCGGTCTCTCGTCTCACCCTGTCTCTCACACCCCCGGTCTCTCACACCCCCGGTCTCTGGTCTCACCCTGTCTCTCGCACCCCCGGTCTCTCGTCTCACCCTGTCTCTCACGCCCCCTGTCTCTCACGCCCCCAGTCTCTCGTCTCACCCTGTCTCTCACACCCCCGGTCTCTCACACCCCCGGTCTCTCGTCTCACCCTGTCTCTCACACCCCCGGTCTCTCACGCCCCCAGTCTCTCGTCTCACCCAGTCTCTCACACCCCCGGTCCCTCACGCCCCCGGTCTCTCGTCTCACCCTGTCTCTCATACCCCCGGTCTCTCACTCCCCCAGTCTCTCGTCTCAGCCTGTCTCTCACACCCCCGGTCTCTCACATCCCTGGTCTCTCGTCTCACCCTGTCTCTCACGCCCCTGGTCTCTCATCTCACCCTGTCTCTCACACCCCCGGTCTCTCACTCCCCCGGTCTCTCGTCTCACCCTGTCTCTCACACCCCCGGTCTCTCACACCCCCGGTCTCTCGTGTCACCCATTCTCTCACACACCCGGTCTCTCACTCCCCCGGTCTCTCGTCTCACCCGGTCTCTCACGCCCCCAGTCTCTCACGCTCCCAGTCTCTCGTCTCACCCTGTCTCTCACATCCCCTGTCTCTCACACCATCGGTCTCTCACGCCCACAGTCTCTCATGCCCCCGGTGTCTCGTCTCACCTTGTCTCTCTCGCCCCCAGTCTCTCGTCTCACCCTGTCTCTCACACCCCTGGTCTCTCACGCCCCCGGTCTCTCACATCCCGGTCTCTGGTCTCACCCTGTCTCTCACACCCCCGGTCTCCCACACCCCCGTTCTCTCGTTTCACCCTGTCTCTCACACCCCCGGTCTCTCACGCCCCCTGGCTCTCGTCTCACCCTGTCTCTCACGCCCCCGGTCTCTCACACCCCCGCTCTCTCACTCCCCCGGTCTCTCGTCTCACCCTGTCTCTCTCGCCCCCGGTCTCTCACGCCCCCTGTCTCTCGTCTCACCCTGTCTCTCACGCCCCCGGTCCCTCGAATCACCCTGTCTCTCACACTCCCGGTCTCTCGCGCCCCCGGTCTCTCGTCTCACCCTGTGTCTCACACCCACGGTCCCTCTCACACCCAGTCTCTCACGCCCCCGGTCCCTCGTCTCACCCTGTCTCTCACGGCCCCGGTCTCTCGTCTCATCCGGTCTCTCACGCCCCCGGTCTCCCACACTCCCGGTCTCTCATCTCACCCTGTATCTCACACACCCGGTCTCTCTCAAACCACCGGTCTCTCGTCTCACCCTGTCTCTCACACCCGCGATCTCTCACACCCCCGGTCTCTCACGCCCCCGGTCACTCATCTCACCCTGTCTCTCACGCCCCCGGTCTCTCAAACCCCCGGTCTCTCAAACCTCCGGTCTCTCGTCTCACCCTGTCTCTCATGCCCCCGGTCTCTCTCACCCCTGGTCTCTCACGCCCCCGGTCTCTCACGCCCCCGGGCACTCGTCTCACTCTTTCTCTCTCGCCCTTGTTCTCTCATCTCACCCTGTCTCTCACACCCCCGGTCCCTCGTCTCACCCTGTCTCTCACGGCCCCGGACTCTCGTCTCACCCTGTCTCTCACGCCCCCGGTCTCCCACACCCCCGGTCTCTCACCTCACCCTGTCTCTCACACCCCCGGTCTCTCTCAAAACACCGGTCTCTCGTCTCACCCTGTCTCTCACACCCGCGATCTCTCACACCCCCGGTCTCTCAAACCCTCGGTCTCTCGTCTCACCCTGTCTCTCACGCCCCCGGTCTCTCATCTCACCCTGTCTCTCACGCCCCCAGTCTCTCAAACCCCCGGTCTCTCAAACCTCCGGTCTCTCATCTCACCCTGTCTCTCATGCCCCCGGTCTCTCTCGCCCCTGGTCTCTCACGCCCCCGGTCTCTCACGCCCCCGGGCACTCGTCTCACTCTGTCTCTCTCGCCCTTGTTCTCTCGTCTCACCCTGTCTCTCACACCCCCGGTCTCTCACACCCCCGGTCTCTCATTTCACCCGGTCTCTCACGCCCCAGGTCTCTCGTCTCACCCTGTCTCCCTCGCCCCCGGTCTCCCTTTCACCCTGTCTCTCACACCCCCGGTCACTCACACCCCCGGTGTCTCGTCTCACCCTGTCTCTCACGCCTTCGGTCTCTCGTCTCACCCTGTCTCTCACACCCCCGGTCTCTCACGCCCCCGGTCTCTCATCTCACCCTGTCTCTCACGCCCCCGGTCTCTCAAACCCCCGGTCTCTCAAACCTCCGGTCTCTCGTCTCACCCTGTCTCTCATGCCCCCGGTCTCTCTCACCCCTGGTCTCTCACGCCCCCGGTCTCTCGCGCCCCCGGGCACTCGTCTCACTCTTTCTCTCTCGCCCTTGTTCTCTCGTCTCACCCTGTCACTCACACCCCCGGTCTCTCACACCCCCGCTCCCTCAGCTCACCCGGTCTCTCACGCCCCCGGTCCCTCGTCTCACCCTGTCTCTCACGGCCCCGGACTCTCGTCTCACCCTGTCTCTCACGCCCCCGGTCTCCCACACCCCCGGTCTCTCATCTCACCCTGTCTCTCACACCCCCGGTCTCTCTGAAACCACCGGTCTCTCGTCTCACCCTGTCTCTCACACCCGCGATCTCTCACACCCCCGGTCTCTCAAACCCTCGGTCTCTCGTCTCACCCTGTCTCTCACGCCCCCGGTCTCTCATCTCACCCTGTCTCTCACGCCCCCGGTCTCTCAAACCCCCGGTCTCTCAAACCTCCGGTCTCTCATCTCACCCTGTCTCTCATGCCCCCGGTCTCTCTCGCCCCTGGTCTCTCACGCCCCCGGTCTCTCACGCCCCCGGGCTCTCGTCTCACTCTGTCTCTCTCGCCCTTGTTCTCTCGTCTCACCCTGTCTCTCACAACCCCGGTCTCTCACACCCCCGGTCTCTCATTTCACCCGGTCTCTCACGCCCCAGGTCTCTCGTCTCACCCTGTCTCCCTCGCCCCCGGTCTCTCTTCTCACCCTGTCTCTCACACCCCCGGTCACTCACACCCCCGGTATCTCGTCTCACCCTGTCTCTCACGCCCTCGGTCTCTCGTCTCACCCTGTCTCTCACACCCCTGGTCTCTCATGCCCCCAGTCTCTCGTCTCACCCTGTCTCTCTCACCCCTGGTCTCTCGTCTCACCCTGTCTCTCACTCCCCCTGTCTCTCACGCCCCCGGTCTCTCATGGCCCCGGTCTCTCGTCTCACCCTGTCTCTCTCGCCCCTGGTCTCTCGTCTCAGATTCTCTCTCACGCCCCCAGTCTCTCACGCCCCTGGTCTCTCGTCTCGCCCTATCTTTCACGCCCCCAGTCTCTCACGCCCCTGGTCTCTCGTCTCGCCCTGTCTCTCACACCCCCGGTCACTCACGCCCCTGGTCACTCGTCTCACCCTGCCTCTCACACCCCCGGTCTCTCATGCCCCCAGTCTCTCGTCTCACCCTGTCTCTCTCACCCCTGGTCTCTCGTCTCACCCTGTCTCTCACTCCCCCTGTCTCCCACACCCCCGGTCTCTCACACCTCCGGTCTCTCACACCCCCGGTCTCTCGTCTCACCCTGTCTCTCACACCCCCGCTCTCTCACACCCCCGGTCTCTCGTCTCACCCTGTCTCTTTCGCCCTGGTTTCTCGTCTCACTCTGTCTCTCACACCCCCTGTCTCTCACTCCCCCGGTCTCTCGTCTCACCCTGTCTCTCACACCCCGGGTCTCTCACGCCCCCGGTCTCTCACGCCCCCGGTCTCTCACAGCCCGGTCTCTCGCCTCACCTTGTCTCTCACACACCCGGTCTCTCACACCCCCAGTCCCTCGTCTCACCCTGTCTCTCTCACACCAGGTCTCCCACACCCCCATTCTCTCGTTTCACCCTGTCACTCACAACCCTGGTCTCTCACTCCCCCAGTCTCTCGTCTCACCCTGTCTCTCACACTCCCGGTCTCTCACACCCCCGGTCTCTCGTCTCACCCTGTCTCTCACACTCCCGGTCTGTCACACCACCGGTCTCTATTCTCACCCTGTCTCTCACACCCCCAGTCTCTCACGCCCCCGGTCTCTCGTCTCACCCTGTCTCTCACACTCCCGGTCTCTCACTCCCCCGATCTCTCGTCTCACCCTGTCTCTCACACCCCTGGTCTCTCACGTCCCCGGTATGTCGTCTCACCCTGTCTCTCACACGCCCGGTCTCTCACACACCCGGTTCCTCTTCTCACCCAGTCTCTCACAACCCCGGTCTCTCAAGCCCCCCGTCTCTCGTCTCACCCTGTCTCTCGCACCCCCGTCTCTCGCACCCCCGTTCTCTCGTCTCACCCTGTCTCTCACACTCCCGGTCTCTCATTCCCCCGGTCTCTCGTCTCACCCTGTCTCTCACACCCCCAGTCTCTCACACCCCCGGTATGTCGTCTCACCCTGTCTCTCACACCCCCTGTCTCTCGTCTCACCCTGTCTCTCACACTCCCGGTCTCTCACACCCCCGGTCTCTGGTCTCACCCTGTCTCTCACGCCCCCGGTCTCTCGTCTCACCCTGTCTCTCACACTCCCGGTCTCTCACGCCCCCCGGTCTCTGGTCTCACCCTGTCTCTCACGCCCCCCGACTCTCACACCCCTGGTCTCTCATCTCACCATGTCTCTCACACCCCCGGTCTCTCGTCTCACCCTGACTCTCTCACTCCCCCGGTCTCTCGTCTCACCCTGTCTCTCACACCCCCGGTCTCTCGTCTCACCCTGTCTCTCTGACTCCCCCGGTCTCTCGTCCCACCCTGTCTCTCACACACCCTGTCTCTCACACCCCCGGTCTCTCGTCTCACCCTGTCACTCACACCCCCGGTCTCTCGTCTCACCCTGTCTCTCTCACTCCCCCGGTCTCTCGTCTCACCCTGTCTCTCACACCCCCAGTCTCTCACGCCCCCGGTCTCTCATCTCACCCTCTCTCTCACACCCCCGGTCTCTCACACCCCCGGTCTCTTGTCTCACCCTGTCACTCACACCCCCTGTCTCTCACGCCCCCGGTCTCTTGTCTCACCCTGTCTCTCACGCCCCCAGTCTCTCACACCCCCGGTCTCTCGTCTCACCCTCTCTCTCACACCCCCGGTCTCTCACACCCCCGGACTCTAACACCCCCAGTCTCTCGTTTAACCTTGTGTATCACACCCCCGGTCTCTCACGCCCCCGGTCTCTCGTCTCACCCTGTCTCTCACGCCCCCAGTCTCTCACGCCCCCAGTCTCTCGTCTCATCCTGTCTCTCACACCCCCTGTCTCTCACACCATCGGTCTCTCACGCCACCAGTCTCTCATGCCCCCGGTGTCTCGTCTCACCTTGTCTCTCTCGCCCCCAGTCTCTCGTCTCACCCTGTCTCTCACACCCCTGGTCTCTCACGCCCCCGGTCTCTCACATCCCGGTCTCTGGTCTCACCCTGTCTCTCACACCCCCGGTCTCTCACTCCCCCGGTCTCTCGTCTCACCCTGTCTCTCACGCCCCCGGTCTCTCACACCCCCGGTCTCTCACTCCCCCGGTCTCTCGTCTCACCCTGTCTCTCTCGCCCCCGGTCTCTCACGCCCCCTGGCTCTCGTCTCACCCTGTCTCTCACGCCCCCGGTCTCTCACACCCCCGCTCTCTCACTCCCCCGTCTCACGTCTCACCCTGTCTCTCTCGCCCCCAGTCTCTCACGCCCCCGGTCTCTTGTCTCACCCTGTCTCTCACACTCCCGGTCTCTCACACCCCCGGTCTCTCGTCTCACCCTGTCTCTTTCGCCCCTGGTTTCTCGTCTCACCCTGTCTCTCACACGCCCGGTCTCTCACACCCCCGCTCTCTCTCTCATCCTGTCTCTCACACCTCCGGTCTCTCATCTCACCCAGTGTCTCACACCCACGGTCTCTCGTCTCAACCTGTCTCTCACGCCCCCGGTCTCTCGTCTCACACTGTGTCTCACACCCACGGTCTCTCTCGCACCCAGTCTCTCACGCCCCCGGTCCCTCGTCTCACCCTGTCTCTCACGGCCCCGGTCTCTCGTCTCACCCTGTCTCTCACGCCCCCGGTCTCCCACACCCCCGGTCTCCCACACCCCCGGTCTCTCATCTCACCCTGTCTCTCACACCCACGGTCTCTCTCAAACCACCGGTCTGTCGTCTCACCCTGTCTCTCACACCCGCGATCTCTCACACCCCCGGTCTCTCAAACCCTCGGTCTCTCGTCTCACCCTGTCTCTCACGCCCCCAGTCTCTCAAACCCCCGGTCTCTCAAACCTCCGGTCTCTCGTCTCACCCTGTCTCTCATGCCCCCGGTCTCTCTCGCCCCTGGTCTCTCACGCCCCCGGTCTCTCACGCCCCCGGGCACTCGTCTCACTCTTTCTCTCTCGCCCTTATTCTCTCGTCTCACCCTGTCTCTCACACCCCCGGTCTCTCACACCCCCGGTCTCTCATCTCACCAAGTCTCTCACGCCCCCGGTCTCTCGTCTCACCCTGTCTCTCACTCCCCCGTTCTCTCACGCCCCAGGTCTCTCGTCTCACCCTGTCTGCCTCGCCCACGGTCTCTCGTCTCACCCTGTCTCTCACACCCCCGGTCACTCACACCCCCGGTGTCTCGTCTCACCCTGTCTCTCACGCCCTCGGTCTCTCGTCTCACCCTGTCTCTCACACCCCTGGTCTCTCATGCCCCCAGTCTCTCGTCTCACCCTGTCTCTCTCACCCCTGGTCTCTCGTCTCGCCCTGTCTCTCACTCCCCCTGTCTCTCACGCCCCCGGTCTCTCATGGCCCCGGTCTCTCGTCTCACCCTGTCTCTCTCGCCCCTGGTCTCTCGTCTCAGACTGTCTCTCACGCCCCCGGTCTCTCACATCCCTGGTCTCTCGTCTCACCCTGTCTCTCACGCCCCCGGTCTCTCATGGCCCCGGTCTCTCATCTCACCCTGTCTCTCTCGCCCCTGGTCTCTCGTCTCAGACTGTCTCTCACGCCCCCAGTCTCTCACGCCCCTGGTCTCTCGTCTCGCCCTATCTCTCACGCCCCCAGTCTCTCACGCCCCCGGTCTCTCGTCTCGCCCTGTCTCTCACACCCCCTGTCTCTCATGCCCCTGTTATCTCGTCTCACCCTGTCTCTCACACCCCGGGTCTCTCACGCCGCGGGCTCATGTCTCACCCTGTCTCTCACACCCCCGGTCACTCACACCCCCGGTCTCTCACACCCCCTGTCTCTCATGCCCCTGGTCTCTCGTCTCACCCTGTTTCTCATGCGCCCAGTCTCTCACACCCCCGGGCTCTCGTCTCACCCTGTCTCTCACACCCCCAGTCTCTCACGCCCCTGGTCTCTCGTCTCGCCCTGTCTCTCACGCCCCCAGTCTCTCATGCCCCCGGTCTCTCGTCTCACCCTGTCTCTCACACCCCCGGTCTCTCGTCTCACCCTGTCTCTCACGCCCCCGGTCTCTCACGCCCCCGGTCTCTCACAGCCCGGTCTCTCGCCTCACCTTGACTCTCAAACACCCGGTCTCTCACACCCCCGGTCCCTCGTCTCACCCTGTCTCTCACACACCCGGTCTCCCACACCCCCGTTCTCTCGTTTCACCCTGTCACTCACACCCCTGGTCTCTCACTCCCCCAGTCTCTCGTCTCACCCTGTCTCTCACACGCCCGGTCTCTCACACCCCCGGTCTCTCATCTCACCCTGTCTCTCACACTCCCGGTCTCTCACACCACCGGTCTCTATTCTCACCCTGTCTCTCACACCCCCAGTCTCTCACGCCCCCGGTCTCTCGTCTCACCCTCTCTCTCACACCCCCGGTCTCTCACACCCCCGTTCTCTTGTCTCACCCTGTCACTCACACCCCCTGTCTCTCACGCCCCCAGTCTCTTGTCTCACCCTGTCTCTCACGCCCCCGGTCTCTCACACCACGGTCTCTCGTCTCACCCTCTCTCTCACACCCCCGGTCTCTCACACCCCCGGTCTCTATCACCCCCAGTCTCTCGTCTCACCCTGTCTCTCACACCCCCGGTCTCTCACGCCCACGGTCTCTCGTCTCACCCTGTCTCTCACACCCCCGGTCCCTCACACCCCTGGTCTCTTGTCTCACCCTGTCTCTCACGCCCCTGGTCTCTTCTCTCACCCTGTCTCTCACACCCCCGGTCTCTCACTCCCCCGGTCTCTCATCTCACCCTGTCTCTCATACCCCCGGTCTCTCACACCCCCAGTCTCTCGTCTCACCCTGTCTCTCACACCCCCGGTCTCTCACACCCCTGGTCTCTCGTCTCACCCTGTCTCTCACGCCCCTGGTCTCTCGTCTCACCCTGTCTCTCACACCCCCGGTCTCTCACTCCCCCGGTCTCTCATCTCACCCTGTCTCTCACGCCCCGGGTCTCTCACACCCCCGGTCTCTGGTCTCACCCATTCCCTCACACACCCGGTCTCTCACTCCCCCGGTCTCTCGTCTCACCCTGTCTCTCACACCCCTGGTCTCTCACGCCCCCGGTCTCTCACAGCCCGGTCTCTGGTCTCACCCTATCTCTCACACCCCCGGTCTCCCACACCCCCATTCTCTCGTCTCACCCTGTCTCTCACGCCCCCGGTCTCTCACACCCCCGGTCTCTCACTCCCCCGGTCTCTCGTCTCACCCAGTCTCTCTCGCCCCCGGTCTCTCACGCCCCCTGTCTCTCGTCTCACCCTGTCTCTCACACCCCCGGTCTCTCGTCTCACCCTGTCTCTCACATCCCCGGTCTCTCACACCTGGTCTCCCACACCCCCTGTCTCTCACACCCCCGGTCTCTCACGTCCCCGGTATGTCATCTCACCCTGTCTCTCACACCCCCTGTCTCTCACACCCCTGCTCTCTCACGTCCCCGGTCCCTCATCTCACCCTGTCTCTAACACCCCTGTCTCTCACACCCCTGGTCTCTCAAGCCCCCCGTCTCTCATCTCACCCTGTCTCTCACACCCCCGTCTCTCACACCCCCGGTCTCTCGTCTCACCCTGTCTCTCACACCCACGGTCTCTCACTCCCACGATCTCTCGTCTCACCCTGTCTCTCACACCCCCGGTCTCTCACTCCCCCGATCTCTCGTCTCACCCTGTCTCTCACACCCCCGGTCTCTCACTCCCCCGATCTCTCGTCTCACCCTGTCTCTCACTCTCCCGGTCTCTCACACCCCCGGTCTCTGGTCTCACCCTGTCTCTCACGCCCCCGGTCTCTCACACCCCCGGTCTTTCGTCTCACCATGTCTCTCACTCCCCCGGTCTCTCGTCTCACCCTGTCTCTCACACTCCCGGTCTCTCACGCCCCCGGTCTCTGGTCTCAACTGTCTCTCACGCCCCCGGTCTCTCACGCCCCCGGTCTCTCGTCTCACCCTGTCTCTCACGCCCCCGGTCTCTCATGCCCCCGGTCTCTAGTCTCACCCTGTCTCTCACGACCCCGGTCTCTCGTCTCACCCTGTCTCTCACACCACCGGTCTCTCGTCTCACCCTGTCCCTCACACCCCCGGTCTCTCACACCCCCAGTCTCTGGTCTCACCCTGTCTCTCACGCCCCCGGCCTCTCGTCTGAACCTTTCTCTCACACCCCGGTCTCTCATCTCAGACTGTCTCTCACACCCCCCAGTCTCTCACGCCCCTGGTCTCTCATCTCACCCTGTCTCTCACACCCCCCAGTCTCTCACGCCCCCGGTCTCTCGTCTCACCCTGTCTCTCACATCCCCAGTCTCTCACACCCCCGGTCTCCCGCACCCCCGGTCTCTCGTCTCACACTGTCTCTCTCACCCCTGTTCTCTCGTCTCACCCTGTCTCTCATGCCCCCGGTCTCTCACACACCCGGTCTCTCATGCCCCCGGTCACTCGTCTCACCCTGTCTCTCACACCCCCGGTCTCTCACGCCCCTGGTCTCTCGTCTCACCCTGTCTCTCACACCCCCCAGTCTCTCACGCCCCCGGTCTCTCGTCTCACCCTGTCTCTCACATCCCCAGTCTCTCACACCCCCGGTCTCCCGCACCCCCGGTCTCTCGTCTCACACTGTCTCTCTCACCCCTGTTCTCTCGTCTCACCCTGTCTCTCATGCCCCCGGTCTCTCACACACCCGGTCTCTCATGCCCCCGGTCACTCGTCTCAACCTGTCTCTCACACCCCCGGTCTCTCACGCCCCTGGTCTCTCGTCTCACCCTGTCTCTCACACCCCCTGTCTCTCAGGCCCCCGGTCTCTAGTCTCACCCTGTCTCTCTCGCCCCCGGTCTCTCACGCCCCCCGTCTCTCATCTCACCCTGTCTCGCTCGCCCCCGGTCTCTCGTCTCACCCTGTCTCTCACACCCCCAGTCTCTCACGCCCCTGGTCTCTCGTCTCGCCCTGTCTCTCACACCCCCGGACTCTCGTCTCACCCTGTCTCTCACACCCCCGGTCTCTCGTCTCACCCTGTCTCTCACACCCCCGGTCTCTCGTCTCACCCTGTCCCTCACACCCCCGCTCTCTCACACCCCCGGTCTCTCGTCTCACCCTGTCTCTCACGCCCCCGGTCTCTCTTCGACCCCGGTCTCTCTCTTGCCCCGTTCTCTCTCGCCCCCGATCTCTCTTGTTGTCCCATGTCTCGTCACCCCCAATGTCTTGACCAAAGACTCTCTCACTCCCAGTCTCTCTTGCCCCCGTTCTGTCTAGTTGCCCTCGGTCTCTCACGCTCCCATTCTCTCTCTCACCCCTGGTTTCTTGTTGCCCCAGGTCTCTCTCGTCCCCGGTCTCTCTCGCTTTTGATCTGTCTCATCGGCTCCTGTCTCGCTCACCCCCGGTCTCTTCTGTCGCCCCCTGTCTCTAACTATCCCCCGTCTCTCTCGCCCCTGGTCTCTGACTCTCCCCGGTCTCTCTCTCCCCCGGTCTCTCTTGTCGCCCCCGTCTCTAACTCTCCCTGGTCTTTCTCGCCTCTGGTCTCTGACTCTCCCCGGTCTCTCGCCCCTGGTCTCTAACTCTCTCCCGTCTCTCTCGCCTCCGTTCTCTGACTCTCCCATTCTCTCTCGCCCCCAGTCTCTGTCTCTCCCCGGTTTCTCTCGCCCCCGGTCTCTCACTCCCCCGGTCTCTCGTCTCACCGTGTCTCTCACACCCCCGGTCTCTCACACCCCCGGTCTCTCGTCTCACCCTGTCTCTCACACCCCGGTCTCTCACTCCCCTGGTCTCTCGTCTCACCCTGTCTCTCTCGCCCCCGGTCTCTCACGCCCCCTGTCTCTCGTCTCACCCTGTCTCTCACACCCCCTGTCTCTCACACCCCCGGTCTCTCACATCCCCGGTATGTCGTCTCTCCCTGTCTCTCACACCCCCTGTCTCTCACACCCCTGGTCTCTCACGTCCCCGGTCCCTCGTCTCACCCTGTCTCTCACATCCCTGTCTCTCTCACCCCTGGTCTCTCAAGGCCCCCGTCTCTCATCTCACCCTGTCTCTCACACCCCCGTCTCTCACACCCTCGGTCTCTCGTCTCACCCCGTCTCTCACACCCACGGTCTCTCACTCCCACGATCTCTCGTCTCACCCTGTCTCTCGCACTGCCGGTCTCTCACTCCCCCGATCACTCGTCTCACCCTGTCTCTCACACCCACGGTCTCACACTCCCCCGATCTCTCGTCTCACCCTGTCTCTCACACCCCCGGTCTCTCACTCCTCCGATCTCTCGTCTCACCCTGTCTCCCACACCCCCGGTCTCTCACTCCCCCGGTCTCTTATCTCACCCTGTCTCTCACACTCCCGGTCTCTCACACCCCCGGTCTCTGGTCTCACCCTGTCTCTCACGCCCCCGGTCTCTCGTCTCACCCTGTCTCTCACGCCCCCGGTCTCTCACACCCCCAGTCTCTTGTCTCACCCTGTCTCTCACTCCCCCGGTCTCTCGTCTCACCCTGTCTCTCACACTCCCGGTCTCTCACGCCCCCGGTCGCTGGTCTCACCCTGTCTCTCACGCCCGCGGTCTCTCGTCTCACCCTGTCTCTCACGCCCCCGGTCTTTCACGCCCCCGGTCTCTGGTCTCACCCTGTCTCTCACGCCCCCGGTCTCTCGTCTCATTCTGTCTCTCATGCCCCCGGTCTCTCACGCCCCCGGTCTCTGGTCTCACACTGTCTCTCACGCCCCCGGTCTCTCACACCTCCGGTCTCTGGTCTCACCCTGTCTCTCACGCCCCCGGTCTCTGGTCTCACCCTGTCTCTCACGCCCCCGGTCTCTCACACCCCCGGTCTCTGGTCTCACCCTGTCTCTCACGCCCCCGGTCTCTCATCTCACCCTGTCTCTCACGCCCCCAGTCTCTCACACCCCCAGTCTCTGGTCTCACCCTGTCTCTCACTACCCCGGTATGTCGTCTCACCCTGTCTCTCACACCCGCGGTCTCTCGTCTCACCCTGTGTCTCACACCCCCGGTCTCTCACACCCCCGGTCTCTGGTCTCACCCTGTCTCTCACGCCCCCGGCCTCTCGTCTGAACCTTTCTCTCACACCCCGGTCTCTCATCACACCCTGTCTCTCACACCCCCCCAGTCTCTCACGCCCCCGGTCTCTCGTCTCACCCTGTCTCTCACATCCCCGGTCTCTCACACCCCTGGTCTCCCGCACCCCCGCTCTCTCATCTCACACTGTCTCTCTCACCCCTGGTCTCTCGTCTCACCCTGTCTCTCACACCCCCGGTCTCTCAAACCCCCGGTCTCTCACGCCTCTGGTCTCTCACACCCCCGGTCTCTCATGCCCCCGGACTCTCGTCTCACCCTGTCTCTCACACCCCCGGTCTCTCACGCCCCTGGTCTCTCGTCTCACCCTGTCTCTCACACCCCCTGTCTCTCACGCCCCCGGTCTCTCGTCTCACCCTGTCTCTCTCGCCCTCGGTCTCTCACGCCCCCCGTCTCTCATCTCACCCTGTCTCGCTCGCCCCCGGTCTCTCGTCTCACCCTGTCTCTCACACCCCCGGTCTCTCACGCCCCCGGTCTCTTGTCTCACCCTGTCTCTCACACCCCCGGTCTCTCGTCTCACCCTGTCTCTCACACCCCCGGTCTCTCGTCTCACCCTGTCCCTCACACCCCCGCTCTCTCACACCCCCAGTCTCTCGTCTCACCCTGTCTCTCACGCCCCCGGTCTCTCTTCGACCCCGGTCTCTCTCTTGCCCCGTTCTCTCTCGCCCCCGATCTCTCTAGTTGTCCCGTGTCTCGTCACCCCCAATGTCTTGCCCACAGACTCTCTCACTCCCAGTCTCTCTTGCCCCCCCCGTTCTGTCTAGTTGCCCTCGGTCTCTCACGCTCCCATTCTCTCTCTCACCCCTGGTTTCTCGTTGCCCCAGGTCTCTCTCGTCCCCGGTCTCTCTCGCTTTTGGTCTGTCTCATCGGCTCCTGTCTCGCTCACCCCCGGACTCTTCTGTCGCCCCCTGTCTCTAACTATCCCCCGTCTCTCTCGCCCCTGGTCTCTGACTCTCCCCGGTCTCTCTCTCCCTCGGTCTCTCTTGTCGCCCCCGTCTCTAACTCTCCCTGGTCTTTCTCGCCTCTGGTCTCTGACTCTCCCCGGTCTCTCGCCCCTGGTCTCTAACTCTCTCCCGTCTCTCTCGCCCCCGGTCTCTGACTCTCCCCAGTCTCTCTCGCCCCCAGTCTCTGACTCTCCCCGGTTTCTCTCGCCCCCGGGCTCTCAATCTCCCCAGTCTCTCTCGCCCCTGGTCTCTAACTCTCCCAGGTCTCTCTCGCCCACGGTCTCTAACTCTCCCCGGTCTCTCCTGCCCCCTGTCTCTAACTCTCCCCAGTCTCTCTCGCCCCTGGTCTCTAACTCTCCCTGGACTCTCTCGCCCACTGTCTCTAAATCTCCCCGTTTTCTCTCGCCCCCCGTCACTCACTCTCCCAGGTCTCTCTCGCCACTGGTCTCTCATCTCCCCCGGTTTCTCTCCCGCCCCGGTCTCACTCGCCCCACCCCCGGTCTCTCTCTCGTACCACACCCCCGGTGTCTGTCTGTCCCATTCTCTCTCGTTGCAACCGGTTTCTCGTTGCCCCCGGTCTCTCTCGTCCCCTGGTGTCTCTCGCTCCTGGTCTGTCTTGTCGGCTCCTGTCTCGCTCACCTCCATTCTCTCTTGTCGCCCCCTGTCTCTAACTCTCCCTGGTCTCTCTCGCCCCCTGTCTCTAACTCTCCCCGGTCTCTCTCGCCCCCTGTCCCTAAGTCTCCCCAGTCTCTCTCGCCCCCTGTCTCTAACTCTCCCCGGTCTCTCTCGCCCCCTGTCTCTAACTCTCCCGGGTCTCTCTTGCCCCCGGTCCCTAAATCTCCCGGGTCTCTCTCACCCCCGGTATCTAAATCTCCCCAGTCTCTTGCCCCGAGTCTCTAACTCTCCCCGGTCTCTCTCACCCCCGGTCTCTAAATCTCCCCGGTCTCTCTCACCCCCGTTGTCTCTTGACCCCGGTCTGTAACTCTCCTTGGTCTCTCTTGCCCCCGGTCTCTAACTCTCCCCAGTCTCTCTAGCTCCCGGTCTCTAACTCTCCCCAGTCTCTCTTGCCCCCGGTCTCTAACTCTCCCCGGTCTCTCTCGCCCCGAGTCTATAACTGTCCCCGGTCTCTCTAGCCCCTGATCTCTCTCACCTCTGGTCCCTCATCTCTCCGGGTCTCTCTCTCCCCTCGATCTCTCTCGTCCCCTGGGTCTCTCTTGTCCCTGTTCTCTCTCGCCCCGGTCTCTCTCGCCCCCAGTCTCTCTCACCCCCAGTCTATCTTGTCACCCCCGGTCTCTCATCAGCCCCTCTCTCGTTGCCCCCGGTCTCTCTCGCCCCTGGTCTCTCTCGCTCCTGGTCTGTCTCATCGGCTCCTGTCTTGCGCACCCCCAGTCTCTCTTGTCGCCCCCTGTCTCTAACTCTCCCCATACTCTCTTGCCCCCGGTCTCTAACTCTCCTCGGTCTCTCTTGCCCCCGGTCTCTAACTCTCCCCGGTCTCTCTCACCCCCGGTCTCTGTCGCACCCCTGTTCTCTCGCCCTGCCCCAGTCTCTCTTCCCCCGGTCTCTCATTGCCCCGATATCTCTCACCTCTGGTCTCTCATCTCTCCAGGTCTCTCTCTCCCCTTGATCTCTCTCGCCCCCCCCCCCGGATCTCTCTTGTCCCTGTTCTCTCTCGCCCCTGGTCTCTCTCGCCCCCAGAATCTCTCACCCTACCCCCCACCATCTCTCTCACTCCCCCCTCTACCCCGGTCTCTCTTGCACCCAGTCTCTCTCTCACCCTTCGGTTCCTCTCGCCCCAGTCTCTCTCATTGCCCCCTGGTCTCTCTCACCCCCCTGCGTCTCTCACCCCTGATGTCTCTCACCCTCCCTGGTATCTCGTTGCATCCCCCCCGTCTCTCTCTCGCCTCTGTTCTCGCTCGCCTCCCTCCGGTCTCTCTCAACCCCCGGTCTCTCTCGCCCTCGATCAATCATCCCCCCTCGTCTCTCTCTCCCCTCGGTCTATCGCCCCAGTCTCTCTCACACCCCCAGTCTCTCTCGTCACCCCGGTCTCTCACTCCACTGGTCTCTCGTCATTCCTGGTCTCATTTACGCCCAGTCTCACTTGCCCCCAGTCTCTCTTGCCCCCGGTCTCTCACGTCAGCGCCTCTCTCTCACCCCCGGTCTTTCTCTTGCCCCTGGTCTCTCTTTTCTTCCCCGGTCTCTCTCTCTGCCACGTTCTCTCTCGTCGCGCCCAGTTTCTCGTTGCCCCAGGTTTCTCTCGTCCCCGGTCTCTCTCGCCCCTGGTCTGTCTCATCGGCTCCTGTCTCACTTGCCCCCGGTCTCTATCACACCCTGTCTCTCTCACACCCTGTCTCTCTCTCGCCCCCTGTCTCTCTCGTCGCCCCCAGTCTCTCTCACCCCCCGATCTCTTTCGCCCCCCCCGAGTCTCTCTTGCCCCTGTTCTCTCTCGCTCCTGGTCTCGCTCATCACCCCCGGTCTCTCGTCACCCCCTCTCTCTCGCCCCAGTCTATCTCACCCCCCTCCGGTCTGTCTCACCCCAACCCCCCCCCCCGCGCTCTCGCCCCCCCTGCGTCTCTCGCCCTCCCTTGCCTCTCTCGCCTACCCCGGTCTCTCTCACCTCCTTCTCTCTCTCCTCACCCCCAGTCTCTCTCATCGCCCCTGGTCTCTCTCGTCGCCTCCAGTCTCTCGTCACCCCCTCCGTCTCGCCCCCGGTTGCTCTCACCCCCCTAGTCTCTCATGTTCCTGGTTTCTCTCGTCACCCCCGGTCTTTCTCGCCCCCGGTCTCACACGTCCCCGGTTTCTCTCGTCGCCCCCTGTCTCTCTCTCTTCCCCCTCTGTCTCGGCCCCCCCTCTCAGTCGGCCCCCTCTCTCTCGCACCCCCTTCCTCTCTCGCCCCCCTCTCTCTTGGCCCTTTTTCTCTCGCAGCCCCCCTCGACCCCCTCTCTCTCACCGCCTCTCTCTCTCACACCACCTCTCTCTCTCTCGTCAGTCCCTCTCTCTCGCCCCCGGTCTCTCTCGCACCCGCCCCACCCCTTGGTCTCTCATGGCCCTGGTTTCTCTCGTCGCCCCGGTTTCTCTCTTGTCCCCAGTCTCTTTCATCACCCCCAGTCTCTCGTCACCCCCTCTCTCTCTCACCCCTCTGTCTCTCTCGCCCCCTCTCTCTCGCCCTCTCTCTCTCATCCCCCCCTCAGCCTCCCCTCTCTCGCCCTCTCTCTCTCGCACCCCCCGTTTCTCCCACCCCTTTTGTCCATCCCATCTCTCTCTCGCCTGTCTCCTCTCTCTCTCTTGCCCCTCTCTCTCACTCCCCTGTCTCTCGTCCCCCCCACCCTGTCTCTCCCTGCTCTTTCACACTCTCTCGAATCACTGTCGCCTCATCTCCCTTTCTCTCCTCCCTCTCTCTCTCATTCTCGCCCCTGTCTCTCTCTCTCTTTCTCTTGCTGCCATCTCCCTCCCTCTCTTGCCCCCTCTGTCTGCCCCTCTCTTGTTCCCTCTCTAAACTCCATTCCACTCTCCTCTCTCTCTCTCAGGGAGGGAGAGAGGGAAGAGTGGAGGCAGGTGGAGAAACCCGGGTTGGGGTGTGGTGTGATAGAGACGGGGGAATGAGTGAGAGTGAAAAGGAGAGGTGTTGAGAAGGAAAGAGTATGCAGAGATAGAGAGGGAGAGCAATGAGGAGAAAGGGTAGGGGAGAGGAAATGGGGAGTCCAGGTTGGAGTGGGAGAGACAGAGGGAGTTAAACACAGCTCCTGAGCTCAGGGCGCGGTGCCCTCCCCTTCCCTGAGGAGCAGGACTTGGGGCTGAGTCTGTCTCTCTCCAGCTCAGCTTCTCCAACACAAAGACACACAACAACATCGGTCACTCTGCTGCTCGGCACGCTTCAATCAACATTTTTATTGGTTACAAATGAAAGTGATGGATACAGTCAGTGGGATGGTGCCTTTTCTCACTGGCCCCTGAGTTGTGAGAAACATTGAAATGTTTCCCTGTAACCCCCCTGTGGGATAAGGATGGACAAACCAGCTCTACCCTCAGTCTGTTACCATAGCGACAGGCTGCTCCATCGCTGAAACACAGAACTGAAATGAGAAAATCCCGGATGGATTGATTAATGAGGGAATTTGATGGATGGATGGATTTGGGTGACGGGATATTTCAGCACGTTCTTCAGCTGCTGCCTGAACTTACTCTGGGTCACGGCATAAATCGCGGTGTTTGTGCAGCAACTGAGGAGCTGCAGCATGAAGCCCAATTCCTGCACATAGGGATGGAGAGTCACAGCGGTATCCACAATCCAATTCATCCGGTACCATATAGAAAACAGCACTAACATTGACCATAACAGGATGAAATTGGCCGAGATCACAAACAGTAAAATGATGGATTTTTTTCGGTTTCTCATTTCTGTGTCAGACTGAGCGTCCCCATTGGTGTGAGCGCGGAGTCTCCTGCGGGCTCTGCTGGTCACTAAAATGTGTCTGACGGTCAGAACATTGAGCAACAGAATCAGGAGAAATGGGACACATGGAGTGAGAATGTAGTGGAGGAACTCGATTGTGCCCCAGACACTGGATAATCGAACAGCATCTGTTACAAGACAAAACCAGGGGACGTTCCGCAGCCGATACAGAGCCGTGAACATAAAATACCAGAAAATATTATTTAAACAGCTCAGCACAGTCACTGCTCCCAGAACCACAGCCGCCGTTTTCTCACTGCAATGTTTACTTTTCAACTTCTGGCAACAAATGGCCACAAACCGATCAAAGGTGAAAGTGACGGTGAACCAGACAGAGCAGTCAGTGGCTGCATAAAGCAGGACGGCGTGGATATTACATACGGGGATGGTGTACATCAGGAAATGAAACTGATACAGATAAACAATGGGAATGTGTCTCAGGATCAGGTCGAAGATAATGACCAGGAGATCCGCCGCTGCCATGGCCCCCAGGTAACGTCTGACACATGGAGACAATCCACAATCTTTATAAAGCAGGACGTAGATGGTCACTACGTTAACTGTGAGGAAGGAAAACAAACCAATTATCCATCAGCCTGGAGGCAAAGGGACCCGTTTGATCGGGGACCCAGTGAGATTTTCAAATGTGTCCCTGTATTCAGGGATTTATTAAAATAATTGGAGCTGGAATAACAAATGGGACGGTCTGAATTACTGACAAACATATGGCATAAACCACAAGAAACCCTCCCTCCCCAAACACACAGAGACACATCCATAAGGACAGATGGTTTCTAGAACATTCCCACACACTCGATCACTCGAGAGCAGACACAGGTCACTCCTTCCCAGTTCCTAATACGGAGGGTGGGAACGTTGCTGTCCTGAAGGATTCTCTCCCAGTTTCCTGAAGACAAACGGAGTTTGGGAATTTCTGTATTTTGGTCTAAATTGTGGTCGATCCTGTGTCGGGAAGAAATGTAAACGCAGGGAAAACGTATTCACCCCTTTAACTGCCTGAGGGGCCTTCGGAACAGTGTCTCCTTCTCCCTGGAACGGGATCTCTTCCCTCGGGATCTTATCGTTTGTTCAATTCACTGACGTCCGGCCGTTCACAAACAATGTCAGGGACAGAACGTTCCGGGGAATGTCAGTTATAGAATGTCAGGGACAGAACGTTCCGGGGAACCCCTTGACCTGTCCATGACCTTTCCCACTTACCCACCCACCAACCTGATGACCTGTGCCTGGACACACTGTAACATTAATGGGGTGAGAGAGGGAGGGTCCAATCACAGGAATGGGAACTAAAGGCATTCCCAGACCAGCTGAAATGGTGAGATATACCACATTCTTAATCCACCTCACAGAACCAGCCCAGACACCATCCACCCAGAGGAGATATCTGTTCACCGTGGAACACTGTGCAGACCAGTGTCCTGCTCAGTACAACCCAGCAATCTGTCCAGATTCATCCATTACACTGGTCAATACAATCCAGCAATCTGTCCAGAGTGGAATACTGTGCAGATCAGATCAGAACATTGATCTATAAACCCAGACTAAATATCTGTCCAGGACGGGGAGCTGTGCAGACCACAGCAGGGCACTAATGTGTAAATTCAAACAAATATCCATCCAGCATGGGGAGCTACACAGACCACATCACTGTATTATCTATAAACCTCAAACAGATAGTCTAACCAGCACAGCGCACTGTGCAGTGATCACCCGTGAATTAATCTGTAAACCAGGAGCAGTTACCCTCCCAGCATGTAGAACTGTGTACCCCACCCAATGCATTGATGTGTAAACCAGGTGCAGTTGCCCTCCCAGCATGTAAGACTGCGTACCCCACCCCAGTGCATTGTTCAGTAACTCTGTGTGAGATCCCTGCCCTGTGTGGGGAAACTAGCAGCCCATGCTGGAAGTGACTGGATGTGCAGCTTACATCCATTTACAGCTCCATCTTTCCATTGTACCATGACAAGGGGGTGCTGTGGGTGTGAACATCACTGCCAGAGAGAGATGGCGGGGGAATCAGTTTAATATCATCACATGGGAGGTGTTTGGGGTATAGACAGAAAGGGGGAGACTGAGTGACAGTGTCAAGGAAGGATGTATTCCCAGGTTTCAGAATGCTGAAATGGAGACACTTCGATAGCATCCTGTAACATGAGCCTGTCTTCCCAGGAAAGATGGGAAAAAGGGATATTGGTGTGAAGTCAGATGATCATTTGTTGTGCATCTTTGCAATTGCAATTAGTTTCAACAGAATCGACGCCTCATTTGGGCAGATTCTAACAATAATTTATCTTTGTTTGATTTTCCTTGAGTGTGACAGAGGGATTGTCCTCACGAGGCTGAGCTAGTTTCCTGGTGCTATCGAACTCACGTCATTAAATACACACCCCACCCCATGGTGCCCCCTCATTCAATACCAGCCCGATTCTCTCACCCATCATGGCTGGAGGTACTCACCATCGCCCGGGTGCCCCTGATATTCTCTGATCCCTGACACTGGGGCCATCTTTAAAAGGCCAAGGGGCACACGGTTGAGCTTTCTCAGTTTGGAGCTGCCCTGAACAGTTTACCCCGAGCCATGGCAGATAAGGGGCAATTACACCACGGTTTGTCGACAGGGGAACAGAGATCCTGGTGGATGGGCTAGTACAGAGGGGACCATTCACTTCCCAGAGGGGCCACACCACCAGACCCACCGAGCATGGTCTTAGCACACCACCCAGCTCAGTGCAGTATCTGTGGTCTGAAGAAATGTCCAGCAATACAGGACAAGCATCAATAACCTTCCCCACTCTGTCAGGATAAGGGTCACCATATTGTCTCTGCTCCCCCACACTCACTGTATATCTGTTATAGCACCGACCCCCGAACAAGGCTCATGGTCCACCACTCTCACTGCTGCATGCAGCACCTTGTCCCCCTCTCTCTCTCTCTCTCTCTCTCTCTCTCTCTCTCTGTCTCTCTCTCTCTCTCTCCCCCTCTCTCCCCCCTCTCTCCACTTCACCCCCACACGAATAACACTGCATGGATACAACACTGTGGACTGACTCCCTCCGGACACCTCACCATGACCCCCTCCCCAACTGTACTAACACTAACAGCAGGACCACCCACTCCCACCCTCACTCTTTCCCTCCCTTTCTCCCATTCCAAGAGAAACAGCCTGGAATAGGACTGAAATGGCCAAGCTGGGTGGTGGAGTGCCCGATATCCGTTCCCTCGCCCCCTTCCCCCT
Source organism: Chiloscyllium punctatum (assembly GCF_047496795.1). Lineage (NCBI taxonomy): Eukaryota > Metazoa > Chordata > Chondrichthyes > Orectolobiformes > Hemiscylliidae > Chiloscyllium > Chiloscyllium punctatum. Next base: position 76,316,514 of record NC_092752.1, on the reverse strand, counting down.
GCCATGTGGGGAGGATCATGGTATGAGCTGGAGGGGACCGGGACGTCTCGTGTGGAGATTATGATATATCTGCATCCCACCGACCGAGTCAGGAGCAATGTTCAGTGAAGGGCAATTCTCACTTTAAACCCACTGGCAGCTCCGTTTCCCTCCGGCACAACTTAGAAGCCGTGGCCCTGATGCCATCTCCCTTTTGTGTCGAGCTGGTACAAATGGAATCCCCACGGTCTCGGTGGTCAGGACGGTGGGCTCACAACACTTCGTCACCACCACCTCACAGGAAGGGAGCACAGAGACTCCCTCCTACACCTCCTCCTGTAAACAGCTCAGATACTGAAACTAATCTGTGATAGTTACTGCTCTCCTCACTTGTCCTGACATCTTCAACAATCTGTGCTCATATACACCCAGCGCCCTCTGCTCCTGCAGCCCCTTTATAACGGTACAGTCTGTTTTAAACTGTCTTTCATTGTCTTTCCTACCAAAGTGTATCACCTCAAACTGCTCTGCACTGATCCCCATCTGCCTTACACCTGAACACTACACCAACGTGTGATTGTACTGTTAGAGTTCCACACTCTCCTCCATAGACTTCAGAGTTCTTCCAGGTTTGGTGCCACCGACAAACATTGAGATTGTTATAGTGTCACAGTCCCCATGAAACAACTGAAATCCTGCCCCACACACACGAGTGTGAGCAAGTGAAATACTGATATATTCCTGTGGACAAAGTCGATTAATGACATGCTGTCAATGGAGCAACAAAGGTCCTGACACACACCAGACGGAGCAAATGAAATATTGACAAACCACAGAGCAAGAGAAATCCCACTTATCGATATTCATCGAGATTATCGATAGGTCCCACTTATCGATATTCATCAGGGTATAATGTGATGAAGTTGAAAGTGTGTACTGTACCTTTATGAGAGGGAGAATGCTGTTCTCAACTAAGAGATTGTAAGCACCTGTGATATGAGAGGATGGCAGAAACAGAAACAGTATATTGTTATAGAGCTGGAGTCGGGTAATAAGCGGTTAAGAGAAAGAGGGTCCCAGAGTTGTGAATAGTTGATGTAAAATGTTCACTTTCAGAGTGAAAAAATAAATTGATTTTTTTTATTTAAACAGTAGAATTCGGCAGATCTGTCCCTCATATTTTAACAGTTTACGAGGCGAATTGAGTTATTTCTTTATGTTTCATTTAAATTACAGATGAGCATCACGCCGCGCCTTGACAAATCCCGTGTGAGTATCTGGGTTGGACAGGTCTGGCAGTCTCTGTGGTGCTTAAAGTGATGCAATGCCACCCTCTGCTGGCCTCAACACGCCACTGCACAGGCATTGGCAGAGGTTAAAACCAAAAGGAATTCACTCAGAGATGGGGAGGGAGAGGGCAACTGCTCACAGCACCATCCAAACTGATGTCTTATCCATGTACTGATCTAAATGTCCTTTAAACGTTGTAACTGTCCCTGCTTTCACCACTTTCTCTGGAAGTTCATTCCACACACAAGCCAGCTTCTGTCTAACATAATTACCTCTCATGACTTTCGTAAATCTTTTTTCCTCGCACCTTAAAATATCCCTCGGTTTTGAATCCTCAACTCTAGAGAAAAGAAATCGGCCCTTCAGCTTCTCTGTAACCCTCATTATTTTATAAACCTCTGTAAAGTTACTGCTTAATCTCATATTAAAAATCTCTGTGAAAAAAGTCACAGCCTATCCAGCCTCTCCTCATAGCTCACACCCTCCTTTCCCAGCAACATCCAGGTTGATCTCTTCTCAATCCTCTCCAGCTTAATAATATCAACGTCAGTGATATCAAAGTGAATAGTCAAGGTAATTTCTAAGGGTACGAGGAGTCCAAAACTAGAGGACAGAGGCTTAAGGTGAGAGGGGAAACATTTAAAAGTGACCTAAGGGGCAGCTTTTTCACCCAGAGGGAGGTGTGCCTATGGAATGAGCGGGCAGGATGACCAAACTGGACACAGTATTCCAGAAGAGGTCTCACCAATGTCCTGTACAACCACAACATGACGTCCCAATTCCAATACTCAAAGGTCTGTCCTATGAAGACACGTGTGTTAAACACCTTCTTAACCACGCTATCTATATGAGTTGCAAATTTTTAAAAAATTAAACCTCACGGCCTAGGTTTCTGTACTACAGCACTGCCAAAGGCTCTACTTTTAATTGTATAGATACTGCTGTTGTTTGATTTACCAAACCCAATACCTCGCATTAATCCAAACTAAACTCCATCAGCCACCCCTCAGCCCAGTGAGTGATATTACTGCCACCTCCCCCTCCCCCTTCAATTTTAAAATGCCCATCCGTCTCCAGGAGGCCTACACACTCCGGCCTTGATTTTCACAAAGACCCTGAGCTTGGTTTGACTTGTGTGGTTAGGGGGAGGAGGGACAGATTGCAGACACAGTCAGTGCGAAGGAGAGGCTGGATAATAATCAGTGGCCTGGTGTCATTTCATCGTTTTAGGGAAAGGGGAGTCGCACGTGAGAGTTGGGTTAGAGTGTTTGGTGTTTTGGGGTCAGAAATTAAGCTCTTCCTTCGTCTCTGGTGTTCAGTAATAAATATCTCTTTGAAACCCTTCATTGGGCAGAGTGTGTCTGCAGGATTTATTTCCTTAATATTGCAGACTACAGATAATAGCAATTAAAGATGTTTATAGTTAATTTCGATGGCACAGCACGTATACTCAATATCCTACAGTTGAGGCAAATATCTTGCATTTGTTTAATAATACAAAGTGTTTTGTGTGGTTCAGTAATGGTAACCTGATTATAATAAATCCACACCAAGCTGAAAGTGGGCACTAAAATATGACCCAAAATCTGGGTATGGTAGTGTGGTGGGTAGTGTCCCTGTCTCTGAGCCAGAGCTCTGTTTTTGATTCCAATTCCTGAAATTGTGTGGTAGTGTTCCTAGCTCTGGGCTAGGAGGCTTGGATTGAAGTCCTGCCTTTTGCAGAGGTATGTCCCAGCATGTCAGGACAGTCTGATGAGCAAACGCACAGGAAAATACTGTTACAGCTTTATGGGTATTGCTGAGTGATGCTAGTGTCCCTACCTTCGTGCACAAAGGTCCAGGCGTAAGGCCCACAGAAGTGTCTCAGGATACATCTGAACAAACTGATTAAAATGTATTTAGAATTGTGACTTGATGGAGAAGGAAGAGGTGTCAGCATTGCATTTCAGAATTTAGGCCCAGGATGACTGAAAGTACAGCCATCCGTGTTGATTGGGGTCACATTTTGCAGCAGTAAAGGTTTATAAAATCGAAATGGCCATAGATAGGGTGAGTAGTCAGGGGTTTTTCCCCAGGTTAGTGGCGTCTAAAACTAGACGGCATTGGTGGAAAGTGAGAGGGGCAAGGTTTTGAGGAGGCCTGAAGGGCACCATTTCACACAGAGGGTGTGCTGATGGAATGAGCTGCCAGAGGAAGTGGTGGAGGCTGGTACAACTACAGCGTCTGGGTGCTGAGAGACCTGGCGAGCTTTTCCAGCAATTTCTGTATTTCTTTCAAAAATGCATTCAGTTTAACACAGGTATTCTGAATAAATTAAACATTTTTTTTTAATGACGCATGGACATATAAACATATCTTCTAATCAACCGAGACCATTTTCTGCTCAGGATATGGCTCTGTGTATGACAGCAGCAATGATGCACCTACATGGAACAGGGAATGTGATGGAGACACAGTTTGGACAATGTACAAGGAGACCTCCCATGGTCCAGTTTGGGACAGGATGATATTATTGTGTGATTCAACTCAGAGAGGGAGAAAATGTAATCTGCCTGAGAAGGAATGGCCTATTGCACTCTCTCTCCTTCATTGTTCTTCATCACAGCAATGTGCGCGAGCTAAAACAAAACCTCTACAGTCATCGTTACCATTCTTATTTTTATGGAATCCCTGCAGTGTTGAAACAGACCCTTCGACCCAACCAACCTTCCCAAAACATTTCCCTATATTTACCCTGACTATTGCACGTAACCTAGAAATCCCTGAACACGACAGACAATTTAGCATGACCAATTCACCGAACCTACACAGTTTGAGGTAGGAAACAGGATCACCCATTAGGAGCTCACACAGACAAGGGGAGAATGTGCATACTCCACAGAGACAGTCACCCAAGGCTGGAATCGAACCCAAGTCCCTGGTGCTGTGAGGCAGCAGTGCTAACCACCGTGCTCCCCTTTGGATGATCCCTGACCAGAATTCACTGGAATCTACTCACTGCCTAAAGCAAAGGGAATTCAGCCAAATCCAAACTCTCCCAGGATGAAATCCCATTGCTCGCAGATTCTGTGAGTACAATATCTTCAGAAGCAGAATAACGTTTTGGACAATCTGACAATTTTTCCTTTGTGTGTGTGTCAGCATTTTTAGAAAGGGAAATATTGATTATATATTTGCAATACCCAAACAGTTTGCCATTCATCTTTCCATCATAGTTTGAGTAGCATTGCTCTGGATCATAAACGTGTTGTTTTAGCAGATTAAAAAAACTAGCCTGACTTGTTCCTAAAACTGACCCTGACCCAGTCTGAGACCGATATTATCGGCCATATCACCAACCTGGTTACATTTATCATTTGTTGTGAGCAGTGGAGGAGTGGGACTAGAAAAGGAAACAGTGACCCAAAACGTCGGGGAACAATAGACCGGTGAGCCTGATGTTAGTGGTGGGTAAGTTGTTGGAGGGGATTCTGAGGGGATTCGGAAGGAAATATATTTGGGAAGGTAAGGGCTGATCGGAGTAGACAACGTAGCTTTCTGCATGAGAAATCATGTCTCATTAATTTGGTTGAGTTTTTTGAAGAGGTGACAAAGAAGATTGATGAAGGCAATTTGGTAAACATTGTCTATATGGACTTCAACAAGGTGTTCATTTAAAGGACAAAGAGCAAAGAAAATTTACAGCCCAGGAACAGTCCCTTCGCCCTCCAAGCCTGAGCCGATCCAAATGTACTGTCTAAACCTGTCGCCCAATTCCTAAGCATCTGTCTTCCTCTGCTCCCCACCTACTCATGCATCTGTCCAGACGCATCTTAAATGAATCGACCGTGCCGGCCTCTACCACCTCTGCTGGCAACGCGTTCCAAATGCCCACCACCCTCTGTGTGAAGTACTTACCGCGTGTATCCCCCATAAACTTTCCACCTCCCACTTTGAAAGCACGACCTCTCGTTATTGAATCCTTCAACCTGGGAAAAAGCTTGTCTCTATCCACCCTGGCTATACACTTCATGATTTTGCAAACCTTAATCAGTTCCCCCCTCAAACTCCTTTTATCGAGTGAAAATAAACCTAACCTACTCAGCCTGTCTTCATAGCTAGTATTTCATTCTGATTGGTAGACAGATTAGTAAGTTTCAGTCACATAAAATACAGAAGTAGCTCGTCATACATGGCTTGAAGGAAGAGGGATATTTTTCAGACTAGAGGCTTGTGAGCAGCAGTGTGCTGCAAGAATCAGTACTGAGTTCACTGCATTTCATCATTTATGTAAAGGATTTAGATGTGAATATTGGGGCCATAGTTAGTAAGTATACAGATGACATCAGGAAGGTGGTGTAGTAGATTATCTCAGAGTACAACAAGACCAATCAGATGGGACAAAGAGGCAAGGAGTAACAGATGAAGTTTAATTTAGATAATTATGAAGCTTTGCATTTTGGGTGGGCAAATCAGGCAGACATTATATAGTTCATGGTCAGGTCCTGGTGCATGTTGTGAAACAAAGGGGCATCGGGCTGCAGATGCATTTTTCCTTGAAAGTGGAGTCGCAGGTAGACAGTGTGGTGCAGAACACATTTGTCACATTTGCCGGAATCAGCCACAGCATTGAATATAGGAGTTGTGGTGGTATGTTGTATCTGTACAGGACGTTGTTGAGGACACTTCAAGAATACTGCGTACAACTCGGTTTTCTGCAGAAATGACTTACATGGATGTTCCAGGACTGGAGGTTTGAGCTTTAGGGAGAGGCTGCTTAGGTTGAGGTGTTTCCCCCTGGAGTGTCAGAGGCTGACGGGTGACATTATAGAGGTTTATAAAATCATCAGGGGCATGGATATTCTGAACAGCCACGTTCTGCTCTTCAGGGTAGGGGAGTCCAGAACAAGAGGGCATAGGTTGAAGGCGAGGGGGATTGATTTAGAATGGACTTGAAGATATATGTTTCACACAGAGAGTTATGTGTGTACAGAAAGTGCAGTCAGAGGAAGTGGTGAAGGCGGTTACAATCGCACATTTAAAAAGTATTTGAAAGAGGAGAGATATTTACCAAATGTTGGCAAATTGGACTGGATCTCATTTGATATCTGATCGGAGTGAACAGATTGGACTAACGGGTCTGTTTCCGTTCTGCAGGACTCTCTGATTCTATAAGAGGGATGATGAAAAATTCTGTAAGGTCCTTTCAAGTGGGAATTCTCTTCACTGGAAGTTTATCGTGCCTCTATGTTCAGATTGATTGAAAGCTGCATTAGTTAAATATTTGACAGGGAAGTGAGTCACGGATAATGGGATATAGACAGGGAAGTGGGGCTGAGACCCCAACCTGATCAGCCACAATCTTACTGCCTGGCGGAGTAGGCTCAAAGTATCTCATGACCCACTCCTGCTCCTCAGTCCCATGTTCCTGTGTTCCATTCAGCCGCTCATACCTGCTAGACAGGAACAGTTGGGGGCTACTTACTCCTATAACCTGGTGCATAGAAACAGAAGAGACCAATCAGTCCCTCAAGACTGTCCCACACGGTTTGAAGTGATTTGGTAAATGTAATTGGAAAATCCAGGCTGGGTATGAAAGAGGCCCCTCATCTCTCTTTAGAAAGCTTCCCCTATCTGCAACTTGTGCTCCATTTGTTAGTCATGTTGTAGACCCAGATTCACTGTGAATACAGCCCACATACCTCACCCAGAGATGGCTCACAAAATCATCTGGTCTCACTGACTGCAATATGCAATACCAGAACATTCATAAAAATAACATCCACTAACTTTCCAATAACAGAATGTGAGAACATCAGAAAAAGGGGCAGGTCGTTCACTCCCAAACCTGCCTTGTCCTTCACTAAGATCATGGCTGATCTGCTTCTGGCCTCAAATCCTCTTTCATACCCAATTCTTCATAGCCCTCAACTCTCTGACAGGTCAATATCCATCTATTTCCTCTTCAAATACTTTCAGTCATCTAGCTCCTGGAACACTCTTGAGAAGAGAAATCCTGACATTCAATACCACCTGTTTGAAGAAAACACGTGCTGCTCCTATATCATGGTTTATTGAGGCGAACAAAAGAGGTTGAGACAAGGGTTCAGGTAAAAATGACTGGCCCCGATATCAAGGCAATGGTTGACTTCTGTTGACATCAAGGAGCTGGACTTATGGGAATCAGACTGAACTGTCCAGTGTTTGGTGTCAAACATGGCACAAAGGAAGATGTGAACCATCTCAGTCCTGGGTGAGCTCTGTGGGAAATCCTCAGGGTAGCTTCCCCTTCACAAACAGCTTCAGCTGCTTCATCAATGTCTCCCCACCCTCACCCTCCACACCGTAAGATCAGAAGTGGGGATGGTCAATGATGATTCCACAATGTTCAGAACGTTTTGTCCCCCGTCAGCTCCTGAACTGGTCTGTGTCCATGTGCAGCAAGACCCAGGCTCCATTGAGACTTGTGCTGTTAAATGGTCCGTAACATTCATGGAACAGCACTGCCTGACACTGCACATTGCCACAGTAAAACAAGAGTTCATTCAGCACCTCACGCTGGTTTCACAGGAATATGAGGAAGTCGTTCAGCCCATTGACAGTACTAGAGTAGAACAGGGACAGCCCATTCAGTGCCTCCAGCCTATTACTCAGGAAGGGATGGAGCCTCGTGTGATGGACCAAACCAGAGCCCCTCGAAAATATTTGATGGCAATAGCCTAGACTCTAATGTTTTCTTATTTTCAAGGAAATGTAAATTTTCTGTCCCAGATGCCATGTGACTGGTCAAACTACTCGGTGTGAAGCAAAATAACATCTACTTCAACACGAAAGAAGAAATAAAACCACAGAAAGAGGAATTTAGAATAGCGTAATTCTATTGGCCAAGTTAACAGAATAATAGATCTTGGAGCCATTACGAATGAACTATTCCAACATAGGAAAATCCCATAAACACAGCCCCTGGCAGAAAGGAAAATTCAGACACAGTTTGTCATAAATATTTCTCCAATCCAGGAATTAAAAACAGCATCAAGAGAAAATTCAGAGAGAGTAGCAACCAGGAGACATTCACTGATGCTTCCAAATCTATAATTTTTGATGTTACTGAGAATCCAAAATCCAGTCATACTAATCTGTGACAGCTGGCCACACCCATTCAGGCTGCATTAATATTAACCTAAGGCCTCGTTAGCTGTTTTCTCAAGTGGTCTTAACTAGCCAGCTTGGTAACAATCGTTCAATCTCTCTCACAAAAGAAACCCAGACAAAATAACCTCTTAAAGCTGCAGCACCATCACACTTGTCAGTACATCGAGCTGTCAAACAGGATCCAGGGGAAACCCAGTCCGGCCCATGGCCCTGTCCAATTGGAAGAGAAAGAAGCCAGTCAGTCCATTGAGCCACTGACACAGAAACAGTAGGAGGCCATTCCCACCTCAATGCACTTACACGGGGGCAGAATGATGTAATTTATGCTGATTACTGCTGAATGTTTTATGCCCAAAACGTCGATTCCCCTGCTTCAAGGATGCTGCCTGACCTGCTGTGCTTTTCCAGCAATCGACTCTCTACTCTGATCTCCAGCATCGGCAGTCTTAAGTGTCTCCAGATTGATGCTCTAACATGATGAACAAGTGGGGCAGAGTCTGCACAGACAGACTGCTCCACGTTTTTCCTCCTGGCTCTGTCGCTCATGATACACAAGTGGGACTTTAACGTGGTTTTCTAGTGTTGAGGAGGGAAGCCATATGTCTTGTGTGAAGTCTCAAGAACGCATCTTCCATCTCCACGAAGACAGCCTGGTGTTCTCTATGTAGGGTGGAAGCTGGTGGGAATGGCTACCTGATTCAGATGGAAGGTATTGTGGCTGCTGTTGGGGATTGTGAGCAACCTGACGTTCAGTACAGAGTTCACACGCCGACTGCACAATAACGTGGGGAGAGTTAATTTAGGCATATAAACTATTAGGAAAGTCACGTTAGACTGAAGAATGGACTCTCTAAGTTCAAATAATGGTGATCTTGTTCATGTTGATCTTGTCTAGTGCATGTCCTGTTCAGTATAACCTGTATGCCTTACTCTGTCCAAGTCTATTACCACCCTATGATCTGTCTGGCCATGCTTACTATGATCTTCCTCCACTGCTCATAAACAAAGTGTTTCCCTGTACTGAGGTACACGTGACAATAAATCAAACCAATCAATCCTGGATATAGTATGGAATTTCTCTCCCTGTCAATGACTCTTTTGGAAATAAGTGATCGCTGCCACTCCTCGTGTTTCAGCATCACCATTTCTTCGTCTCTCACAGCTCTACAAATTAAACAGTCAGCTTATTCACTCTAACCTCATGTTACCATCACACTTATCTGTGGTAAGGAGATCATTCCTTACAAAGGAGATCAAATCTGTAGAGAGTGCACCAAATGCTCTCTCAGCAAGGCTCTACAACAGCAGGAAGATGGCTTTACTTATGTACTCGCATCATCTTACAATGAAGGACAGCATACCATTGACTGCACCCATTACTTACACAGGGTTTGATTCAGAGCAGTCAGCATAGACTTGTGAATGGCAGATCATGCTTCCCAAATTTCTTAGAGAGCTTTGATGTAGTTACCAGGACGTTTGATGAGGGCAGAGTGATAGACGTAGTCTCTATGGATTTCAGTAAGGCCTTAGATGAGGTTCCACATGGCAGGCTGCTCTGGAAAGTTCCATCACGTAGAATACTGGGGGAACTGACCAATTGGATACACAGTTGGCTTGTTGATAGGAAGCAGAGGGTTTAGTGGAAGGATGCTTGTTCGACAGGAGGCTGGGTCAATAGCTGTTTGTTATCTATGATTTGGTTGAGAATGTAGAAGGTATGATTAGTAACTTTGCAGATGACACTAAAATATGTGGGAGCATGAGCAGTGAGGACGTTTATCAGAAATTGCAGCAGGACATTAATCAGGTGGGGAAATGGGCTGAGAAATGGCAAATGGAATTTAATATAGATGTGTGAGGTCTTGCAGTTTGGATTCTCAAATCAAGGTAGGTGTTTCACAGTGAATGTGCGGGCCTTAAGGGGTGTAGTGGGCAGAGAGACCTTGGAATTCAGGTGCACGGTTCCCTGAGAGTGGAGTCACAGGTAGGCAGGGCAGTGAAGAAGGCTTTTGACACACTGGCCTTCGTCAGGCAGGACATTGAGTATAGAAGTTGGGAATTTATGTTGCAGTTACACAGGATTTTGGTAAGGACGCACTTGGAGTATTGTGTTCAGTTTTGTCAACTTGTTATAGGGAGGATATAATGTAATTAGAAAGAGTGCAGAAGAAATTTACAAGGACGTTGCCAGGACCCAATGGTCTGAGTTATAGGGAGAGGTTGGACAAGCTCGGAACTTTTCTTTAGAGTGTAGGAGACTAAGCGGGGACCTTATAGAGCTGTATAAGATCATGAGGGATATGGATAGGGTGAATGCTCTCAGTCTTTTCCAAAGTTTAGAGAATCGAAGACGAGAGGGGATCAATTTAAGGTTAAAGGGGAAGGAATAAAAGGGAACCTGAGGGACCACTTATTTACATAAATGGCTGGTACGTGGATGAGCTGCCAGAAGATGTGGCTAAGGGGAGTACATGAACAACATTTCAAAAGCATTTGGATAAATATGTGGATAGGAAAGGACTGGAAGGATATGGGCCAACAGAGGGAAATGGGGTTAGTGGGAATGGACATTTACAAGGTGGAGTCGAACCCCGTTGTTAATTAAAACCAATCACCCAGAAAAGCTCTCCTCACATCGTAATCTGTTAACATATGAGCGACACAGATCTCCTACATTCCACAAATTAAACAAAAATTAGCAAGTTAGTTTCTTAACTTCAATAGTGAACATTAAACAAAAACTATTCTCAAATACAAGCCCCTCTTTTCTTACCTACTTACTATCTGACTCCAACTCTGTAAAAATATGCTGTTGCAACAACCCACATATTAAACGTTACAATCTCAAGACCATACAGTCTCTATCTTCCCCGTTGTGTTCACTCTTTCAGCTGCTGATTTCCCTGGGTCATGTTTTTTTTAAATGCAAGTAGGTTTACATGAACATGTATCTTTGATAGAGAGTGTTTGATATGGTCAGATAAAACTCCTGCTCTACAGCAGTTACTCTGCTATTGGATGACCAGCGGCTCTCCCTCTAGTGTTCAAAATGCTGGGAATATATACTTCCCATGATACAATAATTCTCATAATTTTATTGCTTTCCAGGTGTACGAACAATAATATTCAAATTTCATTGAATTCTGATATTCTGTGCATTATTTAAAGTTTTTAATTGCATTTGATTTGCTGTCAAAACAGCAACCAAAACTCAGGCTTCCATTTCCCAGCTAATTTTTCATTTGGAACAGTCTGACCTTTAGCTGGCATCTGTGGCTGTACTTTCGATTCAGCAAAACCCATCCTATCTTAAAGTGAACAGACATTGATTAGATTCCACGCTGTAACTCACTCTGGGCTATCTGTTATTCTGTATATAAACCACCCTGAACCCCTCAATTAGATTCCAGGCTGTAACACACCCTGGGCTATCTGTTATTCTGTATACTAACCTCCTTGAACCCCTCGATTAGATTCCAGGCCGTAACTCAGTCCAGGGTATCTGTTATTCTGTATATAAACCACTCTGAACCCCTCACTTAGATTCCAGGCTGAAACTCACTCTGGACTATCTGTTATTCTGTGTATAAACCACTCTGAACCCCTCAATTAGATTCAAGGCTGTAACACACTCCAGGCTATCTGTTATTCTGTATATAACCCACCCTGAACACCTGAATTAGATTCCAGGCAGTAACTTCCTGTCAGGGTTGAAAGGGAAGGCTGGTAGTTATAGGGAATGCTGGCTGACTAAAGAAACTGAGGATTTCGTTCAGAAAAAGAAAGAAGCGTATGTCAGGTATAGACAGGATAGATCGAGTGAATCCTTAGAAGAGTACAAAGGAAGTTGGAGTACACTTAAGAGGGAAATCAAGAGGGCAAAACGTGGACATGAGATAGCTTTGGCAAATAGAATTAGGGAGATTCCAAAGGGTTTTTACAAATATATTAAGGACAAAGATAACTAGGGAGAGAATAGACCCCTCTAAGATCAGTAAGGCAGCCTTTGAGTGGAGCCACAGAAAATGGGGGAGATATTAAATGAATATTTTGCATCAGTATTTACTGTGGAAAAGGATATGGAAGATGTAGACTGCAGCGAAATCGATGGTGACATCTTGCAAAATGTTGCAGATATACAGAAGAAGAAGTGCTGGATGTCTTGAAATGGTTAAAGGTGGATAAATCCCCAGCACCTGATCAGGTGTACCCGAGAACTCTGTGGGAAGCTTAGAGAAGTGATTGCTGGGCCTTTGCTGAGATATTTGTATCATCGATAGTCACAGGTGGGATGCTGGAAGCCTGGAGGTTGGCAAACGTGGGCCACTGTTTAGGAAGTGTGGTAAAGACAAGCCAGGGAACTATAGACCGGTCAGCCTGACCTCGATGGTGGGCAAGTTGTTGGAGGGAATCCTGAGGGATAGGATGTACATGAAGTTGGAAATGTAAGGAACGATTCAGGATACTCAACATGGCTTTGTGCGTGGGAAATCATGTCTCACAAACTTGATTGAGTTTTTTGAAGAAGTAACAAAGAAGATCTATGAGGGCAAAACAGTAGATGTGATCCATATGGACTTCAGTAAGGCGTTCGACAAGGTTCCCCATGGGAGACTGATTAGCAGGTTAGATCTCATGGAATACAGGGAGAAGTAGCCATTTAGATACAGAACTGGCTCAAAGGTAGAAGACAGAGTGTGGTGGTGGAGGGTTGTTTTTCAGACTGGAGGCCTGTGACCAGTGGAGTGCCACAAGGATCAATGTTGGGCCCTCTACTTTTTGTCATTTATATAAATGATTTGGATGCGAGCATAAGAGGTACAGTTAGTAAGTTTGCAGATGACACCAAAATTGCAGGTGTAGTAGACAGCGAAGAGCGTTTCCTCAGATTACAACAGGATCTGGACCAGATGGGCCAATGGGCTGAGAAGTGGCAGATGGAGTTTAATTCTGACAAATGCGAGGTGCTGCATTTTGGGAAAGCAAGTCTTAGTAGGACTTCAACATTTAATGGTAAGGTCCTAGGGTGTGTTGCTGAACAAAGAGACCTTGGAATGCTGGTTCATAGCTCCTTGAAAGTGGAGTCGCAGGTAGATAGGATAGTGAAGAAGGCATTTGGTATGCTTTCCTTTATTGGTCAGAGTATTGAGTACAGGAGTTGGGAGGTCATGTTGCAGCTGTACAGGACATTGGTTAGGTCACGATTGGAATATTGCGTGCAATTCTGGTCTCCTTCCTATCGGAAAGATGTTGAAAGGGTTCAGAAAAGATTTACAAGGAGGTTGCCATGGTTGGAGGATTTGAGCTACAGGGAGAGGCTGAACTTTCTGGGGCTGTTTTCCCTGGAGTGTCGGAGGCTGAGTGGTGAACTTATCGAGGTTTACCCTGGGGTAAAGGAGTCCAAAACTAGAGGGCATAGGTTTTGTTTGAGAGGGGAAAGATATGAAAGAGACCTAAGGGACAACTTTTTCACACAGAAGGTGGTACGTGTATGGAGTGAGCTGTCAGAGAAGTGGTGGAGGCTGGTACAATTGCAACATTTAAGAGGAATTTGGATGAGTATATGAATAGGAAGGATTTGGAGGGATATGGGCCGGGTGCTGGAAGGTGGGACTAGATTGGGTTGGGATATCTGGTCAGCATTGACAGGTTGGACCAAAGGGTCTGTTTCCATGCTGTACATCTCTATGATTCTATGACTCTATAACTCACTCCGGGCTACCTGTTATTCTGCATATAAACCACCCTGAAACCCTTGATTAGATTCCAGTCTGTAACTCACTCTGGGGTATCTGTTATTGTTCACATCATTGTCCCGAATCCCCTTGATAAAATTCCAATCTGTAACTGACATCCAATTTTAAGGGGCTCTGCACATTAGACACCTCAATCCTTTGATTAGATTCCAGTCTATATCACACTCCTGGGTATCTGTTAGTCTGTATATTAACCATCCAATCCAAACCCTGTTAAAATTGCCCATATATTCAGGGATGTGTAGGTGAGTTGCATTAGTCAGGGGTAAATGTGGGGAAATGGGTCTGGATGGGTTATTCTTCTGAGGGTCAGTGTGGTCTTGTTGGGCTGAAGGGCTTGTTTCCCCACTGTCGGGATTATATGAATCACCCGGAACCCTCTCGATTAGATTCCAACGTGTAACTCACTTCCATGTATGTGTGACTGGTATGTTTCAAAAACACCCCAAAACCTTCAATTCTATTCCACTTGATGGAGTTCAATTTAGATAAACATGAAGTGCTGCATTTTGGGAAAGCAAATTTGAGCAGGATTTATACACTTAATGGTAAGGTCTGAGGGAGAGTTGCTGAACAAAGAGACTTTCAAGTGCAGGTTCATAGCTCCTTGAAAGTAGAGTGGCAGGTGGATAAGATAATGTAGGCAGCGTTTGTTATGCTTTCCTTTATTGGTCAGTGTTTTGAGTATAGGCATTGAGAGGTCATGTTGTGGCTGGACTGGACATGGGTGAGGCCACTGTTGGAATATGGCGTGCAATTCTGGTCTCCTTCCTATCGGAAGGATGTTGTGAAACTTGGAAGGGTTCAGAAAAGACTTACAAGCAGGATGCCAGGGTTAGAGGATTTGAGCTACAGGTAGAGGGTGAATAGGCTGGGGTTGTTTACCCTGGAGCATCAGAGGCTGAGTGGTGACCTTATCAAGGTTTATAAAATCATGACGGGCATGGATAGGATAAATAGACAAAGTCTTTTCCTTAAGGTGGGGAGTCCAGAACTAGAGGGCATAGGTTTAGTGTGAGAGGTAAGATGAAAGAGACCTAAGGGGCAACTTGTTCACTCAGAGGGTGATACATGAATGGAATGAACTGTCAGAGGAAGTGGTGGAGGCTGGTAGAATTGCAACATTTAAAATACAGCTCGATGGGTATATGAATGGGAAGGTTTGGAGGGAGATGGGCCAAGTGCTTTAAAAAGAGACGAGAGTAGGTTATGATATCTGGTCTGCATAGATGGGTTGGACCAAAGGGTCTGTTTCCATGCTGTACATCTCTATGACTGTATAACTCTGCGATTTTGTGACTCACGACTTGCTATCTGTTATTCGGTATGTAAACCACATTGAACCCCTCGATTAGATTTCACTCTGTCCCTCAACTATGGGTATTTCATATGCTGTATGTAAACCCTAAACCCCTCAATTAGATTCCAGTCTGGAACTCACTCCTGGGGATCTGTTATTGGATCTGTGAAGTGATCCTTGTTGGATGTCAGATCGAAGACAAGATAAACTAAATGGTCAAGTGTTACATTGGGAGCAGGAACACAGAAAGCTGCTGTACATTTCTGTCCTGTTACATATCTCAAAGTTTGAGATTGTAGCTGAATTCCTGTCACAATGGTGAATGTCTCAAAAGCTGTTTCTTGTCCTGCATGAATGCATCATTATAACATGAATTCCCTTGTAAGATAGGAAATGGCGACAGCTCCTGAAAGGTGTCTCTATCTCTGTGCGTGTGATTCTGTGTGTCTGTGTATGCACGTTTATGTGTGATTCTGTGTGCGTGTTCAATGTTTTATATATTTTCAAACTGT
The DNA here is from genome assembly GCF_047496795.1 of Chiloscyllium punctatum. NCBI lineage: Eukaryota > Metazoa > Chordata > Chondrichthyes > Orectolobiformes > Hemiscylliidae > Chiloscyllium > Chiloscyllium punctatum. The sequence continues at coordinate 76,300,543 of NC_092752.1, read as the reverse complement.
ATTGATGTTGCCAGTCTCTCTTGCTTTTCCTTATTTATAAACTCAATGCCATCATTTTGTTGATATAAAATGGTGGCTGTGGACAAATCTAAAATGACAGCCTGACTGATTTGTGTCAGGAATACTTTCATCAAGGGAGACGGGGCCATGTGTCAAAAGCCATTTCCATTCATTGATGCTAGCAGAGATAGGAAATGGAGACAGCTCTTTGAAGGGGATTAAAATGCAAATCCCAGAACCTGTTTACAGTGAATGCGGAGAGACAATGTGACATTCCAGTAAGGTCTGCCTTACTTTCCAAGCTCCTAATATATGAAGAAACATAATATACAAAACCTGAAAGAGCTCAGTCACTGAATTGTAGATTTGCAGCGTTGGATCAGAATCCTGCCTGGCGAGGTCTCATCCCAAATTGAAGGGTTTTTCAAATTCCACACTGACCCTCTGTGGGTTCAAATTGTGTGTTGTCTACAAATAAAAGAAAGTAATGCACCTGCAATTGAACAAAACTCTTTCTGGAAATTTGTGCATCTGTTCGTTTAAGTATCTTTCAACAGGATTGAAGATAAATGAGACAGTGAGAGATAGGTAGCACTGTAACCAGAATGGCAGTGCAGTATAAAAGGTATATTAATACTTTCAGTGAAAGTGGAAAACAGAGGAGGATAGTCCTCAAACTAGGAAAGTTGGGAGTCACTAAAGTTGTGTAGTTTGTGACTGCATTATGTTTATTTGAGTCAAGATTTGCAACCAGTTGGCCAATAGTGCACTTTGTGACTCACTCCCAGTTACAAGTTATTTCACATAAAAAGGTTAATATATCCCTCGATTAGATTCCAGGCTGTAACTCACTCCGGGCTATCTGTTATTCTGTATCTAAAACTCCCTGAACCCCTCGATTAGATTCTAGGCTGCAACTAACTCCAGGGTATCTGTTATTCTGTACATAAACAATCCTAAATCCCTCGATTAGTTTCCAAGCTGTCATACACTCCAGGCTGTTATTCTGTATACCAACCACCCTGAACTCCTCGATTAGATTCCAGGCTGTAACTCACTCTGTGCTATCTGTTATTCTGTATATAAACCACCCTGAACCCCTCAATTAGATTCCAGGCTGTAACTCACCCTGGGCTATCTGTTATTCTGTATATTAACCAATCTGAGCCCCTCAAATTAGATTCCAGGCTGTAACTCACCCTGGGCTATCCGTTATTTTGTATATTAACTACCCTGAACCCATTGATTTGATTTCACTTCCTGACATGTTAAGCTCATGTTCCCAACACAATCTAATCTCAATGATGATCAATGTATCACTGGTCCTCCTATCTGCTGGCACTACCATCATGTTAACTTTCTGATGTTTACGTACATGATTACCTGTAGCAGTGAGTCGCAGGTAGACAGAGTGGTGCTGAACACATTTGGCACGTAATCAGTCAGAGCATTGAGTATAGGAGTTGTGGTGGCATGTTGCATCTATACAGGATGTTGGTGAGGCCGCTTTAAGAATACTGCGAACAACTCGGTTTTCTGCAGAAATATCTTACATGTATGTTCCAGGACTTGAGGCTTGAGCTATCGGGAGAGGCTGATTACGTTGAGGTGTTTCCCCATGGAGTGTCAGAGGTTGAAAGGCAACATGATAGAGGTTTATAAAATCATCAGAGGCCTGGATATTCTGAACAGCCATGTTCTACTCCCAAGGATAGGGGAGTCCAGAACAAGACAGCAGAGGTTGGAGGGGAGAGGGCGAATGAGTTAGAAGGGACCTGAAGGTAAATAATTCACACAGAGAGTGGTGTGTGTACAGAAAGTGCAGTCAGAGGAAGTGGTCAAGGCGGGTACAATCACAGGAGGAATATTGGCGAAATGCTGGCAAATGGGACTAAATCAGATTTGATATCTGATCGGAGTGAACAGATTGGACTAATGGGTCTGTTTCCATTCTGTATGACTGTCTGATTCTATAAGAGGGATGGCGAACAATTCTGAAAGGAATTCTTTTCAAGTCGAATTATTTTCAGTGGAAGGTTATCGTGTCTCTATGTTCACATTGATTGAAAGCTGCGTTAGTTAAATATTTGACAGAGAAGTGACTCATGCACAATGGGGCGCAGACAGGAAAGTGGGGCTGAGACCACAACCTGATCAGCTACAATTTTAGTGCCTGGTGGAGAAGGCTCAAAGTATCTAATGACCCACTCCTGCTCCTCAGTCCCATGTTCCTGTGTTCCATTCAGCCCCTCAAACCTACTAGACAGGAACAGTTGGAGGCTACTTACTCCTATAACCTGTTGCACAGAAACACAGGAGACCATTCAGCCCCTCAGTACTGTCCCACGCGGTTTGAAGTGAATTGGGAATGTAATTGGAAAACTCAGGCTGGGTAGGAAAGAGGCCCCTCATCTCTCTTCACAGAGCTTTCCCTCTCTGCAACTTGTGCTTCATTTGTTGGTCATGTTGTACACCCAGATTCAGTGTGAATACAGCCCCCATACCTCACTCAGGGATGGCTCACAAAATCCTCTGGTCTCCCTGTCTGCAACATTCAATAACAGAACATTCATGAAAATAACATCCACTAACTTTCCAATAACAGAATGGGAGAACATCAGAAACAGGGGCATGTTGTTCACTCCCCAAACCTGCCTTGTCCTTCGTTAAGATCATGACTGATCTGCTCTTCGTCTCAAATCCTCTTTCATATCCAATTCTTCATAGCCCTCAACTCTCTGACAGGTCAATTTCCATACACCTCCTCTTCAATTATGTTCAGTCATCTAGCTCCCCGAACACACTTGAGGAGAGAAATCCTGACATTCAATCCCACCTGTTTGAAGAAAACACTTGCTGCTCCTATGTCAAGGCCTATTGATGTGAACAAAAGAGGTTGAGACAAGGGTTCAGGTAAAAATGACTGGCCCCGATATCAAGGCTGTGGTTGACTTCTGTTGACATCAAGGAGCTTAACAAAACTGAACTTAATGGGAATCAGAGTAACCTCTCCATTGTTTTGGGGTCAAACATGGCACAAAGGAAGATGGTCATCATCTCAGTCCTGGGGCACCTCTGTGCAAGTTCCTCTGGGTAGCTTCCTCTTCACAAATATCTTCAGCTGCTTCATCAACGTCTCCCCGCCTCCACCCTCCCCACCATAAGATCAGAAGTGGGGATGGTCGCTGAAGATTCCACAATGTTCAGAACATTTTGTCCCCCGTCAGCTCCTGAACTGTTCTTTGTCCGTAACTAGCAGAATCCAGACTCCATTGAGACTTGTGCTGTTAAAGTGTCGGTAACATTCATGTAACAGCACTGGTGGGCACCGCACATTGCCACAGTAAAACAAGAGTTCATTCATCGCCTCACGCTGGTTTCACAGGAATATGAGGAAGCCATTCAGCCCTTTGACACTATTGGAGAAGAACAGGGACAGCCCATTCAGTGCCCCCAGCCTATTACTCAGGAAGAGAAGGAGTCTAGTGTGATGGAGCTCACCAGAGCCCCTCGAAAATATTTGAAGGCGGTAGCCTAGATTCTAATGTTTTCTTATTTTAAAGGAAATGTAAAGTGTCTGTTCCAGATGCAATGTGACTGGTCAAACTACTCGGTGTGAAGCAAAACACCATCTACTTAAACACGAAAGAGAAAATGAAACCAAAGAAAGAGGAATTTAGAATAACGTAATTCTATTGGACAGCTTAACAGAATAATTGATCTAGGAACTATTACTGATGAACTGTTCCAATATAGGGAAATCCCATAAACACAACCCTTGGCAAAAAGAAATATTCAGACACAGATTGTCACAAATATTTCTTCAATCCAAGAATTAAAAACAGTATCAAGAGAAATTTCAGAGAGGGTAGCAGCCAGAAGACTTTAAATGAAGTTTCCAACTCTGTGGAGACTCCAATAGTTTCTGATGTTACTGAGAAACCAAAACCCAGAGATCCTAATCTGTGAGAGCTGGCCATCCCCATTCAGGCTGCATTAAAATTAACCTAAGGCCTCCCTAGCTGTTACTCAAGTGGTCTTAACTGGCAAGCTTGGTAACAATTGTTCAATCTCTCTCACAAAATAAACCAGGACAAATTAACCTCTTAAAGCTGCAGCATTGTTACATGAGTCAGTACAATGAGCTGTCAAACAGGAACCAGGGTTAATCAGTCAGGCCCTTGGCCCTGTCCAGTCGGACGAGGTGGAAGCCAATCATTCCCTTGAGTCACTTACACAGGAACAGCAGGAGGCCATTCCCAACTCAATACACTTACACGGGGGCAGAATCAGGTCATTTTTGGTGATTCCTGATGAATGTCTTATGCCCAAAACGTCGATTCAACCTGACGTTCAGTACAGAGTTCACACGCCGACTGCACAATAACGTGGGGAGAGTTAATTTAGGCATATAAGCTATTAGGAAAGTCACGTTAGACTGATGAATGGACTCTCTAAGTTCAAATAATGGTGATCTTGTTCATGTTGATCTTGTCTAGTGCATGTCCTGTTCAGTGTATTCTGTATGCCTTACTCTGTCCAAGTCTATTTCCACCAGATGATCTGTCTGGCCATGCTTACTATGATTTTCCTCCACTGCTCATAAACAAAGTTTTTCCCTGTACTGAGGTACACGTGACAATAAATCAAACCAATCAATCCTGGGTAAAGTATGGAATTTCTCTCCCTGTCAATGTCTCTTTTGGAAATAAGTGATCGCTGCCACTCCTCGTGTTTCAGCGTCACCATTTCTTCATCTCTCACAGCTCTACAGATTAAACACTCAGCTTCTTTACTCTATCCTCATGATACCATCACCGCTGTCTGTGGTAAGGAGATCATTCCTTACAAAGGAGATCAAATCTGTACAAAGTGCCCCAAATGCTCTCTCAGCAAGGCTCTACAACAGCAGGAAGATGGCTTTACTTATGGACTCGAATCATCTTACAATGAAGGACAGCATACCATTGACTGCACCCATTACTTACACAGGGTTTGATTCAGAGCAGTCAGCATAGACTTATGAGTGGGATATCATGCCTCCCAAATTTCTTAGAGTCCTTTGATGAAGTTACCAGGACGTTTGATGAGGGCAGAGTGATAGATGTAGTCTCTATGGATTTCAGTCAGGCCTTTGATAAGGTTCCACATGGCAGGCTGCTCAGGAAGGTTACATCTCGTAGAATGCGGGGGAGCTGGCCAATAGGATACACAGTTGGCTTGATGGTAGGAAGCAGAGGGTTGAGTGGAAGGATGTTTTTCAGACCGGAGGCTTGGTCCATTGCTGTTTGTTATCTATGATTTGCTTGAGAATGTGGAAGGTATGATTAGTAAGTTTGCAGATGAATCTAAAGTAATTGGGAGCATGATCAGTGAGAATGTTTATCAAAAATTGCAGCAGGACCTTAATCAGGTGGGAAATTGGCCGAGAAATGGCAAATCGAATTTAATAAAGAAGCGTGAGGTCTTGCATTTTGGAAACTCCGATCAAGGTAGGAGTGTCGTGGTGAATGGGAGGGTCTTAAGGGGTGCAGTGGGCAGAGGGACCTTGGTGTTCAGGTGCACGGTTCTCTGAGAGTGGAGTCACAGGTAGACAAGGAAGTGAAGAAGGCTTTTGGCACATTGGCCTTCATCAGGCAGGATATTGAGTATAGAAGTTGGGACCTTATGTTACGGTTACACAGGACTTTGGTAAGGCCGCACTTGGAGTATTGTGTTCAGTTTTGTCACCTTGTCATGGGGAGGATGTTATTAAATTAGAAAGAGTGCAGAAGAAATTTACAAATACTTTTCCAGGACCCAATGGTCTGAGTTATAGGGAGTGGTTGGACAAGCTAGGACCTTTTCTTTCGCGTGTAACAGACTGAGGGAGTCCTCATAGAGCTGTATAAAATCACAAGGGGTACGGATAGGGTTAATGCTCTCAGTCTTTTTCCAAGGTGTAAAGAATCGAGGATGAGAGGGGAGCCGTTTAAGGTTAAAGGGGAAGGAATAAAAGGGAACCTGAGGGGCCACTTCTTTAAACAGAGGGCTGGTACGTGGATGAGTTGCCAGCAGATGTGGTTGAAGGGGGTACATTAACAACATTTCAAAAACATTTGGATAAATATGTGGATAGGAAAGGACTGGAAGCAAATGGGCCAACTGCAGGGAAATGGGTTTAGCGTGGATGGACATTTACAAGGTGGACCCTCTGTTAATTAAACCCAAACATCCAGAAAAGCTCGCGTCACCTTGTAATCTGTTAAAATAAGAGCGACACAGATCTCCTACATTCCACTATTTAAACAAAAATTATCAAGTTAGTTTCTTAATTTTAATAGTGAACTCTAAACAACAACTATTCACAAATACAAGCCCCTCTTTTCTTACCTACTTACTATCTGACTCCAACTCTGTAAAAATATGCTGTTCCAAGAACCAACATATGAAACATTAAAATCTCAAGACCATACAGTCTCTATCTTCCCCGCTGTGTTCACTCTTTCAGCTGCTGATCTCCCTTCGTCATTTTTTTGTTAATTGCAAGTAGGTTTACATGAACATGTGTCTTTGACAGAGAGTGTTTGAGATGGCCAGTTAGCACTCCTGCTCTACAGCAGTTACTCTGCTGTTGGATGGCAGTGGCTCTCCCTCTATTTTCAAAATGCTGGGTTTATATACTCCCCATGATATAATAATTCTCATAATTTGATTGCTGTCCAGGTGTCCAAACAATACTATTCAAATTCTGTTGGTTTCTGGTATCCTAAGCATTATTTAAACTCTTTGGTTGGATTTGAATGGCTGTCAAAACAGCAACCAAAACTCAGGTATCCATTTCTCAGCTAATGGTGACATGTGGAACAGTGTGACATTTAGCTGGCATCTGTGGCTTTAATTTCTATTCAACAAAACACAATCTGTCTTAAAGTGCCCATACATGTTTTTGGCTTCATAACATCTTCCCACTTCAGAAAATAAAATGAACCAGCAGAATGAAAAGTTGGCTACATTCCTTTTCCTCTAATTCTTAATCCCAATGATATGAAATACAGAAGTATTAATCTCAGTTATATCATTCATATTAATTCTGCACACCAATACAACACTGGAATAAGTCAAATCTTATCTACACTGCTTTCCTTTAAATCCGCGAAAACCCATCTGCTATCACATTGTAGGAGCCACAGCATGTACATTTTGTGAGTTTAAAGTCGGTAAGGTAAGATTCCAATGAAATAGTCTCATATTCTGGTCTTTAAATATTCCAAAAAATACGAGAGATTTGTCATTGTCCACAACCATCCCCGACAATTTGTTTGTCATATACACATTAAAATATTGTCAGGCCAGTGTGAAATTTAATCATTCTTGTTCAATAATGGAGATTTTGTATTTTTTTTTCTGGTAGATATTGAGTTTTTTCGACAAGTAGCCAATTAGCCATTCAATTCCATCATCCTCTTTCTGTATCAATACATCTCCGATTCCGATATCCCGAACATCAAACACAATTTTCAAAGGGTTTCAGAATATTTGGTGTAGCTAAAGCTGGTGTGGTGATTAATCCTGCTTTAAAATTCTCAAATGCCTCCTGGCATTGTTCTGTCCACCACAATTCTGTTTCCTTCTTTAGTAAATCCATCAGTGGTGCCAATACGCTGCTGAAGTTTGAAACAAACTTCCGATAGAATCCACTCAGTTCCAAAAATCGAAGCACCCTTTTCTTCGAGGATGGTTGTGGAAATTCCTCACAACCCTTCGTCTTTGTGTTCCATGGGGTCAACCTTCCATGTCCAATGTAATGTCCCAAGAACGTCACCTCTGCCTTCGCGAATTCTGTTTTCTTTCAGTTTATTACCAAGTTTGCTTCTTGTAATCGTTCATCATGCTCAGCCAACTGTAACATGTGAGCTTTTAATCACTTGCTAAAGATCACTACATCATACAGATAAGCTGCACAATTTGTTCCTATGGCCACAACTCTGTTTCTGAGTCTTTAATGTGGCTGGTGCATTATTCATCCGTATGAAATACTCAATAAAGTTTTTTGTCATCTCTGGTATCTTTACTCGATAGATTAACTGACTCCACATTTTTTTTTAATTTGAAAGGGGCCACTAAACCTGGCTTTGAAGAGATTTCTTACCACTGGTGGCAATACTAATACGTCATCACACAGGAAATCTTCAAAGTTTCAGTGTTTTTATCTGCCACCTGCTACACTCTAAGCTGTGCTCTTCAGATACGATTTAGCAAACTCACCTACTCCGTCTACTCTCTCCTTCACCTTATACACATAATCCAGGTGTGAGATTTCCGACTTCGGTCCTGTCAATTTATATTTAATTAATTTCAAAGGACCTCTCACTTCATGTACGAATATTAAGTCAAAGGAAGTAAAGTGAGTAGATTCATTTGGGACATCTCTAATGGCAAACAATTTAATGGGGCACCTTTATCCCAATCATTTGGCCAACCCTGACAGTACGCTGTGAACATGGTCTTCAGCGTCTGATGCTAACTTTCCAAGACTCCCTGGGATTCAGGATGGGACGCCCTTGATTTGAAGTGCTGTCTGCCTAAGCCATCCATGACTTCCTTAAACAGATGAGCGGTAAAATGAGACCCTTGGTCTGACTGAATCTCTCTGGGTAGCCCACAGCGAGTAAAGAAAGCTACCAACTCCTCCACCACCCTTTTTGCCTTGACACTCCAAGAATGGAATTGCCTCTGGAAATCTGGTAGACACATCCATTATGGTCAGCAAGTATTAGTTTCCACTTTTACTTCAGAAAGGGGAGCCACACAATCAATCATAACCCATGTGCAAGGTTCTTCGAATGCAGGAATTGGCAAGAAAGGTGCTGGTTTTATTACTGCCTGTTACTTACCTACCATTTGGGATGTATGTCACGTAAAACAAAAATTAACAGCGTCCTTGTGCATTCCAGGCCAGTGGAAATGCCTCTGTACCTTAGCCTGTCTTCTGTACACCTAAGTGACCGCCTGCAATTAGTTTATGAGATACCCGTAACGCTGTACGTTACTGCTAACACAATCTGGTGCACTTCGGCCCATTTCCCTTCTGCAGTTACCTATCGGGGTCTCCATTTTAATTTTATGATTCCATCTTTAAGTTAATAACGTTCAACAATATATTCTGATTCCTTTTCTGTGTGTGTGCATGTGTGTGTGTGTGTGAATGTGTGTGTATATATCTGTTGTAAGTCCATTAGCCTTTCTGGACTAAACCCCTCTGCCTGATCCTCTGCCTGTTCAGGTTTATCCTGCACCGTTACATCAAACAGAGGTTCAGTTCACTGAGCATCAACTCATTTGGCTTTTTCGTTCGTTTTTCCTTCCTGCTGTAACTTATGATAGTGGGATCTTGTTTCTACACAGTCTGGAAAAATTCCTGGGTAATTTTCTTTTAACTCCCCAATTCCCTCGTCTTCCTTTGGCTTCTCCACCACAAGGCGTGCCTATCCCACCTCGCCTCCTGCGAAATCGTTCCCAAGAACAAACTGTATTCCTGGAACTGACACTCTGTTAATAACTCTCACTGTTACTTCCCTAATCTTGATTTGGCATTCCATCCTGATGTTACACAAGGGAATGCTTAATTTCTTTCCCCATTCCACAAATTAACACGCTCTTTATTAACATTCCAGAAAGTGTGAAAAAATCTTTCATCTCTTCCTATTAGAGGGTGAGAGAAAGTGAGGGCTGCAGATGCTGGAGATTAGAGTTGGGAAGTGTGGGGCTGGAAAAGCACAGCACGTCGGCAGCATCCGAGGGGCAGGAGCGTTGACGTTTCAGGCATTAATCCTTCATCAGGAAAGTGGGAGGTAAGGGAGGGGGAAGGAGGTTGAGAAATAAATGGGAGGGTGGGGGTGGAGCTGGGGTGGAAGGGAGCTTGGAAGGCGATAGGTCGATGCAAGTGGGGTATGATGGTGATAGGTTCGACAGGAGGGTGATAGGACTCCTAACGGTGGTAGGACAGCTGGAACCCTCAAACTCTATGGCATCAACGTTGACTTCACCAAATTCCAAATCTCCTCTCCACCAACCTCTCCCAGATCCAACCGTACAACCTAGCACTGCCCTCTTGGACTGCCCTAACTAGCCATCTTCCTTTCCACCTATCGACTCCACCCTACCCTCCGACATATTATAATCACTCCCACCTATATCTTCTTATTGCCTTCCCAGTGACCCTCCCACCAGCTCAGCTATTACCCTCGTATTTATCTTTCAGCCCCCTTGTCCCCCCGCCATGTTCCTGACGATGGGTTTCTGCCTGATATTCGATTGTCCTGCTGTTCGGATGCTGCCTGATCTGTTGTGCTTTTCTGGCGCCTCACTTCTCAACTATTACAGACTGAGCAGATCCCGTATCTCACAAAATTATAACTTCTTGTCCTTCTCCCCCTGTTCTTTCTGAGTAAACTTTATCCATAGAGGTGAATTCTTTACAGAGATCAGGCACTGCCTCCATACCCAGCCCTTGCCTAGGCTGTGCAATTTCCTGCAGCTCCTCGGCTCCACTTGGGGTCTCCTATACCCGTTTCACTAATGCCACTGGGCTTAGCCTCTTCTACTACATCTTTCCCCAAAGTGTCTTCCTTTACCGACCAGCACGGTGTGACCCAACTTACTGCAGTGAAAATAACTTTTTCCCTGTGCCCTTCTTAAACCACCAACACTGTAATTTTATGTGTTCCACTCCCTATTGTGAGAGCACTTGAGGCCTTTCACCACCTTTCAACCCCCTTGGGCTTCTTTCGGCACCTGTGGTAAACTATTGTGAGCTACTTTTCGCTTTGTAATGTGTGATCATCCCTTCTCCCAATTTCTATCCCTCACAGGATGAAATTCCTGCCAGAAGCTAAATTTCATCACATGCCACAATGCATATTTACCTGCCATTTCTGCCGCGCTTCTCACTTCTTGAACTTTCTATTCATTCACATGAATTCTTTCTATCTCTGGAAGTAAGTCTTTTAACTTCTCCAGCAGATTAATCTCCCTTCAAGCCTGACAGGTCTTATCCATTTTTAAGGCCAGCACCCACCTGTCAAAATGACTGTGGTTAATTCTTTCAAACTCAATATAAGTCTGACATGGTTCCGTCTCAATTTTTCTGAATTTCTGTCTATATGCTTCTAGTACCAATTCATAACCAATCAAAATAGCCAATTTGACATCTTGATAATCTCTTGATCCCTCATCTGATAGCGCTGCACATACCTCACCAGCTGTGCCCACCAGCTTAGTCTGAACTAGCATTACCCACAAGTTCACTGGACACGTCATCTGACTAGCCATTCTTTCAAATGAAACAAAAAAGTTTTTAACATTTATCTCACCAAAATATGGCAAGTTACTAACCTAATTTTATACATCCCTACGTTCTCCTTTCATCTCCATCCTGTTAATTTAACTTTCCTGTCTAATTCCCAACTTCTGAATTTCAAATCCCCTCTCTCTTTCTTTTTCCTCTCTTTCTCTTTCATCTCTCTCTGTTTCCGTCCCTTCATTTATCTTCTAACTCCAGTTGCCACATTTGCAATTTAAGTTTTTATAACTCTACTGCAGTTGCCCATTTCTCTGATACATCAAAGTGCTTACCCAACTCCAGTACAATTTCAGCTTCCCTTTTGTCCCTGGTTAAACCCAATTCCAAAATCTTTGCTAATTCTAAAACATGTCCTCCTTCTGTCTTTCTAAACTTCCTTGGAAAATTTGGGAACCTCTTTAGTAATGTTAAAAAAACATTTCCCTCACTTCTCATTTACCAAACCACAAGTAACAAAATTAAACAAATTTTCCCACTGGTTTTATTTGAAGATCAAAGTCACAAATAGCAATGAGTTGGAATTTGCTGGGACCTGTTGTCCCCCAAATCTGTTCAAGTCGGTCCAAGTGCCACACGGCAAGGCCCCAAACTGTTATGACATCAATGTCGAATCCCTCTGTTAATTAAAATCACACACCTGGAAAAGCTCACCTCACATCATAATCTGTCAAAACATGAGCGACAGAGAACTCCTAAATTCCACTAATAAACAAAAAAAAAACAATTTATATGTGTACAAGTTAGCTCACTGAGCTTGAATGTATGTTTTCAGAAGTTTCGTCACCATGACTAGATGACATCATCAGTGAGAGAATCTGCTGAAGTGCTGGTGGTATGTCCCGCCTCTCTATTTATAGGTCTTGGTTTCTTAAATTGGGTGATGTCATTTCCGGTTATTTTAACAAGAGAATGTAGACAGGCTCTAAATTGATGCAGTTTATGATGGACTTCTGGTTAGAATACCATTCCTCTAAGAAGGTCCTTGCGTGTCTTAGTATGTGTGTGTGCTTTGTCCCAGTCAAAGTGGTGCCCTTCTTTGTCTGTATGTATGGAACATAGTGATAGTGGGTCATGTCTTTTGGTGGCCAGTTGGCGTTCATGTATCCTCGTAACACGATAACAGGATAGTTTCAATGGTGGAAAAATGATTTTATATACACTGTTTAATCAATGTGTGTGTCCAAATAAGTCGCATTTTTCATATGTGCACAACACATTGTAAATGAACAACAGAGACACAGTTCACGAAAAATGATGCATATGATGTATAAAATTGATAAAACATTAAAACATGTTTTGATCCTCTCAACGTTCCCTAGTTTTCTGGGATTCCCACCTCGAATCTCTCATTCTCACCAGGATCTGTGCTCCAAATTCTTGATTCTGGTGTCCCAACTTATTTCAGTTAATTCCCTTTCTACCGGGACTTCAATATATTGGCCTGCTGGGTTCTTTCCAAAACTAGTGTCTGTCATATTATTGGAGATAAATATTCTGGCATCAGACTCAGCATTTCAACATATTACTCTGTTGTACATGCACTGTACAAAGAACCACAGCACACAGGCATTGCCAAAACATTGGGGGATGTTCATCTACTTCTTTCGATAATGTAGTTTTCTCTTTTTCCACATCTCCAGATCTATATCCTCTCTCTCGTTCTCCCTTTGTATCTAGTTGAGAAATCCACCAATTATTCTTCGTGTCCCTTCTCCCAAAACTCGTTCTTTCAGTTTATATTTACCGCTCTCTTCAAGATGTAATGTGGTTCTAATTGAGAAATGGAACTACAAAGACATGCGGGCGTTGCTATCCAGAGTTAATTGGAAGGGGAGCTGAGCAGGAAAGACCATGGAGCAGCAATGGGAGGAGGGTCTGGGGATAATTCGGAAGATAATACCAGAAATGCAACCCCAAGATCTTGAAACATGCTCATGGGAGAACAAGGCAGCCATAAGTGATAATGCATCAAACCAAAAGAGGAAACGTACAATATGGTGAAGATGATTGGGAATCCAGAGACTTCATTGGCTCTGAAACTACATAACGCTGGCATCACTGACACTACAGAGCTCTTAATCATGATCAGGGAAGGAAACAGAGGAAACACATTGACTTTAAACACAGAAGATGGTATTTCTCAAGGAAAAAGATTCAGGTGAATTAAACATTTGCATTAAGATCAGTTAAATGCTTTTGCGGAATGGGTCAGATTGGAAGCAATACCCGGGGAGAGAGACCCTCAGCAGAATGAGAGTATGAAAATGGAAGTATTTACACATCAGAAACCAGGTTAGGTCACTGAGTGCAGGGCTGATGGGTGAATGGGTCTCAGTGAGAATTGGGGAACAGACAGCAGAATTGCATTACAGATATTGCAGCTCGAAACTGCGTATTCATGTCGTGCTGTAGACCACAACAGCAGGAGAGGCAGACCTGCATTAAACCACAACCTGTAACTTTTTGCCAGGGAAACACCTCAGTCTGTCATTGCCATCAACACCATCTATGGCTCAGTGACGAGTGTGGGTGAACATGTCAGAGTCAGAATCACATGAACTTTGACCTGATGCTAACTCATTGAAGCTACCAGACTTCACCAACGGATCTGAACGAAGCACTGCAGTCCTGCCACATTCAATCATAAATGATGATGGGCGATTAAATGAATGACTGGAGGAGAGGGTTCCACAAACATTCCCATCCTAAATAATGGAACAGACCTGCACATCAGTGTAAAAGAGAAGGATGTTTTATCTACATCATCTTCTGCCAGAAGTGTTGAGTCGATAATACACCTCACCCTCGCCAGGATGTCCACAAAATCACAGATACCAGTCTTCAACCAATTTGATTCGCTGCACGTGACATGAAGAAACAGCTGAACACAGAAGATACGTCAAAGGCAGTGGGTCCTGACCCCATTACTGCAATAGGACTGAAGACTTGTGCTGCACAACAAGCCGTGTCCCTGGGTAAGCTGTTGCATTCCAGATCCAACTCTGACATCTCCCTGGCAATGTGGAAAATTACTCAGCTGTTTCCAGTCCCCTAAAACGGGAATAATTATAATCTGACCAATTACCACCTCCTCAGTCCCTTCATGACGGTAAGATTGGTGGGAGTTCTTTTTGACAGAGCTGTCAAGTAGCACAGAAATAACCTGCTCGGTCTGGTTTCCGATTGGTCCCGATGTGGAGATGGTGCTGTTGTGGAAATGTCACTGGATTACTAATCCAGACCAGGCTAATGATCTGCCAGCGGGTGGAAGTTAAAGACAATTAATAAAATATCGAGATCTAAAATCTGGGATCAGTAACAGTGACCTTGAAGCCAATATCGATTGTAAACAGAATTTCCATCTCCAATGTACTTTTAGGAAGTGAATCTCCCGTGATTTCCTGGGCTGGCCTAAATCTGACTCCAAAGACCCTGACATGTGATAAACATTTCAATGGTCTCTGAAATGGTCAATCCAGGGTACTCATTTGTATCAAACTACTCCGAGGTCTGAAAGGATGAAACCGGACAGAACACCCGGCTTCAGCATCAGTGTCGGAAAAGGGAATGGGAACACAGTCCTGTCGACTCTGCAGAAACCTCCTTCCTAACATCTGAGAGCTTGTGACAACATTGACAGAGCTTTCCCACAGACTGCACAGAAACAGCGGGAATGGAAAACACATTTAGCCCCCTCATTCTAGTTCATAGAAAAAATCTCCTCAATGCACTTACCCCACATGATATACATATCCGTTAATGTAGGTAACCTTGGGAAGTTATAAAATAGGCGGTGCTGTAGTACCTTTGGTCCATCGAGTTTGCTAAACAATTCAATATAATGATGGTTGGCCCTTCATTTCCCCACCGTACTCCTGCTCTCCCACCATCCCTTTACTGTCTCTAAATCCTTATTTATAAGCAGTGTCTCGGTTTCCAGGTGCGAGCGAATTCCCCAGGTTCCCCAGTCAGCGAGAGCAGACATTTATTATCATCTCAATGCAGAGTGACTGCCTGTACCTAATACTGTGGCCCCTTGTTTTACAAGTCCCAGCCAGGGGATTTATCATCCCTGCTTCCAATCTGTCTCACCCTGTCAGAGTTTTGTATATTTCACTGAGATCTCCACTCATTTTCCTAAACCCCATGAAATACTGGCCCAGTCACCCCAAACTCTGCTCCCACCACAAGCCCGTCATCCCAGAGATCAGTCTGCTCATCCTTCACTGCTCTCCCTCAATGTCAGGTTTGTCTTTATTAGGTAAGGAGACCAAAACTGCAC
This sequence comes from Chiloscyllium punctatum, assembly GCF_047496795.1. Classification (NCBI taxonomy): domain Eukaryota; kingdom Metazoa; phylum Chordata; class Chondrichthyes; order Orectolobiformes; family Hemiscylliidae; genus Chiloscyllium; species Chiloscyllium punctatum. The sequence continues at coordinate 76,284,917 of NC_092752.1, read as the reverse complement.
ACAATACTGCACAATATTCAAGATTATATCTCACCAAGGCCCTGTACAGCTGCAGTAAGACACCTTTTCTCCTGGACTCACATCCCCCGGAAATGAAGGTCCACACACCATTTATCTTCCTCACTGCTTTCTGTTTCTTCAATATTCCTTTCAGCGACTGGTGTTCAAGGAGATGCAGATCCTTTTCAGTGTTACAGCTCCCCACTTGAAGGGTCTGTATACATTGGTCAGCGTGCCAATGCCATGCCCAGTATTGACTTCTGGTTTCAGAACTCTGCGCTGCAGGGACTTCAGAGGTTTATGCAGAAGGAAACAACAAAAATGAGCATACGTCCCTTTGTAGATCAACATGTTTCAACCAATCCTTTCCAAATGGTAGGCTGGCAATTTATCGTTTCCACCAAAGAGCACACCGTCACCTCGATCCACATTGTTCTCCAGCTGCCACGTATTTACCCATTCACTCCACTTGTCTTAGTCTTCTCGGTGCTTTTTTATAACCTCCTCACCCACTCACAATCCCATAACCGTTAGTGCTGTCAGCAGGTTGGGATATATTGTATCTGATTCCAGTAACCAAATATTTAAAGGGCATTGTGAACAGCTGGGCCCCAAGCACCGGTCCTTGTGACACCTCAGCAAAATTCCTCTGTTAATTTCTATTTATTTATTTCGTGAATCTGGGTGTCACTGGCTGGGCCAGCATTTATTTCCTGTCCCTAGTTGCCCTTGAGAAGGTGGTGGTGAGCTGCCTTGTTGAACGCTGCAGTCCACCTGCTGTGTTTGACCTCCAATGCCATTAGGGAGGGAATCCCAGGATTCTGACCCAGTGACTGTGAAGGAGCGGTGATATATTTCCAAGTCAGGATGGTGAATGGCTTGGAGGGAACCTGAAGATGATGGTATTCCCATACATCTGTAGCCCTTGTCCTTCTAGATAGACATGGTTGTGAGTTGGGAAGATGGCATCTGAGGATCTTTGGTGAATCATTTCATTGTAGCATGTATATAGTAAAACACATCTGCTGCTGCTGAGCGTTGATGGTGGAGCATTGTGGATGAAGGGACAGTCAAACTGGCTGCTTTGTCCTGGATGGTGTAAAGCTTCTTGAGTGTTGTTGGGGCTGCACTCCTCCAGGCAAATTGGGAGTCTTCCATCACACTTCTGACTTATGCATTGTAGATGATGGACAGACGTTTGGAAGTCAGGATGTGATTTACTCGCCGCAGTATTCCTACTTTCTGACCTGCTCTTATAGTTACTGTGTTCATGTGGCGAGACCAGTGAGTTTCTGAGCAATGATTACCCACCAGGAATTTGATACTGGGGATTCAGTGATAGTAACACCATTGAATGCCAAGGGGCAGGTGAGATTGTATTTTATTGGTGATGGTCACTGTCTGGCATTCGTGTGGCCTGAATATTACTTGCCACTTGTCAGCCTGGATACTCTCCAGATCTTGTCGCGTTTGAACATGGACTGCTTCAGTATCTGAGGAGCCACAAATGTTGCAGAACATTGTACAATCATTGGCGAACATCCCCACTGCTGACCTTAAAATGGAGGGAAGATCATTGATGAAGTAGCCCTGAAGAAGTTTTCCGTCACTGCTCGAGGACTCCTACAGATTTGGAGCTGAGTTGACTGCCCTTTATCAACCATGACTATCTTCCTACGTATCAGGTATGATTCTAACCAGCAGGGAGTTTCCCTCTGATGCCCATTGATTCCAGTGTTGCTAAGGCCCCTTGATACCACACAGGGTCGAATGCAGCCTTGACTTAAAGGGCTCTAACTCTCACCCTACCTCTGGAATTCAGCTCTTTTGTCCATGTTTGAACCACGGTAATGAGGTCAGGAGCTGAGTGGCCCTGGTGGAGCCCAAACTGGGCGTCATTGACCAGGGTATTGCTGAGCACGTGCTGCTTAAAAGCACTGAGACATTCCACCACTTTACTGATGATCGAGAGAAGACTGATGGGGTGGTATTTGGCCAGATTGGATTTGTTCTCCTTTTTATATACAGGAGATACTTGGGGTAATTTTCCACATAATGAGGAAATGCCATTGTTTTAACTGTATTGAAACAGTTTGGCTAGGGGAGTGGCACGTTATGGAGAACAAATTTTCAGTACTATTGCCAGAATGTTGTCAGATTATGGACCCTATGGAGTATCCAGTATCTCCAATCGTTTCTGGATATCGTGTGGACTGAACCAAATTGACTGATGACTGGTAACTGAATTGCTGAGGACCACTGGAGGGGACTGAAATGGATCATCCACTCAGCACTTCTGACTGAAGATTGTTGCGAATGAATCAGCCTTATCTTATACACTGAAGTGCTGGGCTCTTCCATCATGGAGGAAGGGGTTATTTGTAGAATCTCTTCCTCTGGTGAATTGTTTAATTGTCCCCAACGTTTCTCGACAAGATGTGGAAGGACTGCAGAGCTTAGATCTGATCCGTTGCTTGTGGGATCACTTGGCTCTGTCTATCACTTACTGCTTATGCTGTTTGGCGCACAAGTTATCCTTTTTGGTGGCTTCACCAGGCTGACACCTCATTGTCAGGTATGCCTGGTGCTGCTCCTGCCATCCTGCACACTCCACTGAACCAATGTTGATTCTCTGGATTGATGTTAATTGTTACGAGGGGGATATGCCAGGCCATAAGGTTGAGTGGGTGTACAATTCCGCTGTTATTCATGACCCACAACACCTTATGAACATCCAGATTTGAGGTGCTAGATCTGTTCGAAGTCTGCCCTATTAAGCACCGTGATAGTACCACCCAAAATGGTGGAGGTTATTCTCAATATGCAGGTGTGACTTTGTCTCCACAATGACTATGCGGTGGTCACTCTTACCGATACTGTCATGAACGGATACTTCTGTAACTGGCAGATTAGTAAGGCTGTGGTCAAGTATGTATTTTCCACTTGTTGGTTCCTTCACCACCTGCCACCAGTTATATCCTTTAGCACCCGGCCAGCACGATCAGTATTGCTGTAGCTGAGATACTGTTGGTGGTGAACACTGAAATCCCCCACCCAGAATACATCTTGCGTACGTGCTACCCTCAGTGCTTCTTCCAAGTATTGATCAGCATGGAGGAGTATTGATTCATCAGTTGAGAGAGGCTGGTACATGGTAATCAGCAGGAAGTTTCCTTTTCCATGTGCAAACTAATGCCATGAGAGTTCATGGGATAAAGAGTCACAGTTGAGGAATCTAAGAGCAATTCCCTTCCAACTGTATCCCACTATACCGCCACTTCTGCTGTGTCTGTCCTGCTGATGAGACAGTAGGTATCCAGGGAAGGTAATGGGGAGTCTGGGACATAGTCATACTCACAAAATCATACCTTTCAGAAAATGTCAGGCCGTTACTTGACGAGTCTGTTTGTTTCTATTCACTGTTTCCTACCAGCTATCCCATTCTAGAAACATATCCATATATTCGCTCCAATCCACTCAGATTTGATGTTGCAAATTGAGATTAGAGCTTTACCAACATTTTTCTAAAAATCATAATGTTTTACATCATTGCTTCTCTTTCATTTGTCTCCCAGTTTGTATCTCAAACATAATTCCCATTTCATAAATCTATGTTAGTGTTGTCTATGACCATTACTTTGAGTCACAATAATTTCTGCTAAACCATTTACTAACTATGTTCTATGTTCCATGTACTCTATCATTTTCCCACACCAGACTCAGTTTTCCTTGTATTGTTAGAAAGTTTTGTGAAGACAGAATGGAAGTAGTGGCTTCACAGATCTGCTATTTCCCTGATCCCCATTTTCCATTCTCTGGTTTCAAACAGTAAGGAAACCGCACTTGTTTTCTCATATTTCTAACATTGACGTAATTTAACAAGCAAATACAGTTCACTCTTATAACCCTTTTGAATATAACTCTTCAGAAACTCATCAATTCCTGCCTTAAACTGCTCAATAATTGACCTTCCACACCATACACTCACAGGGGGCATAGGCTCTGTGCCAAAAGAAATACAGCACAATCTATACTAGTCCCACTTTCCTCCACCAGGCCCATAGCCTGGAATGTTATGACACTTCCAATTGCTCGTCCAAGTGCTTTTTAACAATTGTGAGGTGATCATTCCCCTCTCAGGAAGTAATCCCAGAACCCCACACCTCGAGGTGAATAAATGTTTAAATCATCTCTGAATCTCAAACTCTTCACTTTAAAAGTCTGCTCCTTTGTTCTTGACCCTCCACCCTGTCTGTGTCGTTTATAATCTTATCCTTCTGAATCACTGACCCCTCAGCTTTCTCTGCTCCAATCTAAACAACCTGAGCTTATCCAGCCTCTCTCCATAGCTGATACGCTCCATCCCAGGGAACATCCTGGTGAATCACCTCTGCACCCTCTCCAGTAGAATCACATCCTTCCTGGAATGTGGTTCCCGGAGCTACATATAGTATTCCATTTTGTCCGAACCAAAGCCCTGTATTGCTCTTATAATCTACATCCTGATTCGGAAACGCTACACCCAAGGTCCAATTCTTAACTAGTCCATTAACCTGTCCAGGAGAAAGTGAGGAATGCAGATGCTGTAGGTCAGAGCTTAAAATGTGTGTTGCTGGAAAAGCGCAGCAGGTCAGGCAGCATCAAAGGAGCAGCAGAATCAACGTTTTGGGCATAAGCCTTCTTCAGGAACCTACCCGAAACATCGATTCTCCTGCTCCTTTGATGCTGCCTGATCTGCTGCGCTTTTCCAGCAACACATTTTTAAGCATTAACCTGTCCAGTCACATTCAGGGATGTGTGGAGAAGCACAATCTGAGCTTCCCAGTGTGCTGCCATTCATTGAGTCGTCCCCTGCCTGGTTCCTTCTCCCAAAGTGCATCACCTCATATTTATCAGGGTTACGTTCCATCTGCCATTGATCTGCCCATCTGACCATTCCATCTGCATCTTCCTGTAACTTAAGGCATTCCTCCTCACTGTGAACAAACCGGTCAATCTTTTATGTCAAACATATACTTACTTATCACACCTCCCCTACACTCCACCAAACCCCTTCCACATTCAGATCTATATTTTGTTATGAATAACACAAACAATAAGCGACACAGCACTGATCCCTGTGGTACACAAGGGGACACTGGTCTCCAGTCACACAAACAGCCTTCTCCCACCACCCTCCGTCACCTGCCACTAAAATAATTTTCGTTGTAACTTGTCAAGTTATCCATCATATTGTGAGATTTTACTTTATTTTTCAGTTTCCCAGGTGGAAATTTGTCAAAGGCCTTCCTTCAAAACTATATAATCGATCTCCTCAAACTAATTCAATCAAATCTATTGGACGTGACTTCCTTCTGATAAAGTCATGATAATTATCCCTGATCAAACCTTGTGACTCTTTATGGAGTTCGATTTTCTCCTTCCCTATTTTATCCTGTCGTTTCCTTAACGGTGATCTAATACTCACTCGCCTATAGTTCCTTGGTCTATCTCTCCGACCCTTACTGTGAAGTGGAATCATATTAGCAGTTCTCCAGTTCTCTGGCACCTCCACTCTGGTCAGATTCTAATTAAAATATTCAGTCAGGGTCTTTCTTCCTTTGACCCCAACAGCCGCCTGTGATACAACTCATTCAGACATGGAGATTGGTCCAAATTTGTACAGAGCAAAGCCTCAAATCCTTTCTCATGTTTTACAGCAAACTGTTCAAGAGCTTTCAAGTCCATCTTCTTGAATTCTGTACCTGCCTCGTCCTTCTTCCAAGTAAAATAGATGTGAAGGTCTCATGTAACAATCCATCAATGATCTCCAGCTTGACACACAGATTGCCACTTGGTTTCTAATGGAGACTAGCGATTTGGTGGTTATTCTGTTCTACTTGTCCGTGTGGAATACCGTGGGATTCTCCCTTATCTCGCCTGCTTGTACTTCTCCATGTCCCTCTGTTATTCAGTCCTTTCGATGTTTCTAAGATTAACCACAATCAACTCTCATGTTTTGAAACTCGAGATTACAGGCTGAGGTTCCCCATCAGACAGTCTTGCCATTTTACAGATTAATCCGGATAATACCTTTTGCAGTTCCTCTGTAGTCAGTATATTCTTTCTTAGATTGGGACTCCGAACGATACACAATATTCTACATTTAGTCTCACCAACACTCGATGGAACTGGTGCACGACATCCTCTATCTTCCAATTACATTCACATGAATGTAAACCTAATTTTTACTTTCTCATTTGCATATGTTCTTCCCAATACCTCTCGCTTTAATTTTTCTTATGAACTTGCTGTGTGAGTTCTTTAAAAAATGCTCACGAATATCCAACTGCACGTTATCCAATGGTTTTTCATTGCCTATGTCCACAAGAATCATCTTCAAAATACTCCAAATAATGTTTGCCACTTCTGGTTTTCCTTCCATCGGTACATTCTCACACTCCCCAGTTATGTTATTACCTTCTAAATATCTAGAAGCATGCTTTTTATAATCGAGTCCAACAGATACCTGACTGCGGATGACAAGATAACTGGTCTGTAGTTTACATTCTCCAAATCCATCCTTTCTTAAACTGTTGGATAATATTTATAATCTTTGCCTTATCCAGATTGGCTAAATGCCTTTCGGGAATGTGTCGGAAAATAAAGTGACAATCCGCGATGCACTCAACATGTCTATTGCTACTTCCTCTGAAATTCTTGTATGAAGTACATCTCGTCTGTCAGATTTATAAATACTCAATCCAGCTTTCTTTTCAAAGATAAACCCAACACTGATAAGAATGATCTTAGACTTTACTTACACAAGTCCCATGGTCACTTGGTATTTCTGGGAGAATTTCTGGACATTCTTCCATGAAGATAGACACAGAGAAACTGTTTCTTTTCCCAGCGATTTCTCTGTTTTCTGCAATAAATTACCTTGTCTGCACACCAACTGTTCCACATTTGACGTTGTTTTTATTTTTTTCATACATCGATAGATGTTTTTTAGCAGTCTTTATGTTTTTCTTTCATTTGCACGCTTTTTCTCTTTTTGATTTTATTCTCAGTTTTTTGGTCATCCTTTGCTGGGTCCTACATTTCTCTGAATCCACTGGCTTACTACAACACTTGGCATTTTTCTAAGCTGCTTCCTTTCATCTAATAAGTAGATGAAGGTGGGGTTGAATGTGATAGTCAGAGAGGAAGGAGGGTGGAACAGATGATAGGGAGGAAGGTGGACACATAGGAATGTTCAAAAGGGCGGTGCTGATTTGGACGTTTGGAGTAGGATAACGTGGGATTAGGGGAAATGGGGAAATGGGGAAATCCACTATTATCCCCTGTGGTTAGAGGGTCCCAAGGCAGAAGAGGAGGCTTTCTTCCTCCAGGCTTCTGGTGGCTTGGATTTGGCGATGGAGCAGGCCCAGGATCCTCATGTACTTGGCAGAGTGGGAAGGGGAGTTAAAGTGCTCAGCCACAAGATGAAGAATTTATTCAATTGGCTGTCCTAGAGATATTCTCTGAAATGATCCACAAGTTGACCTCCTGCCTCGCCAATGTAGAGAAGACCACATTGGGTTTAATGGATGCAGTAGATGAGGCATTCTGTCTCCCTTCGCCACTTATCACTTTCAATCCCACCTTTATCTACCTATCACAGGCCCAGCTACCTCCCCCCTGCCGCACCCTCTTCCCATTTATCTCTCAGCCCCCTTGGCCCAGAAGCTTCATTCCTGATGAAGGGCTTATGTCCGAAACATCGATTTATCTACTCTTAGTATGCTGCCTGACTGTGCTTTTCCAGCACCACACTCTTCGACTCTGATCTCCAGCATCTGTAGTCCCCACTTTCTCCTCACACCTTCATGGCTTGCATGACTCTGGTTTATCACGGTTACTTCAAATAAAACAAAAACTGTTGTGTACTCAAACAGCATAAAAGAAAACCAATACATTGTGGTCACTGTTCCCAAAAGGTCCTTTACAGCAAATTGTCAATTAGCTCTTCTGATCACTCAACACCAATTCCTAAATAACCTGATCTCGAGCTCAATGCTCGATATAATGTTAATGTAAACCATCTCACAAGTGGTCATGAAATCCATTTTTCCCAGCATTAGCATTCAATTGGATTAACACAGTTTAGATATAATGTAAACAGTACATTATTACTGCAGTATCCACAAATGTGTATATCTCATTTCCTGTTTTATAACATGTCCAGCATTTGTATTGCAGCTTTCATTTGGATATATAATTCCCATCAATGTTTGCTCCTCCTTGCTGTTTTTGCGCTCCACCTTACTAGATTCTGTGGAATCTGAGCGACGTGGGCTCTGGGGATGTTAATGACAGAGCTCATCTTGCCACATCATTTATGATCTTCTCCAACTTTAATTTCTCCAGATCTCCCGTTATGCTGATGGAGTAGAGAAGGACAATGATCTTCCAACAATGCTCTGTATTTTCCCCAGAGAGCTGAGACTGCTCTAACCTGGGTGGGAACTTTACAGCAGGCTGGTGAAGTGTTGCTGCTGCGGTACAGAGAGATCAGATCTGGAGTAGTGTGTACAGATTTAGCCTCTTCTATGAAGAATAGATGTTGTTATATTGGAGGCAGCTCAGAGATGGTTCCCTCAACTAATTCCTGCAATGAAGGTGCTAGCTTATAACGAAAGGATGATCAGTTTGACCCAGTAGCCATTGGAGTTTACAAAAATAAAGGATTATCTTATTTCAACATAGATGGCAGAAGGAGTCAACAAGTGAAGTGAATTACACAGATAATGGAGGAATCCATTCCGTTCTCTAGCCTGTTACACAGGAACAACAGGAGGATATTCAGGCCTTCGAACCTGTTACATTAAAGCAGGATGAGGCTATTCAGTCCCTGGAGCCTGATATATATTTACAGAAGGAGGCCAATCAGCCACTCGAGCCTATAACAGTAGGCCATGCTGCACCAGTATCCTGTTAAACAGCAACAGGATCAGTCCATTCAGCCTCCTCAAGTCTGTAACATAGGAACTGGAAGAGGTCACACAGTGACAGGAGATTTGTTACACTGAGATAACAGGAGGCCATTCGGACCCACCGAGCCTATTGCAAGGGAATTGGATAAGGATAAAAACTATCTGAGACTTCTTTCATGAGGAAGGAAAAGGTAATTTTGACACGTGTCTGTTGTCTGGGAACAAGAGAAGACCAATCACTCCCACACTCCCATCTCCGGTATACATGAGGAGACCATTCAGTGTTTCCACCTGTTATGGAGAAATATGAGAAGACCCATCAGCTCCTCAAAATGTTACTCAGCAACAGGAAGATTCCATAATCTCCCAATCCTCTAAAGCATCAACAGGGAGGAGGTCATTCTGGCCTTGGAGATGGCAACATGGGAACACCAGAAAGACGTCAGCCCATTGAGTTTGTACACCAGCAGGATGGTGAGTCCATTCAGCCACACATACCCCTTGCACAGTAATTGGAGCAGATCTCTTAAAAACGTGTGCCCATTAAATAGGAATTCAAAGAAAACGTGAAGGTTTTCGAAAAGGAAGAACTTATAATAATGGTATACATTAGGGACTAAAGTGTAACAATAAACTATTGTAATTTAAGGCAAATTGTTAGAGTCCATTGTTCAGGACATTTGCAAAGTTAAACCACAATCCATCAGAGTCAACATGGTTTTACGAAGGCTAAGTCGTGTTTGAATTGTTTGCTTGAGTTATTTGAAGATGTCACTAATAAGGTGGATAGTGGGAATCCTGGAGATGGAACATATCTGGTCTTCCTGAAGGCATCGGATATGTCGCTTCTCCAAAGAGTAAATGGTAAGATCAGACAACATGGGTTTAGGAGTAATTTATTAGCTCGGATGGAAGATTGGTTAACCAACAAAATGGAGTCAGATGGAATGAATGTGTCATTTTCTTTTGGCAAATGCAATTTTTGGGGTGCCATTGATTTCAGTACTCATGCCTCAACCATTTGCAATTGATGTTATTACTGTACTCGGTTGATGGGATAGAAAATACGATGCCACATTTTTAGATGACACTAGCATTGGTGGGAAATTACTTCGGAATGATAATGCAAGAGATTTTAAAACTATATGGATAGGTTGGGTGAATGGGTCAACATTTGGCAAGGAAAATTAAAGTGAATAAATATGGGGCTATTCAAGTTGGCCAGTATAATAGAAAGACAAATTATTATCTAAATGGAGAGAAAGTTCAAATTGCTTAGGTACAGAGGGATCTGGGTTTCTGCTTGCTTATCGCAGAAAACCTGCCTGTGGGTACTGCAAGTAATGAGAAATGCAAGCATAATTTCAGTGTTTATTTATAAAAGGATAGAGTAGAAAGGTAGGGGGTGTTGGTGTAGCTATGCAAGGGATTAGTGAGGCTGCAACTGGAGTACAGTTTGGGTGTCCTGCAGAATGATGTATTTCCATTGGAGGCAATTCAGAAGAGCTTCATCAGATTGATTCCATATTTGAAGTGTTTGTCTTATGAAGAGAAATTGAGCAGTTTAGGCCTATACTCTCGAGTTTATAAGAATGAAAGGAGATATCATTGAGGTCTGTAAAATGCTAAAGGTAATTGAAAGTGTAGCTGTGGAGTGGATATTTTTTCATGTGGCGCAATCTACAACAAGAGACTAGAGTTTGGAATGGAAAGATGGCAGGAAAGTGGAACAGAGGCCACGTTGACATCAGCCTCATCGAGGGGTTGGATTCCTCACAGATGCTCCTTGTTCTTATTCAACCTTTCGACTGTGTTGCACAGGAGTGGGGAAGGAGAGGGTATCATACAGGAAGCAGGCACTCAGGATAAATCAGTCTCAATCAGTTAGACAGGAGGTAACCAGTTGGGTCACAGAGTAGCCAGTATCCTAGGATCCTCTGGGAAGCTAGGGAGGAGATAGCAAAGCCATTGGCCTTGATTTTTATGTCGTCGTTGTCTACAGGAATAGTGCCAGAAGACTGAAGGATAGCGAATGTGGTCCCCTTATTCATGAAGGGGAGTAGGGACAGACCTAATAACTATAGGTCAGTGAGTCTCACTTCTGTTGTGGGCAAAGTCTTAGTGAGAATTGTAAGGGATAGGATTTATGAACATCTGGATAGGAATAATGTGATCAAGGATAGTCAGCATGGTTTTGTGAAGGGCAGGTCGTGCCTCACAAAACTTATTGAGTTCTTTGAGAAAGTGACTAAGGAAGTGGACGAGGGATTTTAGCAAGGTGTTCGATAAGGTACCCCATGGTAGGCTACTGCAAAAATTACGGAGGTATGGCATTGACGGTGCATTCGAGGTTTGGATTAGAAATTGGCAGGCTGGAAGGAGACAGAGGGTATTAGTTGATGGTAAAGGTTCATGTTGGAGTGCAGTTACTAGCGGTGTTCCACAAGGATCTGTTTTGGGACCTTTGCTGTTTGTCATTTTTATAAATGACCTGGAGGAGGGGCTTGATGGCTCGGTGAGCAAGTTTGTGGATGATACGAAAGTCGGTGGAGTAGTGGACAGCGAAGAAGGATGTGGCAGGTTACAGCGGGATATAAATAAGTTGCAGAGCTGGGCAGAAAGGTGGCAAATGGAGTTCAATGTAGCTAAGTGTGAAGTCATTCACTTTGGTAGGAGTAACAAGAAGAAAGATTACTGGACGAATGGGAGGCTACTTGGTAGTGTGGATGAGCAGAGGGATCTTGGTGTCCATGTACACAGATCTTTGAAAGTTGCCACCCAGGTAAATAGTGCTGTGAAGAAGGCATATGGCGTACTGGGCTTTATTGGTAGAGGAATTGAGTTCCGGAGTCCTGAGGTCATGTTGCAGTTGTACAAGACTCTGGCGCGGCCTTATCTGGAGTATTGTGTACAGTTTTGGTCGCCATACTATAGGAAGGATGTGGAGGCACTGGAACGGGTGCAGAGGAGGTTTACCAGGATGTTGCCTAGCATGGTAGGAAGATCGTATGAGGAAAGGCTGAGGCACTTGGGGCTGTTTTCATTGGAGAAAAGAAGGTTTAGGGGAGATTTGATAGAGGTGTACAAGATGATTAGGGGTTTAGATAGGGTTGACAGTGAGAACCTTTTTCCGCGTATGGAGTCAGCTGTAACTAGGGGACACAGCTTTAAATTAAGGGGAGGTTGGTATAGGACAGATGTTAGGGGTAGATTCTTTACTCAGCGTGTTGTGAGTTCCTGGAATACCCTGCCAGTATCAGTGGTGGACTCTCCCTCTTTATGGTCATTCAAGTGGGCATTGGATAAGCATATGGAGGTTATTGGGCTAGTGTAGGTTAGGTAGGCTTCGGTCGGCGCAACATCGAGGGCCTGTATTTTTCTATGTATATTCTATGTTCTCTGTTCTACTTGGTTCTTAACTATTTACAGTCTATATTAATGATCAGGAGGATGGTACAGATGTACAGATGCTGAGTTTGGTGATGTCGTTGTGGTAAGCAAGAGATTAAATTATCAAGAGAGGGTGGAGAGTCTGCAAATAGATTCAGAGAGGTAAAGGCAATAGATAATAGTTTGGCAGGTGGATTTTAACATGATATAATCTGTCATTTAATTTTCCAGGAATAACGGATAGCAATATGTTACTGAAATGGAGAGGGATTTTAGGACTTATTGATACTGTGTCTCGGGGGGGTTGGGGGGGGGGGCGCACTCAGACCCGTTCAGACATGGGAGGTTTTGCTCCATCCCTGCTCCCAGACACTCCAAGTGATCCAATTGCTCTCCGTACACATGGAATACTTTAATGTGGTTGATTAGTGGTGGGGATGGTGTTTTGAAATGTGCATCAAGAGGACGGCCTTATCCAAGATATATTCATTTCTTTCTACGTGGAGACCCAATGACGATGGGACTGGCTGACTGCTTCTGAATGAAGAGACCATGACTGCTGCCAGGACAGTGGGTATTCGCCAACATGATGTACTGTGCATGGGTACACTGTAACATTAATAGAGAGAGAGAGAGCTCCTTCAGTTCCTCTACCTCTCCCCATTGACATGGATATTCTGCACATGCCATGCACACTATCGGGAATACCACTATAATGAATACACCCGGCAGCTCCCTGCTGTGGGAGAAACAATGTATTTACGTCATCCACCACCTATACCCTCCATCACCGAATGGTGACATCAATGTTGAAATACTGGGAAATGATGGATATGTCACCTAGTTCTGCCTAGAAAGTTCTGGATTATCGAAGCTGAATGAAACAGCGACCCTAATAGTCACTGGCAGCACCATCCTCCCCCTGGTGTGATGCTGCAGGTCGTGTTGAAGGAGGTGACACCGCTCTGTGACCAGTTCCTTGTTCAGTCAGGGTCCCCTCACACTCTGCTACTGGGTTAAGTGTAGCTTGGGAAGCTGTTCATGGAATACTTGGGGTGGATACAGCAGATCCTTTTCCCCATACACACTCACTGCGTGGTTTCAGAACTTCCCCTCTCTGCAGCCTCTACTCCATTTGTTGTACATGTTGCAGGCTCAGATGCTGTAACTACAGTCCCCATGCTCCCTCCAGAGTTGGGTCACCAAATCCTCAGGTCTCCCTGAATGTCTGAGGCAGCTCACAGCAGAAACCTCCAGCAAACCATCTCCAGCCCCTCCACTAACTTTTCAATTACAGGAGTCAGTCAGAAACCCCTCTGCTACAAGTGTTGTGGACCAGACCAGATCCCCGCAAAATATTTTAAGAAGGCCGCTTAGACCCATACCTATTCTTATTTTAAACATAGATGTGAAGTGTGCGTTCCAGATATGTTGTGAATGGTCAAATCACTCGACGTTAAGCAAAATATAATCTATTCAAATGTTTTGTTTAATATCCAATCGAAGTAAAGAACAAATTGGGATAGCTTATATGTTGGAACACTTACACAAACAATAGATACTGTACCTTCTTGGTATACACTGCTTGGCACAAAGATATATTCAAATACCGATTCTTACATGCAATTTTCTGATCCAGGAGGAAACAACATGAACAGAGATCTCAGAGAGAAAAGCAGCTGTGGATCATGTATTGATACTTCCAACCCTTCGAGGATCCCCAACAGCTTCTGAATGCTGCTGATAAAAGCAAAACGAGAAAACCTGGTCTGGGAGAGCTGGCAACTGCCCTTCGATTGTTACCACCATTTAATAAAACCTAAAGGCCTCCTCAGTTATTTCCTTAAACTGTGTTCAGACAGCAGTTCTGCACCTCTGCCTTTATAACCTCCCTTCAAAAACAACATAAGAGAACATAACCTCTTTACAGTGATAGTAAACTCACAACTCACCTTTAATAAAATGATCCATCAATATATAAAAATATATTAATTTTAGGCCTGCTAATCGTCCTCTATTAGTAGACTGAAATGCATATACTTTACATTGACTCTGAGCATACAAATGTTCACAACTAGTTTCGATTTCAGTCATTTTACTCCTGCCACAGAATGCCTTTGTCTTTCTTCATCCAAGTCTCCACAACATGTCAAATCTTAGGTTTCTCGACCTATCAACGGTATAATTTCAAATTGAATAGCAGCAATAATAAGCTCAATCGAATCATACTGGTATTCGACGCCCTAAACTTCTTCAATAACTTTAAGGGATCACAATCAGTGATCAAGACTTGTCTCATGTATGTTATTGGCAATTGAAATGCTGAAATGTTGTAACGCCAAAACCAGGCTCAAGGCCTCCTTCCCCATTGGAGAATAAATCTGTTGATGTTTCCACTGGACACTCTGACCACACGTTACATAATGGAGCACTTCTCATCTCTCCAATAGTCCTTCTGAATGGCATAGCTCCTCATGTCTCAGCATAAAAGGATTACATCCTTCTTTAACTCTTAATGCTGTAACCCCTTTACCTGCTACTCCTGGCCTATGCCAATAAACCTTACTCTCACAGGGATATGTTTTAAGAAGATCTCGCACATTCTTCTCAATCTCTCACAGAAACCAGCCTTTGATTTCTGAACCAAATCATTATCATCAGCCATTTCAGCTTCGAATCTTGCCATTTTAACTCTCTGCTATTCCACACGAGTTCTCACGACTGCAGGAAGTGAATTGTTGAACTTCTCCAAAACAAGAATCTCTCTAACAGTGCTATAGCTTTGTTCTGTTTTTAATGCCCTTCCCCACTTTTCAAAATTACTTTGTTAGATTCTTTCAAACTCAATGTGCGTTTAACCAGGGACACTATTTTAGATTCCTGAAACACTGTCGGCTTCTGGTACAAGCTCATATTCACTTCAGATGGCTTTCTTCACCTCCTCCGATAGGGATGCAAATACCTATCAGCTTTGTTTGGATCAAGTAAATCCACATGGTCACTAGGCACTGCATTTGTTTCGCCACTTTCTCAAATGAAATTAAAAAGGCTCCTCCATTATTCTCATCAAATTTAGATAATGCCTGGGTTTATTTAAACACATTTCCATCAGGCCTTTGGCTACTATGGGGTTGCTCATCCTCACTATCCTCCTCATCCAGTCTACCAACTACCTTCATCTCGACCTTATATGTCAACTTTCCTCTCTAATTAATAACTTTTGAAGTTGAAACTCTCTGCTTTTCTTCTCTCTTTTTCTTTCTTTCTTCTTCATTTCCTTTTCTTTTATTTCTACTTTTCATCATAATTCAAACAGTTTCAATTCCTTCTCATGTTCAAGGCACCTCATTTGAAATTGAATTCTAGCCATTTCCGAAAACTCTGATGGCGTTTCTACCAAATGTAATTACCAAGCTCTAGCTGTAATTATATCTCATTTTTACACAGACAAACGCAACCCCAACTCCAGCTTGTCTGCCAATTCCTACAGCTTTGCCTTCATTACCTTTTGTAAAACCCCCAACTTCATTTCTTCCACACCCAGAGAACTCTTAGTGATTGAAAGAATCTTTATACACAAAACACTGTTTAAACCAACCGAATTCAACATCCGGAATGAAAGACACGAACAACTACCATACGTGAACTTTGAACGCAATACTCTCTCGGTGCATATTTTCCAGTGTCTGCATGAGCTTATTCTGGATGCTCTGGTTTCCTCCCACAATCCAAAGATGTGCATGTCAGGTGATTTGGTCATGGTTAGTTGTTCAAAGTTTTCAGGGATGTGTGGGTTAGGTGCCTTAGTCGGGGTAAATTTTTAATAATAGGGTAGATGAATGGGTCTGGGTAGGTTACTTCTCGGAGGGTCAGTGTGGATTTGTTGAGTCGCGTGGCTTGTTTGCACACTGTAGGGATTGTAATTCTAAATCAGTTTGGTATTATCGATTTAGAACCAGACAAGAGACCCCAATTTGCTACCGACCAACCAGACTGACTCAAACTATTTAAAGAAGGTAGCTTGGATGCCAATCTTTCCTTATTTTAAAGGTAGATGTGAAGTTTGAGTTCCAGATGTGATGCTACTAGTCAAACCACTCACCATTAAGCAAAACACAACATACTTAAAGACTCTAATCAAAATCCATACAAAATGAAGGGGAATTTAGAATTATTTAACTATTGGAAACCATAGCCGAATAATGGATACAGTACCTTCTACAAATGAACTGTTCCAATATAGCAACATCCCATAAACACATCTCTTGGAAACATGGAACATTCAGACATACATTCTTGCATACAGTTCTCCAATTCAGGAGGAAACAGCATCATGTCAGGTTTCAGAGAGTATAGCAGCTGGGGATAAGTTAATAGGCCGTTGTTACTGCTATTTATTATCAACCCTAAAAGTGTCATAAGTCATTTACTTGAGCCGTTTTCATTCGGCAGTTTGGCCTTTAAGATCTCTTATTTAAAGAAAGGAGAAAATAATCTTTTTTAAAAAGTGACAACATTGTCACACACTTTAGATCCCTGGCCCTTTACTTGAGGGACTTCCTCGATCGGAAGATCACCTGAGAGGGACAAATACAGGTACAGACCAAGTTACAAGGATGTGTCTCAATAACGTCTGAAACACCCCTGACCGTGGACCATCACATGGGACATACCAGGACGTGAAAAACAGCCTGACACACACCATTTCCCTGTTTCTGAGCTTCACAATGTTAGCACTCGATACACTAGAGAGCCATAAACAAAGGCCAGGGAAAGAAACAGAGGGACAGAAGGATTCACATTAAAGACAGAAAGAGGCAGTTAATTAACTGAAAAGATGTTGTGGAAATATGGGGAAAAAGACAGGGCAGTGGGACTAACTGGAGAAGTGAGGATCTTCGAGAGTAAACCTTAAAAAATGAGAACATTGAATAAAGGCATTGTCAGATCAGCTGGAATGGTTTGTTACATCAAATTCTGAATCTGCTTCACAGAACACCACAAACAACATAAACTGGGACAAGATGACAGCCCAGCATGGAGAGCTGTGCACACCATGCTAGTGTGTTGCTCAGTAAACTACACTATCTGCCCAGCATGGAGAGTATTGCAAACTTTACTATCATATGGTAACTATACTCGCATCAAATTACTGCAATATCTACAATAAGAAAGTTTGCTGTGTGTGTGTTCATCAGAGGCTGAGAGAGAGAGTGTGTGTGCGGGATTGGCGTGGTTGAATGCGAAACTCATTGTTTGAGAAGGAACGCACATGGAGGAAACTATTTTAAATAAGAACAACTAGCAGGCATTTTATTAATCAACAGAGAGAGAACGAGAGAAGTTTCATGGACAGATAAGATAAAGTGCTTGAGAATGTTAAAATAAAGTCATTGTCAGACACAATAGCAATATACATCCGCGTGCACATGAATGACAGATGGATGGGAGTTTGGTGTGAGGTGGAATCAGATTTGCTTTGGCAGGTTTGAAGCCGGGAGCGTCAGCAGCAGATTATTGGATGTGTTAAGACTGTACTTCATAGCTCAAGGTTCAAACAGCAGCTGGACTAAACCAGTGAGATATATTCTGGGGTGGTGAGCATTTCAAGTTAGAAATGGTCAGGGTATGGTTTCATGAATCAGCTCATGGTCAAATGGATCTCCCACAGTTGTGACATGTCTGCTTCAACTGCAGATATTGGCCAGGGATGGGATGGAAACAGTGGCAGGAAGTGGAGTTTGTAACCAGAACAGTAGACGGTGACCTCCCTGCTCTGAATATTTAAATAACAAAAGCAATGATACAGTAAATTGTAGGTCTGCACTGGAACTGAGTAGGTCAACATAGAGAGTAACACTGCCAACTCAGAGAGGGAGACAGTCATTGAACACATGCATTGATGTAGTTAGTAGTGGTCTGTAGAGTAAATATCTGGAATGAGAGTTTCAACAGTGAAATAATAGTGGCAAGAAGTGTAGACGATATAAAAGAACAGTAATACAGTCATAATCGGTTTTTAGAACAAAAAAATCTGGACGTTGACACTTACAAGGAACACCAATGATAGCCAGGAAAGGATAATAAAAATATTGAATAATGAGAAGAGCATAATAGATCCGCCATGATAATGACAACCAATAAAATGCAGAAAGACGCCAAACATAAATGTATCAACTCCTGTCTATTGTTGGAACATGCCAGTCTAATGTTTCCAGATTCTGACACATTTTTGGAACATTCCAGTCTAATGTTCTCAGATACTGATCTCTCCTCCCCCTCTCTCTGGGTCTGCTGTTCCCTGTCAGTGCTGTCGGTGATGCTCCTGCTCATGTTATGGGATACCACATTGAACGGCGCCCATTTATCATTAAAAGATGGAAACCCTCCACTGGGATAGTGAGAATCCATGAAGATTGGCATTAAGCACAGTCACTGAACAAACACTGGGAAAATTAGCAAAGGCTACGACAACGGATGAATGGGCATTGCAAAACAATCAACAGACAGGAGGGTTCCCTCCCAGTTGGGGAACACTTCAGTGGTCCAGGATATTCAACCTCGGACTTTCTGGTGACCATCCTTCAAGGCAGATTTCAGGACAGGCAGCAGCGAAAAGTGGCCGAGCAGAAGCTGATTACAAATTTTGGTTCCCATAGGGAGGGCCTCAACTGGGGCCTTGAGTGCATGTCACATTGCAGGTAATCACCATTGCACTATACACACACACACACACACATACACACACACATACATACGGACACATATGTACACAGACACGTACACTGACACACACACACCCTTACAGACACACACACTCTCACAGGCATCCGTTCAGAGACTTAGACCACTTTACACTCATGCATACACATATACACTCTCTCTCACTGATACTAAAGCCCCCCACCCCAGACACACACACACACACACACTACCACACTTACACATGCACCCCTCACAGACTTAAGACACTCTACATCACTACACACACATATACACTCCATCTCACACCCACAACCCCCAGCTAAGAGAAACACACACATACAAACAGACAAAGACCCACATGCACACATATATTTTGTGGGGCGAATTTGTACTTGCAGAGTTACATTGTACTTTGCTCAAAAACTGCATGCATTCATGTAGAACTCTGAGCTCAAAAACTGCATGAATTCATGTAAAACTCTGTTATATCACTTTTCAGATTAGAATCAATCTAAACATTATGGTATAGACAGAGAACACAGGGGCTAACACCTTCAAAATATTGTCTAACTAACACTCGTTGTTACTGCTAACCTGAGAATGCAACTTTAAAAGAAAAAGGTTTTTTAATTTACACATGAAAGAAATGAAACTATCATGTTATTCGAACAGATGAAAGACTCAACAAACAATCAAGGTATTTTTCAATGGATACTTTCAGTTACATCACACTGTAAATTTTTGCGATAAATTCTGTGCCTTAGAAGTGTGTCCTCCACTATCACCTGATGAAGGAGCAACGTTCTGAAAGCTAGTGTGCTTCCAATTAAACCTGTTGGACTATAACCTGGTGTTGTGCGATTTTTAACTTTGTACACCCCAAGCCAACACCGGCATCTCCAAATCATGACTAAACAAACAGGCTCAGTTAACCAGTTCCATACCTCATTTTTCATATCACTATAAAAGGGAACATTTACTGGGTTTGGATGGAATGGATGAGGGTTGCTGAGGGTTGGACCAAAAATCTTTAAATCTGTTGAATCTTTTTTAAAAACTTGTATATGAGAGGATTAAAAGGCACTGCAGTGTTCTATATGTGTTCCACTCTGTTTATGAAAGGAGGCAATTATAAAATAACGGATTGGCTGCATACAAAATAGTCAGGTGGACAAGTTTCTAGATGCCTTAACCCAAAGTATAATACTGGTTGACCAGTGTGAGGTTCCTCCTGGTTTTAAGTGCCCTGTTATCAAATCCTTTCATAACCTTGCGACAGAGCATTCAGATTGCTGCTGAGCAACAGGTCGAAGCAATTCTGTCCCTATGGGCCTCTTACAAAGGGATACGAGAAGGTCATCCAGCCCATATTAGTCTGTTTCTACTTGAAAAGGTGGAAATATAAAATATTGGCACATTTTGCCAACAGAATCATTCAAAACGAAGAGATATGTCGCTGCTGCTGTATGAGGTGTTACTGAGAGGGCACCTGGAGTACATTGTATTGTTTGTGTTTCTGTAACTGAGAAGGGATGGACCTTCATCAGATACAGATTAATGGCTGCTCGTAATCCACGGGTTGCTGTGGCATTTAATATCTCGGGTCTGTTACACAAGGACAGGAGGTGGCTATTCAGCCTTTCCAGTCTATTACAGAGGGACAGGAGGAGACCATTCAGCCTCTCGAGCCTGTTACAGAGGGGCAGGAAGTGTTTCTGTTAAATATTAGTTTTAAATATTAGTTTTAAAATAGTTTTGGAATAGGAAAGACCTGATGTAAACGTTAAAGTTCTAACTTTGAACAAGGCCAATTTTGAAAGTGTTAGGCGAGCCCTGTGAAAGGCTGATTGGAATACCCTATTCACAGGTAAATGGATGGTTGGAAAGTGCAAGGCCATCAACACTTGGTTTCGTAGATTCCAGAGCCAACGTGTTCCTATTAGTGAGAGGGGTAAGGCTGGTGGGTGCAGGGAGTGCTGGATGGCTAGATATATTGATGTTATGGTCAAGGTAAGGAAGGAGGCATATGTCAGGTAAACAGAGCTGAGATTAAGTGAATCCCGAGAGGTGTATAAGGGCAATAAGTGTATAGTCAACGGGGAATTCGGGCCAGAAAAATGTGGACAGGAGATGGCTTTAGAAATACGGTTAACGAGGTGTTGAAGAAATTATACAAATCCTTTAATGGCAAAAGATTAACTTTGAGAGAACAGGGCCCGTTAAATATAAGTAAGAATATCTTTGTGTAGAATCACACGAAACAAAAATTTCTCCTCAGTATTTAATGAGGAGGAGGTTACAAGAGCGAGAGAATGAATAAATATACAGTGATAGATTGAAAAGTGTCTATATTACAAGGAGGTGTTTGACATTTTAAAACACATAATGGTGAACAAATCCTTGGGACCTGATCAGTTATATCCCAAATGTTTGTCGGAAGCCAGAAAGGAGATTGGTAAGCATTTTGATGATGTATTTGTATCACTGATTTCCACAGGTGAAGTGTCAAAAGACTGGAGGGCAGCTAACATAGTGTGATTATTTAAGAAAGTAAGGGGGAAAAAACAGGTAACTATAGATCAGTGAGCCTGACTTCAATGGTGACTAAATTGTTGGAGGGGAATTTTGTGGGAAAGGATGTGTATACATTTGAAAAGACGAGGACTGAAGAGGGCTTTGTACATTGGAGATCACGTCTCACTGACTCGGTGTAATCTTTTGACGAAGTGATGAAGATGATTGATGAAGGCAGGAGAGTGAATGTTTTTTTTTGGAATTCAGTAAGAAAACCAAAATGGTCTACATGGTAGACTGGTTAGCAAGGTTAGACTGCCTGGGATCCAGGGAGAGCTTATCATTTACAACCAAAATGTTCTTGAATATTGGAGACAGGCCATGAGAGTGGACATTTGTTCATTAAACTTGGAGTCCTGTGACCAGTGGCGTGCCGCAAAGATCAATAGTGGTCCACTGCCTTTTGTCACTGATACAAATCATTTACATTTGAGTATATGAAGTATGATCAGTAAAGTTGTAGAGAATTACAAATTTCGTCGACCGTGAAGAATGATCTCTCAGACAATAATGGGACCTTGTTTAGGTGAAACGAGGAGTGGCAGATAGAGTATATTTTAGTTTCATGTGAGGTGTTGCATTTTGGCAAGACAAATCAAGGCAAGACATGATAGATCTCCATAGAAAGTATTGAATCCCTACAGTTAGGAAACATGCTTATCGGCCCATGGAGGCCACACCGAACCTCTAAACAGTATCACACTGGACAAACCCCTACCCTATCCCTCTGAGTCTGCATTTCTCATGGCTAATCCACCTCCCCTCCACAACCCTGGGTACGGTGCGCAATTTAGCATGGCCAATCTACCCTTACCTGTATATCCTTATGCTGTCGGAGTAAAACATAGCACCCGGAGGAAACTCACGCAGACACGTGGAGAATGTACAAACTCCACACAGCGAGTCATTCAAGGATGGAATTAAACCCAGGTCGCTGCCCGGTGAGGCAGCAAAGTTAGACGAGTGGTGCAGGTTCTCCGTTCCTTGAAAGTGCCGTCACAGGTAGACAGCGCAGTATGAAGGCATTTGGTGATCTTCCCTTTATTGGTGCGTGCTTTGAATCGAAGCATTTGCATGGCATGTTAAATCTGTCCAGGACATTGATTTGGCCACTTTTGTAATATTGCCTTTAATTCTGGTCTGCCTGCTGTCGGAAAGATGTTGTCAAACTTGAAAGGGTACAGAAGAGATTTAAAAGAATGTTGCAGGTGTTGGAGGGTCAGAGTTACAGGGAGAGTTTGAATAGGCTGGGACTATTTTCAAGTGTTGAGGCTGAGGGGGGAACCTTAAAGGGGTTTATAAAATCATGAGAGGCGTAGATAAGGTAAACAATCAATGTCTTTTCCCAGGATAGACGAGTCCAAAATTAGAAGACAAAGGTTTAAGGTGAGAGGAGAATGATTTAAAAAGGGAAATGAGGGACAACATTTTCACACAGAGACTGCTGTGTGTATGGATTGAACAGACAAAAGAGGTGGTGGAGGCAGGTACAGTCACACCATTTAAAAGGCATTTGGATGGATACATGCATGGGAAGTGTTTAGAGGGAGATGGGCCAAGTGCTGGCAAGGGGGACGAGATTAATTTAGGATATTTGGCGGTATGGATGACCAGACAGAACGATCTTTTTCCTTGCTGTACATCTCTGAGTGTCTATTGACTCTTCAGTGTATAACACGGGAACAGGAGGAGGCGATTCAGCATCTGAATTCTGCCAGTCGGCTTGTTTGCTCAATTACTGAGAGTCAAATACAAAAATACATCATTCAGATTTTGATGGTGTTGAACAGAAACAGGAGAAAGACCTTTAGTCAAGAAAAAGCTGTAAAGAATGTGAAGAGGCCATTCAGTCCCTCACCTCCATTCCACAGGAGCAGCAGGTGAGCACAGAGCTATTGGACCCTGTTACTCAGGAGCAGGAAAAGGACATGTATTTTCACAAACTTGGGATCAGGAGGGAGTCATTCAACTGCTTGAAACTGGGACACAGGAACAGGAGACTCAACTATTCGAGACTGGGACACAGGAACAGGAGGCAGTCACTTAACTGCTCAAAACTGGGACACAGGTAAATCTGGAGGCTACTGAGGCCCGAGGATCCTGTTACGCAGGAACAGGAGGAGGTGACTCACTTCCCACCAGTATGGGACACTGGGAGAGAAGGGGAGTTTGATTGGAACAAACAGAAATATATGAATAAGTTGCATCAGTGGTCCATTCAATCCTGCCCCATCATTCACTAAGACCACGGCTGATCTGATGGTGATTCCCTCATCCCATTTTCCGGAGACTGTCCTCTCTGCAGCCTCTGCTCCATTTGTTGGTCATGTTGCAGACTCAGATGCTGTAACAACAGTCACCATGACCTATCCAGAGGGATGGGTCTTACCGGATGAGTCAGGATTTGAAGAGTCCAATCAAAAGAATTAAAACACAAAATAAAGACATAGCCAGATGTTTAGTTCTCTCACAGTCGCAATCTAACTCACATAACTCACATATTCAGGATGGAGCACTGTGTAGATCCGGCTAGTGTACTGCTGAATGCAACCCAGCTATATCTAGAGTGAAACTACATGCAGCCCAATGCTGGATCTATAATCCTGGGCTAAATGTCCAGCATGGGTAGCTGTGCCGTCCGCACTGGTTCATTCATAGATAAACAAGGCTGTTGCATTGTTCGGTAACACTGTGTTAGATCGCAGCCCAGTGTGGGGAAACTTGCAGCCAATGTTGGAACTGATAGGATGTGCAGCTCCCATCCATTTACAGCTCCATATCTCCACTGTGCCTTGACAAGGGGTGCTGTGAATGTGAAAGTCACTGCGAGGAAGAGATGTAAATGAAAACAATTTAAATACCAATCGTTCTGATTAAGGCGCATATCACTCTAGTATTTGAAGATGAAATAACTGAGATAATATCCAATGCTTTTTAACAATGCTACATAAATGTTGTCATTTTATCTAAGAATAACAGCCTAATAAGGGTTCACTTTGTCTGAGAGGGCTCAATGTCTAGCCGTATTGATGCCGAGTCCTCAGCGGTCCAGGCACTAACATAGGATGATAAAAGAGCTGAATTGATTGCTTTTAATCAGGGAGATTTACCCCCCACAATCTGTGGGGCAGTTTCAATTTTGTTAGCTTGATAAAGAATCGCTTATGGTACCAAATAAAAGAGCTAAACTCGCCATTATGTTTCCGAAATATCTGTGTGGGAAACATCAAAGAAAGCATTCGCACGGGGTCGAGGAAATGAGGAAGAACATTCATTTTAATAAGAGCTATCTGAACTAGCCAGGATATTGGAAGTGCCTCCCATCTTTGAAGGTCTTGTTTAATTTTGTCAAACAAATGGACACAGTTCACGTTAAATAAATGATCAAAGACAGATGTAATGAATATACTGAAATAGGGAAATGGAACATTGGTCAGCACAGTGGTACAATGGTTAGTACTGCTGCTTCACAGCGCCAGAGACCTGGGTTTAATTCCTGTGTCAGGTGACTGCCTGTGTGGAGTTTATATATTCTCTCTGTGTCTGCGTGGGTTTCCTCCCACAGTGCAAAAATGTGCACGTTAGGTAAAGGGGTCAATGTCAGGGGTGGGTTGGTTTGGGCTTTTTGAGCCGAAGGGCCTGTTTCTACACTGTAAGTAAACTAATATTACTACTCAATTAACCAACTAGTCTAAAGAATAAAGGGATACATTCGCTCGTGTCTCAAATCTATTATATTGCCCTTAATCTTAATCAATAAGTATACTGCTCCATGGTCAGAAGTGGTAATATTCCCAATTGTGCAGGATGCCACCGAATCTATGATTATTGCAGGAATGGGGAAGATATCAACCCTCATGTGGAATTTATGCCGGTTAGAGAAGAAAATAAAATCCCTACTTGTGATGTGGATCTGCCACCAGACATCCACCAGCTCTCGTTCTGCACACATATCCACTAATTGCTTACATTATAACGAGGGTATTGGGGCACCTACGGCCATTCTGTCCACAGTGGGGTCCATAAGACTTTTGAAAACTTCTACAATAATGTGACACGATACAAGATAACTGAATTTGGAAAATGCATCCACCAGGAATTTAAGAGGGTACATTGGGAGTGGGGTTGGGGGGGGGGCAATAAACATTCAAAATACTATATTCTTTTCTATACTTTAAGCCTTTGGGTATTATGAACCTCCCGTGAGTGTCAAATACAATCTAGTAGGTTAAATGGAAGATTCTTTTTATCCATTATGGCTTCTCCCCTACTCGTAATATTAAAAGACGAGAAATAAACCCGATCAAGCCCGACCTGCTGGAATGTCAAATGTTCCTTGTCATCAAGGTGCATCTCCTGCAATAGGACAACATCCACCCTCTCTTTTTTAGACTAGAAAGAAAATGTTTCCTCTTTTCTGGCCAATGGCTCACCTTAATGCTCCAGGTAGACCATTAAAGCACATCATTACCCAGAACACACTATAGCAACATTTGAACTGGAGAGAGGAAGAACTTGAATTACTGATCATTAATGAACAAAGTCTCATAGAGCTTAAAAACTACACAAACTAAAAATACTACAACTTCGAAGTCTCAGAACTTTCAAAAACTGAGCATTTTAAGTAAATGGCTGGGATGGAGTGGGTTAGGGAACCCCTTTGCCCGTACTGTGATGCAGAGCCCAACAAAGCAATCCTTCCAGATCACCACCATCTTGAATTTCCCCTTAACATTTTATCGATATTATCATTTCATTTTGCATTATATTCCTGGATGTGCTGGAGCAGTGTAATTTTTTAACCACTGTCAGCATTTCCCAACAGTGGACATTCCTGCCATTCCCCGATATTCCTTGATTCCGTTATTCTTTTTGAACCTTCTGTCTGTGCCTCAAACATATTCAATATCTCTGCCTCCAATGCTCTGCAGGGAAGAGAGTTCCAAATGCTCTCACTGTTGAGAAAACTAAAATTAACTTCATCTGTGGATGAGATTATTTTTGTCTCCTTACCTGAGAAAGGATATCATTAAATTGGAAGCAGTTAGATGTTTCACTTCATGTATTCCAGGAATGAATGTCTCATATTATGAAAGCTTTAACAGGTTACTCTTGGAATGAGAGGTGATCTTATTGAAACATACAAAACCAAGAGGACAGTGATCAGATAGATACCCACTGGGTGTTTGTATAGTCGAAACTTCTTGTTGTTTTTATAGAATCTCTACAGTGTGGAGGCAGGACATTCCGTCCATCAAGAGCACATTGACCCTTCGGAACAGTATCCCCTCCGGACCTGCCCCCCTAATCTATCCATGTAACCCTGCATTTCCCATCACTAACCTATCTAACCTTCACATCCCTGGGCACTATGGGCAATTTAGCATGGACAATCCGCTCTAAGCTGCATATAGATGGACAATGGGAGGAAACTAGAACACTGGGAGGAAATCCACACAGACATGGGGAGAATGTTCCAAATCAACATAGAGGGTTGCCCGAGGTTGGAACTGAACGCAGCTACTTGTTAACGGGAGGTATCAGTGCTAACCACAGATCCACCATGCTCATCCGTTAAGTCCATTAGTTACTTGTGGCTAACTAAAGAAATCTGCCTGACTTGTTCCTGTCACTGAACCTGACTCAGTCTGAGAACTTTATCATCGGCCATATCACCAACCTGGCTACATTTAAAATTTGGTGTCAGCAGTGGAGGAATGGGACGAGAAAAGGAAACAGTGACACCATCCAACCTTCGTCAGAGCAGGAATTAGGATAAATCCACAAAGTGGGATTTCAGTCAAGTGGGAATTCTCTTTCCCAGAAATTTGGAGTGGCTTGACCTTTATATTACATCGAAGCTGACTTTGTCTGATTTTCCATGGACAGGTGAATCAGGGATAATGGTGCATGGAAAGAAACATGCAGCTGGGATCACAATGAGATGAGCCATGATCTTATTTACTGGTAAAGTAGTGTGAAAGGGCTGATTGGCCCAATTGTGTCCCTCAGCCCTATGTTCTGATGTTCCATTCAGCCCTCGAACATGCTAAACAGGGGCAGATCGAGGCCACTCCGATGGTTAGGTGTAGTTTTTGAAATGTACTTGGAAAATCCAGACTGGATCAGGAAATGACCACCACCACCACCCCCCAGTCCCTGTTTCGTGGTTTCCCCTCTCTGTAACGTCTGATTCAGATGTGGGTCATGTTGCAGACCCAGATACGCTGGGAATATAGCCACATACCCCACCCAGGGTTAAAACAACAAATCCTCTGCTCTCCCTGAATGCAACATTGTACAACACGATTTCTAGCAAAATAACCCGTTACTTTCCAAAAGCATAACATGTGAAATTAATAAATAGGAACAGGAGTAGATCAATCGGCCCCTCAAGCTAACCCTGTCATTTAATAAGAACATGGCTGATCTCCTCCAGGAATCAACTCCACTCTCTTGCCGACTCCTTGTATCCCTCCACACCTCTCTGAATTAGGGAGATCCAGACATTCACTACCTTCGGAGAGAAGAAATTACTCTACATCTCAGATTGAAATCGATGTTCCATATTCGGTATCTATATCATCGAGTTCAACACTTTGCTCAAGAATGGAAACAACTTCTCAACATCTACCTACTCCAACCCCTTCTGTGTCTTGTATGTTTCAGCAGTATCACTCTTCATTCATTTAAACCCCAATGAATAATCGCCTCACCATCTTAGAGATTCTCAATAACACAACCCTTCCTTCCCAGGAAACCGCCGAATGTACCAACCGGGTTACTTGCTGCATCATCATGCTGACTTTATGTTTCATACCCAGGAAGACTCCAATCCCTTTGTACTGTTCCTTTTCTGGAAGTCCTCCCCATCAAATAACAGCCTGCCTTTTGATTCTCCGTGTCATCCTCAAACTCGGATGTATGTTGCAATCAGCTCCCTCCTTCAGGCTGTCAGTATAGATTGTAAATAACTGATGCCATCAGACTGATATTTGTGGTCCTCCAGCAGATAAACCTTTACCATAAAGATCCATTAATCCTGACTCTTCGATTTCTGTGTTAAACAATCATCATCCCATGTTAATAAAGTATCCGACGTCCTGGAGCTTCTGTTTTGTGTAAGAACTTTTGTTTTGTAATACCTTGTGGAAAATCTCTGGAAAGCCTGGTGTCCACCAGATCCCCTTTATCAAGTCCACTTGTTACATTTTCGGGCATCTCCAGAATTACTTTGCATGATTTTACAGGGCAAAATATCATTTCCTTTTACCAAACCACCCTGACTCTGCGTGAAGCTTTTCTAACTGTCCATGCTGGCCAGGTTTTCCAAACTATACTCGTCCCATCTGTTTTCATTAGGTCCATGGGCCTCTAAATGTTTCCCATTCATATGTTTGTCCAAATGAGTTTTAAATGTTGTAGCTGTCCTTGCAACTCCCACTCTTCCTCTGGAAGCTCATTCCATACTCACACCGCCCTCCGTGTAAAAAAGCTGCCCTTTAGTCCCTTTTAAATCTACCCTCTTTCACTTTAAACCTATTCCCTCGATGTTTGGACTCCCCTACCATTTGGAAAATACCTTGGCGATTCACCTATCCATACCTCTCATGATTTTATTAGTTTCTATAATGTCATTCCTCAACATCCTACACTCCATCTGATATAATCTTCAAAAACAAGCGTTTAAAGATGAGCACTGCAAAATTAATCAATATTAAAAATGACAGGTAACCAACAATCGGCACAAATGTCAAACTGTGATTTGTTTTTCTCCATATTACAACATTAAGGCAGCATGAAACGCTTACTAGTGCCAATAAGAAGTCAAGCACCTGAATTCCTTTATCTAAAGGGGGTAATGATCACGACAGTGAAAACATATCTGTGGCCAGATGTATATACCACACAGTCAACATTCTCCCTCCTGGCCTCCGTATGACTTTGTGTGGTTGTGTCTTTTTTATCTTGCATTCAATAGAGAGAACCCCTTTCCTCCATTCACACCTTAAATTCGACCCGTTATTCAGAATCTTTCCGTTCACCAGTGCTAAAAGCCTGTTTTTCTTTTGCCACACCCACTTTTCCCTGCCACCCATCCTCTACATCTGGCAAGGGACTAAAAGACCATTTTGCAATTGTATTCAGTTTTGAAGAATTGTCACACTGGACTGGAAACGTTAACTCTGTTTCTCTTTCTCTGCAGATGTTGACAGACCTGTTGAGTTTCTCCAGAAATGAATAGGCGCAGAACAATTTTTCAATTAAATAAAGAATGATGGATACTGGAAATAAAAATAAAAAGCCTTTATAGAAGGTTCACTGGATCTGCAAGTTTAACTCTGCATTCACTCCAGAAAATTCTTGAACATCTTTCGCAATTTCTTCAGGCATTTCTGTTATTGAACAATTTCCAACGACATATTGTCAAAGATGCCCAAACATCCTGTCCAACATGGAGCGTTGTACACTGGGAACTGAACAGTAACGCATGGTGACAAGTTCCTTAACTCTGAAACTGCATAAGGCTGGCATCACTGACACTGCAGTGCTCTAATTCATGGTCAGGGAGAAAAACAGAAGGAAACACATTCAGTTCAAATACAGAAGATGCCATTACTGAAAGGAAACGTTTCAGGTTAGTACCTTAAATGGATATTGTTTATGTAACAAATTGGAGGTGTGACACCAAGGAAAGACTTCCAGCAGAATGAGAATATGAAAATGGAAGTATTTCCGCATCAGAAACCAGAGTAGGTCACTGAATACCGGGCTGATGGGTGAATGGGTCTCGGTGTGAACTGTAGATATTGCAGCTAAAACTTGATTATCATCTGATGCTGTAGATTTCAATGACAATCTGTATCCTTCAGGATAGTCCATCCATCTACCATTACCATCAAGCCAATTCATGGGTCAGTGACGAGTGTGGGTGAACGTGGTCGGGTCGGAATCACATGCATCTAAACCTGTTGACAATCCATTAAAGCTACCACACTTGACTGGTTACACGACGAACAGCAGGACTAACATCTGATACAGAGAAAGAGAGATGATCCCAAGACTAACAAATCAGATATAAGCTCTGACGTCCTGTCAAATCCATGCATAAAATTCGATGGACCGTTAAACAACTTACTGGAGGAGAGGACTCCACAAATATCCCCATCCCAAATAATGGAACAACCCTGTGCATCAGTGTAAAATATGCAGTATCTGCGCCATCCTCAGCCAGAAGTGTTGTGTCGATTACCCACCTCACCCTTAATATGATACCCTCAGAAGCACAGATGCCCATCTTAACCAATTCAATTCACTGCACGTGACATGAAGCAACAGCTGGACACTGTAGATATGACAAAGGCATTTGGCCCTGACACCATTCCTGCAATAGGACTGAGGACTTTTGCTACACAACAAGCCGTGTTCCTGAGGAAGCTGTTTCAGTCGAGCTCCAACTCTGACAACTCCCTGGCAATGTGGGTAATTACTCAACTATGTCCCATCCCCCAAGAAGGGAATAATTACAATCAGACCAATTACCACGCCCTCAGTCCCATCACGATAGTCAAATTGGTTGGGGTTATTTTTGGTAGGGCTGTCAAACAGCACAGAAATAATCGGTTCAATGTGGTTTCCGATAGGCCCCCATGTGGAAATTGTGCTGTTGTGGAATTGTCATTGGATTGCTAATCCAGACCAGGATAATTCCCTGACAACTGGTGCAAGTTAAAAACAATTAATAAAATATCGAGATCTATTATCTGGTGTCAGTAATAGTGATCTTGTGTTCAATGTCGATTATAGATGTCGATCTCCTTACCGAGTGTACTTTCAGGAAGTGAATCTCGCGTGCTTTCCTGGTCTGGCCTAAAAGTGACTGCAGACACACAGACATGTTATAAACTCTTCAATGGTCTCTGAAACGGCCAAGCAAGGCACTCAATTGTATCAAACTGCTCCGAAATCTTAAAGGATAAACCGGAGAGAACAGCCGGCACCAGCCTCGTTATCAGAAAAGGGAATGGGAAACACAATCCTGTCGACCCTGCAGAGACCTCCTTCCTAACAGCTGAGAACTTGTGACAACATTTACAGAGCTTTCCCACACACTGCACAGAAGCATCGGGAAAGGAATACGTCATACAGTTCATTGAGCTTTCCCTATTCTATTTAATGGTCGAACATCTCCTCAACGCAGTTTTCCCCATACAATATACATATCCCATAACATGTTGAAACATTGTGAACCATAAAATGAGAACTGCTGTAATCCATTCAGCCCACCAGTTTTGCCCCTCCATTCTATGTACAGGCAGTTCACCAATAACACGTGTTGATTAAATACAATTCGGCTGCAATGCAATTCATGAACCTTTTTCTATAAAGTGAACTGGCGTTTACTGTGACGCGATTCCTTGGCTGGCACCAGCTGAACAGCAAACCCTGCCTCAGAAACCCTCTATCTACAAAAGGTACAATCAATGTGTTCAGCTAAAACAGGAATGCAATTGGCTCTTCAAGCCTTGAAACTGAGCCGGAAACTTGGAATTGTAGTCTATATTTAGAAAGAACTTTATTTCAAACTGTGGGGAGAATCTTGGGGAAAACTGGAATTTGGTATCGGTATCACATGGTCGGTCAGCCCCCGCGTGCTTTCTGGTGAAGATTGTGGTGAAAGGTACAGTGCACCAGTGAGTGATTGTAGTGTGAAAGCGTTACATTTACAGCACTGTTCCATTACAACATGTAATTTAAAGATTTATTTAGATTGTCCGAGTGTGTGTTAGACCAAATTTAAATTTTGGTTTTTACTGATATTTTTGGGAGTTCGCCACTTACCCTCTTTTTTACCATAGACCCCATTATTAATATTGCACGATTTTCTACAACACAGTGTTGTACAGGAACACAGTTATGGTGTTATTGGAGAACAACCTGGAATTATAGATGATCTTCTATCTTCACACCATACTCCTGCTCTCTCCCTATCCCTTTAGTTTCCAGAAATCCTTATTTATATTCAGCCCCTTGATTTCCACAGCCTGATTTGGGAGAGAGTACCCCTGGTTCGCCAGTCTCTGAGTGCAGGCATTTATTCTCATCTCAATGCAAAGTGGCCTGTCTGTACCTAATATTGTGGCCCCTTGTTTTAGACGTTCCAGCCAGGCGATTTACTGATCTGCTTCTAATCTGTGTCGCCCTGTCAGAGTGTTATATATTTCACTGTGATTTTCACTCATTTTCCTAAAGCCCATGGAATACAGGTCCAGTCGCCCCAAACTCTGCTCCCACAAGAAGTCTGTCATCCCAGAGATCAGTCTGGTCGTCCTTTGCTACTCTCCCCCAATGTCAGGTTTGTCGTCTGTTAGGAAAAGTGACCAAAACTGCACACAATACTGCACAATGTTCGAGATGGGGTCTCAGGAAGGCCCTGTACAGCCGCAGTGAGATACATTTACTCCTGTACTCAAATCCCCTGAAATGAAGGTGAATACAGCATTTATCTTCCTTCCTGCTTTCTACTCCTGCAATATTGCTTTCAGTGACTGGTGTACAGGGAGATCCAGATTCCTTTCAAAGTTACAGTTCCCCACTTGCTGGGCCTATATACAATTGTCAGCGTGCCAATGCCATTCCCAGTATTGACTTCTGGCTTCAGAACTCACTGCCCTACATGGACTCTGAGGGCTAGGCAGAAATAAACAATTATGCAGCTTAAGTTAATTTATAGTGCAACATTTTTCAAACACTCATTTTTCAAATGGGAGGCTGCCATTCTATTGTTCCCATCAAAGTACACAACATCTCATCTCCCCATTACTCTCCATGTGGCACGTATTTGCCCAGTCACTCAACTTGTCTCAATCACCTTGGAACATTTTTTACATCCTCCTCATCCACTCACAAGCTGACATCGTTTAGTGCTGTCAGCAGACTTGGGAATATTGCATTTGTGCCCCTCACCCAAAGATATTGGGAATAGCTGGAGCCCAAGACATGATCCTTACAATATCCTCCAAGCCTTCCATATAAAAATAAAACATTGTTTTATTCCTACTCACTGTTTCCTGCCAGCTCTCCCATTCTAAATCTATGACCATATATTTGTCCGAGTCCCATAGGATTCGAATTTGCACAATAGGCTTGGGCCTTTATTAAAAATCTTTCTGAGATTCCACTCGCAGGGCATTGATAGCTCCTACAGATTTTTACTAAAAGCCACTTTCTCAAATATGATTCCCATGTCATAAATCTCTGTTGACTTTGTCGATGCACATTAATTTCAGTCCAATACTTTCTCTAAACTGTTTAGTTGCTATTTTCATTCTTTTCCCTTTTTCTCACAAGACTGAAATTCCCTAGTATTGCTAGGAAGTTTTCTTTTTAGATTTGTTTTCTTCTGTGAAGGCATAACTAAGGTATTTGCTCCATAGTTCTGTCATTTCCCGGTCCTCAATTATCTCGCATCAGAAAGAAATCTGAAACTTTTTTTCTCTTAATTTTGCCATTGACATATTTCCAGAAAATATTACAAGTTCTCTATTAATAACTTTGTTAAGATATTCTTCAGAAACCCATCAATTCCTACCTTAAGCTACTCAATTATTGACCTTCCACAGCCATACAATCACAGAAGCACAGACTATGTACCACCAGAAATACATCGTGGTCTACTTTAGGCCCACTTTCCGACACAAGACCGTAGCCGTGAATCTTAAAGCATATGAAGTGCACAACCATGTGGTTTCTAATGGTTTGAGGTTACCATGACAACTCCACTCTCAAGAAGTGCATTCCAGACCCCAACACCCTCTGGTTGTAAAACAATTCTCAAATCTTCACTAAACCGCAAAGCCTTCACTTTGAAAGTGTGGCCCTTTCAGTCAAAGCAACAGCTGCTGTCTATCCACCCTGTCCATGTACCTCGTAATCCTATCCTTCTGAATAACAGACCTCTCAGCCTTCTCTCCTCCAAACTAAACAACCTGAGGTTATCCAGCCTCTCTCCATAGCTGATATGGTCCATCCCAGGGAACATCCTGGTGAATCTGCTCTGCACCACCTCCACTACAATCACATCCTTCCTGTAATGTTGTTCCCAGACCCACACACAATATTCCATCTTGCCTTCACCACAGTTCCGCATAGTTCTTATAATCTATGCCTCGATGAATAAAGGCTATGTTTACATTCCCCTAGCCTTTCCCATATTGTGTATAACCTGTGCAGTCGCATTCAGCAATGTGTGCAGAAGCACCGTCTGAGCTTTCTAGTGTGTTGCCTTCATTGAGTACTCCCCTGTCTGGTTCCTTCTTCCAAAGTTGCATTACCTCATATTTATCAGGGTTACATTCCATCTGCCATTGATCCACCCATCTGACCATTCCATCAGTATCGACCGTAACATAAGGCCTTCCTCCTCACTGCCAACCACCCGGCCAATCTTTGTATCAAATCCAAATATATTTATTACACCCCCCACCCCTCGTCCATATCCAAAGCTGCATCATTTATGAATACCACAAATAATAACGTTAAAAATCTCTCAACATCAGTTACATCACGTGGTTGTGCACGTTGATGAAGAAGCTACGTTTCGAAAGCTAGTGCTGTCGAATAAACCTGTTAGACTATGGTCTGGTGTTATACTATTTTTAGAGTTGTCCACCCCAGCCCAAGACTCGCACCTCCGAATCACAAATAATAAGGGACCCAGCACTGATGCCCGTGGTACACCATTGGACACTAGCCTCAATTCACACAAACAGCCTTCTACCACTCCCCTCTTTCTCTTACTACTAAAGTTGATTTAAATGCAACTTGGCAAGTCACTAATGAGTCCTACGTGTTCATTGGTTATTCTGCTCCACTTGACACACTTGTTGGTTATCTGGAGATTCTCCGTAATCTCGCCTTGCCTTGCCCCTGTGTGAGTCAGTCCCCTCCATGCGCAGAATTTCATCCTTTTTGCAGTCTTAAATGGTTTGTCCTTTATCCTGCCATTATTTGCCTTGAATGTGGATTAGACAGCCTGATAAATTTCCTGTTAATTTCCAACTTGTCGTGTGTTTTGATAGTTTTATAAAGTTCACAGTGACCCACCGCTGGTTCTTTGAACCTCAAGAGAACATAGGCCGAGTTTCCTCATCACGCAAGCTTGCCACCTGAGGGATTTGTCTGGATAATGTCCAATGCACTTCCTCTGTGGTCAGTATATTCTTTCTCAGATTCGGTCACCAAAACTGTGCACAATACTCCAGGAAGAATCTCACCAACACACTGCTTCAACGTGTCTTTACATCTATATTCTGACTCCCTTAAAGGAAGGCAAACCAAACTTTAAGTATACACAGACATATATTCCTCCAAATACCCTTCAGATCATTGCATTTTCGAAATCATTGTGTGAGTTCTTAAAGAAAGCCGTCTGATAATCTAAAATCAATACCAATTCTACTGGATCCCCATTATCTATGCTGTAAGAATCAACTTCAAACAATTTCAAAGTTTGTGAAGTATGATTTCCCTTTCAGAAATGCATACTGAGTCTCTCCAATGTTGATGTTAATGTCTAAGTATCCAATATCACATCCTATATAATATATTCCAACAGTTTCCCGACAAATATCAAGTTAATTTGTCAGCAGTTCTCCACACTATCTCTTCTTCCCTTTGTAGATGCTTGGATCCCTATAATTCATCTATAGTGCTTGGATCACATTTACTCATATACAATTATGTACACCAGCTTCCAGACTCTGCAGAATGTACAGTAAAATAGAACGCAGTCATCGACAATGCAATCAATACTTCTATTTGTGATTTATTTCTGAAGATTTTGGTATGAAGTACATCTGGTTTGTCAAGGTTAGCAATGCTCAATCCAGCTGCATGTTCAATATTGCCTAGTTACTGATATGAATTGACTATGTCTTTACCTCCCCAAGTCCTATACGATCACTTCGTATTTCTGGGTGATTTTCTGGATCTTACTCCATTAAGACAGATGGAAAGTAACTGGGCATTTGCTTTGCCATTTCCCTGTGATCCACCAGAAACTCGTCTCTCCCGATTGCAAATTTCCACATTTGACATTTGTTTTTTCTTTTGAAATATAGATCATAGATTTTTGCAGTCTTTGTGTTCCTGTTTGTTTGCATGCATGTTCGCTTTTTGATTTCCTCATCAGTTTCATGGCCCTCCTTTTCTGGATTGCAATTTTCTGAGAATTCTTATGATTCCACAATGTCTGGAATTCTTCTGAAGTCACTTCCTGTGATTAATATATTCTTTAATTTGTTATGTTAGTCATCATTAAGTCACTTACTCACTCTTTGGTGTTTTCACCTGAAATAAGTAGACATATCTTTCAGACTATGCAGTATTGCTATAAATCTCCTGGTCCTGACCAGATCTATTCAGGAGCACTGCACGTGGACAGAGAAATAATAGTGGGGCCCCTGGTTGGTACTTTTGTATCATCGGTAGCCACCGGGTGAGGTCCTGGAGGACTGGAGGGTAGCGAATGCCGTGCCTTTATTCAAGAAGAGCTGCAAAGAAAAACCTGGGCCCTATAGACCAGTCAACCTGACATCTCTAGTAGGTAGGTTTCTTGAGAAGATTCTGAGAGAGAGATGATATACATGCATTTGGAAAGGCAGGGTGTGAATATGAGCAGTCAGCACGTCTTTGTGCATGGGGGATCATGGTTTAAAAATTTGTGAGTTTGCTTTGGTGAAATGACCAGTAACTTTGACAAGGGCATGGTGGTATACGTAGTGTATATGGATTTCAGTAAGGCCTTCAGTAAGGTACCACGTGGTAGGCTGCTCTGGAAGTTTAGATCATATGGAATTGAGGGGGAGCTGGCAAATCAGATCCAAAATTTGCTTGATGGTAGGAAATATAGAGGAATAGTGGAAGCATACTTATACAGACTGAAGGCCTGTGACGAGTGGAATGTCTCAGGAGTCAGTTCTGGGACTATTGCTGTTTGTTTTATGCATGTGTATTGTATATATATTTGCAGATAAGTGCCAGTTCTTGCATTTTAGAAAGTCAAATCAAGGTTGGAGTTTCATGGTGAATGGCAGGGTCTTAAGGAGTGTATTGAGACAAAGGGACTTTTGGATTCAGGTTCAAGGTTCTCTGAACGTGGAGTCACAGGGAGATCGGGCAGTGAAAAAAGCATTTGCACACTGGCCTTCATCAGTCAGAGTAATGAGTATCGAAATTAGGGAGTTAGTGGGCGGCACGGTGGCACAGTGGTTAGCACTGCTGCGTCACAGCGCCATAGACCCGGGTTCAATTCCCGCCTCAGGCGACTCTCTGTGTGGAGTTTGCACATTCTCCCCGTGTATGCGTGGGTTTCCTCCGGGTGCTCCAGTTTCCCCCCACACTCCAAAGATGTGCAGGTCAGGTGAATAGGCCATGCTAAATTGCCCGTAGTGTTAGGTAAGGGATAGATGTAGATGTAGAGGTATGGGTGGGTTGCGCTTTGGCGGGGCGGTGTGGACATGTTGGGCCGAAGGGCCTGTTTCCACACTGTAAGTAATCTAATCTAATCTTGTGTTGCAGTTATACAGGATGCTGGCGAGGCAATACTGGTCGTGTTATGTTCAGTGTTGTTCACTTTGATATCGGAAGAATGTTATTAAACTGGAAATAGTGCAGAAGAAATTTACAAGGATGTTGTCCGGACTCAATGGTCTGAGATATAGTGAGAGGTTCGGCAAGCTAGGAGATTTTACTTTAGAGTGTATGAGACTGAGGGGTATCTGATAGAAGTGTATAGGATCATGGGAAGGATAGATAGAGTGAATGCACTCAGTCTTTTTTTCCACAGGATTGAGCAACCTATGGACTAGTGGGCGAAATTTAAGATCCATGAGGAAACAGTAAAAGGGAAGCTGAGGGGCAATTTCTTTTACACACAGGATGGTATACATATTGAATGAGCTGCCAGCAGAAGTGTTTGAGGGAAGTACATTCACAAAATTTTAAATGTATTTGGACAAATACACGGATAGGAAAGAATAAGATGGATATGGGGCAAGGGCAGGGAAATGGGGTTAATGTGAAGGAACATTTTGTTCGAAATGGACCAGTTTGGGCTGAAGGGCCTTTCTCTGAGCTGTCGGACTCTATGACTCTCACAATCATTGCTTCTCCCATTGAATGTTATATCATACTTCCCCAATCCATTGGAGTGAACTTGACCCTCCAGCCTCCGGGCTTCCATGATGCGTGACCAGAATGTTCAACATTCGATATTGTATTCAGATGCTGTGTAAAAATGCAACATATTGATGTCACTATTCCTCCAAAGCTGCTTCAGAGCAAGGTTATTAATGAGTCCTCCTAACAACACAACACCAAATCTGAACTAATGTGCTCTCGAGTTTGGTTCACAACATACTGTTCAACCTACCTGATATACACTTACGGAAGTTATTCTTCACAGTTTCAGTGCAATTTGAGACCATCTATTATTATTGCATCACACACCATTATTTGTTACTCATTCACAGGATGAGGGGGTGGGCGTCCCTGGATAACCAGCATTTATTGCCCATACCAGAGGGCAGTTAACAGTCAGTAGTGTTGTCTTGAGTCTGGAGTCACTTGCAGGCCACACCAGGTAAGGACAGCAGTATCTTTCCCTCAAGGATATCAGTGAATCAGATGAGTTTTTCCAACAATCGACAATGGATTCCTGGTCATCATAAACCCTTGATTCCAGATACATATTGAATTCAAATTCCACCATGGCAGGAATTGAATTCATGTCCCCAGAATATTACCTGGGTCTTTCGGTTAAGACCCCAGCGATAATATCACTGTGTCATTGCTCCCCCTTGCATATACTTGCATACCTAATTTCCAGAGCATATGTTGTAAAGTATTTACGTGACAGATTTGGTTTTGATATATTACACAATGATGTTTGCTTCACCTTGCTATTTGTAAGATCCACCCAAACTGATTCTGTGGGAAGTGATGGAAAGGGTCTGTGGCGTTATTACCGATAGACTTGGACAAGACATTCAGGGAGACTCACCTCAACGCTGAGATGATCTGAAGAATTAGTCAGCAATACAGGACAAGCATCAATATCTTTCCCCTCCACTTTGCCAGGATAAGTGTCACCATATTCTTCTGCTCCCTCGCACTCACTGTATATCTGTTATAACCCCTACCCCTGAACAAGGCTCACACTCTATCTCCAAATAAAGCTCAAGCACGACGACACTCACTGTTGAATTCAGCACCTTCCTTCCCCCACTTTTTTCTGTCACTGACGTAATAGCCCCGCACATTAATACCACTGCATGGATACAACACTGTGATCAGACTGCCTCCGGACATCTCACACTTCACCCTTCCCCTATACCAGCATTAACATCAGGGACACCCACTCCCACCCTCACTCCGTCCCTCCTCTTCTCCCATTCCAGGAGAAACATCCTGGAATAGGAAATAAAAGGCCAAGCCGGGTTTTAGAGTGCCCGATATTCGTTCCCTCACTCTCTACCTCGACATGTGGTGAGGATCCTGGAAAGAGCCAGAGAGGACCAGGACACCTCGTGCGGAGATTCTGAAACATCGACGTCCCACCATCCAAATAAGCAGCAATGTTCAGGAAAGAGCAATTCTCAATTTAAACTTGCTGGGAGTTCCAATCTCATCTCTCTCACTTTTCAGGCTTAGTTAAAAGCATTAATGAAAGACTAAAAGTAAAAATAATGTTTATTCTCTTCAGTAAAAGTGTTAAAAAGAAAAAAAAGATGATATAAGTTCATTACAAAAAATCTAAAACATGACGTTCATTCAAAATTATGGACAATCCTCGTAAATACTCGACATCATTTCTCTCAATAAATCTTCTTACCAGTGTTTGTATTCTAGCATCTGCTTCTTTAATTTCAAAGGAATATCGTGCCCTGCTATCAGATGCTCATCGTAAATGTCCCTTCCTCTCTGAACTTTTCGTAAACTGTCAATATATTTCCAAATAACTAGCTGTTCCACATCAAGTTCGCATTGTCATCTCCTGTGGGCAGCTTCTGCATTATTGTGTCTGTTTTGTCCTCATTGTTTAAAGTTCTTTCATATAAATTCCACATTCCAACTGGAAAAAGCGTAATCATTTCCTCTACGTAATCTTCTACCTCCATAGTTATCCTCGAACCAGTCCAGCAGCGGTTGCAATTCATCTGGAAGCGCATCAGACAAATGTTCAATAGCTTCATGAACGTTTTCAATGTGAATAAATGCAAGACCAATGATCATTTTAGCTCTGAAAGAAAACTCTGAGTCAGTGTTATACTTACTCAAGGTGTCTTTTTAACATTTTTACTGAAGGGAATAAACATTATTTTTAGTTTTATTGCTTTGATTAATGCTTTTATCTAAGCCTGAAAAGGAATAAATATGATCTATGTGAGGTCATCAACAAATTACAATCTATTCTAATGAACCGGATGAAGGAGATGGAGCTTAGTTTGATCATGCACCAGGATAGTCATTCAATAAGATGTCAAATGGAGACAGAGTGTCTGCAATGGGATACAGACAGGAGGAGGGCAGAGCGTCTGCAATGGGATGCAGACAGGGGAAGGCAGAGCATCTGCAATGGGATACAGACAGTGGACGGAAGTCTGTCTGCAGTGAGATACAGATGGAGGATGGCAGAGCATCTGCAATGGGATACAGACAAGGGAGGGCAGGGTGTCTGCAATGGGATACAGACAGTGAATGGAAGACTGTCTGCAGTGAGATACAGATGGAGGATGGCAGAGCATCTGCAATGCGATACAGACAGGGGGAGGGCAGATAATCTGAAATGGGATACAGACAGGGGGAGGGCAGAGAGTTTGCAGTGGGACACAGACGAGGAAGGGCTGCGCGTCTGCAGTGGGATGCAGACAGGGGGCGGCAGAGCGTCTGCAATGGGATACAGACAGGGGAGGGCTGCGCGTCTGCAGTGGGATGCAGACAGGGGGCGGCAGAGCGTCTGCAATGGGATACAGACAGGGGAGGGCTGCGCGTCTGCAATCGGACACAGATGAGGAAGGGAAGAGCGTCTGCAGTGGGATGCAGACAGGGGGCAGCAGAGCATCTGCAATGGGATACAGACAGGGGGAGGGAAGACTGTCTGCAATGGGATACAGACAGAGGATGGCAGACCGAGGGCAGTACATCTATAATGGGACACAGACAGGGAAGTGCAGAACCTCTGCAATGCGATACAGACGGCTGAAGGCAGTACGTCTGTAATGGGATACAGACAGGGAAGGGCAGATCGTCTGTTATGGGACAATGACTGGGGAGGGCAAAGCAACAAGCAATGGCATACAGACAGAGGATGGCTGTGAGCAAAGGTTCCGCAGAAAAAAAAAACTGTGCAATATATATGTGATGGAAATTTTCTGTTTTGGGTAAGAAGAAACAGCAGAAATGTATTTAAATGCAAGGAGAATGCAGAACTCAATGGTACAGAGGGATTTGTGTGTCTTAGTACATGAATCACATCAAATTAACCTGAAGATATAGCAAATGATTTGGAAGGTAAATGTCGTGATCCTGTTCCGTGCAAGGGGTGTTTGGGTATGATCTTAGCGATGTTTTCTGCATCAGTACAGGGCATTGCTGAGATTACATCTGTTGTATTATGTGTAGTTATAACTGCCAAAACTGAAAATAAAACAAAATTGCTTTTGAAAGATGATTCTCTTTATGCATTCTTGGGCCGAAGCATTACGTCATGAAGAATTAACAGTTCGGCCTGAGAATGAGGGTTGTTTTATTGACCATATAAGATCTTGAGAAGAGTGTAGTTGGTGAATACCGGATGGATATTTCTTCTTGTGTGGAAGGATAAAACTGGGGAAATACTTTAAGAATAAGTCAGTTCCAAAGGAAAAGTCATTGGACAGAAAAATTGAATTCTGAATTCTCTTCTTACATGCTGACAGACAGGTTGAACTTTTCCAGCAATTACTGTATATGTTTTAGAATATTCATTTTAACACAGATATTGTGAAGACATGAAACGCTTATTTTTACATTATGCAAGCACATATTAATACATCTTCAAAACAAGTATGACCATTTATTGTGAATGAATTGATTCGGCAATAACGCACTGACCTGGAGTCGAGAATGTAATGGAGTCATATAGTTCAGACAATGTTCAAGAAGAGCTCACAGAGTCCAGTGTGGGACTGATAACGTTACTGATTTAACTTACAGATGGAAAATGTAGCCTATCTGTGGAGAAACATTCTATTGCTCCCTTTCTGTTTCTCTATCGCTCATCACAGCAATGTTTGGGAGTGAAAAAAAAGCCCAGTCGTCTTTCCCACTAATGGAGGATTCCTGATGAGGATTCATTGGAATCTCCCCATTGCCTGAAGCAAAACAATTCAGCCAAATTCAACTGTTTCATGAAGAATTCACATTGTCAGAAGTCTGTGCAAGTAGAATAACTACAGAAGTAATTATCTGACTCGATTGTGAGG
This sequence comes from Chiloscyllium punctatum, assembly GCF_047496795.1. Lineage (NCBI taxonomy): Eukaryota > Metazoa > Chordata > Chondrichthyes > Orectolobiformes > Hemiscylliidae > Chiloscyllium > Chiloscyllium punctatum. Next base: position 76,241,764 of record NC_092752.1, on the reverse strand, counting down.
GGAACAGACAGGAGATTCTGTGGCAGCAAATGGGAATCCAGAATGGAGTGTAGCGTCCCACATGCCAGGGTCCAGGATGTCTCAGAGCTGCTGCAGAATGTTCTCACCGGGGGTGGGGGTGGGGGGAAGCAGCCAGAAGTCATTGTGCACATTGGTACAAAGGACAGAGTGACACAGGTAGAAATCGTGATGACATCCTGCAGAGTAATTATAGAGAGCTAGGGAAAAGGAGAAAAGTCAGTGGTAATATCCACTTTACTTCCAGTTCTCCGTGCTCGTGAGGGTAAGAACAGGAGGATATGGCAGATAAAGGGGTGGCTAAAGAATTGGTACAGAGGGCAGAGATTTTTGGATTACTGGGATCTTTTGTGGGGCAAGGTGACGTGTCCAGGAAGGACGGGTTGTACCTGAACTGGAAGGGGACCAATGTCCTGGCAGGCAGGTTTGCAACTGCTGCAAGGGAGGGTTTCAACTAGATTGGCTGGGGTTGGGGAGGGGTGGGATCCTCAACAGCAGGAAGGGAAGTGCGAGGTTGGAAGGAGATACAGTAATCAGAAACAGTAAAATAAAGAGACAGGTCAGGCTAGACAATGACGGGGAGCAAGGAATGCCTGTTGGATTAAATTGCAACTGTTACAATGCAAGATGGCTGACAGGTAAGGCCGATGAACTCAGGGCATGGATCGGTGCATGGGACTGGGATATTATAGCCATTACTGAAACATGACAAAAGGAGGGACAGCTCTGACAGGTAAATGTACCAGGGTACAGGTGTTTGATACGGGACAGAGATGGTGGAAAGAGGGGACGGGGAGTTTCATTTTTGATTAAGGTGATTAACACAGCAGTAAACAGAGATAAAATAACTGATGTATCATCCTGTGAGGATTTGTCTGGGGAGCTAATAAATAAGAAGGGAATGGTGATAGGCTTTGGATTGTACTATAGGCCCCCAAATAGTAAACGAGGAATTAGGGGAAAAAAAATATGCAGACATACTGGGGAGACTTGCAGGGCCAATAGGATTGCATTAGTAGGAGATTTTAATTTTCCTAACATAGACTGGGAATGACAGAGAATTAAGGACTGAGATGGGGTGAATTTATTAAGTGTGTTCAGAATAGTTTCCTCACGCATGAAGTAGAGGGTGCAACTCGGGAAGGGACGAAACTTGACCTACTCTAAGATCTAGGGCAGGACAGGTGACTGAGGTGACAGTGGGGGAGCACTCTGGGACCCGTGACCACAGATGCATTAATTTTTAAATAGTTACGGAGAAGGACAAAACTGCTCCACATGTACAAGTTCAAACTTGGGGCAAGGCGAAGTTTGATGGAATTAGACAGGAGCTTGTAGGAGTTGGTTGGAGGAGTTTGTTTGCAGGCGAAGTGACCTCCTGCAAGTGGGAGGCCTTTAAAAGTAAAATGTATACAGTTTAAGGTCTATATGTTCCTGTGAGGGTAACAGGCAAGGTTGGTAGGAAGAGGGAACGTCGGATGTGAGGAGATATTCGGGCTTTGACCAGCAAAAAGGAGGCGTGGCTCAGGTCCATGCAGCTGGGGATCGAGGGAATACCTGGACGTATACAGGGGATACAGGATTTTACTGAAGAAGGAAATCAGGAGGGCAAAAAGGGGGCACAAGGTAGCTTTGGCTGAGAAGATTAGGGTGAATGCAAAGAGGTTCATTAAGTATATTAAAGTAAAAGGAATAACTAAATGAGAATATGACCCCTCAAGATTCAAAGTGAACATGCACGTCTAGAACCGTCGGAGATTTGTGAGATTCTCAATGGATATTTCTCCTCTGCCTTTACCGTGGAGAAATACATGAAGACTTGGGAGGTTAACAAATGTCGTAAGGTTATCTTGGGGTGAGTCAATATCACAGGAGAAGACGTGTTGGATACATTAGAATGTATGAAGGTGGATCAATCTCCTCATCCTAAACAGATGCACCAAGAACACTGCAAGAGGCTACAGAGGAAACTACAGGGACCCTGGTTGATATTTTTGCATCAGCGTTAGCTACAGTTTAGGTTCCAGAATATTGGAGAGTAGCAAATGTGGTGCCATTATTCAAGAAGGGAAGCAAAGAAAAATGTGGAATCAATAGACGAGGAAGTCTAAATCTGTGGTACGTCGGTTACTTGAGAAGACTCTGAGGGATGAGATATACATGCATTTGGAAAAATAAGGGTTGATTAGAAATAGTCTTTTTGACAGATTCCCTACAGTTTGGAAACAGGCCATTTGGCCCAACAAGACCACACCGATCCTCCAAACTAACACACCCAGTCCCATTCTCCTACTCTATATTTACCCCTGACGAATGCACATAACACTATGGGTAACTTAGCATGGCAAATTCACCTGACCTATATATCTTTGGATTGTAGAAGGAAAGTGGAGCACGTAGAGGAAACCGGCACAAACACAGTGAGAATGTGCAAACTCCACACAGATAGTCACCCCGAAGCTGGAACCAAACCCGGATCCATGGCACTATGAGGCAGCAGTACTAGCCACTGAACCACCGTGCCACCCTTGCTTTTTTCAACACAGTTCAATGACACAGGGACAAAATTTATTCTGCCCTTCACCCATGATGCACATTCCAGTATCACATACCATGGATAATTTATTTTCCACTGAAAATGTCATCTTATTATTATTTATTATTTAGTTTGTTATTATTAATAATTAATTTTAATCGATATTTTTAGACTGGAAATATTGCATGGCTTTGTGAGTGGGAGATCATGCCGCTCAAATTTGTTTGAGTTCATTGATGAAGTGACCAGGAATGTTGATGAGGGCAGGGCAGCCGACATAGTCTGTATGGTTTTCACGGAGGCCTTTGACCAGGTTACCATTGATAGGATGGTCTGGAAGGTTCGAATCGCATGGAATCCAGAGGGAGCTGGCGAATTGGACACACAGTTGGCTTCATGGTAGTAAGCAGAGGGTAATAGTGGAAGGATGCTCTCGGACTGGAGGCCTGTGACACATGAAGTGCCTCAGGGGTCGCTGCTGGGCCCATTGCTGTTTGTTATCTGTATCAATGATATCCTTGTGAATGTACAAGGCATGATTAGGAAACTTGAAGATGACACTAAAATAGGTGGTATCGTGGACAGTGAGGACATATATTAGAAATTGCATCAGGACCTTGTTCAAACTGGAGAAGTCGGCCGAGGAATATTTTGGCAATGCTAGATCAAGGCAGGAGTTTCATGGTGATTGGTAGGACCTTAAGGAGTGTAGTTGAGCAGAGGGACCATGGAGTTTAGGTTCACCGTTCTCTGAAAGTGGGGTCATAGTTAGACATGGTAGTGAAGAAGGGTTTTGCCACACGAGCAACCATCGGTCAGGACATGGAGGAGAGCAGTTGGGAAGTTATGTTGCAGTTATACAGGATGTTGGTGAGGCTGCACTTGTAGTGTTGTGTTCAGTTTTAGTCACATTGCGATCAGAAGGATGTTTTTAGTTTGGAATGTGTGCAGACGGAATTTATAAAAATGTTCCCAGGACTCAACAGTATGAATTATAGGGAGAGGTTGGACAAGCGAGGACTTTTTTCTTTCGAGAATAGGAGACTGAGAGGGATCTTATAGAAGTTTACACAGTTAGGGTGAATGGATCCAGCCTTTGTTTCCTAGAGTTGGGGAATTGAGGAGGAGAGGGCATCAGTTTAAGGTGAGAGGGGAATGAATATAAGGGAAACTGATGGAAACTGTTTTGCACAGAGAGTGGTACACAAAGGGAATGAGCTGCCAACGGAAGTGGTTGAAGCATTTATATTAATGATATTTAAACGGCATTTGGGCAGGTACATGGACAGGAAAGGACGAGAATGCTATGGGCCAAGTGCTGGGAAATGAGGTAGTGTGGTTGGATATTTGGGTCAGCATGGACGAGTTTGGACCAAAGGGCCTCTCTGCCTCTCTCCCTGCTGTCGGACTTGATGACTCTGCAAATAGAACAGCATTTGAGTCAAACTGTCATTTTTCCTTTGGTCATGAGTTTGAATCATATTTGGACAATGTTCTTTCAAGTTAACTTTGCAGATATTTTGCATTTCAGTTTGTTATCAACAATACGTGTGTGTATCCGTGCGTGTACATCTGTGTGTGTGTATGTGTGTGTGCCTGTGTATGTGTTTGTTTGTGTGTGTGTGTGTGTGTGTGTGTGTGTGTGTGTGAGAGAGAGAGAGAGAGAGAGAGAGAGAGAGAGTGTATGTCTGCATGTATTTCTCAGTATTTTTCAAAGAAAAATATCAATGTACATATTTGCAATATCCTCTCGTCATTCCTCTTTCCATCATAGTTTGAGCAACTTTGTTTTGGTCATAAACGTGTTGTTTTAGCAGATTAAAGAAATCTGCCTGATTTGTTCCTAGCAATGACCCTGAGAACTGACCTCTGAGAACTATATCATTGGCCATATCACCAACATAGGAATATTTATTTTTTATATCAGTATCAACCAACGTTAGTGTCGAGGAGTTCGTTGGAGGAGAGTCTGAGGGATAGGATTTACATCTATTTAGAAAGACAAGGACTGATTAGGAATAGTCAATATGGATTTGTGTGATGGAAATCATGTCTAATTAATGTGATTGAGTATTATGAAGAGGTGACAAAGAAGATTGAAGAAGACACTGTGGTGTACAATTTTTACACAAACTTCAGCAAGGCATATAATAAGGTTCCCCATCGTAGACAGATTACTAAAATTAGGTTATATGTAATCTAGGAAAAACTAATCAATTGGATACAAAATTGTATTGAAGGTAATGGATTGTTTTCCAGACTGAAGACCTATGGCCAGCGGTGTGCTGAAAGAATCAGTGCTGAGCTCACTGCTTTTCATCACGGATATAAACAACTTTGATGTGGTTATCAGAGGCATGGTCAGTAAGTTTACAGATAACATCACCAAAGTGGTGCAGTGGACAGTAAAGAAGATGATCTCAGAATATAACAGGATCCTTGACCATCAATGAGTCATGAACTGGCAGATGGAGTTTAATTTAGATATTTGTGAGGTTTTGCATTTTGGTAAGTTAAAGCAGCGTAGTGCCCTGGCGAATGTTGCTGAACAAATAGAACTACGGGTGAAGATTCATAGTTCCTTGTAAGTAGAGTTTAGGTCGGTAGAGTGGTGAAGAACGTAGTTGGCATGCTTGCCTTAATCGGCCAGAGCATTGAGTATAGGAGTAGAGGTAGGGTGTTGCGCTTGTACAGGACGTAGGTGAGGCCACTTTAAGCATAATGCGTACATGTCAGTTGAGTCTGCTAAAGGATGGATGTTGTTAAGCTTGAAAGGGTGCAGAAAAGATCTACAAGGATTTTCTGGAACCTGAGGGTTTGAGCTACAGGGAGATGATGAACAGGTTGGGGCTTTTTCCCCTGGCCTATCAGAGACTGAATGGTGACATGACAGAGTTTTAACAAGTCCTGAGGGGTATGGATGGTCTGAATGGGCAAGATCTTTTTCCCAGTGTAGGTGCATCCAGAACTAGACGGCTTAGTGTGAAGGTGACAGGGCAAAGACTTAGAAGGGACCTGAGGGGAAACCTTTTCATACAGATGCTGGTGGGTGTACTGTCAGAGGAAGTGGTGAAAGTGGGTACAATTACACGTTTAAAATGTATCTGGATAGGTACATAAATAGAAATGGTTAAGAGGGATGTGGGTCAAATGCTGACAAGTTGGACGAGATCTGATTAAGATGCCTGATTGGCCTGGACAATTTGGACAAAAGGATCTGTTTCAACGCAGTATGACTCTCTTATTCTCACAACAGGATGAGGGAAAATTCATAAAGGGCCATTCGAATGGGAATTCTCTTCCCCAAAATTTGTGGTGCCTCCCTGATTACAAGTATTCACAGCTGAGTTAGCTAAAATTTTGACAGAGAAGTGTTTCATGGATAATGGGACACAGGCAGGGAAATGAGGCTGAGACCACAATCTGATCAGCCACAATCTTAATGCCTGGTGGAGAAGGCTCAAATTCTCTAATGACCCACTCCTGCTCCTCAATCCCATATTTCTGCATTCCATTCAACCCCTCAAACCTGCTAGCAGGAAACTTGTGCTTCATTTGTTAATCATGTTGTAGACGCAGATTCACTGTGAATACAGCCCCCAAATCTCACCCAGCGATGGCTCACAAAATCCGCTGGTCTCGCTGATCGCAACATTCCATAAAGGACCTTCCAGGAAAATAACGCCAACTAACTTTCCAATAACAGAATGGGAGAACATCAGAAACAGAGGCAGGTCGTTCACATCCTAAGCCTGTCTTGCCCTTCACCTAAGATCAATCTGACCTGCTCCAAGTCTCAAATCTTTCTCAATGTCCAAGTCTTCTTGAGCACTTCCATAGAACACAGAACAAAGAACAGTACTGATTTGAAGATGCAGGTGTTGGAATGGAGTGTACACAGTTAAAAATCACACAACACCAGGTAATAGTCCAACAGGTTTCTTTGGAAGCACACTAGCTTCCTCAGCGTCGCCCCTTCATCAGGTGAAAGTGGAGGGCTCAATCCTAACACAGAATGTATAGCACAAATTTGCAGTGTGATGGAACTGAAATTATACATTGAAAATTTGATTGTTAAGCCTTTCATCTGTTAGAATACCATGATAGTGTCTCTTCTTCATATGTAAATGACAAAACCTTTTTTTTAAAGTTGCATTCTCAGGTTAACTGTTAACAATGGTGATGCCTAGACAATATGGTGAAAGTGTTGCCTCCCTGTGTTCTCTCCCTATGCCATGATGTTTACATTGATTCTAATCTAAAAAGTGAGATAACGGTGTTTTACATGAATTCATGCAGTTTTGAGCTCAGAGTTCTACATGAATGCATACAGTTCGGACCTTCATCACTCGACGTTGTGCCATTTATCCTACCCTAAGATCAGACTAATGTACATGCTTCCATTCACTTTGTTCCATGTGCCTATCCAAGAGTTTCTTAAGTTTCCCTCACGTATTTGACTCGACTATCGCTGCTGGCAGTGCATTCGACTCACCCACCACTCTCTGTGTAAAGAATCTACCACTGATATCTCCCCTAAACCTTCCTCCAATTGTCTTAAAATTATGCCACCTAGTCATAGATATTTCTGCCCTGTAAAAATGCTTCTGGCTATTCACTCTCTCTATGACTCTCATCATCTTGTACACCTCCAGTGAGAAAAGCCCTCGCTCCTCATGGTTTCCTCATAAGACCTGCCCTCCATTTCAGGCAACATCCTGGTAAATCTCCTCCTGGTAAGTCGCACTTAATTAGAATTAATTATGACCTCTCCACTTTTTAGAGTCATTCATTGCACAAGGGAAGATGATAATCATTGGTGGGCATCAATCATCTCAGCCGTGGGACACATCTGCAGGAGATCTCAGCGTGGCTTCCTCAGCCCAGGCATCTCAAGTTTGTCATCACATAATCCCGACAGTGTGGAAGAAGGCTATTCAGCCCACTGAGTCCAAACTGAGCAGATTGGATTCCCAACAGTGTGGATACAGGCACTGCGGCCCAACCAGTCCACAACGACCCTCTGAAGAGTAACCCACCCAGACACATTTCCGTCTGACTAATGCACCGAACATAATGGACAATTTAGCATGGCCAATTCACCTGGCCTGAACATCTTCGGACTATGGGAGGAAACCGGAGTACCCGGAGGAGACTTATGCAGACAAGTGGGGAACGTGGAAACTCCACACAGACAGTTGCCCATGGCTGGAATCGAAACTGGGATCCTGGCGCTGTGAATCAGCAGTGTAAGCTACTGAGCCACCGTGCCAGCAGAAGAGAGGGCATTCACTGAAGTTTACAAAGTTTTCTGGACAAGTTGTCCCTCTTCATCTCTTGAAACAGTTTGTGACCATGTGCTGCAAGACCTGGACAACATTCAAGATCGTACTGTTAAAGTCTGGGTAACATTTATGTCACAGCACGGTACATTTCCACAGTAAAACGAGGAGTTTATTCAGCACCTCAATCTGGTTTCACAAGAATATGGGGAAGCCATTCATTCCATCAAAAATACTGCGCAAGAAGTAGGATAGACCATTCAGCCCCACCTGCCTGTTGCACAGGAAGTCAGGGAGTCTACTCTCTCCCACATGTCATATACATGGGAACAGACAGAACCATTTCACACACGGAGTCACTTACAAAGGAACAGAAAGAGGTTATTCAGCTTGACAAGCCACTAACTCAGGAACAGGAAAGTGTCAGAGATGCTCCAACATCACAAACAAATGGAGCAGGGGCTGCACAGACAGACTGCTCCAAATTGATCCCCATGGCTTAATTACTCATGGTACATATGTGTTACTTTAACATGGGTTTCTGGCAGTCGGAATGAAGCCAACATTTTTAGCCATTCTCCAAGTTATCTTCCACCTCCAAGAAGGCAGACCCATGGTCTCCGTGGAGGTGGGAAACCGTTAGGGAATAACTAACTGTTTCAGAATGAAGGTATTTTGGCTGCTGATAGGATTGTGTACAAAGTGACATTCAATGCAGTGTCACACAGTAACTGTGCATTAAAATGTTCAGAGTTCATTCAGAGTCTGTACCTCTCTGTCAATCGACATGGGAGCTCTGCAGATGCACATAAACTGTCATGAATCAAACATCCAATGAAAAGTTTGACATTGTCACCCCATTCAGCTATTTGGGACATAATGAGTTTCTGTCCAAAACCCATCAAGCCTCAACTTCTTATTCTCTCACAGCACTACAGCTTAAACACAGTTACTGCGCTCTCTCCTCATGGTAACATCATGCCAGTGTTTAGTCTGGTCCAGCTCCAGTACACTCTCTCAGTGACAAAGTGATCATTGTTTATAAAGCAGACCAAACCTTTACACAAAGCACCAAATACTTTCTCAACAAAACACGATCATTGGGAAAGATATTCTAACTTTGATATTTCAATCATTTTGCATGAAGAGGCACATATCATTTACTTCCTGCCCTGTATGAATTCTGTCAGTATCTTATGACCAAGGACATCCAGGTCCTTTTCAACAAAAGCACTCGCCAACCTCTCTACTGTTTAATAAATATAAATGTACATGATGATATTTGTTGTTCATACCTGAATCATTTTTATACCTTGTGAACAGCTATTGCCCAAACACTGATCCTGCTGCCACCCATCAATCCTTCAGTCCAGAGAAAAACAATATTCTTCTCGTATCCCCATTACCCAATGTTTAATCCATGTGGTATATATTCCACCCCTACCTACCCATGGAGTCTAACATTCCCCACTCACCTGTATTCAAACATGTCAAACGTCTCTAAAAATACAAATACTCCACTCCCATTGGTTCTCAACTGTCGATGTCACAACGGACAATCTCCATCAACAGGTTTATCAAAGATCATTTCCCTTTCCTGAATCTAGGCCGAATGTACCAAATTATATAATTATTCTCCAAGTGTCCAGTTGTCACATTCCTTATAAAAGGTTCCAATAGTTGTTTTCCCTCAGCTGACATCAAGCTATTTAGTTTTCTGTTTTCCCTCTCCACCCTGTTTTAAACAATGAAGTTTACAATAGCTGCTTTCCAGTCTGCAGGATCCTTTCCAGAATCTAACTAGCTTTGAAGAATAATCAGTAATTCTTTCATTAGCTCTGTTCTGATCTCAATCACTCTGGGATGGAGCTCATCAGATGCAGCAACTTATGAAACTTCAATTCAATTAGATTTTCAATAACATACTCTTCATTAATTCTGATTTCCTGTAGTTTCCCATTTTTACCAGTCACTCTTTTCCCCAATACTTCTGGAAATTAGTTTCTGTACCTTCCTCTGTGGAAATGGAAACAATGTATTCCTCTCAGCAGGTAGATGGCTTCAGTCAGCTCGTGAATATATTGGAGGACTGCACTTCAGAGATGGTGGATATATGACCCACTGCTGCCTGCAAAGTTCCAGTATCAATCCAGTTTAATTCATCATGAGTGCCAGCACAGTCCTGTCCCTGGTATGAGACTACAGGTTACAATGAAGGAGGGGATACAGCTCAGTTACAACCTCAATTTTGAGACAAGCTGGTATTACACTTTACACCTGAATGGGTGCAGCTTAGACAAATGTTCCTGGAAATCCCAGAGAGTATAGTACAGTGCCCTGCTCCTCCCAGTTTACACAGCTTCCCTTGTTTGTAGTCGTAGCTCCATTTGTTTACCATGGACCCAGACACACTGCAAATGCAGTATTCAGAGTGGGGTCCACAGACCCTCGGGGCTCCCTGAATGAACCCAGTAGCTGACATCACAATCCTGAGAACACCATCCACAGACCCTCCACTGACTTTCTAGATGACAGCAGCAAGTCAATGCATTCAGTCAGTGTTGAAAATGCCTCGGTCTCATCAGTTTCGCTTCCTGGCTGAGAAAGCTCTTACATCTCAACACAGTCGTACAGTAACAAATTCCTCTCTCCAAAGAAGTAGTTGACAATGTAACATTATGTTTCTCTATATCTCAGCAACTATACGTATTGCTGATGGAGTTGATCACCACACTCAGAGACGCGAGATAGAGGGAACATAACTCACGGTAAGCAAGGGCATACCATAATAAAGACGATATTCAGGAATATGTGAAAAGGTGAAACGTTAGAATAACTTCCCATTCTGTTTTCCTTCTAGTCCATCGTCAGCAATCCTTTTTTCTTGCTTTACCTTTCTCTCTCTCTCACACACACACACGCACTCTTTCTCTCTCTCTTTCTCTCTCTCTTGCTGGACATCATCCACTCAACACAAACCTCCCACTCACCCTTCCAACCATCCCTGATATAATAATATTATTTCTCAATTGCATTCAGTTTTGATAGGTTCACTGAACTCGAAACGCTATTTGTGTTTCTTCCGACAGACTGCCATACCTGCTTAGATTCTCCAACATTCTTTCAGACGGTGGAGAATTTTATTTCAGATCGCTAGCATCCACATTTCCTTGGTTATTTCGCCTTTAATGCTGCTGTTTCGCGGGATGCCAGCATCACTGGTAAGGGCAACATTTGTTGTTCATCACAACTGCCCTTGACCACGCAGCCATTTGTCAAGGCAATATGGAGGCAACCATATTGTTGTGGGTCTGAGGTGACACTGAGTTCAGACAGGGCAAACATGTTAGGTTTCTTTACCAAAGGTTATCAATAAAATAAGAAAAGAAATCCTGATGTGTTATGGTTACCATGAGTGAAATTAGGTTTCATTCCAATTTTTGCCATTGGAATTTAAATTTAGTCATTGACTGTGGTCGGATTTCAGACAATGCTTCTGGATTCATATCCTGTGTCACTGAATTACACCGTCAGTGACATTATTACTCTATTTAATAGTCCCTGTTGTGAAGTAACTGTAGAGACAAGAACATGTTTGTGGTCAAACTATTTGGAACTGGAAGAGAGGTCAGAAGAGAACTGGAGCCATAAAATCTTTTGTTAACGAAGGGGTAGATGATAGCGAAGTCAGCAACATAACTCAGGCAGAGCTGGAAATTGGGGATATTATGAAGGGGGTATCAGCAGGTTTGATGTCAGAGAGAATATGGAGACATAAAACAGTTCACGGTAAAAAGGAGAGTCAAGGATCCGAACAGTCTTATTCCTTCTCAGATGTTTATGAGTAAGTAGTTTGGAAATGCATGAGAAGGAAGTGGCGCTTGTGACGGAAAGTTTATGTATTTGTTAAATATAATCAACCAGAATAGCAATAACATTCAGCATCATTTATATAATTGACAGAGATAGACTTACCAGGAACACCAATAATAGCGAGGATGGGATAGTACCCAGCTTGAATAATGTACAGTACGGATCGTATCCGCAAATGTAACCCCGGCCAATCCTGAGAAAGATAGTAAAGACCCCAGGATACACTCCTGTTCATTGTTGGAACATTCCAGCCTAATGTTCTCAGATTTTGATCCATTGTTGGAACATTCTAATGTTCTCAGATTCTGATCTCTCTCTCTCTTTCTCTGTAGCTGCTGATCCCAATCTTGTTGAGGTTGACTCTACCCCGAATACTATGGCATAACAAGGTGAAGTAAGTCCCTCATTATGGAAGAGGGAAATCCTCCAGTGACCCAGTTAGGTCCAGGAAGACTGATATTAATCACAGTCACTGAACAAACAGCTCCAGTTAACCCATTTCACGGCAACTCTGATATATCACAATAATACTTGGTGTGGGTGGGATTTAAATATCACTGATTATTGGGCTCATGGCACATCTCCAGTTGTAAACATAGAGGTGAGGGAGAGAGATAATTCTTTCTCTTCACATGCTCGATAAGTCTGCCGTGTTTTGGCAGTGTAGGAATTGCTGGGCTCCTGAGGCCGTCTGTGTCTGATCACCAGGCCCGCTGCAGCTTTTCATTTTATTTATTTATGTTTAACTTTGACTTTTCTCTTTCCAGCATTTAACGGCTTAGGTGGGTTTAGGCATTTTTGAGAAACACCTACAGAGCCATAGACGATGTAGATACAGTCTATTCCTTGTGTTCTTGCAGCAGCGGCCTGGTCCTGTGGAGTGATGGTCAAACTCTCACAGAACCAGGATTCTTAGTTTTACCTTTTGCCAGTTATTGCTGGGGTCTCAGCAGGGTTGGAAGGCAGGAAATCTCTCCCGAGTGCTACACATTGACTCTGTGATTTCTCTTGGAAATGTCTTTTGATGTTCTTTCCTCCTGGATTGGAGAACTGCTTGTCAGTTTCCTGCATTTGTTTTTTGACATTTGTGTGCTATTGGATGATGACATATTGGAGCAGTTACTGTATAGTAGTTAAATAAACTATTATTCTGCTAAGTGTTCCAACAGAATTATGTTATTGCAAGTTCCTCTTCCTTTTGTTGTTGTCTTTTATCAACAGTTTTCGAATAAATTGTGTTTTGCTTAATGACGAATATTTTGATCAAGTAAATACTATCTCAAACACAGCACCTCATATATACCAGCGGAATGGGCCGAGCTGGAGGAGTGATAGTCATGACTGGAATTATATCAGATACTCAATCCATCTCTCAGATCCAGCCGGGACATGTATAAGCCCAGATGAGATACCTGCTCAGCATGAAGCACTGCGTAGACCAGGCTAGTGTACTGCTCAGCAATCCGTCGAGGATCGAACATTATTTAGAGCTCACCAGTTCACGACTTATCTGTCTAACAGTGCACTGATCTATAAACTTGTACTAGATGATCTGTTCAGCACAGGGTGCTGTGCAGAACATACAAAGGCATTGTTCTATACACACGGACTGGATATCTGTGCAGTATGGAAAACTGTGCAGTGAATAGCAGTGAATGTATCTATTAATCTGGAGCAGTTACCTTCCCAGCATACACAGCAGTGTACACCAATCACAGCATTGCTGAGTAACACTGTGTTAGATCACTGCCCAGCGAGGGGAAACTTGCAGCTCATGCTGGAAGTGACAGGATGTGCAGCACCTCTCCATTTCCAGGTCCATATCTCCATTGTGGCATGACACAGGGGTGCTGTGGGTGTGAAACTCACTGCCAGAGAGAGATGGTGGGGGAATCAGTTTAAATACCAACAAATGGGAGGAGCTTGGTTAAAAGACAGGGGGAGATTGAGAGAGAATTTCAGCGAATGATCTGATGGGAGGTTTAAAAATTGTGAAAGGAAAACATTTCGATAGCAGCTTGCAATATAGGCCACTGTTTACAGGAATGGTGGGTGAGCAGGATATTGGTGTAAGTTAAGATGATGGAGTGTTTTGGATAAGCATTTGTCCTGCAGCTTTGTAATTGGGAGTAGGGTCATAAGAGTCTTCGACTGATTGGGCTGAATCTGACAATAATTTGTCTTAGTGCCATTTTCATTGAGTGTGACAGAAGGAATGTCCGCACGAGGGTGAGCTAGTTTCCTGGTGTTATCTTATCGAACTCACCTCATTAACTATCCACCTCACTCCATGGTGTCCCTCTCATTCAATGCCAGCCCGATTCTCCCACACATCATGGATGGAGGTACGCATCATCTCTCGGATGCCCCTGGATATGCAGTGATCCCTGGTACTGCTGCCATCATTAAAAGGCGAATGGCCACACAGTTGAGCTTTCTCAGTTTGGAGCTGCCCTGCATAGTTTACCCCGAGCATGGAAGATTAGGGAAATTACACACAGCTTGTCTACAGGGGCACGGAAGTCCTGGTGAATGGTCTAGTACAGAGGGGGACAATTCTCTTCCCAGGAGGAGCCACACCACCAGACTCACCGAGCATGGTCTGAGCACACCACCCAGCTCAGTGCAGTATCTACGGTCCGAAGAAAAGTCCAGCAATACCGGAAAAGCACCTTCCCCGTTCTGCCAGGATAAGGGTCACCGTATTCTCTCTACACGCTCACACTCACTGTATATCTGTTAGAGCCTTCCCCAGAATAAGGCTCCATCACTCTCACCACTGCAATACAGCACCTCTCTCTCTCACCTACGCAATACCCCCACATGTTTATAAAATGTTGTTATGAGTACAGTTTCTAGAATTGTCTGGATGATATCGTTTGTACAATGTTCCAGATAATTTTAAAAATAATTCAACTTGAGAAAAATAATCATCCCCCACTTTGTAACGCATCAGAGGAAGGAGCAGAGTTTTACTTTTTTTTAAAATCACTCAGGAAGAAAGTGCATCATGAGGCCATTAAGCCTCTCAAATATGCTCCACTATTCAGGCAAAGGCAGCACCTAAACACTTGAAGACTCACTCTCTTCTTGAAGACAGGCGCTACTTTGGAGTTTCGCCAGTTTCACTGCAACACTCCTGAAATCCCGAGAGTTATGGAATATTTCACACAGTGCCACTAGTCACTCTGTATCCACTTCTATAAAAACAAGCTATGAATTACTGATGACCTGTTTACCCTTGGTCGTTTCTATTTGAGAAAAGCCTTGTTCGTTTTGTTAGAGACAATGCAAAACTTTCATCTGACTACAATTTTGTTTATAATATTGAAACACTTTGTGCCTTCCCCTGTGAGGAACGATGTAAAATACTGTTTTAAATTCTCTGCCTGTTCCCTGAAACCACTTCCCCAGTCACATCCTCCAGGTGTCCCACATATTCTTTACTGCCTTTCTTCTCAGGGTCACACGCACATCATGAACGTTTTTTATTCGATATGGGAAAACTCTTGTGGTTAGTTTTTTTTCATATTTCTTACCAGTTTTGGAATATTTTTCTTTGTATTTTGTTTTGTACAATCTGCTTCTGCTTCCAAAAGCAAACTTCCTAAATGTGGCCAACGCTAGATCTCACCAATTTGAATTCTTTAGTTTGTGATTGATTAGTATCCTTCACAGCCTTTGTATATCATGGTGGTTCATCTTCACATCTTCATATCATCTTCTTTTTGACCAGAGTCAATAGTAGCTGAGCGTTAATAAGCAGTACCTGCTTAAATGTTCCCCCACCCCCCAACACATCTGCTGACCTTCACCTGTGTCTATTTCCACACTCCGAATTTGGCCAGATATATTACATAAATCTGCATTTGAAATGCCTGACTCTTTTCAGTCATTCAGGGGGAACCTACATATGTGGCTGAACACATGGAGAGAGACTCCATTCTGTCAGTTTTTCTGGCTCTGTGATTTCTGTTCAATGATGTCACATTCCAGTGAGAAGCTTCCAACATGACATCCTTTCCTCTCAAACTAGAAATGCCCTCACTCTGATGGACTGAGCCTTCAGCTGTGACTGTGACGTCTCCCTCACTTCTGCCCTCACTCCATCCCCTCCTTCCCAGAACAATGATAGATCTCCCCTTGCCCTCACTTCCTACTGCACTAGAAGCTGCATTCACAGAATCATCCTCCGCCACTTCCACCACCTCCAGCAGGACAGCACTATCAAACATATTTTCCACTCCCATCCACTTTCAGTATTTCACAGAGAGTATTCCTTCTGTGGCACGCTCCATCACCCCGAACATTTCCTCACAATCCCATGGCACATTGCCATGTAAATGCAGAAGCTGCAACATTTGCCCATTCACCTCTTCCCTCCTCACTGTCCAAGACCCAAAACACACCTTTAAGGTGAATTAGCATTTCAGTTGTACTCTTTCAATCCAGTCTCCTGTCATTGCTGCTCACAGTGCAGTCTCCTTTACATTAGTGAGCCAAACAGAAACTGCTTTGAGGAACATCTCCACTTTGTCTGTAGGAATGACCATTTCCTTCTGATTGCTCCCCATTTCAATAACCTACATTTCTGTCACGATAATGAGAATTCTTTGAGGAGGTAACTACGCGTTGAACCAGAGACAGTTACCTATCTGAACTTCCAGAAGGCCTCTGATATGGTACCGCACAGGAGGCTGCAGAGTAAGATAAGGACCCATGGTGTCAGAGGCCAGGTACTAGCATGGATAAAAGGTTGGCTGTCTGGCAGGAGGCATACTGAGGATAACATTGTCCCTGTCAGGATAGCAGCCGGTGACTACCAGTGTTCCACAAGAGCAAAGGTTGGAACCACAACATTTCACCTTATAGGTTAATGATCTGAGTGGTGGGACAGAAGGTATTCTGACTGCGTTTGCAGATGATGCAAAGATAGGTGGATGGGCATATAGTATTGAGGAGGCAAGGAGCCTGCAGAAAGAATTCGACAGTTTAAGAGAGTGGGAAAAGGAGTAGCAGATGGAATACAATGTGGGGCAGTGTGAGGTCATGCACTTTGGTATGAAGAATGCAGGCATGGACTATTTACCAAATGGGAAAAAATTCAGAAATCTGAGTAACAAAGTGACTTGGGATTCCAAGCGCAGGATTCGCCTTACATAAACTTGCAGGTTGAGTCAGTAGTTAAGAAGACAGATACAATGTTGTCATTCATCTCGAGACGAGTAGGATATAATGGTGTGGATTCTGAGGCTTTCTAAGGCTCTGGTCAGACCACATTTCCAGTATTTTGTGCCTCATACCTCAGGAAGGATGTATTAACCTTGGTGTGTGTCAAGAGAAGGTTCACCACAAATGAAAAGCTTAACACGAGGAACGTTGGAGGACCCTGGGTTTATACTCGATGGAGATTTGAAGGATGAGGGGGGATCCAAATTGAAACTTACAGAATACTGAATTACCTGGATAAGACAGAATTGTGAGGACGTTTGCACAGGAGGACACAAGCTTAGAGCAAAGGGAAAACCCATCAGAACGGAGATAAGATGAAACGTCTTTAACTAGAGAGTGGTGACATTGTGGAATTCCTTACCACAGAAGGCTGTGGAAACCAGATCATTTGGCACCAACGATATAGCCAGGAAAGGGACTGAGGATCTGAAACGTGACTATAAAGAGTCAGTTTGGAAGCTGAAGAGTAGGACGAGTAGTGATCTCAGGTTTGCTACGTGCCACGAGCTAGTGAGATAAGGAACAGTCGGAGAATGCACCTTTACACGTGGCTGCGTGGCTGGTGCAGGATATCTTTTGGGTAAGGTGGGACCTGTACATGAAGGACGGGTTGCACCTGAACTGGAGGGGCACAAATGGCCTGTTTGGGAGGTTTGCTCGTGTGATTCTGGCCGGTTTAAACGAGTTTAGCAGGGGTGTAGGAATAAGACCTCATGTCTCAGAGGGGGTTCGTTGCAGACGGGACAGTGACAGGATATATTGAATCTATCAGGAAGGTTTCTCACGCGATGAAACAATGGGATCAGTTAAAGTGCGTCTGCTTTAATGCAAGGAATGTCCGAAATAAGAGTGATGAACTTAGAGCATGGATCAGTACTTGGGGCTACGATGTAGTGGCCATAACAGAGACTTAGGTTTCACAGGGGCAGGGATGGTTGCTTGATGTTCCAGGGCTTAGAACGCTTAAAAATGTTTCGGGGCAGCACGGTGGCACAATGGTTAGCACTGCTGCCTCACAATGCCAGAGACCCGGGTTCAATTCCCACGTCAGTGAGCTAACTGCACGGAGATTGCTAATTTCCCCCGTGGGTTTCCTCCCATGATCCAAAAATGTGCAGATTAGGTGAACTGGCCATGCTAAATTGCCCGTAGTGTTCATTGAAGGGATAAATGTTGGGAAATGGTTTTGGGTGGATTGCTCTATGGAGGATTGGTGTGGACTTGTTGGGCCAAAGGGCCTGTTTCCACACTGCAAGTAATCTAACAAAGAATAGGGTGGGTGGAAAATGAGGAGGGGGTATAGAGTTGCTAATTAAAGAGTGCGTCACAGCTACAGCAATGAAGGTTGTTGAGGAAGATTTGTCTACTCAGTCAGTATGGGTGGAAGTTAGGATTAGCAAGGGAACAGTCACCGCATTTGAGGTTTTCTACAAACCACCTAAGAGCAGTAGAGAGATTGAAGATCTCATAGGCGGGCAGATTCTGGAAAAATGCAAAAGTAGCAGGATTATTGTTATGAGTGATTTCAACTTTTCCAATATCGACTGGAACCTCCTAAGGTGCAGATGGTGTGGATGAAGCCGTTTTTGTCAGGTGTGCTCAAGACGGTTTCCTTGCTCAGTATGTAGACAGACCGACGAGGGGAGAGGCTATTTTGGATTTGGTGTTCGGCAATGAGCCAGGACAGGTGTCAGAACTCACGGTGGGAGGGCACTTTGGTGAAAGTGATCACAACTGCCTCACATGTAGCATAGTCTGTGAGAATGAAAGGAGCAGTTTCCGAGGGAAGATATTTAATTTTGGAAAAGGAAATTTGGATGCTATCAGACATGAATTAGGAAGGATAGACTGGGAGCAATTGTTCCACAGAAAGGGCACAGCAGACATGTGGAGACTGTTTAAGGAGCAGTTGTTGTGAGTGATACACAAATTTGTCCCTCTGAGACAGGTAAGAAGGAGTAAGATTAAGGAACCTTGGATGACGAGAACAGAGGAACGTCTCGTCAAAAGGAAGCAGGCAGCTTACGTAAGATGGAGGAAGCAAGGATCTAGCACAGCTTTAGAGGATTACAGGCTTACTAGAAAGGAGATCAGAAAAGGACTGAGGCGAGCCATGATGGGGCACGAAAAAGGCTTGGCAAGAAGGATTAGGGAGAATCCAAAGGCATTTTACTCATACGTGATGAATAAGAGAATGATCAGGGAGAAGATAGGGCCAACCAGGATTAGCATAGCGAACTTATGCGTGGAGTCTGAGCAGATAGGGGAAGCCCCACGTGAGTTTTTTGATTCGCTTTTCACCAAGGAAAGGGAACTTGTTGTAAATGAAACTTAGAGGAGCTGGGCCAGATCAGTCTTGACCGAATCAAGATTGATGAAGATGATGTGCGAGCAATTTTGGAAAACATTAAGATGGATACGTCCCTAGGGCCAGACCAGATTTATCCGAGACTGCTCCGGGAAGCAAGAAAGGAGGTTGCTAAGCTGATGGTGAGGATATTTGCCTCCTCACTCTTCACAGGAGTCGGACCAGAGGATTGGAAGGAGGCGAATGTTGTTCCTTATTTCAAGAAGGTTAATAGGGAAATCCCTGGCAATTAGAGACCAGTCAGTCTTACGTCTGCGGTCAGCAAAGTTTGGAAAAAATTCTGTGGGATAGGATTTATGACTATTTGGCAAAGCATTGTGTGATTAAAGGCAGTCAGCATGGATTCATGAGGGGCAGGTCATGCCTCACAAATCTTATTGATTTCTTTGAGGAGGTGTCAAGACAGGTCAACGACAGTTGAGCAGTGGATGTGGTGCATGTGGACTTCAGCAAGGTATTTGATAGGGTTCCCCATGGAAGGCTCATTCATAAAGTCAGGAAGTATGGGATACAGAGAGATTTGGCTATCTGAATTCAGAATTGGCTGGTTGGCGGAAGGCAGACAGTGGTTGTAGATGGAAAGTATTCTGCTTGGAGGACAGTGTTGAGAGGGATCCCACAGGGCTGTGTTCTTGGGACTCTGCTCTTTGTAGTTTTTATAAATGACTTGGATGAGGAGGTTATAGTGTGGGTTAGTAACTTTGCTGATGACACAAAGGTTGGAGGTGACGTCGATAGTATAGAGGGCTACTGTAGGCTGCAGCACGACATAGACAGGATGCAGAGCTGGGCTGAGAAATGGCAGATGGTGTTCAACCTGGATAAATGTAAAGTGATGCATTTTGGAAGGTCAAATTCGAATCCTGAATATAGCAATAAATACAGGATTCTTGGCAGTGTGGAGGAACAGAGTTATGTGGGTGCACAAGTGCATAGATCCCTCAAAGTTGCCACCCAAGTGGATAGGGTGTCAAGAAAGCATATGGTGTTTTGGCTTTCATTAATAGGGGGTTCAAGTTTAAGAACCGTGAGGTTTTGCTGCTGCTCTACAATTCCTGGTGAGACCACTCTTGGAATATTGTGTCCAGTTGTGGACGCCCTACTATAGGAAAGATACAGAGGCTTTGGAGAGAGTGCAAAGAAGGTTTACCAGGATGCTGCCTGGCTTGGAGGGCTTGCTTTATGAAGAAAGATTGAACAAGCTTGGATCTTTCTTTCGGGAGACAAGGAGGAGAGAGGAAAGCTGATCGAGGTGTACAAAATAATGAGAGGAATAGATAAAGTCAATACCGGGAGACTTTGCTCCAGGGCAGGATTGACTAGTACGAGAAGTCAGAGTTTGAAGACTTTAGGAGGAAGATCAAAGGGAGACGTCAGAGGTAGGTTCTTTATGCATAGATTTGTGAATGCATGGAATGCGTTGCCACCTGTGGTGGTGGAAGCAAAGTCATTGGGGACGTTTAAACGACTGTTGGACATGCACATGGATAGCAGTGAGTTGAGGGGTGTGTAGGTTAAGTTACTACATTTTACATTAGGATTAAGGCTCGGGACAACATCGTGGCCCAAAGGGCCTGTTCTGTACTGTACTGTTCTATGTTCTATGTTCCGTTTAGTATATTTAAAACAGACTCAGATAAGGTTTGATTGACAAGGGGATCAAAGATTTCTGAGAGGAAGCAGGAAAATGGGGTTGAAAATCTATCATTCGTGATCGAATGGCGGAGCAGACTTTATGGTCCGAATGGCTTCATTTCTGCTCGTATAGACTTGTGATCTTATAATATTTCGGTCCTGGATGGCACAGTGTCTCAGTGGTTTGCACTGGTGCCTCACCACATCAGGGAACTGGGTTCGATTTCCTCTGGGTGTTCTAGTTTCCTGTCACAGTTCAAATTTGTGCAGGTTAGGTGAACTGGCCATGCTGAATTGCCGATTGTGTTCAGGGATGTTGATGTTAGGTGCAATAGTCAAGGGTCTATGTATAGTATTAGGGTAGAGAATGGATAGATTCGCATATTCTTTGGATGGTCAGTTTAAACCTGTTGGGCTGAAGGGCCTGTTTTCACACTGTAGGGATTCTAAAAAATAAATTTTCTTAGAATCCCTACAGTGTGAAAACAGGCCCTTCAGCCCAACAGGTTTATACTGACCCTCCAAAGAATATGCGAACCTATCCCATGAACACAACTCAAAGAGTATGCAAACCTATCCCATGAACACAACCCAAAGAGTATGCGAACCTATCCCATGAACACAATCGGCAATTCAGCATGGCCAATGAAGCACAACCCAAGCTCGAGTAACACCTCACTTTACACTTTGGTGCATTACAGTCTATAGGAGTTAATATTCCATTACATACCTTCACAGCCTGCACCCACAATGGCTGTTCTCCATTTTCTGTACATGCTCCCTCCTGTGCTCCCTAAGTTCGTGTCTTGTTTATGTTGCATTCAACAGAAGAAATCAATTTCTAATATTTACACATTAATTTACACCCATTACATAACTCTGTCTCTTTCACCACAATTTAAAGCCCATTTGTCATTTACACTGGGCCTCCAAACACTCTTTACCACCTCTGCCAAGATTCTAAAACACTCACTTTCCAATCATTTGCACTTCTGAAGAAGATTTATAGTGGACTTGAATGACTAACATTGTTTCTCTTTCTCTGCAGATGTTGCCAGACCCCTGAGTTCCTTCAAAAATGAAAAGTTACAAAACACTTTTTCAATATAGCAAAGATTATTGGATACAGGAAATCTGAAACAAAAACAAAAAATGTTGGACTTCCTGGGTGCTTTGAGGAACAGTCACAGAACCCGAAAGATTAACTCTGCTTTCACACCACAGATGCTGTCAGACTTGTCAGTGGCTTCACCAATTCCTGTTTTTGAACAAGTTTCAAACATGTGTGTCAAAGCTGCTCACACGCCCTGTCCAACATGGAGCGCCATACACCGGGAAGTGAATGATCACGCAAGGTATACAAATTCATTTGTTCTGAAACTACATAAGGCTGTCATCACCGACACTACAGAGCTCTTAATCATGGTCATGGAGAGAAACAGAGAGAAACATTCACTTTAAAGAGAAGATGGCATTACCGGAGGGGAAGAGATTCAGGTGAAAACGTTAAATGCTTTTGAGGAATGCGACAAATTGGAGGCATGGCATCATAAAGATACCCTAACAGGATGAGAATTTTTCAAAAAGGAAGTGTTCCCACATCAGAAACTGGGATAAGGCACTGTGTACAGGGGAGAAGGGTGACCAGGTCCCCGTGCGAATTGAGCACAGGCAGCAGAATTGTATTGCAGATATTGCGGCTCAAACTGGGCATTCATGTGATGCTGCACATCATAGCAGCTGTAGTAGCAGCAGCAGTAGTAGAATTGTATTCAACCACAATATAATCTTTCAGTCTACCATTACCATAAAACCGATCTCCGGTTCAGTGATGAGTGTGGGTGAACATGCCACGCTCAGAACCATGTGTACCTAAACCTGAGGATAACCCATTTAAGCTACCACACTTACTGCTTACATTAACAAACAGCAGAACTAACATCTGATAGAGAGGGCGCCATGATCCCAAGACTGTGACCATTTCTTTTAAAACCAGATATGAATTACTGCTGGCCTGTCTACTCTTAGTCTACTCTTAATTTGTTAGAAAAATCGTTGTTTCTTTTGTTGGAGATGTTTCAAGAACTTGCCTCCTATGACCATTTTGTTTACATCATTCATATACTTACTGTACCTTCCCCTGTGAGGAAAGATATAAAATATGGGTGTAAGTTGTCTGTCTGCTCCCTGTAGCCAATTCTTCCGTCACACCCTCCAATTATCCTCAGTATACTTTCCTATATAATTTCACCTAAGGTCACACACTCATCTTGAACTTTTTTTATATGCTCGGAGAAGCTCGTGCTGCTTGTTTTTGTATTTTTTGCCAATTGACTACATCTTGTCTATTCTCCCCTATTCCTCGCTTTCTAGATTGATACAGTCGTATAGCGCACAAACAGACCCTTTGGTCCAACTTGTCCATGCTGACTAGGATTTCCAAACTAAACCAATCCCAACTGATTACATTTTGTCCATATGCCTCTAAGCGTTTCCCATTCATATGTTTGTCCTAATGAGTTTTAAATTTGAGTGGAAGCATCGGCCGAGGAAAAACGAACCCGGGAGACTACAGCTAAGGTAAGACAGTTTGTTTCAAAATTACTTACCTGTACCGGGCAGCGGAAGTGAGGTTGGAGCGCATAGCTGGGCGGGAAGGTAAGTGATTAGTATTTGAGTGGGTGTGTTCTAGTCCCCAGGTCCTACTTTCGTAGGGCCTCCCTCCCACCCTCCTCCTCTAACCTAACTTTAAAGACCACAGGTTATTGACTCAGTGTTCTTGTTTTTGGAGACAGTGTACAGTCATGGCAGCGCAGGCGGTGGAATGTTCCTCCTGCAGGATGTTTGAGGTAGGGGTGACCACCGATACTCCTGCCGACTTCGTGTGCAGGAAATGCAGTCAGATCCCGATCCTCACTGAACGAGTTAGGGAACTGGAACTGGAGCTGGATGAACTGAGGATTATTCAAGAGGCTGAGAGGGTGATCGATAGAAGCTACAGGGACATAGTTACGCCGGAGAACAGAGGTAACTGGGTAACAGTTAGAGGTGGGAAGGGGAAGAAGCAGGCAGTGCAGGGTTCCCCTGTGGTCGTTCCCCTAAAAAATAGGTATACAGCTTTGGAAACTGTTGGGGGGGGACAGCCTTGCAGGTGTAAGCTGCAGTGAAGGGGTCTGTGGCTCTGAGATTCAGAAGGGAAAGGGGGAGAAGAGGAGAGCACTAGTTATAGGGGACTCTCTAGTTAGAGGGACGGACAAGCGGTTCTGTGGACATTAGCGAGACTCTCGGATGGTTTGTTGCCTCCCGGGTGCTAGGGTCCGAGACATCTCGGACCGTGTCTTCAGAATCCTTAAGGGGGAGGGTGTGCAGACAGAAGTCGTGGTACACATTGGCACCAACGACATAGGTAGGAAGAGGGGTGGGGAGGTCATTCAAGAGCTCAATGAGTTAGGCTGGAAGCTAAAAGCTAGGACAGACAGAGTCGTCATCTCTGGGTTGTTGCCGGTGCCACGTGACAGAGAGGCAAAGAATAGGGAGAGAGTGCAGTTGAACACGTGGCTGCAAGGATGGTGTAGGAGGGAGGGCTTCAGATATTTGGACAATTGGACTGCATTCTGGGGAAGGTGGGACCTGTATAAACAGGACGGGTTGCACCTGAACCAGAAGGGCACCAATATCCTGGGGGTTAGGTTTGCTAGCACTCTTCGGGGGGGTTTAAACTAATTTGGCAGGGGGATGGGATCCGGACTTGTAGTCCAGCAAGTAAGCTAGCTGTGTGTCAGGATGTCCAAGACTGTAGGGAGGCTGTGGGGAAGGTAGCACTGACAGGGACTACTTGCGGACACAGAGATGGGCTCAAGTGCGTATACTTCAATGCAAGGAGTATCAGAAATAAGGTGGGTGAACTTAAGGCATGGATCGGTACCTGGGACTACGATGTTGTGGCAATCACGGAAACATGGATAGATGAGGGACAGGAATGGCTGTTGGAGGTTCCTGGTTACAGATGTTTCAGTAAGATTAGGGAGGGTGGTAAAAAAGGAGGGGGGGGGTGGCATTGCTAATTAGAAATGGTATAACGGCTGCAGAAAGGAAGTTTGAGGTGGATCTGCCTCTGGAGGTAGTATGGGCTGAATTCAGAAATAGGAAAAGTGCAGTCACCTTGTTGGGTGTTTATTATAGGCCCCCCAATAGCAGCAGAGATGTGGAGAAACAGATTGGGAAACAGATTTTGGAAAGGTGCAGAAGCCACAGGGTCGTAGTCATGGGCGACTTCAACTTCCCAAATATTGATTGGAAGCTCTTTAGATCAAGTAGATTGGATGGGGCGGTGTTTGTGCAGTGTGTCCAGGAAGCTTTTCTAACGCAGTATGTAGATTGTCCAACCAGAGGGGAGGCCATATTGGATTTGGTACTCGGTAACGAACCGGGACAAGTAGTGGGCTTGTTAGTGGGTGAACATTTTGGTGATGGTGACCACAATTCTGTGACTTTCACCTTGGTTATGGAGAGAGATAGGTGTGCACAACAAGGAAGTTTTTACAATTGGGGGAAGGGAAATTACGATGCTGTAAGACAGGATTTGAGGAGCATACGTTGGGAGCATAGGCTGTCAGGGAAGGATGTGGTGGAAATGTGGAACTTTTTCAAGGAGCAGATACGACGTGTCCTTGATATGTATGTACCGATCAGGCAGGAAAGAAATGGTCGTGTGAGGGAGCCTTGGTTGACGAGGGAGGTTGAATGTCTAGTAAAGAGGAAGAAGGAGGCTTACATAAAGTTGAGGAAACAAGGTTCAGACAGAGCAGTGGAGGGATACAGATTAGCCAGAAGGGACCTGAAGAAAGGGATTAGGAGAGCTAAGAGAGGGCATGAAAAATCCTTGACGGATAGGATCAAGGATAACCCCAAGGCATTCTATGCGTATGTGAGAAACCTGAGAATGACGAGAACGAGGGGAGGTCCGATCAAGGACAGTGGTGGGAGATTGTGTATTGAGTCGGAAGAGATAGGAGAGGTCTTGAACAAGTACTTCTCTTCAGTATTTACAAACGAGAGGGACCGTATTGTTGAAGAGGAGAGTGTGAAACGGACTGATAAGCTAGAAGAGATACCTGTTAGGAAGGAAGATGTGTTGGACATTTTGAACAACTTGAGGATAGACAAGTCCCCCGGGCCTGACGGGATATATCCTAGGATTATGTGGGAAGCAAGAGAGGAAATTGCAGTACCGTTGGCAATGATCTTCTCGTCTTCACTGGCAACGGGGGTGGTACCAGGGGACTGGAGAGTAGCGAATGTTGTGCCCCTGTTCAAAAAAGGGAATAGGGATAACCCCGGGAATTACAGGCCAGTTAGTCTTACTTCTGTGGTAGGCAAAGTAATGGAAAGGGTACCGAGGGATAGGATTTATGAGTATCTGGAAAGACACTGCTTGTTCAGGGACAGCCAGCACGGATTTGTGAAGGGTAGGTCTTGCCTTACAACTCTTATTCAATTCTTCGAGGAGGTGACCAAGCATTTGGATGAGGGTAGAGCAGTGGATGTAGTGTACATGGAATTTAGTAAGGCATTTGATAAGGTAGGCTTATGCGGAAAGTCAGCAGGCATGGGATAGAGGGAAATTTGGCCAATTGGATAGAAAACTGGCTAACCGGTCGAAGTCAGAGAGTGGTGGTAGATGGTATATATTCAGCATGGAGTCCAGTTACAAGTGGAGTTCCGCAGGGATCAGTTCTGGGTCCTCTGCTGTTTGTAATTTTTATGAATGACTTAGATGAGGGAGTCGAAGGGTGGGTCAGTAAATTTGCAGATGATACAAAGATAGGTGGAGTTGTGGACAGTGAGGAGGGCTGTTGTCGGCTGCAGAGGGACTTAGATATGATGCAGAGCTGGGCTGAGGAGTGGCAGATGGAGTTCAACCCTGCCAAGTGTGAGGTTGTCCATTTTGGAAGAACAAATAAGAATGCGGAATACAGGGTTAATGGTAGGGTTCTTGGTCAGGTGGAGGAACAGAGGGATCTTGGGGTCTATGTACATAGATCTTTGAAGGTTGCCACTCAGGTGGATAGAGTTTGCAAGAAGGCCTATGGAGTATTATCGTTCATTAGCAGAGGGATTGAATTCAAGAGTCGTGAAGTGATGTTGCAGCTGTACAGGACTTTGGTTAGGCCACATTTGGAGTACTGTGTGCAGTTCTGGTCGCCTCACTTTAGGAAAGATGTGGAAGCTTTGGAGAGGGTGCAGAGAAAATTTACCAGGATGTTGACTGGAATGGAGAGTAGGTCGTACGAGGATAGGTTGAGAGTTCTCGGCCTTTTCTCGTTGGAACGGCGAAGGATGAGGGTTGACTTGATAGAGGTTTATAAGATGATCAGAGGAATAGATAGAGTAGACAGTCAGAAACTTTTTCCCCGGGTACAACAGAGTGTTACAAGGGGACATAAATTTAAGGTGAAGGGTGGAAGATATAGGGGAGATAACAGGGGTGGGTTCTTTACCCAGAGAGTGGTGGGGGCATGGAATGCGCTGCCCGTGGGAGTGGTAGAGTCAGATTCATTGGCGACCTTTAAGCGGCATTTGGATAGGTACATGGATGGGTGCTTAATCTAGGATAGAAGTTTGGCACAACATCGTGGGCCGAAGGGCCTGTTCTGTGCTGTATTGTTCTATGTTCTATGTTCTATGTTCTATGTTCTACCTTCACATTAACCAGGATAAAAATATAATTGTACATGCCTGTGGATGCTCAGATACTAATTATAGGTCATCCAACAGAATGAATCTGAAGAAACCAGGAGCAAATAGTAAGCCTAGAATCGTTTTAATAACTGAACTTGGTTGATTTTGTCTGGTCTTGGAAACCTCACATATTGTGCTGACATTCAGGTGAATGTAACAAAGCACATCAAAACTGGAAGTCTTGGTCTAACGCCCCACCCCAGATTCCTGACCTCACACACCTCACTCCCTCACCCACCTCACTCCCTCCCACATTCACCAACTGACGAGAATTCACAAACTGAGTGAAACTTGGAACATAGAACAGCACAGTGCAGGCGCTTCAGCTCTCAATGTTTTGGCAGCCTTTTATCCTACTCTAAGATCAGACTAACCTACATAACATTCAATGTACTAACTTCCATGTGCATATCCAAGAGTCTTCTTAAATATCTCTAAAGTATCTGACTCTACTCCCACCACTGGTGGTGCATTCCGTCCCCACCACATTCTGTGTAAAGAACCTATCTCTGACAGTCCCCGAAATCTTTCTCCAATAACCTTAACATTACGCCCCTTATTGATAACCACTTCTGCCATGGGAAAAGACTTTGGCTATCCAATCTATCTATGTCTCTCAACATCTTGTACAGCTCCATCAAGTCACGTCTCATCC
Organism: Chiloscyllium punctatum; assembly: GCF_047496795.1. Classification (NCBI taxonomy): domain Eukaryota; kingdom Metazoa; phylum Chordata; class Chondrichthyes; order Orectolobiformes; family Hemiscylliidae; genus Chiloscyllium; species Chiloscyllium punctatum. The sequence goes on along the minus strand of NC_092752.1, from coordinate 76,213,424 downwards.
TTCTTCGCTGCAGGGAGAAAAGCCCCAGCTCCCTCAACCTTTCTCACTAAGACGTGTCCTCCAGTCCTGGCAGCATCCTGGCAAATCTCCTCTACACACTGTCTGAGGCTTCCACATGTTTCCTATACGGAGGCAACCAGAACTGAATACAATACTCCTAGTGCAGTTGAACCGCAGCTTTATTGACCTAAGCATTAACCTCGCCGCACTTAAAAATAATCCCCCATAATGAAAGCCTACACACCATACAACTCCTTAAAAACCTTATCAACGTCGGTGGCAACACTAAAGAAATTATGGACATGGACCCCAAGATCCCCCTGTTGCTCCACACTGCCAAGAATTCTGCCTTTAACCCTGTATCCTGTATGCAAATGCAACCTTTCGAAATTAAATCAATTCGCACTTTTAACGGTTAAACTCTATCTGCCACTTATCAGCCCAGCTCTGTATCCTCGAGGAGAAAGTGAGGGCTGCAGATGCTGGAGATCAGAGCTGAAAATGTATTGCTTGATAAGCGCAGCAGGTCAGGCAGCATTCAAGGAACAGGAGAATCGTCATTTCTGGCATAAGCCCTTCTTCCATTCCTGAAGAATGGCTTATTCCCGAAACGTCGATTCTCCTGTTCCTTGGATGCTGCCTGACCTGCTGCGCTTTTCCAGCAATACATTTTCAGCTCTATATCCTATCAATGTCCTGTTGCAAACTACAACAACCCACCACACTATCCAGAACTCCATCAACCTTCATGTCATCAGCAAACTTTCTAACTCACCATTCCACTTACTCATCAAAGTCGTTTATGAAAATGACAAAGAGAACAGGCCCCAGAACAGATTCCTGTGGAAAGCCACTGCTCACTGAGCTCCAGGCTGAATACTTTCCATCTGCTACCACGCTCTGTCTTCTATGGGCCAGCCACGCCCATATCCGAGAGCCAAGTTTCCCTGCGTCCCATGCCTCCTTACCTTCTGAATGAGCCCACAACGGGGAACCTTATCAAACACCTTGTTCACCACATCTACTGGTCGATCTTCATCAACATGTTTTTTCACATCTTCAAAAAGTTCAATAAGGTTTGTGAGGCATGACCTGCTCTTCAAAAAGCCATGCTGACTACGTCTGATTATACTATGGTTTTTTTTCAGTAATTGTAAATCCTGTCTCTCAGAATCGTCTCCAATACTTTGCCCTCCACTGGTCGAAGACTGACTGTTCTATCATTCCCAGGGTTATCCCTATTCCCTTCCCTGAACAAGGGGATAACATTTGCCACCCACCAAACATCTGGCACAACTCCAGTGAATAGTGAAGATGAATGTATTATTACCAAAGTTACACCAATCTCTTCCATCACCTCCTGTAGTAACCTTATGTATAAACCCATCTGGCCCAGGGGATTTATCCATCCTTATGTTTGTACTTCAATCAGTCTGTATTTACCCTCAACCTGTCTACACCATATCCAACCAATTGATTGACTGCTTTCCTTTTCAATGCTACATACAGTGCTGCCTTGCTGAACAAGTATGGTTCCCAACATCCTGCAAATCACGGAATCAAAAAAAAAGGAATGCACCAATGCTTTCCTGATAAAGATCTCATGCCCGAACTATCGACTCTCCTGCTCCTCGGATGCCGTCTGACCTGCTGTACTTTTCCAGCACCACACTTTTTCACTCTGATCTCAATCAACTGCAGTCCTCACTTTCTCCATTACTGAGGGCTGTCCCCTCTGCACACTGAGGGCGGGGGGGGGGGGGGGGGGGGGGGGGGCAGAATTAACCATCAGAATCTCATTGTATGTGGAGCTGACTGCTCAATTCTGGAAAGTTGCACTTGCTGAATACATTTCTTTTAAAAAAAGAAATTACAATTCAACAAATATTGATTCAGTCCCAGAGTTACAAGTTTGGTTCATGGTTTGGGCAGCCTGATAACAAATAGTGAATGATTGAGGAACTCCGGGGCACAGAGTATTCCAGGTGTTATATTCCAGCTTACATTAATGCTGGGAGTATTATCAGACAGACTGTTGTGACAATGGCATGAGTCGACACGTGGAGGTGGAATATTTTTGCCATCACAGAGACGTGTTTGAGGGAGGTCAGGGCAAACAATCAGTATGCTGTTGTACTGGAACTACAGGCACGACTAGAGAGGGTGTTAAAGAGGAAGCGGTGTTGCATTATTAATTAAAGAACAGTTACCGCAGTAAGGAGGGATGATACCTTGGACGTATCTCCAAATGAGGCATTATGGGTCGAGGTGAGGTTCCAAACGATGACAGGCACACTGCTAGGGATATTTTATAGAGCCCCGGAAAGATGAAAATGCAGGAGCAAATATATAACCAATTCACTGAAGTGTGTAATAACCAATTCACTGAGGTGTGAAGGAAACCAGGCTGGAGATGTTACAGAGATAGGAAAACAAGGCAGGAGGTGTTACAGAGAGATAGGAAAGCAAAGCTGGAGATGTTACAGGGAGAGAGGAAAGTAAGGCTGGAGATATTACAGAGAGATAGGAAAGCAAGGCTAGAAATGTTACTGAGAAAGGAAAGCAAGGCCGGCGATGTTACAGAGACAGGGGATAGCAAGGACAGAGATGTTACAGAGAGATAGGAAAACAATGTTGGAGATGTTATAGAGATAGGAAAGCAAGGCTGGGGATGTTATAGAGATCGGAAAGCAAGGCTGCAGATGTTACAGAGATAGGAAAGCATGGCTGGAGATGTTACAAGGACAGAGGAAAGCAAGGCGGGAGATGTGACTGAGAGAGGAAAGCGAGGCTGGAGATGTTACAGTGATAGGAAAGCAAGGCTGTAGATGTTACAGAGAAAGAGGAAAGCAAGGCGGGAGATGTTACAGAGAGAAGAAAACAAGGCCTGCGATGTTACAGTGATAGAAAAGCAAGGCTGGAGATGTTACAGAGACACAGGACCACATACTTACCAAATAGCCAAAACAGCCAGTGACAGACAGATCTAACTAACAAATCATACCTAATCTCTGCAATCCTGATGCATGCAATCAACGTGAATTGTGTGGTCAATCAAACAACTCACTGGAGGAGTAGGATCCACAAATATCACCCTCCTCAACGATGAAAGGGCCCAGTACAACAATAGAAAAGATAAGGCTGAAACATTCACAACAATGTTCAGACCAAAGTGTTGATGGGATGGTCTATTTTAGTCTTCTCCAGATGGCAGTCATCAGCTAAATCTATTCACTGTGTGTGGTAACTCCAAACGGATGGAGGGATGGGGAATGCAAAGGCTGTGGGCCTTGAGAACATTCCATCCAAGTTTTTCCTGCTGGGATACTTCACTGGGACTTACCTGACAATGTGGGAAACTATCTGGGTGTGTCCTGTACACACACAGACAAAACATCAGACAATCAATGACTGCCCTAATTGCTCTAATTCCCAACATTAATAAAGTGATGGACGATGTCATCTACAGTGGGATCAAGCAGCACTGCCTCAACACCAACCTGCTCGCTGAAGCTCAGTTTGGGCTCTCATTCATTGGGCATATTGAAGCCTTGGTTTAACGATGTACAACAAGAGAACATACAGCTGAATTCTCGAGTTGAGGTGACAGTGACTGCACTTAACATCATCATAACTTCATTTGACCAAGTGTCATATCCTGGATTAACAGCAAAACTGGAGCAAATAGGAATCGCCTGCATTGGCTGAAGTTATACCTGGTACAAAGGAAGGTGGCTGGGGTTGGTGGGGAGCAGCCATCTCAGCTCCGCCGCAGGTCTCCAGGGGAGGGGTTTCTGAGTAAACCTGTACACCAGAAATGGAAAGGCAGGGCACCATACACCAACAGGATGATTGGGTTGTTCTCTTGTTAGATAGGTGCGACTAGCAGCAGTTTAACTGAACAGTCATCATGTCTCAAGCAAGGGAGAGGTTGAGTAAGACAGACGTTTCCAGGCACCTCATTCAGTGCTGGAACTGAACGCACACTGTTGGCATTAATCTACATTACAAACTAGCTGTCCAACTGACTGAACTAACCAAGTCCTCGCTCAGCTCCTTGGGGAAGATACTGCAACATTATTCTGTTCAGATATGTTGTTAGATACCTTGGAGCATGTGGAACTAGAAGCAAGCTTCCTAGCTCAGAGAGAGTGACAGCATCAGTGAACTGTAAGAGTTCTCTCTGCCCTAGGCCCAATAATTTCCAGCTGCTTCATAAATGACCACCCCCTACTCAAGTTAAGTCACAACTTGGGATGTTTGCCAATGATTGGACAATGTTCAACACCATTCGTGATTTACTCAGATACTGGAGCAGTTCTTGTCCAAATGCAACAGGTCCTGGAACTATGCAGGTGTGTGCTTAACAGTGACAAGTTCCATTCCCATTACACACATGCCAGACAACGATTACCTCTGACAATAGAAAAGTGGACCATATCATTTAATGTTCAATGCCACCACCATCACTGAACACCCACCTAGCAATATCCCGGGGATTACCGTTAACCAGAACTGGACAGACCATATAATTTCATGACCCAGTCCTGTGAAGGGCTTATGCTAAAACGTCGACTCTCCTGTAACTCAGGTGCTGCCTGACCTGTTGTGCTTATCCAGCGCCACATTTTGACACATATTAATTCATTGGCTACAAGAATATGTCAGGGGCAAGAAATCCTCCACTAATGACTCACCTCAAAATTTCGGAAAGCCTGTCTCCCATCAAAAAGACTCATGTTGAATGTGTGTGTAATTAAATACCTCCATTTGCCTGTGTGAGTGCAGCTTTACCCCTCATCCACTGACACTCAGAAGCAGTAATGTCTGCCATCTACACGGTGTTCTGCAGAAATGTGCCAAGGCTCCTGACAACGTACCTCTGAACCCCCGACCATCAAGAAGGACAAGGGAAGCAGATACATGGGACTACCATGTTCGCGTTCCAATCCAAGCCATTTACCGAGCTGATTGAGAAGCGTATTGCCGTTCTTTCAGTGTCACTGTTTCAACTTCCTCCCTAATGGTATTGTAAGACTACCTATAGCACATGGGATGCAGCGGGTCAATGTGACAGCTCACGCCCACCTTCTCAAGGGCAACAAGGGACAGGCAAAAAATAATGGCCTTATCACATTCCATGAATAAATTAGCATGAAAAGTTTTGTCCAGACCTGCCCAATTCTGGACACTGTACCTTAGGTTTTGTGAGCTCTGGCTGGTTGGGTCTAGGCAGTAACCTATTTGTTGTAAACAGCTGAAGGAATATGCTGTTTGAAACATTCGGACAGTCTCTCAGAGGCATGGCCTACATATCAAACAGACACTGAAAATCACATCACACATGACTGAGCTCTGAGACAGACAGAGGCAACTGAAAATATAGTCATATCTGACTAACATGTTTAATCACACAGTGATATTGTTGCCACAAAAATGATTATGAGTGAACATTAGCAGGGGGAAGTGAGGACTGCAGATGCTGGAGATCAGAGTCAAAAAGTGTGGTTCTGAAAGAAAGCACAGCCGTTCAGGTAGCATCTGAGGAGCAAGAGAGTCGACTATTAGTTCAAAATATTAATACAAGAGAAAATAATTGTATATTTTCAAAATCCTTGTACTTTATAATAATTTGGTCTTGGGTGTGGGAATGAGATTTATCATTTCAATGCTCCTTACTGTGAGTTGTGCACTGTTTTCATTATAATGTCGTTATAAAAGTGAATGGAGTAAATGGGTGGATTTTGTGCTTCTTGGACAATCTAAAAGTTGGTTTTATGAAAGGTTATCGAAACTTCAGTAAAGAGCCTTTGCTGTTAATGGTTAGAACAATGCTGCAAACATTTACACAGAGATTTCCAACTCAATTCACACACAAGATCATTGGGCTGGGATGATGCTGGCCATCAATGGAGCTGCACAATTCTGTTTGGATACTGACATTGTGGGACTAACATACACTGGATATGGTTTATGAGGGATTCAATGTAAGATGCCATGTGCTGCAGGAGCCCATCACCTTCATAACACCTTCATTCAGGATTGGGTCCAAGGTGCAGAATTACAGAGTTTAGGTGCCACACCAGAAGAGATATACTTGCAGGACATGGCTGTTTACAGGTAATTGTTACAAATGTTGAACTGCGTCTGAATCAGCACCATGTGCTTGTCCATTGACCAGTTTTCCCCACTCACATCTCTCCGTTGTTCAGGAATGTCTCTAACTAGTCTATTGTGAGGGATTATGTCAGTAACTGCCCAGCGCCAGTTTGGAAACTCACTGGACAGATTCTGGAGATGGTCAGTGTTTTGGAGGTCATGGTGAGGGCCAGTAACACTGTGTCTGAATTCAGGCTTTTCCGCAAAGTCACTTTCAACAGCTTTGCTGCCTGCAAGATGGTGTGTTCATTCATCTGAACATCAATCAGCTGTTTACTACAGTCACTGAATTGTGTAATAGTTAGCTGTGCGCTCTGGTAATTCAATTATTGTTCACTTCAATGGTTTTCAACTAAAAAAATGATGTTTGGTTTATTTTAAAATATGTAAGAAAGAAAGTGATATTACCTCTTCATTATACAAAATGTAAAAGTGACCTGTTGTATATATCCCACAGGCTAATCAAGCAAAAGTCAGATATTATCTGTAAAGCAGGAGCCTGTGAACAGGACTAATACCTGGCAACGTCACCACACTCTCTGTTAGGGTATGTCACACTGACAGGACAAGCCAGGCAGACGGGGTCAGCTCCGTGGTATATAGTCAGTATCGTGCTCAGCATTGATGCTGGATCCTGTGGCTGCTGGACTGCTCTGCGGCAGGTTATGGGGGAATCAATAAAAGGGAAACATATAATTGACCACATCATCACTGATCTGCCTGCTGCAGATACACCTCTCCATTTATTATATCAGTAAGAATGGTCACTGCACAGTCCTTATGGGGAACAGGGGCTAACATCACATTTTACAGACTCCCCTCACCATGATATGTAGCCCCCTGGGCTTTAAACACATTGAGAAACTAATGATGACACATCCATGAGGTGCAGTGGGCCACAGTCAGGGGCAGAATCATACTGTGTACAACTCATACAGTCTGCAAACTCACAGCCCAACATAACCCCCTACTGTACAATAACCATAACAGCCCGACAAAAGTCCCACTGTACAGTAACCATCACGGCCAGACATACCTACAACTGTACAGTAACCATCAAGGGCACGACATACCTCCCACTGTACAGTAACCATCACGACTCGACATACCTCCCACTGTACAGTAACCATCACAGCCCAACATAACCCCCACTGCACAGTAACCATCACAGCCCGACATACCCCCCACTGTACAATAACCATCACGACCCGACATACCTCCCACTGTACAATAACCATCACAGCCCAACATAACCCCCACTGCACAGTAACCATCACAGCCCAACATAACCCCCACTGTACAATAACCGTCACGGCCCGACACACCTCCCACTGTACAGTAACCATCACACCCCGACATACCTCCCACTGTACAGTAACCATCACACCCCGACATACCTCCCACTGTACAGTAACCATCATACCCCGACACACCTCCCACTGTACAGTAACCATCACACCCCGACATACCTCCCACTGTACAATAACCGTCACGGCCCGACATACCTCCCATTGTACAGTAACCATCACACCCCGACATACCTCCCACTGTACAATAACCGTCACGGCCCGACATACCTCCCACTGTACAGTAACCATCACACCCCAAATTACCTCTCACTGTACAGTAACCGTCACTGCCTGACATACCTCCCACCGGACAGTAAACATCACACCCCAACATAACTCTCACTGTACAGTAAACGTCACAGCCCGACATCCCTCGCATTGTACAGTAACCATCACGGCCCGACATACCTCACACTGTACAGTAACCATCACGGCCCGACATACCTCCCGCTGTACAGTAAACATCACAGCCTGACATATCTCCTGCTGTACAGAAACCATCACGGCGCAACATACCTCCTGCTGTACAGTAACCATCACGGCCTGACATCCCTCCCACTGTACAGTAACCATCACGGCCCAACATACCTCCTGCTGTACAGTAACCATCACGGCCTGACGTACCTCCCACTGTACAGTAACCATCACGGCCTGACATCCCTCCCACTGTACAGTAACCATCACGGCCCAACATACCTCCTGCTGTACAGTAACCATCACGGCCTGACGTACCTCCCACTGTACAGTAACCATCACGGACGGACATACCTCCCACTGTACAGTAATCGTAACGGCCCAGCATAGCTCTCACTCTACGGTAACCATCAAGAGCAGCACGTTGGTTCAGTGGTTTGCACTGCTACCTCACAACACCAAGGTTGCGGGGTGACTGTCTGTGTGAAGTTTGCGCATTCCCCAGTGTCTGCGTGGGCTTCCTCCCACACTTCAAAGATGTGCCGGTCAGGTGGATTGGCCATGGAAAATTGCACATTGTGTTAGTTGATTTAGTCAGAGGGAAATGGGTCTGTTGTGGGTTACAGTTTGGAGGGTTGGTGTGGACTGTTTGGGCTGAAGGGCCTATTTCCACACTGTATGGAATCCAATTTACTCTCCAAGATCCCAATCAGGAATATGATGCAATAATCACTTGTCTGAATGAGTCGAGCTCCATCAGTATCTAATATTTTGAAAAAGTGACACAATTCATTGATAAGTGCATAGGGCTGGATGTTAGCCGCTTCCACCTTAGCAAGGCCTTTGATGTGGTTACTTATGGCAGGCTCAAACAGATGGTGAGGTGAAATGGGATCAGCGGTCAGTTAGTAAGATGGATAGGGAACTGCTTGGTATAGAAGACAGAGTAGTGGTGGAACAGTGTTTTTTGTGACTGGAGATGTGTAAATAGATTGGCGGAGTTGCAGATTGTGAGGATAATTGCCAGAGAATACAGCAGGATACAGGTCCCCTAGACTTGGAGAGAGAAAACACAGATGTAACTTTATCTTGACAATTGTGACGTGATGCGTTTTAAAAGGTCTAATGCAGGAGAGAAGTATACAGGAGATGGAAAAAACTACTAATTGCATCAACATCCAAAGGGTGTACAGCTCCACATTCCCCTAAAAGTGTTAACATGGGTGGATAGGGTGATCAAGAAAACTGATGGTAAACTTGCAGACATGTATAAGAGCATACAATATGAAAATTAGCAGGTCATATTGCAGCTGTAGAGAAACGTAGTTCGGGCACATTTGGAATATTGTGTACAGTACAGGTTGCCACACCAGCAGAACGATGTGGAAGTGTTGGAGAGGGTATGGAAAGATTTCCCAGCATGTTGCCTGGTTTTGAGGGTATTAGCCAGAAGGAGAAATTGAACACACATGGTTTGTGTGCACCTGGGCATCATTGGCCATGGGGCTACCTGATAGATGTTTACAAAATTATCAGAGGCATAGATAGAAGGACAGTTAGAGGCTTTTTCCCAGAGTAGAAATATCAATTACTCAGGACCGTAGATTTTATGTAAAAGGGAGAAAGTTCAGGAGATATGATAAGCAAGTTAATTTTTGCTGTTCCAGACAGAAGGTGAAAGTGCCTGGAATACACCGATAGAGGAGAAGAAGCCAATATAGCAAGGTTTCAGAGGCATCTTGTCACAGAGAAGAGACAGCAACGAATAGAATAACATAGAATGTGTAGAAGCAAAAACTTTCGTTTCAAGTTTTGAAGGGTATCATGTGTCAGTGTGGGCTTGCTGGGCTGAAGGGCCTGTACCTATGCTGGACTGTTCTTTAAGTCAAGATTTGAATGCAGCAGTGGCGAGATGCTGACTGAATGATTGCTGATGATCAACAGCCACATTATTGCTGAACTCTCCTCATCAACTTGCAGCTTCATATCCTCCCTCCCACTGCAGGGAAACTCAATATGTAGAATTGATACGAACGTTAGAGCTGGTAACTGGTGACTCCATCTCGCCCCTCGCTCCTACGGCTTGGACACTAACATCTCGGGGGACACTGCACTGATAGAAGCTGCATGTAATCCATACCCACCAATGCTGGCATCTGTCACATGCCAGCCTCACCATGCCATCCCAGCACATCTCTGACCCACTGACAGTATGCTTTTTTACTTCAATGCTGCAGCTCAGGCTGCACGGACAACTCTCATTGCAATGCTACTGCAAGGACACTGTGCTCAGGGGGACACACCCAGCTCATGGACTGTCCCTCTGGGCTGCACACTCAATGCTGCTGCAAGGACACTGTGCTCAGGGACATACACCCAGCTCATGGACTGTTCCTCTGGGCTATTCACTCCATGTTTGTACACACTCACTTTGAGCTGACTTGAATACTCACTGAATTATTGCCTTGCCTTACCCTGCTCTCAGCCAGAGCGACCAGGCTCACCACCTGCTGTATTGTCTTGGTATTTAGCACAGACACAAAACCAAGAAGCCTGATATCATTGTCCACGGTCAGTCACGGTGCCCAGCATAGTGAGTCGGGGGAGTCTCAGATCCCAGCCCGGGAGCTTGGGCACAGTCAGTCAGCCTCTCATGGTTGTTAGGGTCAGGATCCTTCCCCTGTTGAGGGGGTGAGGAGCTGAATGTTGGGGAAACTCCTGTGCCTCTTGTCTCTTTCTCTCCTATTGTGGGATGGTTCCTTCTGGGATGTGAAAATTAGCAAGAGGGATTAAGGGAGATGGAAAGGGTTGGTGCAGCTGTTAATGCTGGTGCAGCTTGGGGAAAGTTGGCGAGGTGTACTGAGTGAATGAATACGCAGCACAGACACAAGGCAGAGTAAGGCAGAGTGGCAGAGGTGAGGGTGGAGAGACTGAGAGAAGGTGCTGCATTCAGTGAGAGTGGGAGAACATGAGCCTTGGTGGGAGGTGGGAGAACATGAGAATTGGTGGGAGGTGGGTGCAGTAACAGAGAGAGAGTGAGGGTGAGGTCACAAAGTGCAGATGGTGGTACTTTCCCTGGTCGAGTGGGCAAGGCCACTGACCTGCTTCCTACACTGCTGGGCATTCACTCTGAAGGCTGGCACATCACTGACCTCGGGGTCACCCTCGGACCAAGCTTGCAGGGTCTGGTGTTGTGGCCTCCCCTGCTAATCCTGGAGAAAGATAATGTCCCTTTGCTGCATCATGCCATCCACCTGATCCTCGGGGTCTTGGCCACAACGTGGGATCCTAATTTTACTACCTTCCCCCAAACCTCACCCACACCCCCACCATGTCCAGGGCAGCATTGGAGTGACAATCAAAGAGTGTGATGACTTTTTAAAAAATTGCATCTGTAACAGGGAATCTGGTGCATTCTGGGATATCGAGACAGTGGGCAGTTTTTATGCCTATAACAAACCGTAAAATAATCATTGGGCTCGGATCAGTTGAAAGAAGGGACATAGAGGCAGGGAAGGTAGTTAATGAGGCAGATTGAGGATGTTATCATGAGAACATTCACTGAGACATGTGGAGACAAACCCTCCATGAAACTGACAGAACTGAGATTGGCCAAAACAAAAGATTCAGGCCCTTATCTTGTGCAAATTTTGTAGTGCAAAATATTGTAAGTTATAAACTTATAGAGGACCTATAAAAGAGATTCACATCCTTGAGGGTGACGAACACACTGTCCCATACAATTAAAAGAAGGTGGGAAGTAAAATCACCAGCCATGTTTTCTCATTGTCCATCATTTTCCGTTCCTCACTAGGTAGAACTGTACAAGTAAATCGTTCAGTCACAGTGTGCTGCTTGTAATTATGGTCACTATATCACATGGAAGGATGGAAATAGAATGGCGAGTGTACAGAAGAATGTGAGGATTGCAGATGCTGGAAATTAGAGTCAGGTAGTGTGGTGTGGGAAAAGTACAGCAGGTCTGGTAGCATCAGAGTGCCAGGAGAATTGACATTTGCAGCATGTTTCACTCTTGGAAGTGGTACAGAAGAGGTTTGGCATCGTGGGAAAGTGAAAATGCAGTTATGAAGAAAGGTTGAAGTGGAGAATGCTGAGAGGAGATTTGATTAACCTGCACATGTTGTCAAGGGACTGGATAGAGAGGGAGAGACTGTCTTGTTCTTATTGGACAGCTCAGTTACCAGCAGCAAATATTTAATGTAATTGGATGAAGTATTGAAGAAATAGTGAGGCAAGTTGTTATTTCACCCAGAGTAAGGAAGGGATCTGGGAGTCATGCATGGAAGTGGAGTAGAAGCAGAAACTCTGGAAAAGTTTAAAAATGTGCCTAGATCTGAACCTGAAGTCCTACAGTTTTTGTGGAATCATAACAATGATTTTTTTTGAAAGAATGAAGCTTGCTGGCAACTTTTTAGTAAGTGCAGACCATTTCGCGAGTAATCTCCTCTGTGTTGAAGGAATTTCTAATATTTAGACAATATAGAGAGAATCAGTGTAAACGGATCAGGGAAAGGACAGAGAGGAGTAGTATGTAAATTGATTAGCATCACAAAAATACTGATCCTTGCATTTATATACAATGCTACTTCCCTGTGGAGGTCTTTTTCTCCTTCTTGTATAAATGATTATTCGGTTCTCAGTCTTGGTCACACTGCAGTCATATCTGTCTTGTTTCATTCTATTTTTCCTACTGCTTCATTGGCCTTGTTGAAAAAGCAGGAAGGAATTTGGCGATGACAGCAAGTGCCAGAAACCATGATGAATGTAAATTTGGGAAAAGTTTACATTGATAGGAAGGCGTGCGAAGACAGCGGGATATTACAGAGATATGGATTGTTCTAGGGACTGAAGGACATTACAAGGACAAAGATAGTTTTAGGTTTTGGTTGAAGTGAAAAGTGAGCTGGACCAGCCAGATCAAAATATTGTCTACTGTAAACTTACAAAGAAAAACTCTCCACGAAACCTGATGAAAATGATACCTGTGTCTGCCTGTGTCAGAAAAAAAGAATCTACCAGATGTCGGAGATGGTGGGAGGGCTAGGTTGTGTTGTGAGAAGTGGTTAAGGTACACAGAGCCTACAGATAGAGCCCACATTGTGACAGGTGAACTTATCTGTCCTACCATCGAGATTCGGGTCAATGATGCAGACTGAATTCACACCAGATGAAACAAGTATTGTTCTCAAAATAATTTTCAATTGTAACATTTCAGGAAGTGAGAACTTAATCTTATCTGAGGCTATGCTGAGTTGACACTGGTCAAGTATTCCTACCTGGGAATTGCTGTTTCTATGCAGTCTTTTCTGTTGTAACGATGTCAGTTCGGAGTCACATGCAGATATGTATACAGAATAGGTAAGTACATTCAGGACTGAACCAGCCCAGTTAATTAGGTATTTATAGCTACTCGCATCCATTCTGGAAATGAGTCCCACAATCAGATCAGCAAAATCCCATGCTTCCTGCCTTACCTGAATATTGTCAGCTGCTCTCACCTAACCTGGAACTGATCTCCCAAATACGATTTGGAAGATTACAGATTCTGCCCAGCCTTTTCGGGGTCAGCTGCTCACACCTATTTCAGTATGGAGTCCCACAGTTAGAGCAGGCAGATTCCAAACTCAATAATAGGCCCATACATTTGCAGTTTAATAGCATTTTTCCTCTTCAAATTATAGCCAAACAGGCAAACAACAGATTATTTTCTCTGTGCCTACAAATAGCAGTCTCTGTGACATCTCTCATGTTCTGCCACCCTTCCTATCTCTGTAGATCCTCTACTTTCTACAAACAGTCATACATTTATGGCATCCTCCAAACACAAAATCTACCCCTACTCCCGAAAAGCCATTCCTCCTCCTGGAGAAGGTCACAGACATACAGGCCGATCAAGGTTGTGAATGAGATTAGAGCTAGTAAGGACGATATAGGTGAAGAGTTTTAGATAGAGAGCTGGCAGAAGACAAAAGAAAACCTTATTTGACACTGCAGGAGATTAATAAGACGAGGTTCTCCTGAAAAGAATGTGACTTTTCTTGGAAGATTTCATAGAGAGCATTGCAGTAGCGGGAGGAATTTCAGAGACAGTGAGATTTGAAGGGGCTAATGAAGATTCCAGATACACAAAGTGTTCTTTTGATCTAGTGGAGATTACAGAAATAAGGAGAGCTCAAGGTGTTTCCAGAGATAGGGTGGGATTTAGAATGTGGAGACTGCAGAGATAGGGAGCTGTGTACGTGGTTACAGAATAGGGAGTGCTGTAGGGCCTAGAGGATTTTACACAACAGATTACACATTGGAGCACGTCAGACAACAGGGAACATTGGAGGGACTTGAGGAAGTTTAAGAGATGGGCAGATTTGTAAGGGATGGAGAAAGGTGCACTGAATAATGAACAGTGTAATGGCTGGAGGAGGTTATGGAGATCATGAAATTTATCAGGGCGGGAGGGAGTTAGTGACCCTGATGATTGGGTGATGATTGTGTGAGCTGGAGGAAATTGTAAAGATTGGGAGTTTTCTATGTATTGGAGTAATTACAGACAAAGCTGTCAGGCCTTGAGAATTATTACATCGAGAGGGAGCATTTAGAGGAGATTGCAGAGAACGGAGATTTATAAAATGGCCTGTATAAGTTACAGAGATAAGGAGGGGTGCTTTGACTGATAGATGTTTCAGAGGTAAAAATGGATCACGCAGGATCAATAAGGTTATGAAGACTCAGTATAATTAGAGTTGGAGAACTCTTGAGAATTGCACTAATCCACACAGACATCGTAAGGCAAGAGGGTGTCATTTGACCCATGATGTTTACACCAGCTTTTCATCTGAGTTCATTACAGAGTAGTGATCTCGCGGTTTCTCCCATACCATTACACATTTCTCAAAGTTTGTGAGAAGATTTGTAGTTTCGGTGCTCGTTGTTGGAGTTCTGTTCACCGAGCTGGGAATTTGTGTTGCAGACGTTTCGTCCCCTGTCAAGGTGACATCCTCAGTGCTTGGGAGCCGCCTGTGAGGCGCTTCTGTGATGTTTCCTCCGGCATTTATACAGGTTTGTATCTGCTGCTTCTGGTTGTCAGTTCCAGCTGTCTGCTGCAGTGGCCGGTATATTGGGTCCAGGTTGATGTAGTTGTTGATCGAATCTGAGGATAAGAGCCATGCCTCTAGGAATTCCCTGGCTGTTCTCTGTTTGGTTTGTCCTAGAATAGTAGTGATGTCCCAGTCAAAATCATGTTGCTTGTCATCTGAGTGTGTGGCTACTAAGCTGGTCATGTCGTTTCGTGGCTAGTTTGTGTTCATGGATGCGGATCGTTAGCTGTCTTCCTGTTTGTCCGATGTAGTGTTTTGTGCAGTCCTTGCATGGGATTTTGTACACTACGTTGGTTTTGCTCATGCTGGGTATCGGGTCCTTCGTTCTGGTGAGTTGTTGACTGAGAGTGGCTGTTGGTTTGTGTGCTATTATGAGTCCTAGTGGTCGTAGTAGTGTGGCTGTCAGTTCAGAAATGTTCTTGATGTATGGTAACGTGGCTAGTCCTTTGGGTTGTGGCATGTGCTCATTCCATTGTCTTTCCCTTAGGCATCTGTTGATGAAATTGCAGGGGTATCCGTTTTTGGCGAATACATTGTAGAGGTGTTCTTCTTCCTCTTTTTGCAGTTCTGGTGTGCTGCAGTGTATTCTGGCCCTTTTGAACAGTATCTTGATGCAACTTCGTTTGTGTGTGTTGGGGTGGCTGCTTTCGTAGTTCAGGACTTGGTCTGTGTATGTGGCTTCCCTGTATACCTTTGCGGTGAATTGTCCATTCAGTGTTCTGCCACACACGCAGATGACAAGAAACATGAGTTTGACGGGGACAATACTACTATTATAGGACAAGCCAAACAGAGAACAGCCAGGGAATTCCTAGAGGCGTGGCACTCATCCACAGATTCAATCAATAAGCACATCGACCTGGACCAAATATACTGGTCTCTGCAGCGGACAGCTGGAACTGACAACCAGAAACGGCAGAGACAAACCTGTATAAATGCCGGAGGAAACATCACAGAAGCGCTTCACTTCTGTGAAGGCTCCCAAGCACTGAGGATGTCACCTAGACAGGGGACGAAACGTCTACAACACAAATTCCCAGCTCGGCGAAGAGAAACACAACAATTACACATTTCGTTTAGTTGCAATAATCATCCAATCCCCTCTTGAAAATTTCCATTGAACATCCATTTACAACACATCCTAGCTACTCACCAAGTGAAAAGGTTCTTACTTCTATCATAGTTCTCCTATTGTACATAAACTGAAATCTGTGTCCTCTCGTTTTGTGAGTGGGCACAGTTTTATCCAATCTAATTTATTCAGTCTGCCTATGAGTTTGAAAAACTGCATCCAATCTCCTCTTAGCCACCTTCACTTCAGTGAGAACAGTTGCAACAGTCTGACATCATAACAGGTCTTACTCACTCCTGGAAATATTATTTTAGATCAGTTCTTCATCCTTTCCAATGTGTTCATATCCATCTGATCATGTGAACACAGTTGAAGCCGAATGTGTTTGATGCAAGTTCAACATTACCGCTTTACTCTTGAACTCTCAGTATTTATAAAGACAGGAACACAGTATGTTTTTCCTATGTTTAATGTCCTACAAACTTCAATGATCTTTACACATCCTGTGTTCCTATATTCCTGCCTATTTTATATTGTATTTTAATGTTCTTGCTAGAAATTTGCATTGTCTCATGTTTCAATGTGCCAAACTTCATCAATCACCTCTCTACTGTTTCTAAGAAATTGGCAATGTAAGTTTAGAGTCCTACAATGTTTTCCTCACAGTTTACAATTTCTTTAATTGCTGTGTCAACTGTAAACTTTGAATGGGTCCCTGCACACCAGATGTACATCGTTCATACATATCAAAATGAATGAGGTCACCAAAATTGAATCCTGCGGAACTTCACTGAAAATCTATGTCCAGCCTGAATTAAAAATCTAGTGACCATTACTCTCGATTTCCTACCATTCCTCTCGATTTCCAGTCAATTTTGTGACCAAATTGATACAGTCCCTTTTATTCCACGCAAGAATGAATGAATGAATGATTTAATGTCACAAATATCGAGGGAAAAACAGTGAAACACATTTGTTGCCTGTGCCACAAAGATATTCCTCATCAATGTTGTACCTTTCGAGTGACAGAGTTTCCCCCTCTGTCAGCATGACCTGGGAGGGTTCGGCCACTTTGGTAAAGACAGAGATGAAGTATTCATCTCACTCTCAGCTATTCCCCTTCTTCTCAGTATAAATCCTCTCTCAAGTGTTGAATCAGCCTTACTCCACCTTTTCGCACACTCCCTTAGACGAGAACGAGGGTAGGTCCGATCAAGGACAGTAGTGGGAGACTATGTATTGAGGCGGAAGAGATAGGAGAGGTCTTGAACAAGTACTTCTCTTCAGTATTTACGAACAAGAGGGACCGTATTGTTGAAGAGGCGAGTGTGAAACGGACTGGTAAGCTAGAAGAGATACTTGTTAGGAAGGAAGATGTGTTGGATATTTTGAACAACTTGAGGATAGACACGTCCCCGGGCCTGACGGGATATATCCTTGGATTATGTGGGAAGCAAGAGAGGAAATTGCAGTACCGTTGGCAATGATCTTCTCGTCTTCACTGTCAACGGGGGTGGTACCAGGGGACTGGAGAGTAGCGAATGTTGTGCCCCTGTTCAAAAAAGGGAATAGGGATAACCCCGGGAATTACAGGCCAGTTAGTCTTACTTCTGTGGTAGGCAAAGTAATGGAAAGGGTACCGAGGGATAGGATTTATGAGTATCTGGAAAGACACTGCTTGTTCAGGGACAGCCAGCACGGATTTGTGAAGGGTAGGTCTTGCCTTACAACTCTTATTCAATTCTTCGAGGAGGTGACCAAGCATTTGGATGAGGGTAGAGCAGTGGATGTAGTGTACATGGAATTTAGTAAGGCATTTGATAAGGTAGGCTTATGCGGAAAGTCAGCAGGCATGGGATAGAGGGAAATTTGGCCAATTGGATAGAAAACTGGCCAACCGGTCGAAGTCAGAGAGTGATGGTAGATGGTAAATATTCAGCCTGGAGCCCAGTTACAAGTGGAGTTCTGCAGGGATCAGTTCTGGGTCCTCTGCTGTTTGTAATTTTTATTAATGACTTGGATGAGGGAGTCGAAGGGTGGGTCAGTAAATTTGCAGATGATACGAAGATAGGTGGAGTTGTGGACAGTGAGGAGGGCATTTCTCGTTTGCAAAGGGACTTAGATATGATGCAGAGCTGGGCTGAGGAGTGGCAGATGGAGTTCAATCCTGCCAAGTGTGAGGTTGTCCATTTTGGAAGAACAAATAAGAATGCGGAATACAGGGTTAATGAAAGGGTTCTTAGTCAGGTGGAGGAACAGAGGAATCTTGGGGTCTATGTACATAGATCTTTGAAATTTGCCACTCAGGTGGATAGAGTTTGTAAGAAGGCCTATGGAGTATTATCGTTCATTAGCAGTGGGGTTGAATTCAAGAGTCGTGAAGTGATGTTGCAGCTGTACAGGACTTTGGTTAGGCCACAGTTGGAGTACTGTGTGCAGTTCTGGTCGCCTCACTTTAGGAAAGATGTGGAAGCTTTGGAGAGGGTGCAGAGAAGATTTACCAGGATGTTGCCTGGAATGGAGAATAGGTCGTACGAGGATAGGTTGAGAGTTTTCGGCCTTTTCTCGTTGGAACGGCGAAGGATGAGAGGTTTATAAGATGATCAGAGGAATAGATAGAGTAGACAGTCAGAAACTTTTTCCCCGGATACAACAGAGTGTTACAAGGGGACATAAATTTAAGGTGAAGGGTGGAAGGTATAGGGGAGATGTCAGGGGTGGGTTCTTTACCCAAAGAGTGGTGGGGGCATGGAATGCCCTGCCCGTGGGAGTGGTAGAGTTAGAATCATTGGCGTCCTTTAAGCGGCATTTGGATAGGTACATGGATGGGTGCTTAATCTAGGATAGAAGTTCGGCACAACATCGTGGGCCGAAGGGCCTGTTCTTTGCTGTATTGATCTGTGTTCTAGAAGCTTTTTTGACTCAGAAAGGTGTGACAACTTCATGTTGGCTTTCTATTTTCTCATAAATTCCTCCGCTGTATCATCTCTGCCCTAAACCTTCAGTATTTCTCCTGGTTCACAATTCTGTTCTCTATCTGGCAGCGATTCAATTGTTCTTCTTCACCTTAACCTTTTGCTCCATTGTCATCGAGGGAGCGTTGGGTTTGTTTACCCTGCCTTTCCTGTGTGAGGAACTGACCCAAGCCATTGAATGGAGCCCATTGCTCAATTTTTCTTTTTCTGACCAACTTGGTGTTCCGGCCATACTTTCCCAGATTCCTTCTTGCCCCAGTGAAGGCAGCTCCCAGTCGATTGATTTTTCTCAAACTCAGTTCAATGCCAGAAAATGTTCCCACCTCATACTGGATCCACTTTCCCCACCACTTTTCCATGGTCCCTTGGGGTGGGCATATTCGCCTGCAGTAAGCTGTCCTCCATGCAATCCGTCACTGCCCAGACACGGTCAGTATCCCAGTCTGTATCTGGATAATGCAAGTTTCTCAACACTATCACATTGCCATCTCTGTATACTTTTCACTAGTTGGTAGCCCACAGACGGTCCCTCACAGCGTAACTTTATACTTTTTGTACTAAAGCTTCGGCCAAATTCATTCTGAACTTGGAGGCATCAACTTAATCTCAGACTCATTAACTAACACTATCCTGAACCAATACATCTACTCCACTTTATCGTTTGCTTTCCTTTATATCATTTTTCAATACGTTATACCTTGGGCTCCATACATCAGGAAGAATGCATTGGATCTGGAGCAGGTAAAGAGGAAGTTCACAAGAAAAATCCCAGGAATGAAAGGCGTAACAGATGAAGAATGTTTGCGGGCTCTGGGACTATACATGATAGAGTTTAGAAGGACAATGGGAGTTGTGATTGAAACTTACAGAATACTGAATGGATTGGACAGAGTGGACTTAGGGAAGATGTTTCCATTGACAGGAGAGACAAGTAACCAAGGGCACAGCCTTCGAGTAAAGGGAAAACCTTTTAGATCGGAAATAAGGGGAAACGTCTTCACCCAGAGAGTGGGGATTCTGTGGAATTCATTGCCACAGAAAGCTATGGATGCAAGGTCATTGAGTAGATTTATAACAAAGGTAGAAAAGTTTTTGATTGCCATGAGATCGAAGGGGGAAAGAAGGAAAACGGGCTTGAAAAACTGATCAGTCAAATGTGAATGGTGGAGCAGACTTGATGGACACAGTGACATTCTTGATACCACAATCCTAGAATTACCTTGATAGTCACAGAAACACTGACACCTTCTTCAGTTTCCTGACTCCTCTGTGACTATTGCCCCTCCTTCCTTCTCCCTCCCCTCCTGTACAGTCAGGCTGCTTGTGATGCCACAGACATGGCGCTGGCTGCCCTCCCCTGAGCAGACAGCACCTTCATCAGCTTCCAAACTGGGAAAATGAATTGGGAGGGACCCCACCCCCACCCCCCCCCCCACCCCCCCCCACCCCCCCCCACCCCCCAGGGTAATCCTGTATTCCCTGACTGTCTCTCTTGAATGATCATCCATTCCCTTCCTTCTTATAGGCCGTTATGACAGCAGTGTGATCCCCTCCCTGTATGTGTTATCCACCTAACTCTCAGCATCATAGATGTCTCTCAGAATCTCCAGTCATTAAGTGAGCTGCATGACCCAGTGTTCGTCTCGAACACCACCAGTGGCTATGACTTCCCAATGTAACAGAAAACGTTTTCCATTTTACCAACCCACTATTCCCTGGAAGGACAGCAACTCCAAAAGCACGGGAACATCAGCATTTCTCCCGCTCTGTGCTGCTCGCTCTCAGGTTCTCTCTCTTTGTGACTCCCAGGTAATTGTACTCCTCAAGCCTGAGCTGAGATTTATAATAACCCATTCCGCACTGCTCCCTCACAGGATCGCCGCTGCGCCTGGTAGATAGTGAAAAAGAGGAGGATTAGAGGGGGCAGAAGGTGTTACAGTGATTGAGCGAGCTGTAGGGAATGGAACAGGCTATCTGGAGAGATAGGCAGATCTGCAGTACCTAAAGCAGGTTACTGGAAGACACAGCGAGAGTTGCAGGCACTGAATAAGGCAAAGGAAATAGAGAGATGGTGGTTTGTTGGTGACGTAGCTTTGTCGAGTCTAAAGGGCTTTTTGTGAGCTGCTAACAGACAGAGAAAGACTTCAATGAATGCAAAGTGACAGCCAGGAAGTGTGCGAAGGTATTGGACACTGTTGGATGTTACAGAGTTAGAAGACTTGCAATAACTGGGGGAAGGGGGGGTGGAATATAGAGCATTGGGGTGACGGGTGTTCTTCCAGGAACCTCAGGCCATGAGGAGGTGCAGAGAATGGGAACATTCTGAAATGGTGGCATTGTAGGAACTGGACGAGGTGAGATGGATAAGGAGGGTGAAAAGTGTGAATTAAACACATCCAGCCACTGTAATTCATAGAGATTTTTGGAGGGGATCCTGTGCTGCAATTTGTAACAGTGATATGGAGGGATATAGATACTGAGAGGTTACAAATTTAAAAAGGAAGAGTTGAATGGTGATCAGAAGGTTAAACAGGAATAAAAACAATTTGCAAGATCAACAGCACAGACGGGAATGGAGGAGGTGAGATATTGTGAGGAACTATAAGAGTTGTACGTCGAGGAGTATGTCACACATAAAAGGAGAGCTGCATTGTCTGTACGCAGTTACAGTGGCACATGTGGGATATGTTACAGAGATGAGGAGAGTCGGAGCGCCTGCTGGAGGGTACACAGATAACAACAGTTCCAACGGCTGGTGCAGTCACTCAGGAAGGCAGCTCACTACCACCTTCTCAGGGAAAACTCCAAATCAATTTTTAAAAAATGCTGACTCAGCCAACAATTCACATGTCCGAGAATGAATGAAGGAAGGAAGGAATTTGTAGAAAAATCAACAAGCAGCACTGAGGTCACTCAGGAAGGCTCTTTCAGCAGCCCTTCACAAACCCGGAACCACTAATCCCTGGAAGGACAGCAATTCCAGGTGCACGGGAACACCAGCATTTCCAAGGTGCCCTCCAAGCCACGCTCCATCCTCCCAGCACTGTGTCTGTCCCTACACCCAAAGGACTGCAATGGGTCAGGAAGGCAGCTCACCACCACCACCTTCTCCAGGGAATTACAGTTGGGAAGGTAATGATATCTGAGCGAGTGATGACCACATCCCATCACTGAATTTTAAAAAAGGGCAATTCACTGACTGTTCATGTTCTCTTTGCTTCCTCCATACAACCCACATTCCCAGCTAATTTTGTGTCACCAACAAATGTGGAACATTAGATTTTGTCTGACTATCAAAAACATCAAATCCATTTGAGATTAGTTGGATGTCAAGCACTAATCCATTTTCTTCCACTTACTTTTCTGTCTGTTAAAGAATTCTCAATCCATGCCATTACATTCCCTCCAATCCCACATGTGCCAATTTTGCTTATCCACCTCTTCAGTGGGACCTTGTTAAAAGGTTTCTGAAAATCCCAATAAACCATTCCTCCCTTTTATCGACTCTGTTGTCTACAGCCTGACAGGAAAACAAAGCCAGCAGTGATTATGAAATGACATCTCGCTTTCAGAACAACATGCTGGCACTGTCAGAACACAGAGAGCGGATATAAAGGAGTCAGCCAGCGACAAGTGGAGTTCCACATGGGGCAGCGTTGGGACCACAATGTACACGCTACACTTTAACAGTCTGGACAAAGGATGTGAGGGGGTACGGGAAACAGATTTCTCTGAAACATCCCAAGAATGAAATGCTTGTCACATGAGGAGAAGTTGGAGATTCTGGGTCTACACTCGATGAAGTTTAGGCAGCGGTGGCAGAATCTGATTCAAACGTACAGAATACTGAGGGACCTGGATAGAGTCGATGTGGGGAAGATGTTTCCCATGATTCCGAGAGACTCGGGCCCAAAGAGAGAGCTTCAGAGTGAAGGGACACCCCTTCAGAATGGAGATGTGGAGCAATTTATTCAGCCAGAGGGCGATAATCTGGGGAGCTCACTGCGTACGGACGGGGGGCTATGGATCAGAAGTAATTCAGTGTATTAACTCAGAGATAGATAAGTTCATGTCAGGAGTTTCGTGCTGGAAAAGAACAGCAGGTCAGGCAGAATCCGAGGAGTAGGAAAGTCAACATTTCTGGCAAACGCCCTTCATCAGGAAAGGACTGATGAAGGGCTTTTGCCCGAAACGTTGATTCTCCTGCTCCTCAGATGCTGCTTGACATGCTGTCCTTTTCCAGCACCATACTCTCAACTCTAATCTCCAGCATCTGCAGCCCTCACTTTCACCTGATAGTTAGGTTCTTAATGAGTAAGGGGATGAAGGATTACAGGGACGAGGTAAGAGAAACAATTCCACCATCATCGAATAGTGGAATAGACTCGATGGTCCAAGTGACGTACTCCTATACCTAATCACAGAAACCCAACAGTGTGGACAATGTCCCATGGCCACCTCGACTAACCAGCACATCTTTGGACTGTGGGAGTAAACAGGAATATCTGGAGGGAAATCAAACAGACGCAGGGAGATCTCCACACTGCCAATCGCCCGAGGCTGGAATCGAAGCCTGATGTCTATTGCTGTGAGGCAGCAGTGCTCACCACTGAGCCACCGCACTGCCTCTGTACCATCGGGATGGGCTTACGGGACGTGCTTATTCATCTTATTCGAATTGTGCAGTTATCATTTCTGCCATTTCGTTTACCATACATTCCAACACTTTCCTGATTATTACCATGGCTTCTTGGTTTTAGATAGACTGCAGAAAGCTACATCACAAAGTAATTTGGGAATTCTCGTGTATAAATCTCAGGACGGTGGTATACAGGGTCAGCAGGTCATAGAAAGGGCAAATGGAATGCTCGGACTGACTCCAAAGTGAATGGAGAATAACAATAGCGAAGGCTTGTAATAACTATAGAGGGTTCCAGTCAGCTCAGAATGAAAATACTGTGAACAGGTTTGGTTCCCTATCTAGAGGGAAATGTTCTTGCATTGGAGGCAGAGAAGGTTCAACAGACTGTCCCTTAAAAATGGAGGAATGCTGATGAGAAAAGGTGGAGAAGGTTGAAATTGAACTCATGTGAATTGAGAAAATGAGGCAAATTTACTGATACGTCGAAGATTCTTTGGTCTTCTTACAGGATCTGTACTGAGACATTGCTTCCCTGAGCAAGGATCTGTAACCGGAGATAAAGGCGAAGGTAGGCACTCGGGAAGCGTACAGAGAAAAGCAGGGTTGTAGAGACTGGAAGATATCACAGATTTGGGGTGGTTTTAGGTCACTGTTGGTGGTTAGAGAACAGACAGGTTGTCGGGATGAAAAATGTCACAGAGAGGTACAGTCCTGAAGGAGTTACAAAGATGGGGGGTGACATTTGGAGCTGTAGGGAGGGTTGGAGGGCCTCGGCAATACACTGATAAGGATGTTCATTGGTTGTGCAGGCGTTTACAGAGTTAGGAAGGTTCGAAGGGGCTGGATCAGTTCAAAGCCAAGGAAAATTGTAAGGATTGGAGGAGCCACAGATACTAAGGATTATCAGGCTGCAGGAGTTCAGAGAGTTAGTGAGGGCTATGAAAACAGGTTTACAGCATTTACATCCATTACACAGAGATGTGGAATGCTGTTATGGAGGAGGTTACAGAAATCGAGAGGGTTGTAGATGTTGGAAGATATTACAAAGAGAGTTACAAAGCTGTAGTATTTGAGGAGGTTACGGGGGTAGGATGCGTTGATGGCTTGGAAACTGCATCAGGTATTAAATATGCTGCAAGGGATCAATAACCTTATATCGATCAGGGAGGTTGGAAGGTCTGAAGAAAGAGAACGAGAATTGCAGGGATTGAAGAAGCTCACAGAGATGGGGAGTAACATAGCAGTTATAACATGAGATGAGATGTAGGCAATAGAGTCAGGGAAGATACAGGGAGATCTGAAGGGACTATAGATTATCAAAAGGACAATGAGGCTTCTCAGTGTAGGATTGGGGCAGTTTACGTAGACAGGGAGTATTTTATGGAATGGTGCTATTTAAAGAGACTAAGTGATTTGTATAGAATTGAGGCACTAACAGAGATATGGAAGGCTGCAGTGGATGATATCAGATGCTGAGGTTCTGGAGGTTACATCAATGGGAAGGCTGGAGAGTGTGGCAGAGCTTACAGACACAGGAACAGCAATAAGGCCTCGTGACACTTACACAGATAGAGAGCATTGCACAAACTGAAGGAGGTTCCTGTGGTAGGGAGGGTTGTAGGGGAGGGTGATATTTACACAGACGGAGGCGTAAGAACTGGAGAACGTGATGGAGCTGAGTAGATGGATGGAGATACTGGAGGACAGGATGTTGTATATCACAAAGAGTTACAGATACAGGGAGATGTTTGGGACAGACAAACGGTACGCAAAGGGAGAGTTGCCAAGTCAGACAAAGAGAGAGTGTTTGAGGTTCAGGAGGGAGAGGAGGAGCAAACAGAGATGTTGATCGTTGCTGTAGCTGGAGAAGTACCCTGAGTACAGAGAGACTTTCAAGGCCTCGAGCAGGTTATTGAGACAATGGCCTCCACAGTCTGTGAGGAATGGACTACGCCTGACAGTTGGGGAGTGTTATAAATACTGGAGCAGTTACACGGTAGGCCTGATAGATGGGGAGTGTTATAGCTGCCAGAGCAGTTACAGACCAGGTCTGACAGATAGGCAGTGATATAGCTGCTGGAGCAGTTACAGAGTGGGCTTGCTAGAGGGGGAGTAATATCACTGGTGCAGTTACAAAGTTGGGGAGACGAGGAGTGATAGAGCTGTTGGAGCAGTTACAGAGTAGCCTTGGCACATAGGGACTGATAGAGCTGTTGGAGCAGTTACATCGTAAACCTGACAGAGGGGGAGTGACATAGCTGCTGGAGAAGATACAGAATAGGCTTGACAGATGGGGAGTAATACAGCAGCTGAAGCAGATACTGAGAAGGGTTGACAGATGGTGAGTGATACAGCTGCAGGAGCAGCTACAGAGTAGCTCTGAGAGATGGGGAATGAAATAACTACTGGAGCAGTTACACAGATGGCCTGACAGATAGGGAGTGGTATAGCTGCTGGAGCAGGTGACAGATGTAAGGAGGGCTCTGGATGCTTGTGTAGATTGTAGAGACAGGGTGGACTGATGAATGTCAGAAGTTCATACGTACAGGGAGGTCTGTAGGTGCATGAGGAGGTAACAGAGACAGTGAAGGTTTCAGTGTTTGAAGTGGATTCAGTGTGTAGGCTAATGTCACAGAAGCAGGCGCCGCCATAGTGATTGGAGAACACAAACGGAGGGATGCTGTAGGAAATGATGTTCCAGAGATAGGGAGTGTTCCAGCGGCTAACGGAAGTTACAAAGATAGGCGTGGTTATCGGACTGCAGGAGAAATCAGATTTGGAGGGTTGGAGAGGCTCGAAGAGATTGGACAGTTGGGGAGTATTCCACGGTCTGAGAAAATTCCAGTGATTGATGGTAGTGTTGGGTGGGACAGGGTGGGCTGGAGCATTTTACAGTCACCGGGAGATAGTCAGCATTGAAGTAGGTTTTAAATTTGCAGAGGGACTGTAGGTGGGGGGGGGGGGGGGGGGGGGGGTGGTAAGGTTACAGAGATAGGAACTGTTCTCAGAGTTAGAAGCATTCAAGGCACTAGCTCAGATGAGTTTTACTGAAGGGTCTGTTTCCTTGCCATATGACTCTATGGTGCGACAATAGAGAATGTTGGAGTGGAAAGGAGAACAAAAAGATCCCAGGCTTCAATAGCACCTTCTCGTGGTCGGCCTGCTTTCCCCTCCATTGTCCTGATGCTCACTATGACAGCATAGGCCTGGATTGATAACTGTGACACTCCAGATGCTGTCTCAGACAGGCTCAGTACAGCAGAGCTGAAAGTAATCCTCTCACAAAGGGTGGGGATTGAGCTTGGGAGCTTCATGCTCTGTGTTCACCCTTCAGAACTGTATCTACGTCATGTCTTGAGGGCTGATGTTTCGAGCTATTTAAATGCTCTCTGCTCAGTTCCCTGTGAATGATCTTACCTCGTGATTACCTAGATGAGACAGAGAAATAGAGAGAATGGGTAATTAGACTGATGCAATGAGGGTTACACAGGGAGAATAGTACTGAGTGCCACAGTGATCTGGAAAATCCCAGTCTCCACCCTGGCCTGTGCTGCTGCGTCTCTCTGGAGTGGAAAATTCTGTTGGCTCAGGATCTGGAGTAGCTGCAAGAGTGAGAGACATTGACAGAGGCAGCAATTAGACCCACAGAGTGAGGGATACCAAATGGGGAGATACTGAGCAATATCACCAGTGTGCAGGAATGATTTCAGGATCAAGCAATGGGCATGATGAAAGGTTTTTGATTCATGGTGGCAGTAGGATCAGTACTCAGTGACGGTTGAGTTACGAGTGGGAGAGGTGATGGCCTTGTGTTATTCTCACTAGATTGTTCATCCAGAATTTAATACCGGTGTTAGCTATAACCATCTAACTGCTCAATATCCTTTAAGGAAGGAAATCTGTTATCGCCAGCAGGTCTGGCCTGCATGTGACTCCAGACGCAGAGCAAGGAGGTTGACTCTGAACTGCCCCCTGAAATGATCCAGCAAGCCACTCAGCTCAAGGGCAGCTCGGGGTGGGAAATACACGCTGGCCAGCCAGAGACAGCAATATTCCCCCGAGTGAATTAAAAAAAAAACAACACTGCTGGGAGCAGTGTCCTGGCCTGTCATGTCGGTAGGTTTATGGACAGGGCTTTAAACTGACATGAAGGATGCAGGGATAGGGTTCAGGTGGAAGGAACTTTCCAAATCCAAATAGAAATGGGTGAAGCATCGCAACAGCATGGAATGTAGCTGAAGCCAACCAGAAAGGAACAGGATAGGGCAGAGTTTAACTAAAATTGTACATCAGTGAATGAGGCTGTGACAGGAAATTCTGGGAAAAAGTCAAGAACAATGTTCTTTCTTTGGAATGGACAAAGTATCTTCAGTAAGGTAGATGGACTTGTGACACAGAGTTAAATAAGATTTGGTCACCAAATATTTGGAGAAACAAAAGGTGGAACCTAAATATTCAATTCCACACATCCTTGAGGGTCTCAGGCAGAATGAGTGTGCAGGATGGGTAACCCTGACAATAATGGGTAACAAAGGGATTACAGAGAAAGTATGTGGTCTCAGATTATGCAGCTAAATCGGCCTGAATGCAAATTCTGGGCAACACGTGTCAAAAACACAAGCAGGAGAATGTTTTTTAGGATGCCTAGCAGCATTTCATTGCTCAACACTGTTACAAGTTCGAATGAATTCCTGTGTAATGCAAAGGCACCGTGATAATTTTGGGAAATTTCAATCTTTGGAATGTTTTTGTCAGTGTTTCTTTGAATAACATATTGTGCAAATGGCCAGGGACATGACTATCTCAGATCGACCGTTGGGTGATGACGCTGAGTGAAGGAGTATTATTACACTGAGATATCCTCTGGGAAATTGTAGTATAGTGGAATTCAGCGAGATGATGGATTTTTAAAGTGACCATAAAGCACACCCTACAACCACAACCAAAACCATTGACATGTGTTTGAGAGGAGAACTGACCAAGGTAAACAGGGGAAACAGTGAAGTGAATGGCTGGAAATGGACAGTGGAAAACATTTACAGTCATAGAGATGTACAGCACAGAAACAGGGCCTTCGGTCCAACTCATCCATGCCACCCACATATCCTAACATAATCTCGTCTTATTTGCCAGCACTTGGCCCAAATCTCTCTCAATTCTTCCTCTTTGCATACCCATCCAGATGCATTCTAAATGCAGTAATTGCACCAACCTCCAGCACTTCCTCTAGCAGTTCATTCCATACAACATCACCCTCTGCCTGTAACAGTTGTCCCCTAGGTTCTTTCATATCTTTCCCTTCTCACCATGAACCTAGGTTGCCCGGTTCTGGACTCCACTATCTCAGGAAAAAGACCGTGTCTGTTAAACTTATCCATACCTCTCTTATAAACCTCTATATGGTCTCCCCTCAGCCTCAAATATCCCCAAACATTTTAACCTTTCCCTGTAGCTTAAATCCTCCAATCCTGGCAACATCCCTGTAAATCTTTTCTGAAACCTTTCAATTTACACAACATCATTCTGATCAGGAGGAGACAGGAACTGCATGCAATATTCCACAAGTGGCTCATCCAATGTCCTGTACAGCCAGAACATGACCTCCCAACTCCTCTACTTAATGCTCTGATCAGTAAACGCAACCATACCAAACACCCTCTTCATTATCC
Source organism: Chiloscyllium punctatum (assembly GCF_047496795.1). Lineage (NCBI taxonomy): Eukaryota > Metazoa > Chordata > Chondrichthyes > Orectolobiformes > Hemiscylliidae > Chiloscyllium > Chiloscyllium punctatum. The sequence goes on along the minus strand of NC_092752.1, from coordinate 76,184,032 downwards.
TATCTCCCTGTGACTCCACTTACAAGGAGCTCTGAACCTGCATTCCAAAGTTTCTTTGTTGAGCAACACTCACCAGGAAAATGCCATTGAGCACGTAAGTCCTGCTAAGATTTGCTTTCCCAAAATGCCGCACCTCACAGTTATCTAAATGAAGCTCCATCTGCCACACCTCAGATCATTGGCCCATCTGATCCAGATCCCATTGTAATCTGAGGTAACATTCTTCTCATTCCACAACACCTCCAATTTTGATGTCATCTGCAAACTTACTAACTACACCTCCTATGTTCACATCCAAAACATTTATATAAATAACAAAAATAGTGGATCCACCACCGATCCTTGTGGCACTCCACTCGTCACAGGCCTCCAGTCTGAAAAACAACCCTCCACCACCACCCTCGGTCTTCTACATTTGAGCCAGTTCTGTATCCAAATGGATGGTTTTCCCTGCATCCCATGAAATTTAACCTTGCTCACCAAACTCCCATGTGGAAACGTTTCAAACACATTATTGAAGTTGTATCACTCACATCAACAGCTCTGCCCTAATCATACCATTTTTATTACTTCTTCAAACACCGGAATCAATTTCTTGGGACATGATTTCCCACGCACAAAGCAATGCTGACTATCCCAAATTAGAAATTCCCTTTTCAAATGGATGCAAATTCTGTCCCTCATGATTCCCTCCTTCAACGTGCCCACCACTGACATCAGGCGAACTGGTCGATAGTTCCTTGGTTTTTCCTTACCATCTTGCTTAAACAGTGGCACCACGTTAGCCAACCTCCAGTCTTCTGGCACCTCACCTGTGACTATCGATGATACAAATATTTCAGCATGGGGCACAGCAATCACTTCTCTAGCTTCTGACAGAGGCCTAGGGTACACCTGATCAGGTCCTGGTAAGGCCTTAGGGAGTGTTGCTAAACCAGGAGACCTTGGAATGCAGGTTCATAGCTCCTTGAAAGTGGAGCCACAGGTAGATAGGATCGTGAAGTATGCGTTTGGTATGCTTTCCTTTATTGGTCAGAGTACTGAGTGCAGGAGATGGGAGGGCATGTTGCGGCTGAACTGGATATTGGTTAGGGAACTGTTGGAATATTGCATTTAATTCTGGTCTCCTTCCTATCAGAAAGATGTTGCGAAACTTGAAAGAGTTCAGAAAAGATTTACAAGGATGTTGCCAGGGTTGGAGAACTTGAGCGATAGGGAGAGACTGAACAGGCTGGAGCTGTTTTCCCTGGAGTGTCGGAGACTGAGGGGTGGCCTTATATAGGTTTAGAAAATTGTGAGGGGCATGGACAGGATAGACAAAGTCTTTTCCCTCGGGTGGGGGAATCAAGAACTAGAGAGCATAGGTTTAGGGTAAGAGGGGAAAGATATAAAAGAGACTTAAGGGGCAACTTTTTCACACAGAGTGTGGTACATGTATGTAATGAACTGCCAGAGGATGTAGTGGAGGCTGGTACAAGTGCAACATTTAAGAGGCATTTGAATGCACATATGGATAGGAAGGGTTTGGATGAATATGGGCCAGGTGCTGGCAGGTGAGACTAGATTCAATTGAGATATCTGGTCGGCATAGACGGGTTGGACTAAATGATCTTTTTCCATGCTGTACATCTCTATGATTCTCAGACTTGATAAGTTCCTGTGGATTTATTCACTCCTCTGCGTTTCAAGACATCCAGCATCTCGTCCTCTGTAATATGGACATTTTGCAAGTTGACACCATGTATTTCCCTACATAGAACATAGAACATTATAGCGCAGTACAGGCCCTTCGGCACTGTCATACTAATCTGAAGCCCATCTCACCTGCACTATTCCATGTATGTCCATATGCCTGTCCAATGACGACTTAAATGCACATAAACTTGGCGAAACTACAATCTTTGCAGGCAAAGCATTCCATACCCTTACTACTCTGAGTAAAGAAACTACCTCTGACATCTGTCTTATACCTATCTCCCCTCACTTTAAAGTCCCCTTGTGTTTGCCGTTCCCATACTTGGAAGAAGGCTCTTCCTGTCCACCCGATCTAACCCTCTGATTATCTTGTATGTCTCTATTGAGTCACCTCTCAACCTTCTTCTGGCTAATGAGAAAAGCGTCAAGGCCCTCAGATTTTCCTCGTAAGACATTCCTTCCATACCAGGCAACATCCTATTAAATCTCCTCTGCACACTTTCCAAAGCTTCCACATCCTTCTTATAATGCGGTGACCAGAACTGTACAAAATACTCCAAGTGTGGCTGTACCAGAGCTGTACAGCTGTAGCATAACCTCCTGGTTCCGGAACTTAATCCCTCTATTAATAAAGGCCAAAACACTGTATACCTTCTTAACAACCCTGTCAATCTGGGTGGCAACTTACAGGGATCTGTGTACATGGACAGCGAGATCATTCTGCTCAGCTGCACTCCCGAGAATCTTACCATTAGCCCAGAACTTTGCATTCTGATTACTCCGTCCAAAGTGTATCACCTCACACTTCTCCACATTAAACTCCATTTGCCACCTCTTAGCCCAACTCTGCATCCTATCTATGTCTCTCTGCAACATACTACATCCTTCGTCACTATCCACAACTTCACCGACCTTATTGTCGTCCGCAAATTTACTAACCCTCCCTTCTAAGCTCTCATCCAGGTCATTTATAAAAATGATGAACAGCAGTCGACCCAACACCGACCCTTGCGCTACGCCGCTAGTAACTGGACACCAAGATGAACATGCCCCATCAACTACAACCCTCTGTTTTCTTTCAGCTAACCAATAACGACTATGAGTCCCACAATCCCACGCTTCCACATTTTGTATAATAGACTACGGTGGGAACCTGATCGAATGCCTTGCTGAAATCCAGTTCCACCACATCAACCGGTTCACTCTCACCTACCTGTTTGGTCACTTTGTCAAAAAAGTCAATAAGATTCGTTAGGCACGACCTACCCTTCACAAAACCGTGCTGACTGTCCCTGATCAGATTATTCTTCTCTAGATGGTTATAAATCCTATCTCTTATAACCTCTGCCAACACTTTATCAACAACTGAATTGAGACTCAGTGGTCTGTAATTACCAGGGTTGTCTCTACTACCTTTTTTGAACAAGGGAACCACATTTGCTATCCTTCAGTCCTCAAGCACTATTCCTGTAGATAATGATGATTTGGAGATCAATGCCAAAGGCTCGGCAATCTCTTCCCTTGCTTCCCAGAGGATCCTAGGATTGATCCCATCTGGCCCAGGGAACTTGTCTATTTTCACACTCTGAAGTATTTCTAATACCTCTTCCTTGTGAACCTCAATCTCTTCGAGTCTAGCTGCAAGTATTTCTGTATCTTCCTCGCCAACTTTTTAATTTTCTATAGTGAACAATGTCGAAAAATATTTATTTAGTGCTTCCCCTATCTCCTCTGATTCCACACACAACTATCCACTATTATCCTTGATTGACCCTAATTTAACTCTCGTCATTCTTTTATTCCTGACATGCCTGTGGAAAGCCTTAGGGTTAACCCTGATCCTATCCACCAACAAATTCTCATGTCTCCTCCTGGCTCATCTGAGCTCTCTTTTTAGGTCTTTCTTGACTTCCTTGGAACCCTCAAGAGTCCTGAGTTTTCACATTTTGTCCTAATATAAGCCTTCTTCTTCGTCTTGACCAGGTATTCCACTTTCTTAGTAAACCACGGCTCACGTGTTCTATATCTTCCTCCCTGCCTGACAGGTACAACTTATATAGGACACACAGGAGCTTTTCCTTGAATAAGCTCCAACTTTTTAATGTGCTCATCCCCTGCAGTTTCCTTCCCCATTCTATGCTTCCGAAATCTTTCCTAATTCCATTGTAATTTCCCTTCCCCAAGCTGTAACTCATTCTCGGTGGAGGACACCTATCCTTTCCATCACAAAAGTAAACCTGACAGAATTGTGATCACTATCTCCATTGTGCTCATCTACTTCCAAATCAAACACCTGACCAGGCTCGTTACCCAGTACTAAATCTAAAGTGGCTTTGCTCCTTGTAGGCCTGTCTACCTACATCCTTGTGCCTGTAAACTGCTTCATCCCTCCAAATCTCCCCATCTCCATGAACTCCTGTAGACCCTACAGCTCTCCACATTTCTGTAACACCCTGTGGCTCTATGGACCTCCCTCCCTGTGAAACTACCTCCAGTCCCCACACTCCTCCCAGTCTGGGACGTCTGCTCCAGATCAGACCATTGCTGTCTTTGTTACCTCCTGACAGAGAATATAGAACATAGAAAAATACAGCGTAGTACAGGCCTTTCGGCCCTCCATGTTGCGCCGACTGAAGCCTACCTAACCTACACTAGCCCAATAACCTCCATATGCTTATCCAATGCCCGCTTGAATGACCATATAGAAGGAGAGTCCACCACTGATACTGGCAGGGCATTCCATGAACCCACAACCCGCTGAGTAAAGAATCTACCAACCTCCCCTTAATTTAAAGCTGTGTCCCCTAGTAACAGCTGACTCCATACGGGGAAAAAGGTTCTCACTGTCAATCCTATCTAAACCCCTAATCATCTTGTACACCTCTATCAAATCTCCCCAAACCTTCTTTTCTCCAATGAGAACAGCCCCAAGTACCTCAGCCTTTCCTCATACAATCTTCCTACCATGCCAGGCAACATCCTGGTAAACCTCCTCTGCACCCGTTCCAGTGCCTCCACATCCTTCCTATAGTATGGTGACCAAAACTGTACACAATACTCCAGATAAGGCCGCACCAGAGTCTTATACAACTGCAACAACTGCAATGTGAGCACACCTTCCTATTTGTGCCTCTTCATTCAGATCCCATCTCTCCAGCTTTCGGAAACCTCTTTGTGCCATTGTAACCCTCCCTATTTAGAACGTGGAACAGTGCAGCACAGCCCAGGCCCTTCGGCCTTAATGTTCTGCTGACCTTTTATCCTACAGACCCTACATTTTACTATCACCAATTTGCCTATCTAAGAATTGCTTAAATGTCCCTAATGTATTGGACTCTGTTACTACTGTTGGCAGTGCATTCCACGCACCCGCTACACGATGTGTAAAGAACCCACCTCTGACATCGCCTATAAACCTTCCTCCAATCACCATCAATTTATGCCACCTCATTGTTTCCATTTTTGCAATGGGAAAGGTATCTGGTTATCGTGTCTATCTAAGTCTCAAATCATCTTGTTCACCTCGATCAAGTCACATCTCATCCTTTTTCATTCCAATGAGAAAAGCCCTAACTCCCTCAGACTTTCTTCATAAGGCCTGCCCTCCAGTCCAGGCAGCATCCTGATAAATCTCCTCTGCACTCTCTCTAAAGCTTCCACATCTTTCTGATAATGAGGCAATCAGAATTGAACGCAACATACCAACTTTTGCCCAACCAGGGCTCGATAAAGCTGCAGCATAACCTCGTAGCTCTTAAACTCAATCCCCCTGCTGATGAAAGCCAACAAACCACATGCCTTCTGAACAAGGTTATCAACTTGAGTAGCAGCTTTGAGGGATCAATAGATGTGGACCCCAACATTCTTCTGTTCCTCCACACTGTCAAGAATCCTGTCTTTCTCCATGTAAAGGCTTTCTGCGGAATCCTTCAATCTTAAAACCTCCCTATCTTGGTAACTTGTTCCAGTCCCTCCAACACTCATAAACTGGGACTCTTCAAGTCCCGACAATCCTCCTTACCTCTGTAACCTCCTTTATTAGTATCTTCCCTCAAAATTACTGAAACCTCTATTTGCCACAGCAATACTCTTAATACCTGCATAACTCTCCAGAATGGCTGTGCCCATCTTCTGGTTCCCTGGCTGGGAATAATCTGAAGATCACTTCCGTTGAGGTCCTTCTTTTAAACTTCTTACCTAACTCCTGACATTCATTTCACAGGGCCCCATCCCATTGTCTTCCACTATCATGTGGACCGATGTGCACAATGATCTCTGGCTACTCACCTTCCCCTTCAGAATGTTCAATAACTGCTTAGAGAAATCCTTGACCCTAGCACCCGGAAGGCAGCACACCATCCTGGGATCTCTTCTGCAGCCAAAGAAACTCCAGTCTGTCCCCCTCACAGCTGAGTCTCCTATCAGTATCACTATCATTAGAAAGGATCTGGCAAACATAGGCTGAGAGGACTATTTGCAGTTGGGTCTAAATTTGGAAAGTGGGAGTATGTTAAAGTGATATAGTGAGAATTCAGGGCCAGTGTGTTGAAGGAATAGTAAAGGCAGAAAGTCCAGCGAATACTAATCAAATGATATCTTGAGTTTGATAAAGAAAATGCAGTGCAAAAAAAAACAGATGAAGCCATTCACAAGTATAGGGAGTGCAAGGGAGTCCTTAGAAATGAGGGACAAACAATGGACATAAAATATCCTTGTCAAATACTATTAAGGAAAAGTCACAAGGTACTTTATCAGTATATTTCGAATAAGAGGTTAACTGAGGAAAGAGTGAGACCTGTTAGAAACCAAAGGGACAAACTATGCATGGAACTAGATGAAGTAGGTGAGGTCTTCAATGAATACTTCCCATCTGCATTTACACAGGGGAAAGACATTGTAGCCAGGGATTTCAATTGGAATTGTGAAGTCCTCGAAGATGTTAAGATCAATAAGGAGGTATTGAATATTTTCACAGGCATAAAGGTGGAGAAATCCCAAGTGCTCAATGAAATGTATCCCAGGCTGCTATGGGAGGTGAGGGAGGAGATTGCTGGGGCCGTGGTGGATATATATAATACTTTGCTGGACACAGGTGAAATGCTGAATGACTGTAGGATCGCTAATGTGGTTCCTTTATTCAAGAAGGGCAGCAGGGATAGGCCAGGTAATTACAGAGCAGATAGTCTGACAGCAGGGGGTGGTGAAAATTATTGGAACAATTCTGAGTTTAAATCAACACTTGCAAAGTAAGGATCATCTCGGCTCAATCATCAGGGATTTGGTACAGGAAGATACTGTCTGAGAAATTCAGTGGACTTTTTGAAAAGGTGTCTATTAAGGAGGGCAGTGCAGATGACGTAGTTTACATGGAGTTGAATAAGGCATTTGAGAATATCCCAGATGGTAGGCTGGTCCAAAAGTAAAGAGCCATTGGGTTCCCAAGGCAAGTTGGCAAATTGGATACACAATTGGTGGATAGACTTCTTCGTGTTTGAAATTCTTTCACCAGTGGGTTTACCACAGGGATCTGTGCAGGATCCACTGCTTGTTATACTGTGCATTAGCAACTCGGATGTGAAAGCAGAAGGATTTATTAATCGGTTTGCAGATGACATGAAAGGTGAGGGTGTTGGTCACAGTGAGGGGGATGGTCTCAATCTACAGTCCGATATCGATCAGCTGATAATCTGAGGAGGATTTAGGAGTGATCGAAATGAGGTAATACCCTGTGGGAGGAATGATAAGCGAAGGACAGACATAATGAATGGTAGGTCCTTGTAGAGTACTGAGATGCACAGGGAACTTGGTGGATAAGTCCAACGATCCCTGAAGGTGTCAGCACAGGGTGGGAAATGGACCTGTGAGTAGGATGGGGACCGACATCATGGTGGGGCAAATTGCTGGAGCGGCTTGAGAGGATATAAACTAATCTAGCAGGGTGTTGGACCTTAAACTGTCATAAAGCCAGATAGAAGTTGAGGTTGGTACACAAGTCCAAGTGAGAAATTTCAACAGACAAGACAGGCAAGAACATAGCAGGGAATAGGTAAAAAAAAAACTGATTGTTAAACTAAAAAAAGATGAACTCAGGGGATGGATGGGAATATGAGGCTGGGAGATTATAGTTATTACAGAAATACCATTGAGAGAGGGACAGGATTGTCGGCTCAATGTTTCAAGGTACAGAGAGCAGAGGAGGTATCGAAGGGGAGGCAAGAGAAGGAAAGACGCGTGGGTGTGGGTTTTGCTTACATGAAACATCACAGCAATACTTAGAGAGGATATACATGTGGGATCGCCCACTGTTTTGGTGGAAATCTGAAATAAGAATACGAATCATCACTTTGTTACGAGTGTACTGACCCTGGATAGCCAGTGGCAGACTGAGGGACAAATATGTCGAGAGATCTCAAATTTCAATAATAATAAGGCTGTAATGTAGGGGGGTTTAAACTGTCTAATCCTAGATTGGCACTGCCACTATTCGACGTTAGGGAGGGAGTAATTTGGTAATTGTGTTCCAGAAAACGCCCAAACAGTATGTAAGTGGCCCAACTCGAGAAAGATGCAAAATCTAACCTCCCCTTGGGAAACAAGTTAGGGAAAGGAACTGAGGTGTTAGTGGGAAATCATTTTGCCAAAGTGACTACAATTCTATTAGTTTGAAAATAGCGATGGAAAAGGACAAGCCTGGTCCAGAAGTTCAAATTATAAAATGGGCCACATCAATCTTAATAGTATTAGCCAGGAACTTTCAAAAGGTGATTGGAGAGTCTCTTTGCAGAGAAAGGGAAGTCTGGCAAGTGAGAATATTTTAGAAATGAGATAAATTGAGTGTTCAGTGCCAGCATATTCCTGTTTGTGTGCAGGTCAATGCAGTCAGCATTTAGAAATACAAGTTGACTGTTCAAGCTCCGGTCAAGAAAAGGGGGCACATGTCAGGTATAGCTACGTGGATCAAGGGAATCCCTGAGGAGCATAGGGGCTGTAGGAATATACTTTGGGTAGATATCAGGAATGCAGAAAGGATACATGAAATAGACTCGTCAGAGAAGATTAAGGGGAATCCAAAAGTGATTGTAAAAATATATTAAGAGTAAACGAGTAAGTCAGGACAAAATAGGGCCCACTAAAGATCAATGAGGCCATCGATATGTGGAACTGCAGGACATGGCTAAGACCCTAAACAAATTTCTCTCTCCAGAACTTACTGTGGACTCAGGGAAAAAGAGTAATACGTTAGACCACAACTGGAGAACTCTGCAATTCCAGCTTTCCTACTATAGGAATGATGTTGTGAGACTTGAAAGGGCTCAGAAAAGATTAACAAGATATTGCCCGGGTTGTTGCTGAATAGGCTGGGGTTACTGTCACTGGAGAGTCGGAGACTGAGGGCTGACCTTACAGAGATTTATCTCAACATGATGGGCATGGATATTGTAAACATTCAAGGTCTTTCCCCAGGGTTTGGGGAGTCCAAATCTAGAGGGCATAGGTTTAAGGTTAGAGGGGCAAGGTTTAAAAATGGCCCGAAGGGACAGCTTTTTCATGCACATGGTGATGCGTGTATGGAATGAGCTGAGAGCGAAAGTAATGGAGACTGATACAATTACAACGTTTAAAAGGTAGATGGATGGGTATATGACTAAAAGGGTGTAGCAGTATATAGGCCAAATGCTGGAAATGGGAATAGATTTACTTAGATCTTCTGGTCAGCCTGGACGAATTGGAGACCAAAGGATCTGTTTCTATGCTGTACATCTCTATGACGTGAAAAGACTGGATGTTATAGAAGAGGTAGTGCTGTAGGTTTTAAAACACAAAGGTACGGAATGCCCTAGGACCTGATTAAGTGTATCATAGGACATTGTGGAATGCTAGGGAAGAAACTGTGGAGCCCCGAGCAAAGGTATTTGTACCATTGACAACCATGTGTGATTGGCTGGAAGGCTGGAGGTTGGAATCATGGACAGTGAAGGAGATTTTTTGAGATGACAAAAGGATCTAGATGATATGGGTGAATGGGCTGAAAAACTGTAGATGGAATTCAATATGAATAAATTCGAGGTAATGCATTTGGTAAAACAGTAAAGGGTAGAGCTTTTACAATTAATGTTAGGACCTTGGTTGATGTTTTAGAGCAGAGGGACCTCTGGGTTCAGGTATAGATTTCTTGAAGCTTGCCTCACAGGATGAATAAGACAGTTCAAAGTTTGGAAGAAGATTTGTAGCTCGGGTGCTCGTTATTGTGGTTCTGTTCGCCGAGCTGGGAATTTGTCTTGCAAACGTTTCGTCCCCTGTCTAGGTGACATGCTCAGTGCTTGGGAACCTCCTGTGAAGCGCTTCTGTGCTGTTTCCTCCGGCATTTATAGTGGCCTGTCTCTGCCGCTTCCGGTTGTCAGTTCCAGTGGTCCGCTGTATTGGCCGGTATATTGGCTCCACGTCGATGTGTTTGCGTGCCATGCCTCTAGGAATTCCCTGGCTGTTCTCTGTTTGGCTTGCCCTATAATGGTAGTGTTGTCCCAGTCGAATTCATGTTGCTAGTTATCTGCGTGTGTGGCTACTAAGGATAGCTGGTCATGTCGTTTCGTGGCTAGTTGGTGTTCATAGATGCGGATCGTTAGCTGTCTTCCTGTTTGTCCTATGTAGTGTTTTGTGCAGTCCTTGCATGGGATTTTGTACACTACATTGGTTTTGCTCATATTGGGTAAAGGGTCCTTCATTCTGGTGAATTGTTGTCTGAGAGTGGTTGTTGGTTTGTGTGCTGTTATGAGTCCGAGTGGTCGCAGTAGTCTGGGTGTGAGTTCGGAAATGCTTCTAACTTCTAAACATGTGGTCTCATTTTATGACCTCTTCAGCATATCCTGTCTAAGCACTGTTGTTACATCCTCCCTAATCAAAAGGACAACTCCCGCTCCTCACTTACTTGTCCTTCTGTCACTCCTGTAGCTTCTGTATCCTGGAACAGTGAGCTGCCAATCCTGCCCTTCTCTCAGCCATGTTTATGTTATGGTTATAATATCCCAGTCCCCACAGCCAATCCATGCTCTGAGCTTGTCTGCCTTCCCAGTCAGGCCTCGTGTGTTGAAATAAATGAACTTTAAACCAAAAGTCTTTTCCCTCCCTTGACTGTGCCCCTGGATATCCTGCAGAGTAAACTTGCTCTTGATGGCCGAAATATTTTCCCCTAACGTTTTGATGGTCCCTTTCTTATTCAGAGTTCCAACCTCCTGCCAAACTAGTTTAGGCCTTCCAGGGTAACGCTAGCAATTATCCCCCCAGTGATACTGGTGCCCCTCTGGTTCAAGTCTAACCCAGCCCCTTGTACAGGTCACCTCTACCCCAGGAACGATCCCAAAAATCAAAGAACTGAAAACCCTGCACCCTCCATCAGCTGGTCAGACACACATCCACTGGCCTATTCTGTGTCCATTATGACTGGCACTGGGAGGTCCTACTTTTTAACTTCCTACCTAACGCCCGATACTCATTTCACAGGACCCCATCGCTTTGTCTACCTATGTCATGTGGACCGATGTGGACAATGACCTCTGGCTGTTCACCCTCCCCCTTCAGAATGTTCAGTAACCGCTCAGAGACATCCTTGACCCTGGCACTGGGAGGCAGCACACCATCCTGAGATCTCTTCTGCAGCCAAAGGATCTCCAGTCTGTCCTCCTCGAAAATGAGTCTCCGATCAGTATCACGATCATTAGAGAGGATCTGGCAAACATATACTGGGAGGACTATCTGCAGTTGGGTCTGTATTTGGAAAGTGGGAGTATGTTAAAGTGATATAGTGAGAATTCAGGGCCAGTGAGTTCCTGACGTGGGAATAGTAAAGCCAGCAAGTCCATCAAATACTGATCAAGTGCTTTCGTGAGTTTGATAAAGAAAATACAGTGCAATAAACTCAGGTGAAGCCATTCACAGGGATAGAGAGTGCAAGGGGATCCATAGAAATGAGGGACACACAATGGCCATGAAATATGCTTGTCAGATACTATTAATGAAAAGTCACAAGGTACTTTATCAGTATAGTTAGAATAAGAGGGTAACTGAGGAAAGAGTGAGGCCTGTTAAAAACCAATGGGATAATCTGTGCATGGAGCCAGAGGAAGTAGGTGAGGTCTTCAATGAATACTTCCCATCTGTATTCACACAGGAGAAAGATATTGTATCCAAAGATATCACTTGGGAGGATAATGTTCGAGAACATATTAAGATCAATACGGAGGTGAAATTAAATGTTTTCACAGACATAAAAGATGGAAAACTCCCCATTGCCCAATGCAATGTATCCCAGGCTGCTATGGGAGGTAAGGGAGGAGATTGCTGGGGCCCTAGTGGATATATTTAATACTTTGCTGGCCACAGGTGAATTGTAGCATGACTGGAGGATGGCGAATGTGGTTCCTTTGTTCAAGAAGGGCAACAGGGATAAGCCAGGTAATTACAGAACAGGGAGTCTGACAGCAGGGGGAGGGAAATTGGGAACAATTCTGAGGGACAGGATGAATCAATAACTGGGAAGGCAGGTATTGATTAATGATAGTCAGCACGGATTTGGAAGAGAAAGTTAATGTCTGATGAAATCAGCTGACATTTCTTTGAAATTACGATTGAAGAGATTGATGAGGGCAGTGCAGATGTTGTGGTTTACATGGAATTCATGAAGGCCTTTTACAAGGTCACTCATGGAAGGCTGGTCCAGAAGGGAAGAGCCCATGGGATCCAAGGCAAGTTGGCAAATTGGATCCAAAATTGTTGGAGGGTTGGTTTTCTGATTGAAAGCCTTTGCCCAGTGGGTGTACCACAGGGATCTGTGCAGGAACCATTGCTGTTCATTATGGGCATTAGTCACTTGGATGTAAAAGCAGAAGGTATCATTAGTAGGTTTGTAGATGACATGAACGGTGAGGGTGTTGTTCACAGTGAGGGGATGGTCTCAGGCTGCAGTCTGAAGGTTGAGGCTGGGACAGATTTTCAAGAGAGTCATTTCAATTGACAAGGCAGGCATGAGCACAGCAGGCAATGAGGGAAAACACATCAATTAAGCTGCATTTACTTTGATGTAAAGATCTAACAGGTTATACATATGAACGCTCTGCATGGATGGGAGCATGGGGCAGGGATATCACAGGAATTACGGAAATACAGCTGAAGGAGGGGCAGGACAGCCAACTCAATGTTCCAGGGACAGATGCTACAGGAATGATAGAAGGGGAGGCAAGAGAGGAGGGGAATTGGTGTGTTTTGATCAGTGAAAACATCACTGCAGCACTGAGAGAGGATATTACTGGGGATCGTCCAGCGAAGCTGTGTTCGTGGAACTGAGAAATGACACTGGATGACCAGTTTGATATGACGGTACTACAGTCAGTGAGAAAGTGAGCAGCAAATATGTTGGGGATCTCAGATATCTGTAATAATGGTAGGGCTGTAATGGTCGGGGATTTTAACTTTCTAAACTGACTGGTATTGCCAGAATGTTGACAGCTTGGATAGAAGAAACTTGTTCAGTGTGTTCAAGAAAACTGTCTCAGTCAGTCTGTAACTGGTCCGACTGGAGAAAGGCATGAACCCTGACCTCCGTTCGAGAAAGGGGCTGAAGTGTTTGTAGGGGAGCACTTTGGCAAAGTCACCATAATTCTATTAGTTTAGAAATAGTGATGGAAAAGGACAGGCCTGGTCCACAAGTTAAAGATCAAAACTGGCCTTGTCCCAGTCCAGAAGGTATTAGGCAAGACTGTTCAAAAGTTGATTCGTGGAGGCTATTTGAATCTAAAGAGACTTCGGGCAAGTGGAATTCTTTCAAAAGCGAGATAAATTAAGATTTCAGGGGCAGAATATTCCTGTTTGTATGAAGTACAATGGGAAACACTGGATAACTTGGGATATTGAGGTTCTGGTCCAGACAAAAGGGGGCACATGTCCTATATAGCCAGCTGAATTAAGTCAATCCCTTGATGAACATTATGGGTGTAGTAATATTCTTCAGAGGGAAACCATGAGGGCCGAAAGGGGAACTGACAGAACTTTGGCAGAGAAGGTTCAGGAAAATCCAAAGAGATTCTACAAGTATATTAACAACAGAAGATTAACTCGAGACAAAATGTGACCCCTGAAAGACCAATGAAGCCATCTGTGCGTGAACCAACAGGAAATGGGCGAGATCCGAAACAAAAAATTAAAGTCAGAACTTACTGTGGAAAATACACTGGGGAAGCAGGGAAATAAACAGTGATGTATTCAAAAGAGTCCACATTGGAGAACAGGAGGTGCTGAAGGTTTAAAAACGCATTAAAATTAGACAACTCCTGGGAACTCATCAAGTACACCCCAGGACATTGGAGTAAGTTAGGAAAGAAACTTGCAAAGATATTTCTATCGCTGACAGCCACGGGTGGTGAGCTGGGAGCCTGGAGGGTGGCTAATGTTTGCCAGCATTTCGGAAAGGCTGCGAGGGAAAGCCAGGGACATAAACACCAATTAGCTTGATGTCAGTGGTGCGGGACAAGAGTCACATGCATTTGGAAAGGCAATGATTGATTAGGGATAGTCAGCATAGTTTTGTGCGTACAAAGGGGTGTCTCTCAAACTTGATAGAGTTTGTTGAAGAGGTGACCAAGGAGATGGATGAAGACAGAGCAGTAGACGTTGTCTATCCTGACTTTAGCAAGGCCTTAGACAGGGTTTAGCCTGATGCACTGGTTAGTAAGGTTAGATCACATGGGATCAGGGAGAGCAAGACAAACAAACACAAAATGGGCTTGACAGTAGGAGACAGAGGGTGGTGGGAGAGGGTTGTTGTGCAGACTGGGGGCCTCTGACCAGCGGTGTGCCATAAGGATCGGTGCAGGGTCCACACATGTGCACTGTTGACATAAACGAGAATATATGAATATATGAATTAGTGTTAGCATGTTTGTGGATAGTAAAATAGGTGTTATAGTGGGCAATGAATATAGTTATCAAAGGTGATCTTAACCAACTGAGCCATGGGTCAAGAAATGAAATGTGGAGTTGATATCAGGTGTTGGATTTTGTTAAGACAAACCAGGGAGGACTAACACAGTTAATGGCAGTGCTCTGTTCAGTGTTGTCTAACGGCGAGAGACCAAGGGGTGCAGTTACATTGTTCCTTGGATGTAGCTTCACACGTGGAGAAACAAAGAGGCTGGAGAAGCTGGAAAGCAAAACAGGGCGATGAGATAGCTTTGGAAGATAAAGTTAAGGAGAATCCAAAGAGATTCTACAGCACACAAGTACAAAAAACAACTTGAGAGACAATATAGCCCCTCAAAGATCAAGAAGGCCATCCGTGCCTGGAAACACAGGAGATGAGTGTGACCTGAAATGAATATTTCACGTCAGTACATACTGTGGACAAAGAACAGGAAACAAAGGGAGAGAAACAATGACGTCTTAAAAAGAGTCTCCATTACCGAAGAGGTGGTGCTGGAGATCTTAGAACACAAAGGTAGACAACGCCCGAGGTCCTGAACAAGTGTATGCCACAACATTGTGGCAAAGTCGCAGCGGGGACCATGGCAGAGATATTTGTATCATTACCCTTCGTATTTCCCTTGGCGGAAGTGGTTGAGGGGTGACCTTATAAAGGTTTATAAAACCACGAGGGGTATATTTAATGTGAATAGTAAAGGTTTCTATCCCAGGGTAGGGGAATCCATTACTAGAGGGCAGAAATATGAGATGAGAGAAGAAATACTTAAAAGTGACCAGAGGAGAACATTTCCACATAGAGAATGGTGCATGTGTGGAATAAGCGTCTGGGGAAGGGGTAGAGAAAAGTAAAGTTACAACATGGAAAAGACATTTGGGCAGATATATGGAGAAGAGAAGGTTTGAAGGGAAATGGAGCAAACACATGCAAATGCGACTTGTTCATGAACAGTAGTCAGCATGGACTAGTTGGATGGAAGGATAATAAATGCAGTACATTTCAAATATGGGGAGGGACAATAGGGAAGGTGGACGTTACAGGGACAGGCACTGTTGTAGGAGTTACAAATTATTGAAGACACTGGTCCACGAGACAAGGAATATGTACAGTGTTGGAGGAGGAACACAGAACAGAAAGATCCCAGGCAGCTTTCCCACCCACTCATGGGAAGCCTGCTTTCCCCTCTGTTGTCCTGGTGCTCACTAAGACATCACAGGCATGGATTGATAACTGTGACACTCCTGATACTGTCTCAGAACAACAAAACTTACAGTAGACGTGGCGATTGATCCTGGGGTGTATCTGTACACTGCTCCCCCTCCAGCACGGTTAGCTGATGTTTGGAGCCCTCTCCCTGCTCTCTGCACGGTGAGTGATCTTACCTCAGTGCAGGGTTTACTGAAGGCTCCAGATCTTCCTGCCCTTTGTCTCTCTGCCTGACCAACCACTTTCAACGTGCTGATGAATGGGACACCCAGTAGCTGGGAAATCTATTGAGTCGGGAACTTCCTGAGTACCTACAGGAGACAGAGAAATAGACAGAATGGGAAATTAGACTGATGCAGTGAGGGTTACACATGGAGAATAGTACTGTGTCCCATGGAGATCTGGAAAATCCCAGTCTCCACCCCTGGCCTGTGCAGAATTCTGCTGGCTCAGAATCTGGAGTAGTTGTAAGAGTGAGAGACACTGACAGAGGCCGCAATTAGACCCACACAGTGAGGGATACCACATGGAGAGAGACTGAGCGATATCACCAGAGCGCAGGAAGGTATCAGGAACAAACAATCATGAAGGAAAACAGGTCTAGCTCCATGATACACTGGTATCGGTGTTCAGGGATAAATAGCCTGTGAGCAGACAAAGTAATGGCCTGTTGATATTGTTGCTAGAGCATGTATCCCAAACCGCAGCTAATGTTCAGGAGAGGCAGGTTTGAACCACATCATCTGAAATGGTGGAGTTTGAATAAAATTATTTTTAAAATAGTAATTGACCATCTATAAATACCATTACTGATGTACAATAAATCTAAACACTTATCATTCAGAGAAGGACATCTTCCCATCCTCACGTGGTCTGCACAACATGGCCACAGCAAAGTGTTTGCCTCCCAATTACCCTCTGAAATGGCCGAGCAAGCTACTCAGCTCAAGGGCAGCTAGGGCTGGGCAAGAAAGGCTGGTCAGCCAGGGACACCCACATCCCATACCTGATTTAATAAATAATGCATTAGGATGGGGTCCCACTGGAACTGAGCTGGGACCAGTGTCCTGGCCAATCATGTCGGTAGGTTTGTGGACAGGTAAACCTGGAGGGTTCAAGTGAAAGGAGCTTTCCAAATCCAAATAGAAAAGTGACGGATGTGAACAGCACGGGGATGTGGCCGAAGACATGCAGAAAGGAACAGGAAGGGACAAATTTTAACTAAAACTGTATATCAGTGAATCGATTTGTGACAGGAAATTGTGGGAAAGAGTAAATTGTCTTTTTTATGAATGGACGAAGTCTCTGCAGCAAGGGAGACTGATTTGTGACAAAGAGATAAAAGAGATTCAGACACCAGGGAGACATGGTTACAGGACGAACAACAGTTGGAACATAAATATACAATGGCTCACAAACTTGCAGAAACTCAGGCAAAATGGGTAACGCTAACAATAATGGATAACAAAGGTATTACAGAGGAAGCATTTTGCATCAGATCATGAAGTAGAGTCAGTCTGAATGTAAATTCTGGCTACTACTTGCCAAGGACACAAGCGGCAGAACAGTTTTTGGCGACTTAACAACATTTCATTGCTCATCATTTGCATTGAAGAGGAACTCATTGGAATTGTTACTAAAGGCATTGTGATAATTTAGTGAAACTTGAATATTCATATAATCTTGGCAATCATACTGGCAAGAGTGATATTCGAAGAAGAGATTGTGGAATTTTGTTTCAGTGTTCCTTTGAATAACACATTATGCAACTGGCTAGGAATGTCACTATCTCAGTGCGACTGTTGTGTCATGAAACTTAGTGAGTAATGTCACCGGGGGAGATCCTCTGGGAAATTGTGGAAAGTGCAGTTTAAAGAAATACAAAGTTTTAAAGTGAATCACAGAAAGGACAAGCTACATCTGGAAACAAAAACAGCCAATTACATGAGTTTGAGAGGAGAACTGACCAAGATAAACAGGCTAAACAGACTGAAACATGTGTCTGTCAATGAACAGTGGAAAACATTTGAAGGAACAGTGGAAAACACTCAACAAAAGGACGTTCCATTGAATAGAAAATCCTCAGCAAGAAATTCCCACCCATCACTCACTCAGGACAAAATGGATCATATCAGATTATGAGGCTTAGACGATTACCACAATGTACTTAAAATCCTGAAATGAGAGAGAGTTTAAGCAGTAAGTTTTAAAGGGATTGCCAAGGGTCTGCTAGCAGGGAGGACGGCAATGGAAAGGGGAATCATTGTCAGGGTTTAATGACACAATAGGAACAGGGAGAGGTGAAGATGCTGGAGGTGGTGAGAGAGTGGTCCGGGCCTGAACAGTGTGACAAAGCCAACTGCAGCTGGAGGGGTTTGCAAAGGTAGGGAGGAACGTATATATTTTTATTTATTCATTCATGGGATGAGGGTGATTGGACCAGCATTCTTTGCCCCACTGATAATTACCCAGAGGGTAGCTCAGAGTCAGCCATATTGCTGTGGGTCTGGAGTCACATGTCAGCCAGACCAGGTTGGAATGTCTGATGTCCTTCCCTAAAAGAAGCTAAGTGAACCAGATGAGTTCTTCCTACTGATCAACAATGCTTTTATGGTGGCCCCACCAATGTCTTTTACAGCCACAACATGACGTCCCAACTCTTACTCTCAATGCTTTGCCCTATGAAGGTAACCATCCCAAACGCCTGCTTCACCAGCCTGTCTACCTGCATTGCCAATCTCAAGGAACTGTGTACCTGCATCCCTGGGTCTCTGACTGATAACGCTACCCAGGGCCCAAACAATAACTGTATAAGTCCCGCCCTGGTTTGTTTCACCAAAAAGGAACACCTCACCTTTATCTAATTAAACTCCATCTGCTATTCTTCAGCCCACTATCCCAGCAGTACTGTCCATCCTGTTGTATCATAGATAACCTTCTTCACTGTCCACTTTCCCATCAATTTCAGTGACACCCAAAACAATTACTTACCGGGAAATCAATATTCCCATCCAAACCATTTATCCAAATGACAAACAACAGGGGGACCCACTACACCGCTGGTCACATCCCTCCAGTCAGAAAAACAACATGTCTCCCATCGCCCTCTGTCTCTTGCCATCAAGCCCAATTTTGTATCCAGTTTCCTCGTTCCTCCTGAATGCTGTATCCTTTTACAATGGTCTAGGCTTCTTATCCAGTTTACCACACGGAACGTAGAACACAGAACAGAACAGTACAAAACCCTTCGGCCATGATGCCATGCTAACCTTTTATCCGTCTGTAAAATCAAACTAACCTACATACCCTTCATTTTCCTGCCATCCGTGTGCCTATACAAGAGTCTATTAAATGTCCCTCATGTATCTGACTCTCCTACCACCGCTGGCACTGCATTCCAACCACGCAACCCTCTTTGTTTAAAGAACCTTTCTCTGAAATTTCTCTTTACCAATCCAAAATCACCTTAAAATTATTTATGCCCACTGACAATAGCCATTTATGCCATGGTATAAAGAAGTCTCTCACTATTCACTCTACCAAGTCGCCCCTCACCCTTCTTCACTTCAATGACAAAATGCTATCCTCCCTGAACCTTTCTTCGTAAGACATGCTCTCCAGTACAGGCAGCATTCTGGTAAACCTCCAATTTACCCTCCATAAAGCCTCCACTGCCTTCCTGTAATGAGGGGATCAGAACTGAACACAATATTCGAAGTGGGGTCTAACCATGGCTCTATAGAGCTGCAGCATAACCTCACAGCTTGAAAACCCAATCCCCCAGCAATTGAAAGGCAACACAACATATTCCTTCTCAACAACCCTATCATCTTGGATGGCAACTTTGAGGGATAGATGGATGTGGAACCTAAGATCTCTCTGTTCCACAACACTACCAAGTATTCTGCCTTTAACCCTGTATTCTGCATTCAAGTTTCACTTTCCAAAATGAATCATTTCACACTTTTCCAGATAAAACTCCATCTGCCATTTCTCAGCCCAGCTCCGCATTCTGTCAATATCCTGCAGTAACCTACAACAGCCCTCCACACTATCCACCACTCCACCAACCTTCATGTCATTGGCAAAATTACTAACCCATTCTTCCACAACCACATTCAAGTAGTTTATAAAAAAGAATCACAAAGAGCAGAGTTCCTGCAACTGATCCCTGCAGAACACCACTGGTCAGCGAGCTCAATGCTGAATGCTTCCCATCTATCATCACCCTCTGTCTTCTATGAGGCAGGAATTCCATATCCAGACAGACAGGTTTCCTGTATCCCATGCCTCTGTACTTTCTGAATGAGCCATAAATGCGTTTTGTCACATTCTCGAAGGATTCAATAAGATTTGTGACGCATGACCTGTCCCTAACATAGCCATGCTGACTGTCTCTAATCAAACTATGGTTTTCTACGGAGTCATAAAGCCGTTCTCTCAGAGTCCACTCCAATAAGTTGCATACCACAGACATAAGAAAGTGGAGGTCTGTAATTCCCAGGATTAGCCATATTCCCTTTCTTGAACAAGGGAGCAACATGTGCCGCCCTCCAATCATCTGGTATGACTCTGGTGGACAGTGTGGGTGCAAAGTTGAAAAGTGTGGTGCTGGAAAAACACAGCAGGCCAGCCAGCATCCAAGGAGCTGGAGAATCGACGTTTCGGGCATAAGCTCTTCTTCAAGCCCTTTCTCCTAGTGTGGGTCCAAAGGTCATCGCCATAGGAAATCCCTTCTCTTGCAGTAACTTTGGGCATATCTGGTCTGGTCCAATAGACTTATCTATCTGTATGTTTTACACAATCCTTAGCACATCCTCCTTCTCAACATCAACCTATTCACATATATCAGTCCTTTACACGCTGTCCTCACAAATGACAAAGTCCCTCTTAGAAGTGAATACTGAAACAAAGTATTCATTAAGGTCCTCCCCTACCTCCTGTGACGACAGGCACATGTACCCTCCACTATGCCTGACCGGCCCTACCCTCACGCTGACCATCCTCTTGTTCCTCACATAAGAGGAAAATGCCTTACGGTTTTCCTTAATCCTTCCCAAAAAAGATTTTTCATGTCCCATTCTGGCTGTCCTAAGTCCATTCTTCAGTTCCTTCCTGGCTACCTTCAGTGAGTCCCCAGATTGTGGAAACAGGCCATTTGGCCCAAAAACTCCATACGGACCCTCTGAAGAACATCCTGCCCAAAACCATTCCCCCACCCTATTACTCTCCATTTAACCTAACTAATGTGTCAATCCTGCACATCCCTGAACACTATGGGTAATTTACCATGGCTGATTCACCTAATCTGCACATCGTTGGTTGGAAACTGGAGCACTTGGAGGAACCCTAAGCAGACATGGGGAGAACGTGAAAACTCCACACAGACAGTCGCCCAGGACTGGAATCGAATTCAGGTTCCTGGTGCTATAAGGCAACCATGCTAACCACTGAGTCATCGTGCTGCCCTCATATAACCCTATAGAGGTCTAACGATCCTAGCGTCCTCAACCTTAAGTAAGCTTCCTTCTTCCTCTTGACTAGATGTTCTACATCCCTTTGAACCTTGTTAAATGCTTCGCTAAAGTCCATGTGGACAATGTTCACTGCTCTGCCTTCATCTATCTCTTGGTCTCCTCCTCAAAGAGTCAATCCGGTTTGTGAAACACGGTTTCCCACTCACAAAGCCATGCTGATTATCTCTAATCAGCCCTTGTCTTTGTAAATATAAGGAGCTCCTTTCTTTCAGAATCTCCTCGAACAACTTCCCCATCATTGGGCTCACGGGGCTGTAATTTCCTGCAATCCTTTAGTGATGGAACAGCATTAGCCGACCTCCAGTCTTTTGGCACATCACTGCGTCTGTTGATAATATAAATTAAAATATTTCTGTTAGGGACACTGCAATCTCTTCCCTAGCTTCCCACAATATTCTCAGATCGACCTAATGAGCTACTAAGAATAGATCTACCTTTACTTGTTTTAATATTGCAGCACTTTCTCTTCTCTGTTGAGGATCCTTTCCAAGATATCACAATTTATTTCCCAACGTTCCCGAGCTTCCATGTCTTTCTCCAGAGTAA
Organism: Chiloscyllium punctatum; assembly: GCF_047496795.1. Taxonomy (NCBI): domain Eukaryota; kingdom Metazoa; phylum Chordata; class Chondrichthyes; order Orectolobiformes; family Hemiscylliidae; genus Chiloscyllium; species Chiloscyllium punctatum. The sequence continues at coordinate 76,162,081 of NC_092752.1, read as the reverse complement.
ATACTGACAAGACTTTTTTTTGTTTAATATCTCACCCATCTCCTCTGGTGCCACACATAGGCGACCTTATTGATAATTAAGGGGCCCTATTCTCTACCAAGTTACTCTTTAGCCCTTATTGAAACTTGCACAAAGGCTTCTGAAAATCAAGTACACCATGTTGTCCGTACCAACACTTCGACCAACATCCTTATCTATTCTGCCATTTATATTCACACAACAAATAAATCCAACAGGTTCAAAAACAAATTCTCTTGGATAAAATGTGCTTCTAAGGGTCCAGTTATTTTTTATTGATATGTCGTTTCTTACTCATTTCTCAATGCTCCTGACTTACTGTCAGGCGAACAGTATTTGTTTTTAGACTGGAAACATAAAGGGTTGTGGGAGTTCTTGTTTATCAATCTGAAAAAAATGTAGCTTACAGGGTCATCAAGTAATAGAGAAGGCAAATCAAATGCTGCCATTTATTACAAAGGGACCGGAGTCTAAATATCGGGAGGTCTTACTAAAACGATGTAAGGTACAAGCCAGACTACACCTAGAATATTATGAACCGTGTGTGTGCCTGAAGGGAAGATATTCTTGTATCAGAGGCAGGCCAGAGAAGGTTCACTCGGCTGATGTTGGAAATGGAGAGATTATATAATAAGAGGTGGAGTAGATTGAGAATGAACCCATTGAAGTTGCGAAAAATTAGAGAGAAACTGAACTGAATGAAACATGCAAGATTCTGAAGTGCTTTGACTGGTTAAATGCTGGGAAGTGAGAAAATAGAACAGTGCAGCAATAGGCCCTTCGGCCCACTTTGATATCATTCTCAACTCATCCCATCTGTATGTACATGGTCCATGTCCCTCTATTCTCTGCCCAGTCATGTTTCTGTCTAAATGTCACTTCAAAACTTTACTCACATTTCTGTTTCTATGACCGCGCTTGGTAACTTCCACTCTCTTCCAACTCCAAACTCAGTATCAAACCGGCAGACAAGGGAGGCGCAGTAGTAGTTTGGCGCACCGACCTTTACACCGCTGAGGCTAAATGCCAGCTTGCAGACACCTCCTTCTACTGCCCCCTTGACCATGACCCCACCTCCCATCACCTCGGCCTAGGAACCTTCCAACCACAAGGGATGAACTCAAATTTCTCCAGTTTCCTCATTTCCCCTCCCTCCACCTTGTCTCAGTCAAATCCCTCAAACTCAGCACCGCCTTCCTAACCCGCAATCTCCTTCCTGACCTCTCCGCCCCACCCCCACTCCGGCCTATCATGCTCACCTTGACCTCCCTCCACCTGTCGCATTTCCAACGCCCCTCCCCCAAGTCCCTCCTCCCTACATTTTACCTTAGCCTGCTGGACACACTTTCTTCATTCCTGAAGAAGGGCTCATTCCCGAAACGTCGATTCTCCTGTTCCTTGGATACTGCCTGACCTGCTGCATCTTTCCAGCAACACATTTTCAGCTCTGATCTCCAGCATCTAAGTCCTCACTTTCTCCTCAAAAACTTCCACTCTCTGTAAAGAAAAAAAACTTGCCTCATGCACCTCATTTAAACTTTCTCTTTCTCACCTTAAACCTCTGCACTCTAGTATTTGAAACTTACACATTGGAAAAGAGATTCTGACTATCCACATTATCTGTCCTTGTCCTAACGTTATATTCCTGTACCTGGTCACCTGTCAGCCTCTGGTACTCTCACAAAGCAATCCAACTTTGTTTAATTTCCTCTTAACACCTAACACACCCTTAAAGATATAGCACAGGTAACAAGCTGATAAACCCCTTTTGTACTCTCTCCAAAGCCTCCACATCCTTCCTATTGTGTGGAGATGAGAACTGCACACAGTACTCCAAATGTGGCCAAACAGAAGTTTTGTGCAATTACAACATCAGATGCAAACCACTATACCCAACGTTGTGACCGATGAAGGCCAGTGTTCCCTTTGCTTTCTTTCCCATCTAAAACACTTCTGTTGCCATTGTCAGGGAGTTACTGACTTGCACCAAGATCCTTCTGTATATCAATGTCCCTCAGGATGCTAACTTTCATCTTGACTTTGACATCATCTCACACTTGTCCAGATTAAACGCAATTTGTCATTTCTCTGCACGTCTTTCCAACTGATCTGTAACCCCCTGCAACCTTGGATCACCTTATTAATCCTAACTCCACCAATATTCATTTCACCTGCAATAATTATATTTGTCACTACCTTTCATTTCAATTGTGTGAGAATCTGTAACCAGAAGGGCAGAAAATCCCAGCAAGGGCTCACCCATTTAATTTGGAGATGAGGAGGAAAGTCTTCACTCAAAGGATAGTGACTCTGTGGGAATTCGTGACTGCAGGGGGCTGCTGAGGCTGCATCCTTAAGAATATTTACAGCAGAGATGGTCAGATTTTAATTAAACAGAGAAACAAGAGTTTTGTAGAAAAGGCAGGTAAATAGAGTAGAAGATCATCAGATCAACCATGATCTGACTGAAGGGCAGAGCATACGCAATGGGCCAAATGGCCTAATTCTGTTCCCACATCTCGTGGTCTGAACTCAAACTCAGTATGTCTTGCATAACATTATGGTTTCTCTGCTCACAAAACTCCTTTATAATGGCATTATTGGATATTCATTATTACACAGCATTTGATCTACACAAGACAATTTTGTTGATGATTCCTTGATATTATGTTATAGAAAACCATCTCGTATACAATTCAGGAATCTATCCATTGCAGCCCTGATACTCATTAGTTACCAATTGGGATAGACACCACTGTCACACACAGTCACTGTACTGCCTTTGCTACAAGGACATTCAGTGTCCTGACTGTAATCACATTGACATAACCATCACTGGTTGGTGCATATAAAAGAATTCCTGCTAATGATTGCTGCAGCTTGCTTATTCTCAGCTCCACTCAACTTGACTCCAACTTTTGATCTTCAGATCCACGTAACTGTCTCATTAATGCATTAACCTCACCCTTTCTTCACAACTTGTTGATGTTTTGCCTAGTCTGCCTCTTGGGACTAGATTGGATGGGGATATCTGGTCGGCATGGATGGGTTGGACTGAAGGATCTGTTTCCATGCTGTACATCTCATTGACTGTAAGACTCAACCCCACAACACTTCAATATTCACTTCCCTCTGAAGGTCATTCTGCAGCTACATCTCCGGAATGACAGTTCCATCATATCTGTTCCCTGTCATTCCTTCTGCCTTATGGCGAATACAGGGAGTCATTCCTCAGTAGTGGGAGGGGGTTGAACAGATGGGTAGAGGTTACAGAGATAGAGAGGCTTACAGGGACTCGAGGCTGTTAGAGTTAAACAGAGTTAAGTTACAACTGGTCAAGAAGGTCAGTGGGACAAAGGGGTTTGGGGATTGGAGGAATTTACAGAGATAGAGGGAGCTGGATTAGATTCTGGAGAGATAGGGATGGATGTAGGGAAAGGCAGGCAGTCGGAAAGGCAGAGACAGTGGGTGTTTCAGGGAGAAGTGTATTGTATATACTATCAGAGATATAGAATGTTGTAGTGACGGAAGACATTTACAGTTATAAGGCAGCTTCCAGGTTCTGAAGGCTACACAGATAGGAAGGCAATGGAGAATGCAAGGTTACTGGGTTGGAGACAGTTACACAAATGGGGAAGATTGCAGAAACTGAAAGAGGTTCCTGTGGTCAGGAGGGTTGAGGGGTGGGGGGGAAGGGGAGGTTTAAATAGAGAAAGATCAAAGAATTAGAGAAGGATAAGGAGGTTACAGATGCATGGATTGGGTGAGCTGACATTGAAAGTGAGTCTCATGGGAACTGTAGAGTCACAAAGATTGGGGTTTGTGCTAAGATAGGGAAATTGTCAGGGATTCCAAGGGATTACCCAACAAGTGAAGATTAAAGGGGCTGCATAGTTTGGGGTGTTGTCAGGACTGGAAGAGGTTACACAGAAAGGGAGGGCTTTAAGTGCTGTAGATGTTTATGGAGATAGTCGCGGGGCTGAAGCAGTTTGCAGTGACATGAAAACTTTTAGGACAGTACTAAGATACACAGGTTTTAGTTAATGCAATAATGGGAAGCTTACTAGGTCTGGAGGAGCGAAGAAAGGTACAGACTGCAGTGGTGGCTGCAGATGTTAACGGATTATAGAGAGAGTTCCAGGTTAGAGAGAGTGTGGGCTTCAGATTATGACAGCCATTGTTCGAAGTGGAGTAGCCTTGGAAAATGGTGAGTTTGCAACTACAGAAGGTGCTGAAGGAACCGGAAGTGTAAAAAATGTAGGGATACTTGTGGAAGCAGTTGGTGGTTAGAGATAGGGAGAATTGCAGATACAGACAGGGTGGATTTCTAAGAGCAGGGGAAAGTAACAGATATAGACAAAGTGCAGTGCCTGAAGAGGGTTCAGCAACCAAGAGGTTTCAAGGTGCAGGACAAAGTTACAAAGACTGGGACAGTTCTAGGGATTGGAGGAGCAAAGATAGGGAGGGCTTTCAACCCTGTAGGATAGTATGTTAGAGAGATGGGGAGAGTTTCACAACTAAAGGGAGTTCGAAAGATCAGGAGGATTTGAGGTTATTGCAGCAGCTTTAACTATATAGTTTCTCCAGAGATAGGGAGGGTTGTGGAGACTTGAACAGGTGACATAGAGACGGAGGGTTTTAAGAATAAGGAGGACTTTTCAGAGAAACGGAAGGATGTAGGGATGGAACATGGTGAGAGTCACAGTGGCAATTACAGCAGCTCACGAAGGAAACAGAAATAACTAGTGTAGTGATAAGGGCAGAACATTAAAGGCATAAAGATTTGTAATGTCTGAAGGAGATTACATGCACAGCAAGGGGAGTACGGACTACTAGAGTTTAGAGAGACTGAGTCTGGTTGAGAGAGGAAGAGCTTATTGGCATCATTAAGATTGTAGAGACTAAATTTCATGATAGGGACGGTAGAACTGGATCGTATCCACAGCCATGGAGGATATTAACAGGTGGAGGAGGTTCCTAAGGTCAGGATTCCTTGGGGGATTTCACATATAGTGAGATTCTCAGGTAGGACCCTGACAGAGTTATAAAGACAGGGAGGTATTTCTGGTCTGGAAGGGATTACACAGTTCTGGACAGCTCAATGGACTGAGTAATTTTTCACAGGTAAGGAAGGGTTGGAGGAGCTGGCGAAGTTTACCCAGATAGGGACGGATGGAGAGGTTAAAGGCAAATGTATTGACATGGAGGGTGGTATTAGTAGGAGGAGCTTACAGGGATAGGCAGGACTGTCAGGGTTTACAGGGATGAAGGAATTTAGTATCTACTGGAGAAGGTTAGGGATTAGGGTGTTAGGGGTTAGAGAACCTGACAGAGACAGAGAGCAGTGTATGGACTAGAGGTGATTCCAAACAGAGGAAGGATTATCGGGACTGGAGGATATTACAGAGATCACGAATGCAGCATGGACTAGGATTAATGCCTGGGTCCTCCTGTGCTGTCTCAGTGAGGACCGTACAGCAGAGGGAAAAGCAGGACCCTCACAAGATGGTGGGATTGAAGCCTTGAATGTAGCTGTTCCTTGCCCAGCATCGTATCTATGTCGTATATCTGTCAGCCATGTTTCTGTTACGCTGGAATATCCCAGTCCACAGAGCCAATACATGCTCTGAGCTCATCTGCCTTACCAGTAAGGTCTTGTGTGTTGCCAGTCAGCCAACCTTCCCCCCACCCCCAATCAAGGGATACTGATTTCCCTCTGGTTCAAGTCCAACCAACGCCCCCCCTTTGACAGATCACCTCTACCCCAGAAGAGATCCCAATGATCCAAGAACTGAAAACCCTGCCCCCAACATCTGTTCCTCAGCCACACATCCATCCGTCCTATCTTTCTATGTCTATTCTCACTGGCACGTGGCACTGGGAGTAATCTGGATATCGCTACCCTTGAGGTCCTGCTTTTCAACTTCTTACCTAACACCAGATACGCATTGCACAGGACCCCATCACTTTGTCTACCTCTGTCATGTGGACCGATGTGCACAATGACCTCTGGCTGTTCACCCTCCCCCTTCAGAATGTTCAGTGACCGCTCAGAGACATCCTTGACCTTGGTACCCAGGAGGCAGCACACCGCCCTGGGGTCTCTTCTGCAGCCACACAGTCTCCTGTCTGTCCCCCTTACAACTGAGTCTCCGATAATGAGACAGAATGTGGAAAACAGAGACTGGCTTGAACTGTTTGCAGTTACGGCTTTATGTGGAAAGTGGAATATGTTAAAGTGTAACAGTGAAAATCCATGGCCAGTGTGCTAATAAAATGGGAATAAAATGGCAGCAAGTCCAGTGAATACTGATCAAGTGATATCGTGAGTTTGATAAAGAACATACAGTGCAATAAAATCAGGTGAAGCCATTCACAAGTATAGAGTTCAAGGGGTCCTTAAAAAATAAGGGGCAAGCAATGGCCATGAAATATCCTTGGTAGACAGTATTAAGGAAAAGCTACAGGATATTTTGTGACTATAGACAGAGGATTCCCAGATAAAGACTGCATCCTGCTGGAAACCAACGGGACATTCTGTGCATGGAGCCAACGGAAGTAGGTGATGTCCTTAAATGAATACTTCCCGTCTGTGTTCACACAGGAGAAGGCATTGTAGGCGGGGATTTCTGTTGATATGGTGAGGTTCGAGAATATGTTTAAGATCAATAAGAAGAAGGTATTAAATGTTTTCTCAGGCATAAAGGTGGAGAAATCCCCAGAGCCCAATGAAATGTATCCCAGGCGGCTATGGGAGGTAAGGGAGGAGATCGCTGGGGTCCTGGCGGATATATTTAACACTTTGCTGGCCACAGGTGAAGTGCTGAATGACTGGAGGATCGCTAATGTGGTTCCTTTGTTCAAGAAGGGCAGGAGGGATAGGCCAGGTAATTACAGAGCAGATAGTCTGAAGCAGGGGGAGGGATATTATTGGAAACAATTCTGAGGGACAGAATGAATCAATAATTGGAAAGGCAGGAAACAATTAGGGATTGTCAGCACGGATTTGGTAAAGGAAGATCCTGTCTGATAAATTCAGCTGAGTTTTCTTTGAAATCACGAATAAAAATATTGATGAGGGCTGTGCAGATGATGTGGATTCCTTGGAGTTCACTATGGCCTTTGACAAGTTCCCACCTGGAAGGCTGGTCCAACAGACCGATGGGATCCAAGGCAAGTTGGTAAATTGGATCCACAATTGGTGGAGTGTTGGTTTTGTGTTTGAAATTCTTTCATCAGTGGGTATACCACAGGGATCTGTGCAGGAGCCATTGCTGTTTGTATGTACATGAATACCTTGGATGTGAAAGCAGAAGGTATCATTATCAGGTTTGCAGATGACATGAAAGGTGAGTATGTTGCCCACAGTGAAGGGGATGGTTTCAGGCTACAATCTGAAGGTTGAGGCAGGGACAGAATTCCAAAAGAGACATTTAAATAGACATGGCAGGCAAGAGCACAGCAGGCAATGAGAGAAAACTGATTAATTAAACAACTTTACTTCAACATAACAGGCCGAACAGGAAAGGCAGATGAACTTGGTGCATGGACGGGTACATGGGACTGAGACACCATAGATATTACAGACAGACAGCTGAGGGAGGGACAGGACTGACAGCTCTATGTTCCAGGGTACAGATTCTGCAGGATGGAAAGAACATGAGTTGAGAGCAGAGGGGGAGTGGAGTTTTTGATCAGTGAAGCATCACTGCAGCACTTAGAGAGGATATTCCTGGGGATCGCCCAGTGATGCTGTAATGGTGGAAATGAGAAATTAAGAATTGGTCCTCGCTTTGATATGACTGCACTACAGGCCCTCAATAGTCAGTGGGAAAATTGAGCAGCAAATATGTCAGGAGATCTCAGATATCTGCAAGAATGATAGGGTTGTAATGGTCGGGGATTTTAACTTTCCAAACTTAGACTAGGGCTGCCAGAGTGTTCAGAGCTTGGATGGGAGGGATTTGTTAGGCATGTTCAACAAAACTGTCCCTGTCAGAATGTCAATGGTCTGACTGCAGGAAGGGGTATAACCTGACCTTCGCTTGGGAAACATGGTAGGGAAAGGGACTGTGGTGTTCGTGGGGAAACACTTTGGCAAGTCACAACAATCATATTAGTTTGAAAATAGCAATGGAAAAGAACATGCCTGGTTCACAAGTTAATGATCAAAACTGGCCTTGCCTGAGTCCAGAAGGTACTAGTCAAGAGCATTTAACAATTGATTGTGGAGGCTATTTGCTATTAAAGGAAGTCAGGCAGATGGGAAGCTTTCAAAATTGAGATAAAATGAGAGAGTTCAGGCCAGCATATTCCTGTTAGTGTGAAGGATAATGCTGATACAAGTGAGAAACACTGAATGAGTGGAGATATTGAGGCTCTGATCAAGAGAAATGGAGCACGTGTCACATATAACGAGCTGGATTAAGGGAATCCATTGAAGAACATTGCGGTGGAGTAATACACTTAAGTGGGAAATCAGGAGGGCCCAAAGAGAACCACAGAAAGCTCTCGCAGATCAAACTGAGGAAAATATAAGTATATTAACAACAGAAGATTAAATACGGATGGAATATGGTTCCTTTTTGATCAATGGGGCCAATCAAGTGTGGAACCAGAAGAGATGGCTGAGATCCGAAATGAAAATTTCACGTTTCAATGTACTGTGGAGACAGACTGGCAAAGTCAGGGAAATAAACAATGATGTCTTCAAAAGAGTCCACATTACAGAACAGGAGGTACTGGAGGTTTTAAAATGCATAAAAGGTAGACAAATCCCTGGGAAATAATCAAGTATATCCCTGGATATTGTGAGAAGCTCAGGAAGAAATTGTGGGGTCCTATAAAGAACTTTGTCTATCACTGACAGCCACCGGTGATGAGCTGGAAGCCTGGAGTGTGGCTAATGTTGTGCCACTTTAGGAAAGTCTGCAGGGGAAAGCCAGGGAAAGAAACACCAATTAGCTTGATATCAGTGGTGATTAGGTTGTTGGAAGTGATTCTGCCGAACAGGAGTTACATGCATTTGCAAAGCAAGGATTAATTGGGGATAGTCAGAACAGCTTTGGAGTATTACATAGAATTCTGATCAGCCTGATTTAGGAAGCATTATCTGAAATTGTAATTGGAGCAAAGATTGACGAAGATGTTACTGATGCTGGAGAGTTTGACAGAATCCGAGAATCTGGATAAGCTGGAAAGCAACATGGGGTAATGAGATAGCTTTGGCAGATAAGGTTAAGGAGAATGCAAAGAGTTTTCTATAGCATACAAGGACAAAAACAACAAATGGAGAGACAATAGGGCCACTCAAAGATCAGTGAGGCCATTCATATGTGGAACCACAGGAGATGGGAGCGACCCTAAATGAATATTTCATATCAGAACGCACTGTGGACAAAGACCAAGAAACAAAGGGAAACAATGATGTCTTGAAAAGAGTCCCCATTACAGAAGAGGTGGTGCTGGAGGTCTTAGAACACAAAGGTAGAGAAAGCCCTAGGTCCTGAACAAGTGTATCCCAGAACATTGTGGCAAAGTAGTGGCAGGGACACGAGCAGAGATATTTCTATCATTGTCCTTCGTATTTCCATTGGGCATAGGTGGCTGAGGGGTAACCATATAAAGGTTTAGAAAACCATGAGGGATACAGGTAAGTTGATTAGCTACCAGCTTTACTCCAGGGTAGTGGAATCCATAACTCGATGGGATTGAAGTGCCGAAGGAGTAGGTGTTAGCAATTCTGCAAACTGTAAAGATAGCTAAGTCCCCTGTGCTGGATAGGATTTATCCTTGTATTCTCTGTGAAGCCAGGAAGGAGATTGCTAAGTCTTTGGCTTTGATCGTTATGTTGTCATTGTCTACAGGAATAGTGCCAGAAGGCTGGAGGATAGCAAAAGTTGTCCCCTTGTTCAAGAAGGGAAGCAGAGAAAACTGGTAATTATACGAGCTGGGAGCCTTACTTTGATTCTGGGTGAAGTGTTGGAAAAGCTTATAAGAGATAGGATTTATAACCATCTGGAGATGAATAAGTTGATGAGGGATAGTCAACACGGTTTTTTGAAGGAGAGGTCGTGCATCGCAAACCGCTGAGTTCTTTGAGAAGGTGACCAATGAGGTGGATCAGGGTAAAGCAGTTGATGTAGTGTTTTTGGATTACAGTAAGGCTTGTTTGTTAAGTTTGTTAAGGCTCCCCATGGTAAGTTATTGCAGATAATACAGAGGCATGGGATTGTGGGTAATTTCACAGTTGGGATCAGAAATTGGCTCGATGAAAGAAGACAGAGAGTAGTGGTTGATGGGGAATATACATCCTGGAATTCAGTTACTAGTGGGGTAACGCCACGATGTGTTTCGGATCCACTGTTGCTTGTCATTTATATAAATGACCTGGATGAGGGCATTGAAGGATGGATGAGTGAATTTGCGGATTTCACTAAGGTTGGTAGAGTTGTGGATAGTGATACAGGATGTTGTAGGTTACAGAGAGGCATAGATAAACTGCAGAGCGAAACTGAGAGTTCGCAAATGGAGTTTAATATGGAAAAGTGTTAGGTGATTCACTTTGGAAGGAGTAACAGGAGCACGGAGTACTGGGCTAATGGTAAGATTCTTGGTAGTGTCGGTGAACAGAGAGATCTCTGTGTCTATGTACATTGATCCCTGAAAATTGTCACTCAGGTTCATAAGTTTGTTCAGAAGGCATTCGGTGTGTTAGCTTTTATTGGTAGAGGGATTGAGTTTTGGAACAATGAGATCATGCTGCAGATGTACAAAACTAGTAGGTCGCCACACCAGGGGTATTGGTTCCAGTTCAGGTCACTACATTACAGCAAGGATGTGTAAGCTTTGGAAAGGGTTCAGAGGAGATTTACTAGGATGTCACTTGGTCTGGAGGGAAGGTCTTACAAGGAAAGGATGAGGGACTTGAAGCTGTTTTCGTTCGAGAGAAAATGTTTGAGGCGAATTAATTGAGGCATATAAGATAAGCACAGGGTGAGATGGGTTGAGAGGCTTTTCCCTCGGATGGCAATGCCTTGCATGAGGGGAGATAGGTGTAGGACAGATATCAGAGGTAGCTTCTTAATTCAGAGAGTAGTAGGGGTCGTGGAACGCACTGTCTGCAACAGTAAAAGACTCACCAACTTTAAGGGTATTGAAATGGTCATTGTATAGGCATATGGACGATAATGGAATACTGTTGGTTAGATGGGCTTCAGATTGGTTCCAGAAGTTGGCACAATATTGAGGGCCGAAGGGCATGTAGTGCACTGTCATGTTCTATGGTCTAGAGGGCATAAATATAAGGTGAGAGAGGAAAGACTTTAAAGGAACGAGAACATTTTTCACTCAGAGAATGGTGCAGTTGTGGAATGAGCTTCCGGGGGAAATGGTAGTGAAAAGTAGAACAGTAACATGTAAAAGACATTTGGGCAGGTACATGGAGAGGAGAAGGTTTGAAGGTATATGGGTCAAATGTAGAGAAACGCGTCTCATTCAGGGACTCTTGTTAGCATGGAGTGGTTGGATCGAAAGAACTTTTTCCGTGCTGCATGCCTCTGTCTCCAGTTATTGGAGGAGGAGACATCCGAAATAAAGCATGTTGTAGACACTGAAGCAAGTAACAGAGATAGGGATGGTAGGTTGGAATGCAGTATGTTTCAATTATGTGTAGGGACTATTGGGAAGGAATAGGTTACAGAGATAGGAAATGTTATAGGAATTAAAAATTATTAAAGAAATTGGACCACAAGACATGCCACAGATACAGTGTTGCAGAGTAGTGAGTCTTAGTACAACAGAACTTACAGTAGGGGTTGTGATTGAGACCCCCCTCCAGCACTGTATCAATGTCATGTCTTGTTCACAGATGTTTGGAGCCCTCTCATTGTTCTTTGCTCTGTGCACTGTGAGCGATCTTACCTCACTACAGGATTTATTGAAGGCTCCAAATCTCTTTTCCCTTTGTCTGTCTCTGGTTGACTAACTGTGATCAATGAGGTGATGGACGATGCACCCCACAGCTGGGAAGACTATTGAGTCAGGACCTTCCTGAATACATACAGGAGACAGAGGAATAGACACAATGGGGAATTAGACTGATGTAGTGAGGGTTACACAGGGAGAATGGCATTGAGTCCCACAGAGATCTGGAAAATGGAGCGATATTAAGTAAGACCACCAGATTGCTGGAAGATATCAGGATCACACAATTGTGTCGGGAGAATTGGTTTAGCTTCATGATGCCCTGGTATCAGTGCTCAGGAATGAGCAACCAATGAGCAGGTGAAGTGATGGCCGAGTGGTATTATTGCTACAGAATGTATCCAAAACCTCAGCTAATGTTCAGGGGAGGCAGGTTTAAATCCCACCATCTGAAATTGAGACATTTGAAATCAATAGTTTTAAAACTAATAATAATCCATAAATAAGTATGAGCCCATTGCTGATGGACAAAAAAAACCCAAACGCTTGTCCTTTCGAGAAGGACATCTTCCCATCCTCACATGGTCTGCACGACATCCCCACAGCAAAGTGTTTGCCTCTCAATGACCCTCTGAAATGGCCGAGCAAGTTACTCAGTTCAAGGGCAGCTAGGGCTGGGCAAGAAAGGCTGGTCAGCCAGGGACACCCACATCCCATAACTGATTTACAAAATAATCCATTAGGATGGTCCCACTGGAATATGCTGGAAGCAGAGTCCTGGATAATCATGTCTGTAGGTTTATGGAAAGAGCTTTAAACTGACAGAGAGGATGCAATGACAGGCTACAGGTGAAAGGAGCTTTCCAAATCCAAATAGAAAAGGTGAAGCATCAGAACAGCGCAGGGCTGTGGCTGAAGACAAGCAGAAAGGAACAGGATAGGACAAAGTTTAACTAAAACTGTACATCAGTGAATAGATTTGTGACAGAAAATTGTAGGAAAGAGTAGGTTATGTTATTTTTTAATGGATAATGTTGCTGTAATAAGGTAGATGGATTTAAGACTCAGAGATAAAAGAGATTTAGACACCAGAGAGACATGCTTCCACGGCGAACAAAAGTATTCAATGGTTCACAACCTTGTGCAAACTCAGGCAAAATGGGCAACGCTAACAATAATGGGTACAAAGGCAGTACAGAGAATGCATTTGACCACAGATCATGAAGTAGAGTCAGTCTGAATGTAAATTCTGGCTAGTACTTGCCAAGGACTCAAGCAGCAGAACAGTTTTAGCCACCGAACAGCATTCCATTTTTCATCACTGCATTACACAGGAGCTCATTGGAATTTTTGTTAAAGGCATAATGATAATTCAGTGAAACTTCAAAATTCATATAATCTGGGACAATCACCCTGACAAGAGTGATATTGGAAGAGGAGTTCGGAGAATTTTTTTCAGTATTTCTTTGAATACAACATTGTACAACTGGGTCGGGATGTAACTGTCTCAGACCCTCTGTTACACGATGAAACTCAGTGAATGCTTAATTTCACCTGGAGAGATCCTCCAGCAAATTGTGATAAAGTGAAGTTTTAAGGAATATAACATCTTAAAGTAAATCACAGAAAGGACAAGCCGCATCTAAAAACGAAAACAACCAGTGACGTCAGTTGGAGAGGATAACTGACCAAGGTAAACAGGCTAAACAGACTGAAATATGTGTCTGTAAATGAAAGTGTAAAACACTTAACAAAAAGACATTCCATTGAAACAGACAAAACCTCAGCAAGAAATCCCCACTGGCCCCTCACTCAGGACAAAATGGAACATATTAGATTATGAGGCTGACAATGTCACCAAAAATACTTAAAATCCTGAAGTGAGAGAGTGTTTTAGGAGTAAGTATTAAAGGGATTGCAAAGGGTCGGCTAGCAGGAGGAGGGCAGTGGGAAGGGGAATCATTGTCACAGTTTATTGGCACAATAGGAACAGGGAGAGGTGAAGATGCTGGAGGTGGTGAGTATGTTACAGAGAGTGGTCAGGGACTGAACACAGCCAGTACGGATCGCTGCAGCTGGAGGGGTTTGCAGAGGTAGGGATGGACATAAGCATTTTATTTATTCATTCATGCAATGTAGGTGTCACTGCCTGGACCAGCATACATTGCCCCACTGGTAATTACCCAGAGGGTAGCTCAGAGTCAGACATATTGCTGTGGGTCTGGAGTCACATGTTAGCCAGACCAGGTTGGAATGTCAGATGGCCTTCCCTAAAGGAGGTCAGTGAACCAGATGAGTTCTTCCTACTGATCAACAATGTTTTTATGGTGGCCGCACCAATGTCTTGTACAGCCACAACATGACATCCCAACTCCTACTCTCAATGCTCTACACAATGAAGGTAACCATCCCAAATGTTTGCTTCACCAGCCTTTCTACCTGTGACACCACTTTCAAAGAACTGTGTACCTGCATCCCTGGGTCTCTGACTGACAACACTACCCAGGGCCCGAACCTTAACTGTACAAGTCCCACCCTGGTTTGTTTCACAAAAATAGAACACTTCACCTTTATCTAATTAAACTCCATCTGCTATTCTTCAGCCCACTATCCCAGCAGGACTGTCCATTCTGTTGTTTCATAGATAACCTTCTTCACTGTCCACTTTCCCACCAATGTCAGTGTCACCCAAAAAAAACTTACTTACCTGGAAACAAATACTCCCATCCAAACCATTTATCCAAATGACAAAAAACAGTGGACCCACTACACCGCTGGTCACATGCCTCCTGTCAGAAAAACAACATGTCTCCCATCACCCTCTGTCTCCTACCATCAAGCCAATTTTTTATCCAGTTGACTAGCTCCTCCTGAATGTCATAACCTTTTACACTTATCTGAGCTTATTACCCAGTTTACCACATGGAAAGTAGAACACAGAACAGTACAGCACAAGACCCTTCGGCCATGATGCCATGCCAATCTTTTATCCTACGATAAGATCAAACTAACCTACATATTCTTCATTTTACTGCCATTCATGTGCCTATCCAGAAGTATATTAAATGTTCCAAATGCATCTAATTTTACTGCCACCGCTGGCAGTGCATGCCACTCACCCACCACTCTATATGTAACAAACCTACCTCTGAAATCTCCCCTTAACCACTGGCTAATCACCTTAACATTAGACTCCCTTGTAATAGCTAGTTACGTCAAGGTAAAAAATGTTTCAATATTCACTCTCTCTGTGCTTCTCATCATCTTGTTCACCTCTACCAAGTCATCCCTCACCCTTCTTCACTCCAATGAGAAAAGCCTTAGCTCCCTCAACCTTTCTTCATAAGACATGCCCTCCAGTACAGGCAGCATCCTGGTAAATCTCCTCTTTACCCTCTCTAAAGCTTCCACATCCTTCCTGCAATGTGGGGACCAGAACTGAACACAATATTCCAAGAGTGGTCTAACCAGAGCTCTATACAGCTGAAGGATAACCTCACGGCTTTAAAACTCAATCCCCAAACTAATGAAATCCCACACAATATATTCCTTCTTAACAAGGCTCTCAGCTAGGGTGGCAACTTTGAGGGATCTAGGGACTTGGAACCCAAGATTCCTCTGTTCCTCCACACTGCCAAGGATCCTACCTTTAACCCTGCATTCTGCATTCAAATTCAAACTTCCAAAATGAATGACTTCACACTTTTCCAGATTGAACTCCATCTGCCAATTCTCAGCCCAGCTCTACATCCTGTCATTGTCCCGTTGCAAGCTATAACAGCCCTCCACACTATCAACCACTCCACCAACCCTCGTTTCATTGGCAAACTTTCTAACCCACTCTTCCACTCACACATTCAAGTAATTCCTAAACTCACAAAGAGGTGAGGTCCTGTAACCTCTCCCGGCAGAAAACCACTAGTCACTGAGCTCCGAGGTGAATGCTTTCCATCTATCATCACCCTCTGTCTTCTGTGGGCCAGTAATCCTTTATCCAGACAGACAGGTTCCCCTGTATCCCATGCCTCCGTACTTTCTGAATGAGCCATAAGTGTGTTTTGTCACATTCTCAATAGATTCAATAAGATTTGTAAGGCATGACCCGCCCCTTACAAAACCATACGATCTCTAATCAAACTATGGTTTTCTAATGAGTCATAAATCCTGTCTCTCAGAGTCCTCTCCAATAATCTGCACACCACGGACAGAAGACTGACAGGTCTGTAATTCCCAGGATTATCCCTAGTCCCTTTCCTGAACAAGGGAATAACATTTGCCAACCTTGAATCATCTGGTACGACTCCAATCGACAATGAAGATGCAAAGGTCATCATAAGTGTGCAGCAATCTCTTCCCTCGCTTCCTCTAGTAACTTTGGGTTCATCCAGTCTGGTTCAGTGACCTATCTATCCTTGTCTTTTACAAAATTCTCAGCACATCCTCCTTCTTAACATCCACCTGTTACATATATCAGCCTGTTTCACACTGCCCTCACAAATAACAAGGTCCCTCTCAGCAGTGAATACTGAGGCATAGTATTCATTAAGGACCTCCCTTACCTCCTGTGACTCCAGGCACAAGTTCCCTCCACTATCCCTACCCTCACTCTTGCCATCCTCGTCTTCCTCCCATAATTGGAGAATGCCTTACGGTTTTCCTTAATCCTTCCCAACAAAGCTTTTTCATGCCCCCTTCTAGTTGTCCTAAGTCCATTCCTCAGTTCCTTCCTGGTATCTCCAGAGATTCGCTACAGTGTGGAAACAGGCCATTTGGCCGAACACCTCCATATCAACCCTCCAAACAGTACAGCACCCAGAACCATCCCACCAACCTAATTCTCTCCATTTGCCCTGACTAATGCGCCAAACCTACACATCCGTGAACTCTGTGGGTAATGTAGCATGACTGAGTCACCTAACATGTACATCCTTGGGCTGTAGGGGGAAAATAGAGCACGTGAAGGAAACCCACACAGACACAGGGAGAATGTGCAAACTGCACACAGACTGTCGCCTGAGGCTGGAATCGAAATGGAGTCCGTGGTGCTATGAGGTCATAGTGCTAACCACTGAGCCATCGTGCTGCTCCATGTTACCCTCTGGAAACCTGTCTGATTCTTGCATCCTCCTTCCTCCTGGCTAGATGTACTACATCCCTTTGAACCTTGTTAAATGCTTCGCTAAAGTCCACGTGGACAACGTTCACTGCTCTGCCTTCATCCATCTCTTGGCCACCTTCTCAAAGAGTCAATCCGGTTTGTGAAACAAAGTTTTCCACTCAAAGCCATGCTGACTATCTCGAATCAGCCCTTGCCTTTCCAAATATACGTAGCTCCTTTCTTTCAGAATCTCCTCCGACAACTTCCCCATCACTGGACTCACGGGGCTGTAATTTCCTGACTTTTCCCTGGAGCACTTAAGTGATGGAACAGCATTAGCCGTCATCCAGTCTTCCAACACCTCACAGTGTCTGTTGATAATATAAATATCTCTGGAAGGGACACTGCAATCTCTTCCCTAGCTTCCCACAATATTCTAGGATTGACCTAATGAGCTACTGAGGATTGATCTACCTTTATTTGTTTTAAGATTCCAGCACTTTCTCTTCTTTGTAGAGGATTCTTTCCAAGACATCACTATTTATTTCCCCAAGTTCCCGAGCTTCCATGTCTTTTGCCACAGTAAATTTTGACAAGGCTATTTTGTCCAATAAGTCACCCATCTCCTCTGGTTCCACACATAGGCGACCTTATTAATAATTAAGAGGCCATCTTCTCTACAAAGATACTGTTTAGCTTATTGAAACTTGCATAATAGGCTTCTGATAATTCAAACACACCATATCCCCCGTACCACTACACCCCTCCTACACCCTTACAATTCTGCATTTATGTTCACACCAACAAATTAAATTCAATAGGCTCAAAAACAAATTCTCTTTTATAAAATGTATTTCCATCTGCCCAGTTATTGTATGTTGACATATCATTTCTAACAATTTCAGTATACTTCTGATTTACTGTCAGGCTAACAATATTTGGTTTCAGACTGACAGCAGAAAGGGTTGAGGGAGTTCTTGTTTATCAATCTGAGAAAGGTAGCTCACAGGGTCAGCAGGTAAATGAGAAGGCAAATCAAATACTGGCATTTATTACTGAGAGAATGGAGTCTAAAAACATGGAGGTCTAGCTAAAACTGTGCAAGGTACAAGTCAGACCACACCTCGAATATTATGAACAGTGTGAGTGCCTGAACGAAAGGTATTGGAGGCAGTCCAGAGAAGGTTCACTCAGCTGAACCTGGGAATGGAGGGATTTTCTAATGAGATGAGGTGGAGGACGTGGAGGTTGAATCCATTGAAGTTTAGATAATGAGAGAGAAATGGAATAAAACATCCAAAATTCTGAGGGGGTCTGATCGGGCAGAAGCTGGGAAGTTAGAAAATAGAACAGTACAGCATATCAACAGGCCCTTCGGCCCATCATGTCCATCTCAATTCATACCATCTGCCTGCACATGGTCCATATCCCTCTATTCTCTACCAGTCACGTTTCTGTCTAAATGCCACTTCAAAACTTTACTCACATTTCTGCTTCGACAAAATCCCTCAGTAACCTCCACTCTCTATGTAAAAAAAAACTTGCCTCACACATCTTGTTTAAACTTTCTCTTTCTCACCTTAAACCTATGCACTCTAGTACTTACACATTGGAAAAGAGATTCCGACTATCTACATTATCTGTCCCTGTCCTAAAGTTATATTCCTGGACCTGGCTGCCTGTCAGCCTCTGATACTCTCGCAAAACAATCCAACTTCATTTAGTTTCCTCTTACACCTAACACACCCTTAAAAACCCTAACACAGGCAACATGCTGATAAACCCCTTTTGCACCCTCTCCAAAGCTCCACATCCTCCCTATTGTGTGGAGATGAGAACTGCACACAGTACTCCAAATGTGGTCAAACAGAAGTTCTGTACAATTACAACATCAGATGCAAACCACTATACCCAACGTTGTGACCGATGAAGGCTGTGCCGCCCACAAATAGTGGCACAGTGTTTAGCACTGTTGCTTCATAGCGCCAGACCCGAGTTCAATTTCTGCCTCAGGCGATCGACTGTGTGGAGTTTACACATTCTCCCCATGTCTGCGAGGGTTTCCTTCAGGTGCTTTCTATTGCCATTTTCAGGAAGTTACTGACTTGCACCAAGATCCTTCTGTATATCAATGTCCCTTAGTATCCTAACTTTCTTCTGGACTTTGACATCATCACAGTTACTTTACTGCCCTTGCTGCTGGTACATTCAGTGCCCTGACTGTAACCATATTGACATTACCATCACTGTCTGGTGCCTAGAAAATAATTCCTGCTAATGGTTGCTGCTGCTTGTTATTCTCAGCTCCACCCAAATAGACTCCAAATTTTGATCTTCAGATCCACATGATTGTCTCATTAATGCATTAACCTCATCCTTTCTTCACAACATGTTGGCTTTTTGCCCCGTCTGCCTCTTGGGACTAGATTGGGTTGGGATATCTGGACAGCATGGAGGGGTTGGACCGAAGGGTTTGTTTCCATGCTTTAGATCTCTATGACTGTATGACTTTAACGCAACAACTCTTCAATATTCCCTTCCCAGCGATGTTCATTCTGCAGCTATATCTCCGGAATGACATTTCCATCATATCCGTTCACTATCATTCCAGCTGCCTTATGGCGAATACAGGGAGTCATTCCTCAGGACTGGGTGTTTGAACGGATGGGGAGAGGGTACAGAGATAGGGAGGCTTACAGGGGCTCGAGGATGTTAGAATTAAACAGAGTTACATCTGGTCAAGAATGTCTGTGGGGCAAAGATGTTTGGGAATTGGAGGAATTTACAATGATAGAGGGAGCTAGGTTAGATTCTGGAGATGGGGTAGGGATGAATGTAGGGAGAGGCAGGCAGCCTGAAAGGGACAGACAGGGGGTGTTTCAGGGAGAAGAGTATTGTGTATACTAACAGAGATATTAAAAGATTGTCGTGACTGAAGACATTTACAGATATCAGAAGGCTTCAAGATTCTGGAGGCTACAGAGATAGAAAGGCAATGGAGAATGCCAGCTTACTGGGTTGGAGACAGTTACACAGATAGGGAGGGTTGCACAAACTGAAAGAGGGTCCTGTGGTCGGGAGGGGTTTGGAGTTGGGAACAAGGGTGCAATTTTAAAAGATTAACATCGAAGAATTGGAGAACGATAAGGAGATTACAAATTTTTCCATAGCTAAGGAAGGGTTGTAGGCGCTGGAGAAGATTACTTAGGTAGGGACGGATGGAGAGGTTAAAGACAAATACATTGATATGGAGGGTGGGATTGGTGGGAGGAGCTCACAGGGATAGACAGGGCTGTCAGGATGGCAGACTCTGTGCAGACTGGCACAGAGTCCAGCAGAGATCTCGAAAATCCCAGTCTCGATCCCTGGCCTTCGCTGCTGCGTCTCTCTGGTTTGGAGAATTCTGTTGACTCAGGATCTCAGACCAGCTGTAAGAGGGAGAAACACTGACAGAGGCAGCAAATTGACCTACACATCGAAAAATACCACATGGAGAGATACTGGGTAATACCACCAGAGTACTGGAAGGTATCAGGATCACACAATCGTGTCAGAAGACGTAGTTCTGATGCAGTGGGAACTGCTCCCAGTCCTCAGGGAGGAGTCAGTCATTATATTGGGATGGGCTCCACTGGAACTGTGGTGGGGCCAGTGCCCTGGTCAATCAAATTGCTTTAAAATGACACCGATGAGGAGGGACAGGGCTCAGGTTAAAGGAAATTCCCAAATCCAAAGAGAAAGCTTGAAATATTGGAAAACCATGTAGATGGAGCTAAAGACAAACAGGATGAAACAGGACGCGACTGCGTTTAACTGAAATTAGGTTTGTGACAGGAAATTGTGGTAAAAATTACTGTTTCTTAATTTGTGATTTCTCTCTACTCGCCATCACAGAGACATGGTCACAGGGTGAACACAAAGATGGGTCATCAATATTCACAGCTACACAACATTGTGGAAAACCAGACAGAATGGGAAGCGGGATGGGGGACTCCCACAGTTAAAGATTACAATTGGGATTACCAAGAAAATATGTGGCCTCAGATTATCAAGCAAGAGGAAACCAAATCCTGAGTAATAAGGGTTAGAACTCAAACCTGGAATGACAGTGTTAAGGCCCTTTTACAGCATTACATTGTTAGACACTGCATTAACAGGGGATAATTGGAATTTGTAATAAAGGCACTGGGATAATTGTGAGGGAAGTCAATCTTCCTATGTCATTATCTCATTGGTGATGGGTCACAGCTGAGGCTGACTTTCTCCCACTCTCAGGGGGAGTCTGTAGGTGGCTGTACAGACCGATGTGACCTTCCACAGACTCTGTTAGACTTGGGGCAGAAGGTGGCCATGGGAAGAGGGTGGGTGGGGCATTGGTGTGACAGCGAGCTCCTTGTGCTGTTTACTCCTGGGTTCCCATTTTCACCACAGCAAGTCTCAAGGTGCTCGACACCTTCCCAATGCTCCTCCCCTACTTTGGACGATCTTGGCCAAGTAATTCCCAGGAGTTAACAGATTTGATTAAGAGATGAAAACAAAGATCAATTGTGAAATACCCAATGTTTAGAAATGTGGTCGCATTTGTTAAAGAGATCGCCAAGGAGTCTCCGAGCAGGAGTGCAGTAGGAAGAGGACACATTGTCAGCGTTTAATCAGGTGAGAGTAACAGGGAGAATTAAAGGTGCTGGAGGTGGTGAGAGTGTTGCACAGAGTGCCCAGGGCCTGAACAGTGTTACCAAACCAGTACGAATTGCTTTAGCTGTTTGCTGAGATAGGGAGGGTCATGCATTTTCATTGATTCATTCACGACCTGAGGATGTCACTGGTTGAACCAGCATACATTGCCCCACTGCTAATTGCCCAGTGGCAGCTCTGAGTCAGCCATGTTGCTGTGGGTCTGGAGTCACATGTGAGCCAGACCAGGTATGAATGTCAGATGTCCCTCCCTAAAGGATATATGTGAACTCACGCTTTTCCAGATAATCAACAATGCTTATATGGTGGCATCACGAATGTCCTGTACGAATAGAACACGACATCCCAACTCCTGCTCTCAATGCTGTGACCTAATGAAGGTAACCTCCTCAAACGCCTGCATCAACAGCCTTTCTACCTGTGACGCTACTTTCAAAGAACTGTCTACCAGAATCCCTGGGTCTCTGATCGACAACACTACTCAGGGCCAGAACATTAACTGTACAAGTCCAAACCTGGTCTGCTTTACCAGAATGCAACATCGTGCATTTCTCCACCTGCTATTCCTAACATCATTGGCCCAGTAGTACTGTTGATCCCAGTGTATTTTAGATAACACTCTTCACTGTCCACTATTCCATCAGTTTCAGTGTCACTCACAAACTTGCTAACCATGATTCCTCTGTTCTCATCCAAACCATTTGTATAAATGATGCACAACTGTGACCCAGCACCGAACTCCAGGGCACACCGTTGGTCACAGGCCTGCAGTTTGAGCAGCAACCCTCTATGAACATGCTCTGTCTCCTACCATCAATCATGTTTTGTATCCAGTTGGTGAGCGCTCCCTGGTTATGTCTGATCTAACCATAATAACAAGTCTGCCATGCAGACCCTTGTCAAAGGCCTTGCGAAAGTTCATGTGGACATCGTGTACTGCTCTGCTTTGATCTGTCACTTGAATACCTCCATTGTCCTTTCTCTCAAAATTTCCTCCATAGACTTACCCACCTCAGCCATCAGGATCACTGGTCTGTAGTGGCTATTGATGATACAGATATCTCTGGGAGGGGCCCTGCAATTTCCTCCCTCACTTCTCACAAGGCGCTGGGATACACCTGATCATATCCCATGGTTTTATTAACTTTTCTTTTGCATTTTAAGACATCCAGTACCTCCTATTCTCCAATATGAACTCTGTTCAAGACATCACTATGTAGTTTCCCAAATTCCCGAGCTTCCATGTCTTTCTCCATAATAAATCCTAAAGCAAAATATTTGTTTCGGATATTCCCCATCAACAGTGATTCCACACAGATGGCCTCATTGACCTATCAGGGACCCTATTCTCTCCGTCGTTATAATTTAGTCCTTGTTGAAACTTGTCCAAATGCTTCTGAAAGTTCAAATATCCCCCTACCGCTACTTGCCTCCCCGACCCTTATCTATTCTGTCACTCATGGTCACACCAATCCAACAGCATTAAAAATTTGTAAAATTTGTAAAATCACGTGTTGGCCATTGTTTCTAAGAGTCCATTTATTGTTTATGGATGTATCGTTTGCAATACTCTCCAGCATGTTCCCGACACTGTCAGGTTAACACCGTTTGGTTTCAGACTGACTGTACAAAGGGTTTGGGAAACCCTGTGGATCAATCTGAAAAAGGTAGCTTATAGGATCAGCAGGTCAAAGAGAAAGCAAATCAAATGCTGCCATTTATTACAAAGGGAATGGAGTCTAAGAATAAGGAGGTCTTGCTAGAACGATGCAAAGTACAAGTCAGACCACACCTAGATTATAATGAACAGTATGCATGCCCGAAGGAAAGACATTCTTGTATTGGAGGCAGGCCAGGGAAGGTTCCCTGGGCTGATCCCGGAGATGGCAGGATTTTCCAATGAGAAGAGGTGGAGTAGATTGACCTAGAACCCATTTGGGGTTTTGAAGAATGGGCAAGAAATTGAATGAAACATCCAGGATTCTGAGGGGCTTTGACAGGGTAGATGCCGTGAAGTTAGAAAATAAATCAGTACAGCAGAGTAATAGGCCCTTCGGTCCATCATGGTTGTGGTGACCATGTTGCTGTTCTGAACTAATCCCATCTGCCTGCATATGGTCCATATCCCTCTATTCTCTGCCTGTTCATGCGTCTGTCTAAATACCAGTTCATAACTTTATTCTCGCTGCCACCTCTCCCACCTCCTGAGCAGCTTCCACCCTGTCTGTACAGAAAACCAGCCTCATTCATCTCACTTAAAACTTCTCACCTTAAACTGAGGCGCCCTAGTATTTGATATTTCTACATTGGAAGAAGGATTCCATCTATCCACACTATTCACGTCTCTCCTAATGCTATATAATTGTACCCGGTCACCCCTCAGCCTCCGACACTCTCGCAAAATAATCTAACTGTGTCCAAGCTCCTTACAGTGAACACATTCTCATCCAGGCAACATTCTGGTAACCACCTGTTACACCCTGCCCAAAGCCTCGACAGCCTTCCTGTAGTGTGGCGATGAGAACTACATGCAACATTCCAGACATGGCCAAATGAAGTTTCATTCAGTCACAACATGACATTCAAATGTCTGTACTCAATTCTTGACCAATGAAAGGAAACATACCATTCTCCTCCTTTCCTATCACATCCTGTTGTGTTGTTATTTTAAGGGACCTACGGATTTGCACCCAAGGTCATCTGTTTACCAATGTTTATAAATGTTTCCAATTAGTCAATTATTGTACTTCCCTCTTCCACTTGACTTCATATAGGCATTACTTCACACTTGTCCCAATCAAATTCAATTTGCCATTTCTGTGCCAAGAGTTCAAGTAGTTCCACTGCTGCAACCTTTAACAATCTTCTGCACTATCTTTAATTCACCTAACTTCCCCTAAACGTTACATGCCTTTCCAAACGTCATCTGCAAAATTACTTATCAAACTGCTGACCTTTTCATCTTAATCACAGAGATAAATTACAAACAGAAATCGCAGCATTGATCCTTGTGAAACACCATTGGCTACAGACCTCCAATCCGAAATTCACTGCTCCACATTCCTCTGTCTACTATCACCAAGAAAATGTTGTATCCAACTTATCAACCACCATAGATTCCATGGATTCTGGTTTGATCTTCCAGGTCTCCCTTGATATTTCTCACCTCCACCCAAAGTGACTCTAAATGTTGATTCCCAGATTAAACTGGCTGTCTCACAAATGCACTGACTGTATCTTTACCTAACAACTGGACCTTGATTGGCATTTTGCTGATGCTGCTGAAATCCTTCAATAATCACATCCTATCCATGATGATTCGGCAGCCACGTCTCCATAATCATAGTTCGATCATATCTGTTCACTACAGGTAATGCTGTCATTGCATCTGCCTTGTTGCAAATGCAGGATGCGTTTCGCTGAAAGTGGGTCTTTGAGGGATGGAGAGAGGTCACAAAGTTAGAGAGACGTTTGGGGGCTGGACAGGGTTAAGGATAGTTACCGGTGCTAGAGAAAGTTCGCAGGAGAAAAGATTTATTGTTTGGAGGAAATTACAGAGATAGAGCCGATTTGAATAGATTCAAGATAGGGATTTCTGTCGAATTGTGGCTCATTATAGGGATTACGTTGAGCAGGGTGTAGAATCATTCATAGGATACGAGGATGTGGTACATTTAACAACAGTTAAGAGGGATAGGGATGATGGTATGGACTGGAGAATATTACAGGGATAGGGAAATTGGTATGATCTCCAGAATATTAAACAGACAGTAAGGATGGTATGCACAGGAGAATGTTACAGGCATAGGGTGGATAGTATGAACTGGAGAATGTTACAGGGACAGGGAGTAACTTGTGGACTGTAGAATTTGACAGGGTTAGGGAGTGTTGTATGTACTAGACAATGTTCCAGGGATATGTAGGAAGTTATGGACTGGAGAAAGTTAGAGGAAGAGCTGGTTTTAAGCACTGGAAGATATTTCAGTGAGTGTGAGTTTTGGAAATGTACGAAAAAATGATAGGGATAGGGAGGTATGTTGAGACTGGAGGAGGTTACAGTCATAGAAAGGGTTGAGAGAGACTTGAGTCGCTTATGAGCAAAGGATAGGCTGTACCGTGTGGGGAGCTGTTTACAGATAGAAAGGAGAATTTAATGGCCTCAAAACAGTCACACCAATACATAGGTATATAGGAAATTAAGGATTTAAAGAGATTACACAGACCAGGAGTGTTGTACACAAAGAACAAAGAAAATTTACAGCCCAGGAACAGGCCCTTTGCCCTCCAAGCCTGAGCTGGTCCAAATCTACTGTCTAACCTGTCGCCCAATTCCTAAGCATATGTCTCCCTCTGCTCCCCACCTACTCATGCATCTGTCCAGATGCATCTTAAATGAATCTATCGTGCCTGCCTCTACCACCTCTGCGAGCAACGCATTCCAGACAACCACCACCCTCTGTGTGAAGTACTTACCGCGTGTATCCCCCTTAAACTTTCCACCTCTCACCTTGAAATCGTGACCTCTTGTTATTGAATCCTTCACCCTGGGAAAAAGCTTGTCTCTATCCACTGTGTCTACACCCTTCATGATTTTGTGATACACTGTGGAGGAGAACACACTGATAGGGATGGTTTTACAGAGTAATTAATGTTACGAAATAATGGGGGTTGCAGCGGTGAGAGCAGGTTTCAGCAAGTTGGAGGATATAGACCTGAAGGAGGTTACACACAAAGCGATGGCTTTAGCGTCTGGTGGGGGCTACACACTAAAGGGGTTGGAGTGACTAGAGACATTTACACAGATAGGGAGAGTACTTGTGGTCGGCAGAACTCACAAAAACAGGGAGGATTGTAGGGTGTGCAGGACATTACAGGAATAAGAAGTGATGTATCAACGTAATGGTGTACACAGGCAGGAAAGTTTGTAAGGTTTGGAGCAGCTCATCATGATAGAGAGGGGCATGGAGAAATGAGATGTTATACAATTGCGGAAGTTTGAATTTACTGCAAGCAGTCAGACATGGCAGTGTTGTGAGGTCTGGTGGAGGTCGCACAGATTGGGAGGATTACAGGGACTTGATGATGTTGTACATGGAAGTAGGGTTGTCAGGACTGAAGCTGGCAACAGAGATAGAGAGAACAGCAGGGGATTACAGAGATATAGAGGGTAGTGGTCTCTGGTGGAGGTTCCACGTTGATGGCTGTTTTGTGGAACTGCAGGACCTTGCAGAGATTGACAGATTTGAAGGGGCTGGAGTGGTGTACAGAGGTATGGAGAAATGTAGTGACTGGAGGATACAGAGATGGTGAGGGCTGTAGGAGATGCAATAATTTGGTTGGACTGTAGAAGCTGGAGGGGTTCATACATACAAGGAGGATTGTAGGAGTGTGAGGAGTTTACAGAGATAGGGAGGTTGGAGCATTCTCAGGACTTATTGGTTTGGAGCACTGTCCAGACTGAGGGAGGTTTCAGAATGAGGGAGGGGTGGAGCAAAAGGAAACAGTCGCAGAGAATAGAGGAACATAAACATGTCACTTCGGTGCTGTGTCACTGACGGTCTTCAGGAGGACAGTTGTCCTCATTAAAATGTACATATCTTCAGGAAAATGGACAGGGTGGATGCTGAAAGGATGCCCACTTCCCCTTATGGGAGTGAGAAAAACAAGCAGAAATGTTTGACCAAAATGGAGAGTGGGGGCGTTATCATATTTCTCAGTGGCCCAAATCTACTTCCACACAGCTCAAAGCAAGGCAATGCAATCACAAAGAGCAAGGTCGTTTGGGGCTGCAGGAGATACGAGACGAAGGCCAGGTTGGAAGGGCTGGACAGCGTGAGAGAGAAGGGAGTGTTCAACAGCTGGAAGGGTTTACAGGGAGTGGACACTGTCAGGACTAGAGAACATGACACGCTCACTCATGAGAAGGAGATAACGATATGGCACAAGGTCAAACACAGCAGGAGGATCCCAAGCTCCATACCTGTTATTTACTCAGTTAAAAATCACACAACACCAGGTTATAGTCCAAATGGTTTAATTGGAAGCACACTAGATTTCCTGCATCTCACGCAACTGCCACTAAAAAAAATACAATAAAGAATATTCCAAATGAAGGCTTCGATGAGGTGAGCTCTGGTCAGTAACATAGATCTGGAGGTGACCAGATGCACGGAGAGTACTATGTACCAGAGTCGCACCAGGTCAGTGTCAGGCACACAGACAGAATGATGTAAATAGATTCACATCTGAGCTCACATATCCCAGCCTGGGAATCTGAAACTGTGCCCAGCCATTCTGGTAAAGATGTCCAGAATTAGGACATTACAATAAGTCCAATGGTCCAGTCAAAAAAGCTCTGTGGTTCAAATTGTAACATTCTTCAGGTTCCACGACCCATTCTCGGTCCCATCCTGCAGGTTCTATGCATCGTGCTACCTCTAACCTCCTGGAGGATCCACGTCCCATCTTACATTAGTTCCACCCTCCAGGTTCGGCAGCCCTTCCTACTTCTATAACATGGCCCGGTCTCTACAAATCTTCCATCCTCTGTGGTGTTCCCCAGAAAGACACTGGAAAAAGTGGATGTTATGGAGAAAGAGAGAGATATCAGGACTGGGGGGTTTTGCAGATATTAGGAACATTGCAGTGACTAAAAGAGGCTTTGGTAATTTTGAGGGTTGATGCTCATAAAGGAGGTCAGAGAGCTAAGGAGGATTGGAGGGACTTGAAGAAGTTTCACAGTTTGAGTGTTGAAGGGACTGGAGGAATGTACCAAATAGGGCAGGTTTAAAACTGGAGGATTCTGCAGAAAACCTTCATAGGTTAGTGTAGGACAAAAGATCAGCACAACATCGCGGGCTGAAGGGCCTGCACTGTGCTATACTGTTCCATATTCTAAATAGGGAGGGTTACAATGGCAGGAAGAGATTTAAGAAAGGTGGAGAGGATGGGGAGTGAAGGAAGAGACACAAATAGGAAGGGTCACTAGGATTGTCGGAGCCTACAGAGACAGCAATGGTCTGATCTGGAGCAGATGACCCAGACTGGGAGGGTTGTGGGGACTGGAGGTGGTTTCACAGGAAGGAAAGGCCATAAAGCTACAGGAGGTTACAGAAATGTGGAGAGCTAGAGGGCCTACAGGGGTTTCATGGAGATGGGGAAGTTGGGAGCATGGATCACTTTACAGGGATAAGGATGTTGTTAGGTTGGGGAGATTAACACAGACAGGGAGTGCTTAGGGAAAGGAGCAGATGACAGAGGTAAAGACGGTTGTACAGATGGGAAGAACATACAGACATATGGAGGGTAGTCGTGATAGTAGATGTTCATAGATACAGGAAGGCTTAGGTTTTGCAGGTTATTTAGACATGGAGGATGTGGAATCAGACAGAATTTCCAGTAAATAACAAGGGCAATTTTAGTTGGAGATAGTTTCACAGATAAGGGAGCATTAGTAACCTCCTACAGTTTGGTCAAAGTGGGAAGGCTGTAGGGGACGGTGATGTTTACACAGATAGGGGTGTAAGAGCTGGAGAAGGTTATACAGATGGGCGGATAGATAGAGAGACTGGAGGAGCTTGCATTGACAGGGTGTGTGCTAGCGACGGTTGGATGTCACACAGATAGGGAATCTTATAGGAGCTGGACTGGGAGAGTCACAGGCATTGGAGCGGGTTCTACAGATCGGAATGCTGCAGGGACCTGAGAGGATTGTAGGGTCTTCACAGATTGATTGTGTCAATCAGTCTGGTGAGCTAGGTGAGGTAGGTACGGAAAGCTTAAATCCAATGTATTCTATCTTCATTTTCCAGACCAGAACTTCAATATCCCTCATAAGCCACGAATCCCTAAACCTGCCAGCTTTTCCCTTCACTCTAACAGGGACAGATTTGCCCTGAATTCTTAATATCACACTTTTAAAAGGCTTCCATTTGCCAGTCATTCCTTTTCCTTCAAACAGACTCACCCAGTTGACAGTACCATGATGTGGAGGAGCCGGTGGTGACTGGGATGGGCAAAGTTAAAAATCACACAACACCAGGTTCCAGTCCAGCAGGTTTATTTGGAGGCACTAGGTTTCAGAGAACTGCTTCATCAGGGGGTTGTGGAGCACAATCATAAGGCACAGAATTTATAGCAACAGGATTGCAGTGTCATGGAATGTAATACCAAGCACATTTAGTTTAAGTTTTCATCTTTCAGGGTGTTCACCTGCGCTTTGAAAGCTGGTGCTGTGAGATAAACCTGTTGGACTATAACCTGGTATTGTGTTATTTTTAATTCACCCGATAGACCTCTTCTAGATCCTGCCTCATGGCCCCAAACCTGGCCCTGCTCCAGTTTCACACCTTAATCTGTGGATCTGTCTGATTTTTCTCTGTAACTATGTTAAAACTAAGACAGTTGTGGTCACTGGACCCAAAGTGCTCTCCGACTGACACTTCAGTCACTTGCCCGACCACATTTTCTGAGGGGAGGTCCAGTGTTGCACCCGCCTAAGTCGAGTTGGGCCTTGTTAGAGTTGCATCTTGATTTAGGAAACGTTCTTGGACACATTTGACAAATTGCACTCAGTACGGGCCTTTTATCCTGTGGGTGATCCAGTCAATGCTGGGAAAATTAAAATCTCCAACCAATACTACTCTATTATTCCGACAGTACCTCCAATCTCTCTACACATCAGCTCCTCTAGTACCTGCCGGCTATTTGGGGGTCTATAATACAGTCGCAACAGAGTGACCACCCCTGGTGTGCTTCTAAGTTCTAAACTTGATGACTCTTTAAGCGTATCCTGTCTTAGCACTGGTGTTATTTCCTCCCTTATCAAAAGGACAACTCCCCTCCTCACTTACTTGTCCTTCTGTCCCGCCTGTTACTTCTGTATCCTGGAACACTGAGCTGCCAGTCCTGCCCTTCTCTCAGCCATGTTTCAGTTATAGCTATAATATCCCAGTCCCCAGAGCTAATCCATGCTCTGAGCTCATCTGCCTCACCAGTCAGGCCTCATGCATTGAAATAAATGAACTTTAAACCAGAAGTCTTTTCCCTCCCTCGTCTGTGCCCCTGGATTTCCTGAATAGGAAACTTGCTCTCGATGGCTAATGTATTTTCCTCTGACTTTTCGATGTTCCCTCTCTTAATGAGAATCCCAATTTCCTGCCAAACTAGTTTAAACCTCTCAGGGTAACACGAGCAAATCTCCCTGCAGTGATACTGGTGTCCCTCTGGTTCAAGTCTAACCTATCCCCACCCCCCAATACAGGTCACCTCTATCCCAGAAGAGATCCCAATGATCCAAGAACTGAAAACCCTGCCCCCTCCAACAGCTCCTCAGGCATACATCCACCCCCCAGCCTATCTTTCTATGTCTATCCTCACTGGGGCAGGTGCCAATAGGACTAATCTAGAGATCACTGCCCTTGAGGTTTTGCTTTCTAACTTCTTACCTAACGCCTGATCCTCATTTCACATTGTGTTCATGAAGAGGGAGTAGTAAAGGCAGCAAGTCCAGCAAATACAGATCAAGGGATATCGTGAGTTTGATGAAGAAAACACAGTGCAATAAAACCAGGTGAAGCCATTCACAAGGATAGGGAGTGCAACGGGGTCCTTAGAAATAGCCGTGAAATATCCTTGTCAGATACTATGAAGGAAAATCCACAAATACTTTGTCAGTATAGTAAAAAAAAAAGGGTAACTGAGGAAA
This sequence comes from Chiloscyllium punctatum, assembly GCF_047496795.1. Lineage (NCBI taxonomy): Eukaryota > Metazoa > Chordata > Chondrichthyes > Orectolobiformes > Hemiscylliidae > Chiloscyllium > Chiloscyllium punctatum. The sequence continues at coordinate 76,130,639 of NC_092752.1, read as the reverse complement.
GGGTGAGGCCTGTTAGAAACCAAAGAAACAATCTGTGCATGGAGCCAGAGGAAGTAGGTGAGGTCTTCAATGAATACTTCCCATCTCTATTCACGCAACAGAAAGGCATTGTAGCCGGGGATTTCAGTCAGGATGGTGGATCGGTAATGTGGTTCCTTTGTTCAAGAAGGGCAGCAGGGATAGGCCAGATAATTACAGAGCAGATAGTCTGACAGCAGGGGGAGGGAAATTATTGGAAACAATTGTGAGGATGAATCAACACTTTCAAAAGCAAGGATCAACTTGGTTTAATCATCACTGATTTGGCAGAGGGAGATAGTGTCTGAGGAATTCAGTTCAGTTTTTTTTAAAATGGTGCTTAAGTATATTGATGAAGGCAGTGCAGATGATGTGGTTTACATGGACTTGAATAAGTCCTTAAACAAGATCCAACATGGAAGGCTGGTCCAAAAGGACTGGGTTCCAAGGCAAGTTGGCAAATTGGATGCAAAATTGGTGGATCGAATACTTTCACCACCGGGTGTACCACAGGGATCTGTGCAGGAACCATTGGACATTAATAACTCGGATGTGAAAGCAGAAGGTATCATTAGTCGGTTTGCAGATGACATGAAAGGTGAGGGTGTTGTTCACAGTGAGGGGGATGGTCTCTGTCTGCTGTCCGATGTCGATCGGATGATAATCTAAGCAGAGCTTAGTTCGGATCGAAGTGAGGTAATACTCTGTGGGAGGTACGACAACGAAGGACAGACATAATGAACGCCAGGTCCTTGTGGAGTACTGAGGAATACATGGACCTTGGTGGACAAGTCCATAGATCCCTGAAGGTATTAGCACAGGTTGACAGGGTGGGAAAGGCACCTCAACTGGGAGCAGGAGAGGGACCCATATCCTGGTGGGGTGAATTGCTAGAGCTGCTTGAGAGGATATAACCTAGTCTGGCAGGGTGTTGGACCTTAAACAGTCGTAAGGCCAGAAAGAAGATTGAGGCTGGTACACAAGTTAAAGACAGCAATTTCAGCAGACAATGCAGGCAAAAACATAGCAGGGAATGGGGGAAAACTGATGATTAAATTGCATTTATTTCAATGCAAGGGGCCTGACAGCGAAGGAAGATGAACTCAGGGCATGGATTGGAACATGGGACTGGGATATTATAGTTATTACAGAAACACTACTGAGGGAGGGGCAGGACGGGCAGTTCATTGTTTCAAGGTGGAGATGCTACAGGACGCATCGAAGGGGAAGCAAGAGAGGACGCGTGGTGGTGGGTTTTGATGGCATGAATCATCACAGCAGTACTTCGAGAGAATATTCCTGTGGGATCGCCCAGTGAAGTTACGTTAGTGGAACGGAGAAATAAGAATGGGTCATCACTTTAATACGATCGGACTGCTGACCCCTAACAATCAGTGGCAGACTGAGGGACAAATATGTCGGGACATCTTAAATATCAAACATAATAATAGGGCTGTTATGATAGGGTTTTTGAACTTCCCAAACCTAGACTGGGACTGCCAGTGTTCGGTGTTTGCAAGGGAGGAATTTGGTAATTGTGTTCCAAAAAATCTCCCAATCAATATGTAAATGGCCTGAAAAGAGAAAGGGGCAAAACCTAACCTCCCTTTGGGAATCAAGGTAGGGAAAGGGACTGAGGTGTTAGTGGGAAAGTTTTTTTTTGCCAAAGTGACCACAGTTCTATTAGTTTGAAAATAGCCATGGAAAAGGACAGGCCTGGTCCATAAGTTCAAGTTATAAAATAGGGCAACCCAATCTTGATCGTATTAGCCAGGAACTTTCAAAATGTGATTGGGGAAGGGAGTTATTTACAGGGAAAGGGAAGTTTGGCAAGTGAGAATTATTTTAAAAGTGAGATAAATTGAGCGATCAGCACCAGCATTTTCCTATTTGTGTGCAGTCAATGCTGACAGCATTCAGAAACACTGACTGTCTATTAAGGGTCTGGCCAAGGAAAAGGGGGCACATGTCAGGTATAGCCAGCTGGATCAAGGGAATCCCTGTGGATATACAGGGGCTGTTGGAATAAACTTTGAGTAGAAAACAGGAATGGGGAATGGCTACATGAGATAGTCTCAGCAGAGAAGGAAAGGAGAATCCAAAAATGATTGTATCGGTATATTAAGATTGCATAAGTAACTCGGGACAAAAGAGTGTCCATTAAAGATTAATAAGGCCATTGATGTTTGGAACTGCAGGATATTTGCTCAGATCCTAAACAATTTTTTCACTCCAGAACTTACTGTGGAGATAGACTGGGGAACTCAGGGAACAAGAGTAATACGTTAGACCACAATTGGAGTTCTCTGCAATTCCTCTCTCTCTGCTACAGGAAGGATGTTGTGAAACTTGAAAGGGCTCAGAAAAGATTAACAAGATATTGCCCGGGTTGTTGCTGAATAAGCTGGGGTTACTGTCACTGGAGCATCGGAGACTGAGCGGTGACCTTACAGAGGTTTATATGAACATGAGCGGTATGGATAGGGTAAGCATTCAAGGCCTTTTCCCAGAAGTTGGGGAGTCCAAAACTAGAGGGCATAAGTTTAAGGTTAGAGATGAATGGTTTACAGAGGGACTGAAGGGACAGCTTCTTCACACACATGGTGATGGGTGTATGGACTGAGCTGAGAGAGAAAGTAATGGTGACTGATACAATTACAACATTTAAAAGGTATCTGGATGGGCATCTGAATAGTAAGGGTGTAGACGTATAAGGGCCAAATGCTGGAAAAGGGAATGGATTTATTTAGATCTTCTGATAAGCCTGGACGAGTTGGGGACCGAGGGGTCTGTTTATATGCTGTATATCTCGATGACTTGAAAAGAGTGCATGTTATAAAAGAGGTGGTGCTGGGGGTTTCACAACACAAAGCTATGGCAAGTCCCAGAACCTGATTAAGTGTATCACAGGACACTGGGATGCGAGGGAAGAAATTGTCGAGCCCCGAGCAAAGGCATGTGTACTACTGACAGCCATGTGTGATGGGCTGGCAGGCTGGAGGGTGGCATCATGGACAGTGAGGAGGTTTTCTGAGATTACAAAGGGATCTTGATGGAGGGAGTGAATGGGATGAAAAACTAGAGATGAAATTCAATCTGAATAAATGAGAGGTAATGCATTTGATAAAACAAACAAGGGTAGAGCTTATACAATTAATGTTCGGGCCTCGGTTAGTGTTTTAGAGCAGAGGGACCTCCGGGTTCAGGTACATAATCCTTGAAGCTTGCATCACAGGATGGATAAGATAGTGCTTGGCATGCCTGACTATTGCTCAGTCCATTGAGTGGAGGATTTGGGACGTCATGTTGAGATTGCACAGACATTTGTGAGGCCTGTTCTGCAATACTCTTTCCAGTTCTGGTCGCCCAGTTAACAGGGAGGATATTATTAAGCTGCAGGGCATTCAGAAGAGATTTACCAGGATATTGCTGGGTATGGAAGGATTGAGTTCTGAAAAATGGCTGGATAGGCTGAGTCTATTTTCACTGGAGCCTGGAGGTTGAGACATGATGCTATAAAGGTTTATGAGAAAGAATGAGGTATATAGATCAATTTAATGGTAGTTGCCTTTTCCACAGGATGGGGGAGTCTCAAGAGGAGGGGCCACATTTTTAAGGTTAGACGAGAGAGATGTTCAAAAAAAAATATGGGGCAATTTGTTACACAGAGGGTGGTTTTAGTGTGGAATGAACTTCCTGAGAAAGGGGTTGATGTGGGTACAATTACAACATTGAAAAGATATTTGGATAAACAGGTGAATAGGGAAGGGTTGGAGTTATATGGGCCAGCAACAGGCAGCTGGGAAGAGTTTAGTTTTAGATTATGGTGGGTATCAACTGAAGGGTCAGTTTCCATGCTGTATGGCTCTATGACAAGAATATGGTTTTATTTCATCATTGAAGATAGGATCAGGGCTGGGAACACTGATGTGCATCATCTACATAAACGATTTGGTTGAAAATATAGGAGTGATTGTGCGAAAGTTTGTTGATGACCAAATGAATGATGAAGTGGGCAGTAAATACGGTTATCAAAGGGGATCTTGACCAACTCGGCCAGTGGACCAAGGAATGAAAGATGGAGTTTAATTCAGGTGTTGGATTTTGTTAAGACAAACCAGGGAGGATGAACACATTTAATGGAAGGGCTCTGGCCAGGGTTGTTGAACAGAGAGAGAGAGAGACCAGGGGGTGCAAGTTACATTGTTCCACGGAAATGGCATCACAGGTGGACAGGGTGGGGAAAGTGACATTTGGCACATTTGCCGACATTGGCCAGCACTTTGTTACATATGTTGGAGACAATTGTAACATTGTCCTAAATATTTGCCTTGGGCAGAGGAGGGCACGGGGTGACCCTAAGAATGGTGAATAACCAAGGGTAGGTGAGCCCAAAACTAGAGGGTATAAACAGGAGGTGAGAGAGCAAGCATTTAAAGAGGGAGCTAAGGGGGAACATTATCCACAGAGGATGGTGCATAGACGGAACAGACTGCCTCAGGCACATGGGAGAAACAAGAACAGTTACAACATGGAAAAGACATTTGGGAGGTACATTGAGAGGATAAGGTTTGAAGAGATGAGGGCCAAATGCAGGCAAATGAGACTCGTTCAGTTTCGGTAACATGGGCATTGAGGAGTTAGACCACAGGATCTGTTTCCATGCTGTATCACTCTGTATCTAGCTAAAGAGGATTAGTGTACCAAAATAAGGCATGTTGTAGACTCTGAAGCAAGTTACAGCGATAGGGATGGTAGTCTGGAATGCAGTACGTCTCAAATATGTGGAGGGAGTATCTGGAATGGGGCAGGTTACAGGGACAGGGACTATTGTAAGGGTTAAAAATGACTGAAGACACTGGTGCACAAGCCATGCCACAGATACAGTGTTGCAGAGTAGTGAGTCTTAGTACAGTGTTGGAGGGAGATCACAGAACAGAAAGATCCCAGGCAGCATTCACAACCTCTCGTCGGAAGCCAGCTTTAAACTCTCTTGTCCTGATGCTCACTAAGACAGCGCAGGCCTGGATTGATAACTCTGAACTCCCGATGCTGACTTAGTGCAACATAAGTTAAAGTAGACGTGGTGATTGAGCACGGGGTGTGTCTATGCTGTGTTCCCCCTCCAGCACTGTATCTATGTCATGTCTTGTTAGCCGATGCTTGGAGCCCTCTCATTGCTCCCTGCTCTGTGCACTATGAGTGATCTTACCTCACTGTAGGATTTATTGAAGACTCCAGATCTCCCTTCCCTTTGTCTCTCTGGCTGACCAACCATCTTCAATGAAGTGATGGATGAGACACACAGCACTTGGGAAGTCTATTGAGTCAGCAACTTCCTGAGTACCTACAGGAGACAGAGATAAACAGAATGGGAAATTAGACTGATGTTCTGAGCGTTACACAAGGAGAATGGAAATGAACCCCACAGATATCTGGAAAATCCCAAACTCCATCCCTGGCCTGTGCTGTTGCGTCTCTCTGGAGTGGAGAATTCTGTTAGCTCAGGATCTGGAGTAGCTGCAAGAGTGAGAGACACTGACAGAGGCAGCAATTAGACCCACACAGGGAGGGATACCACATGGAGAGAGACTGAGTGATATCAACAGAGTGCTGGAGGACTTCAGGATCACAGTCATTTTGGAAGAATGGGTTTAACTTCATGTATCAGTGCTCAGGGATGAGCAACCAGTGAGCAGGTGAAGTGATGGCCTAGTAACATTATTGTTAGGGCATTTGTCCAAAACTTCAGCTAATGCTCAGGGGAGGCATTTTGAATCCCATCATAAGATATGGTGGAATTTAAAATCAATAATTTTAAAAATAGCAATTAACAATCCATAAACAAATATGAAACCATTGCTGAAGTACAAAAATCACAATCCCTTAGATTAGATTCCCTACAGTGTGGAAACAGGCCTTTCGACCTAACCAGTCCACACCATCCCTCCGAAGAGTAACCCACTCAGACCCATCTCACTCGACCTAATACACCTATCATTATGGGCAATGTAGCATGGCTAATTCGCCTGACCGGAGCATCCGGAGGCAATTCACGCAGACACGGGGAGACTGTGCAAACGCCACACAGTCGCCCAGGGCTGGAATCAAACCTGGGACCCTGGTGCTGTGAGGCAGGAGTGCTTTCTCAGAGCGACCATTGTGTGATGAAACTTTGTGAATGAGTAATGACACCTGGAGAGATCCTCTGGGAAATTGTGATAAAGTGCAGTTTAAAGAAATATAAAGTTTTAAAGTGAATCACAGAAAGGACAAGCTACAACTAGAAACAAAAATAACCAATAACATGAGTTTGAGAGGAGAACTGACCAAGGTAAACAGGCTAAACAGACTGAAATATGTGCCTGTAAATGAACAGTGGAAAACATTTGAAAGAACAATGCAAAATACTCAACAAAAGGACATTCCATTGAAACAGACAAATCTTCAGCAAGAAATCCCTATCGGTCCCACACTCTAGTAAAAAGGATCATATTAGATTATCGGGCTTGGAGGATCACCAAAAAGTACTTAAAATCCTGAAGTGAGAGAATGTTTTCGGAGTAAGTTTTAAAGGGATTGCAAAGGGTCTGCTCGCAGGAGGAGGTCAGATGGAAGAGGGAATAATTATCAAGGTTTTATGTCACAAAAGGAACAGGGAGAGGTGAAGGTGCTGGAGGTGATGAGAGTGTTACACAGAGTGGTCAGGGTCTGAACGGTGTTACAAAGCCAGTACAGATTGCTGCAGCTGGAGGGGTTTGCAGAGGTAGGGAGGGATATATGTATTTTTATTTACTCATTCATGGGATGAGGGTGTCACTGATTGGACCAACATTCTTTGCCCCACTGTAATTACCCAGAGTATAGCACAGTCAGCCATGTTGCTGAGGGTCTGGTGTCACATGCAAGCCAGACCAGGTTAGAATGTTAGATGTTCTTCCCTCAGGAACGTAAGTGAACCAGATGAGTTCTTCCTACTGGTCAACAGTGCTTTTCTGGTGGCCCCACCAACGTCCTGTGCAGCCACGACATGACATCCCAACTTCTACTCTCAATGCTCTGCCCAAAAAAAGTAACCATCCCAAACGCCTGCTTCACCAACCTGTCTACCTGTGACACCACTTACAAAGAACTGTCTACCTGCACCCCTGGGTCTCTGTCTGACAACACTACCCAGGGCCTAAACATTAACTGTACAAGTCCCACCCTGGTTTGTTTCACCAAATGGAACACTTCACATTTATCTAATTAAACTCCATCTGCTATTCTTCAGCCCACTATCCCAGCAGTACTGTTCATCCTGTTGCATCACAGATGACCACCTTCACTGTCCACTTTACCAACAATTTCAGTGTCACTCAAAATACTTACTTACCAGGAAACCTATATTCCCATCCAAACCATTTATCCAAATGACAAACAACAGTGGACCCACTCCACCGCTGGTCACATGTCTCCAGTCAGAAAGGCAACATGTCTCCCATCACCCTCTGTCTCCGACCATCAAGCCCAATTTTGTATCCAGTTGACTAGCTCCTCCTGAATGCCATTTTTTTTTTACTTGATCTGACCCTATTACCCAGTTTGTCAGACAGAACGTAGAACACAGAACACTACAGCACAAGACCCTTCGGCCATGATGCCATGCCCATCTTTGACTGTAAGATCAAACTCACTTACATACCCTTCATTTTGCTATCATCCATGTGCCTATCCAAGAGTCTGTTAAAGTGTCCTGTTCCACCCACCCACCACTCTCTGAGTAAAGAACCTACATCTGAAATCTCCCCTTACCTATCCTCCAATCACCTTACAAGTATGCCCCCTTGTACCATGTATGCCATGGGATAAAGAGGTCTCTCACTGTTCAATCTATCTTTGCCTCACATCATCTTGTTCACCTCTACCTAGTCACACCACACTCTTCTTCACTCCAATGAGAAAAGCCTTAGCTCCCTCAACCTTTCTTCATAAGACATGCCCTCCAGTCCAGGTAGCATCCTACTAAATCTCCTCTTTACCATCTCTAAAGCTTCCACATCCTTCCTGTAATGAGGGGACCAGAACTGAACACAATATTCTAATTGGGATCTAAACAGGGCTGTATAGAGCTGCAGCATAACCTCATGGCTTTAAAACTCAATCCCCCAGCTAATGAAAGCCAATACAACATAGTGTTGTTAAGAAAGAATATCAGCTTGGTGGCAGATTTGATGGATCTCTGGTCATGAAATCCAAGATCCACCTGTTCCTCCACACTATTCAGTATTCTGCCTTTACCCCTGTATTCTGCATTCAAGTCTCACCTTCCAAAATGCAGCACTTCACATTTTTCCAGATTTGACTTCATCTGCCACTTCTCAGCCCAGATCTACATCCTGACAATGTCCCATTTCAACCTCCAGCAGACATCCACACTATTCATCACTCCACCAACCTTCGTGTCATTATCAAACTTACTCACTCTTCCACTCAGACATCCAAGTCATTCATAAAATCACAAAGAGCAGAGATTTTTTGACCTCTCCCTGCAGAAGACCCACTGGTCACTGAGCTCCAGGCTGAATGATTTCCATCTGTCATCACCCTCTGTCTTCTATGGGCCAGGAATTCTGTATCCAGACAGGCAGATTTCCCTGTATCCCATGCTCTGTACTTTTTCAATGAGCCATAAATGTGTTTTGTCACTTTCTCAAAGGATTCAATAAGATTTGTGAGGCATGACCTGTCCCTTACAAAGCCATGATGACTTCCTCTAATCAAACTATGGTTTTCCAAGGAATCATAAATCCTGACTCTCAGAGTCCTCTCCAATAATCTGCACATCACAGACAGAAGACTGACAGGTCTGTGATTCCCAGGATTATCTCTATTCCCTTTCTTGAACAACACATGGCTGATTCACCTAACCTGCACATCTTTGGGCTGTGGGTGGAAACCGGAGCACCTGTTGGAAACCCACGCAGAGATGGAGAGAATGTGCAAACTCCACACAGACAGTCGCCTGGGGCTGGAATTGAAATCGCGTCCCTAGTGCTGTGAGGCAGCAGTGCTAACCACTGAGCCACCGTGCTGGCCCATGTAACTCTCTAGAGCCCTGCTTCTGATCCTTGGTTCCTCACACTTAAGTTAGCTTCCTTCTTCCTCTTGACTAGATATTCTACATCCCTTGGAACCTTGTCAAATGCTTTGCTGAAGTTCACGTAGACAACGCTGACTGCTCTGCCTTCATCTATCGCTTGGTCAACTCCTCGAAGAGTCAATCCATTGTGTGAAACACGGTTTCCCACTCACAAAGCCATGCTGACTATCTCTAATCAGCCCTTGCCTCTCCAAATATATGTTGCTCCTTTCTCTCAGAATCTCCTCCAACAACTTACCCAGCACTGGGCTCACTGGGCTGTGATTTCCTGGCCTTTCCTTGAAGACCTTAAGTGATAGAACAGCATTAGCCACCCTCCAGTCTTCCGGTAACTCATTGTGTCTGTTGATAATATAAATATCTCTGTTAGGGACACGGCAATCTCTTCCCCAGATTCCCACAATATTCTCGGATCGACCTAATAAGCGACTGAGGATTGATCTACCTTTATTTGTTTTAAGATTCCAGCACTTTTTCTTCTCTGTTGAGGATTCTTTCCAAGACATCGCTATTTATTTCCCCAAGTTCCCGAGCTTCCATGTCTTTCTCCACAGTAAATTCTGACAACACTATTTTGTCTAATATCTCACCCACCTCCTGACAGTTAAGGTGCCCTATTCTCTACCAAATTACTCTTTAGCCCTAACTGAAACTTGTGTAAAGGTTTCTGAAAATTCAAACAAACCGTATCCTCGGTACAACCACTCCTACACCCGTATCCATTCTGCCATTTATATTCACACCAATAAAAATAAAATCCAACAGCTTCAAAAACACAGCTTCTCTTTTTATGAAAAGCATTTCTAAGGGTCCAGTTATTGTTCATTGACATATCCTTTCAAACATATTTCAGCTCCCGACCTACTATCAGGTGAACACTGTTTGGTTTCAGACTGGGAGCAGAAAGGGGTATGGGAGTTCGTGTTTATCTATCTGAAAAATGTAACTTACAGGTTCAACAGGTAATAGATGTTTTGGAAATAAGGAGGGTTGTGGGGACTGAATAACATTATGGATATAGGGAGTGATTTCGGGGCTGTATTAGATTATGGACACAGAGAGTGCAGTGGTGATTGAAGAACATTATGGAGATAGAGAGTGCTGTGGGGCCTGAAAGGGGCCAAAGAGATCTGCAGGGCTGTTGGGCCTAAAGGAGGTTGTACAGATCAGGAGGATCATGGGGATTGAAGGAGGTTACTCTGAACGGGAGGGTTGTTGGGTCAGGATGAGATTATGGAGATAGGGAGAGCCGTGGGGCCTTTTGGAGGTTATGGAGTTAGGGAGGTTTGTGGGGAATGATTCAGGTTACATGGATAGGAAGAGTCGTGGGGACTGAAGGAGTTTATGGAGATAGGGAGGGCTGTGGGGACTGAAGGAGGTTATATAGATAGTAACGTTATAGAGAAGCACAGGAAAGAAGATCAGGTACCGGCCATTTGACCACAGAGTCAGTCCCACCATCCAATATGATCACGACTGATCATTTAACCCAGTACAGTATTCCTGCTTTCACACCTTACTCTGATATTAGAGTGACTACTGGCATTTAGTGATACAGTGGGCATTAGTAACTGGGACGGGGGATGGGGGGGGTGTGGAGGGGGGGTGTCTTACAAAGATAGGGAGAGTTGTGGAAGCTGGGACAGGTGACAGATACAGGGCAGGTTTTAGGAGTGGGAGGACTTTACAGGGATTTGGAGGAATGCAGAGATGGGACGTGGTAACAATCACAGGGAGGATTTTGGGAGCTCGATCTGAGACGGGTCCAGCTGAGAACAGAAGTGAGTCAAACAGTCAGGGCAGGCAGGGACAAGGTAGGATTAATAAATTAAACTGCATTTATTTAAATGCAAGGGGCCTAACAGGGAAGGCAGATTAACTCAGGGCATGTTTAGGAACATGGGACTGGGATCTCATAGCAATTACAGAAACATGGCTCAGGGATGGGCAGGACTGGCAGCTTAATGTTCCAGGATAAAAATGCTACAGGAAGGCAAGAGTGGAGAGGGTGTGACATTTTTGAAAAGGGATAGCATTACAGCTGTGCTGAGGGAGGATATTCCCAGAAATACATCCAAAGAAGTTATTTGGGTAGAACTGAGAAATGAGAAAGGGATGATCACCTTATTAGGATTGTATTACAGACCCCCCCCCAATCGTCAAAGGGAAATTGCCAAACAAACTTGTAAGGAGATCTCAGCTATCTGTAAGAATAATAGGGTAGGTATGGTAGGGGATTTTAACTTTCCAGACATTGACTGGGACTGCCATAGTGTTAAAGGTTTAGATGGAGAGGAATTTCTTAAGTGTGTACAAGACAATTTTTTTGATTCAGTATGTGGATGTACCTACTAAAGCAGGTGCAAAACTTGACCTACTGTTAGGAAATAAGGCAGGGCAGGTGAGTGAGCTGTCAGTGGGGGAGCTCTTTGGGGCCAGCGACCATAATTCTATTTGTTTTAAAATAGTGATGGAAAAGGATAGACCAGATCTAAAAGTTGAAGTTCTAAATTGGAGAAAGGACAATTTTGACGGTATTAGGCAAGAACTTTTGAAAGCTGATTGGAGGCAGATGTTCGCAGGTAAAGGGACGGCTGGAAAATGGGAAGCCTTCAGAAATGAGATAACAAGCGTCCAGAGAAAGTATATTCCTGTCAGGGTGAAAGGGAAGGCTGTTAAGTATTGGGAGTTCTGGATGACGAAAGAAATTGAGTGTTTGATTCAGAAAAAGATGTAAGCATATGTCAGGTATAGACAGGGTAGATCGAGTGAATCCTTAGAGTATAAAGGAAGTAGGAGTCTACTTAAGAGGGAAATCAGGAGGGCAAAACGTGGACATGAGATAAGTCAGATAAATAGAATTAAGGAGAATGCAAAGGGTTTTTACAAATATATTAAGGAAAAAAGGGTATCTAGGGAGAAAATAGGGCCCCTCTATGATCAGCAAGGCGGCCTTTGTGTGGAGCCGCAGAAAATGGGGGAGATAATAAATGAATATTTTGCATCAGTATTTACAGTGGAAAAGCATATGGAAGATATAGACTAAGGAAATAGATGGTGACATCTTGCAAAACGTCCAGATTACAGAGAAGGAAGTGCTGGATGTCTTGAAACGGTTAAAGGTGAAAAACTCCCCAGGAACTGATCAGGTGTACCCGGGAACTCTGTGGGAAACGAGAGAAGTGATTGCTTGGCCTCTTGCTGAGATATTTGTATCATCAATAGTCACAGGTGAGATGCTGGAAGACTGGAGGTTGGCAAACGTGGTGCCACTGTTTAAGAAGAGTGGTAAAGTCAAGCCAGGGAACTATAGACCGGTGAGCCTGAACTCAGTGGTGGGCAAGTTGTTGGAGGAAATCCTGAGGGACAAGATGCACATGTATTTGGACTGATTAAGAATCATCGACATGGCTTTGTGCGTGGGAAATCATGTCTCATAAACTTGACTGAGTTTTTTGAAGAAGTAACAAAGAAGATTGAGGAGGGCAGAGTGATAGATGTGATCTGTATGGACTTCAGTGAGGCATTCGACAAGGTTCCCCATGGGAGGCTGATTAGCAAGGTTAGAACTCATGGAATACAGGGAGAACTAGCCATTTGGATACAGAACTGGCTCAAAGGTAAAAGACAGAGAGTGGTGGTGGAGGGTTGTTTTTCAGACTGGAGGCCTGTGACCAGTGCAGTGCAACAAGGATCAGTGCTGGGCCCTCTACTTTTTGTCATTTACATAAATGATTTGGATGCGAGCATAAGAGGGATAGTTAGTAAGTTTACAGATGACACCAAAATTGGAGGTGTAGTGGACAGCGAAGAGGGTTACAACAGGATCTGGACCAGATGGGACAATGGGCTAACTAGCAGATGGAGTTTAATTCAGATAAATGCGATGTGCTGCATTTTGGGTAAGCAAGTCTTAGCAGGACTTATACACGTAATGGTAAGGTCCTAGGGAGTGTTGCTGACCAAAGAAACCTTGGAGTGCAAGTTCATAGCTCCTTGAAATTAGAGTCGCACGTAGATAGGATAGTGAAGGCGGCATTTGGTATGCTTTCCTTCATTGGTCAGAGTTTCAGTACAGGAGTTGGGAGGTCATGTTATGGCTGTTCAGGACATTGATTTGGCCACTGTTGGATATTGTGTGCAATTCCAGTCTCCTTCCTATCGGAAGAATTGTTGTGAAACTTGAAAGGGTTCAGAAAAAATTTACAAGGATGTTGCCAGGATTGGAGGATTTGAGCTACAGGGAGAGGCTGAACAGGCTGGGGCGGTTTTCCCTGGAGCTTTGGAGGCTGAGGGGTGACCTTACAGAGGTTTACAAAATTGAGGGGCATGGATAGGATAGGATAAATAGACAAAGTCTTTTCCCTGGGGTCAGGGAGTCCAGAACTCGAGGGCATAGATTTAGGGTGAGAGACCTAAACCTATAAAGGAGACATAAGGGGCAACTTTTTCACGCAGAGGGTGGTACGTGTATGGAACGAGCTGCCAGAGGATGTGGTGGAGGATGGTACAATTGCAACACTTAAGAGGCATTTGGATGGGTATATGAATGGGAAGGATTTGGAGGAATATGGGCCAGGTGCTGGCAGGTGGGACTCGATTGGGTTGGGATATCTGGTCAGCATGGACGGGTTGGATCGAAGGATCTGTTTCCGTGCTGTACATCTCTATGACTCTATAACTCATAGAGGTTATAGAAATAAACTGTGTGGTCGCGTCTGGAGGAGATTAAAGATACAAAGGTTTGTAGTTACGAAGGAAATTACATCAATCGGGACCAGCAGAGTTTACAGAGACTGAGTGCGTTTTAGAGACAGGAAGAGTTCATAGTCATTGTTAGAAATGCAGAAACTAATTTATGAGAGAAGCAGGGTCACTCTGCTTTGTGCCCAGAGATAAGGAGGAGGTTACTAAGGTACAGAGCTTTTTTGTTGTCGTGACAGGAAGGTTACAGAGATCATGAAGGTAGTAGGAGTTCAAAAAAGTCACAAAGACAGGGAGGTTTTTCAGGTCTGGAAAGGACTACACTGACCAAGATGGCTAAAGGAACTGAAGAGTTGTTCTACTTCAGTTAAGGAGAGATGTGACAGAACCCGGGATTAAAGGAAAGGCAGAAACTTGGAGAGTTTTACTGATATGAGGAGCTTACAGGGATAAGCAGGATTGTAGGGGCTGACAGAGATAGGGGAAGTGGTATCAATGAAACAGACAATGGAGAAACTGACAGACATAGGGAGGGTTCTGTGGAACAGATGAATTTACAGACAAGATGGTGATAATGAAGCCTGAGAATTTTCTCATGTTCCTTGCCCAGAAATGTTCCTATATCATGCCCTCAGGATCTGAATTAAAGTCCATTAACTCCTCCCTGTGCTGTTTACTGTGAGTGATCTTACCGGCTGCAGGATTTACTGAAGGCTCCAGATCTCACTCTCCATCTCTCTCTGGCTGACCAACTGTCTTCAATGTGGTGATGGATGAGACAGGATTTGGGAATTCTGCTGAGTCAGGGACATCAGGAATACCTACAGGAGACAGAGAAGTAGACAGAATGGGAAATTAAACTAATGCAATGAAGGTTACACATGGAGAATGGCACTGAGTCCCACAGAGATCTGGAAATTCCCAGACTCCATCCATGGCCTGTGCAGTTGCTTCCCTCTGGAGTGGAGAATGCTGTTGGCTCAGGATCTGGAGTAGCTGCAAGAGCAAGAGACACTGACAGAGGCAGCAATTAGACCCACTGGTACCAGATTATGCTGTGTGCTGTAAACGGACACAAATGAGGAGGGGGACAGGTCTGAGGTGAATGGAAATTCCCAAGTCCAAAGAGAAAGGTTGAAATATTGGAACACCATGGAGGTGTGAATGAAGTCCAAAAGAAAGAAACAGTAAGGGACTGAGTTTAATTAAAATACGACATTGTCAAACAGATTTGTGACAGGAAATTATTGATTAAAATAAAGCAAATGCCATTTCCGCCCCTCACAATTCCTCATACACCACGAGTGACATCACTTCCGCCCCTCACATCATCGCTGATGTCACACACCCAGTGACTTCCATACCCCCCCCCCCACTGCCGTATTTGCCACCACTTCCGCCCCCACCAACGCCACTCTTCTGCATTCTGCTGACACCTCCCCAGGTCCCACCGTCACCTTCCCTGCCCCCAGAACCCTGAGGGGAACACCAACCCTGCTCATGACTCTATCCCCATTCCCCCTAACACCACACCCACTCCAGTTACAGGCTCCGTCGCCTTCCCCAGCTCCACACCTACGCCTGGTCCCAGCTCCCAGTCCTGCCGAGTTTTCACCATTCCCCCTGACCTCCCCCTCACTGAGGACGAATGATCAGTCCTCAGCAAAGGCCTCACCTTTATCCCCCTCCGTCCACACATCAATGAATTTAATACACGCCGTGACATCGAACACTTCTTCCACCACCTCCGCCTCAGAGCTTACTTTTACAATGAAGACTTCTGCCTATTTTCTGAGGACTTCTTTGCCAACCTCCAATACTCTCCATCCACCTGGACACCCCGCGCTTGCCTATTACCTGCCTTCGATTTCTTCATTTCCAATTTCCACCGAGACATTAACCGCCTCAACCTATCTACCCCCTCCCCCACTCCAACCTCTCACACTCACAACGTGCAGCCCTCCACTTCCTCTGCTCCAATACTGACCTCACTATCAAACCAGCAGATAAAGGGGGTGCAGTGGGAGTCTGGTGCACTGACCTTTACACCGCTGAAGCCATGATGCCAACTCAAAGACACCTCCTACGATCCCCCTCTCCCATGACCCACCTCCCATCACCAAACCGTCATCTCCCAGAGCATACAGAATCTCATCACGTCAGGAGGAGATCTCCCACCCACAGCTTCCAACATCATTGTCCGGGATCCCACACTGCCCGGTTCTACCTCCTTCCCAAGATCCACAAGCCTGACCACCCTGGCAGACCCATTGTCTCAGCATGCTCCTACCCCACCGAACTCATGTCTGCCTCCTCGACATTGTCCTATCCCCCAGTCCAGGAACTACCCACATTCGTTCGAGACACCACTCACACCCTCCACTCCTCCAAGACCTCCGTTTCGCTGGCCCCCAATGCCTCATCTTCACAATGGATATCCAATCCCTCTACACCTCCATCCACCATAACCAGGACCTCCAAGCCCTCCGTTTCTTCATCTCCTGACGTCCACAGTAGTACCCTTCCACCGATACTCTCTCTCGTTTGGCTGAAATTGTCTAACCTTAACAATTTTTTTCCTTCAAATCCCTCCACTTCCTCCAGACCAAAGGGGTAGCCATGGGCACCCGTATCGGCCCTAGCTATGTCTGTCTCTTTGTTGGCTACATAGAACAGTCCATCTTCCATAGTTATAATGGCACCAGTCCCCACGTCTTCCTCTGCAACATTGATGACTGCATTGGCACCACCTCGTGTTCTCTCGAGGAGTTTGGACAATTCATCCACTTCACCAACACATTCCACCCTGACCTTAAATTTACCTGCTGAAAATGTGTTGCTGGAAAAGCGCAGGTCAGGCAGCATCCAGCATCCTGAAGAAGGGCTTATGCCCGAAACGTCGATTCACCTGTTCCCTGGATGCTGCCTGACCTGCTGCGCTTTTCCAGCAACACATTTTCAGCTCTGACCTCCAGCATCTGCAGTCCTCACTTTCTCCTTAAATTTACCTGGACCATCTCTGATACCTCCCTCCCCTTCCTGGGCCTCTCCATCTCCATTAATGATAACCGACTTGACACCGACATTTTTTACAAGCCTACCGACTCCCACAGGACCTAGATTACACATCTTCCCACCCTACCGCCTGCAAAATTCCCAACCAATATTCGCAATTGCTCCGCCTCTGCCGTACCTGCTCCCAGGAGGGCCAGTTCCACCACAGAACACATCAGATAGCCTCCTTCTTTAGAGATCGGAATTTCCCTTCCCACATGGTAAAAGATGCCCTCCAACGCATCTCATCCACATCCCGCACCTCTGCACTCAGACCCCATCCCTCCAACCGTAACTAGGACAGAACGCACCTGGTGCTCACCTTCCACCCTACCAACCTTCGCATAAACCAAATCACCCGCCGCCATTTCTGCCACTTCCAAACATATCCCTGGTGGTGGGGTCTATTTCCCTCCCCACCCATCTACACCTTCCGCAAAGACCATTCCCTCCGTGACTACCTGGTCAGTACCACGCCCCCCAAAAACCCACCCTCCCTTCCTGGCACCACTGCAGGAATTGCAAAACCTGCGCCCACACCTCTCCCCTCACCACCATCCAAGGCCCCAAAGGAGCCTTCCACATCCAAAGTTTTACCTGCACATCCACCAATATCATTTATTGTATCCGTTGCTCCCGATGCGGTCTCCTCTACATTGGGGAGACTGGAACCTCAGAGCAGAGTGCTTTAGGGAACATCTCTGGTACACCCGCACCAATCAACCCCACTGCCCTGTGAACCAACATTTCAACTCCCTCTTCCACTCTGCCGAGGACATGCAGGTCCTGGGCTTCCTCCACCACCGCTCCCTCACCACCCGACGCCTGGAGGAAGAACGCCTCACCTTCCGCCTCGGAACACTTCAACCCCAGGGCACCAATGTGGACTTCACCAGTTTCCTCATTTCCCCTTCCCCCATCTCACCCCAGCTCCAGCCTTCCAGCTCAGCACAGCCCTCATGACCTGTCCTAATGGCCTATCTCCCTTCCCACCTGTCCATTCCACCCTCATCTCTGAGCTATCACCCCCATTCACCCATTGTACTCTTTACTACCTTCCCCCATCCTCCATTCTGACCTATCACATTCTTCCCCACCCCATTCACCTATTGTACTCGATGCTACTTTCTCCCCATCCCCACCCCCCTCTCATTTATCTCCCAACTCTGCAGGCTTCCGGCCTCTGTTCCTGATGAAGGGCTTTTGCCCGAAACGTTGATTTTCCTGCTCCTCGGATGCTGCCTGACCTGCCGTGCTTTTCCAGCACCACTCTAATCTAGACTCTGGTTTCCAGTATCTGCAGTCCTTGTTTTTAACTTATTGGAGGAGGAGACTACCGAGATAATGCATGTTGTAGACACTGAACCAAGTTACAGGAAGAGGGATGGTAGTCTGGAATGCAGTACATTTCAAATATGTGGAGGGACTATCGGGAAGGGAGGAGGTTACAGTGATAGGATCTGTTATAGGAATTAAAAATTATTGAAGACACTGGACCACAAGACGTGCCATAGATATACTGTTGTAGAGTAGTGAGTTTTAATATAACAGAACTTACATTGGGGTGGGGATTGAGCCTGGGGTGTGTGTGTGTACTGTACTCCCCTCCAGCACTGTATCTATGTCATGTTGTGTTACCAGATGTTTGGAGCCCTCTCAGTGTTCTTTGCTCTCTGCACTGTGGGTGACCTTACCTCACTACAGGATTTATTGAAGGCTCCAGATCTCTTTTCCCTTTGTCTCTCTCTGGCAGACCAACTGCGTTCAATGAGGTGATGGACGATCCACCCAGCAGCTGGGAAGGCTATTGAGTCAGGAGTTTCCTCAGTACCTACAGGAGACAGAGAATTAGACAGAATGGGAAATGAAACAGATGCAGTGAGGGTTACACATGGAGAATGGCACTGAGTTCCACAGAGATCTGGAAAATGGAGCGATATTAAGTAATAGTCCCAGATTGCTGGAAGATGTCAGGATCACACAGTCATGTTGGAAGAATGGGTTTAGCTTCATGATGCCCTGGTATCAGTGCTCAGGGATGAGCACCCAGTGAGCAGGTGAAGTAATGGCCTCGTGGTATTATTGCGAGAGAATGTATCCAAAACCTCAGCTAATGTTCAGGGGAGGCAGGATTGAATCCCGCCATCTGAAAAGGAGACATTTGAAATCAATAATTTAAAAAATCATAATTAATAATCCACAAATAAGTATGAAACCATTACTGATGTACAACAAATCCAAACACTTGTCCTTTAGAGAAGGACATCTGCCCATCCTCACGTGGTCTGCATGACATCCCCACAGCAAAGGGTTTGCCTCTCAATTACCCTCTGAAATGGCTGACCAAGCTACTCAGTTCAAGGGCTTCTGGGACTGGGCAAGAAAGGCTGGTCAGCCAGAGACTGACACATCCCATTCCTGATTTTAAAAAAAAAACCAAGAGGATGGTCCCCCTGGAACTGTGCTGGGACCAGTGTCCTGGCCAATCATGTCGGTAGGTTTATGGACAGGACATTAAACTGACAGAGAGGATGCAGGTGAAAGGAGCTTTCCAATTCCAAAGGGAAAAGGTAAAGCAATGGAACAGCATGGGAATGTGGCTGAAGACAAGCAGAAAGGAACAGGATGGGACAGAGTTTGACTAAAATTGTACATCAGCAAATAGATTTGTGACAGAAAATTGTGGAAGAGATTATATTTATTTTTTTTAAACGGACATCGTTGCTGCAATAAGGTCGATGGATTTGTGACACAGAGATAAATGATATTTAGACACCAGGGAGACATGGATACAGGGTGAACAAAAATATTCAGTGTTCGTAATCTCGTGAAAACTCAGGCAAAATGGGCAATGCTAACAATAATGGATAACAAAGGCATTACAGAGAAAGCATTTGGCTTCAGATCATGAAGTAGAGTCAGACTGAATGTACATTCTGGCTACTCGTTGCCAAGGACACAAACAGCATAACAGTTTTAGCCACCGAACAGCATTTCATTGCTCATCACTGCATTACCCAGGAATTCATTGGAATTTTTTAACAAAGGCATTGTGATAATTTTGGAAAACGTCAATATTTGTATAATCTGGGACAACACACGGACAACATTGATACTGGAAGAGGAGTTCGGTTAATTTTTTTTCAGTGTTTCTTTGAAAAACACATTGTGCAACTGTTAAGTGACATAACTATCGCAGAGCGACCATGTAATGAAACTTAGTGAATGAGTAATGTCACCGGGAGAGATCCTTCGGGAAATTGTGATAAAGTGCAGTTTAAATAAATATAAAGTTTAAAAGTGAATCACAGAAAGGACAAGCTACATCTAGAAACAAAAATAGCCAATGACATGAGTTTGAGAGCAGAACTGACCAAGGTAAACAGGCTAAACAGACTGAAATATGTGCCTGTAAATGAACAGTGGAAAACATTTGAAGGGACAATGCAAAATACTCAACAAAAGGACATTCAATTGAAACAGTAAAATCCTCAGCAAGAAATTCCCACTGATCCCTCACTCAGGACAAAAGGGATCATACTAGATCATGAGGCTGAGAAGATCACCAAAAAGTACTTAAAATCCTGAAGTGAGAGAGTGTTTTAGGAGTAAATGTTAATGGATTACAATGGGTCTGCTCGCAGGAGGGGGGCTGTGGGAAGGGGAGCCACAGTCAGGGTTCATTGACACGATAGGAACAGGGAGAGGTGAAGGTGCTGGAGGTGGTGAGAGTGTCACAGAGAGTGATCAGGGGGTTACAAAGCCAGGAGGGATTGCTGCAATGGAGGGGTTTGCAGAGGTACGGAGAGACATATGTATTTTTATATATTCATTCATGGGATGTGGGTGTCACTGCCTGGAACAACGTTTTTTTTCCCCTCTGCTAATTACTGAGAGGGCAGCTCAGAGTCAGCCATATTGCTGTGGGTCTGGAGTCCCATGTCGGCCTGACCAGGTCAGAATATTTGATGACCTTCCCTAAAGGCAGTTTGTGAACTCGATGAGTTCTTCCTACTGATCAACAATGTTTTAATGGTGGCCCCACCAATGTCTTTCACAGCCACAACATGACATCCCAACTCTTAATCTGAATGCTCTCCCGAACGCCTGCTTCACTAGCTTGTCAAACTGTGACACCACATTCAAAGAACTCTGTACCTGGGTCACTGGATCTCTGACTAAAAACCCTACCCAGAGCCCGAACATTAACTGTACAAGTCCCACCCTGGTTTGTTTCACCAAAATGGAACACTTCACCTTTATCTAATTAAACTCCATTTGCTTTTCTTCAGCCCACTATCCCAGCAGTACTGTTCATCCTATTGTATCATAGATATCCTTCTCCACTATCCACTTTCCCACCAATTTCAGTGACACCCAAAACAATTACTTACCAGGAAACCTTTATTTCCATCCAAACCATTTATCCAAATGACAAACAACAGTGGGCCCACTCCACCGCTGGTCACATGTCTCCAGTCAGAAAAACAACATGCCTGACATCACCCTCTCTCTACAACCATCAAGTAAATTTTGTATCCAGTTCACTCGCTCCTCCTGAATGCCATATCCTTTTACACTGATCTGAGCTTATTACCCAGTTTACCAGACAGAACACACAACACAGAACAGTTCAGCCCAAGACCCTTTGGCCATGATTTCATGCCAACCTTTTATCCAACTGTAAGATCAAAGTAAACTACATACCCTTCATTTTACTATTACCCATGTGTCTGTCCAAGAATCTATTCAATGTCCCAGATGTGTCTAATTTTACTACTGCTATTGGCAGTCCATCCAACCACCAACCATTCTCTATTCTCTTATCCATCCTCCATTCAGCTTAAAATTATGCCCCCTTTTAATAACCATTTATGCCATAGGAGGAAAAGTCTCTGACTATTCACTCACTCTGTGCCTCTTATTATAATCTTGTTCACCTCCACAAAGTCGCCCCGCCCCCTTCTCCAATGAAAAAAGCCTTAGTTCCCTCAACCTTTCTCCATAAGAACTGCCCTCCATTACAGGCAGCATCTTGGTAAATCTCCTATGTACACTCTCTAAATCGTGCACATCCTTCCTGTAAACAGGGACCAGAACTGAACAAAATATTCCAAGTGTGGTCTCACCAGGACGCTATAAAGATGCAGTAAAACCTCTCGGCTCTTACAGTCAATCTGAGGGGAGCCATCACAACATATGCCTTTTTAACAACCCTACCAACATGTGTGGCGACTTTGAGGGATCTATGGACACGGACCCCATGATCTCTCTGTTCCTCCGCACTGCCAGGTATTCTGCCTTTCACCCTGTATTCTGTATTCAAATTTGACCTTCCAGAATGAATCACTTCACACTTTTCCAGATTGAACCCCATCTGCCACTTCCAGCCCAGCTCTGTGTCCTGTCAATGTCCCATCGCAACCTCCAACAGCCCTCCACATTCCCCACGGCTCCACCAACCTTCAGGTGATTGGCAAACTTACTAACCCACTCTCCAACATCCACATCCAAGTCATTTACAAAAATCACAGAGAGCAGAGTCCCAGAGCCAATCGTTACAGAACCCCACTGGTCACTGAGCTCCAGGCTCAATACTGTCCATCTGCTGCCACTCTCTGTCTTCTCTCGGCCATCCGATCCTGTATCCAGACAGGCAGATTTCCCTCTATCCCAATCATCCTTCTTTTCTGAATGAACCATCAACATATTCTGCCATATCCTCAAAGAATTCAAGAAGGTTTGTGAGGTATGACCTGACCCCTCACTAACCCTTACTGACTGTGGCTAATTTAACTATGGTTTTCCAAGTAGTCGTAAATCCTGTCTTTAGAGTCCTCACCAATAATCTGCACACCACTGACATTAGTCCAAATCTGTAATTCCCAGAATTCCACCTCCGTAACATGGTCCAAACTCTACAAACCTTCTCTCCTCTGTCATGTTCCCCAGAATGACACTGGAGGGTGGTGGGGGTTACAGAGATAGGGAGGGATATCAGGACAGGAGGATTTTGCAGTCAGTAGGAGGGTTGCAGTGCCAAAAGGAGGCTTCAGTTATTGTGAGGTTTCATGGTGATGAAGGCATTTGAGGAGGGAGGGAGGGAGGGAGGATTGTAAGGAAATGAGAGTGTTCACAATTTAGGTGCTTTGTTAGGATTGCAAGTGGTTACTGAGTTGGGAAGGGTGTAAGCACTGGTGGATATGACATAAACATGTGGTTTTGGTTGCAGTGCAGGAAGAGGATTCAGGAAGCTGGAGTGTATGGGGTCTGAACGAGATTACACAAATGGGAAGAGTTGTCAGGAGTGTAGGTGTTTACAGAGACAGCAATGGTCTGATCTGGAGCAGAGGACCCAGATTGGGAGGGATGGGGGACTGGAGGTGGTTTCACAGGGAGGGAGGACCATAGACCCACAGGAGGTTACAGAAATGTGGAGAGCTGTAGGGCTGACAGGGGTTCATGGAGATGGGAATGTTGGGAGGGATGGAGAAGTTTACAGGGATAAGGATGTTTGTAGGCCAGGGCTGGATCACAGACAGGGACTGTTTTAGGGAGCTGAGCAGATTACAGAGATAAAGATGTTTGTATCGACTGGAAGAACAAACAGAGACATTCAGGGTAGTCGTGACTGAAGATGTTTATAGACATAGGAAGGCTTAGGTTCTGGGGGTTATTGAAGCTGTGGAATCTGGATTTCTTTTCAGAGACTGGGATAACAATTTTGGTCAGAGACAGTTTCACAGATAAGGGAGCATAGCACAAACAGGAGGAAGTTGTAGGGGAGGGTGGGTGACGTTTAAACAGATAGTGGTGTAAGAGCTGGACAAGGTTATGGAGATGGGTAGATGGTGGAGACACAGGAGGAGCTTACATTGACATGGGGGTGATAGTGACAGGAGGGTGTTAAATAGATAGTGGGTTTTGTAGGGACTGGATTGGGAGAGGCACAGGCATGGAGTGAGTTCGACAGATCAGGAATACTGCAGAGACCTGAGAGGATTACACTGATAGGGATGGTGGTCGGGTCTCCACAGACTGTTGGTGTTTAGGGACTGGAAGAGATTTGGTAGATAGGGAGGGATGTAAGAGCTGCAGGAGTTTATGGAGAGTTGAAGAGTTGGAGCAGTTTGCAGAGGTAGGTTTCTCAGACAGGAGTAGGTTATAGATAGTGAGGGTTGTGTGGTCTGAGTAAGTCAAAAAGAGGAGAGTTTTCGCGTCTGGAAGAGGTTACACTGACAGGAACAGTTGAAGAGACTGAAGCAAAAATGCATGGAGAAGGTTACACAGATAGGGAGGTGAGTAGGGACTGAAGGTGAATACACAGACATGGAGGGTTGTATTGTTAGACGGAGCTGAGAGGGATAGGGACCGGTGTAGGGATTTACACAGATAGGGAAGGTTGTGTTTTTGGAGAAGGTTACACTGATACAGTGTTAGGGAGTGTTTAGTGGACTACAGAGGAGCTTAGAGAGAATGTATTATGGGGAGTGGAGGAGATTACAGACACAGAGATGGCTGTTGGGTTGAAAAGAGCTTCTACAGATCCTCAGTGCTGTAAGGCTGGAGGGAGATTATAACAGTGACTTAATTCCTTCACTGATATAGAGCAGGTCTCAGCACGTAACTGTCAAAGGGAAGTTGAGACAGTCCAGATGAGTTTTCAGAGATACAAGTGCTTATGGGAGTTTCAAGAGGGAACAATAATTGGGAGTGCTGTACCAAATGGTAATAGTTATAGGGAGGTTTCTAAAAGCAGGAAGAGGTGACAGATATATCGATCTTTGTAAGGACTGGAGAAGCTTACATAGGCAAGAAGTGTTTAAAAGTCTGGAGGAGGTTACAGTGTTAAGGAGAATATTGGGGATGAGGCAAGGTGTAAGAGACGGGGATGGTTGACAGGGCTGGACAATAACCTGAATAGAATCGCCATTGTGTGCAACCAGGCCATTCGGCCCAACCAGTCCATTCCAAAACTCTGAAGAGCATCCTACCCAGACCCACCCCTCTACCTATACATTAAACCCTGCATTTTTCGTGGTGAATTTACTTAAACCACACATTCATGAGTACCACAGTCAATTTATGATGGCCGATTCACTGATGGTGCAAATTGTGGACACACACACACAAAACACAGCAAGGGAGCGACACGCATACACACACATTGAGGGAGATACCCACAGACACACAGAGAGGGAGTGACACACACGCAAATCGAGGGAGGGACACACACAGCGAGGAAACAACACACACACACGAAGCGAAGGTGGGAGACGCGCACACGAAGCGAAGGTGGGAGACGCGCACACGAAGCGAGGGAGGGACACGCGCACACGAAGCGAGGGAGGGACACGCGCACACGAAGCGAGGGAGGGACACGCGCACTCACTCCGAGGGGGACACACACACACTCACTCCGAGGGGGGGACACACACACTCACTCCGAGGGGGGGACACACACACTCACTCCGAGGGGGGGACACACACACTCACTCCGAGGGGGGGACACACACACTCACTCCGAGGGGGGGACACACACACTCACTCCGAGGGGGGGACACACACACTCACTCCGAGGGGGGGACACACACACTCACTCCGAGGGGGACACACACACACACACACACAGCAAGGGGGAATGTGCACACACACAGCGAGGGAGGGACACACACGCACACACTGCGAGGGAGGGACACGCACACACGAAGCGAGGGAGGGACACGCACACACTGCGAGGGAGGGACACGCACACACGAAGCGAAGGAGGGACACGCACACACGAAGCGAAGGAGGGACACACACACACACTGCGAAGGAGGGACACACACACACTGCGAGGGAGGGACACACACACACTGCGAGGGAGGGACACACACACACTGCGAGGGAGGGACACGTACACACTGCGAGGGAGGGACACGCACACACGAAGCGAAGGAGGGACACACACACACACTGCGAGGGAGGGACACACACACACTGCGAGGGAGGGACACACACACACTGCGAGGGAGGGACACACACACACTGCGAGGGAGGGACACGCACACACGAAGCGAGGGAGGGACACGCACACACTGCGAGGGAGGGACACGCACACACGAAGCGAAGGAGGGACACACACACACACTGCGAAGGAGGGACACACACACACTGCGAGGGAGGGACACACAGCGAAGGAGGGACACACACACAGCGAGGGAGGGACGGACACACACAGCGAGGGAGGGACGGACACACACAGCGAGGGAGGGACGGACACACACAGCGAGGGAGGGACGGACACACACAGCGAGGGAGGGACGGACACACACAGCGAGGGAGGGACAGACACACACAGCGAGGGAGGGACACAGACACACACAGCGAGGGAGGGACACAGACACACACAGCGAGGGAGGGACACAGACACACACAGTGAAGGGGGGGATATGCATCCGCAAACACACACAGACACAGCGAGGGAAGGACACGCACACACAGTGAGGGGAGGACATGCACACACACAGCGAGGCAGGGACACGCGCATACAGCGATGGAGGGACACACACAGCGAGGGAGGGACAAGAACACACACAACAAGGGGGACTCGCACACACACAGTGAGGAAGGGACACACACAGTGAGGGAGGGACACGCACAGACACGCAGCGAAGTGACACACACACAGCAAGGGAGGGATACACACACACAGCGAGGGAGGGATACACACACACAACGAGGAAGAGACACACACACACAGAGGGGAGGGACATACACACACACAGTGAGGGAGGGACACACACAGCGAGGGAGGGATACACGCATTACACACAGTGAGGGGATTACCCCCAGACACACAGCGAGTGAGGCACACAGACACACATGCACAGCGAGGGAGGGACACATACACACACACACACACACACAGAGGGAGGGACGCGCGCGCACACACACACACACACACACACACACACACACACACGTAGAGCGAGGGAGGGAAGGACATGCGTGGGAGGGGCACGCAAACACAGCAAGGGAAGGACGTGCACACACACAGCGAGGGAGGGACACCTTCATACACAGCAAGGGAGGGACACACACACAGGGAAGAAGGGACGTTTACAGAAATTGAGAGGGGATATGCACACATAGCGAGAGAGGACACGCACAGACATGGCGAGGGAGGGACACGCACACATAACGAGGGGGGACATGCACTCACACAGCGAGGGGAGAAGCGCACACACAGTGAGGGGATATACACAAAGAACAATGGAGGGACACACACAGACACAGTCACAGACACAGACACACAAACACACACACACATATACAAATAGCAAGGGAGTGACACGCACACAGAGCAAGAGAGACACACACAAAGCGAGGGTGGGACACGCACACATACACACAGTTAAGGGGATACCAACAGACACACAGCAAGGGAGGGACACGCACACACACAGCGATTGAGGCACACAGACACACATACACAGCGAGGGAGGGACACATACAGACACGCAGCGATTGAGAGAGAGAGACACACACACAGAGGGAGGGACACGCGCGCACGCGCGCACACACACACCGCAAGGGGGGATATGCACTCACACACCGAGGAGAGATGCGCACACGCAGTGAGGGGCATATACACAAAGAGCAATGGACGGACACACACAGACAGCATGGGAGTGACACGCGCACACACATCCAGGGAGGGACATGCACACAGAGCGAGGGAGGGACACACACACACACGGCGAGGGAGGGATACACACATACACAGCAAGTGAAGGACACGCGTGCATGTGCACGCACACGCATACACACACACGTACACAGACACACAGCGAGGAGGGACACACACGGCGAGGGGGAGAAAATGTGCACAGAAAGTGAGAGGGGCACGCACACACAGTGAGAGGGGACACAGACTGACACGGCGAGGGAGGGACACATGCACACACCGCAAGGGGGGACATGCACTCACACTGCAAGGGGGATATACACAAAGAGCAACGGAGGGACACACACACAGCGAGGGAGTCTCACACACACACACACACACACACACACACACACAGCGAGCAAGGGACACACACACAGCGAGGGAGTGAAACATACACACACAAAGAGTGAGAGAGTGACACACACACACACACACACACACACACACACACACACACACACACAGAGTGAGAGAGTGCCACACACACACACACAGTGAGAGAGTGCCACACACACACAGTGAGAGAGTGCCACACACACACACACACACAGTGAGAGAGTGCCCCACACACACACACACACACACAGTGAGAGAGTGCCACACACACACACACACAGTGAGGGAGAGAAGGACATGCACACACACACAGCAAGGGAGGGACATGCACACACGCAGCGATAGAGGGTCATACACAAACACACACAGCGAGGGATGGACACACACACACAGAACACAAAGCGAAGGAGGGACACGCACACACATCACACAGCAAGGGAGTGACACACAGGCACAGTGAGGAATTGACATGCATGCATGCATACACACACAGCGAGGGAGGGACACTCACATACACTGCAAGAGGGACACACACTCACAGCAAGAGGGGGACACGTGCATGCGCAAGCACACATACACAGACACACACAGAGAGAGTGGGACATGCACACACAGCGAGGGAGGGACGGACACACACACCCACCCACCCACGGAGGGAAGGTAATGCACACACACAAGGGAGGACACCCACACACAGCGAAGGAAGGACGCACACACACAGCGAGGGAGGACATGCACACACACAGCGAGGGAGGGATATACACAAACACACAGAGCGAGAGAGGGACACGCATATAAACAGCAAGGGAGGGACATGCACACACACAGGGAAGGAGGGACAAGCAGACACACGGCGAGGGGGAGGGCATGTGCACAGTAATTGAGAGGGGGCACGCAACACAGCGAGAGGGGACACGCACAGACATGGCGAGGGAGGGACACACGCACACACAGAAGGGAGGACAGGCACTCACACAGTGAGGGGCAATGCAGACACACAATGGCGGGATATGTACAAAGAGCAAGGGAAGGACACACATGCACACAAGGGACGGACACACACTCAGAGCGAGGGAGTGACACGCTCACACACAGCAAGAGGCGTACACAAACACGCACAAAGCAAGGGAGGGACCCCCCCCCCCCCCCACACACACACACAGTGATGGAGGGACACGCACATACACGGCGAGGGGGAGGAAATGTGCACAGAAAGTGAGAGGGGGCACGCACTGACACGGTGAGGGAGGGACACACGCACACACAACAAGGTGTGGACATGCACTCACACAGCGAGAGGATATACACAAAGAGCAAGGGAGGGGGAGACACACACACACATACACACACACACACAGCGAGGGAGGGACACACACACACAAGCAAGAGGGACACACACACACACACACACACAAAGCGAGGGAGGGACACACACGCGCACACACACAAAGGAGGGACAAGCAGACACATGGCGAGGGGGAGGGCTTGTGCACAAAAATTCAGTGGGGTGCACGCAAGCACAGCGAGAGAGGACACGCACAGGCACACAGTGAGGGAGGGACACGCACATACAGCAAGGGGGGACATGCACTCACAGCAAGAGGGGAGATGCGCACACAGAGTGAGGGGGATATACATAAAGAGCAATCAAGGGACACACACACACAAGGGATGGACACACACAGACAGCAAGGGAATGACACGTGCACACACATCCAGGGAGGACATGCACACACAGCGAGGGAGGGACACACACATACACAGCAAGTGAAGGACATGCGTGCGCTCGTGCACACACACACAGCAAGGGATGGACATGCACACACTGAGAGTGAGGGACACGCGCACACAGTGAGAGAGGGACATGCACACACATGCACAGCGAGCGAGGGAGACACAAACAGTGAGGGAGTGAAACGTACACACACACACACACACAGGGAAGGAGGGACAAGCACACACACGGCGAGGGGGACGAAATGTGCACAGAAAGTGAGGGGGCACGCACACGCAGTGAGAGAGGGACACACACTGACACGGTGAGGGAGGGACACATGCACACACAGCAAGGGGGGACATCCACTCACACAGCGAGGGGGATATACACAAAGAGCAAGGGAGGGACGTGCACACATACACACAGTTAACGTGATACACGCAGACACACAGCGAGGGCGACACACATACACAGCCAACGAGGGACACACAAACGAGAGAGCGAAACGTACACACACACACAATGAGAGAGTCACACACACACACACACACACACACACACACACACACACAAACAGAGGGAGGGAGGGAAGGACTTGCACACACACAGAACGAGGGAGGGACGTACACACACACACACGTACACACACAGCGAGGGAGGGACATGCACACACACAGAGCAAGTGAGGGACACACACACAGCAAGGGAAGGACATGCACACACACAGCGATGGAGGGTCATACACAAACACACGCAGCGAGGGATGGACACGCACACACAGAGAGTGAGGGACACACACAGACACACACACACACACAGTGAGGGTGGGACACACACAGCGAACGAGGGACACACACACAGCGAGGGAGTGAAACGTACACACACAGTGAGAGAGTGACACACACACACATACACAGTGAGGGAGGGACACACACACACGTACACACACACAGCGAGAGAAGGACACACACACACAGCGAGCGAGGGACAAACAACGATGGAGTGAAATGTACACATACACAGTGAGTCACTCACACACACACACACACAAAGTGAGGAACACACACACAGAGCAAGGGAAGGACATGCACGCACACACACAGCGATGGAGGGAGACACACACACACACACACACACACACACGCGTGCGTGCACACACACAGGGAAGGAGGGACACACACACACACACGGGGAAGGAGGGACAAGCAGACACACGGCGAGGGGGAGGAAATGTGCACAGAAAGTGAGAGGGGGCATGCACTGCCACAGTGAGGGGGATATACACAAAGAGCAAGGGAGGGGGAGAGAGAGAGGGAGAGACACACACACACACACACATACACACACACACACACACACACACACACACACACACACACACACACACACAGAGGGAAGGAGTGACACGCACACACAGCAAGAGGGACACACACACAAAGCGAGGGAGGGACACAAACACACTCACACAGCGTGGGAGGGACACACAAGCACAGTGAGGAATTGACACTCATACATATACACAAACACACACACACACACACACACACACACACAGTGAGGGAGGGACACTCACATACACTGCAAGAGGGACACACTCACAGCAAGAGGGGGACACACACAGTGAGGGAGGGACACGCGCATGCACAAGCATACAAACACAGACACACGCAGGGAGGGAAGGACATGCACACACAGCGAGGGAGGGATATACACAAACACACAGAGCGAGAGAGGGACACGCACATAAACAGCAAAAGAGGGACATGCACACACACAGGGAAGGAGGGACAAGCAGACACACAGCGAGGGGGAGGGCATGTGCACAGAAATTGAAAGGGTGCAAGCACACACAGCAAGAGGGGACAGGCACTCACACAGCGAGGGGCGATGCAGACACACAATGGTGGGGATATGCACAAAGAACAAGAGAGGGACACACACACACACACACACACACACACGGGACGGACATACACTCTCAGAGCGAGGGAGTGACATGCGCACACACAGCAAGAGGTGCACACACACACACACACACACACACACAAGGGACGGACATACACTCTCAGGGCGAGGGAGTGACATGCGCACACACAGCAAGAGGTGCACACACACACACACACACACTCACGCATACACACAGCAAGGGAGGGAAGGACACTCACATACACTGTAAAAGGGTCACACACACTCACAGCAAGAGGGGACATGCACACACAGCGAAGGATGGACACGCTCATGCTCAAGCACACAAACACAGACACAGACACACAGCGAGAGAGGGACACGCACATACACAGCAAGGGAGGGACGTATATATACACACACACACAGAGCGAGGGAGGGCCACACACACACGCACAGAAAGGGGGACACACAAACACACACAGAGCAAGGGGATAACTCAAACATACACAGCGAGGGAGCGACATGCACACACACAGCGAGGGAGGGACATACAGCGAAGTAGGGACAAGCACACACACCGCGAGGGGGAGGGCATGTGCACACAAATTGAGAGGGGGCACACACACGCAAAGCGAGAGAGGGACATGCACAAATACACACACACACATGGAGGGACACACACACACACACACACACACACACGGAGGGACACGCACATACACACAGTGAGGGGGATACACGCAGACACACGGCGAGGGAGGGACACCCACAGTGAGGGACAGGGACACACACACGCAAAGCGAAGGAGGGACACGCAAACACACAACAGTGAATGGAATACAAGCAGTCGCACAGCAAGGGAGGGACACACACACTGTGAGGGATGGGGACACACACACAAAGCGAATGAGGGACACACACACACACGGCGAGGAAGGGACAAACACACACATGTCGAGGGGGAGGGCATGTGCACAGAAATGGAGAGGGGGCACACACATGCAAAGCGAGGGAGGGACATGTACAAATACACACACACACAGCGAGGGAGGGACATGCACAAATACACACACACACAGCGAGGGAGGGACATGCACATGCCACAGTGAGGGGGATACACGCAGACACACAACGATGGAGGGACGGGGACACACACACAAAGCGAATGAGGGACACACACACACACACACACAAAGCAAGGGAGAGATGCGCACACACAGCGAGGGAGGGACAAACACACACACTTACGGTGAGGGAAATACACGGTGACACACAGTGAGGGAGGGACACGCACAAACAGCGAAGTAGGGACAAGCACACACATATCGAGGGGGAGGGCATGTGCACAGAAATTGAGAGGGGGCACGCAAACACAAAGCTAGAGAGGACACACACGGACACGGCAAGGGTGGGACATGCGCACACAGCAAGGGGGGACACGCACTCACACACACACAAGGGACGGACACACGGACACACAAAGTGAGGGAGGGTCACGCACACATACATACACACACAGAAGCACAGAGCAAGGGAGGGACATGCACACACACACAAGGGACGGACACACACGTAAAGCGAGGGAGGGACACACACACACACACAGCGAGGGAGGGACATTCACACTTGCACACATACAAGGGACGGACACACACGCAAAGCGGGGAGGGACACACACAGAGCGAGGGAGGGACACGCTGAGACATGCAGCAAGGGAGGGAGCATGGACACACACAGCGTGGGAGGGACACGCAAACACAAAGCAAGGGAGCGACAGGCACACACACAACGTGGGAGCGACACACAGCGAAGGAGGGACAATCACAGAAACCACGAGGGGGAGAGAATGTGCACACAAATTGAGAGGGGGCAAACACATCCAAGCGAGGGAGGGACACGCACAAATACACACACAGCGATGGAGGGACATGCACGTATGCACAGTGAGGGGGTACACGCAGACACACAGCGAGGGAGGGACACACAAACACACAGAGCAAGAGAGGGACACTCACAAACACAGCGAGGGGGAGACTCATGCACACACAGCGAGGGAGGGCCACGCATGCACAGCGAGGGAGGGTCTCTCTCTCTCTCTCTCTCTCTCACACACATACACACAGAGCAAGAGAGGGACAAGTGCACACACAGTGAGGTGGAGACACATGCATACACAGCCAGGGAGGGACATGCACACACACAGCGAGGGAGAGAGTCACACACAAACACACACACAGAGCAAGAGAGGGATACGCACATACAAAGTGAGGTGGAGACACATGCACAAGCAGCGAGGGAGGGACACACAAGCACACACAGCGAGGGAAGGACGGACACACACAAACAGCGAGGGGGGACACGCACACTCACAGCGAGTGAGGGAGACGCACAGAGAGAGAGAGAGACATACACACAACGTGAGGGAGTCACACACAGCGAAGGGGGACACACACAAACACATACTGTGAGGGTGTGACACATACACACACACAAAGAGGAAGGGACACACACACACACACAGAGCGGGAGAGGGACACACAGAACCACAGTGAGGAATGACACGCACACACAGCAAGAGGGTCACACACACACACAAAGCGAGGGAGGGACACGCACACATACACACAGTTAAGGGGATACACGCACACACACAGCCAGGGAGGGACACCCAGACACACAGTGAGGGAGTGACACTCACATACACATCAAGAGGGATACATACTCACAGCAGGAGAGGGACACGCGCGCGCACACACACACAGAGCAACGGAGAGAAGGACATGCACACACAGCATGGGAGGAACACACACACACAGCAAGGGGAGACATGCACTCACACACGCACAGCAAGACACACACACACACACACACACACACACACACACACACACAGGGGGGGTGAACTGATACATACACAGCGAGGGACACGAACACACACAGCAAGGGAGGGACACACACATACACAGAAAGGGAGGCACATGCACACACATAGACAGCGAGTGTGGGACCGCGCACACACACACAGCGAGGGAGAGGCACATACACACACAGAGCGAGGGAGAGACACGCACACACACAGCAAGGAGGGACACGCACATACACACACACACACAGAGCGAGTGAGGGACACACGCAGCGAGCGAGCGGCTTGCTGAGACACGCAGCAAATTAGGGACATGCACATGCACAGCAAAGGAGGGACATGCACGCACACAGCGTGGGAGGGACATACACAAACACACAAAGTGAGAGGGGCCACGCAAAGACACGGCGAGGGAGGGACACACGCACACACAGCAAGGGGGTCATGCACTCACACAGCAAGGGGAGATGCGCACATACAGTGAGGGGGATATACACAAAGAGCAAGGGAGGGACACGCACACACACACGAGGGACACACACACACACACAGCAAGGGACTGACACGTGCACACACAGTGAGAGAGGGACATGAACACAGCGAGGAAAGGACATGCACATACACAGCGAGGAAAGGACATGCACACACACACACAGCGAAGGAGAGACACACATATACACAGCAAGGGAAGGTCACGCACACACACACACACACACACACACACACACACAGAGGGAGGGATGGAGACAAACACACACAAACACACACACAGAGGGGGGACACGCACACTCACAGCGAGGGAGGGAGACCCACACATAGCGAGAGACACATACACACAACACGAGTGAGTGACACACACGCAACCAGGGAGTGAGGGACATGCAGCGAAGGGGGACACACACAAACACATACTGTGAGGGTGTGACACATACACACGCAGCGAGTGAGGGACTTGCTGAGACACACAGAGAGGGAAGAACAAGCACACGCACAGCGAGACAGAGACACATGCACATAGCAAGGGAGGGACACACACACACACACACAGTGAGCGAGAGACACACAAACAAGGGAGGGAAACGTACAAACACACAGCGAGGGAGTGAGGGACACACACACACACACACACACACACACACACACACACAGAGCGAGGGAGGGAAGGACATGCACACACACACAGCGAGGGAGGGACACGCACACAGCAAGGGAAAGACATGCACACACTCAGCAAAGGAGGGTCATAAACACACACAGGGAGGGAGGGGCAAGCACACACACGGTGAGGGGGAGGGCATGAGCACAGAAATTGAGAGGGGGTACACACACAGTGAAAGGGGACATGCACAGACACGGCAAGGGAGGGACATCACAGCAAGGGGGGACATGCACTCACACAGTGAGAGGAGATGCGCACACGCAGTGACGGGGATATACACAAAGAACAAGGGAGGGATACACTCACACACAGCGAGGGAGTGACGAGCACACACAGCAAGAGGGTCACTCACACACACACAAAGCGAGGCAGGGACACACACACTCACACAGCGTGAGAGGGACATACAGATCCACCGTGAGGGAGTGACACACATACACACACACACACACACACACACACACACACACACAGAGCGAGGGAGGGACACTCACATACACTGCAAGAGGGACACACATACTCACAGCAAGAGGGGGACACGAGCATGCGCAAGCACACATACACAGACACACAGCGAGAGAGGGACACACAAATACACGGCAAGGGAGGGACACGCACACACACAGCGAGGGAGGGACACGCACACACACAGCGAGGGAGGGACACGCACACACACAGCGAGGGAGGGACACGCACACACACAGCGAGGGAGGGACACGCACACACACAGCGAGGGAGGGACACGCACACACACAGCGAGGGAGGGACACGCACACACACAGCGAGGGAGGGACACGCACACACACAGAGCGAGACAGAGACACATACACACAATGCGAGGGAGTGATGCACACACAAACAGCAAGTGAAGAACACGCAGTGAAGTGGGGACACATAAACACATACTGTCATGGTGTGACCCGTACACGCACACACACAACGAAGAAGGGACACACACACACACACACGGGGGGGGGGAACTGACACATACACAGTGAGGAACACGCGCACACACAGCAAGGGAGGGACATGCACACACATAGACAGCGAGGGTGGGACCGCGCAAACACACACAGCGAGGGAGAGGCGCATACACACACAGAGCGAGGGAGGGACATACACAGACACAGCGAGGGAAGGACATGCACACACACAGCGAGGAGGGACATGCATGTACACACAGAGAGGGGGGACACGCACGTACACAGACCGAGGGTGAGACATGCACACACACAGCAAGAAAGAGACAAACACACAACGCAAGGGAGTGACACAAACACAAACAGCGAGTGAGGGACACACAGCGAAGGGGCGAGACACAAATACATATTGTGACGGTGTGACTCGTATATACACACACACACACACACACACACACACACACACACACAAGGAAGGGACACGCGTGTGCACACACAGACACACACACACACACACAGCGAGTGAGGGACACGCGCAGCGAGCGAGAGGCTTGCTGAGACACGCAGCGATGTAGGAACATGCACACGCACAGCAAAGGAGGGATATGCACGCACACAGCGTGGGAGGGACGTACACAAACACACACAGTGAGAGGGGACACGCAAAGACACGGCGAGGGAAGGACACATGCACACACAGCAAGGGGGTCATGCACTCACACAGCAAGGGGAGATGCGCACATACAGTTAGGGGGATATACACAAAGAGCAAGGGAGGGACACACACACAACCACACACAGAGCAAGAGAGGGACATTCACACGTGCACACATACAAGGGACGGACACACACGCAAAGCGGGAAGGGACACACACAGAGCGAGGGAGGGACACGCTGAGACATGCAGCAAGGGAGGGAGCATGGACACACACAGCGTGGGAGGGACACGCAAACACAAAGCAAGGGAGCGACATGCACACACAAAGCAAGGGAGGGACACGCACAAATACACACACAGCGATGGAGGGACATGCACGTACGCACAGTTAAGGGGTACACGCAGACACACAGCGAGGGAGGGACACACACACAGCAAGGACGGAGACACACACACAAAGCGAAGGAGAGACGTGCACACACAGCGAGGGAGGGACAAACACACACGTCAAGGGGAGAGCATGTGCCCAGAAATTGAGAGGGGGCACACACATGCAAAGCAAGGGAGGGACATGCACAAATATACACATACACACGCGCGCGCAAACTGAGGGAGGGACACGCACACATACACACACACAGAGCAAGGGAGGGACATTTTCTCACACACACACACACAGAGCGAAGGAGGGGACGCGCGCACACACACACACACAGCGAGGGGTGACGCACACACACAGCGAGGGAGGGACATGTGCACACACATACACAGAACGAGGGAGAGACACGCAAACACAGCGAGGGAAGGACATGCACACACAGCAGGGGAGGAACATACACAAATACGGACAGTGAAGGAGGAACACGCTCATACAAAGCAAGGGAGGGACACACACACACACACACACACACACACACACACAAAGGGAAGGAGGGACAAGCACACACACGGCGAGGGGGAGGGCATGTGTACAGGAATTGAGAGGGGACACGCACACACAGCGAGGGGGAACACACACAGACACAGCGCGGGAGGGACACGCGCACACACAGCGAGGGGAGAAGCGCACACACAGCAAGTGGGATATACACAAAGTGCATTGGAGGGACACATACACAAGGGATATACCCACACACAAAGAGCGAGGGAATGACACGTGCACACACAGCCAGAGGGACACACATACACACACAAAGCGAGGGTGGGACACACACACACACAGCAAGAGAGACACACACACACAGAGCAAGGGAGGGACATGCGCATGCACAAGCACACAAATAGAAACACACACAGCGAGAGAGACACACACACACACAGAGCAAGAGAGGGACAAGTGCACACACAGTGAGGTGGAGACACATGCATACACAGCCAGGGAGGGACATGCACACACAGCGAGGGAGAGTCACACATAAACACACACACAGAGCAAGAGAGGGATACGCACATACACAGTGAGGTGGAGACATAAGCACACGCAGCGAGGGTGGGACACACACACACACACACACAAACAGCAAGGGTGGTACACACACACGCACGCACAGCGAGGGAGGGAGGGAGGGAGCGACGGACACACACACACACACAGAGCGAGGGGGGACACGCACACTCACAGCGAGTGAGGGAGACGCACAGAGAGAGAGAGACACATACACACAACGCGAGGGAGTCACATGCAGCAAAGGAGGATACACACAAACACATACTGTGAGGGTGTGACACACACACACACAGAGCGAGGGAGGGACATGCGCGCACACAGCGAAAGAGAGACACATGCACATAGCGAGGGAGGGACACACACACACACACACACACACACACACACACACACACACACACACACACACATAGCGGGAGAGGGACACACAGACCCACAGTGAGGAATGACACACACACACAGCAAGAGGGTCACACACACACACAAAGCGAGGGAGGGACACGCACACATACACACAGTTAAGGGGATACACGCAGACACACAGCCAGGGAGGGACACCCAGACACACAGTGAGGGAGTGACACTCACATACACATCAAGAGGGACACATCCTCACAGCAGGAGGGGGACACGCGTACACACACACAGAGCAAGGGAGAGAAGGACATGCACACACAGCGTGTGAGGAACACGCACACACAGACGCACTACAAGAGGGACACAC
The DNA here is from genome assembly GCF_047496795.1 of Chiloscyllium punctatum. Taxonomy (NCBI): domain Eukaryota; kingdom Metazoa; phylum Chordata; class Chondrichthyes; order Orectolobiformes; family Hemiscylliidae; genus Chiloscyllium; species Chiloscyllium punctatum. Next base: position 76,091,275 of record NC_092752.1, on the reverse strand, counting down.
ACACACACATACGGGGGGAACTGACACATACACAGCGAGGGACACGCACACACACAGCAAGGGAGGGCCACACACATACACAGCAAGGGAGGCACATGCACACACACAGGCAGCATGGGTGGGACTGTGCACACACACACAGCGAGGGAGAGGCACATACACACACAGCGAGGGAGGGACATACACAGACACAGCGAGGGAAGGACACGCACACACACAGCGAGGAGGGACAGGCACACACACACACGCACACAGTGAGGGAGGGACATGCACACACAGAGCGAGGGTGAGACATGCATGCACACAGCAAGAAAGAGACAAACATACAACGTGAGGGAGTGACACACACACAAACAGCGAATGAGGGACACACAGCGAAGGGGCGACACACAAATACATACTGTGACGGTGTGACTCATATACACACAACACACACACACACACAGACACACACACACACACACGAGGAAGGGAAACGCACAAACACACACACACACCGAGCGAGGGGCACACGCAGCGAGCGAAAGGATTGCTGAGACACGCAGCAATGTAGGGACATGCACACACACAGCGTGGGAGGGACATACACAAACACACACAGTGAGAGGGGCCACGCAAAGACACGGCGAGGGATGGACACACGCACACACAGCAAGGGGGTCATGCACTCACACAGCAAGGGGAGATGCGCACATACAGTGAAGGGGATATACACAAAGAGCAAGGGAGGGACATACACACACACAAGGGAGGGACACACAGACACACACACAGCAAGGGAGAGGGACATGAACATACACAGCGAGGAAAGGACATGAACATACACAGCGAGGGAGGGACATGCACATACACAGCGAGGGAGGGACATGCACATACACAGCGAGGGAGGGACATGCACATACACAGCGAGGGAGGGACATGCACATACACAGCGAGGGAGGGACATGCACATACACAGCGAGGGAGGGACATGCACATACACAGCGAGCAGGGACACGCACACACACACACACACAGAGGGAGGGATGGAGAAAAACACACACACACACACAGAGGGGGGACACGCACACTCACAGCGAGGGAGGGAGACCCACACACAGCGAGAGACACATCCACACAACACGAGGGAGTGACACACACGCAACCAGGGAGTGAGGGACATGCAGCGAAGGGGGACACACACAAACACATACTGTGAGGGTGTGACACATACACACACACGAGGGGACACACACACACACATACACACACACACACACACAGCGAGTGAGGGACTTGCTGAGACACACAGAGAGGGAAGAACACGCACAGCGAGGATGGACACGCACATACAGTGAGAGAGAGACCCATGAACATAGCAAGGGAGGGACACACACACACAGCGAGGATAGGACACACACACACACAGTGAGCGAGAGACACACAAACAGCAAGGGAAGGAAACGTACAAACACACACAGCGAGGGAGTGAGGGACACACACACACACACACACACACACACGGCGAAGTAGGGAAGGACATGCACACACACACAGCGAGGGAGGGACACGCACACACAGCAAGGGAAAGACATGCACACACTCAACAAAGGAGGGTCATACACAACCACACACAGCGAGGGAGGGGCAAGCACACATATGGCGAGGGGGAGGGCATGTGCACAGAAATTGAGAGGGGGCACACACACACAGTGAAAGGGGACATGCACAGACACGGCAAGGGAGGGACACCACAGCAAGGGGGGACATGCACTCACACAGTGAGGGGAGATGCACACACGCAGTGACGGGGATATACACAAAGAGCAAGGGAGGGACACACCCACACACAGCGAGGGAGTGACGTGCACACACAGCAAGAGGGTCACACACACACACACACACACAATGCAAGGCAGGGACACACACACACTCACACAGCGTGAGAGGGACACACAGATCCACCGTGAGGGAGTGACACACACACACACACCCACTGTGAGGGAGTGACACACATACACACACACAGCGAGGGAGGGACACTCACATACACTGCAAGAGGGACACACATACTCACAGCAAGAGGGGGACACGCGCATGCGCGAGCACACAAACACAGGCACACAGCAAGAGAGAGACACACAAATACACGGCAAGGGAGGAACACACACACACAGACACAGAGCGAGACAGAGACACATACACACAACGCGAGGGAGTGACACACATACAAACAGCGAGTGAGGAACACGCAGTGAAGTGGGGACACACAAACACATACGGCGAGGGAGGGACTCGTGCACACACACACACACACACACAGAGGAAGAGCAACGCGCAGACAATGAGAGAGGGACACCCACGCAAATGCTCACACAGCGAGGGAGGGACACACAGTGAGTGAGTGATACACATACACACACATGCAGAGTGAGGGGAGGACACCCTCACACACTGCAAGAGGGGCACGCACACACACAGCGAGGCAGCTTTCAAATATGTGAAATAATTGGTGAGAGGGGAGGAGATGACAGAGATAGGAACTGTTATAGGAGTTAGAATGATTGAAGACACTGGTCCTCAATACAAGCCATTGATACAATATTGGAGAGGGAATAGGGAACAGAAAGATCCCAGGCAGCATTTCCACCCTCTCGTGTGAGGCCTGCTTTCCCCTCAGTTGTTCTGATGCTCCCTAAGTAAGCACAGGCCTGGACTGATAACTGGGAACTCCCGATGCTGTCTCATTACAACAAAACTTGCAGCAGGCGTGGTGATTGAGCCTGGGTTGTGTCTGTACTGTGATCCCCCTCCAGCACTTTCTCTATGTCATGTCTTGTTAGCTGATGTTTGGATCCCCCTTATTACTTTCTGCTCTGTGCACTGGAATGAGCTTACCTGGCAGCAGGATTTATTGAAGACTCCCGAACTCCCTGACTTTGTCTTTCTGGCTGACCAACCATCGTCCCAACCAGCAGTTGGCAAGGCTATTGAGTCAGGAACTCCATGAGTACCTGTAGAGGACACAGAAATAGGCAGAATGGGAAATTATACAAATGCTTTGAGGGTGACACATATAGAATGGCACTGAGCCCCACAGAGATCTGGAAAATCCCAGTCTCCATTCCTGACCTGTGCTGCCTCATCTCTCTGGAGTGACGAATTCTGTTGGCTCATGGTCTGGAGTAGCTTCAAAAGTGAGAAACGCTGACAGAGGCAGCAATTGGACCCACACGGTGAGGGATACCACATAGAGGTACTGAGTCACATCAGTACTGAGTCAAGCAATTGTGCAGGAAGAAAGGGTTTTGATTCATGTTGCACTGGGATATACAAACTGTGAGCAGGCGAAGTGATGGCCTAGTGGCATTAATGTGTGACAATTTATGCAGAAACTCAGCAAGTGTTCTCTGGACACAAATTCAAATCCCACCATTGCAAATGATTGAATGTGAAGTAAATGCTTCAAAAACGATGTAATTAAAAACCTGTAAGTGAGTATTAAACAATTGCTGATGTTAAGAAAAATCCATCGGGTGTATTCCTGTCTTTAGTGAAGTAATCTAAGATGGGACTGGGATATCACAGGTATTACAGAAACAACAGCTGAGGGAGGGACAGGACAGGCAGCTCAATGTTCCAGGGGACAGATGCTGCAGGAAGGACAGAAGGGGAGCTGAGAGAGGAGGAGAGCTGCTGGTTCTGATGGGGTGAAACATCCCAGCAGGACTGAGAGAGGATATTCCTGCAGGATCGCCCAGTGAAGCTGTGTTCGTGGAATTAATCAATAACAATGGGGCTTCCCTTTCCTCTGATTGTTCTACAGACCCCCAGAGCCCCGCCCTCCTGAACCTTGACCTTCTCAAGATGGCAGCCCTGAGGCCCGCGCGCTCCCTCTTCCCTCAAACAAATGGCGGCCGTGACTCTGGGCCCCTTCCCTGATCAGCGACCGCCACCTCCTTACCCGGGCCTGGAGGGTCTTTTTCAGGTTTTTTTTAACCTTTATCCGGGACTTGTGAATTCTCTCCGCTCCTTTCTCCCAGCGAGGCTCCCGCACACCGGCTCTGAGCGCCGCTTTCTGAAGCCAATCGCAGCCGCTTCCGGAGAAAGCAGCTCCATGTCTCACTCTCTCTGTCCTGACCAATGTGACACTGCGCATGCTCTGCATAGAAACCAAACCGCGCGTGCGCCAAAGGTTATCAGTGAGTTCATAGAGAATATCCATATCTGCACAGACTGATGGGTAAAATATTAGTCATTAACAATTGCTTTTTCGAGTTATAGTCATAGAGATGTCTAGCACGCAAATAGATTGTCCTGTCCAAATTAACAATAACGGCCAGGTTTGTAAATTACTAATCGTTCTGGGAGTTTGAAAAGAAGTTTCTTACTCGAGTTATGCAAATCGATTTGAAATATGGACGTCATCAGATTTACATTTCAACTACAGGATTTCTTAAAATCTCACATTGATTTATGAGAGATTTAATGCTCCACTATGTAGTGAGAATGATCAATCCTGCAAAATTGTTTGCTCTCTGACCAATCTTGAAGCGTTCACTCCCCGAGAATACTTTGGCCCCGCTCCTCACTCACTGTGGTTGGAGGACCAGCCACTACTCGGTCCTCCTGTTCCGCCCCTTCCTCCCAATTGCACAGTTGATTCAGGCGAGACTTCGCAGGCAAGGGACAAAGGAAGTTCGAGTCGATGTTTTGTGACGCGGTGAAAATTTCCCGAATCTTGGACGGAGAGGCCTGGGTTCAATTCACAGCTTGTGCAGGTGTGTGTAACATCAAATGTTAGCAGGTTATTTAGGAAAAACAAGGGAAGTCAGGTACAGGGAAAACAATAGAAAATGCATGCAATGCGGTGGGGCTCTCAATGCTCAGATGATTTGACTCTTTACCAAGCGTTTCAGGGTCCCAGTACAGACTGTTGCACTCCTCTTAGTGCACAGCCAGAAACCACGATTGTGGGGCAAAATGTTGTGGTGGGATATAGAGGTGCTTTTCTGGAAGGCGCTCGGTTTTTGTGGTGAAAACAGTTGAGAAGGAGTGGGGTTTTATATGGAACTACCTGCCCCCTCCTGTTGCAGCATCTTATTATTGCCCTGACTCTACCTCGGACATGGAGAAAGTGAGGACTGCAGATGCTGGAGATCAGAGCTGAAAAATGTGTTGCTGGAAAAGCACAGCAGGTCAGGCAGCATTCGCTACCTCGTACATGTTTGGTTGAGATCAGTGACACTTCATAAGTTCACAATACAAGATCCATCACTCTGTTTAAGACAGTAAAAATCTCTTGTAGTACAATAGCCAGAGAACAACACAGCGCAGAACAGGCCCTTCAGTCCTTGATGTTGCGCCGACCTGTGAACTATTCTCAGCTCGTCCCCCTCCACTATCCTGAAATCACCCATGTGCTTATCTAAAGGACTGTTTAAATCTCACTAACGTGGCTGAGTTAACTACATTAGTAGGTAGTGGATTCCACGCCCTAACCAGTCTCTGAGTAAAGAACCTGCCTCTGACATCTGTCTTAAATCTATCACCCCTCAATTTGTAGTTATGCCCCCTCATACACACTGATGTCATCATCCTAGGAAAAAGACTTTCACTGTCTACCCTATTTAAGCCTCTGATCATCTTGTATGTCTCTATTAAATCCTCTCTTAGCCGCCTTCTTGCCAATGAGAACACGTTTAAATTGCTCAACCTTTCCTCATAAGACCTTCCCTCCAGACCACACAACATCCAGGTAAATCTCCGCTGCACCTCTTCCAATGCTTCCACATCCTTCCCGAAATATGGGCACCAGAACTGCACACAATATTCCAAATATAGCCGCACCAGTGTTTTGTATAGTCGCAGCATGATATTGTGGTTCCAGAACTCAATCCATCTACGAATGAAACCTAACACACTGTATGCCACCTTAACAGTACTGTACACCTGGGTGGCAACTTTCAGGCATCTAAGCACGTGGACTTCAACATCCCTCTGCACATCTACATTACCAAGAATGTTTCCATTGACCCAGTACTCTGCCTTCCTGTTATTCTTCACAAAGTGCATCACCTCACATTTAGCTGCATTGAACTCCATTTGCCACCCTTCAGCCCAATTCTGCAGTTTATCCAAGTCCCCTTGCAACCTGTAATATTCTTCCACACTGTCCACTACTCCACTGACTTTCATGTCATCTGCAAATTTACCAATCCATCCACCTATGCCTGCATCTAAGACTTTGATAAAAAATTACAAACAGCAGTGGTCCCAAAACAGATCCTTGTGGCACACCACTAATAACTGCGCTGGAGGCTGATTATTTTCCATCATCCACCACTCACTGCCTTCTTTCAGAAAGCCAGTTTCTAATCCAAACTGCTAAATCACATTCAATTCCATGTCGCTGAATTTTATCCATTTGGAACCTTATCAAAGGCTTTACTGAAGTCCATGTATACCACGTCAACTGCCCTACCCTCATCTATATGCTTGGTCACCATCTCAAAAATACTCAATAAAGTTTGTGAGACACGACCTGCCCTTGACGAAACCATATTGACGATCTGAAATCATATTGTTGTTTGCCAGATGATTACAAATAGTGTCTCTTATAATCCTTTCCAAAACCTTTCCTGCAACAGAAGTAAGGCTCACTGGTATATAATTACCTGGGTCATCTCGATTGTCCTCCTTGATCAAGGGCATAACATTTGCAATCATCCAGTCCCCTGGTACTGAACCTGTAGGCAATAATGACTCAATATCAAAGCCGAAGTATTTGCTATCTTCTCCCTAGCTTCCCAGAAAATCCACGGATAATTCCCATCCAGCCCAGGGGAATTGTCTACTTTCAGTCCTTCTAGAATTGATAACACCTGTTCGTAACTAACCTCGATCCTTTCTCGTCTAACATCTTCTACCTCATTATTGTCTGCAATATTCTCATTTTCCTGAGTGAAAATCAATGAGAAATATTCGTTTAGCACCTCTCCAATTTCCACAATGTCCACACTCAACTTCCCACTTCTGTCTTTGATTGGCCCTATTCCTACCCTATCCTTTATTCCTCACATACCTATAGAAAGCCTTAGGGTTCTCCTTTATTCTACTTGCTAAAGACTGCTCTTGTCCTCTCTTTGCTCTTCTTAACTCTCTTTAAATCCTTCCTAGCTGATCTGTAAGTCTCCATCGCCTCATCTGTACCATTTGCCTCATCAACACATAAGCCTCCTACTTCTTCTTAACAAGAGATGCAATTTCTGTGGTAAACCACAGTTCCCTTACCTTATCACTTCCTCCCTGCCTGACAGGGACATACCTATCAAGGACACACAATATCTGTTCCTTAAACCAGCTCCACATTTCCATTGTCTGCATCCACTGCATTTCGCTCCTCCATCCTATGCATCCTAAATCTTGCTGAATTGCATTATAATTGCCCCTCCCCCATCGGTAATTCTTCACCTGTGGCATGTACCTATCACTTTCCATCGCTAAACTAAACATAACTGAATTGTAATCACTCTCTCCAAAGTGCTCACCTACAACTAAATCAAACACCTAGTCCAGTTCATGACCAAGCGCCAGATCCAATGTGGCCTCGCCTCTTGTCGGCCCTTCGACATACTGTGTCAGGAAACCCTCCTGTACACATTGGACAAAAACTGATCCATCCGATATACTAGAGTTATAGCATTTTCAGTCAATGTTGGGGAAGTTAAAGTTCCCCATAATGACAACCATGTTACTTTCACTCCTACCCAGAGTAATTTTGCTAATCCTCTCTTCCCCCTCCCTGGAACTCTGCAGCAGCCTATAAAACAGTCCAAGCAATGTGACCTCCCCTCTCTCTTTCTAACCTTAGCCCACACTACTTCAGTAGAGAGGTCCTCATCAAAAGTTCCCTCAGCCACCGTTATACTATTCTTGACTAATATGACATGCATGGGCCCATTGTGGTGCTTCAAATTCCATGAAGCAGCCATACTCTCTCTGACAGACAGACTCAGTCCAGAACCTCCTCTGTCCTTAAGACCTTATGCACTGCCTGCACTCCTCGATTTCGCCTTTGGACGTTCCCTTTCCAACCCACCCCACCTGCATCACTCCACAATTGGAGCTGCCAAGGACAGAAGTCTGTGGAATAGCCTCCCTAACCTTCTCTATCCTCCGTTAAGATGTATTTTAAAATCATTCTCTTTAATCAATGTTTTGATCATCCATGAAGCACCTCAGGAAATTTGCTATCGTGAAAGATTCCAAACAATGCAAGCAGTTGTTTTTATTGCCATACATTAGGAGAAACAGGAATGATGCTTTCAAAGTGTTAACAAGAAAGTCAGTGATCGGCGCAGTGTGTAGGCCAAATAATAACGTCACGTTGGGATGGGCAATGAACAAAGAAATAACTAAAGCCTGTAAAAATGGCATGTCTATTACCATGGGTGATTTGAATCTACATGTAGATTGGTCAAACCAGCTCAGTCAGGGTAGCCGTGAGGAGTTCATTAAGTGTATCCATGATAGTTTTTTTGAACAGTATGAAATGGAACTGACAAGGAGCAAGCTATCCAAGATCTGGCCCCTGTGCAATGAGACAGGAATAATTAATGACCTCAGAGTTAGGGATCCTCTTGGAAGAAGTGATCACTGTAAGGTTGAAGTTAGAACACACATGGAGAGTGTAAAGATAAAATCTAATACCTTGGTCCTGTGCTTGAACATGGGGAACTAAAATAGAATGAGGGAGAACCTGGATAATGTAGACTGGAAACAAATATTTTATGGTGGGACAGTTAATGAGCAGTGAAGATTTTCAAAGACATTTTAGGAAGTGTTCAGCAAAGGCATATTCCAGTGAAAAGGAAGGACTGTAAGAAAAGGCGGTGGACAAAAGATAGGGAATTCTACACCAGTTAGTTTATTCTGTGGAGTTGGAAAGATGCTTTGGTCTGTTATCAAGGAAGAAATAGCAGGGAATCTCGATAGAAATTTTCCCATTGGGCAGACAGAGCATGGATTCATGAAGGGCATTTCATGCTTGACAAATCGTTTTAAATTCTATGAAGACAATTCGAGCAAGGTGGACAACGGGGACCTCGTGGATGCGGCGTGTCTGGATTTCCAAAAGGCCTTCAACAAGGTGCCACGCAAGTGGCTGTTGCATTATATAAGGGTGCATGGGATAGAGTATTAGCATGGATAGAAGATTGGTTGACTAACAGGAAGCAAAGAGTGGGGATAAATAAGCCTTATTCTGGCTGGCAATCAGTAACTAGTAATCAGTGTTGGGACTGCAATTATTTAGAATTGATACAGATGATTTGGAGTTGGGGACCACATGTAGGGTGTCAAAGTTTGCATATGACACTAAGATGAGTAACAGAACAAAGTGTGCGGAGGACTGGGAAACTTTGCAGAGGAACAAAGATACAGTGAGTGAGTGGGCAATGGGCTGGCAAGTGGAATATTATGTACATAAATGTAAAGTCATATCTTTGGTTGGAGTAATATTAGTAAAAAGACTGACTTGAATTTTTAAAAAATGCATTATTTGCTATGCAGAGGCACCTGAACATCCTTCTGTAGGAGGGTTGGTCACCAGGTACAATAATAAATTCAGAAGGCAAATGGAATATTGTCCTTCATTGCTGAAGGGATTGTGTTTAAAAGCAGAGGTGGGCTATAGTGGGTGCTGGTGATCCCACACCTGGAGTACTGCATGTAGTTTTTATCTCCTTTCTTGCTCAAGGATGTACTGGCACTAGAGGGTGTGCAGAGGAGGTTAACTATGTTGACTCCAGAGGTGAGGGGTTTGGCTTCACAGAGACTGAGTAGATTGGGATTATATTCATTGGAATTCAGAAGAATGGAAAGATATAAAATAATGAATGGAATGGATAAAATAGAAGTAGAGAGGATGTTTCCACTGGCAGACGAAGCTCGGACAAGAGGGCATCGCCTCAATATTAGAGGCAGCAAATTTAGGACTGAATTGAGAAGGGACTTCTTGACCTCTATGGTATGCATTGCCCAGGGAAGTAGTTGATGCTAGTTCAGTAAATGTTTTTAAAGCTAAGTTAGTTTTTTTTTAAAAAAAGAAATAATTAATTAAGGAATACGGTAAGAACGTGGGTAAATGGTTCTGCACCCACAAAATGATCAGCCATGATCTTATTGAATGGTAGAGCATGCTCGAAGGGCAGGACGGCCTTCTCCTTTTCCTAGATCTTTTGTTCTTATGTTATGCATGCCTCCATCACTCGTGACTTGGAGGTGCTGGTGTTGGATTCGGATGGACAAAATTAAAATTCACAGAACACCAGGTTATAGTCCAACAGGTTTATTTGGAAGCACTACTTTGCTGGTCTTTCATCAGGTGGTTGTGTGATTTTTTAACTTTGTCCCTCGCTCTCTTGTAACTGAGAAATAGCAACAGAAGCCACGAAGCAGTGCGCAAGCTGCAGCCAACAGTTGGTATTGTGGACAATGAAGAAGGTTATCTCAGAATACAATGGGATATTGATCAGATGCGTTAGTGGGCTGAGGAGTGGCAGATAGGATTTAATTTAGATAGATTAGGTTAGAATATCTGGTTTTCATAGAGAGGTTGGACCAATGTCTAGGAAGGGGAGGAACTGGAGGACCTGGCGGGGCAGTTGGTCCTCCGGCCAATCAGTGAATGAGGGCGGGACTAGACTTTCTTGGGGCGCGGATGTTCGGAGTGTGTGTGCGCGGAGTGCTGTCGGTAAGGAAAGAAATAAACAGCAGGAAGCGGGAGGGAAATGGTGTTGTTATGGACTGAGAGGTTTTACAATCATTTGGTACGCATCGGAAAAAACAAATCTGAAACTTTTGCAGCAAACGGGAATATGCCTCGTTGAGTAATCGGCCCGAGTGAGCGCCGCCATCTTTATTCGGGGCAATGATTCACTGGACACGTGCGCGGCCGCCAGCTTTGTAGGGGGCAAAGTTCAGAGGGATGAATGTGCAGCCTTCCCTGGTAAAAAGAGTCAGAGGGCAGGATTTACACAGAGCACATTCAAACCCAGAGAAATTGATTTTTTTCTGGATTTGTTTCGTCATTCATTTAAATGATTTGGATGTGAATAGAGGCCGTATAGTTAGTAAGTTTGCAGGTGACAACAAAATTGGAGGTATTGTGGACAATGAAGGAGGTTATCTCAGAGTACAGTGGGATATTGATCAGATGGGCCAATGGGCTAAGGAGTGGCAGATAGGATTTAATTTAGATAGATTAAGCTAGGATATCTGGTTGGCATAGGTTGGACCGAAGAAGTCTGTTTCTGTGCTAGACATCTTTGACTGTGGGATCATAAAAGTGAGTTCTGCTCTGGTTTACCTCTGGGTTCTCTAATGTCCACTTGTTCATTATCTCGCTTCCTCAGTCTCTCATGGGTGTATTTTTGCTCTGTATAGTATTTTACTATTATTTTCACAGCTGTTTTGTAAATGATTCGAAAAATATAGAGCTGGAAAAACACAGCAGGCCAGGCAGCACCCGAGGAGCAGGAGAATGAATGTTTTGGGCATAAACCCTTCTTCAGGAATGTAAATGAATTGTCCACTGCTGCCCGGCTCGTGACCATAAGCTGTTCCATTATCAGGTTATTTTTTCCACAATATCTTTGACAGTCAAAAATTCTTTTGTCGAATAAGCGAGTGCATTTTCCTTCCATTTCTGACAGTCAAATTGTGCATTATTTTCATTCCCTGTAATTCATATTGCACTCCCTGAAACATCAACTGTGTATTTCTCCTTCCACAGAAACCAGTGATCAATGCCAAAGCCTTGTTGCCTGTGGAGAGGGTGATGTTTGACTTCCTTGTACTGCTGCAGTTTGCATGGTGAAGGTGGTTGGGTAAGCGACATTACAGATTATTCACTCAGTGATATTGAAGAGTAGAAGATATCCGTGCAAATCATCATGGTTTTAATTTCACAAAAATATTATTGAGAACTTTTGACATAAGGCTACAGATGGAGAATATTGTGTCCAGTGACCACAACCATTGCCAAATAAGCAGTTTTTCAAGAATGCCTTAAAGGAAGAAAGCAGATCTTAGTGGGGATTCCAGACCATGTTCCCTTGCAGTGTATAGAAACAGTCACACAGGTGAACTCAAAATTAAACACATGATTGAGAGTCTGATCAAAAATGAGTTATTGAGATATGAAAGGGTGTGTGGTGCAGGGAGATAGGAATAATTATAGCCAGGAATTAATTCAAAGGTGCGAAAGTAAATTGTTGTCGCTTATAAATGGGAGTCTTTTGATTGATCGGCAAGTTTTGGTACAAGTGAGCACTTCGGCAGTAGAGTTTTCAATATTCTTGAGATTATCGGGAAGGTGAATGTGGGATTCTGGTTTAGATAATGAAATCTAGTGTTAACAAAAGGAATGAATGAGAGTTTCAGCAAATGAGCTGAGACTGTGGTGAAGTCAGGTGATATCACTGAAGTCGAAATAGTGGTCTTGGAGGGGGGCTGGCCTGTCATCCTCACCTCATTCCGCTGTTTGTCCGTTTGTGAATCAAGTCTGTAACAAGCTCAGGAACTGAGTGGCCGTGACAGAACCCAAACTGGGCATCGCTGAGCAGGTTATTGCTGAGCAGGTGCGTGACAGCACTGTTGATGACACCTTCCATCACTTCACTGCTGAGCGAGTGTGGACTGATGGAGGGCAATTGGCTGAGTTGGATCTGCCCTGTGTTTTTGTGTTGGAACATCCCTGAGCAATGTTCCACAAAGTCAGTAGGTGCCAGTGCTGGAGCAGTACTTGCCTTGGTGGGCAGCAGGTTCTGGAGCACAGCCAACAGTATTATTGCCAGAATATTGGCAGGGCCCATACCTTTACACTGCTTATCCATTTCTTGATCTGATTTGACATGAGTTTTCAAACAAGTTGATCCATATCTGTGATGTCAGTGACCAATGGAGAAGGCTCATCCACTTGGCACTGCTGGCTGAAAATCGCTGCTAATGCTGTCCTCTTATCTGTTGCATGAATGTGTGAGACCCCTCCATCTGTAAGGGTGGGGATATCTGTGATGCTTCATCCAGTGAGTTGTTTAATTGTCCATCACTATTCTTGACTAGGTGTGGCAGAACTGCAGAACTCACATCTAATCTATTGGCTATGGGATCACTTAGTTCTACTTAGTGTTGCTTGTTCTGTTTGGCATGCAGGTTTGGTAGCTTCACCAGGTTGGCACCTCATTTTTAGGTATGCCTGGTACTGCTGGCATGCCCTCCTGCATTCACTATTGAACCAGGGTTGATTCCCCTGGCTTGATGTTAATGGTTGTGTGGGGGAATATCAGGCCATGAGATTTCAGATTGGGCTGGAGTACAGTTATGCTGCTGTTGTTGGCCCACAGTGAGACAGAAGTTGCAGGTTCAAGAGGGCTCATTTGTGGTTGTATTTGCTAGTGCATTGGTAGATGGAATGAAATTGGATGGACCACATTACTTTGTTGAGACTGTGCAGTGATTAATACAATGAATGATTTGATGGCCTTCTGTCGGGTTTCTTTCCCTCAAGGGCATTGTCAATAGCAGAAAAACATCCCCAATGGTTCCATGGCAAACAGTAGATTCTTCATTCCAGTTATTTTTTTTCTTGACTTCAGAGCCATCCTCTACCGATTTGGGATTCAAACCTGAACTTCAGTTGTATATTTTAATATTCTTGATAAATGATAAATATAACAGGTTTGTTCAGTTATTTTTACAATCACTTTCACAGGTTTTGTTTATTGTTTTGGAAATACAAAGAATGTCCATTATCCTGTCTCCTCCATCCTCCCCTCCAACAACAAGAGTGAGGAGCACATGGAGTTTCTCTGTCCATAAAATTGAGACAATCCAATCAGCTGCCTCTGCTTCTTTCCTCTCTCTCCACTAGTCCACCGAGCCAAACTGCCTCACAAGGGTGCTCCTCGTTTTAGTCCTTAACTTGCATTTCCTAGAGTCTCTTTTCAAGCCTTATTAGAGGTCAGCTTGACCATTTACCCTAGTGTAGCTAAATGATGGACATTCCAAGTCTCTGTCTCATCCTCCCGCTTGTCACCGCTCTCTCCCCCCACCCACCCACCCCCATTGCAATTCACAGATATTGTTCCATGATCTGTCTGTCTGTTTTTTCTGGTTATGTCCTTCTTTCCCATTCAGCTAAAACCTAATATTTGACCTCACCATCATTGGAAAATCCTGCTCCATCTCCACTCTCCCTTACCTTTCTGAATTCATTGTATTTGGTGTCCCTCCAGGATCTATCCTTGGTCCGTCCTGTTTCTCACCTACATACTGCCAGGAGGTAACATCACCCAAAAGCACCGTGTTAGGTTTCACATGTACACTGACAATGTCCAGCTCTCCCTCCCCATCATCCCTCTCCATTACTCCACTATTACTCAGTTATCAAACTGCTTACCACGCTTCGATTAGCTGCAATTCACTCCAATGAAACACTGTAATTGTTAAACCCATTGCCTTCAGTTGCTATTCCAAATTCATTTCCCTTACTGCTGTGTCCCTCCCTCTCACTGGGAAGTGTCTGAGGCAGAACTACATTGTTCACAATATTGCTTTCATATCTGACCCCAAGGTGACCTTCTGATCAGACATCTACGCAATCACAAATACCAGGAATTCCAATCTCTTAAACGTTGCTTGTCTCCTTCTCACGCCAGCTCCATTGCTACTGAAACCCTAACCTGTGTCGGTGTTGCCTTTAACTTGACAAATCTGAAACAGAATCCTTGATTCCGCGACTGATCCAGAATCTGGTTCAAGATTCACCTGTAATGGGACACATCCTCTCCATATTTACCCTGTCAAACCTTGACAGAATCCTGTATGTTTCAAAGAGATCACCTCTCATTCTTCCAAAGTCCAGGTGGTGGATTCCCAACTTATTCAGCCATTGCTGACAGGATCATCCCAATGGATCTTCTCTGAAATCCTTCCAATAAACTGCTCTATTTCATGAACTAAAGTGACCAAATCTGTTCAGCTTACTCCACATGTGGTCTCACTTGCCATTTGTTTAGTTGCCCCAAGGTATATACTCCACATTCTTATATTGCAAACTCTTTGAAATAAGGGACAGCATTCCATTCCCTTTCCTGATTCCATGTTGTAACTGTGTGCTCGCTTTCTGTGTTTCTTGCTCATTTTCCCCCAGTCACTTTGTGGTGCAGCTTTCTATAGTTTATCCCAAGTTATACTCTATTTGCCAACTTGTTGCCCATGTTTCCTGTGAATATCTCTCTGTAAACTGTTTATAACCTTTTGGAACTTTCCTGTTATGCCTTTTCTAGGAGATTTCCCCCTCATTATTCGAAACATGTACTGAGAGCACTGGGCAGTCTTTCAGGCTATCTTTCAGGGATACTCTGTTTCATGACTGGGAGGAGCTTGCTGCCCATTGGTCAGAATGTCGACATCTTCCCCATTAAGGTGCATGAGCCTTTCACACCCCATTGTCTTATTGTGGAGGCACAGCGGCAGAATGGAAGGAAAGAAAAGGAAGCAAATCCTGCTCTCTATATCTCACTGAATCTTGGGACATTCTGTCCCATATGCAGTCACATGAAGTTCCAAGGTGGAAACTCATAGAAACCCACATAGATTTGCCCTTGAAGAGCCTGCTGACCTCCACCAGGGGTAATGTGTACTGTCATCCTGGGCCAGGAGGAGGGGATTGTATGAGTTTCAAACTTGAACTGACAGTGTCGGATTTTATAAACTTGTATTACAGGCAGATATTCAGATGGTAATCTCAGTCATTGTAACGCCAAACTCTGACAGAATTACTCAATACTTCAGGACCTGGATATTCATATTGTGTGAGAGTATTGTGTTCCAGATCAATACCATTTGCTGAATAAAACCGCTGATTCCCCAATGTCTGTTTTCTCTCTGTAAGGTACACATCAGGGTTGTGTTGGAACATTCTCCACTTGCCTGCATCAGTGCACCCCCCCAACAATATTAAAGAAAGTGAATATCCTCCAGGGTAAAGTACTGTACCCGAGTGGTTTGCCATCCACCGCCTTCAGCATTCCCTCTCCCAACCCTCGAGGCACAGTGGCATCACTGTGTAAAAGATCAAGTCAGCATTGTCCTACCCGACCATAGGACTGCTCTCTCATTAGAGAGAGATGTCTGGTAGTGGTTAACGTGAATATTACCACAGCGCAGGCAAGGGGAGAGGTTGAAAAGGAGAGTCCATTAATTGTGGATGATTATTCTTGATGTGTCTTCGCAACACATGTCACGTGAACAATTAATGTTAAAAAAGCCCCACAAATTCTGCAACTAAAATCCCCCATTCCTTGAACCACCCTGGTAAATCTCCTGTGCCCTCTCTCAGGGACCCTGCCATCCTTCCCAATGTATGGGCGATCTCTGGTATGCACAGACCCAGCTGCTCTGAACCCTGTGGGTGATAGCAGAGAGCAAGAGTTGCACTAAACATCACTGTCTGGAAGAAAGCGAGAGACAGAAATCCCGAAGGCATTTAAAATCTATTTAGGAACACACTTTCAAGGCCAACGCTGACAGGCCTATGAGCTCTGTGCTGGAAAATGGGATTAAAATAGTCAGCTGGGAGATTTCTTTACAGAGTAAACCCAATGGACCACAAAACCGTTTTCCGTCCTGTAGACCACAGACGCGTAATATAGGAATATGACAAGCCACAATAGAAACCAGGTCAGAGAAGGTGATATTAGAATAGATGAAAGGTGATTGATTAATGTTTTTTGGAGGAAAATGTGACAGAGGTTAAGCGGGACATTGTGGAGCTCTGGCTGCAGGAATCTGAAATAAAAATGGGTTATCTTGAAGGCTGGAATTAAAGAAAGGCACATCACAGATTTGTGAGGGTGGACAAGATGAAAGATAGACAGTGTGTTGAGACTGGAGGAGATTAGAGATTGGAGGATGTTGCAGAGATTGAGATGTTTTTGATGCAGAGATAGTGATAGTTCTGAGACTAGAGAGGAATTATAGGGATAAGAATGAGTTGTTAGCTTTCCCAACAATACCTTTTTACTGATAATGATTGTTTCTCTGTCCTCATCTGACATTGCCTCCATAGGCCTGCGACAATGAGACTACACAGACAGTATGTTCCTGTTAAGGCCAAAGCTGGGAGGGGTCGAGAATGCTGCATGACCTGAGAAATTGAGGCTCTGGTCAAGAAGATGAAGGGAGGATATTGCAGGTACAGAACACTGGGTTTGAGTAAGTCCCTAGGGGACAATAAGGGCAGTAGGAGTGTACTCGCGGGAAACCAGGAGGCAAAAAAGGGGACATAAGATAGCTTTGGGGAAAAGGTTTAAGGAGAATCCAATGAGATTCTACAAATGCACTAAAGACAAAAGAATAACGAGGCAGAGAATAGCGACCCTCAAAGATCAACAAGACTGTCTATGGAACAGCAGGAGGTGGGAGAGATTCTATAAGTATTTCATGTCAGTTTTTACTGAAAGGGGATATGGAAGTTAGAGAAGTTGGAGAAATAAATAGTGATAACTTGGCACGTGTACATATTACAGAGGAGGAGGTACTGGATGTCTTAAAACGCATAAAGGTGGATAAATCCCTGGAATCTGATCAGGTGTATCCCAGAATTTTGTGGGTAATTAGGGAAGCTTTTGCCGGGCCTCTCGCTGCGATATTTGTATCATCGATCGCCACAGGTGAGGTGCTGGAAGATGGGTGCCATTATTTGAGAAAGGTGGTAAGGAAAAGCCAGGGAATTATAGACGGGTGAGCCTGAAGTCAGTGGCAGAGAGGTTGGTAGAAGGGATTCTCCGGGACAGGATTTACATGTCATTGGAAAAGCAAGAAATTATTAGGGAGAGTCAGCATGGCTTTTACATTGAAATCATTAACTTGGACTTGAGAAAGACACAAAGTTTCACATAACACACTGGTTAGCAGGTTCAATACCATAGAATTCTGGCTACTCTAGCTGTTTGGTTACGGAATTGGCTGGAAGGTGAAAGAATCATAGATGGACAGCACAGAAACAGAGACCTGTCGGTCCAACCAGTACATGCTGATCAGATATCCCAATGCAATCTAGTCCCCCCTGTCAGCACCCGGCCCATATCTCTCCTATTCATATACACATGAAGATGCCTTTTAAATATCGCAATCGTAATGGCCTCCACCACTTCCTCTGGCAGCTCATTCCATACACGTACCACCCTCTGTGTGAAAACGTTGCCTCTCAAGTCTCTTTTAAGTCTTTGCTCTCATACCATAAACCTATGCCCTCTAGTGCTGGGATCCCCCACGCCAGGGAAAAGACTTTGTCTATTTATCCTATCCATGCACCTCATGTTTTTATATTCATAGATAAGATCACCTCTCAGCCTCCGACGCTGCAGGGAATACAGCACCAGTTTATTGAACCTCTATTCAACCCCCAGCCTAGCTCAAATCCTCCAACCCTGGCAACGTTCTTGTAAATCTTTTCTGAACCCTTCCAAGTTTCACAACATCCTTCCAATAGGAGGGTGACCAGATTTGAACACAACGTTCCAAAACTGGCCTAACCAATGTCCTGTACAGCTACAACATGATCTCATACCTCCTGCACTCAATACATTGTCCGATAAAGGCAAGCATACCAAATGCCGCCTTCACTATCCTATCTACCTGCACTCCAAGGCCTCTTTGTTCAGTAACCCACCTCAGGACCTTACCATTAAGTGTATATGTCCTGCTAAGATTTGCTTTCCCAAAATGCCACTCCTCAGCCCATTCACCCATCTGATCAAGATCCCATTGTACTCTGAGGTAATCTTTTTCACTGTCCACTACCCCTCCAGTTTTGGTGTCATCTCACTAACTATACCTCCTATGTTCACATCTAAGTCATTGATATAAATGACGAAAGTTAGTGGATCCAGCAGTGATCCTTGTAATACTCCACTCGTCTAAGGCCTCCAGACTGAAAACCAACCCTCCATCACCACCCTCTGTTTTCTGCCTTTGAGCCAGTTCTGTATCCAAATGGTTAGATCTCCCTGTATGCCATGAGCTCTAACCTTGCTGAGCAGTCATTGCCATAGTGCAGGATGCTTTTTGGACTGGAAGCCTGTGATGAGCAATATGCTGTCAGGCTGGGTACTGGGTCCACTGCTTTTTGCCATTTATATAAATGATTTCTATGTAAATATAGGAGCTATGGTTTGTAGGTTTAAAATAGACACCAAAATTGGAGGTGCAATGGATAGCAAAGTTACCTGAAAGTACAATGAGACTCCGATCAAATGGGCTGAGAAGTGGCAGATGAAGTTTAATTTAGATATCTGTGAGGTTCTGCATTTTGGAAAAGGAAATCAGGGTGGGACCGACACACTTAATGGGAAGGTCCTGGGGAGTGTTGCTGAACAAAGAGATCTTGGAGTGCAGGTTCATAGTTCCTTGAAAGTGGAATGATAACTAAGCAGGGTAGTGAAGAAAGTGTTTGGTGTACTTGCCTTTATTTGTCTGTGCATTGTGTACAGGGGTTGTGACGTCATTTTGCGGCTGTACAGGACATTCATTCAGCCACTTCTGGAATTCTGCTTTCAGTCCTGGTCTCCCCGCTATTGGAATGATATTGTGAAACTTGAAAGGATTCAGTAAAGATGCAAAGATGTTGCCAGGGTTGAGGGATTGTGCTATAGGGAGAGGCTGAATAGACTGAGGTTGTTTTCACTGGAGAATCGGATGCTGAGAGGTGACCATAGAGGTTGATAAAATCGTGAGGGGCATGGAGAGGGTCAACTGCCAGGGTCTTATTCCTGTTTAGGTGAGTCCAAAACTAGAAAGCACAGGCGTGAGGGATAAGATTGAAAAGGGATATTAGGGGCAAAGTTGCAAGCTGAACATAGTATGTGTATGGAATGAGCTGCCAGAGAAAATGTGGAGGCTGGTACAGTTACAACATTTAAAAGGCATCTCATTGGATATGTGATTGGGAAAGGTTTAGAACGCTATGGGCCAAGGGCTGGCATATGGGACGAGATTAATTTAGGATATCTGGTCGGCATGGACAAGTTGAACTGAAGGGTCTGTTTCTGTGCTGTACATGTCTATGGCACTAATAAATTAAAATTAAGATAGGTTTCTCTTTTATGGAGAGTTAGCAGAAGGACAGATAATTCTCCTTGGAGCTGCGAAGGTTAAGCAGTGATTTCGACCAGGAGTTGATTTGTTTCCAGGGTATTTCATTTACAGACAGGCAGAGTGAGAATTTTTTAACGTCACAATTTTTAGTAACTATTTTCAGGTAACTGGTAAATAATGCAAAGAAAACTGTGAAGATTATTTTGCTCACTAAGTTCTGAGCATCTGCAACAGTTTGACCGACAGCTGGATGCAGATTCAGTAGTTATTGTCAAAACAAATTTGAAACTTAACATTTTTAAGGAAGGATTTGGAGAGCTATGTCCAAATGGGAGGTGAGTTGGTTAAACTGGTCCATGCTGACCAGATATCCCAACCAAATCTATACCCATTTGCCAACACTTGGCACATATCACTCTACACCCTTCCTACTCATATACCCATCCAAATGCCAAATGGTTTAATTGTTCCAACATCCTCCACTTCCCGACAGAAGATTCCATACACGCACCAACCTCAGTGGGGAAAAAATTGCCCCTCAGATCCATTTTTAATTCTTCCCCTCTCATCTTAAACATATGCCTTCTCGTTCTCGACTCCCCGACCCCAGGGAAATGACCTTGTCTATTTATCCTACCCATGCCCCTCATGATTTTATAAACCGCTATGAGGCCACCTCTCAGACTCTGATGCACCTGGGAGGATCCCACCACTCAGGTCACAATGGGGCCTGGCTGATTGACACAGCTTCAGACCAATAGGAGAGTTGGCGTGATCCTCCAGCCAATGGGAGTGAATGAGGGGTGGGTCCAGCAGGCCAACTCATGACCATCAGCTTTGCAGGCGCAGTGTCACTGTGAGGGGGGACTGAATGTGAAGGAGTGGGAGAGACAGCAGATACTGGGAGAGAGATGGAGTTAGTGTGGACTGGGAAGGTTGATAAACACTGTTTCAGTCTGCTGGAACTGAATTAGATACTCCGGGTAAATTAGAGCCAGAAGAACTTCGGATGCTGTAAATCACACACAACAACCAGAAGGTACTGGAAAAGCTCAGCAGATCTGGCAGCATCTGTGAAAAGAAATCAGTTCGCATTTTCGATCCAGTGACACTTCCTCAGGAACTGATGTTACTGAGAAAAAAAAGTCTGTTTTTATGCAGAAGGTAGGGGTTAACGAGTAAATGATAGGTGGGGATAGAGTCCAAAGAGAGAGATAAGAGCAGTTGGACAAAGGAGTGGATAACGATCTGACGGGGGGAGGGTGAATAGCTGTTTATGGGGACTGTTAGTGGCTAACCATAGGTAGTGTGTAATGGCAGGCTACGTAATAACAAGGCCTGGTATGTGAGGTCGGGGGCAAAGACACGAGGACCGAAAATTATTGAATTTGATGTTGAAGCCAGAAGGTTGCAGGGTCCCAGAGTGGGGGATGAGGTGTTGTTCTTCCAGCTTGTGTTAAAGTGTGGCTCTGGAAAAGTACAGCTGATCAGGCAGCATCCAAGGAGCAGGAGAATTGACGTATTGGGCATGTCAGCACTTCATCAGAAATGTGGGTGGTGGAATACGGCTGAGAGATAAATAGGGAGGGGTTTTTGGGGTTGGGGGGAAGGGAGCTAGGGAGGCAATAGGTAGTTGTAGATGGAGGGTTGTGGTGAGAGGGTGGAATGGATAATTGGAAAGGAAGATGGACAGGTGGGACTGTTCAAGAGGCCAGTGCCAAGTTGGAGGGTTGAATCTGAGATAAGTTGGGTGATGGGAGATGAGGAAACCTTGATGCTGTGTGGTTGGAAGTTCCCAAGGTGGAAGATGAGCTGTTCTTTCTCGAGGTGTCGGGTGGCTCGGATTTGGGATGGAGGACTTGCATGTCCTTGGCAGCGTGGTAGCGGAGGGGGTGGGGGGGTAGCCGAAGTGGTCGGCCACAGGGCGGTGGGGTTGGTTGGTGCATGTGTCCCAGAAATGTTCCCTGAAATATTCCACAATTTGGTGTCCTGAGAGCAAGGGACACAATAGATGAGTTGTTTGGGTGGGCAGGGAAATCTCTGCTGGATGTGGGAGGATCAAGTGGTGCCTTGGCTGGAGGTGAGAGGAAGGTGTGGGCACAGGTTCTCCACCTCTTGCAGTGACAAACGAAGGTGCTTGGAGTGGGGGCTGGGTTGGTGGGGACCGTGGATTGAACGTGGAAGTCACAGAAGGTATGTTATCTGTGGAATGCTGAAAGGGGTGGGGAGGGAAATATATCTCAGGTGGTTGGATCTGATGGTGGAAAGAGCAGAGGATGATGCGTTTGTATCTGGGTGGAAGGTGAGGATGGTGGGATTCCATCTTTGTTGCCTTTGGAGGAGTGGTGTTCAAAGGCAGTCGTGTGGGAAGTGGAGGAGATACACTGGAGGGCATTGTTGACCACATGTGAGGGGAAATTGCAGTCTTTGAAATAGGAAATCATTTGGTATGTTCTGAAGTGTTCTTCCAGCTTGCATCAAGCTTCACTGGAACACTGCAGTAAGCATGAGACAGAGATGTTGGACAGTGAACAGTCTTGTGTGTTAAAGAGCAGGCAACTGGAAGCTCAAGGTCCTTTTTACAGGCACAATGTAGATCATCAGCCACCATTTCCACCACCGCCACTACCGCCACTGAGATGGTAGAAGGTTCCTTTCTCCTCCATTAACAGCTTTCCACCTTCCCACTCCTTTATCTTTCCAAATGTTCCTGTGTCTCTTTGGGCTCTGTCCCCACCTATTATTTACTCTTTAACCCTTATCTCCTGTAGTCCAAAGATCTGTAGGTTCGGTGAATTGGCCCAGCTAAGTTTACCGTAGTGTTCGGGGATGTGCATTAGTTCGGGGGAAATGGAGAGTAATAGAATAGGGGAATGGGTCTGGGTGGGATAAACTTCGGAGGGTGGGTGTGGAATTGTTGGGCCAAAGGGCCTGTTTCCTGAAGGGATTCTAATTTTCACAGCTGTCATCGGTTCTGAGGAAGGGTCACTGGACCCGCGATAACCCATGGTGTGTGTAGGAGGCGGAAAGGGGAGAGTGGCAGCAGAAACCAGATGAAATGTAACAGTGTAGACTGGGAGGGTTTAGTTACACTTTGGGCAGGTAGTTAGTCTGAATTATAAACTCTTGGTCCCACGTTTGCAGCCAAGGGGAAGATGGCTTGGGCCTCAGGCAGTGAGGGGTCCTGGGTTATGGCCACCATCTTTATTTGGGGCAAGGTACCACAAGGAGCATGCACATGTCCTCTTCCTGGGTGGGGGCGGGGTGATTTGAAGAGGAGCATTTACACATCAAACACATACCGAGAGAAGTGTTTGTCTTCACGATTGATCTTGCACTGACTGTGAGCTTTGTTTTGTGAATTCATTTTATAGGATATTAATTGAGAATAATTGAGACTGGGATCTCAAAAAAACAAGTTTCTACAGTCAGCGGAGTCATCAGGATCTGAATATCATTGGCATTTAACTGTGGAACGAGAAAGGTTTGTCTGTTCTGTCTGTGGGAAAATAACTTCAATATTTTTGTTAAGCCAAAAGCAGAAAGATGTTCAAGTTCATGGTTGGATCCCCCTTGGGGTATGTGTTCAATTCTTGTCCCTGTAGCTGTGGAAGAAGGTATTGGCCTGAGAGAGAGCATAGATTTATCCAAAATACACCTCTTCTTTTTGCAGGAACTGTCAGATTTAGTCTCAATCATCCACTTTATAATGTTAATCTGTAAACTCCCTACTTCCAATTCTCCGCAAATTTCACGTGGACTCAAATTCCAGCACCATTTTAGGTGGAACATTCCAGATTCTGACAACTGTCTGTTCATTCAGAAACTGCTGAAGTCCATTTTGAGTCTGAATTGGGCTGAATTGAAAGATGCAATGCTGGTCCTGAGCTCCCATTGAGATGCATTGGAACAGTACAGTGTAGGTGTGAGCAGACAGTGAAAATGACAGGGCTGCACTGTGAGGGCTGCTTGGCTCAATGAGAGTATTTTGGAGTTGGGTGTAAATAGTGAGGTGAGACAGGGAGAAGGTGAAGCTGAAACTCCGTTTTAGTTCAGGCCTTTCAGAAATTCACAGTCCCAATGGGAATAGCCAATTTGTCAGTGATACCTGTGGAGTATTTAAGTTTTTAAAGTATGACATATCAGCTTAAGTAAAGATTTTTTTTGTTATTATAATGGACATGTTTGAAGGGAAGGAAGGTTACTCACTCATTTAAATTCTCTTAATGGGAGTAACTAGATGAATGCAGAGAGATGTTGTGACAGGAGCCCTCAGACCCGTGGTGTGCTCCTCTTGCACAATGTGGGAAATAAAGGCCACTTCCAGTGTCCCTGATGGCTATTTGTGCAGGAAGGGTTCCCATCTGCAGCTACTGGGAAACTGCTTTTCAGAGCTGGAGCTGAGAGTGGACTCACTGTGGAGCATCTGCAATACTGAGAATGTTATGGACAGCACGTTTAGTGAGTTAGTCACACTGCAGGTGAGGGTTACACAGGCAGAAAGGGAATGGGTGAATATCAGATCTAGTAAAAGGCTCAGGAAGTGAGTACAGGAGTCCCCCGTTGTTATCCCCTTCTCATACAGATACTGTATACCACTTGGGATTCTGTAAGGGCGGGAATGGGTGGGGTAGCTTCTCGGGAAATCAGCATCAGCCAGGTTCATGACACCACAGAGAGCTCTGCTGATCAGAACCAGAGGAATTAGAGTGGCAGGGCTATAGTGACAGGTGATTCAATAATCAGGGGTACAGCCAGGCACTTCTGTGCCCACAGACATGAATCCAGGATGGTATGTAATCTCCCTGGTGCCTAGATCCATGATATCATGGAGTGGCTGCAGGACATTCTGGAGCTGGAGGGTAAACAGGCCGTGGTCGTGCAACACACAGATACCAAGGACATCGCTAAACAGAGGGACGGGGACCTGAAAGCTGGACATAGGGAGAGCAGAGATGCATTAAAATGTAGCTCCTGAAATGTAATTATGTCAGACTTACTCCCAGTGCCATGTGCTAATGAGAGCAGGAATGAGAAGGTGGATCAGGTGGATGTGTGGCTGGGGAAATGGTGTACCAGAGAAGGGTTTTGATTCTTCAGGCACTGGGACTGTTTCTGGGTTAGGTGGGATCTATACCAGCCTAACCGGTTACCCCCTGGGCAGAGCTGAGGCAAATCTGGTAGGGGTTTTGTCAGTTCTGTTGGTGAGTTTGTAACTAGTCTAGCAGGGGGATGGGAACTAAAGTGTAGGCTTATATGGGTCAGATTCAGGACAGGGAATGGGAGGTAGAATATTAGTGATGTAGTTAGCGGCTCAGAAAGCCAAAGGAAAGGAGGATTAAACGAAGATTGAGTCCCTCTTCAGCCATCAGTCCTGACATCCCAGGAAGGTGAGTCAACAAAATATGGAGCTGTTTACATGTATATGACTCTGTGCTTCAGCAAAATGGTGGAAATCTGCAATAAAAACAGAGTGCTGGAGATCTTCAGCAAGTCTGTCAGCATCTGAAATGATGACAGATGCAGGAAACATTGCAGCCTTAAAGAAGTGTTTAGATGATCATACCAGGCACTACAATATCGATTACACACTGAGTGCCAGAACGTGGGACGAGAATAAATAGGTGCTTGATGACCAGCATGAATACGATGGGGCTGGAAAGTTGATGTTTCGGGTCAGGGCTATTTATCAAGACTGACAAAGGGTCCTGACCCAAAACATCAACCTTCCTGCTCCTCTGATGCTGCCTGACCTGCTGCACCTCCCCAGGTCCACATTGTACAGACTCTGACTTCCAGCATCTGCAGTCCTTAACTATCTTCACATCCCAGGACTCATCTGGTGATCCTCCTTTACACTCTCTCAATAACCAGGAGAACCTTCCTTGGAAAAGGGGAACAAAGGTGTAAACAGTTCTCCAGGTGTGGTCTCACCAAGGCCCTTCCAGAAAGGGATCCCTGCCCCCATCTTATCCATAATGGTCATCAAGCACACATGCCTGGTGTGATCATCTCAACACTTCTTCAAGGCTGCAATGTTTCCTGCATCTGTCACCATTTCAGATGCTGCCAGACCTGCTGAGGATCTCCAGCACTTTCTGTTTTCTCTGTTATAGAGTATTGAAAGGGGGGATTTGCAGTTGAGAAATTCAAATTTAACTTCATGTTACTGGATCAGTGCCGATCTGAATATCATTGACCTTTTCATCTGGATGGGAAGGTGGTGCATTCTGTCCGTGGACGAATATTTCAAATGTCCGTGTGACTGGAAAAAAGTACTGAGACAGTGAAGTCCATGTTAGCGTGGGGACTGTGGAGAGAGATTTCATTGGTTTTTGAAAGTCTAAACAATCATGGAACATTTCCCTGGAAAAGGTAAGCCACAGTTTGATTTTGTATGAGGACAATTAACCATGAAACCAGAAAGACAAAAGGATTCCTGCATCATGGAAAAAGCTATGAAAATGGGATTGTTGTAATGGAGTGAATTATTGATCATTGATTATAATCCATTGGCGTTGTCACATCGGTTCCAGTGCCGTGGGGGAACACAGGAAATTTGATGAGTGCAGTGTAGGTTTCAGTAATTCAACTGGAAAGGTGAAGAAGAAATTTACAAGGATGATACCAGGTCTCAGGGGTCTGAGGTACAGGGAGAGGTTGGACAAGTGAGGACTTTTTTGTTTAGAGCAGAGGACACTGTGGGGGAATATTTTATAGAAGTTTATAAGACCATGAGAGGCATGGGTAAGGTGAATGCACTCGGGCTTTTTCCCAGGGACTCAAGGATTGGAGGGCATCCGGTTAAAGTTAGAGGAGAAAGAATACATGGGAACCTGAGGGGCAAATGTTCTACACAAAGGTGGTATGTATATGGAATGAGCTGCCAGTGGAAGTGGTTGAGGTGGGTATATTAACCACACGTAAAAGACATTTGGACAAATACATGGATAGGAAAGTTTCAGAAGCAGATGGGCCAAGTGCAGGGAAATGGGGTTAGTGTGGATGGACATTCTGATTGGCATGGGCCAGTTTGGGCCAAAGGGCCTGTCTCTGCTGCAGGACGCTATAACTCTAAGTGCATTTGCCATTTCTCCCCCTAACTTTGTTGGTATCCTGGAATGTATTCCATCAGGGCAATGAGACTTGTCTACCTTTAGCTCCATTAGCTTGGCCAGCTCTAACTCTTTCGTGATAATGATTGTTTCTTGGTCCTCACCTTCCTCAGTCTCCTTATCAATTACTGGCATGCTCTTCGTATCCTCCACTGTGAAGACTGACTGCTGTGTACTCATATTCCTGAACCCTGCTGGATAGGAATAACTGGGCACAGAACTCTGAGAGGTCTTCTGAGTCTTTATTGATGAGACACAGCAACTCCCTGGATAGTGTACATACAAAATGCCTTCAGGCAGCATCAGGTAACTCCCCGCCTGTCTGATGTATGGCTCCCCTTCTTATACCTTTTGTGGTTTGTGACTTTGAATACAGACTGTCTCTCAATATTATCTCCATGGCAACGGCAGTTCAAAAGTTTAGTTCAGTTCAACACTTTGTAGTTAAACCACACACCCCTCCCCTACACCCCCATGGTTCCCTCAAGTACCTGACAGGCACTTCAGTTTCAGTGGGGCTGTCTATCGGGGTGGTGATGTGGAGGAGCCGGGGTTGGGGTGGGGCGGACAGAGTTAAAACCACACATCACCAGGTTATAGTCCGACAGGTTTATTTGGAAGTACAAGCTTTTGGGGTGTGCTGTGATTTTTAACTTGATCAGGATTATCTCTATGGTAACAGTTACGTGCTTCAACAATTACAGAGGCCGTATGTTCCCCACACAATAGGTTTCCCTCTAGCAGGGTAAACTGCTATTCTGTCCCTGGGGATAGCTACTCATCACTTTTTATCCCCAATTCCATCATGCTTTCTGTTGAGCTTGGAAGTTTTTCCAATCTCCGAATTTGTCCTTGGTCTTTGCCAATTTGTATGCCTTCTACGTCAATTTCATAGACTCCCTTATTTCCTTAGACATGGCAGATTACTCCTTTTCCTACAGTCCTTCCTTTTCACTGATATGTACTTTTGCTGAGAAATTTGAAAAATTACTTTGATAGTCCTCCACTGTCCATCAACTGTCCCACAGTGAAGTCTTTGCTTCCAGTCTACATTAGCCAACTCCTGCCTCATCCTATTGTAGTCTCCTTTGTTTAAGCACAGTATCTTGGGATTGGATTTAATCTTCCCGCTTTCCATCTGTGTTCTAAATTCAACCAGATTAATGACAAGTCTTTTGATCAGATTACGAGGGGAGGCGATGTTTCCTGGGTGTTTTGGTTTCATTGTCAGTGACCTTGGTTTTGTAACAAAGTACAGGATAGATATTCACAACAGAGTATTCTGGACGGTGTGAATGTACTACAGTCTAAAACCATATATCACTGTCTCCCCTCAGTTTAAAATTGCAAAATCATTATCTCCTACACGCTTCCTCACTACCTAAGTTTGGAATGATAATCCACCTGACTATCCTGCTGTTTCTGAAAATCTCCTTTGGTGAAGGTGGTGAGTTTTGGATTCAGCTTTCCAGTTATTACTGTAAGAAGATAAGCACTGGGTCCAGGAGAGGTAATGCAGCCCTTTGAACCAGCTCCACCATTTAATACGGTGATGATTGAGCTCACCTCGGTCTCAGCTGGATTTTCCTGCCTGCTCTCTCTCACACTTCAACTCATTGCAAATTCAACATCTGTATCTCTTCATTAAATTGGCTCATGTCTTGGCATCCACCGCATTTTGAAATTCCACAGATTCATAACACATTGTGATAGGTACATTCTTCCTAATGAGAATAGAATAGAGTCCCTATAGTGCAGAAACAGGGTATTCATCCCTCTAATCCACACCAACCCTATGATGAGCATCCCATTCAGACCCACCCATTCCCTGTAACCCTGCATTTCCTGTGGCTAATTGCCTAACCAGCACATGTATGGACCCTGTGAGCAATTTGGCATGACCAATCCACCTAACCTGCACATCTTTGGACTGTGGGAGGAAACTGGAGCACCGAACAAAACCATGCAGACATGGGGAGGATGTGTAAACTCCACACAGTTGCCTAACGCTGGAATCAAACCCGGGTCCCTGACGGTATGAGGCAGCAGTGCTCGCCACTGAGCCACCTCTGCTTAAAATCTGCTGCCCATTATTAACCTCCCCACCCCGCAATTGGCTGAATGTATATTCCTTACGTCAGAAGTCCAGGTGTCTAAGCGGATGTCTCAGTAAATCCCAGTGACAGCCCACATGTCCTGTGTGTCTGAATAGATATCCTATATACAACACCCTCCAGCCCACACTTTCTTTCACTTTCCAGGGACAGGTCTCCAGAGGCTTCATGGGGACTACAACTCCCACAGTCCCTGAGGCAGGGAGCACACGTGTGTGGGGAAACCCAGCACTGTACATGTACAGAATGTGGGCGGGTTTTGAAGCATGTTCTTTGGGGTAACTAGCGGAAAGCATTTCACACTGTGATTGGCAGGAGAATGGACGCATCTGCCTATAGTATTGATCAGTTGGGGGGGGGGGTTGGTCAAAGTGTCACAACGCCTAGATGGGACCAAGTTCCATTCGCAACTTGTCATAACACTGGGAATTGACCAATGGGAAACAAGGAAGAATCTGACCCATTCTTCCAGACTGAAGGTTCCTGTTCTGTCCAGGATCTGCCACCTCCCTTTCTGTTTCCTTTTGTTTCATTCTGCTGTTACATTATTGACTTGCAGCAACTGAAGGGAAAGGAAATGAACCCAGAAAGGGTGCAGAGTCTAACCAAGGATGGGAAGTGGTGGCATGGATCTGTTTATCAGTTACTCCATGAGAATGGGGAGGGTGTACATTAGGGGGCAGTAGAGTCAGAATGGTGGGAGAGAGTAAGTGGGCTGGAGGGTTACAGCTTTGGGGGAATAAAGGGGAAAAAGATATTCCAGAGAAACTAGAATTGTCTGCTCTGAATTTCTAACCTGTACATATTCCTTTATACAGGGTGCTAGATAGTGAAGATTTGCAGGGTGAAATCTCAAAATCAGGTGCAGATTGTGATTAAGTTGACCAGCATTTGATGAACCAAAGATGGAGAATCACTGGGCCAAAATCCTGCAACACTCTCCCTCCCAGCATTGTCGGTCTCTCTGCGCCAAATGGACTGTGAATGGTACAAGACAGCAGCTCACTCCCATCTTCTCAAGGGTAACGAGAGATGGGGAATAAATGCTGGCTGAGCCAGTGATGCCCATATCCTGGAAATGGGTTCTATCTCTAGTTGCTGAAACCCAGTTGATGTTACTGCAGGATGATGAGGGATGCTGAGCGCATCCTCCAGGAGGCAGCACCATCACATTACACTTGCCTACACCCACACAGTAACACCGCAACGCCACTGGAACAAAAGGCAGTGAAGCTAAATGAGGACTTAGATATAGTTCTTCAAGGTAAAGTCACGAAAGGGGATTGGAACACAGCAGGAACAGGAGACTGAGCTGGATGGTCAGCTGTTTCCCATTGAATGGTGGAGCAGGATTGAAAGGCTGAACAGTGTCCTCCTGCTGCTATCTCCCAGGTATGTATACAGTCATGGAGCCCGTGTAGGAAGAAGTGGGCAGGGATTCTCCAGGCGATTGCACTTCCACAACAGTTTTCAGTGAGGGATGGTTTGATGGATTTTATTTAACATTTATCTTTAACACAAGATTTCTAAATTTTGGCTTTAAAATGTTGCAAAAGCTTTTTGCACAGCAAATAAAATTAAAGAAAATAACGTCAACGGTTTGAATATAACAGTTTTAAAGCTTTCAACCTCCTGTTAAACAAAATCCTGTCTATTCCCAGACACCATCACTTTCCAGCTACTTAAACTCCAGGGAAATATTCCCTCCCTGTCTGAACCTTCGGTTTGATTTAACTGCTTTTCAATTGTCATTCTGTGAGGTGTGAAGCGTACTTTGTCCCTATTTCTCTGACCCTGAAATGTGAGCACAACAACCTTCCCACCATCAAAATTATCATTACGCCATTTTGCTTTTGGTTAACCTATAATCTCCAGCAGTGCAAAAGTGAGGACTGCAGATGTTGGAAACCAGAGCCTAGATTAGGGTGGTGCTGGAAAAGGCCTCTCGCCAAAATGTTGATTTTCCAGCTCCTCGGATCCTGCCTGATCTGCTGTGCTTTTCCAGCACCACTCTAGTCGAGACATATAATCACCAGCAGTAAACCATTTGTGTAACCAGTTGAATATTTCCAAACAAAGCCCATTACGGGCCAAGCAAACCATTACAAGGGACAGAGTGAGAAGGGACTAAATCAAAGTAGAGTTGTGGGGAGGGGGCAGCGGTGGAGATGAAGTACTGTATCCCCTGCGGTGCCCACCTCTATCTAAAGGCATCGAGAGCATTGATCCACATTACATGCTACTTCTCTAAGGACACCCTGCTGTGTAGCCTTTATCCTCAATCATAGAATAGAATCTCTACAGTGTCGAAGGAGAGCATTGGCCCATCAAACCCCACCGACCATCAAAAGAACATCACGCCCAGAGCACTCTATCACTGTAACACTGCATTTCCCATGGCTGATCCACCTAGTCTGCACAATCCTGGATACTGTGGACAATTTAGCATGACTGATCCACCTAACCTGCACATCTTTGGGCTGTGGGAGGAAACTAGAGCACCTCGGGGGGACCCACACTATCATGGGGAGAATGTGGGAACTACACACAGGCCGTTGACCAAGGCTGGACTCCAACTTTGTGCCTGATGCTGTGAAGCAGCTGTGCTACAGTCACAATTTAGATCAAAACAGATGATCCCTGCTCATTGTCACAGTGCTGTTTGTGGAGACTTACTGCCCAGAGAGACATCCTGAGGTTCAGAAAGTGGCAATGTAAGTTCAGTCACCTCCAGCCCAGTTAATGTGGTTAACAACAACATCGATACTCCAGCAGTGTCATCATGTACAAGGTCCACTCCTGACTCTGATGGACATTAACATCAGAATCAGAGTCCTGCAGCCCACACGGAGCAGGGGGATGACCACTTCCCTGTGAGCACTCACTGGGCTCTCAATCGTGTTGAAGACGCAGCAAATCCCTTGTCACACAGAGGGGTGAACAGCTCCTACCCAGAGTGAACCGCTGGAGTCTTGGGGGCAGGATGAATCACTGAATCCCTTCTCCCACACTAAGCATCTGAATGGCCTGTCCTCTGTGTGGGATTCTTGGAGTCTCAGCGAGAGGGATGAATCACTGAATCCCTGCTCCCACACTGACCACCTGAATGGCCTCTACCCCCTGTGTGGCTCACTGGGGACTCCGCAGGTGCTGAATTTGAGTGAATCTCCCCCCCACTCTGGGAACAAGTGAATGATCATTCTCCAGAGTGAGCTCGCTAGTGTTTAAGCAGGTCAGAGGACTGAGTGAATCCTTTCCCACACACTGAGCAGGTGAATGGCCTCTCCCTGGTGGAATGCACTAATGTCTCAGCAGGTGAGAGATTTGAATGAATCCTTTCTCACACATGGAGCAGGTGAAGGGTCAAAATCCACTGTGCTATCTCTGGTGCCTCAGCAGATTGTAAGATTGAGTAAATCCCTTCCCATACGTGGAGCAGGTGAATGGCCTCTCCGCAGTGTGACTGTGTCGGTGAGTGTCCCACTGGGAGGGTTACGTGAATTCCTTATTCTGATTGAGTCCGTCCTCCTGTTTCTCTCAGTTATTATTGACAATCGCACACCAGAACCTGTTCCAGAACAGGCAGAATGGTTAGCTGCAGCTGGTCACCTGACTGGTCACTGGTCCTGAAAGGTTCACTCTCCACAGATGCTGTCAGATCTGCTGAAATTTTCCAGCAATTTCTGTTTTTTTTTCTGATTTCCCAGCATTTGCAGATGTTTAGTTTTCCAATACTCACCTTGTGTGTTGCAGAGGAGTTTATTGATGAAATTAGAGGGTTTTGAAAATTGTACGTTAGCTCACACGTCAGCTATGATTATCATGAATGGCAGAGCAAAGTCATGGGGCTGAATGGCCTTCTCCTGTTCCAATGAAAGTTATCCATCGTCAACTTGTGGTAACATTTCCCCTCACTGCTCACTTCACTTCCATGTCGAACACATTGTTACTGACTGACAATGTGACTGACTGACTGACTGACTGTCTAACTCCTGTGTTTGAACTAAAACTGCTAATGTTCAGTGGCTCCCTCTCCTGCCACCCGGGTTTAACTGTCATCATGGAATGTTGTCTTGTATTACTGCGGGAATGCCCACAAGGACTAATCCTGGAGTCTGGATCCCCTGGGATCCACAATCACCGTTTATTTCCTTCTTCCTATTTCATTTTAGCTATTGAACTCTCGGTTTCAATCCATTCTCCTGTCATGCTCTTCAACATGTCCATGTGGATGGACTAGAGGCTGCTGGGATTTAATGAAGGAAAGTGAGGATTAGGTAGAAGTACGAGGAGCGGTGACAGCAAAGACAGTTCTCATTGTAACGGCAGAGTTTCTCCATGACCCAGTGAGTGGCGAGGCACCTGAGATTGTGGGGGAGGTGGATTTAATCAGGGATTTGGTAAGACACTCAGACATTGACCTGTCCATCTGATTGTGAACTCAGACAGATAGAAAGAAAGATGCACATTTAGACAGCACCTTTGATGATTTGGGGCAATGAAACATATTTCCAACCCAATGATTTCAACCTCAAATCTCTGAAAACACAGACACAAAGCTTTCTACTTGTAACAGGTTGTCTCTGAGCCTTCTCTTTTCTTGAGGGGTTTTGAGCTGTTCAGCCTTTCCTGGTGATAATAACCGCTATGTTCCTGTAAGATTTGTGACTGAACATTTATTTTCCTCTTCCTTGTGAGTGATGAAAGTAGGAGAAACAGTTCCTGACCTGTGAGGGGTTTTGGTTGGAGTATTTATATTTACAAATCCATTCCCACCCTCACATACAGTGTGAAATTGATGTAAAACTGAAGGAAATGAGTGAGTGAGCACCCACAGAATCATAAAGGAAGCATATGTATCTGAGTTGAATGAACCTGGCATGAGGAAAACATGACAGCAATCACAACTAGTTAGAATCACAATCCCGTGGATGCAGAAAGAGTCTATTCGGCCCATCGAGTCTGCAATGACCTGCTCACCCACCTTACCCTCATAACCACACATTAGCCATGGCTAGCCCAACCCACCTAAATTGCACACTGTGACCATGTTAGCATGGCCAAACCAGTAACATTACACATCTGTGGGAGGGTCACAAATTATATCCAAATGCTGGGAATTGTTGATGAAGGCTCACAAATACTTGACCCTGACACAAATGCTCTGCTTTTCAAAATAAAATCTGGGGGACACTGCAACCAGAAAAAGTTCTGATTATCTCAGGAGGAAGAGAATTCAAAACTCGTGCCATTGACCCAGGGGGTGCGGTGAAAGTTACAGAGGTCTGGAAACCATCAGAAATTTAACAGGTTGTGAGCAAGGTGGGGGTGAGACAAGGACATAAAGACAGTCTGTCACACGGGGGAAGGCAGGAGAGATTAAACAGCAGAAATGGTCGTCCCTCAAGGCCAAGGGGAATGGAGTTAGAGCTGGGAAAGACACAAGGAAAGAAGGTGTGTAGCTGCCAAAGAAATATGTTAAAAAACAGATTATAAAAGCTGAGAGGGCAGAGATCAGTCTGAATCTTTTGCTCTCAATGGTGAGTACAAAAAGCTGTAAAGCCTGGAGAGTTCTATTATATTCTGGATTAGTGGTGCTGGAAGACCACAGCCGTTCAGGCAGCATCCAAGGAGCTTCGAAATCGACGTTTCGGGCAAAAGCCCTTCATCAAGAATAAGGTTTCCAGCATCTGCAGTCATTGTTTTTTTTACCTCGAGATCCATTACAGCCAACACATACCCAGGATTGGCCAAGTGTGGTGTAGCTTTCTGATAATTTCTTTCTGGCATTTGTAGTTCAAGTCTGATGACGCTATTAACTTTTCAAATTCGAATGGAGTTTAATATTCTGGAGAAATGTCAAATAAATCACATTGATCACATTCTGCAGATCTTAGTCCATTACCCTGCATGTTGCAGCATTTCAGTTACATCCATGTCCTGCCGGTGGGCCAGGACATACAGGGATGGTGACGATGGTGTCTAGGACATTGTAAGCTATGATTCTGTGCGTATGACTATGCCAGCTTGTTGCTTGACTAGTCTGCGTTCCAGCTCAACCAATAAGATGTTAGCAGGGTGAGACACTACAGTTAGAGCTCCTCTGCTCGCCAGTTCCTATCCTTTCTGCTTTTTTAGAATTTCATTCTCTCTCACTCTCCCCTTTGCAGACTCTGACACAAGTGTCTCAAACTTGAATCATGACAATTAAAAAAAACATGTCTCTACAAGAAAACCAATGGAGGAAAATATATTATTCTTGCATCAACTGCATTTTTAAACAAAAACAATTCTGTTCAATAAACACTGTCTCATTTTTGCCTTCAATTCTATCAAGCAAGCTATTATATTTTGTCCCTCAGTTTACCGATCTTAAAAAATATCCAATCAATTTCAGGGCAACATGCTGACAAAGTATTGAACCAATTTATCTGTTAAGGTTTTAGCATTATTTATCAAGTCATTACTATTACAATAATTGCATAATAATTGGTCTGGGTAACAAGTATTCTGAGGTTCACAATATAATTTATTGACTGTTTGAAAAATGGTCCAATATATCCTTTTTTCAGGATTCTAACAGTAATTGTTAAGGCATTTACATGACAATAATTATAGAATGCCTTAGATTAGTCTTGCTAACAACTACAATGAAGTTTATATTTGAATTTAATCCAATGTTCCCTAGTACCTGTACAGTAATATAAAATCCGTTTTATTTCCAATCAACACACCTGCACAAGAATCCATTATTTCTGATGAAACGCGCACTGTTAAAAATATTACTTTTGCTCATTTGAATGATCTGTGTAATCCCAGCCTTATAAATTTAGAAAAACCTACTTTTCCCTGCAACAATTCCTGTTCATTTTTGCAGATAGCACAGTCAAATAGCAAGATGAAATTTATCATTATTTGCAAGTAAACTAATAGAATTTTGAAAATCTATATATTTCTAATATATATTAATTGCTCATTTCAATCCATAGAATGCAGAACAGTACAGTACAGTACAGGCCCTTTGGTCACGATGTTGTTCCGACCTTTTATCCTACTCTAAGATCAAACAAACCAACATGCCCTTCATTTACTATCATCCATGTGCCAATCCAAGAGTCGTTTAGATGTCCCTGATGGATCTGAATCTATGACCACCACTGGAAGTGCATTCCACACACTCACCACTATCTGTAAAGAAACTATCTCTGACATCTCCCCACACTTCCCCCATTGATCATAAAATTATGCCACTTTGTAGGGAAAAGTCTATCATTATCCACTCTATCTATGCCTCTCATCATCCTACACAAAGCTATCAAGTAATCTCTTTCACTGCAATGACCAAAGCCACAGCTCTGTCAACCTTTATTCATAAGACATGCCTTCCATTACAGGCAACATCTTGATAAATCTCAGCTGCACCTTTCTAAAGCTTCCGCATCCTATGTCTAATGAGGTGATCAGAACAGAACACAATATTCCAAGTGTAGTCTCATCAGGGATCCATAGAGCTGCAGCATAACCTCGTGGCTCTTAAACTCAATCTCCCCGCTTATGAAAACCAACACACTATGCACCGTCTTAATAATCCTATCACCTTGGAAGTCAGCTAAGTGGGATGTATGGATGTGCACCCCACGATCCCTCTGTTCGTCCACATTGTCAAGAATCCTGCATTTAATCTGAAAATATGCATTCAAATTTGAAATTCCAAAATGAATAACTTCACATTTTCCCAGGTTGAACTCCATCTGCCACTTCTCAGTCCACTCTGCATCCTGTCAATGTCCTCTAGCAACCTACAAAAGCCCTCCACACTATCCACAACTCCACCAACCCTCGTGTCATTGGCAAACTTCCTAACCCAACCTTCCACTTCCTCATCCAAGTCATTTGTAAAAATCACAAAGAGCAGAGGTCCCAGAACTAATCCCTTCAGAACACCATTGGTCACCGTGCACCAAGCTGAAAACTATCCATTTAATCTCACGCTGTCTTCTATGGGTCAGCCAATTTATTATCTAACCAGGCAGGGTTCCCTATATCCCATGCTTCATTACTTTCTAAATGAGCCTACCATGGGGAACCTTATCAAACACTTTGCTAAAATCCTTATACACCACATCCACTACTCTGTACTCACCAATGTGTTTGCCACAACCTCAAAGAATTCAATGAGGCTTGTGAGGCATAACCTGCCGCTCACAAAGCCATACTGATCATCTCTAATCAATCTATGCTTTTCCAAATAATCATAAATCCTGTCTCTCAGAATCCTCTCCAATAATTTGCCCACAACTGATGTAAGACTGACTCATCGATGATTCCCAGGATTATCTCAATTGCCTTTCTTGAATAAGGGAATAACTTTTGCCACCCTCCAATCATCTGGTATGACTCCAGTGGACAGTGAGGATGCAAAGATCATTGCCAAAACTCAGTAATCACTTGCCTCCCTTCTCATAACAACCTAGGTTATATCCTCTCTGGGACTTATCTATCCCCATGATTTTTAAATATTTTCAGCACATTCTCTGTTTTAACATCAACCTGTTCGAGCATATCAGCCTGTTTCACGTTGTCCTCACAAGGAACAAGGTCCCACTCACTCGTGAATACTGAAGCAAAGTACTCAGTAAAAACCTCCCCTACCACTCAGACTCCTGGCACAAGTTTGCTTCACTATAAGGGGTATAAAAGTTGGAATTAGGTCTCAGCACTGAATTAATGTAAATATATTGCAGTGTACAATCACTCGACTACTTTGAATATTAAACGCTATTTTAACTGAGAAAACACAGTTGAATTGATTTGATTATAGTTCACTTCATGCTGACGTTTATTGTATTTCGAACCACAATAAGAGAT
Organism: Chiloscyllium punctatum; assembly: GCF_047496795.1. Taxonomy (NCBI): domain Eukaryota; kingdom Metazoa; phylum Chordata; class Chondrichthyes; order Orectolobiformes; family Hemiscylliidae; genus Chiloscyllium; species Chiloscyllium punctatum. The sequence goes on along the minus strand of NC_092752.1, from coordinate 76,053,033 downwards.
TCCTTTTTACATATCTGAAACTTACTTAAATTAATCACACGTTTATGTGAAGAAAATAGAATTAACATCTGCTTGTTCCTTCCTTCCTTTATCAATGACTGTTCATTTTGAAATTGTGGAAGTTGTACATTGTTGAAAGGAAGGGAACTTGTTTTCGGCTGAATATTCACATAGAATGACTGATGCATTTTTAAAATTAAAGTACAACGATCACGCAGTTTTGTCAATTTGTCTTTCAAAGAATTGTCATGAGATTCCTCTTTATTTAAGACTATCATTCATTTATTCTTTTGTTACTGTAAAATATTGTTTAATTTCCAGTCCATTACACACAGAAACGACCTAATTAATTCCCATTCGAATTACTACAATAAATAGCTGATTAGTTTTCATTTGTGTAACCACTTTAAACATAATATTGCAGTCCTACCGTCCTGATTGGGAACATTATGAAAGGAGCCTGTGGAGCTGTGGCAGTGTCTCTATTACAAGACACAAGGGAAGGTTTCAAATCAAGCCTTCACCAGAAATATATTAACAGCTATCTGAATTGTGATTAGAGAGTACCTAAGCACAGATTGAACTGCTTTTCAATCCAACATTAGATCTGCTTTTATCTATTATATCAATAATCAGAAAATCCGAAACTTATTTGTGTCAGGTTACCAAGAAATATGTGTTGGAAAATTCACTTTAGCCACTTTACTTTTACAAAAGACTTACATCTGTCCCTCTTTTCTCGAACAGAAAGAAATCTAAAGAGGATTCTCACTTTTACGCGAAAACGGGAGGTTTTTCCCATATAAATTAATGTTTCTTCAATCTACGCCTTTTCAGTTTATGTAAGGTTTCCTAATAACGCTCTACTGTCGGATAGTGGGGATACCTGCATCTAATTCTGTTGCTTATAAATTCCTGGAGAATATTTGAAAATGTTGCAGAATTAAAGATTACGATGTCTAAGTAATGAGAGTGATCTTTTTTTGTTGCAAAGGGGCAAGTCCAAAAAATTGAAACACATTAAACATTATTCTCTCGTGCTATAACTTTGAAATAAAGTTGATATCTTCTTCAGTAAACTAACAAATGCTACCACCTATTACTTGTCAGTCAGCTGATTATCTACTTTGCAACTAAATGTTGTGATTCATCTATATATTACTCTGTCCTTTGATCAAAGTGAATTTGTAATTCTTGTTCAGTTTATGAATTGTCAGAAACTTGTTTTTATTTTTCCATTCACCTGTTCATTTTGACCGTAAGATTGAAATGCTTTGAAAATATTGGAGTTTGTTCATTTAAAAATAAGGTTTGCACATCTCTCACATATCTCACTTCTTATATTATGATTCAAGAATGTTTTCTGGTGGAATTCTAGTAAATACCAAACATTTGTTGGCTTCGTATAAGGTCGTTTACACCCAGTTATCAATCTTTTGTTAATGTTTCAGCTGTTACATTGACATTGATTAGGTACTCATTCAGAGAGATCAACTGGCAATTATAAACTACTTGCAGGATTATTGAATTGAGAAAAAAGATACAGACGTGGAAACATGTTTTAAAAGAATATCTTTTTCATTCAAATGTGTCGGCTGTTCAAGAATTCTATATCGCCTTCCATTGGTTTTCTTGTCGAGAATGCAAATTTATAATTCATGTGAATTTTAATGTGTTCTGTATTTTGATATTTGGATCAGATTTAAGAAGAAAAAGAGAGGCAACTAACATGAAAACTTCAGTGAATAGAAAGCACAGTAAATTAAATTGACAGAGGTAACTTTTAGTATTGTCTCTGAATATTTATTCAAATATTTCTAATAGCAAGAGCGTTGTGCCGGTAAAGCACAGCAGATCAGGCAGCATTCAAAGAGAAGCAGAATCGACGTTTTGGGCATAAGCCCTTCATCAGGAATCTTTTCGATACTCCTGCTCTTTGAATGTGCCTGCACTTTTGCAACACCACAGCTTTCCTCACTTTCTCCAAATTTGCTGAATGAACATGAACTGAAAATGTTAGCATCAGCAGTTGAACAAGACCAAATAAACTCATTTTTTGCAATATTTATAGTGAAAACTTGTTTGAGAACATGCATCCAATCAGATCGAACAACATCTCTTGCCGTTCGAACCCTTGGCCCTTCATAATAAAGAATAACCATGCTTTGCACAAGCAGTGTGGTGTATAACGACTGAACTGAAATTCCAGAGGACAACGATTGCATTTATTGAAGGGAATGATAACCAGATCCTTACTGTGATCGTGGGGATTGATCTCAGAAACAGTAAGATATTTACTGCGATTATTCCACTAAACAGTAATTAGATGGTCATGAAGATCTTTGTGTGGCTTTATGTGCAGTGTTTTGTTTGAACATTGATTTGAGTAACATTGAGATATTTTACATATTGACAATTGACAGTTAAAGATAAGTTTTAAATGCAACATTTAAAAAAATTGTCTGTTTTGTTTAGCTTTTCACAATTCGAAGTCTGTGGAATCCCTACTGTGTGGGAACAGGCCATTTGGCCCAACAAGTCTACACTGACGTTGCAAAGAATAATCCACTCAGCACCATTCTGCTCTCAGATTACTGGATATTTTCCCCTGACTAATGCACATAGCCTACATATCCCTGAAAAGAAAGTGCAGCTTAGCCTGGCCAATTTACCTAACCTGCATATCTTTGGATTGTGGGAGAAAACCAGAACATGCAAACTCAACACAAACATGTGACCGAGGATGGAATCAAACCCAAGCGCATATCACTGTAAGACACGAGTGCTAACCACTGATCGTCTGTTCTCAATGCCCAGCCCCCATGTTCAAGAGGTCTATGTAGCTGTTCATTGGTTCTCTTGTCCAGATACTAATTTAGAATTCATATCGCTTTTATTGTGCCCGGAATTTTGAGATTTGTCTCAAAGTTAAGAAGAAAACGAGGAGAAATTAATATGAGAACGTGAGAGAACAGAAAGCACTGTAAATTTAAATTACAGACTGTGAGAATCAAAGCTCACTCACTGCAATAATTTCAGCCCAAGACAAGATCTGAAGCAATCAGTTTGTTTATTAGATGCTTGCAAGCGTGGTGCCTGGAATAAGGCACACAGAGTTTAGCAAGTACATACCTTATATAGGACTCACTACTCCAAACCCGGAGCCCATTACTGTTGTTTCTCGCTTGCCTTATTCGGCCTTGTGCTTAACAAATTACAAGTTTTACTTGGCCATTTCACCACATCCTGCTGTGGCCCATTGTGAGGTATATCCTCCATCACTACTATCTAAATCCCCCACTTGTGACATTTCCTCCCTTTCCCCAACCATATTGCTCCTAATGACCTTTTAATTGGGGTTTGTTATTGTATTTTTGCAAAAGTGGGAAACAGATGCTTATAACTACTGCTTGTACAAGCAAATCTTGCTTAACCTACATCCACACAGCACCTTATCTCGTTGACTGTAACATCTACCATTGTTTGCAGGCACGTTTCATTCTTATATGCACATTTTAGCTAATACAAAAACAATTATATATTTCTTTCACATAGTTTTCATTCTTGTTGACTCAGCTCTTGGTTGAAACGATTATACACTGGTGTGAGTGCATAAACCTTGCATAAATAATGATGATTGCAGAGGTGATACTACTTTACCTATATCCCAAAACTTACCTCTTTTTCTTTAATTACCATTTGTTATCTTCTGCATTTTTCTTTTAAGCATTGCCCCCAAAATTCGCAAGCATCACTCTGGATATTTCATCCATCTTGGTCTCACTCATCCCCTCATTACTTAGTCGATAAAGTTCCTCTGCCTGATTTCATTTTAGGGGTATCTGTTTTATTAAGGCTGTCTGAATCAGTCTTTGGGTGAGTCCTCGTATACAGGGCATGATAAAACAGCCAATGGCTACCAATACCCCGACTACTACTATCAGGGAAGTAAGGATGGAAACCACCACCCCCTTCCATTTTCCAAACCATAATTCACGCCATCCCGTTAGAGATGTGTCTACTCCTGAATTCTCAGCCAGTTCCTCTGCTAAGATAGTCAATCCCCTTAACGCCCGAGTAATTGAACCATCAGGTGCAATGTTATTAGGAATAAAGATGCAACAGCTTCCTCCTAACATCTCTCTCTCACACACACACACACACACACACACACACTTTTTTCTAAACTCATATCAAGGGCCATTCTGTTTTCCCATGCCATCCTACTTGTCACATCAAGCTGTTCTGATATTCCTTTAACTGCATCTTTTGTATAATTTATAAATCGCTGTTGATTATAGAAAATGAAATGTATCCAATCTACATTTTTATTAATTGTTACCCACCAAAAGAGTGCTGACTCAAAGCCTTCTGCAATCTGATTACGAGCCTTGAACTCATCATGTACACGCCTAGGGACTCCTCCAGAATCGAGATAAATCCTGTCATTGAAAGAAGTGTAACAGTGATCTCTTACTCCTTCCCTTTTCCCCCATTATCTTTTCCTTCTCAAATGCCAGGGTAAATGGAATTACCAATTGTACAATTGCACATATCCCTCTCCAATCCGGTGGAAGGGTGGGTCTCAATAATTTGCCTCCACAGTGCCACCACAGATTCGCTTGGGGAGCCTTTAGTGCTGAGTAGTTCCCTCCCTTGTCCATTTCGGTGACATTCTTAATCTCTGTACATACTTTCAGCTCCCCCAAATCTCTAGACCGATTTGACCTTGTCTACGCACACACGTCGTGTGATTTCCGACTGCAGCTGAAAACGTGGGCGGGGGGGGATGCTTTTGAATCTTTCTTCTTCAAGGGAGCGAACATCAGAGATAGGGAGGTACAATTCCCATCATTCCATGCAGTCTTATCCTGTTACAGGGCTATTATACATTTCATGCCCTTCCTGTCTCGCTTCCACCCGAGCGGAAAGGGAACCACCTGGGCCACTGTTCTACCGGAGGCACATGCATAGCAATTGCTCTTATTCAGACTTTTTACAGTATACTTTACCCATTCAACCCAGGCATTTGCATCCCCGTATCCAGTTTCTATTTCGATGGTCTTTTTCAAGTCCTTTATCTCTATAATTATCTCTACTGTAGGATCATCGGGAGGGGTGAAAGGTTGTACCTTATTGTCGAATAGTTCTGCCCATTTTCCTTGTCCTACACGAATTTGAAATCAACAGCCCGAGAAATCCTTTCCATTTGCTTATATTTCTATCCCAAATGTTTCAGCTAATTGTACCTCATAGATGCCCCCCCCCACCCCGAGAATTGCTTTGTGCCATGTGGTTTTCTTTATCATTAGGTATATTGGGTTACTCTTTTTATCGGGACAATCGAGAGGTGATCGGAAGTTGGCTCTATGTATTGTGACAAGACCATTATACCAAGTACAATCCCCAATGGACTTAAGATAAATCTCTGAGCTGCGGTACTGTCTCTGATTATCTCAATCCCCAGAATTTACTAAACTGCATGCATCAGCGTCTATTTCTTGTGGATTACCAGACTCACGCACGGTTAATAACACATATGAAAATTATATTTGACAAAATCCCAACAGTAAGAGAGCTAGCATCATAACGCTAAGCATTCCCAGCATTCTAAAAATTGTGCTGAATCTCAAAAAAACTTAATACACAATCCTGCAGAAATAATCCCGCGCTCACGTCGCCACTGTATAATCAGTTACTCAAAGTCTCTTCAGCCTGAGTTTCAGTGGGTCTTGCGTTGATTCGGCTGTCCAGACTTCTTCGTCCACGGGAGGGTCCACTGGCCCTATGATCCGAGTGTAGTGAGTCCAGCCTTTCTCCGCTGTCCTTCTTGTCGTTTCGGTAATCAAAGGATCCTGATACGGCCCTTCCCAGTCCGGCTGCAATTTAGTCTCTGTCCAGGATTTTACTAAAACTCAATCTCCCGGCCGGATGGGATGAATAGTGGATTCAAGGCACGGAGTCTGTGCCAATAAACTCTGTTTCCTGAGGAGAGACAAAGAGGCGGACAAGCACAGTATATACTTCGTTAGAACAAGTCTTTAGTTTCGGGAATTGTCAATTCTCCATTTGTTCCCAGATAAGGTAATCCAAATATGATTTCATAGGGGATAGTCCCAAATCTTTCCTTGGGGCAGTTTGTACTCGCAAGAGAGCTATTGGTAAACATTTGGTCCAAGGGAGTCTGGTTTCTATTATCAATTTAGAGAGCTGTCGATTGAGTGTTTGGTTCATTCTCTCAACCCTTCCTGATGATGGTGGGTGCCGTGGAGCATGGAACTCCCAGTAAATTCCCAACCCTTTCATTATCTCCTGTAACACTTTAGAGGTAAAGTGAGTTCCTTGGTCGGAATCTATACGGTTCACTAGCCCATATCGGGGAATTATGTGCTCTAATATTGTTTTAGACACCGCACTCGCAATGGCAGTAGCTAGGGGGTACGCCTCAACCCAACCAGATAGATGATCTCCTAAGACCAGCATATATTTTAGTCTTCCTACTCTGGGTAGTTCAGTATAATCTACTTGTATACTCTGGAAGCGTCTCAATCCAGGGTCTCTTCCTCCTGGGGTCTGTTTTCTCTAGACTTTCTTATTTACCTTTCTGCATATTTTACATCCCTCACATATTTGGTTAGCAATTCTATATATTTCTCTACATCCATATTCTGTAAGAACTAAAAGACACGTTACTTGTACTCCCCAATGGCTGCCTTGGTGTAAGACAGCCATAATTTTTCGCATCATCATTTTGTTTAACATCCGGGAACATCCATTGCCCGTCTGCTGTTTTTTGCAGGCCAAAATCTTTCAATTCTGTTTTCTTCTCTTTCAGTAAATATAGGAGCTTGCCGGGGATCAGGGACAGTAGGTATTAGGGAATGAATCAGCACTCCTTGTGTGTCCATGCCTACTTCCTTAGCCACTTCATCAGCTAATCTATTTCCCCTAACTTCTGGTTCATTTCCTTTCTGATGACCATTTACATGCACAGCCACTATTTCTCGGGGGAGTAATAGGGACTCCAAGACCCATTTAATCAACTCGTCATGTGCTAATTCCTTCCCCCGACTATTGATCAGTCCTCTTCTCTGCCATATCTTTCCAAAAGTGCGCACAACACCAAATGCATATTTAGAGTCACTGTATGCTGCTCCCTCTTTATTTTCTAAAGCCCTAAGGGCTCTTTCCAATGCGTAGAGGTCGCAGGTCTGAGCTGACCACCTATTCGGCAACCTTCCTGCCCCTACCACACTATCTTTCGTCCCATCTACAACTGCATCCTCATTATTTCTTTTCACTTCAGTCACCCGGGATGATCTGCCGATAAAAAGTCTAGCCCCTGCATGAAGCGGAACATCTCTCAGGTCCATGCAGACCTTAGTTTGGTATTCTATAATCTCAAGGCAGTCGTGCCCTGGATTCTGAGGAGCTTCTCCTTCCCCTTTCCAAAGCAAGGCAGCTGGATTTAAACAATTGTCCGTGACCAACACTAGATCATCCTTTTCTACTAATATTGCTTCATATTTTAGAACCCGCGAGTCTGTCAACCATCGCCCAGCTTTTTGGTTTATGATCGTTCTCACTTGGTGTGTGGTGCTTACTATTAGGGCTCTTCCAAATGTAAGATTTCTGCTTTCCTCCACCAACAGTGCAGTGGCAGCCACGGTCTGCACACACTCAAGCCAACCCCGGGATACTGTATCCAATAGCTTCGAAAAATATGCTCCTGGCTTTTTCATTCCTCCCCACCTCTGGGTTAATACTCCCAAAGCCGCTCCCTTATGTGTGGTAGCAAAGAGGTGGAAAGGTTTATCTAGAGAAGGTAAAGCTAACATGGGGGCATGGATCAGATCTCTTTTGAATTCTTAAATAGTTCTTTTTCCTCTTCTGCCCAACTCAGACACTTTGGTTCCTCCTCTAATAGTTTGAGACATAATTTATTCATCTTTTGAGCATAAGAATCAATCCACAATCTGCAATATCCCGTTAAACCAAAAAAATTACGTCATTCCCATTTGGTCCTGGGCAGTGGAATCCCCAATATTCCCTCTAACCTTTCCAGGCTTATCTTTCGCTTTCCCTCACTAACTAAATGTCCCAAGTATTTCACTTCTCGATCCACATATTGTAGTTTGTTTTTAGATACTCGCAGTCCCTGCTGACCCAGGAAATTCAATTTATTTTAGTGGTTTCTACTACTCTTTCTCTTCTCTTTCCTGTTACTAAAAGGTCGTCTACATCCTGCAACAGGGTAGTTCCCTTGGGGCTGCTAAATTTCTCCAATATTTGTTCTAACATCTGTCCAAATAAATTCGGGGATTCCGTAAACCCCTGGGGGAGCATGGCCCACCGGTATTGCTGTTTCCGTCTTGTCTTGGGATCTTTCCATTCAAAGGCAAAAAATTCCTACTTTCCTCCGCGATGGGACAAGCCAAAAGGCATCCTTTAAATGTATCACACTAAATCATTTGTGGTCATGAGGGATCTTACTTAATAACGTATTTGGCACCACTGGGTGCCTGATCTGTTCTATTCGATTTAATGTTCTGAAATCCAGCACCAATCGATAAGTTCCATCGGATTTTCGCACTGGTAGAATTAGGATATTATAAGGAGACATACATGGCTCCAACAGTCCATCTCTAGCCCCTCCAATACTGGCTGCAGTCCTCGTTTACCTTCTATGGAAATGGGATCTTGTCGCTGATAAACAACGTCCCCTTTCCTTTTTAAACTTTTTTCTATGGGACGGATCTGTATTTTTCCACGATTCCCTTCTCTAGCCCATATAATAGGGTTTATCTCCCTTTCCACATCTTCTATCAACATTGCCATTTGTACAACTAATTCTTTTTCCTGAATTCAAATCTCCAGTCCTAAGAGGATAATTAAATCTCTCCCCAGTAAGTTACTTCCTATATCAGGGATATACAACAGTTCCCCTGTGACTGTATTCTTCGGAACTTCTGTCATCATAGGTTCAAATACTACCACAGTAAATCCTTTCCCTTTTATGCCGGAAACAGTAATTGACTGTGTTGACATTCCTACTTTCTTTGATGTAAAATTCAGCGATGGCCGTGCTACCCCCGTATCTACTCAGAAGACGACCTCTTCCCCACAGTGTCCCATCTTCAAGTTGATTAAGGGTTCCTGGTGGCTCCCCGGGAGCAGGAACCCCTGACACCCCTATTCTTCATCAAAATTCCTAAGTGGAATTGCCCTTTCTTCCATTCGAAGATCAGGACACTCCCGCTTAAAATGCCCAATTTTCTGCAATAATAGCATCCTGCCTGTGGAGACTTCCATCTCTGCCCCTGTCGCTCGAACCATCTATCAAATGTTTCCCCTTGTCCTCTCCCTCTCCCTCTCCCTCTTCCTCTCTTTCTAACATGTTGCCACCCACCGCTCCGGTTGCTCACTTTTGTTTCCATTCTTTTCCTAACGACATCATCAATCGTAGCTACCATCATTTTTGCCTTCTGTTTTTGTCTCTCATCCTCTCTCTTTGCAAACACTTTCTGTGAGTCTCTTAACAATTCATCTAATGGTGTTTCATTCCTCCCTTCTCTCTTCAGTATCTTTCTCTGTGTCTGGCCATGCCTTTGTCACAAAATATCCTTTCAAAAGACCCTGTGCCATTGGGTCCTCACGGTTCATTCCAGAGTATTCGCGCATTGAATCTCTGAATCTTTGCAAGGAAGCTGAGGGTGTCTCATCTTTCTCCTCTTTAGCTTCAAAGGCTTTAGTCAAATTCTGCGACTTCGGAAGTGCCTCTCTTATTCCTTTTAGAATCAGGTCTTTCAATTCCATCATTTCTTCCGTATGCTCCGGGTTTTGATTTTCCCACTGGTTGTCTCTGAGGGGAAACTCCGTCTCTCCCTGTCCAGTATCCCCATCCCCATTGGGAAGTTCCCTGTCCCATACTTTAATGGCTGCTCCTGGTATAAGTCCCCTTTCTGCCCCAGTAAATAGGACATTCAAAATAGACATTAACTCAGCCCACGTATCCAGACTGGGCCCCATGAATTGATCAATTTGTTCAGACAACCCTACCGGATCCTCAACCAGGACCTTCATCTCCTTTTTAAATATTCTCACCTCCCTACTGGTGAAGAGGGCACTTACAAACCCAATCTCTTTGTCCCGTATTGGTACCTCCCGAAGGGGATAAGTCTTTATATTCTTCCCCTTCTTTGTTTTTGTTTTTGCCCCTTAGACTTTCGTTTCGATAATCCAGAGGCCTCCTCTACATCTACTTTATCACCCCTTTCTTTTGTTGCGGATTAATGGTCGGGAGCAACAACACCCCCGTCCACCGCCCCTTCGTTCTCCTCTTGTGGATCATCCGTTCCCTGTCCCTGTCTGTCTGTCTGTCTCTCCTCCCTCATTTTCACCTAATCTGATTTTATGGTACGGGGGGTGGGAGTGCAAACATGAAAAAGGATCCCAGGGACTGGGTGGGACAGAGGGGGAATCCTTTGTCTTTACTACGATCATTCCCAAACTGCCCTTCCAACAGGACGCATAGTCCACCTCTTCGTAATTAAAAGTTTGTTTTTTATTCACATAGAAATCTAAATACTGACATACCCAATCCTCGTCTGAACCATACTTTGGCCAGATGACATCTGGATAAGGATTGGTTCTTTGGCTGCTCCTGGTATAAGTCCCCTTTCTTCCCCAGTAAATAGGACATTCAAAATAGACATTAACTCAGCCCAACTCAGATTGGTCCAAACTAAACAACAATATTTAATCATTTTCTTTTTATCTTTATCCCTTGTACATTTTTTACTTATCCATTCCCTCAACATCCTCCCTAACTGACTTTCAGGAGGAATGTTACTAGGGACTTTTTCTTCCTTTACTCCGTGACAGTTCGACTTACTCTGCCTCCCCCCCCCCCCCCCCCTCCAACCTCCCCATTTCTCGGGGCCCTCACCAGTCCTTCAGCGATTAAATACCCCTTTTCCCGGCCACCAAGTTAATACTTAAAAGTCAGTTTTCTGACGTTGGTATATGCACAGACTTGCCTGGCCCCTTTTTTTCCATATTTTTTTATCGAACTTCTTTCACTGCCTGATTCAGATGTCTCTCTTGTGGGATTCGTTCCAGTCGTCCAAGGGAGCGGACAAAACTGGGACAAGAAACAGTTCGTCAATTGTGAATGGGAGGCATCTTCCCAGTGTCCAGGGACAGCCACTCCCCCCGGCGATGGAAGAATATCCCGGACGATTCCCCAATTGTGAGAAACTAAGCCCACTCACTTCAATAATTTCAATGCGAGACAAGATCTGAAGAAATCAGTATAATTATTACACGATTGCAAGCGTCGTGCCTGAAATAGACGCGCAGAGTTTAGCAAGTACATAGGATTCACTACTCCAAACCAGGTGCCCATTACTATTGTTTTTCTCTTGCCTTACCCGGCCTTGTGCATAACAAAGTGCAGGTTTTACTTGGCCTTTTCACCACATCCTGGCTGTGGTCAACTGTTAGGTATATCCTCCTTCACTGCGATTTATTTCCCCCACTTGTGACATTTCGTCCCTTTCCACAACCATATTGAACCTTACTGCCTTTTAATTGGGGTTTGTTTTTAGTTTTTGCAAAAATGGAAACAAATGCTGATAACTATTGCTTGTACAAGCATATCTGGCTTAACCTACACCCTCACAGCACCTTATCTATTTGTCTGTGCCATATGCCATTGTTTGCAGACACCTTTCATTCTTGTATGCACATTTTAGCTAGTATGAAAACAATTATATATTTCCTTCATATAGGTTTTATTCTTGTTGACTCAGCTCTTGGTTGAAACAATTGAACACTGGCGTGAGTTCATTTACCTCGCATAAGTAATTATGATTGCAGAAGAAACACTAATTCAACTGTAATCCACAATTGGTAGTGTAGAGAACAAAGAAGAACGAAGTATTCAGAAAATGTGCAGCCCAGGAACAAGCCCTTTGAACAGCCGAGCCTGAGCCGGTCCAAATCAACTATCTAAACATGTCGCCCAATTTCTAAGCATCCGTATCCCTCTGCTTCTCATTTACTCATGCATCTGTCCAGGCACACCTGAAATGAATCTACCATGCCTGCCTCTACTACCTCTGCTGGCAACGCATTCCAGCACCTACCACCCTCTGTGAAAAGTACTTTCCATGTCTATCTCCCTTAAAAGTTTTACCTCTCTCATTGAACGCATTACCCCTCATTATTGAATCACTCATCTTGGGAAAAAGCTTATCTCTATCCACCCTGTCTGTAATCTTCATGATATTGTAGACCTCAATCAGGTCCCCTCAATCTCGTTTTTTGCTAATGAATGCAGAAGTAATCTACTCAACCACTCTTCAGAGCTTGCATCTTCCATACCAGGCAACATATGCGTAAACCTTCTCCGCATTCTCTCCTAAACGTCCACATAATTTTGGTAATTTGGCGACCAGAACTGTACAGAGTATTCTAAACGCGGCCGAAACAAACTCTTGTACAATTTTAGCAGGACTTGCCTGCTCTTATTCTTAATGCCCTATCCGGTGAAGGCAAGCATACCATATGATTTTTTGACCACTCTATCCACCTGTGCAGTCACCTTCATGGTACAAAGGACCTGAACTCCCAGATTTCTCTTCTCATCAAGTTTACCCGAGGCTCCTCCGTTTACTATATACTTGGCTCTGGAATTAGACTTCCCCAAATCATCACCTCATATTTGCTTGGATAGAACACCATTTGCAACTTCTCTGCTCAAGTCTTCTGTCTATATTCCCCTTCATTCTTTGACAGTCACCTATGTTTTCTGGTTACTCCACCAATCTTTGTGTCATCTGCAAATGTAGTGGTGAGATAGCAACCCTTGGAGATTGGAACATGGCAGTTGTTCATCCCATGCAGCAAGGAACCATGTTTGGATGCTTTTTCCCAGTGAAGTACCACTGTTTCCTGATGTAGATCAATAATTCAAACTTTTTTATTAGGAGTCATGATTTAGAAGTTTACTGATGATACATCGTCTTGTCGTTGACTCTGATGAATAATGTCAGGGACCGCAGGGATGTATCCTTCAGGTGGAAGGGAAAATGGTGAATGGAATTGAATCCAGACCAATGAGTGGTGGTGAATTTGGAGAGTTGTAACAATAACAGTGAGGATTCTGAGTGGTGAACAGGAACAAAGAGATCTTGGAATGGGCAGTCACAGATCCCTGAAGACAGGGACAGGAAGATCAGTTGTTCGAGAGGTTTTTGTATATTTTCTATTGTTGACCACAGAGTGTGGATGATATTCGATCTTTAGCATCCGCCAGTTTAGGAAACAACTAAAGGAATGAGCACAAGTCTGGTCCATGCAATATTCTACATTTCTAAAAATTGAAAGATGAAAGATAGAGGGCTGAAGTATAAATCTTTGCCCATCAAACTACTTCACCACTCAGTGAATTTACCACTGATTCCTCTCCAAGTCATGCTGGTATGTGCCTTGGACGGTAATTTGCAAATGGTGAAGGTTCAGTGCATCTTCAACCTTGTCGTTATGGTTGGGACAGTTTTTGAGCTTTGAAGGTTCTGTCAACAAAGCCTGGATGACTTACTCCAGTGAATCTTCTATGTGGTGCACTCTGCTGCAATTGTGCCTTAGCAGTTAAGGGAATAAATATTCAGGTTTTGAACAATGTACAGTTAAGTGACTGCATTGTCGTGGACGGTGCCCAGTTCCTTCAGTGGTATTGAAGCTGCGCCCACCTCGTCAAATGGAGAGAGTTCTGTTACACATCTTACTTGTGCGTTGCGGATGACGTAGGCTTCACAAAGACAAGAGTTGAGTTAATAATCAAACAAAGTCGACCCACGGACAGGTTTTTGTCGTCAACTTCTTTATATGGATGGTCAGGTTCCATTTTTCCTAAATACTAACTCCCAGGACGATAACACGGAGGAATTCAGTTACATTGAAGTCATTAAATGTCAATCGAATATGATTAGATTCTCATTTGTCAGAGTTATCTTCGCTGTATTTGGTCATTCTGTGGGTCAATCCGATTCTAATCGCTTTCTGATTTGAAGTTCCAATTCCCATCTGCGCCTAAAGTTTCAACCCGTTTCCTGGTCGAAATTTCTCCACCTGTCTTAATAATATGTCAGGGACAGCACAGACTTACTAACATGTTGCTAACTCTGAATAAAGTAGAACATCGTGAAATGATTGGTTAGGCTGGGATTATTCTCCTTCAAACAAAGGAGGAGGAGGGGAACTTTATAATCACATAATAACAATTATAAATGTTCAATAGTCGTGGAATCTTGACAGGGTAGATACGGGCTGGTGGCTTGCCCTGTGCTCTGAGGAGAGCACCAGAGGACATAATCTCAGAATTAGATATTGCCCATTTAATTCAGAAATGAGGAGTACTTTCTTTGATCAGGGGTTAAAGAATCTGTGGCATTTTCCAATAACTGCTGTTGAGACTGTGTGGTTGGGTACTTTCAAACTATGCCAGATAGTTAATCAGAAAGATGATGACACTTTGTCGAGCTAAGTGAGCAGAAAGGAATTCAAGATTATCAGATCAACTATGTTAAAAATCACACAACACTAGGTTATAGTCCAACAGGTTTAATTGAAAGCACATTAGCTTTCGGAGCGACGCTCCTTCATCAGGTGATAGTCAGGTGACTATCACCTGATGAAGGAGCATCGCTCAGAAAGCTAGTGCTTCCAAGTAAGCCTGTTCGACTATAACCTGGTGTTGTGTGATTTTTAACTTAGTCCAACACTGGCATCTCCAAATCAGAACAACCATGAATGGTTGAGCAGACTCCTTGGGCTGAAAAGCATATTTCCACTTGGTTTAACATTTCGTCTAAGGCCTTATTTTATTCATAGGTTCAGAATTGTGAGGGGATGGGATGAAGTGACAGGAAAGGTTTATTAAACAGATCAGACAGATCAGGAACAAAGCTCATAAACACAGGAAAAAGAAATGTGCTGTAACCTGGGGGCAACAAATGACACTGGGCCCCAGCACAGGTGGCTGTGTACAGAAGCTAATGATTGCTGAAGGAAGTTGCTAGATCTTATACAGTTGGCAAGTCAGTGATCACGCTGGACGATGGATCGTTGTATGATTCACACACAGCAGAAATTGGTGAAAGAATGAAAGGTTTGTTTCATTGGAGAAATTGTCTGTGGTTTCAATTCCGCGTGACTGTTTGAAATACTGATCAGATCATTGTGTGAAGTATTAGGTTAAAATACTCATGAACAACCCCACTGGATAAACCTGTGCACCCGATCTCTTGTTATTTTTTTCTCTTTGTTTCGATGTAAATTCATAGAAAGACAAGATGGAATGTAGGGCGGAAAGAAAAATGCGTTCCTTCTCATTACACCAATTTCATACACAATTGAATAGAATGACTGCTCTCACTCTTCATTTCGACTTTAATGTGATGTCGATTATTTGTGAATCTCCTGTGCAGTGAAGGGCAAGAACAAGATTCTCGATCCAGTGTATAACAGAGTGTGAGGTGCAAAGGAAAACTGCTAGAGTGGTGCGTAAAGTTAGCAACCAGAGTGTGAGTCGAACCCGTGAATGTGGAGCACAGCGGTGTAATAACCCACCACCATAATCTCTCGGTCTCCTCTGCACATTTTGTAGTGGGGTGACCTGTGATCTCATCAGGTTACATGTGGTGAAAGTCATGGACGAGAAAGTTCCAGAGCGGAATCGAATCCACACCATTGTGTTTCAGCTTTCACTAGAATTATAATAACAGCAAATTCCAATAAATAGCCAAGCTGGTCAGAATGAATAGCTGTCATTGATACATTCTGAGTCAGAATTGAGTCAGAATGAAACAGGACAAGAATTTTCCGTCATATTTACACCTACATTTGACACATAATTTCTTCAGTCACTTTCTCTTTCACGTGAAGAAGCAGCCATGGTGAGTGAACTAAAGGCAATGTTGTTGCTCAATGGCCTTTCTCATATGGTTGAACCTGAATTGGATTCAATCGCAAGAAATGCTGATTTGTTCGTTTCATTTTAATTTTGCTGAAACCTCACAAGGTTCATTGTAATAATCAGAAGTGAATTAGATATATCTCATTGGAACGATAGATGTTGTATTCAAATTTGCTCTGACTTAATTTCAGCTTATGGAAAATACTGCTTAGAAAAACAGAGGGTTAACGTGCAAAAGAAAACACACCAGTTTTGTTGCTTGTTGCTTTGGCAGATTTCACCGAGTATTAAATGGACCAAATATCATGGTGTTTGTTCTCACATCCTTAACGCATGTGATGAAAGCAGGAAGTCGATTTCCAAGCAACTGGTCACTTCCTATTCATTATGTAATATCTTCCCTTCACAATTAATAAAAATCCACTCAGTTCCATTTGGGTGGAAAATTATGCCAAATCTTTCAAAATGCAGAGTTTTTGGAAGCGAATCTTATTCAGCTGCACACATTAAAGAAATTTCTTTACATTTAAATTCAACCAACTTAGACATTGTTTCCCGCAACTTCCGACTGACTACACCCCAACCCCACACCTTTACCTAGCCACACGCTGTCTCTCTCCTTGTGAAATTTATTCCTTGTATGTCACCAAATGTGCCTTTCCAAATATTTTGAAAAACAGATTCTTGGAGTGACAGCGATTCTGTTCTCATCATTTCTTTGCCATTCCAAGGTTTTATCAAAGCTATTGAATGCCTGACATCCAGATGTTTACTTACTTGAAAGAGGGAATTTTCCACCTATTTAGTTTGTTCAAACATTTCATAACCTGAAAAATCCCATTAAGTTTTCCTTGGTTCAGGGATAACTGTTCTCAATTTTCCAAGAATACAAGTGAATAAAATCTCATCCTCAGTACACCCCCATCAGCATCTTCTCTAATGGCTTTACACCCCAGTAAACACCGTCATTATCTATTCATAGAATCACAGAATCCTACAGTGCAGAAAGAGCATTTCAGTCAATCGAGCCAGTGTCGATTCTCTGAAGAGCATCTTACCCAGCTCCCCTCCCTATTTCCTTATATTTCACCTGAAGAAGGGGAATCCCTCCCCCATATGATTTCAAATAAACCTGTTGGAGTATAACCTGACGTCCTGTGACTTCTGACCTTATCCCCGCGTTACCCATGGCGAATTCACCTAATTTACTTAATTCACTCCCTGGACACGACAGAGCAATTTAATTTTGCCAATCAACTTAACCCTCCCTCTGAACAGCAATGCGAATTACTGAGACAATGTTCCATCATACTGAGCAAATGCTGTATAAATTTTTAATGGTTTTCTACCCTGGTAACAGCCTCATCAAAACAAATGAACCCAAATTCAATGAATCGAAACGCTACTCTGTCCTTTACAATTTCATTCGTGCTGCGGGTCGGTTCCTGAGGATTGGAGGGCGGCTAATGTTGTGCCACTTTTTAAGAAGGGTGGGCGCGAGAAAGCAGGAAATTATAGACCGGTTAGTCTGACCTCAGTGGTGGGAAAGATGCTGGAGTCTATTATAATGGATGAAATTACGGCACATCTGGATAATAGTAACAGGATAGGACAGAGTCAGCATGGATTTATGAAGGGGAAATCATGCTTGACTAATCTTCTTGAATTTTTTGAGGATGTAACTCGGAAGGTGGACGAGGGAGATCCAGTGGATGTAGTGTACCTGGACTTTCAGAAAGCTTTTGATAAAGTCCCACACAAGAGGTTAGTGAGTAAACTTAGGGCGCACGGGATTGGGGGCAAAGTACTAGATTGGATAGAGAATTGGTTGGCTAATAGGAAACAAAGGGTAGTGATTAACGGCTCCATTTCGAAATGGCAGGCAGTGACCAGTGGGGTACCGCAGGGATCCGTGCTGGGACCGCAGCTTTTTACAATATATGTAAATGATATAGAAGATGGTATCAGTAATAACATTAGCACATTTGCTGATGACACAAAGCTAGGTGGTAGGGTGAAATGTGATGAGGATGTTCGGGGATTACAGGGTGACCTGGACAAGTTAGGTGAGTGGGCAGATGCATGGCAGATGCAGTTTAATGTGGATAAATGTCTGGTTATCCACTTTGGTGGCAAGAACAGGAAGGCAGATTACTACCTCAATGGTATCAAATTAGGTAAAGGGGCTGTTCAGAGAGATCTGGGTGTTCTTGTCCACCAGTCAATGAAGGCAAGCATGCAAGTACAGCAGGTCGTGAAGAAGGCTAATAGCATGCTGGCCTTCATAACAAGAGGGATTGAGTATAGAAGCAAAGAGGTGCTTCTGCAGCTGTACAGGGCCCTAGTGAGACCACACCTGGAGTACTGTGTACAGTTCTGGTCTCCAAATTTGAGGAAAGACATTCTGGCTATTGAGGGAGTGCAGCGTAGCTTCACGAGGTCAATTCCTGGAATGGAAGGATTGCCTTACACGGAAAGACTGAAGCGACTGGGCTTGTATACCCTTGAGTTTAGAAGACTGAGAGGGGATCTGATTGAAACGTATAGGATTATGAAAGGACTGGACACTCTGGCAGGAGGGAACATATTTCCGTTGATGAGGGAGTGCCGAACCAGAGGACACAACTTAAAAATACGGGGTAGACTATTTAGGACAGAGATGAGGAGAAACTACTTCACCCAGAGAGTGGTGGCTGTGTGGAATGCTCTGCCCCAGAGGGCAGTGGAGGCCCAGTCTCTGGATTCTTTTAAGAAAGAATTGGATAGAGCTCTTAAAGATAGTGGAGTCAAGGGGTATGGAGATAAGGCTGGAACAGGATACTGATTAGAAATGATCAGCCATGATCATATTGAATGGCGGTGCAGGCTCGAAGGGCAGAATGGCCTACTCCTGCATCTATTGTCTATTGTCTATCGTCTATTGTCTATAAATGTTTCTGCACTCATATTTGAATACGTTTATGTTGTTTCTTCCTCAGCTTCCTGCTTCTAGTAAACACTTCAATCCGGAACAAGTCTGTCAAATGCTTTTAATTCCAACACAGGCACAAGGTGAAGTTTGCAGAAGTCACGTGTTTGGCCGTTCGCTGACACTCTGCCTCCCTGAGAGTTGCAGTCCTTCCCCATCTTTAAGGAGAAAGGGAGGACTGTAGATGCTGGAGACCAGAGCTGAAAATGTGTTACTGGAAAAGCGCAGCAGGTCAGGCAGCATCCAAGGAGCAGGAGAATCGACGTTTCTGGCATAAGCCCGTGTTCAGGAATCAGGATTCCTGAAGAAGGGCTTATACCCGAAACGGCGATTCCCCTGTTCCTTGGATGCTGCCTGACCTGCTGCGCTTTTCCAGCAACACATTTTCAGCTTCCCCACCTTTATTCAGGCAGCACTCCCTTCCTGTGACATGCGCCATCGAGAATGGATGGACAGGTATCAATACCCACATTTGGGAATGGAGTGACAGTTTTAAAATGTTTACGTTGTCCCCAGTGGAAAATTGATCCCTGTGACAGGCGCGGACACTAACAATTATACTACCGAGGACAAGAATGTCAAAGGAGGGCCTTCAACTAAATGTGGCCACACTTGTCAAAAACAACTGCCTAATGAACTGAATCCCATTTCACAATGCTAACCCCACAGCCTTATAGGTCTTGGTATCAAAAGTTCGCATCTGAATATTTATTCATGTTATATAGGTTTCTGCCGCTCTGAACAATGCAGGCAGTGTATTCCAAATTCCAACCACCCACTGGCTGATAAACCTTTTTCGCACATCTTCTCAAACCTTTCTGTCTTTCTCCTGAAGTCTCTGGCCCCTGCTGGTCGATCCCTCCATCAATGGGAAACTCGTTCAGTCAACCCTGTCCATACCCAAACTCAATCATTTCTTGTCTCCATCTCCTTTACACTGCGACAAACACTCCACTCTGTCCTGTCTTTCTTCACAACTGAAACTCTTCAGCCCAAACAGTATCCTGGTAAATATCTCCTGCAATTTTCTCAATGTGATCACATCCACGCTATAAAGTGACTTGCAAAACTGGACACAAGGCTCTTGCTTGATCCTAATGAGCTTTTGTTTTAAAATTTCTGGATTAGTATGAGGGCGATTCTGGCTAAGCAGAATTTATTATCCATTTCGATTTGCCCAGAGGGCAGTTGAGACCCAACCATATTGCTATGAGTCTGAAGTCACATGCAGGCCGCACCAAATCAGGATAGCAGATTCCATCCTGAAATGACATCAGTGAAACCGATTTTTTTTCAACAATTGTCAATGGATCAATAGTGGTCATTAGATTCTTCCTTGCAGATATTTTTTGGATCCAAATTTGACAATCATAGCATTGTGGGATTCAAGCCTGAGTACCCAGACTATTACCTCGGTCTCTGGATTATCAGTCCTATGAAATTACCACAAGACCAACGCAGAAAGCCATAAAAGCGGATCTTTAACAATAAAATGTCTTTTCACCAGAACTGCCCTGAGTATTTTCCATGAGCCTGACGCTACAATTGTCTCTGGTCAGTAAAAGCTGATACATGGGGATTGAATTCACAATCACGGTATCCAAATGGATCGATTTATTTGAAGGTCCCGATGGTGGGATTGGGGCACGTTCACCCAACAACAGGAACCGGAGCAGCAGCACAGACAGAACAGTATGAATGTGAAAGAGAGTGATAGATTGTGCATTGCCTCAGAGAAATGGGGGGACGGACGGAAATGAGGTTTAATGATCGTGGGAAGGACCGGAATCTCTGACAACGGGTGTGTTTAAATTCTGATATATGAAACACAGAGATTGCGAGCGAGCGGAACTTGAAGGTAAAACAATTAATTTATTAGCGTGTATCACAAAAAGGACAATGGAGAGAACACTTAGTGCCGTGATTTGGTTTCAAATCGAGGTTGCTGTGGTCACAATGCAAAATACCGACAGCCACGATCACAGTCACCACAGAACAGGATGCTTGCAAGCAGCAATAAGTATACCAGCCGAGGAAATGTTCGGAAGAACAGCAAATGTATAATATCAGTACTCAGCGAACAATGACAGATAAGTGGGAACTCAGAATGAGCTGAATCTTTCAGTTCGATGTCCTCAGAGGCTGTGGAGATGCCTTGAATGAGAATGTTGAAAAATGAGATTGATAGATTTCGACAAAACATCAAAGACTCGGGGGACAGGACAGGATATTGTTGAAATGTATGCTTCAATAGCATTTTAGATTAACATCGGCAAAGCCGCCTAGATCCAACCGGAAATGGGGATGGGAAAGAGTGCACAGGGTTACTCTCCGGCACCAGTGATGCAATCGGCGAGCGTGCTGTCCTTCTATGATGGCACAGAGGCGCAGGAAATTCCGAGGTTGAGTGTGCTCCTGCTCAAGGGAATGCTTGTCCCCGTTTATGCTATCATAGCGATTTACACGGCATCGTTCTATGACAGCTGAGTCGCACAACTGGAGCGTGTTAAGCCCTTAACTTGCTGACTCCAAAAAAACTGCGTCGTTCGGGAGCAGAAAGATCCCCACTGATAGATTACAATTCAAATGCATTTGGCATAAGTTTTGTAGCAGTTTATAAGCAGCACATAACCCTGATTCCAAAGGTCTGTGAGTATCCAGAAGAACGGTGAGCGATCGTTGAAGGTACGTTTCTCCAGACGAAATTTGTCAACGTGACAAGCTGCAGCTGAGCTGGTGGCGTTGCGATTGAAATTGCATGGGTCCGGACATTGTGCAGAATTTTAGATATCAGAGCAAATGGTTAACTCGAGTATGCGCGTTTGGAAAAGTAAATGCTTTTATTTGTTGAAAAGCTTTGCAACGAAAGGAAATACTTCCGACTATCGTGCGATCGATAAGAAGCAGAAAATGCACAGCCGCCGTGGTTGTGAGCACCGGCAATATAGGCATTTGCTTTCAGCCTCCCGCACGCATTGGTCGGTTAGTTCAGCTGGTTAGAGTGTCGTACGAAAAACGCCAAGGTCGTGGGTTCAATCCCCACACTGACCACGTGCAGCGCTGGTGTGGTTCGCAGCGAGGTGTCAGGGTTCACTGTCTGCAAGAACTTGTCCCATGATCGGTTGAGATGTGTATTCATTCGAAAGCCGACCATCGCTGTTATGGAGCATCAACTCGCTGCTCCAATGTCGGATCTTAGCTGCAGTGCTTTATTTCCAAACAACGTGCTCCACGAAGCAGGAAGCCTCACCTGCGCAATAAAACATTTGACACGGATAGACGCACGACTTGATCGCCGTTCCCGTGATGACTGGTGGATGTTGTCTGCAGCAAAACAATCAGTCTCAATTGTTTGCACAAACAAAACCAGAGTTCAGTCTTCAATTCAAATCAATGATTCGTTCATGGTATTTTCTTGGATCTCTGTTAATGCTTGTCACACGACTTCCAGAGGGAATTCGTTCGCTTGCTCACCTCTCATGCATCGACACTGGAGTTACCATATCACCAGCAATATCATAGAGCCATTAATAAAAGCAAATTACTGCGGATGCTGGAATCTGAAACCAAAAGAGAAAATGCTGGAAAATTCTCAGTAGCTCTGGCACCATCTGCAAGGAGAGAAAAGAGCTGACGTTTCGAGTCTAACTGATTAAAGATAAAGATAAAAACATTGGGGGAGTATTATGGAGCTATTTATAACACGCTGAGAGAAGGTGAGTCAAGGCTCCAGATGCAAAGGCTATAATGACAGTGCATGGAGACATTAAAGGGAGATTAAGAGACGTGAATGACCCAGGCTGAAGCCAGCGCTATGTGACAAAATATGTGAGGGATGGGTGAAGCAGAGACAAAATGTAAAACAGGGGAGAAGGGTAGCAAAGCGGGAAGAGGAGAGGAATAAGGTATTGAGAGAGTGGGGAGCGAGAGAAAGAGAGACAATCAAGAAATAAGAGGTACAG
Source organism: Chiloscyllium punctatum (assembly GCF_047496795.1). Taxonomy (NCBI): domain Eukaryota; kingdom Metazoa; phylum Chordata; class Chondrichthyes; order Orectolobiformes; family Hemiscylliidae; genus Chiloscyllium; species Chiloscyllium punctatum. The sequence continues at coordinate 76,030,121 of NC_092752.1, read as the reverse complement.
AACAGTGAAAAAAAACACAAATAAAAATGATAAATAAAATAATTGAAATAAAATTACCTGAAGTTGTTTGAATTCAACAACTTCAGACAATTTTACTTCATTTTTTAAATTTATCTTTTTTTATCATTTCACATGCACTATCATAAAACCATTACAAATGGACAGCAGTGAAAACACAGTCTTCGGTCGAACTAGTCCATTCCGAACAGCTATCCTCAAATGATCCAGCCGCGATTGCATGCACTTGACCCATTTCTCTCTAAACCCTTCCTATTCAAGTACACGTCCAGATTCCTTAACAGTATTGGAATTATACCATCCATCACCAGCTCGTCTGGCAACGTATTCCAGAAACGCACCATCCTCTGCGTGCAGCCGTTGCCCCTCACTGCCTTTCGAATTCTCACCCTCCCACACCAGATTTATACCCTCTAATTCTGAACTGCCCCACCTGAGCGAAAGGAACTTGTCTATTTACCCGATTCATTCCCCTCATGATTGACAAACCTCCATAAGATCAGCTCCCAGTCTCTGACGCGCCAGGCGAAATAGTGAGTGAGTGTTCAGCCTGTAAACGTTTGCACCTTTTCCATTTTCAAACGTAAGATGTAGCATGCTGTCTGAAGCAATCATTTTAGCAGCTGACCTGTCGCTGACAAACGCTGCAGGAAGGCCTGATAACTTGCTCAATATGCTGTCAAACGAAGATTGCATAAGCAACATGAGTCATTGAACAAAACGTGCAATTGACTTCTGAGCTGTTGCTGACACCAAAGCAACTGCGTCGTTCGGCAGCAGAAAGAATCCCACTGATAGATTACAATTCAAATGCATTTGGCATAAGGTTCATAGCAGTTTATAAGCAGCACATAACCCTGATTCCAAAGGTCTGTGAGTATCCAGAAGAACAGTGAGCGATCGTTGAAGGTACGTTTCTCCAGACGATATTTGTCAACGTGACAAGCTGCAGCTGAGCTGGTGGCGTTGCGATTGAAATTGCATGGGTCCGGACATTGTGGTTAATTTTAGGAATCAGAGCAAATGGTTAACTCGAGTATGCGCGTTCGAAAAAGTAAATGCTTTTTTTTAGAAGCTTTGCAACGAAAGGAAATACTTCATACTATTGTGCGATCGATAAGAAGCAGAAAACGCACTGCCGCCGTGGTTGTGAGCACTGGCAACGTAGGCGTTCGCTTTCGCCGCGCCAGCATTTTAGTTCAGCCCTAACCAGCGCACAAGCACTGCAAATGGTCAGTGTGGAAATTGAACCCACGATCTTGGCATCATTAACACCACGTGCTAACCAGCTGAGCTAACCGACCAATGCATGCAGGCCCCTCAGAGCAAATGCCTATATTGCCGGTGCTCACAATCATGGTACCAGGGTTTCCTGCCCTCGGGAAGCCCCCAGGACCTCTTGATAAACTTGAAGGTGAGACCCTGTGGGGAAGAGGTAGTCTTCCTAGTAGATACGGGGGCAGCACAGTCATTGCTGAATTTTAAACCAAAGAAAGTAGGAATGTCAACACAGTCAATGACTGTTTCCAGGGTTAAAGGGAAGGATTTACTGTTCCAGTATTTGAACCTAAGATGATAGAAGGTTTGAAGGATACAGTTACAGGAGAACTGTTGTATACCCCTGATATAGGAAGTAACTTATGAGGGAGACATTTAATTATCCTCTTAGGACTTGAGATTTGAATTCAGGAAAAAAGAATTAGTTGTACAAATGGCAATGTTGACAGAAGATGTGGAGAGAGGGGTAGACCCTATTATATGGGCTAGAGAAGGGAATCGTGGAAAAATACAGATCCGTCCCAAAGAAAAATTTTTTAAAAGGAAAGAGATGTTGTTTATGAGCGACAATATCCCATTTCCATAGAAGGTAAACGAGGACTGCAGCCAGTAATTGAGGGGCTAGAGATGGACTGTTGGAGCCATGTATGTCTCCTTATAATATCCTAATTCTACCAGTGCGTAAATCCGATCGAACTTATCGATTGGTTCAGGATTTGAGGATATTGAATTGTACGTTATTACGATCCTTCATGACCACAAGTGGTGTAGTGTGATAGATTTGAAGGTTGCCTTTTGGGAGGAAAGTAGGAATTTTTTGCCTTTGAATTGGAAGATCCCAGAAAAGGATAGAAAGAGCAATACTGGAGGACCGTGCTCCCCAAGGGGTTTCTGCAATGCCCAAATTTACTTGGACAGATGTTAGAACAAATATTGGAGAAATTTAGCAGCTCCAAGGGAACTACCCTGTTGAAGTATGTAGACGACCACTTAGTAACAGGAATGAGAAGAGAAAGAGTAGTAGAAGCCACGAAAAAAAATTGAATTTCCTGGGTCAGCAGGGACCGTGGGTATCTAAAAACAAATTACAATATGTGGAGGGAGAATTGAAATACTTGGGACATTTAGTTCGTGAGGGAAGCGAAAGGGAAGCCTGGAGCGGTTAAAGGGAATAGTGGGGATTCCGCTGCCCAGGAATAAACGGGAATATCATAATTTTGGGGATTTGACGTGATATTGCAGATTGTGGATTGATTCTTATGCTCAAAAGACGATAAACTATTGGAGGAGGAACCAAAATATCTGAGTTGGGAAGAAGAAGAAAAAGACATTTTAAGAATTCAAAAGAGATCCGATCTATGCCCCCATGTTAACCTTACCTTCTCTAGATAAATCTTACCAGCTCTTTCCTACCGTAGATAAGAGAGTGGCTTTGGTAGTATTAACCCAGAGGTGGGGAGGAATGAAACAGCCAGTAGCATATCTTTCGAAGCTATTGGATCCAGTATCCCGGGGGTGGCCTGAGTGTGTGCAGGCCGTGGCTGCCACTGCACTGTTGGTGGGGGAAAGCAGGAAGCTTACATTTGGGGGAGCCCTAATAGTAAGCACCCCACACCAAGTGAGAACGATCCTAAACCAAAAAGCTGGGTGATGGTTGACAGACTCGCGGGTTCTGGAATATGAGGCAATATTAATAGAAAAGGATGATCTAGTGTTGGTCACGGACAATTGTTTAAATTCAGCTGCCTTTCTTTGGAAAGGGGAAGGAGAATCTCCTTAGAATCCAGAGCACAACTGCCTTGACATTATAGAATACCAAACTAAGGTCTGCATGGACCTGAGAGATGTTCTGCTTCATGCAGGAGCCTGACGTTTTATAGGCTGATCATCCCGGGTGACTGAAGGGAAAAGACATAATGGGTATGCAGTTGTAGACGGGATGGAAGGTAGTGTGGTAGAGGCAGGAAGGTTGCCAAATGGGTGGTCAGCTCAGACCTGCGAACGTTATGCATTGGAAAGTGTCCTTAGGGCGTTAGAAAATAAAGAGGGAACAGTATTCACTGACTCTAAATATGTATTTGGTGTTGGCACTTTCGGAAAGATATGGCAGGAAAGAGGACTGATCAATAGCCGGGGGAAGGAATGAGCACACGAGGAGTTGATTAAACGGGTCTTGGAGTCCCTATTACTCCCCTGAGAAATAGCGGTAGTGTATGTAAATGGTCATCAGAAAGGAAATGAACCAGATGTTATTGGGGAATAGATTAGCCGATTAAGTGGCTAAGGAAGCAGGCTTGGGCACACAAGGAGTGCTGATTCATTCCCTAATACCTACTATCCCTGATCTCCGGAAACTCTTATATTTACTGAAAGAATTGAAAAAGAATCGAAAGTTTTTGGGGCTGAGAAAAAACAGCAGACGGGCAATGGATGTTACCTGATGGAAGAGAAATGTTAAACAAAATGATGATGCGAGAAATTATGGCTGTCGTACACCAAGGCAGCCATTGGGGAGTACAAGCAACGTATCTTTTAGTTCTTAGGGAATATGGATGTAAAGGAATATATACAATTGCGAAACACATATGTGAGGGATGTATCATATGCAGAAAGGTAAATAAGAAAGCCTTGAGAAAACAGACCCCGGGAGGAAGAGACCCGGGATTGAGACTCTTCCAGAGTATACTAGAAGATTATACTGAACTATCCAGAGTAGGAAGACTAAAATACATACTGGTCATAGTAGATAATCTGTCTAGTTGTGTTGAGGCATACCCCGAGCTACTGCCACTGCGAGTGTGGTGTGTAAAACAATATTGGAGCACATAATTCCCCGATATGGGCGAGTGAACCATATAGATTCCGACCAAGGAGCTCATTTTACCTCTAAAGTGTGACAGGAGATAATGAAAGGGTTGGGAATTTCCTGGGAGTTCCATACTCCATGGCAGACACCATCATCAGGAAGGTTTGAGAGAATGAACCAAACACTCAAACGACAGCTCTCTAAATTGATAATAGAAACCAGACTCCCTTGGACCAAATGTTTACCTATAGCTCTCTTGCGAGTACAAATAGCCCCAAGGAAAAGTTTGGGACTATCCCCTATGAAATCATATTTGGATTACCTTATCTGGGAACAAACGGAGAATTGACAATTCCCGAAACTAAAAACTTATTCGAATGAAATATATACTGGGCTTGTCCGCCTCTTTGTATCTCCTCAGGAAACAGAGTTTATTGGCACAGACTCCACTCCTTGAATTCACCGTTCATCCCATCCGACCGGGAGATTGGGCTTTAGTAAAATCATGGACAGAAACTAAATTGCAGCCGGACTAGGAAGGGCCGTATCAGGATCCTTTGATTGCCGAAACGGCCATAAGGACAGCGGAGAAAGGCTGGACTCACTACACTCGGATCAAAGGGCCAGTGAAATCTCCAGTTGAGGAAGAAGTCTGGACAGCCGAATCAACGGAAGACCCGCTGAAAATCAGGCTAAAGAGACTTAGAGTAACTGATTATACAGTGGTGACGCGAGTGCGGGATTATTTCCGTAGGATTGTGTATTCAGTTTTTTTGTGCTTCAGCAGAATTTTTAGAATGCTGAGGATGCTTAGAGTTATGATGCTAGCTCTCTTAGTATTGGGATTTTGTCAAATATAATGTCATATGTATTATTAATGGTCCCTGAGTCTGATAATCCGCAAGAAATAGACGCTGATGCATGCAGTTTAGTAGATTGTGGGGATGTAGATAATCAGAGACAGTACCGCAGCTCAGAGATACATCTTAAGTCCTTTGGGGATGGAACTTGGTATAATGGTCTTGTAACAATACACAGGGCCACCTTCTGGTTTTCTCCCACAATCCAAAGATATGCAGGTTAGGTAAATTGGCCATGCTAAGCTGCATGTTCTGTTCAGGGATGTGTAGGTTATATGCATTAGTCAGGGGTAAATGTCCAGTAATCTGAGAGCAGAAAGGTGCTGAGTGGATTATTCGTTGGAACATCAGTGTCGACTTGTTGGGCCAAATGGCCTGTTTCCACACAGTAGTGATTCCATAAACTTAGAATTGTGTTTCGCTAAATAAAACTGACAAGATTTTTTAACTGTTGCATTTAAAACTTACCTTTAACTGTCAATTATCAATATGTAAAATATCTCAATGTTACTGAAATCAATGTTCTAACAAAACACTGCACATAAAGCCGCACAAAGATCTTCATGACCATTTAATTACTGTTCAGTGGAATAATCACAGTAAAATTTTCTTGTTTCTGAGATCAATCCCCACGATCACAGTAATGATCTGGTTATCATTCCCTTCAATAAATGCAATCGTTGTCCTCTGGTATTTCAGTTCAGTCGTTATACACCACACTGGTTGTGCAAAGCATGGTTATTCTTTATTATGAAGGGCCAAGGGTTCGAACTGCTAGAGATGTTGTTCGATCTGATTTGATGCATGTTCTCAAACAAGTTTTCACTATAAATATTGCAAAAAAATGTATTTATTTGGTCTTGTTCAACTGCTGATGCTAACATTTTCAGTTCATGTTCATTAAGCAAATTTGGAGAAAGTGAGGAAAGCTGTGGTGTTGCAAAAGTGCAGGCACATTCAAAGAGCAGGAGTATCGAAAAGATTCCTGTTGAAGGGCTTATGCCCAAAACGTCGATTCTGCTTCTCTTCGAATGCTGCTTGACCGGCTGTGATTTACCGGCACAATGCTCTTGCCATTAGAAATATTTGACTAAATATTCAGAGACAATACTAAAAGTTACCTCTGTCAATTTAATTTACTGTCCTTTCTATTCACTGAACTTTTCATGTTAATTGCTCCTCTTTTTCTTCTTAAATCTGATAAAAATTTCAAAATATAGAACGCATTAAAATTCACATGAATTATAAATTTACATTCTCGACAAGAAAACCAATGGAAGGAGATATAGAATTCTTGAACAGTCTACACATTTGAATGAAAAAGTAATTTCTTCTAAAAAATGTTTCCACGTCTGTATCTTTTTCTCAATTCAATAATCCTGCAAGTTTATCATTGTCAGTTGATCTCTCTGAATGAGTACCTAATCAATGTCAATGTAACAGCTGAAACATTAACAACAGATTGATAACTGGGTGTGAAAGACCTTATTTGAAGCCAACAAATGTTTGGTATTTACTAGAATTCCACCAGAAAACATTCTTGAATCATAATACAAGAAGTGAGATATGTGAGAGATGTGCAAAACTTATTTTTAAATGAACAAACTATAATATTTCCAAAGCATTTCAATCTTACGGTCAAAATGAACAGGTGAATGGAAAAATAAAAACAAGATTCTGACAATTTATAAACTGAACAACAATTACAAATTCATTTTGATCAAACGACAGAGTAATATAGATGAATCACAACATTTAGTTACAAAGTAGGTAATTAGCTGACCGACAAGTAATAGGTGGTAGCATTTGTTAGTTTACTGAAGTAGCTATCAATTTTATTTGCAATTTATAGCACGAGATAATAATATTTAATGTGTTTTAATTGTTTGGACTTGCCCCTTTGCAACAAACAAAAATCAATCTCATTACTTAGATATCGTAATCTTTAATTCTGCAACATTTTCAAATATTCTCCAGGAACGTATAAGCGACAGAATTAGATACAGGTATCCCCATTATCCGAAAGTAAAGCGTTATTATGAAACCTGACATAAACTGAAAAGGCGTAAATCGAAGAAGCATTAATTTATATGGGAAACACCTCCCCTTTTCTTCGTAAAAGTGAAAATCCTCTTCAGATTTCTTTCTGTTATAGAAAACAGGGACAGATGTAAGTCTTTTGTAAAAGCAAAGTGGCTAAAGCGAATTTTTCAACAGATATTTCTTGGTAACCTGATGCAAATAAGTATCAGATGTTGTGATTATTGATATAATAGATAAAACAGACCGAGTGGAGAGTCAGGCAGGGTGCGTTGTGTGGATGCCAGTGAGGATCAGTTGGGAGTGGTGTGTGGACAGCGGTGAGGTTCACGCTGTGGGCAGTGTGTGGATGGTGGTGAGGGTCAGGCTGATGATGGTGTGTGGACGGCGGGTGAGGGTCAGGTGGGGTAGGTGTAGACGGCATTGAGTGTCAAGCTGGGAACGGTGTGTAAATGGCAATGAGGTTCAGGCAGGTGGCAGTGTGTGCACAGCGGTGAGGGTCAGGCTGTTGGCATTGTCTGGACAGCGGTGAGGATCCGACTGGGGTGGTGTTTCGGCGGCCGTGAGGGTCAGGCTCGGAGAGATGTGTGGATGGCACTGAGGGCCAGTCTTGGGCTGTGTGTGGACAGCAGTGGGGGTCAGGCTGGGGGCGGTGTTGGACAGCGATGAGGGACAGGGTGGGTGCGGTGTTGAATGGTGGTGAGGGTCAGGCTAGGGGCGGTTTGGGGACGTCGGTGAGGGTCAGGCTGGGGACGGTATGTGGACCGAGTGGAGAGTCAGGCTGGGTGTTTTGTGTGGATGCCGGTTAGGATCAGGCTGGCGGCAGTGTGTGGACAGCGGTGAGGGTCAGGTTGGGCAGGGAGTTTAGACTGGGGTGAGGGTCAGGCTGGGGGCAGTGTGTGGATGGCGTAAAGGATCAGACTGGAGACGGTGTTTGTGTGGTGACGAGGGTCAGACTGGGGACCATGTGGAGACGGTGGTGAGGGTCAAGCTGGGGACAGTGTGTGGATGGTGGTGAGGGTCAGGCTGGGGGCAGTGTGTGGGTGGCAGCGGGGTAAGGCTGGGGGTGGTGTGTTGACGGCAGTGAGGGTCAGGCTGGGGTGGTTTTGAACGGCGGTGAGGGTCAGGCTGGTGGCAATGTTGGACAGCAGTGAGGGTCAGGCTGGGGGCGGTAAGGTCAGGCTGGGTGTGGTGAGGGTCCGGCTGGGGGGCAGTGCGTCCGGGGTGGTGAGGGTCAGGCTGGGGTGTGGTGTGTGGCGGACCAGTGAGGGTCTGGCTGGTGGCGGTGTGTGGACGATGGTGAGGGTTAGTTTGGAGATGGTGTGTGGGTGGCCGTGAGGGCCAGTCCTGGGGTGGTGTTTGGATGGTGGTGAGGATCAAACTGGGGACGGTCTCTTGGCAGCAGTGAGGATCAGGCTGGGGGCGGCGTGTGAATGGCATTGAGGGTCAGTTTGGGGGTGGTGTGTGGGTGGCAGTGAGGGTCAGGCTGGGGACGGTGTGTGGACAGTGTTGAGGGTCAGGCTGGGGGCGGTGCGTGGATGCTAGTGAGGGTCAGGCTGGCGGCGGTGACTGGACGGTGTTGAGTGTCAGGCTGGGGCAGTGTGTGGGTGACATTCAGGGTCAGGTTGGGAGCGGTGTTGGATGATGGTGAAGATCAGGCTGGGGGTGGTGTGTGGGTGGCAGTGAGGGTCAGGCTGGGGGCAGTGTTGGATGGCGATGAGGGTCAGGCTGGGGGCGGCAGTGAGGGTCAGGCTGGGGGTGGTGTTGACCAGCAGTGAAGGTCAGGCTGGGGGCAATGTTGGACGGCGGTGAGGGTCAGGCTGGGGGGTTGGTGTGTGGACGGCAGTGAGGGTCTGGCTGGGGTCGGTGTTGGACGTTGGTGAGGGTCAGGCTAAGGGCGGTGTGTGGACGGCAGTGAGGGACAAGCTGGGAGCGGTCTGTGGACGGCAGTGAGGGTCTGGCTGGGGTCGGTGTTGGACGTTGTGAGGGTCAGGCTAAGGGCGGTGTGTGGATGGCAGTGAGGGACAAGCTGGGGGTGGTGTGTGGACAGTGGTGAGGGGCAGGCTGGGGGCGGTGTGTGGATGATGGTGAGGGTTAATTCGGGGGCGGTCTCTGGGCAGCAGTGAGGGCCAGGCTGGGGGCGGTGTGTAAATGATTAGATTTTTTTAGATTAGATTAGATTACATTACGTTACAGTGTGGAAACAGGCCCTTCGGCCCAACAAGTTCACACCTACCCGCCGAAGCACAACCCACCCATACCCTACATTTACCCCTTACCTAACATTACGGACAATTTCCCATGGCCAATTCACCTGGCCTGCACATCTTTGGACTGTGGGAGGAAACCAGAGTACCCGGAGGAAACCCACGCAGACACGGGGAGAATGTGCAAACTCCACACAGTCAGTCGCCTGAGGCGGGAATTGTCGCCCGGGTCTCAGGCGCTGTGAGGCAGCAGTGCTAATGGCGGTGAGGGTCAAACTGGGCACGGTGTGTAGACAGCGGTGAGGGTCAGGCTGGGGTCTGTGTGTGAATGGTGGTGAGGGTTAGTCTGGGGGCGGGGTGTGGGTGGCAGTGAGGAGCAGGCAGGGGACAGTTTCTGGACAGTGGTGTGGTTTAGGCGGGGACTGTGTGTGGACGGCAGTGAGGGTCAGACTGGGGGCGGCGTGTCGGTGGTGGTGAGTGTCAGATTGGGGGCAGTGTGTGGACGGTGGTGAGGGTCAGGAGGGGGCAGTGTGTGGACAGTGGTGAGTGTCAGGCTGGGGGCAGTGTGTGGATGGTGCTGAGGGCCAGGATGTTGGCGGTGTGTGGATGGCGCTTTGAGTCATGGCTGGGGTGGTGTGTGGGTGGCAGTGAGGGTCAGGCTGGGGGCAGTGTTGGACTGTGGTGAGGGCCAGGATGGGGTGGTTTGTGGGCAACAGTAAGGGTCAGGCTGAGGACGATGTGTGGGCATCAGTGAGGGCCAGGCTGGGGGCGGTCTTTGGAAGGTGGTGAGGGTCAGGCTGGGGGCGGTGTGTGTATGGCGCTGAGGGTCAGTCTGGGGGCGTTGTGTGGGTGGCAGTAAGGGTAAGGCTGGGTCGGTGTGTGGATGGCAGTGAGGGTCAGGCTGGGGGTGGTATGTGAATGTCGGTGAAGGTCAGGCTGGGGGCGGTGTGTGGACTGCGGTGAAGGTCAGTCTGGGGACGGTGTGTGGACGGTAGTGAGGGCCAGGCTGGGGACGGTGTGTGGACGGCGGTGAAGGTCAGGCTGGGGACGGTGTGTGGACGGCAGTGAGGGTCAGGCTGGGGACGGTGTGTGGACGGCAGTGAAGGTCAGGCTGGAGACGGTGTGTGCGCGGTCGGTCGTGCTGTGTGCTGCTGCAATCTCCTGAATGGGGAGCAGACTTTGAAAACTCCGAGCCCCAGAGGTAAGGCATTTAAGCAATTCACCGAATCATTGATTATCCAAATGAATTAGTGCCCACCCAACTCGTTCACATAATCGAGGTTCCTCTGTCGGTGGGAACATGAATAGGAAGGGTTTAGAGGGATATGGGCCAGGTGCTGGCAGGTGGGACTAGAATGGGTTGGGATACCTGGTCAGCATCGACGGGTTGGACGGAAGGGCGTGTTTCCATGTTGTTCATCTCAATGACTCTGACTATAAATGGCCAGTTTCCACAGTGATTCTACGAGAAACTCATTTGGACAGGTACGTAATAGGGAATGTTTGCATACATGTGGACCAAGGGGAGGCAGGTGACATCAACTCAGTTTGGAATTATGTTTGACATGGATTGATTGGATCACAGGGTCTGTTTCCATGCTACATAACATTACGACTCTAATTCTTGCTATCTCTGCATTCCTCCCACTTCACATCTCTACCTATCTCTGTCACCTCACCCAGCCTCACAACTCTTCCTTATCTTCAAAGTTTGTGAGAAGATTTGTAGCTCGGGTACTCGTTGTTGTGGTTCTGTTTGCCGAGCTGGGAATTTGTGTTGCAGACGTTTCGTCCCCTGTCTAGGTGACATCCTCAGTGCTTGGGAGCCTCCTGTGAAGCACTTCTGTGATGTTTCCTCAGGCATTTATACTGATTTGTATCGCTGCTTCCGGTTGTCAGTTCCAGCTGCAGCGGACAGCTGGAACTGACAACCGGAAGCAGCAGATGCAAACCACTATAAATGCCGGAGGAAACATCACAGAAGAGCTTCACAGGAGGCTCCCAAGCGCTGAGGATGTCACCTAGACAGGGGGTGAAACGTCTACAACACAAATTCCCAGCTCGGCGAACATCTTCCTTATCTCTAATAATTCCTCTCCAGCCTCAGACCCCTCCCTAACTCTAATCCCCTCCAGTCTCTCAAAGCTGTGCTATATGTGCCTTTCTTTGATTCCAGCCTTGAGGATTCCCCATTTTTATTTCTCATTTGATGACGGCCCTTTCAGATTCCTGCATCGAGCTCCAGAATTTCCTCCTCAACCTCTCCATCTCACTTTCAACCCAAACACATTGACCAATCATGTGTCATCTATTCTACTGTCATTTTTTCTGACCTGTTTTCAATGGTGGCCTGTCATATTCCTATATTAAGTGTCTTCAGGTTTACAACACAGAAAAAGGCTCTGTGGGCCATTGAGTCTGTGCCAGTAAAGAAAACGATCACCAAACTATCCTGCTCCATTTTCCAATACACAGTCATTCGCCCCATCTGTCTTGCTATCACAAGTGTGCACCTAAATATGTCTTAAATGCTATTGGGAAGTTTGTGTCTCCCACCCTTCCAGACAGTGAGGTTTAGTGCAACTAATGCTCGATGATGACATCACCCACATGAACACAGAGCAGCTGGGTCTGTGCAAACCAGAGTTCACCCATACATTGGGAAGGATGGCAGGGTCCCTGAGATGGGGCACAGGAAATTTACCAGGATGGTGCAAAGAATGGGGAATTGTAGGAGCATGTTTTGGATATTCTTTTACATTATTCATTGGTATGATATCGTTGTTGCTGATACATTGGGTAGATAATATCGATCTACAATAGATGGACTCTCCTTCTCAACGTCTCCCCTTGCCTGGGCTGGGGTAACCTTCAGGTTAAACCATGACCAGTCATCTCTCCCTAATGAGAGAGCAACCCTATGGTCTGGTAGGACAATACTGACTTTGCCTCTTACACAGTGATGTCACTGTATCTCAGGGATGGAGAGTGGGAATGCTGAGGGTGGTGGATGGGACACCACTCAGGCACAGCGCGTTGTCATGGAGGATGTTCATGTTCTTTAACATTGCTGGGAGCTGTACTGATGCAGGCATGTGGACACTGTTCCAACACAATCCTGATGTGTACCTTATAGAGAGCAAACAGACATTGGGGAATTAGGGATTTGGGGAAACCGAGATTGTTCTCCTTGTAGCAAAGGAAATCGAGGGGAGCTGTGACAGAGGGGTTTACAAAAGTTACCCGTTATAACAATAAACCTTATACCCATCACCTCATTATACAAGGATTACAGGACACATTGAAGGTGTGAGGAGAACTATTGAGAGAATGGGATGATTTAAAGGAGAACTTTTATGCAGTAAATGGGAATGAGCTGGAACACAATACTAACGCACAATGTGAATATCCACGTCCTGATTAATTGAGTGATGCTGTCAGAGTTTGGCATTACAGTTACTGAGATTACCATCTGAATGTCCACCTGTAGTATCCTCGAATACAAGTTATAAAATCTGTCACTGTCAGTTCAGGTTAGAAACTCACACCATCCCCTCCTCCTGGGCCAGGATGACTGTACACATTACCCCTTGTGGAGGTCCGCAGTTAATTCAGGGGGAAATCTATGTGGGTTTCTATGAGTTTCCACCTTGGGACTTCATGTGACTGAACAGGGCAGATCTTTCATAGATGGGACAGAATGATCCAAGAGGCAGTGAGATGTGGAGAGCTGGATTTCCTTCCTTTTCTTTCCTTCCGTGTTGCCGCTGTGCCTCATCAATAAGACATGGGGGGTGAAAGGCTCATGCAGCTTGATGGGCAAGTTGTCTCCATTCTGACCAAAGGGCAGCAAGCTCCTTCCAGTAATCCCATAGAGTCTCACGATAAACAGAGCAACACTGCACACATCCCATTGCCCAGGATTCCCAGTAAACGTTTCGAAGAATTGGGGGGTGGGGAGTGGGAATCTATCAGAAAAGGCATAACTGTAAAGTTCTAAGAGGATTGTGAAGAGAGAGAGATGCACAGGAGAAGGGGGCAACAATTTGCCAGATGGAAATAATTTGGGAAAATGGGATGTTGGTCATTTTAGAGGAGATAATAAAAGAACAGAGTGTTATTTTAATGGTGGAAACTGTAGAAAGCTGCACCAACAAGGGACCGGGGTAATTGTGCAGGAATCACAGAGAGCTAGCAGATTCTGGGTCAGTCACGGAATCAAGGGTTCTCCTTCAGATTCGTCAAGTTTAAGGCAACACTGACACAGGTAAGGGGTTTCAGTAACAATGGAGCTGGGGCGAGGTGGAGACAAGCAACATTTTAGAGAATGGAATTCCTGGTGTTTGTGATTGTGTGGATGTCTGATCATTAGGTCACCTTGGGGTCAGATATAACAGCAATATTGTAAAGAATGTAGTTCTACTTCAGATATTTCCCAGTCAGAGGGAGGGGCTCAGCAGTAAGGGAAAGTAATTTGTAATAACAACTGAAGGCAATGGTTTTAACCATTACAATGTTTCATTGGAGAAAATTGCAGCTAATTGAGTAGTGGGAGCGAGGTAAGCAGTTTGATAACGGAATAACAGTGGAGTAATGGAGAGGGATGTTGGGGAGGGAGAGCTGGGCATTGTCAGTGTACATGTGAAACCTAACACAGTGCTTTTGGACAATGTCACCTCCTGGCAGGATGTAGGTGAGAAAAAGGAGGGTCCAAGGATAGATCCTTAGATGCCCTACAGTGTGGAAACAGGCCCTTCGGTCTAACAAGTCCACACCGACCCTCCGAAGAGGAACCCATCCAGACCCATTCCCCTACGTTCACCACTGATTAAATGCATATAACACTACAGGCAATTTAACATGGCCATTTCACCGAATCTGCACATCTTTGGATTGTGGGAAGAAACCGGAGCACACGGAGGAAACCCACGCAGAATGTGCAAACTCCACACAGCCAGTCGCCCGAGGCTGGAATCGAACCTGGGTCTCTGGTGCTGTGAGGCAGCAGTGTTCAACACTGAGCCACCGTGGTGCCCAACCCTTGAGGCATACCACATACAATGAATTCAGAAAAGAAATCAGAGAGGGTATCATAGCTACAGAAGTTACCATCGTCGAGGAGGGTCTGCCTACTGAGTCAGTATGGATGGAAATTAGGAACAGTAAGGGAGCAGTTACCTCATTAGGAGTTTACTACAGGCCCCCCAATAGCAGCAGGGAGATTGAAGAAAGCATAGGTCGGCAGATTTTGGTAAAGTGTGAATGTAATCGGGTTGTTGTAATGGGTGACTTTAACTTTCCCAATATTGATTGGAACCTCCTTCGAGCAGATGGTTTGGAAGTAGTTATTTTTGTAAGCTGTGTTCATGAGGGTTTCCTAACTCAGCACATTGAAGTGGCCGACGAGGGGAGAGGAGATCTTGATGTGGGAGAGCATTTTGGTGATAGTCACCACAACTGTTTCACATTCTACATATCTATGGAGAAAGAGACAAGCAGGCACAATAGGAAGATATTTAATTGGGGAAAAGGAAACTATGATACTATCAGACGTGAGTTGGGAACCATGGACTGGGAGCAATTGCTCCAAGAAAAGGCCACTATAGACATGTGGAGACGGTTTAAGGAACAGTTGTTGTGAGTGATGCATAAATGTGTTCTTCTGAGACAGGCAAGAAAGGGTAAGATAAAGGAACCTTGGATGATGAGAGAAGAGGAGCTCCTTTTTAAAAGAAAGAATGCAGCTTACGTAAGGTGGAGGAATCAAGGTTCTTGCTCAGCTCTAGAGGATTATAGGCAGGCAAGGAAGGAGCTCAAAAATGGCCTGAGGAGAGCCAGGAGGGAGCACGAAAAAGGCTTGGCAGGAAGGATTAGGGAGAATACAAAGGCATTTTACACGGAGATGAGGAATAAGACAATGATTAAAGAAAGAGTAGGGCCGATCAGGGATAGCATAGGGAACTTCTGTGTAGAGCCTGAGGAGGTAGGGGAAGCCCTAAATGAGTTTCTTGCTTCTGTCTTTACTAAAGAAAAGGACCTTGTCGTGAATGAAACCATTGAGCAGCAGGTAAGCATGCTGGAACGGATAGAGATTGAGGAAGTTGATGTGCTGAACATTTTGACAAATATTAAGATTGACCAGGGCCAGACCAGATCCTTAAATCCTTGCTCTACAGTGGAGTCGTACCTGAGGACTGGAGGGAGGCAAATGCAATTCCTCTCTTCAAGAAAGGAAATAGGGAAATCTGCGGCAAATACAGACCAGACACACTCACGTCTGTCGTCTGTAAGGAGTTAGAAAGAATTCTGAGGTATAGGATTTATGACCATCTGGAAGAGTATGGCTTGATTAAATGCAGTCAACACGGCTTTGTGAGGGGCAGGTCATGCCTCACAAATCTTATTGAGTTCTTTGAGGATGTTACTCGGCAAGTTGATGAGGGTCGAGCAGTGGATGTGGTGTATGTGGACTTCAGTAAGGCATTTGATAAGGTTCCCCATGGTAGGCTTGTTCAGAAGGTCAGGAGGAATGGGATACAGGGAAACTTAGCTGTCTGGATACAGAATTGGCTGGTCAACAGAAGACAGAGAGTGGTAGGAGAAGGAAAATATTCTGCCTGGAAGTCAGTGTTGAGTGGTGTTCCACAGGGCTCTGTCCTTGGGCCTCTACTGTTTGTAATTTTTATTAAAGACTTGAATGAGGGGATTGAAGGATGGGTCAGCAAGTTTGCAGACAAGACAAAGGTTGGAGGTATCGTTGGCAGCATAGAGGGCTGTTGAAGGCTGTACCCATAAAATGGCTACCCAAGTGGACAGGGTTGTTAAGAAAGCAAATGTTGTTTTGGCTTTCATTAACAGGGGGATTGTGTTTAAGAGTCGTGAGATCTTGATGCAGCTCTATAAAACTTTGGGTAGAACGCACTTGGAATACTGCGTCCAGTTCTGGTCGCCCTATTATAGGAAAAATGTGGATGCTTTGGAGAGGTATCAGAGGAGGTTTACGAGGATGCTGCCTGGAATGGAGGGCTTATCTAACAAAGAGAGGTTGACTGAGCTCGTACTTCTTTAAGTGGAAAAAAGAAGGAAGACAGGGGACCTAATTGAGGTGTACAAGATAATGAGAGGCATAGATAGAGTTGATAGCCAGAGACTTTTATTTCCAGGGCAGAAATTGTTAACACGTGGGGTCATAGTTTTAAGCATTTTGGTGGAAAGGATAGAGGGTATGTCAGAGGCAGGTTCTTTACGCAGAGAGTTGCGAGAGCATGGAATGCATTGCAAGCAGCAGTTGTGAAAGCCAGGTCACTGGGGATATTAAGAGACTGCTGGACATGCGTATGGTCATTGAAATTTGAGGGTTCATACATTAGGTTTAGCTTACATGAAGATCAATGTTCGGCACAACATCGTGGGCTGAAGGGCCTGTTCTGTGCTGTACTATTCTATGTCCTATGTTCTATGAAGTGTATCTGTATCTTTCGGTCCTGTACTGACAGATAGTGCTCCCTCAATACCTTAGAAACCATCCCCTCAGTATGGTTATCCCCCAAAGCACCTCGACAGAACATTCATGCCCTCAACACCTCAGAAAGCAAACCAGTTGCCCCCTTGGACAGTGTTCATTCCCAAACCTGTTCTCACTGTGATGACCCACTGCCACCCCCAAGATTGGAGCCCAGGGCCCAGAACATTATTTGAGTCTCTGGATTGATCATAGATCCCCTCAGATGTGGAAGCAGGCCATTCGGCCTATTGGGTTTACACTGACCCTCGGGAGAGCATCCCATCCAACCCCCCCCCCCCCACCCCGCATCACCCCCATCCCTGGATCCCTTCATTTCCTCTGGCTAACCCACCTAGCCTGCACATCCTTGGACAGTGTGAGGGAACTGGAGCACCCGGAGGCTGACACGGGGAGAATGTGCCAACTCCACACAGACAGTCGCCCGAGGCTGGAATCGAACCCGGGTGGGGTGAGGCAAAACGAAGCCGCCGTGACAATCCCACCATCTCCTCCCCGTTGATGACCTTTTGATGTCTATACCCAGGGAGTATCTAACTTGTCTAGCGTTTATTTAAGAAAGATTAGGGAAAAGGTTAATGCCTCAACAATCTCAAGATGCTTGATCCCCCTGGAAAAAATATTTATATCAATCAAAAACAGACCTTATTCACAAAAAACCCTTTACGTACAAACATAGACACGAAAGTTCGGTTCTGTACAGTCTTTACAACATGTCTTTGCCATGACATATATACTCCTCTTGGCTGATGAACTGAAATGTTAGGTCTGAGCTGTTCCTTCTGAATTAACATCACAAAGTTAAATTAAGAAGGATCTTTGTGAAGTGCCTGTGTTCTGTACCTGTTCCCCCTTGTAGGTAAAAACAATAACTGCAGATGCTGGAAACCAGATTCTGGATTAGTGGTGCTGGAAAAGCACTGCAGTTCAGTCAGCATCCAACGATCAGCGAAATCGACGTTTCGGGCAAAAGCCCTTCATCATGAATCCTGATGAAGGGCTTTTGCCCGATACGTCGATTTTGCTGCTCGTTCGTTGCTGCCTGAACTGCTGTGCTATTCCCCCTTGTACCCCACCCTCCAATACAATACCTTACACAGCCTTAAACCTGTTTGTTAACTTTCAGCAGAAGCAGCCTCAGGGCATTGAACACAGGCTGAATTACTCAGTGACGCTTGGATCAGGTCAAATTCTCAAGCAAACAGATGGCTGGGGAAATTCAGCAGGTAGCAACAGTGAAGAGAGAGAGGAACAATTCGCATTTCAAGTGACCCTTCCTCAAAACGGTCTGTTCTGAAGGAAATTTCCCGCAGAAATCACTGGATTGAAAGGTGAACTCTCTGTCTCTTTCTCCCTCTCCCTTCAGAGATGCTGCCGGACATGCTTAGCTTCTTCAGCAATCTCTGTATTGATGTTTCAGGTCTCTAGCGCGCCCGTACAGATTGATTTTAGTGTTGAATTCTCCAGCTTGCTCTATTAAAGAGATTGAATTCCTCCGCCATAAAGGGGGTCAGTTACCACAGCTAACAGGTTCGTGTTGCCAACGTTGTTGGCTCAATCTCTATCATGTCTGAAATTACCATGAAGGCCCCAGCTTCTCAACCAAACCCCTCATCTGAGGTGTGTGACCCACCAGGCCTCTCTCTCTGACAAGACAGCAGCTCTCGGGTCCTCCTGGTCTATATTAACTTCCCAACTTTAAAAAGGCACACCAGTAAGAGATCTCTTTACATGGCTCAGGTCACAATCCTTGAGCTCCCTCCCTAACATCACTATGGGACACCCAAGGACTGTCGCAGGAGAGTACACCCCACCCCCACCTTCAGGGAACTATTAGAGGGTGTGGGAATCACATGCAAGCCACATTTGAAAATAAGTTTTATAACAGGGTGACGGTGGATGGTCACTAACTCTGTTTCTTTACCTCTGTTGAAATCAACGTAATGAAGAAGCTAAGGGTCGGTTGAAAATGACAATGATAGCCTTTTGTAGGTTGGTGTTTATTAGAGTTTGTATCGACAGTATGAATGTTTGAGCACCTATTCAAGGGCATGCAGGTAGCTGCCAGAGGAAGTGATGGGGGCTGGTATAATTGCGACATTTAAAAGGCTTCAGGATGAGCATGTGAATAGGAAGGGTTTAGAGGGATATCAGCCAAGTGCTAGCAAATGGAACGAAAGAAGATGAGAATATCTGGTTGGTATGGACGGGTTGGACAGGAACGTCTGTTTCCAAGCTGTGCATCTCAGTGACTCTGCCTCAGAATAGTCGATTACAGAGAGTTTCAGACAGAGCTTGGTTTGTATGTCTCTCTCATGCTTCCTCAGAATCTGAAAAACGCTATGACCCCAATTTCCCAAGAAATAAAGAAGGTCAGTACTGAGGGAGTGCCGCACTGTCAGAGGATCAGCACTGAGGTAGTGCTGCACTGTCGGAAGGTCAGTACTGAGGGAGGGCTGCACTGTTAAATGGTCATTACTGAGGGAGTGCTGCAATGTCAGATGGTCAGTACTGAGGGAGTGCTGCACTGCCAATGGATCTGTACTGAGGGAGCGCTGCAGTGAGAGTGTCAGCAGTGAGGGAGTGCTGCACTGTCAGAGTGTCAGGTCTGAGGGAGTGCCACACTGTCAGAGGGTCAGTCATGAGTGAGTTCTGCACTGTCAAAGGGTTATTACTGAGGGAGTCCTGCAATGTCAGAGGGTTAGTACGGAGGTAGTGCTGCACTGTCAGAGGATTAGTCTTGCGGGAGTGTAACACTGTCAGAGGGTAAGTACTGAGGGAGAGCCACACTGTCTGTCGGTCAGTACTGAGGGAGTGCTGCACTGTCAGAGGGTCAGTACTGAGGGAGAGCCACACTTCAGAGGGTCAGTACAGACGGAGTGCTGCACTGTCAGAGGGTCAGTATTGAGGAAGTGCTACACTGTCAGACGGTCAGTACTGAGGGAGTGCTGCACTGTCAGTGTGTCAGTACCAAGAGAGTGCTGCACTGTCAGTGGGTCAGTACTGAGGGAGTGCCACCCTGTCAGAGGGTTAGTCCAGAGTGAGTGCTACACTATCAGAGCGATCAGTATTGAGGGGGTGTTGCAATGTCAGAGGGTCAGTCCTGCAGGAGTGCTGCGCTGTCAGACGGTCAGTACTGAGGGTGTGCTGCCATGTAGGAGAGTAGGTACTGAGGAAGTGTAACACTGTCAGAGGGTCAGTACTGAGGAAATGCTGCACTGTCAGAGTGACAGTACTGAGGGAGTGCTGCACTGTCAGAGGGTCAGTACTGAGGGAGTGCCACACTGTCGGAGGGTCAGTACTGAGGGAGTGCTGCACTGTCAGAGTGACAGTACTGAGGGAGTGCTGCACTGTCAGAGGGTCAGTACAGACGGAGTGCTGCACTGTCAGAGGGTCAGTATTGAGGAAGTGCTACACTGTCAGACGGTCAGTACTGAGGGAGTGCTGCACTGTCAGTGTGTCAGTACCAAGAGAGTGCTGCACTGTCAGTGGGTCAGTACTGAGGGAGTGCCACCCTGTCAGAGGGTTAGTCCAGAGTGAGTGCTACACTGTCAGAGCGATCAGTATTGAGGGGGTGTTGCAATGTCAGAGGGTCAGTCCTGCAGGAGTGCTGCGCTGTCAGAGGGTCAGTACTGAGGGTGTGCTGCCATGTAGGAGAGTAGGTACTGATGAAGTGTCACACTGTCAGAGGGTCAGTACTGAGGGAGTGCTGCACTGTCAGAGTGACAGTACTAAGGGAGTGCTGCACTGTCAGAGGGTCAGTACTGAGGGAGTGCTGCACTGTTAGAGGGTCAGTACTGAGGGAGTGCAGCACTGTCAGAGCAGTCAGTACTGAAGGGGTCCTGCAATGTCAGAGGGTCAGTCTGAGGGAGTGCCACACTGTCAGAGGGTCAGTACTGAGGGATTGCCACACTGTCAAAGAGTCTGTACTGAGGGAGTGCTGCACTGTCAGAGCAGTCAGTACTGAGGGAGTGCCACACTGTCAGAGGGTCAGTACTGAGGGTGTGCCACACTGTCAGAGGGTCAGTACTGAGGGTGTGCTGTCATGTCAGAGAGCAGGTAACTGAGGAAATGTCACACTGTCAGAGGGTCAGTACTGAGGAAATGCTGCACTGTCAGAGTGACAGTACTGAGGGAGTGCTGCACTGTCAGAGGGTCAGTACTGAGGGAGTGCCACACTGTCGGAGGGTCAGTACTGAGGGAGTGCTGCACTGTCAGAGTGACAGTACTGAGGGAGTGCTGCACTGTCAGAGGGTCAGTACTGAGGGAGTGCTGCACTGTTAGAGGGTCAGTACTGAGGGAATGCAGCACTGTCAGAGCAGTCAGTACTGAAGGGGTCCTGCAATGTCAGAGGGTCAGTCTGAGGGAGTGCCACACTGTCAGAGGGTCAGTACTGAGGGATTGCCACACTGTCAAAGAGTCTGTACTGAGGGAGTGCTGCACTGTCAGAGCAGTCAGTACTGAGGGAGTGCCACACTGTCAGAGGGTCAGTACTGAGGGAGTGCCACACTGTCAGAGGGTCAGTACTGAGGGTGTGCTGTCATGTCAGAGAGCAGGTAACTGAGGAAGTGTCACACTGTCAGAGGGTCAGTACTGAGGAAATGCTGCACTGTCAGAGTGACAGTACTGAGGGAGTGCTGCACTGTCAGAGGGTCAGTACTGAGGGAGTGCCACACTGTCAGAGTGACAGTACTGAGGGAGTGCTGCACTGTCAGAGTGACAGTACTGAGGGAGTGCTGCACTGTTAGAGGGTCAGTACTGAGGGAATGCAGCACTGTCAGAGGGTCAGTACTGAGGGAGTGCCACACTGTCAGAGGGTCAGTACTGAGGGTGTGCTGTCATGTCAGAGAGCAGGTAACTGAGGAAGTGTCACACTGTCAGAGGGTCAGTACTGAGGAAATGCTGCACTGTCAGAGTGACAGTACTGAGGGAGTGCTGCACTGTCAGAGGGTCAGTACTGAGGGAGTGCCACACTGTCAGAGTGACAGTACTGAGGGAGTGCTGCACTGTCAGAGTGACAGAACTGAGGGAGTGCTGCACTGTTAGAGGGTCAGTACTGAGGGAATGCAGCACTGTCAGAGCAGTCAGTACTGAAGGGGTCCTGCAATGTCAGAGGGTCAGTACTGAGGGAGTGCCACACTGTCAGAGTGTCAGTACTGAGTTAATGCAGCACTGTCAGAGCAGTCAGTACTGAAGGGTTCCTGCAATGTCAGAGGGTCAGTACTGAGGGAGTGCCACACTGTCAGAGGGTCAGTACTGAGGGAGTGCTGCACTGTCAGAGTGTCAGTACTGAAGGGGTCCTGCAATGTCAGAGGATCAGTACTGAGGGAGTGCCACACTGTCAGAGGGTCAGTACTGAGGGATTGCCACACTGTCAAAGAGTCTGTACTGAGGCAGTGCTGCACTGTCAGAGCAGTCAGTTCTGAGGGAGTGCCACACTGTCAGATGGTCTGTACTGAGGGAGTGCCACACTGTCAGAGGGTCAGTACTGAGGGAGTGCCACACTGTCAGAGGGTCAGTACTGAGGGAGTGCCACACTGTCAGAGGGTCAGTACTGAGGGAGTGCTGCACTGTCAGAGTGTCAGTACTGAGGGAGTGCTGCACTGTCAGAGGGTCAGTACTGAGGGAGGGCTGCACAGTCACAGGGTCAGGTCTGAGGGAGTGCTGCACTGTTGGAGCGTCAGTACTGAGTGAGTGCAGCACTGTCAAAGCAGTCAGTACTGAAGGGGTCCTGCAATGTCAGAGGGTCAGTACTGAGGGAGTGCCACGCTATCAGACAGTCTGTACTGAGGGAGTGCTGCACTGTCAGAGCAGTCAGTACTGAGGGAATGCCACACTGTCAGAGGGTCTGTACTGAGGGAGTGCCACACTGTCAGAGGGTCAGTGCTGAGGGAGTGCTGCACTGTCAGAGTGTCAGTACTGATGGAGTGCTGCACTGTCAGAGGGTCAGTACTGAGGGAGTGCTGCACTTTCAGAGCGGTCAGTACTGAAGGGGTCCTGCAATGTCAGAGGGTCAGTACTAAGGGAGTGCCACACTGTCAGAGTGACAGTGATGAGGGAGTGCTGCAATGTGAGTGAGTCAATTCCTGATGAAGGGCTTTTGCCCGAAACGTCGATTTCAAAGCTCCTTGGATGCTTCCTGAACTGCTGTTCTCTTCCAGCACCACTAATCCAGAATCTGGTTTCCAGCATCTGCAGTCATTATTTTTACCTCACTACTGAGGGAGTGCCACACTGTCAGAGGGTCAGTACTGAGGGAGTGCTGCCCTGTCAGAGGGTCAGTGCTGAGGGAGTGCTGCACTGTCAGAGTGTCAGTACTGATGGAGTGCTGCCCTTTCAGAGGGTCAGTGCTGAGGGATCACCTCACTGTTGGTCAGTCAGTATTCAGGGTCTGTTGCATTGCCAGAATATCTGTACTGAGGAGCGCTACACTGGCAAAGGTTTAGTACTGAGGGAATGCTGCACTGTCAGAGGGTCAGTACTGAGGGAGTGCTGCACTGTCAGAGTGTCAGTACTGAGGGAGTGCTGCACTTTCAGAGGGTCAGTACTGAGGGAGTGCTGCACTGTCGGAGGGTCAGTACTGAGGGAGTGCTGCACTTTCAGAGGGTCACTACTGAGGGAGTGCTGCACTGTTGGACAGTCAATAATGAGGGCCTGCTGCATTGCCAGAGCGTCAGTACTGAGGGAGTGCTGCACTGCCAGAGGGTCAGTACTGAGGGAGTGCTGCACTTTCGGAGGGTCTTACAGAGGGAGCGCTGCACTGTTGGACAGTCAATACTGAGGGCCTGCTGCATTGCCAGAGCGTCTGTACTGAGGGAGTGTTGTAATGTTAGAGAGTCAGGACTGAGGGAGAGCCACACTGTCAGAGTGTCAGTACTGAGGGAGTACCACACTGTCAGAGGGTCAGTACTGATTGAGTGCCACACTGTCAGAGGGTCAGTATTGAGGGAGTGCCACACTGTCAGAGGGTCAGTACTGAGGGAGTGCCACACTGTCAGAGGGGTCATTACTGAGGGAGTGCTGGACTGTCAGCGGGTCAGTACTGAGTGAGCGCCACACTGTCAGATGGGCTGAATGGCCTAGTTTCTTCTCCCATGTCTTGTGGTCTAAGAGGAATGTCTGAAATTGTTCAGTACATTTCTGCCTCTGTGTCCTTCATACCCTGCTCAGCAATGTTTCCCACGTCTAGATTCCAGAGACTGTGTTCAAACTGACAATCTTCATTTGGTTATTGAACCTGAAGAGGTACCACCCTCTTTTCCCAGGGATCGAGTTTTTGTTTTATTCCTCAGCTTCCGTCTGCTCATCCCAAATGAATCCCACTGCGCCTCACTCAGCACAGTCGTGTGTTCCTTATTTCTGAGCTTCCCAATGCTAATCCATATCCAGACTGACATCCCACACTCCTCCAAATCGTATCGCAGGCTAATTGCCTGGGAGAGAGGAATGCTAAGAGAGGAATTAGAATTCTGAATGTACCTTACAGTGACGCTAAGGGTGAATTGTTAATGAGAGAAACACAGTGAGAATTTGTGCATGGACCCAGAGGCTACAGTGAATGGATGCATTTTGTCAATGCTCATTGGGACAGGGTTGATATGAAATCGTGAAGATGCTCTGTGATACAATTAAATGAATGAGCATATATAGAGAGAGAGATGGTTCTGAGTGGTCTGGCCTTCTTACAACCCACTAAATCTCCAAAGACGGTGGAAATGTATCTCAGTTTACCGAATGAGGTGATGGAGGAAATAGCAGGTACACTTGCAAACATTTTCAAATCCCCTCTGGCCACAGGAGTGGTGTCGTCGGACTGACCATGTGGTTCTGTTATTCAAGAAGGAGCATGAGATATACCAGGCAGCTACAGGCCAGTCAGGCTCATATCGTGGGTGGGACGTCTGTTGGAACCAATTTTGGGAGACAGAATTAATCAGCATTTAAAGAGAATGGAGTTCATGAAGAACAGTCAGAATGGTTCTGTTAAGGGGACCTCGGGTCTGACCAATGGGATTGCATTTTTAAGGAGGTGACCAGGTGTGTAAATAAGTGCAATGCTTTCCTGTCGCCTGCTTGGTGGTCAGTAAGGCTTTTATCAGGACCCATACTGGAAACTGATAGTGAACATAAAAAACTCAAGATACAAGGAATTTGGCGCAGAATGCTGAGTGGCAGGAAGCAGACAGTGATGGCTCAATTAGAAATCTCTGTCCGTTCATGTCTCACTGTTGGGGTCTTGCTGATGTGGCTGATCGAAAAGATTTAGATTTGAATGGTGGAGGGTGAATCAGTGGGTTCATGAATGATATGAAGATTGGTGGGGTGATTATTACTGAGGATGGTAGCCTTAGATTACAGAAGGATGGAGATGGCCTTGTCAGATGGACCGATCAGTGGCAACGGGTGAGGTACCTGAAGACTGGAGGGTGATTAATGATGTGCCATTATTGAAGTAATGCTACAAGGAACAGCGAGTGAACTATGGAGCTCTGAGCCTGATGGCAGTGGTGGGTATGCTGTTGGAGGGCATTCTGAGAGACAATTTATATGCATTTGGAAAAGCAAGAATTGATTAGGGATGATCAACTTGGCTTTGTTTGTGGAAATGCTGTGTCCAACTTGATAGAGCTTTTGAGGGATGACCAAGGAGACAAATGAGAAGTTTTCACATGGGAGACTGCTTAGTAAAAGGTTAGATGAGATGACATTCAAGGAGAGAGGACAGCACGGTGCCTGAGCGGTTTCATTCTAACTCCCGGTGACTGTCTGTGTGGAGTTTACACATTCTCTCTGTATCTGTGTGGGTTCTCTCTGGGTGATCCAGTTTCCTCCCACTGCCCAAAGTTGCCATGGGAAATGCAGCATTACCGTGATAGAGTAGGGAATGTGAATCTGGGTGCGATGCTGTTCAGACAGTCAGTGTGGAGCCAATGGACAGAATGGCTTGCTTCTACACTGTAGGAATTCTAAACTTAATCCAGAGAGACAAGTAATGTTCTGGGGACCTGAGCTCCAATCTTGGACAGGGGTGGATGTGGTTCCTTTCAGTCTGAAGGGGTTTGAACGCATTCTGAGGGGGGAGCTGGGTTGCGATCTGAAGTGTTGAGGATGTGAATGTTTTGTGGAGCTACTGTCTAAGGGGCTTTGGGGGTTAAACACAACAAAGTGATGCTTTCTTCGGTATTCAGGGAGCACTTTCTGAGGTATTGAGGAAGCACTTTCTGAGGTATTCAGGGAGCACTTTCTGAGCTATTGAGGGAGAACTATCTGAGGTATTGAGGAAGCACTTTCTGAGGTTGTGAGGAAGCACGTTCTGAGGTATTCAGTGAGCACTATCTGAAGTAATGTGGGAGAAATATCTGAGGTATTGAGGGAGCACTTTCTGAGGTATTAAGGGAGTACTATGTGAGGTACTGAGGGAGAGCTATCTGATAAACTGAGGGAGAACTATCTGAGGTATTGCGGGAACACTCTCTGAGGTATTAAGGGAGTACTAGCTGAGGTACTGAGGGAGCACTTTCTGAGGTATTGAGGGAGCACTTTCTGAGGATTTGAGGGAGTACTGTCTGGGTTGTTAAGGGAGTACTATCTGAGGTACTGTGGACGCACTTGCTTAGATATCGAGGGAGCACTTTCTGAGGTACTGAGGGAACACTTTCTTCGATATTGAGGGAACACATTCTGAGGTACTGAGGGAGACCTATCTGAGGTACTGAGGGAGCAATTTCAGAGATATTGAGGGAGAACTGTCTGAGGTACTGAGGGAGAACTATCTGAGGTACTGAGGGAGCACTATCTAAAGTATTGAGGGAGCAGTATCTGAGCTATTGAGAGAGAACTATCAGAGGTATTGAGGGAGCACTTTCTGAGGTATTGAGTGAGCACTTTCTGTAGTATTGAGGGAGTACTATCTGAGGAACTGAGGGAGAACTACCTGAGATACTGAGGCAGCATTATCTGAGGTATTGAGGCAGCACTTTCTGAAGTATTGAGGGAGCACTATCTGAGGTATTGAGGAGCACCACCTGAGGTACTGAGGGAGCTCTATCTGAGGTATTGAGGGAGAAATATCTGAGGTATTGAGGGACAAATATTTGAGGTATTGAGGGAGAATTTTCTGAGGTATTGAGGGAGAACTATCTGAGGTACTGAGGGAGCACTTTCTGAGGTATTGAGGGAGTACTATCTGAGGTACTGAGGGAGAATTATCTGAGGTACTGAGGGAGAACTATCTGAGGTACTGAGGGAGCACTATCTGAAGTACTGAGGGAGCACTATCTGATCTATTGAGGGAGAACTATCTGAGATATTGAGGGAAAACTATCTGAGATATTGAGGGAGCACTTTCTGTGGGATTGAGGGAGAACTATCTGAGGTATTGAGGGAGCACTTTCTGAGGAATTGATGAAACTCTTTCGGAGGTATTGAGGGAGCACTATCTGAGGTACTGAAGGAGAAGTATCTGAGGTATTCAGGGAGTACTATCTGAGGTACAGTGGTAGAACTATCTGAGGTACTGAGGGAGCACTTTCTGAGGTATTGAGGGAGCACTTTCTGATGTATTGAGGTAGCAGCTTGTGAGGTTTTGAGGGAGCACTGACTGAGGTACTGAGGGAGAACTATCTGAGGTATTCAGGGAGGACTTTCTGAGGTATTCAGGGAGCATTATCTGAGGTACTGAGGGAGCACTTTCTGAGATATTGAGTGTGCATTTTCTGAGGTACTGAGGAAGAACTATCTGAGGTATTGAGGGAGCGCTTTCAAAGGTATTTAGGGAGCACTATCTGAGGTACTAGGAAGAACTATCTGAGGTACTGAGGGAGAACTATCTGAGGTATTGAGGGAGAAATATCTGAGGTATACAGGGAGAACTATCTGAGGTATTGGGGGAGCACTATCTGAGGTATTGAGGGAGAACTATCTGAGGTATTGAGGGAGCGCTTTCAAAGGTATTTAGGGAGCAGTATCTGAGGTACTGAGGAAGAACTATCTGAGGTACTGAGGGGGAACTAACTGAGGTATTAAGGGAGCTCTTTCGGAGGTATTGAGGGAGAACTATCTGAAGTATTGAGGGAGAACTATCTGAGGTATTGAGGGAGCACTATCTGAGGTATTGACGGAGCACTTTCTGAGGTATTGAGGGAGAACTATCTGAGGTACTGAGGGAGAACTATCTGAGGTATTGAGGGAGCACTTTCAGAGGTATTTAGGGAGCACTATCTGAGGTACTGAGGGAGCAATGTCTGAGGTTTTAAGGGAGCACTATCTGAGATATTGAGGGAGAATTATTTGATATATTGAGGGAGCACTATCTGAGGTATTGAGGGAGAACTATCTGAGGTACTGAGGGAGAACTAGCTGAGGTACTGAGGGAGAACTATCTGAGGTATTGAGGGAGCATTATCTGAGGTACTGTGGGTGAACTACCTGAGGTATTGATGGAGCACTTTCAGAGGTATTGAGGGGAGAAATATCAGAGGTATTGAGTGAGAACTATCTGAGGTACTGTGGGAGAACTACCTAAGGAATTGATGGAGCACTTTCAGAGGTATTGAGGGAGCACTATCTGAAGTACTGAGGGAGCACTATCTGATCTATTGCGGGAGAACTATCTGAGATATTGAGGGAAAACTATCTGAGATATTGAGGGAGCACTTTCTGGGGGATTGAGGGAGAACTATCTGAGGTATTGAGGGAGCACTTTCTGAGGTATTGAGGAAGCACTTTCTGAGGAATTGATGAAGCTCTTTCTGAGGTATTGAGGGAGCACTATCTGAGGTACTGAAGGAGAAGTATCTGAGGTATTCAGGGAGTACTATCTGAGGTACAGTGGTAGAACTATCTGAGGTACTGAGGGAGCACTTTCTGATGTATTGAGGGAGCACTTTGTGAGGTTTTGAGGGAGCACTGATTGAGGTACTGAGGGAGAACTATCTGAGGTCTTCAGGGAGCACTTTTTGAGGTATTGAGGGAGCACCATCTGAGGTACTGAAGGAGAACTATCTGAGGTACTGAAGGAGCACTTTCTGAGATATTGAGGGTGCATTTTCTGAGGCACTGAGGAAGAACTATCTGAGGTATTGAGGGAGCGCTTTCAAAGATATTTAGGGAGCACTATCTGAGGTACTGAGGAAGAACTATCTGAGGTACTGAGGGAGAGCTATCTGAGGTATTGAGGGAGAACAATCTGAGGTATTGAGGGAGCACTATCTGAGGTATTGAGGGAGCAATTTCTGAGGTATTGAGGGAGAACTATCTGAGGTACTGAGGGAGCACTATCTGAGGTTTTGAGGGAGCAGTATCTGAGGTATTGAGGGAGAAGTATCTGAGGTATTCAGGGAATACTATCTGAGGTACAGTGGTAGAACTATCTGAGGTACTGAGGGAGCACTTTCTGAGGTATTGAGGGAGCACTTTCTGATGTATTGAGGGAGCACTTTGTGAGGTTTTGAGGGAGGACTGACTGAGGTACTGAGGGAGAACTATCTGAGGTATTCACGGAGCACTTTCTGAGGTATTGAGGGAGCGCTATCTGAGATATTGAGGGAGAACTATCTGAGGTACTGAGGGAGAACTATCTGAAGTACTGAGGGAGCACTTTCTGAGATATTGAGTGTGCATTTTCTGAGGTACTGAGGAAGAACTATCTGAGGTATTGAGGGAGCGCTTTCAAAGGTATTTAGGGAGCACTATCTGAGGTACTAGGAAGAACTATCTGAGGTACTGAGGGAGAACTATCTGAGGTATTGAGGGAGAAATATCTGAGGTATACAGGGAGAACTATCTGAGGTATTGGGGGAGCACTATCTGAGGTATTGAGGGAGAACTATCTGAGGTATCGAGGGAGCGCTTTCAAAGGTATTTAGGGAGCACTATCTGAGGTACTGAGGAAGAACTATCTGAGGTACTGAGGGAGAACTAACTGAGGTATTAAGGGAGCTCTTTCGGAGGTATTGAGGGAGAACTATCTGAAGTATTGAAGGAGAACTATCTGAGGTATTGAGGGAGCACTATCTGAGGTATTGACGGAGCACTTTCTGAGGTATTGAGGGAGAACTATCTGAGGTACTGAGGGAGAACTATCTGAGGTATTGAGGGAGCACTTTCAGAGGTATTTAGGGAGCACTATCTGAGGTACTGAGGGCGCAATGTCTGAGGTTTTAAGGGAGCACTATCTGAGATATTGAGGGAGATTTATTTGATATATTGAGGGAGCACTATCTGAAGTATTGAGGGAGAACTATCTGAGGTACTGAGGGAGAACTAGCTGAGGTACTGAGGGAGAAATATCTGAGGTATTGAGGGAGCATTATCTGAGGTACTGTGGGTGAACTACCTGAGGTATTGATGGAGCACTTTCAGAGGTATTGAGGGGAGAAATATCAGAGGTATTGAGGGAGAACTATCTGAGGTACTGTGGGAGAACTACCTAAGGAATTGATGGAGCACTTTCAGAGGTATTGAGGGAGCACTATCTGAAGTACTGAGGGAGCACTATCTGATCTATTGCGGGAGAACTATCTGAGATATTGAGGGAAAACTATCTGAGATATTGAGGGAGCACTTTCTGGGGGATTGAGGGAGAACTATCTGAGGTATTGAGGGAGCACTTTCTGAGGTATTGAGGAAGCACTTTCTGAGGAATTGATGAAGCTCTTTCTGAGGTATTAAGGGAGCACTATCTGAGGTACTGAAGGAGAAGTATCTGAGGTATTCAGGGAGTACTATCTGAGGTACAGTGGTAGAACTATCTGAGGTACTGAGGGAGAACTTTCTGATGTATTGAGGGAGCACTTTGTGAGGTTTTGAGGGAGCACTGATTGAGGTACTGAGGGAGAACTATCTGAGGTCTTCAGGGAGCACTTTTTGAGGTATTGAGGGAGCACCATCTGAGGTACTGAAGGAGAACTATCTGAGGTACTGAAGGAGCACTTTCTGAGATATTGAGGGTGCATTTCCTGAGGCACTGAGGAAGAACTATCTGAGGTATTGAGGGAGCGCTTTCAAAGATATTTAGGGAGCACTATCTGAGGTACTGAGGAAGAACTATCTGAGGTACTGAGGGAGAACTATCTGAGGTATTGAGGGAGAACAATCTGAGGTATTGAGGGAGCACTATCTGAGGTATTGAGGGAGCAATTTCTGAGGTATTGAGGGAGAACTATCTGAGGTACTGAGGGAGCACTATCTGAGGTTTTGAGGGCGCAGTATCTGAGGTATTGAGGGAGAAGTATCTGAGGTATTCAGGGAATACTATCTGAGGTACAGTGGTAGAACTATCTGAGGTACTGAGGGAGCACTTTCTGAGGTATTGAGGGAGCACTTTCTGATGTATTGAGGGAGCACTTTGTGAGGTTTTGAGGGAGCACTGACTGAGGTACTGAGGGAGAACTATCTGAGGTATTCACGGAGCGCTTTCTGAGGTATTGAGGGAGCGCTATCTGAGATATTGAGGGAGAACTATCTGAGGTACTGAGGGAGAACTATCTGAAGTACTGAGGGAGCACTTTCTGAGATATT
Source organism: Chiloscyllium punctatum (assembly GCF_047496795.1). Classification (NCBI taxonomy): domain Eukaryota; kingdom Metazoa; phylum Chordata; class Chondrichthyes; order Orectolobiformes; family Hemiscylliidae; genus Chiloscyllium; species Chiloscyllium punctatum. The sequence continues at coordinate 75,998,870 of NC_092752.1, read as the reverse complement.
GAGTGTGCATTTTCTGAGGTACTGAGGAAGAACTATCTGAGGTATTGAGGGAGCGCTTTCAAAGGTATTTAGGGAGCACTATCTGAGGTACTAGGAAGAACTATCTGAGGTACTGAGGGAGAACTACCTGAGGTATTGAGGGAGAAATATCTGAGGTATTGAGGGAACACTATCTGAGGTATTGAGGGAGCGCTTTCAAAGGTATTTAGGGAGCACTATCTGAGGTACTGAGGAAGAAAGATCTGAGGTTCTGAGGGAGAATTATTTGAGGTATTAAGGGAGCTCTTTCGGAGGTATTGAGGGAGAACTATCTGAGGTACTGAGGGAGAACTATCTGAGGTATTGAGGGAGCACTTTCTGAAGTACTGAGGGAGCACTATCTGATCTATTGAGGGAGAACTATCTGAGATATTGAGGGAAAACTATCTGAGATATTGAGGGAGCACTTTCTGAGGGATTGAGGGAGAACTATCTGAAGTATTGAGGGAGCACTTTCTCAGGTATTGAGGAAGCACTTTCTGAGGAATTGATGAAGCTCTTTCTGAGGTATTCAGGGATCACTATCAGAGGTACTGAGGGTGAAGTATCTGAGGTATTCAGGGAGTACTATCTGAGGTACAGTGGTAGAACTATCTGAGGTACTGAGGGAGCACTTTCTGAGGTATTGAGGGAGCACTTTCTGATGTATTGAGGGAGCACTTTGTGAGGTTTTGAGCGAGCACTGACTGAGGTACTGAGGGAGAACTATCTGAGGTATTCAGGGAGCACTTTTTGAGGTATTGAGGGTGCACTATCTGAGATATTTAGGGAGAACTATCTGAGGTACTGAGGGAGAACTATCTGAGGTACTGAGGGAGCACTTTCTGAGATATTGAGGGTGCATTTTCGGAGGTACTGAGGAAGGACTATCTGAGGTATTGAGGGAGCGCTTTCAAAGGTATTTAGGGAGCACTATCTGAGGTACAGAGGAAGAACTATCTGAGGTACTGAGGGAGAAATATCTGAGGTATTGAGGGAGCACTGTCTGAAGTATTGAGGGAGAACTATCTGAGGTATTGAGGGAGAACTATCTGAGGTATTGAGGGAGCGCTTTCAAAGGTATTTAGGGAGCACTATCTGAGGTACTGAGGAAGAACTATCTGAGGAACTGAGGGAGAACTATCTGAGGTATTGAGGGAGCACATTCTGTGGTATTGAGGGAGAACAATCTGAGGTATTGAGGGAGCACTATCTGAGGTATTGAGGGAGCACTTTCTGAGGTATTGAGGGAGAACTATCTGAGGTACTGAGGGAGCACTATCTGAGGTTTTGAGGGAGTAATATCTGAGGTATTGGGGGAGTAGTTTCTGAGGTATTGAGGGAGAACTATCTGAGGTACTGAGGGAGCAAAGTCTGAGGTATTAAGGGAGCACTATCTGAGATATTGAGGGAGAATTATTTGATGTATTGAGGGAGCACTATCTGAGGTATTGAGTGAGAACTATCTGAGGTACTGGGGGAGAAATATCTGAGGTATTGAGGGAGCACTGTCTGAAGTATTGAGGGAGAACTATCTGAGGTATTGAGGGAGAACTATCTGAGGTATTGAGGGAGCGCTTTCAAAGGTATTTAGGGAGCACTATCTGAGGTACTGAGGAAGAACTATCTGAGGAACTGCGGGAGAACTATCTGAGGTATTGAGGGAGCACATTCTGTGGTATTGAGGGAGAACAATCTGAGGTATTGAGGGAGCACTATCTGAGGTTTTGAGGGAGTAATATCTGAGGTATTGGGGGAGCAGTTTCTGAGGTATTGAGGGAGAACTATCTGAGGTACTGAGGGAGCAAAGTCTGAGGTATTAAGGGAGCACTATCTGAGATATTGAGGGAGAATTATTTGATGTATTGAGGGAGCACTATCTGAGGTATTGAGTGAGAACTATCTGAGGTACTGAGGGAGCACTATCTGAGGTTTTGAGGGAGTAATATCTGAGGTATTGAGGGAGCAGTTTCTGAGGTATTGAGGGAGAACTATCTGTGGTACTGAGGGAGAGCTATCTGAGGTAATGAGGGAGAAAGATCTGAGGTACTGATGGAGAAGTTTTTGAGGTATTGTGATAGAACTATGTGATGTTCTGAGGGAGAACTATCTGAGGTATTGAGGGAGAACTATCTGAGGTACTGAGGGAGCTCTATCTGAGGTATTGAGGCAGAAGTATTAGAGGTATTGAGGGAGCACTATCTGAGGTATTGAGGCAGAACTATCTGAGATATTGAGGGAGAACTGTCTGGGGTATTCAGGAAGAACTATCTGAGGTTCTGAGGGAGCACTATCTGGTGGTACAGAGTGCAGAGGATAGAAAGGAACAGATGCAATTCCCTGATCATTTCCTCAGGGTTTCCGAGGCACTCTAGTGTTGTAATTTTAAATGGAAGTCACTCCCCATTTAAGAAGATTCAGATCATTTTCAACAATCAGTGAAAAATAGCAGCAACGTGTGTCTGAAACATGGTTTTGCGGAAAAACTTCATCAATCTATTGTCACTTCTTGCTTGCAGACGCTTTAGAAAAGCAGGCACCCAAACAGACTAATGCTGTCGATGCAAGAGGTGGTGCACAGGAAGATCCAACAAGTCTCTGCAGCTGTTTTCTGTCTATCTGGAGCAGTCATCATGTGAGATCAGGGTTCAGTCCTTCGAAAAATCATTTCTCCAGCAATACCTCAACCATACCTTTCCAGGTGTGTGTGTGTGTGTGTGTGTGTGTGTGTGTGTGTGTGTGTGTGTGTGTGTGTGTGTGTGTGTCAGACAGAGAGAGAGATAGAGAGAGCCAGAGAGAGAGAGACTGCCTGTGTTTATGTGTGTGAAAGAGTGGATGCATGTGTATCTCTGTGTGTGTGTATATGTGTGCATGAGAAAGAAAGTGCATGTTCATGTGAGAGTATTTGGCTGTGTGTCTGTTTGAGGGTGTGTGTGTCTCTGTGTGCATGTGTGTGAGTGAGGGTGTGTGTGAGAGAGTGTGTATGTGTGTGAGAGAGAGTGTGTCTTTGTGTATGCGTGTGTGAGAGTGTGTCTGTGTGTGAGAGAGAATGTGTCTATGTGTGTGTTTGTGTGTCTATGTGTGTATGTGTCTTTGTGTCTGTGTGTGTGTATGACAGTGTGTCTTATGTGAGAAATAGTGTGTATGCGTTTGTGAGAGAGTGTGCGTCTGTGTGCATGTGTGCTTGAGAGTGAGTGTTTCTGTGTGTGAGAGAGTGTGTGGGTCAGTGTGGGAGAGAGAGTGTGGGAGTCCGTGTGTGTGAGAGAGAGAGCGTGTGTCTATGTGTGTTTGAAGGAAGGTGTGTCCGCGTGTGCTTGCGTGTGAGAGAGAGTAACGTGTGTGTTATGTGTGTGTGAGAGAGAGTGTGTCTGTGTGTGTTTGAGGGATCGTGTGTCTGTGTGCCTGTCTGTGTGTATGTGTGTGAGAGAGAATGTCAGTGTGTGTGAGAGACATAGAGTGTGTGCGTATGAGATAGAGTGTGATTGTGTGAGAGACAGAGAGTGTGTATGTGTGTGAGAGAGTGTCTGTGTGCGTGAGAGTGAGTGGGTGTGTGACAGAGTAAGTGTGTGTGTGTGAGAATGTGTATGTAAATGAGAGAGAGTGTGTGTATGTGTGTGTGAGAGAGAGTGTGTCTGTGTGTGTTTGAGGGATCGTGTGTCTGTGTGCCTGTCTGTGTGTATGTGTGTGAGAGAGAATGTCTGTATGTGTGAGAGACAGAGAGTGTGTGTGTGAGAGAGAGTGTGAGTGTGTGAGAGACAGAGAGTGCGGATGTGTGTGAGAGAGAATGTCTGTGTGTGTGTGAGAGACAGAGATTGTGTGTGTGAGAGTGTCTGTGTGCATGAGAGTGAGTGGGTGTGTGAGAGAGTGTGTGTGTAAATGAGAGAGAGTGTCTGTGTGTGGGAGAGATAGTGTGTCTGTATGAGTGTGTCTGCGTGTATGTGTGAGAGAGTGTGCCCGTGAGTGTATTTGAGGGAGCATATGTCTGTGCGTGTATGTGTGTGAGAGATATAGTGTGTGCTTGTGTGTGTATGTGTGTGAGAGAGTTGTGCCTGTGTGTATGTGTGTGTGAGTTTGTGTCTGTGTTTGTGTTTGAGGGAGCGTGTGTCTGTGTGTGTGTGTGTGTTTGTGTTTGTGTGTGTAAACTAGCCAATCTTATTGGGTGCTCATGAATATAAAATCCAGCTGCTGCTTCAGGTGAATTGGTCCTCGTGTCTCCAAAGACACAAAGGTTGCAAGAGTGAATTCACTGGGAGAAAGAGAGTGGTGTTCATTCAAGTGGGGATTCATCCAGTAAACCTCCCCACACACTAACATTCCTCTGGCAATGCAGTGACTAGACCTGCACACAGTGCTCCAGGTACTATGTAATGTCACCATTGTCATACCAGAACATGGGACAGCTCCTCATTAGAGAGTGGGGTCTGGTGGTGTTTTAATCAGAGGGTCACTATGCCCCAGCTGAGGGGAGAGTGTGGGAAGGAGAGTCCTTCAGGGTAACCCCAGCTGGTGTGGAAATTGAACACACGCTATTGGTTTTACTCTGCATTATAAACCAACTGTCCAGCCAACTGAGCTAACTGAATTCCCTCCAGGGGCATGCCCTGTATAACCCAATCATAGCAGCCTGCACCTCAATAAGAGCCAGGAGCAAGGCCATTCGGCCCCCACTCTAACCCAGAAGGGAGAGCACGGGAAGCTGATGAAGGAAACATGCCCCTCCCATGTGGCCTTCTGAAATGGAGCTGGAGGACAGAGCAGACCTGGCCTGCTGTTTGCTTCCCCGAGACTGGCCTGCTCCACCTTACAGTGAGAGACTGAGGGGAATCTCGAGGAGATTTCACTTCTCACTGAGAGGCTGCAACTCCAATCCAAATCAGGCTGGTTCCCTCCGAGACTCACGGAAGAGTGCAGCACTCTTCAGATCAGGCCCTTGTGGAGTCATAATCTCCAGTGTGGAGGCCAAGAGCTGGGAGATAGCATTAAGAACATAAGACCAACCGAAATAGGAACAAGAGACTATTCAGCCCCTCGAGCCTGCTCTACTATTCATTAGGATCGTGAATGATTTAGTATTTGATTTGGGAGCTGAAACCCGGACAGTACAGAGACAGAGAATCAAATTATTCTGCGATAAGGAATCATCAGACAGGAGCTGGAACCAGAGAGAGTGAACACACACACACACACACATATTGTGGGATTCAGGCTGTCTGTGGGAATTTTACCACAAGGGGCGAGCTCGACACTGAGGAGAGACAAAGGCGCAAAATGCTAGAGAGAGGGCAGCTGTACAGTCTGATCCTCCCGATCTCACTGCTTCCCACTCCCATGAGAGCTCTTCTGTGTTCCCAGCTGTCTCTTCCACATCTTTCCTTCAATCCCTATCTCACAACATCATTCATATCTCTGCCCTGTTGACATTTCCCTGCAGATTCCCTTCCTACTACACTCTGCCCCTTTGACATCCCATCATGTTTTTCAGGAATGCTTAATCATTCAATCTTCCACAAAACCAACAACTTGCTCATCTCTCTCTGCACCTTTCTCAAGGCTCTGTGGGATCTTGCCTTTCTTGTCTGTAAATCATTCTCGCTGCATCGCAGCAGCAACCGCCCTCCCACTCCACTCTCTCAGGTCTATGCTGCCTCAGCAACTCCCCCCCTCTCTCTCTCTCTGTCCTATATCTGCAGGGTGTGGTATTACTGCTCACCATAATCTCTGATTGGGCCGTGGATGATCTGGTTAATCGTGATGGCGTGACCCTCCAGTCTGGTCACTAAGTGATGGTTAGCCTGATTCTCCACGAGTTGTCCCATGGTCTCCTCTGGGTTTTCTGTATTAAGTCTTTCTCAGTCTCATTAGAGAGTTGTTGGGTCAGGATCCTGAGTTTATTCTCCAAATTAGCCAAGTCAGCGTACTGACAGGTAACACTCCTGCCCTGGGGGTGGACTCGTATACTGTGGCTAAATCATTAAGGAGTTCCCTTTTCTTTGTCTGTTAATTACTTTTCTGGGTCTGTGTTTTCCCTCAAATTTCCCTATCCCTTGTCCCATTATCCTGTTGGTCAGTTGGGAACATGATTATTTTAATGGGGAAGGACACCACTCTGATTACTGTATCCCTGATACGTTCATTATGATTAGTGTCAGTTTGTAATAAATGTTCGTGAACAAGGAATTCCCTCTGAGTTTAGTGACTAGTCCATTGTGAGAGCCTGGTATGTGTGGGACAAGCTGGGAGAGGAGCCTTCCCTCCTGGTCACAGCCCGTTTTTAATTTTGTTTCTGAGGAATTCTCCCTGGTGGGCTTCCTGGGATATCGCTGTCCGAAAATGACCCCTAGTCCAGGCAGGGTGCTTGGTATCCTACTACCATGCACCCGTTCTCGGGGAAACCCTACCAATCGCTTCTGATCCCTGAGCTCCTGTAACACAATGTGGAAAACCCTAAAGTCTATTTCGTATTCAAAAATTATTTAGCAGAGAGCCCAAGCCTCATTACGGGCACGATTGATGGGTCGAATCCCAGGTGTCCCTCCTCCTTTCTGAGACATGGGAGATGGGAGACAAAGGGTCGGGCCCAGTTTCTCATCGCTAAGAGAGCTGCAGATCATATCCCCAAAAATCCAGACAAATTGGACCTAGAGTCTCCGGGTGAAGCTGACGGGGGGAGGGGAGGGGCATTCCCCTGGTTATTGTTCTGCAGTTATGTAGCGCCTTTGCAGGATATGCCTTATCCTGCCCTCAAGCAGTGAAGATCGCTGCCTTCATCTCATCATGGATGCCCCTCCCTAGCTGTTGGCCCTCAGGGAGGGCTGAATGGCCTGCTGGACTAAGGCACATGGCAATTCATTTGGTTTGCTCCTCAGCGTCCACTCCGTGTATGACAGACTGTCAGTCAGAATCTGTGCCAGAGACGGGATCTTTTTGGTGCTGCCCACCAGCTGGGTGCCTGGAATGGATGTTGTGTAAGGAGTGAGACCATAAGCTTCTTTACACTGGGTAACCACATGATTCATGGAATCTGAGTTCGGTTGTGGCTCAGGGCTGGGGGCAAAAGGTGCAGTTACCTGGGAGACAGGCAGTGGGAGTCCCCATCTGTGAGCGGGTGTGGATGTGTCAGTGTGGGGCCTGTCATTACCTCCCTGGGGAGGTAGAACCCCAAAGGCACACATTATCCCATTCTGGGAGGAGTCCACTTCCTTAGGGATTGTATTTGCTCCTGGAACCTCCTTCTAGGGCCTAATGTGTGTTGCTCCATGTTGCAGGTGTAGAGGACCCATGAAGCTGATTGGAGCTCATACACTGTCCTTCCAGATTGTCAATGTAACCTGAGGCTGCCTCCCCATCCCCAGAGACCCTCCTTTCACTGGTTTGGTCTCTTCCCAATTGTAACTGGAGTAGTCCCATGTGGGTGAGATTTTGCTGCAACCTTCTGTCCTGCTCATTGTGTAGTAGTCCTAGCTCTGTCCCAGCCTGTAGTATTCCCTGGGGTGACTGGATCCCAGCTGCCTTATCCCAGCCGGGGGTCCTCCAGGCTATCAGCAGTGGAGTGAGCTTTCCAGCTTCCCTCCCCAGTTCTCTATGGACATCTCACCACAGCTCCTGTGCCAGGAATCCTTCACTGCACGGCCAGGCTGGCTTCCTGCCAAATTCTGCAGGACTGTTTGACATTTGTACCGGCTCGGGTTCCAATTGCTTTGGCTGTTTCTGTATTATGGGATACCTGGGTCTATTCATGGAGTCGTAGAGTTCTACAGCATGGAGACAGGCTCTTTGGGCCAAACTGGTCCATCCGTACGAATCCCGTTTCCCTGCACTTGGCCCATATCCTTCCAATACGTTCCTCTCCATGTATTTGTCCAAGTGCATTTTAAATGTTCTTAAAATGTATCCTCCTCGACCACTTGCACTGGTAGTTCATTCCGTATGTGTACCACCCTCTAGGTAAAAGCATTGTCCCTCAGGTTCCCTTTTAACCTTCCCCTTCTGCCTTAAACTGATGCCCTTTCATCCTTGATTCCCCAAGCCTTGGATAAAGACTGAGTGCATTAACCCTATCCATGTCTCCCATGACCTTATACACCTCTATAAGGACACCCCCTCAGTCTCCTACACACGAAAGAAAATGTCCTTGCTTGTCCAACCTCTCTCTATATCTGTCTAGTTGAGTTCTGGCAACATCCTTCTGTACTCTTTGCAGTTTAATAACATCCTTCCTATAGCAAGGTGGGCAAAACTGAACACAATACTCCAAATGCGGCCTCACCAACATCCTGCACAACTACAACAGAACTTCCCAACTTCGATATTCCATGCCCTGACTGGTGAAGGGCACAGTGTGCCAAAAGCCTTCTTCAATGCCCTGTCTCCCTGAGATCAGACAGCCGTGCTCCTGGAATCCGAGGTCCCTCTGTTCCACTACATTCCCTCAGGCCCTACCATTCACCATGAAACCCCTGTCTTGATGTGACTTTCCAAAATGCAAGATCTCGCCCTTGTCTGTATTAAACTCCATTTGCCATTTCTCAGCCCAATTCCCCAGCTGATCAAGGCCCTGTTGCAATTGCTGAGAACCTTCCTCACTTATTTTAGTGTAATCTGAAAACTTTCTAATCATGCCTTAAACACCCACATCAAAATCATTGATCTTGATAACAAACAGCAATGGGCCTCGAACTGACCAGCTCAGTGGCACAATGGCTCAGTGGTTAGCACTGCTGCCTCATAGCACCGTGGATCTGGGTTCAATTCCAATCTCACAGGATGGTATGTGTGGGTTCGATTTCCGACAGTATGGATACAGGCCATTTGGCCCAACAAACCACACCGACCTGCTGAAGAGTAACCCACGCAGAGCCATTCTCCCTACCCATATCTACCCTTAACGAATGCACCTGGCATTATGCACAATTTAGCCTGGCCAATTCATCTGACCTGCGCATTTTTGGAATGGGGAAGAAACCGGAGCACCCGAAGGAAACCCACGCAGACACAGGGAGAATGTGCAAACTCCACACAGTCACCCGAGGCTGGCGTCCCTGGTGCTGTGAGGCAGCAGTGCCAACCGCTGAGCCACCATGCCATACCAACTGAGTTTGTACGTTCTCTCCATGTCTGCGTGGGTTTCGTCTGGGTGCACCGGTTTCCTCCCACAATCCAAAGATGTGCAGGTCAAGTAAATTGGGCATGCTCAATTGCCGAGAATGTTCATGGATGTGTAAGTAAGTTGCATTAGTCAGGGGTAAATGTAGAGTAATAAAGTAGGGGAATGGGTTTGGGTGGAATAATCTTCAGAAGGCCAGTGGACTTGTTGGGCCGAAGGGCCTGTTTCCACAGAGGAGGGATTCTATGATTCTATGACCGCTGAGGCACACCACAAGTCACAGGAGTCCAGTCTGACTGTTACCCTCTGCTTCCTACCATCAAGCCAATTGTGTACTCAGCTTGCCAACGCCCCCTGGATTACATGCGATGTAACCTTCCAGAGCAAGGTACCATGTGGAACCTTATCAAAGGCCTTCCTGAAATCTGTAGAGTCTACATGTACTGGCCTGTCCTCGTCAAACTTCCTGATCACTTCAATTAAGAACGCTGACAAATTTGTGAGACATGGTCTCCCATGCACAAGGCTTTGCTGACTACTCCCAATCAAAAGTTGTATTTCCAAATACATGTCTATCTAATCTCTCAGCATCTTCTCAAGTAACTTATTACCACGGATGTTAGGTTTACTGATCGGTACTTCCCAGGTTTATCTTTGCAGCCCTTCTTGAATAAGGGCGCAACATATGCTGTCCTCCAGTCTTCCGGGACCTCACCCGTGGCTAATAGTGAGGCAAAAAGATCAGCAGGGACCCCACAAGTACTTCCCTCGCCTCTTGAGGTGCTGTTGGATATATTTGGTCAGGTCCAGGAGATTTATCCACCTTCATACATTCTAATGCATTCAACACATCCTGTCCTGTGATATGGTCTGACCCCAAGGGATCATCACTAACTTTCCCAAGTTCCCAAGCCTTCATATCCTTCTCCAAGATGAACACAGAGGAGAAATAACTCCTGCGATTCTGCACACACATGTCCACTTTGGTCCTTGAAGGGTCCTATTTTCTCTCTAGTTATACTTTTTTCCTTGGGAGGGGGAGATTGCAGTGTTGGGTCGGGATCAGTCAGGGAGGGGGTGGGTGCAGTGTTCGGTAAGGATCAGTCAGGGAGGGGGAGATTGCAGTGTTGGGTAGGGATCAGTCAGGGAGGGGATGGGTGCAGTGTTGGGTAGGGATCAGTCAGGGACCGGGAGAGTACAGTGTTGGGTAGGGATCGTTAAGTGAGTGGAGATTGTATGCTGGGTAGGGATCAGTCAGGGAGGGGGAGATTGCAGTGTTGGGTAGGGGTCAGTCAGGGAGGTTGTTGGTGCAGTGTTGGGTAGGGATCAGACAGGGAAGGGGAGATTGCAGTGTTGGGTAGGGATCAGTCAGGGAGGGGATGATTGAAGTGTTGGGTAGGCATCAGTAAGGGAGGGGGATATTGCAGTGTTGTGTAGGGATCAGTCAGGGAGGGCGAGATTGCAGTGCTGGTTAGGGATCAGTAAGGGAGGGGAGATTGGAGAGTTGGGTAGGGAGCATTAAGGGAGGGGTGATTGTTGTGTTGTGTCGGGATCAGTCAGGGAGGGGATGAATGCAGTGTTGGATGGGGATCAGTTAGGGAGGGGGATATTGATGTGTTGGGTATGGATCAGTCAGGGAGAGGGAGATTGCAGTGTGGGATAGGGATCAGTTCGGGAGGGGGTGATTGCAGTGTTGGGAATGGATCAGTCAGTGAGGGGGATATTGCAGTGTTGGGTAGGGATCAGTCAGGGATGGGGTGATTGCAGTGTTGGGTCGGGATCAGTCAGTGAGGGGTAGATTGCAGTGTTGGGTAGGGATCAGTCAGGGAGGTAAGATTTCAGCCTTTCGTAGGGATCAGTCAGGGAGGGGGAGATGGAAGTTTTGAGTACGGATCAGTCGGGGAGGGGGTGAGTAGGGATCAGTCGGGGAGGGGGTGAGTGCAGTGTTGGGTAGGGATCAGTCAGGGAGGAGGTGAGTGCAGTGTTGGGTAGTGGTCAGTCAGTGAGGGGGAGATTGCAGTGTTGGGTAGGGATCAGTCAGCGAGGGGGTGAGTGCAGTGTTGGATAGGGATCATTCAGCGAGTGGGAGGTTGCAGTGTTGGGTAAGGATCACTCAGGGTGGTAAGATTTCAGTCTTTAGTAGGGATCAGTCAGGGAGGGGGAGATGGAAGTTTTGAGTAGGGATCAGTCGGGGAGGGGGTGAGTAGGGATCAGTCGGGGAGGGGGTGAGTGCAGTTTTGGGTAGGGATCAGTCAGGGAGGAGGTGAGTGCAGTGTTGGGTAGTGGTCAGTCAGTGAGGGGGAGATTGCAGTGTTGGGTAGGGATCAGTCAGGGAGGGGGTGAGTGCAGTGTTGGGTAGGGATCAGTCGGTGAGGGGGAGTTTGCAGTGTAGGGTAGGGATCAGTCAGGAAGGGGGAGTTTGCAGTGTTGGGTAGGGATCGGTCCGGGAGGGGGAGATTGCAGTGTTGGGTAGGGATCACTCAGGGAGGGGGTGATTGCAGTGTTGGTTAGGGATCAGTCAGGGAGGGGGAGATTGCAGTGTTGGGTAGGGATCAGTCAGGGAGGGGGAGATTGCAGTGTTGGGTATGGATCAGTCAGGATGGGTGTGATTGCAGTGTTGGGTAGGGATCTGTCAGGGAGGGTGTGAGTGCCGAGTTGGGTAGGGATCAGTCAGGGAGGGGGAGATTACAGTGTTGAACAGGAATCAGTCGGGAGGAGGGTGACTGCAGTGTCGGTGAATCTGTTTTTTTGGTGACAGTACAGATGGATGTACAGTCTGGAACTGTCACCCACGAATCCACATTGTTCCAAAGTCAACAGAGTGTATGTTGGCTGCAAGATCGAAAGTACTTTTTGAATTTAACACAGCAACACCTGCCATCTGAGAGAGGAGCTGTTCCAAAATAGATACATGTTCCAATTACTTGAGTTTTGGCTGCTGTTTTGAACACAATTTCAATTTACCCAATTAGTTTAAGTTGTGCCCAGGATACCAGAAACCAATGGCATTTGGTTTGATTGTTTTGACACCTTGAAACTGATTATAAGAGTTTCTTGAGTGTTGGGTGTTATATAAACCCGGTATTTTGAAAGTATGAGGGAGAGCAACTGCCATCGAATAGCGAGCAACTACTGCCGAGCCCGAGAGCTAAATGGCTATCTCACATCTTCATGTCAAAGAAATTAGAAAACAATTTTAACCGAAGTACCTTTTCATGTAAAACCTTCTCACATTAAAAAAAGAAACAAGACGGCCCAGCGAGAGCAGCAGCCAGAGGATTGAATTCAGAGGAACCTGTTTGGTCTTGGGATTGAGTTAATGCAATGCTTAATAAGTGTCAAGTTTAATAATTGGAACAGTGTACTTTTGTGGAGTTGGAGTCAGATACTAAGTAGGTAAAAGAAGGGGACTTGGATTAGTGAACAGTTGTTGTTTAGTATTCACTATTAGAGTTAAGAAAATAATTATAATTTTCTTAATATATTGGAATTTTAGAGTTCTCTATCCTTATTATTTTAACAGATTACAGAGTGAACCAAGACTCTCTGGGTGTTTGGTTTAATTAACAGAGAGGTTCGACCCCTGCATCGTAATCAGTGGCATGAAATTTCTGATGAGACTGCAATGGATAAGCAGCCCAAAGAAACTGGAAGCTTGATGCTGAAAAATAGAGGCCAGCCATTTCTTTGGTGAGTGGGTTCCAATAATATCATGTCACGGTTTCGCACTTCAAAACAGCTCATAGAAAGCTATTTGGGACAATAGTGTAGGGTTGGTTGACATGGAATATTTACAGATTAACTCGTCTGTTTAACTGTATCAGTACCCGCTGAAGAATTTGATTTTTGATGGGCACTTAGAGGGTTCCAACCTGATAGGACTTAGCCAGTAGGAAATTCCACTTTCCTGGACAATTCCTTTGGATTATGCTAAGATGGGGAATCTGCCGGTTCCCAGCTCAACCCTGCCTCTACACTGGGATAAGGACGCTCTGTCGGATGTGATGGAATATTCTCCACTTGCCTGTATGAGTTCAGCTCCAATAAACACTCAAGAAACTTGACACCATCCAGGATAAAGCAACCTGCTTTGTTTGGCACCCCAACCACAAATATCCACTCCCTCCACCAAAGATGCTCAGTAGCAGCAGTGTGTACTACCTACAAATGCAGTGCAGATATTCACCAAAGATCACCAAACAGCACCTTCCAAACCCACAGCCACTTCCAATTAATTCAATGGCAACAAATACATGGGAACACCACCTTATGCAAATTGCCTTCCAAGCTTCTCACCATCTTGAAGTGGAAATATATCCCTGTGTCAAATTCCTGGAATTGCTTCGCTAACAACGTTATGAGTTGACCTACATGGACAATCGCAGTTCAAGAAGGCAGTTCACCACCAACTTCTCAAGGGGCAACTAGGGATGGGTAATAAATGCAAGGCCTGGGCAGTGACGCCAACGTCTCATGAATGAATTTGAAATTTTTTTTAAATATCTGGAACAACAGGACTCTCCTCTAGCTTCACTAAGGAGTTTGTTTTTATTCATTATGCAAGGAATTTGTGTAAGGTTTTACTTTGCTGTGTTAGTGATCTTCACTCTGAACCGTGATAATGTTGCTGCAAAAATAATCTTGTTTGTGCACCAACTTAGGGTCTGCAGTATACAACCAAGTTTTGTGAAGTTATGCAGGAAAAGCGTGCAATCCTTGAATAACATAATGTAAGATACTTAAAACATAAATGAACAACAGGAGGATGAAGCTCCAAGAGACGGTGAGGAGCAAAATCACAGACTTCCTGCTGCTCTCCATCTTTGGGTCTCTGTGCTGTAGATACTGCACAGAATGCAGTTTTGTTTGCCACCGTCATTATTGCTGGGACACCCTGTGCAGTACCTGCAGGAACAGGATGAGGGAGGAGTTCAGACAGACCAGCCAAGGGAAAGCCCTATAGCAGATTTGTGACAAACAGTGTAAACATTTGTTCCAGGAGGCCACCCATCCCAATATCTCTCACTGTCAGTTTAAATTACATTCCCTATAATATGGAAACAGGCTCTTCAGCCCAACAAGTCCATACCAGCCCTCTGAAAAGGAGCCCACTCAGACCCATTTCCCTACCCTATATTTACCCCTGACAAAGCACCTATCACTGTGGGCAATTTAGCATGGCCAATTCAACTAACCTGCACATCTTTGGCCTGTTGGTGGAAACCCAAGCAGACACGGGGAGAATGTGCAAACTCCATACAGACAGTCGCCCAAGGCTGGAAATGAAGCCATGTCCCTGGTGCTGTGAGGCAGCAATGCTGACCACTGAGTCACCATCCACCCCAATTACAGCAGCTCACCAAGGTCTGGATTACTGGCAACTGCAAGGGCACTCTCAGTGTTAGGGATTCCAATTATCCCAAGTGACGAAGTTAGAATGATGTCCAAATTAACGGAATTGTATAAACATAATGTATTTAGATGATTATCATATCTTCCTCCCACATACTGTGGAGATAGAGGGGACCTTGACAGGGACCACTCTTAAGTAAATGTGAAGGATAAGGCCATATGATCACATGCCCATAGCCTGTCTTCCATGAATTTGGCTCCTCTCACATCAAGCTGTGGTCCTAACTGCACTCACCTTGATATATCCTGGGATACCGGTGGTTATGATTGTAGTTTTGAAAAGGCACATATCCCCACATATGGGTATGATCCTAATGAACACAGACCAGAGGCTATAAGGTAGATCGAACTCCCAGTGTTATTATCGCTTTATTCTTATCCATTGATGGGATGTGGGCATCACTGGCTGGGCCATTGTTTATTACTCGTCCCTAGTTGCCCCTTTGGGAAGGATGAAGAATGACAATAACAGTGACATCAGTGATACCTCCATTGTTGGAAGCTTAACTTGTTCACTCAATCCCCTTCCTCCAGGAAAGCCCTTCATGTACCTCTGGAACCTGTGCCATTAGTTTTGTGAAATAAATGCTGACCTCGGCAGTAATGCACACATTCAGTGTGTAAGAAGAACCACATTTCAATCAGTAAGTGAAATGCTCTTGTTTAAAGAGGGCATCTCCTACTCTAGAGAACAGAAGAACAGCTCTGAGATATATTTTCACACATGGAATAAACTGGCTCGATGCTGCATTGGTTGAAATTATTTGTGATCTCGTGATGGGGATCACAGCATTTGTGTGGGCAGCATTATTGCTGAGAGATCCCAGGTTCTGTTTTTTGTTCTTTTATTATGATATACTAAACAACAACGCTCCTTCATAATTGGGATTAAACTTGTAATTGTAATTAGTTTGTTCATTGTCGGAGTTTTGACACAAAGCTGAGCAATGCTGTCGTGTCAGTCTCCCAAAGAAGCTTTCAGACAGTATAAGGCAGCATCTCTGGGAATGCATCAGCCCAGAGTTTCAAACAAGGAGCTTGTCAGCTGCCTGAAGGGACAGATCACCTCACATGGAAAAATGCATTGACCAACTCAGCAGGTGGAAAAGGTGTTCTACACCATCCGTGCTATTATTGGCGTTCGTGGTGTGGCATAAAGACATTTGGACTTGGTTTAATATGTTGCTAATCTGCTCTCTGGTTTTACCTTTTGAACAACAACGTCACCATCTCATTGACTGGTCAGCCATACCCACACCCCAGAACAGTGATAACAATCCAATGAGCAGCATTCATGGTACAATTTTCCATTGACAGAGACTCCCAAAGTCACTGCTGCTGCAGAATTTCCTGACTTTAGTATTCTGTCATCTGTTCTGGTTTCATATGTTCTGAAGGTATGAAGAAAGATCATGCAACTTAGTTCTGAATAAGGGTCTCCGAACTTGAAACATTTACTCTACTTTCTCTCTCACAGATGCTTACCAGACCTGCTGAACAATTTCTGTTTTTTTTATATATATACAAAAATTAAGCCTGTGTTTGCAAGAATCTTGAAGGTTAAGGGCTGATCTGAGTGAAGTCCTCCAAGGCATTAACAGAAAAAGATAAATGATTTCCATTGGCTGGCAATTCTCTACCGAGGGGGCACAGTCTGAGAATGAGAGACAGAGCGTTCAGGAGAAATGTTAGGATGCACATCTACACACAAACGATGGGAGAGGTTTGGAACTCTCTTCCACAAACGACAGTGGATACTGGAACTGTCAGTCAGTTTAAATGAGGAAGTTTTTTTTTAAACAAAGGAACTGAAGGATACACGTGTATTGCTTTGTGAAGCGACATCCATCTATCATGTCCCCCAGAAATGTTCTCGTTCTCATAGTCTCTGGTCAGAGAATTCAAGTCTTGACAATTTGCCCTCCTGGTCTCTGTCCGTTGAGGTGTTTGTCATGTACAGATGTGTATATTTAGAGTGCAAATATCACCACAGTGCAAACACGCCCTTGTTGTCACTAAGGGAGCCCTGAATGCTCTGTTATACTGCACTTAGTCATAGAGATGTACAGCATGGAAACAAGCCCTTTGGTCCACCTCATTCATGCCAACCAGATATCCTAACCTTATCTAGTCTCTTTTGCCAGCACCTGGCCTGTATCCCTCTAAACCTTCCTATTAATATACCCGTCCAGATGCCTTTTAAATGCTGGAATTGTACCAATCTCCACTACTTCCTCTGGTAGCTCATTCCATACACACACCATCCTCTATGTTAAAAAGTTGTCTCCTTAGGTCCATTTTAGGTGACATCCTCAGTGCTTGGGAGCCTCCTATGAAGCACTTCTGTGATCTTTCCTCCGGCTTTTGTAGTGGTTGGAATCTGCTCCTTCCGGTTGTCAGTTCCAGCTGTCCGCTGCAGTGGCCGGTATATTGGGTCCAGGTCAATGTGCTTATTGATTGAATCTGTGGATGAGTGCCATTCCTCTTGGAATTCCATGGCTGTTCTCTGTTTGGCTTGACGTATAATAGTAGTTATACTGACAACCGGAAGCGGCAGAGACAAACCACTACAAATGCCGGAGGAAAGATCACAGAAGCGCTTCACAGGAGGCTCCAAAGCACTGAGGATGTCACCTAGACAGGGGACTAAACGTCTGCAACACAAATTCCCAGCTCAGCGAACAAAACCATTTCTGGTCAAATTAGTTGTGGCAGGAAGAGAATAGGAACAGTTGAATCTGGATATAACAAAGGTGCAGATGATGGTTTATTCAGCAGCTAGACTGAAACAAAATGGTAGACCTAGGATATTGCGGAGTTGATAGTGAACAGGATTGGTGCTGGAGAGAATATGGAAATAGATATCAGCTTAGAGCCGAAGTACATGTTGGAGTTATACGCAGTTTGAATCCACTTCAGATATTGGCATTGAAATTGCTTGGTTAGGAATGGAGTTTGTGAACAGAAGTCATGGCAACAGCTTCCTTTTTTTCAGTATTTAAATTATGAGGACAGTAAGTTAGTTCAACAATGATTATTGCATTCATAGTCAGATAGAAAGATTTACCAGGAATAATAGTGAGGAGAGGATAGAAATCAGCTTGAATCAGCCAAAGCACACTTAAGGTCCACCCAATCTTGAGGAAGATTGTGAAGACCCAAATGTAAATCCCGGGTCAGTATTGGAACATTCCAGTCTATTGTTCCCATATTCTGGTCCATTGTTGGAACACTCTCGTTCATTGTTCTCAGACTCTGATCTCTTCTCTCCCTCACTCTTGAACTGTTGATCCAGGTTAGTGCTACAAGTGAAGTTCCTACTGATACTATGTGATAGTATTGTAAGACCCCCCCTTATTAATAGGAAGTAAACCTTTTGGTGAAATAATTTGATGCATTAACTACAATGACATTAACTACAATCACTGAACGAGCAGGTTCACTTAACCTCATTCAAACCAATTTGTTTTATAACATGGTAAATTAATACATTTGCTCAGTCTGGATGGGATGTCTGATTGTTTCTGAGCAATGGACACAACAGCAAAGTGATTGATCTTGACTATTTAATGCTCCATAGATATGGAAGTGTGGTCAGAGGACTGAAGAGTTTTCAATTACCATCTCTTTTCATAGAAGAAGAGACAAACCCTGTAATAAAGAATAGCCAATATAATATAATTAAAATATTGAGGAGACTTCTAGAGTCTACCATTTGGGGAGAATAATCTGTTCCTCAGAAACATTGGATTTACACAAAGCAACTGGAATAGCGACGCAAATGGAAAACACATGTATAGACAGGAAAGGTCAGTTTATTAAGCTAGTATCAGAGCAGATCAATGAAGATGGTCCTGTAGATTTTCTCAACTAAAATACAATCAAGGGTCATTGTTGTGGAAATTAAATCTACTCAACTATTAGCAGGAGCAAGGAAAGGATCTTTATTTTGAATCCTGCAGGATTGACTCACTACACTAAACCAGATGCCTTCATGCAAAGAGCACTGAAACATTTTACAGATGCTTGCCTTATAGTGTTCCTTATCACACTCTCAAGGACAATTCCCTGGTCTTTCAGACATAATGGTTCTTCAGCCTTCACTGAGTTCGACGATTGCAACGTCAAGTAGAATGTTTACAGAATTCGCACAGAGTTTCGCTGACGGCAACCCTTCATCAAAGCATTGTTTACAAAGATCAGTACAGCATTGAATTAAAGAAAAGCATTCTCTTTAAATTTCACAGTAAATGGATAATTAATTTCACAGTAAATGGATAATTTCCCATTTCATTGTCCCCCTTTTTGTCATTTTATGGCAACAAGCCCAACTACAGCAACAACTCCAAAGAAATACAGAGCCGTAATAGCTATGCATCCAAAAAAAATGTTTAGGAAACACCAGGCCTTTCCTCAGATACCACCTAACCGAAACACAGCTTTGTGGTGGTATCTTCACTTGCTCTGGTGTGCCCTGTACATAGCCCATGTGTGAGCTGCGGCAGCTCCATAACCATATGAAGCTTCTAATCACTACTTGCACTTAATTGGTTCTGGTACTGTCAGATATCTCCTCAAGCCCAGCTACACGCTTGTAATAGCTGGTGTGTACCCACGTGGCTCTTTTTGCGATCTTAACTGCTGTCTGTTACAAGGAGCACTTGAAATGGTCCATCCCACCTCTTCGCCTTCCAGTTGTTCCTCCTGAAGTCTTTCACCACTATGCAGTCTCCAGGTTCTAGATCATGCAGCTTCCCTCCTGCTGGTTGGGGTAGTGCTGCTTTCACTTGATTCTGTATTTGAGACTAAAGTGCAGTAACACAGTAACACAACATCTCATCCTCACAGCGGCCTGTTATCTGTGTTACCTGAGGTCTTTGGCCCATTCCTGTGTTGGGCGGTCTACCAAACAAAATCTCAAACGGTCTAGGATTAACTCTTCCTCTCCTCCTCAATCTCATATACATTACCACAATCGGAAGTGCCTTTGTCCATGTCACCCCGAGTTCCTCACAACATTTTGTCAATTTATTTTTTAGGGGAGCATTTTCACTTTCCACTGCCCCACTACTCACTGGGTGGTAGGCACAGTGTTGTCTCATATATTTTACCAAATAATCTCTGATCTGCTGTAAGGCATTATTGGCAAATGGTGTCCCATTGTCACTATTGATCCTTTCAGGGATGCCCCATCTCGGAATTATCTCAGTTAGCAAAGCCTTGGCTACTGCACTGGCATCCTGTTTAGACGTGGGGAACGCTTCCACCCATTTGGAAAACATATCAACTATTACCAGACAATACCTTTTCCCTTCGCTGGGCGTTAGTTCAATGAAATCCATCTGTAAATGTACTAAAGGGTTTTTGGGGTTGGGGGTGTGCTGCATGACTTATCTGTATTCCCCTTCCCTTATTATTAGTGACACGGATAAAACAATATTTCTGGGATTAATGAGTAAATCCCTTAGTGTACCAGTGTGCCAAAATACTGTCGTACGCCCACCCTTTGGACACATGGTCCTTACCGTGTGTCAGTTTGGCATATAATGGAAATAATGATAGTGGTAGACAGGGTTTCCCATTGGGACCACACCATACTCCTTCCCTCACACTGCATCCTGCTTTCGTCCACTCACGATTTTCTTCTGGTGTGGCCTGTGAGTGTAACTCCCATACATCTGCTGTTGGAGTACAAATTTTTATCATAAACATGTCAATCTGCTCAGTTGGCGGCTGCTGGGCTGCCGTTCTCGCTGCTGAGTCTGCCCTTGCATTGCCTTGGAAAATAAGATCATTATTTTTTGTGTGAGCTTCACACTTACACACAGCGATTGATTTAGGCAACAGGACCGCTTCCAGGAGGTCGGAAATCAGGTTGCGGCGTGTGATGGGCATTCCGGTGGAGGTCAAGAACCCACAGGGTTCCAAAATCATGTACAACTCCGAATGCATATCTGCTATCGGAGTAAATATTCACTGTCCTTCCCTCAGCCAACTAACAGGCCTCAGTCAAGGCAATCAGCTCCGCTGCTGGCACTGACAGATGAGAAGGGAGTGATCCCACTTTGACTACCTCGTAGATAGTCACTGCATCGTAACCAACACAATTCTGGCCTGTCCCCTTGCTCCTGAATGTTGACCCATCCACAAAAACCTCCATATCTGGATTCTGACATGGTCAATCCTGCAAATCTTGTCTGGGGCCGCAAATTTCATTCGATACAGCAACACAATCGTGTGGGTCTCTGTCTCCTTCTGTGGGGAGAACCCTAGCAGGGTTAAGCGCGTTACATCGCTTTATTGTAATGTTAGGCGTCTCCAATATCACAGTATTGTATTGGAGCCAACGTGCTGCTGACATGTGTGCGGTCGTTTGCTCGGAAAGCAGTAAGGATACTGCATGTGGGACCAGGAGGGTTAATTCACCGCAGCCGACTATATCCGTATATGCTACAACAGCCTTTTCAACTGCATGCACAGCTCACAGGCATTGAGACAATCGTGCCACTACGGGGTCAAGTTTAGCTGAAAAATATGCGACCGGCCTCAATCTTCCCCAATGATCCTGGAACAGCACAGATGTCATGCAGCCACGTTAATCATTTACCGTTTGTACAAAAGGCTGGTTTGGTTTCAGAATCCCCAGTGTAGGTGTAGTTTGGAGAGCCCCTTTTTAATTCAGCAAAGGCGTTCTCGGCCTTTGGGGTCTACTGCAACGGACTCTGGTTCTGCAACCCTTTTCCATGGGCTATGTTACTTCGGGAGCCTCAAGGATTGTGTAATGTGTGAGAAACATCCTACAGTAGGAGCACATACCCAAAAAGGATAGCAATTGTCTCTTCGTATGAGGATTTGGAATTTGCTGGAATGCTTGACCTCTGTTTTGACCAATAGCCTTCCCTTTTTCTGATATTAGGTGACCTAAGAACTTCACCTGTTCTTGCACAGATTGTAGCTTTGCGAGACTGGCTTTGTGCCCTTCCCGCACTAGATGGCAGAGCAACGGAAGGGTCTCCTTCCACATTGTTCCTTTGTTGGTGCCGCAGTCAAGCAATCATCTACGTACTGCAGCAGCACTGACCCCGGGGTTTGAACAAGAGTCTCCAGACTCCTGCGTAGAGCCCCATTATATATGGTGGGGGACTCACAGTAACCTCGCGTGAAGGTATATGATTTCCTTTTGAATGAAAAAGCGAACCAGAATTGGGTGTACCAGTACACTAAAGCAGGCATTTGCTAAATCCACAACAGGGAACCATTTCCTGTCCGGTGGAATTTGAGCCAATATAGTATAGGGATTGGGAACATTTGGGGCACGAGGAACAACAGCGTCATTGACAGCCTGCAGGTCTTGAACAAACCTCCATTCCTCCGGTTCACCGGGAATGTTTGTCTTTTTGACTGGATAAATGGGGTTCTGACTGGTGAGTTTTCACAGGGGATTATCACTCCAGCCTTTAGGAGGGATTCAAAGACTGGAGTAATTCCTTCTATGGCTTCGGGTTTTAACAGGTATTGTGCTCTGCAAGGACGATACTCAGACTTCGGGGTTATCCTTATGGGCTCACAGCCCCATATGAGCCCCACATCATGTTTGCCCTTTGTCCACAACTCAGTAGGGACCATTTTTAATCTTGGGTTTGAGACTTCTATCTTAGGGAAACGCCAGGCCATCCCCCTAGGCTTCTCAGGGCTAGCGGGCCTTCCCTGGACTGTTCGATCTGCCTGGGTTAACTAATTTAGTTTCTTCTTATATGTCCGCATATCTGCATTTAATCAGATACCCACATCGTCCCTGAAGACCCAACCTTTCATTCTTTGTACCTTTAGCACCCATGGTCCTAAATCCTACCACCTGTCACTGGACACCTTCACCAGTGACACGTGAGAGCAGAACCTTCCACATCAACAAAAAGGGTCTACTTGCCGTCACTGATACTTTAGGTAAGTTCACACTGACTGCACATCTGTGATCACTCCAATAATATTCACACAATAACAACTGATCTGGTTTCACCAATCTCCTGAACCAATCCTTCGCATATGGTTCATCAGGACCAACGTGATGTATGTGTGCTGTGCAGTGTAGCATGTCTCCAGCAAGAAAATTGGTGTTAATGGGGTTAACATAGTTACTTGCTTCCAGGGCGAGTGAATTGCTCACTGAACTTCTCGCTCTCCAGATTAATTGCCACTCATAGATATACATCATATTTAACAGCCTGCACTGGTAAATCATTTCTTTGAATTATCTGCAAGCTCGTCGGAGTACTGACCAAATCCAATCCCAGTCTCTGTATGAGATCCCGGCCCATCAAATTTAAAGGACAAAATTCCGATAACAAGAAGGAGAATTGGAATGTTTCCCTTATCCTAGTTTTGCTTAGTAAAGGTGCAGAAAATCTCTCCCGCACCATGACTCCTGATGCACCCATTGTGTTCAGGAACCTTTCACTCATCTTTATTTGTGTCGATTGTCTCAACGGGCTGAATGTAAGGACTGAGTATGTTGCCCCTGTATCTACCAAAAAGGTAACTGATGTACTTCAACATATAACATAGAGGTGGGCATCGATTAATAAGCATCATTGTGATATAGGACATGCTGTCCACACTTTGAAATCTCAGTGCTGAACATTGAGGTGAGATATTTCTCAGTGTGTGAAACATTAGTAGAAGAGATTAGCATAAGCGAGTTTTCATTGCCAAGCATAAAGGAAAGAGGCTTACCTGTACCTTGTGGGCTGCCCACTTCCACCTCAGCCTTCCCCTGTTAGTCACCCTGCTGTCCCACCTCCAGGGCCAAGTGAGGCTGTCTGTGTGGGACACCGTCTCACCCAGTGGTCCATTGCTCTGCAAAAAAATCACCCGCCAGATCTCCCTCTATCAGTGCCTCTTTTGTGACCTCTTCCTCTTCCGCGACCTCCCCCTCTGCCTCTCTCTCTTCCTGCAGCACCTCCCTCCAACAGCTAGGTGACCATTTGCGTCAGAGTAAGCTGAGCTTTATGTGTTTGCTGTTCCATCTATAGTTTCCGCTTATCCTTCTCTTGGGTAAGCAATATTTCAGCACGTATTGCATGTTGTTCTATCAAATTCAGCTTTCCCGTGTCCCAGGTAAAACATGTGTCTTTTACCTTTTTCGCTATTTCTTCCTTCATTCCATTGATGAACCTGTTCCCCAGGTGTGCTTCATACAGTGTGGTTTCTGCCGTCGTTATGTCCTCATGTCGTCTCAGTGCACTATGGGTATTATAGACTTCAGTGAGGTGCGTAAGGTACTGGGACCCTCTCTCACATTCCTATTGTTTTCACATTGCTGTTTTGGTCATGTCCATTCGCACTGGGAATGCCTCCCTACAGGCAGTTGGCAGCGCTGCAACAAAAGCATTAAAGTCTCCCTTCACTTCCACTTGCGGGTTGGCTGCTCTTGCATGGACGTTTGCAGCTGGCCAGGTATACTTGTGTTTGGTGACATTGGCACCGAGTTTTCATCCCAGGAGACGTCTCATCTCTTGTGACGTGGGACGGAACTCAGTACAGAACTTTGTCACTTCTTATTAGCTCCAACCTCGCGTGGGTCAGGCAACTGCCCACAGGCACTTTGCAGATCCTTCATGGTCCATGGCTGGTGGGCCAACACTGGGCGCCCTTCTGGACCTGCAACTTCAACCATTGGGTCTTGCAGAACGACCTGGTTAGATGACCGTATGCCAGTACCCTCACCGTGTGACTCATCATCCGTCGGGGCGTGATCACGGACAGGCCTTGGATGCCTTTCCATCTTGGAGTGGTCGTCCTTCTTTTGGCCTTCTTGCTTCGGTCTGTTGTGGGTATGGTGTGCTATCAGTGATCTACCAGGCCCTGAGGCGGTGGTCGCTGACGTGGAACTTTCACCAGGCGGATCTCGTGGAGGGGAGGGAGCGGCAGGTCTCGGAGGGCAGTCATCAAGGTCATGGTCTGAAACAAATTTAAGACACTGTACAGCTTCGTTAGGTTGTTTCCCATATGTGCACTGGTGTTTGTACGTGTATTAGATCTATCCTTTCCTTGAGATTCCCTTTCTCTGATATCAGCCTCAGACTTCCACATACAAGAAGCACTTCAATTCATAGGTTCGATCTTTCCGTCCCTTTTCTCCTTCTCTCTCTCCTCCTACCTGAACCTTAATATTTCCAGCTGTCTTTTACTCAAAATTCCTCCCTCCGGAAAACCATATTCCTCAATCCACAATTGTAACTGCTTTACACATTCTGGGTGGTACTTATTTAGCATGTATTGTATTTTTGGTTGGCCATTCCAAATTTTGTGTGGACTCTCCCTTTGTTCGCTCTTGCCAGAACCCATTTTTAGTGCAACATCAAAAGTGTTCAGCTGTCTCTCTCTCTCTCTCTCTTTCTCTCGCTCTAGTGGTACAGTTATCTTTTCCCGTTTGACTTGCTTTTCCCTCCAGAGGTCCCCTCTCACATTGGGCGCGTCAGAGAGAGTCAGGGAGTGTCACAGTGTGTCACAGACTGTTAGAGAGTATCGCAGTATGTCTCGGAGAGCGTCAGAGATTATCACAGTGTCTTAGAGAGGGATACAGGATGTTTCTGAGAGTGTCAGAAAGTGCCACTGTGTCTTAGAGGGTGTCACAGTGTGTCAGAGATTGTCATAGTGTGTCAGATAGATTCAGAGAGTGTCACAGTGTGTCAGAGAGTGACATAGTATGTCTCAGAGAGAGTCAGAGAGTGCTTCATACAGAATCAAACAGTATCACAGTGAATCACAGTCTGCCAGAGAATGTCACAGTGTTTCTCAGAGAGTGACAGAGAGAGTCGGAGAGTGGCACAGTGTGTTTCAGAGAGTGTCAGAGAGAGTCAAAACGTGTCACAGTCTGTCACAGTCTGTCAGAGAGTGCCACAGTGTGTTTCACAGAGTGTCAGAGAGTCAGAGACAGTCAAAACGTGACAGAGATTGTCACAGTATGTTTCAGAGAGTGTCGGAGAGAGCAGCAATGTGTTTCAGAGAGTGCCACAGTGTGTCTCAGAGAGTGTCACAGTGAATCAGAGTTTGTCACAGTGACTCACAGTCGGTCAGAGAGAGTCAGAGAGTGTCACAGTGCGTCGCAGACAGTGTCAGTGAGAGTCAGATAGTGTCACGGTCTGCCAGAGAGTGTCACAGTGTGTCTCGGAGATTTTCAGAGAGTGTCTCAGTGTGTCACAGTCTGTCAGAGAGAGTCAGTGCGTCTCCGAGAGTATCAGAGAGAGTCAGAGAGTGTCACAGTATGTCTCTGAGAGTGTCAAACGAGTCAGAGTGTCACAGTGTGTAAACGTCTGTCAGAGAATGTTGCAGCGTGCCTCAGAGAGTGTCAGAAAGTGTCACAGTTTGTCACAATTTGTCACGGAGTGTCACAGTGTGTTGTGTTGTGCCTCAGAGAGGGTCAGAGAGAGTCAGAGAGTGTCACAGTCTGTCTCAGAGAGGGTCAGAGAGTGTCAATATGTGTCTCATAGAGAGTCACAGAGTGTCTCAGAGAGTCAGATAGAGTCAAAAAGTGTCACCGTGTGTCTCAGAGAGTGTCACAGTGTGTCACAGTCTGTCAGAGAGTGTCACAGTGTGTTTCAGAGAGTGTCAGAGAGTGTCAGAGAGTGTCACAGTGTCTTAGCGAGTCTCACAGTGTGTCAGAGATGGTCATAGTGTGTCAGAAAGATTCAGAGAGTGTTACAGTGTGTCAAAGAGAGTGCCACAGTTTGTCTCGCAGAGTGTCAGAAAGTGTCACAGCGTCTCAGTGGGTGTCACAGTGTGTCAGAGAGAGAGAGAGTCAGAGAGTGTCACAGTGTGTCTCAGAGAGTGTCAGTGAGAGTCAGATAGTGTCACAGTCTGTCAGAGAGTGTCACAGGGTGTCTTGGAGATTTTCAGAGAGTGTCTCAGTGTGTCACAGTCTGTCAGAGAGAGTCAGTTTGTCTCAGAGAGTGTCAGATAGAGTCGGAAAGTGTCACCGTGTGTCTCAGAGTGTGTCACACTGTGTCACAGTCTGTCAGAAAGTGTCACAGTGTGTTTCAAAGAGTGTTAGAGAGTGTCACAGTATGTATCAGAAAGCGTCAGAGATTATCACAGTGTCTTAGAGAGGGATAGAGTATGTCTCTGAGAGTGTCAGAAAGTGTCACAGTGTCTTAGAGAGTGTCAGTGTGTCAGAGATTGTCATAGTGTGTCAGATGGATTCAGAGTGTCACAGTGTGTCAAAGAGAGGGCCACGGTTCGTCTCGCAGAGTGTCAGAAAGTGTCACAGCGTCTCAGTGGGTGTCACAGTGTGTCAGAGAGAGAGAGAGTCAGAGAGTGTCACTGTGTGTCAGCGAGTGTCCTAGTGTGTCTCAGAGAGAGTCAGAGAGTGCTGCATGCAGAGTCAAACAGTATCACAGTGTGTCACAGTCTGTCAGAGAATGTCACAGTGTTTCTCAGAGAGTGACAGAGAGAGTCGGAGAGTGGCACAATGTGTTTCAGTGAGTGTCAGAGAGTGTCAAAACGTGTCACAGTCTGTCACAGCCTGTCAGAGAGTGTCGCAGTACGTTTCAGAGAGTGTCAGAGAGAGCTGCAGTGTGTCTCAGAGAGTGTCACAGTGTGTCTCAGAGAGTGTCACAGTGTATCAGACATTGTCACAGTGTCTCACAGTCAGTCAGAGAGTGTCAGAGAGAGCCAGAGAGTGTCACAGTGTGTCTCAGAGAGTGTCGCAGTGTGTCTCAGAGATTTTCAGAGAGTGTCTCAGTGTGTCACAGTCTGTCAGAGAGAGTCAGTTTGTCTCAGAGAGTGTCAGATAGAGTCGGAATGTGTGACCGTGTGTCTCAGAGTGTGTCACACTGTGTCACAGTCTGTCAGAAAGTGTCACAGTGTGTTTCAAAGAGTGTTAGAGAGTGTCACTGTATGCCTCAGAGAGCGTCAGAGATTATCACAGTGTCTTAGAGAGGGATAGAGTATGTCTCTGAGAGTGTCAGAAAGTGTCACAGTGTCTTAGAGAGTGTCAGTGTGTCAGAGATTGTCATAGTGTGTCAGATAGATTCAGAGTGTCACAGTGTGTCAAAGAGAGGGCCACGGTTTGTCTCACAGAGTGTCAGAAAGTGTCACAGCGTCTCAGTGGGTGTCACAGTGTGTCAGAGAGAGAGAGTCAGAGAGTGTCACTGTGTGTCAGCGAGTGTCATAGTGTGTCTCAGAGAGAGTCAGAGAGTGCTGCATACAGATTCAAACAGCATCACAGTGTGTCACAGTCTGTTAGAGAATGTCACAGTGTTTCTCAGAGAGTGACAGAGAGAGCCGGAGAGTGGCACAGTGTGTTTCAGAGATTGTCAGAGCGTGTCAGAGAGAGTCAAAACGTGTCACAGTCTGTCACAGTCTGTCAGAGAGTGCCACAGTGTGCTTCACAGAGTGTCAGAGAGTCAGAGACAGTCAAAACGTGTCAGAGATTGTCACAGTATGTTTCTGAGAGTGTCAGAGAGAGCAGCAATGTGTTTCAGAGAGTGCCACAGTGTGTCTCAGAGAGTGTCACAGTGAATCAGAGTTTGTCACAGTGTCTCACAGTCGGTCAGAGAGTGTCAGAGAGAGTCAGAGAGTGTCACAGTGTGTCGCAGACAGTGTCAGTGAGAGTCAGATAGTGTCAAGTCTGCCAGAGAGTGTCACAGTGTGTCTCGGAGATTTTCAGAGAGTGTCTCAGTGTGTCACAGTCTGTCAGAGAGAGTCAGTGTGTCTCAGATAGTATCAGAGAGAGTCAGAGAGTGTCACAGTATGTCTCTGAGAGTGTGAGAACGAGTCAGAGAGTGTCACAGTATGTAAACGTCTGTCAGAGAGTGTTACAGCGTTACTCAGAGAGTGTCAGAAAGTGTCACAGTTTGTCACAATTTGTCACGGAGTGTCACAGTGTGTTGTGTTGTGCCTCAGAGAGGGTCAGAGAGAGTCAGAGAGTGTCACAGTCTGTCTCAGAGAGATTCAGAGAGTGTCACTATGTGTCTCAGAGAGAGTCACAGTGTGTCTCAGAGAGTCAGATAGAGTCAAAAAGTGTCACCGTGTGTCTCAGAGAGTGTCACAGTGTGTCACAGTCTGTCAGAGAGTGTCACAGTGTGTTTCAGAGAGTGTCAGAGAGTGTCAGAGAGTGTCACAGTCTATCTCAAAGCTGGTCAGAATGTGATACAGTGTGTCACAACCTATTAAAGAGTGTCATAGTATGTCTCAGAGAGAGTCAGAGAGAGTCAGAGAGTGTTACAGTGTGTCTCAGAGAGTGTCACAGTGTCACAGTCTGTCAGAGAGTGTCACGGTGTGTTTCAGAGAGTGACAGAGAGTGTTACAGTCTGCCTCAGAGAGTGTCACAGAAAGACAGAGAGTGTCACAGTTTGTCACAGTCTGTGAGAGAGATGTCACAGTGTGTTACAGAGTGAGTCAGAGAGTGTCACAGTCTATCTCAAAGCGGGTCAGAGTGTGTTCGCAGTGTGTCACAACGTGTCAAAGAGTGTCATAGTATGTCTCAGAGTGTCAGAGAGTGTCACAGGGTGTCTCAAGACATTGTCAGTGAGAGCCAGATAGTGTCACAGTCTGCCAGAGAGTGTCACAGTGTGTCTCGGAGATTTTCAGAGAGTGTCACAGTGTGTCACAGTCTGTCAGAGAGAGTCAGTCTGTCTCAGAGAGAGTCAGATAGAGTCAGAAAGTGTCACCGTTTGTCACAGTCTATCAGAGAGGTGTCACAGTGTGTTACAGAGTGAGACAGAGAGTGTCAGAGAGTGCCACAGTCTATCTCAAAGCGGGTCAGAGTGTGATACAGTGTGTCACAACCTATCAAAGAGTGTCATAGTATGTCTCAGAGAGAGTCAGAGAGAGTCAGAGAGTGTTACAGTGTGTCTCAGAGAGTGTCACAGTGTCACAGTCTGTCAGAGAGTGTCACGGTGTGTTTCAGAGAGTGACAGAGACTGTTACAGTCTGCCTCAGAGAGTGTCAGAGAAAGACAGAGAGTATCACAGTTTGTCACAGTCTGTCAGAGAGATGTCACAGTGTGTTACAGAGTGAGTCAGAGAGTGTCACAGTCTATCTCAAAGCGGGTCAGAGTGTGTTCGCAGTGTGTCACAACGTGTCAAAGAGTGTCATAGTATGTCTCAGAGAGTGTCAGAGAGAGTCAGAGAGTGTCACAGGGTGTCTCAAGACATTGTCAGTGAGAGCCAGATAGTGTCACAGTCTGCCGGAGAGTGTCACAGTGTGTCTCGGAGATTTTCAGAGAGTGTCACAGTATGTCACAGTCTGTCAGAGAGAGTCAGTTTGTCTCAGAGAGAGTCAGATAGAGTCAGAAAGTGTCACCGTGTGTCTCAGAGTGTGTCATAGTGTGTCACTGTCTGTCAGAATGTGTCACAGTTTGTTTCAGAGAGTGTCAGAGAGTGTCACAGTCGGTCTCAGAGAGGGTCAGAGTGTGCCACACTTTGTCACAGCCTGTCAAAGAGTTTCACAATCTGCCTCAGAGAGTGTCAGAGTGAGTCGGAGCGTGTTACTGTGTGTCTCAGAGAGTGTCACAGTGTGTTTCAGAGAATCAGAGAAAGTCAGAAAGTGTCACAGTGTGTCTCAGAGAGTTTCACAGTGTGTCACAGTCTTTCAGAGAAGGTCACAGTGTATTTCAGAGTGTGTCAGAGAGAGACAGAGAGTGTCACAGTGTGTCATACTGCGTCTCAGAGAGTGTCAGTGTTTGTTTCAGAGAATGTCACAGTCTGTCGGAGAGTTTTATAGTATGTCTCAGAGACTGTCAGAGAGGGTCAGCATTTGTCTAAGAGAGTGTCAGAGAGGGTCAGAGAGTGACACAGTGTCTCT
The DNA here is from genome assembly GCF_047496795.1 of Chiloscyllium punctatum. NCBI lineage: Eukaryota > Metazoa > Chordata > Chondrichthyes > Orectolobiformes > Hemiscylliidae > Chiloscyllium > Chiloscyllium punctatum. Next base: position 75,968,533 of record NC_092752.1, on the reverse strand, counting down.
GAGAATGTCACCGTGTGTCGGAGTGTCGCAGTGTGTCATAGTGTGTTTCAGAGTGTGTTAGAGAGAGTCTGAGAGTGTCACAGTGTTTCATACTTTATCTCAGAAAGTGTCCGAGCGAGCCAGAGAGTGTCTCAGTCTGTATCAGAGTGTAAGAGAGAGTCAGAAAGTGTCACAGTGTGTCTCAGAGAGTGTCACAGTGTCGCAGAGAATGTCACAGTGTGTCAGAAAGTGTCACAGTTGTCACAATCTGTCAGAGAGAGTCACAGTGTGTCTCTGAGAGTGTGAGAGAGAGTCAGAAGATGTCACAGTGTGTCACACTCTGTCCCAGAGCGTGACCGAGTGTCTCAGAGAGAGTGGCAGGGAGTGTCACTTTGTGTCTCAGAGAGTGTCACAGTGTGTTTCTGTGGGTCAGAGAGAGAGACAGAATGTGTCACAGTGCGTCTCAGAGAGTGTCATAGCATCTCAGAGAACGTCACCGTGTGTCAGAGAGTGTCACAGTGTGTTACAGAGATTACCAAAGAGGATCAGACATTGTAACATTGTGTCCCAAAGTGTGTCACAGTGTGTCTCAGGGAGTATCAGAGAGAGTCAGGGAGTGTCACAGTATGTCTCAGAGAGCGTCAGAGATTATCACAGTGTCTTAGAGAGGGATACAGTATGTCTCTGAGAGTGTCAGAAAGTGTCACAGTGTCTTAGCGAGTCTCACAGTGTGTCAGAGATGGTCATAGTGTGTCAGAAAGATTCAGAGATTGACACAGTGTGTCAAAGAGAGTGGCACAGTTTGTCTCGCAGAGTGTCAGAAAGTGTCACAGCGTCTCAGTGGGTGTCACAGTGTGTCAGAGAGAGAGAGAGTCAGAGAGTGTCACAGTGTGTCTCAGAGAGTGTCAGTGAGAGTCAGATAGTGTCACAGTCTGTCAGAGAGTGTCGAAGTGTGTCTCGGAGATTTTCAGAGAGTGTCTCAGTGTGTCACAGTCTGTCAGAGAGAGTCAGAGAGTGTCACAGTGTGTCTCAGACAGTGTCAGTGAGAGTCAGATAGTGTCACAGTCTGTCAGAGAGTGTCACAGGGTGTCTTGGAGATTTTCAGAGAGTGTCTCAGTGTGTCACAGTCTGTCAGAGAGAGTCAGTTTGTCTCAGAGAGTGTCAGATAGAGTCGGAAAGTGTCACCGTGTGTCTCAGAGTGTGTCACACTGTGTCACAGTCTGTCAGAAAGTGTCACAGTGTGTTTCAAAGAGTGTTAGAGAGTGTCACAGTATGTATCAGAAAGCGTCAGAGATTATCACAGTGTCTTAGAGAGGGATAGAGTATGTCTCTGAGAGTGTCAGAAAGTGTCACAGTGTCTTAGCGAGTGTCACAGTGTGTCAGAGATTGTCATAGTGTGTCAGAAAGATTCAGAGAGTGTCACAGTGTGTCAAAGAGAGTGCCACGGTTTGTCTCACAGAGTGTCAGAAAGTGTCACAGCGTCTCAGTGGGTGTCACAGTGTGTCAGAGAGAGAGAGAGTCAGAGAGTGTCACTGTGTGTCAGCGAGTGTCCTAGTGTGTCTCAGAGAGAGTCAGAGAGTGCTGCATGCAGATTCAAACAGCATCACAGTGTGTCACAGTCTGTTAGAGAATGTCACAGTGTTTCTCAGAGAGTGACAGAGAGAGCCGTAGAGTGGCACAGTGTGTTTCAGAGATTGTCAGAGCGTGTCAGAGAGAGTCAAAACGTGTCACAGTCTGTCACAGTCTGTCAGAGAGTGTCACAGTGTGTTTCACAGAGTGTCAGAGAGTCAGAGACAGTCAAAACGTGTCAGAGATTGTCACAGTATGTTTCTGAGAGTGTCAGAGAGAGCAGCAATGTGTTTCAGAGAGTGCCACAGTGTGTCTCAGAGAGTGTCACAGTGAATCAGAGTTTGTCACAGTGTCTTACAGTCGGTTAGAGAGTGTCAGAGAGAGTCAGAGAGTGTCACAGTGTGTCGCAGACAGTGTCAGTGAGAGTCAGAAAGTGTCACAGTCTGCCAGAGAGTGTCACAGTGTGTCTCGGAGATTTTCAGAGAGTGTCTCAGTGTGTCACAGTCTGTCAGAGAGAGTCAGTGTGTCTCAGAGAGTATCAGAGAGAGTCAGAGAGTGTCACAGTATGTCTCTGAGAGTGTGAGAACGAGTCAGAGAGTGTCACAGTATGTAAACGTCTGTCAGAGAGTGTTACAGCGTTACTCAGAGAGTGTCAGAAAGTGTCACAGTTTGTCACAATTTGTCACGGAGTGTCACAGTGTGTTGTGTTGTGCCTCAGAGAGGGTCAGAGAGAGTCAGAGAGTGTCACAGTCTGTCTCAGAGAGATTCAGAGAGTGTCACTATGTGTCTCATAGAGAGTCACAGAGTGTCTCAGAGAGTCAGATCGAGTCAAAAAGTGTCACCGTGTGTCTCAGAGAGTGTCACAGTGTGTCACAGTCTGTCAGAGAATGTCACAGTGTGTTTCAGAGAGTGTCAGAGAGTGTCACAGTCGGTCTCAGAGAGGGTCAGAGTGTGCCACAGTTTGTCACAGCCTGTCAAAGAGTGTCACAGTCTGCCTCAGAGAGTGTCAGAGAAAGACAGAGAGTGTCACAGTTAATCACAGTCTGTCAGAGAGATGTCACAGTGTGTTACAGAGTGAGTCAGAGAGTGTCAAAGTCTACCTCAAAGCGGGTCAGAGTGTGTTCGCAGTGTGTCACAACGTGTCAAAGAGTGTCATAGTATGTCTCAGAGCGTGTCAGAGAGAGTCAGAGAGTGTCACAGGGTGTTTCAGTGTATCACAGTCTGTCAGAGAGTGTCACAGTGCCCCTCAGAGAGAGTCAGAGAGTGTCACCGTGTGTATCAGAGAGTCAGAGAAAGTGTCAGAAAGTGTCACAATCTGTCTTGAGAATGTTTCAGTATGACACAGTCTGTCAGAGAGTGTCACAGTGTGCCTCAGAGAGTGTCACAGTGCGTCTAAGAGAGGATGACAGTGTGTTTCAGAGAGTCAGAGAGAGTCAGAAAGTGTCACAGTTTGTCTCAGAGTGTCAGATAGGATCAGATGGTCACAGTGTGCTTGGGAAAGTGCCAGAGTGTCACAGAGCTTCTCAGTGTATGTCAGAGCGTGTTACAGGCAGTTTCAGAGAAATTCAGAGAGTGACACAGTGTGTCTCAGCGTGTGTCAGAGATGCCACAGAGAGTTTCAGAGAGAGTCATAGAGTGTCACAGTGTGTCTCAGAGATTCAGGGAGAGTCAGAAAGTGTCACAGTCTGTCATCGAGTGTCACAGTGTGTTTCAGAGAGAGTCAGAGAGTGTCACAGTGTGTCTCAGAGAGTGTCAGATAGGATCAGAGAGTGTCAAAGTGCGTCTCAAAGTTTCAGAGAAAGTCAGAGTGTGTCACTGTTTGTCTTAGAGTGTCAGAGAGAGCCAGAGAGTGTCACAGTGTTTCTGAGAGTTTCGGAGAGAGTCAGAGAGTGTCAGATTGTGTCTCAGTGAGTGTCACATTGTGTCTCAGACAGTCAGAGAGAGAGAGACAAAAAGGGTCACAATCTGTGTTGAGAGTGTCTCAGTGTGACACAGTCTGTCAGAGAGAGTCACAGTGCATCTAAGAGAGGATGACAGTGTGTTTCAGAGAGTCAGAGAGAGTCAGAAAGTGTCACAGTTTGTCTCAGAGAGTGTCAGATAGGATCAGAGAGTGTCACAGTGTGTTTGAGAAAGTGCCAGAGTGTCACAGTGTGAGTCAGCGTGTGTCAGAGAGTGCCACAGAGAGTTTCAGAGAGAGTCAGATGGTGTCATAGTGTGTCTCAGAGATTCAGGGAGAGTCAGAAAGTGTCACAGTCTGTCAGCGAGTGTCACATTGTTTTTTCTGAGAGAGTCAGCGAGTGTGACAGTGTGTCTCAGAGAGTGTCAGATAGGATCAGAGAGTGTCAAATTGCGTCTCAAAGTGTCAGAGCGAGTCAGAGTGTCACAGTGTGTCTGAGAGTTTTGGAGAGAGTCAGTGAGTGTCAGATTGTGTCTCAGTGAGTGTCACAGTGTGTCTCAGAGAGTCAGAGAGAGAGAGAGACAGAAAGGGTCACAATCTGCCTTGAGAGAGTATCCATGTGACACAGTCTGTCAGATAGTGTCACAGTGTGCCTCAGAGTGTGTCACAGTGCGTCTAACAGAGGATGACAGTGTATTTCAGAGAGTCACAGAGAGTCAGAAAGTATCACTGTTTGTATCAGAGAGTGTCACATTGTGACAGTCTATCGGAGAAAGTTACACTGTATTTCAGTGTGTGTCAAAACGTGTCGCAGTGTGTCATACCTGGTCTCAGAGAGTGTCAGAGAGTGTCAGCATTTGGGTCAGAGAGGGTCACAGTCTGTGAGAGAGTGTTTCAGTGTGTCTCAGAGAGTGTCACAGTGAGTCAGATAGTATCACAGTATGTCATACTATAGCTCAGAGAGTGCCAAAGAGAGTCAGACTGTATCACAGTGTGTCTCAGAGAGTGTCAGAGATTGTCACAGTGTGTAACAGAGAGAGTTAGAGAATGTCAGTGAGTCTCACAGTCTGTCTCAGAGAGTGTCAGAACGGGTCAGAGAATGTCACAGTGTGTCTCACAGAGAGTCAGAGAGAGACAGAAAGTGTCACAGTGTCTCTCAGAGAGTGTCACAGTTTGTCACAGTCTGTCAGAGAGTGTCACAGTGTGACTCTGTGAGTATCACAGTATGTCTCAGAGAGTCAGAAAGTGACACAGTCTGTCTTTGAGGGTGTCACAGTCTATCACTGTCTGTCAGAGAGTGTCACAGTGTGTTTCAGAGAGAGTCAGAGAGTGTCACAGTGCATCTCAAATTGTCACACAGAGTCAGAGAGTGTCACAGTGTGTCTCAGCGACTGTCAGAGTGTGTCACAGTGTGTCACAGTCCCTCAGATAGTGTCACAATGTGTCTCAGAGATTGTCGCAGTGTGTTTGACAGAGTGTCAGAGAGTGTCATAGTGTATCTCAGAGAGTGTCACAGTTTGTTTGAGAGAGTGTCAGAGACTGTCACAGTGTGTCTCAGCGTGTGTCAGAGAGGGTCACAGTGTGTCTCAGAAATTCAGAGAGAGTCAGAATCTGTCACGATCTGTCAGCGAGTGCCACAATGTGTTTCAGAGATAGTTAGAGAGTGTCCCAGTGTGTCTCAGAGAGTGCCAGACTGGATCAGAGAATGTCACAGTGCATCTCAAAGTATCAGACAGAGTCAGAGAGTGTTACAGTGTGTCTGAGAGAGGATGACAGTGTGTCTCAGAGAGTGTCAGAGTGAGTCAGAGAGTGTCACAGTATGTCATACTGTACCTCAGAGAGTGCCAGAGACAGTCAGACTGTATCACAGTATGTCTCAGAGAGTGTCAGAGATTGTCACAGTGTGTAACAGAGAGAGTTAGAGAATGTCAGTGAGTCTCACAGTCTGTCTCAGAGAGTGTCAGAACGGGTCAGAGAGTGTCACAGTGTGTCTCAGAGAGAGACAGAAAGTATCACAGTGTCTCTCAGAGAGTGTCACAGTTTGTCACAGTCTGTCAGAGAGTGTCCCAGTGCGTCTCAGTGAGTATCACAGTATGTCTCAGAGAGTCAGAAATGACACAGTCTGTCTTTGAGTCTGTCACAATCTGTCACAGTCTGTCAGAGAGTGTCACAGTGTGTTTCAGAGAGAGTCAGAAAGTGTCACAGTGCGTCTCAAATCGTCACAGATAGTCAGAGAATGTCCCAGTGTGTCTCAGCGACTGTCAGAGTGTGTCACAATGTGTCACAGTTCCTCAGAGAGTGTCACAATGTGACTCAGAGAGTGTTGCAGTGTGTTTCGGAGAGTGTCAGAGAGTGTCACATTGTGCTTCAGAGAGAGTCAGAGAGTGTTGCAGTGCGTCTCAAATAGTCAAAGAGAGACAGAGAGTGTCCCAAGTGTCTCAGCGACTGTCAGAGAGTGTCACAGTATGTCTCAGAGAGTGTCAGTGAGAGTCAGAAAGTGTCACAGTCTGTCAGCGAGTGTCACCTTGTTTTTCTGAGAGAGTCAGCGAGTGTGACAGTGTGTCTCAGAGAGTGTCAGATAGGATCAGAGAGTGTCAAATTGCGTCTCAAAGTGTCAGAGCGAGTCAGAGTGTCACAGTGTGTCTGAGAGTTTTGGAGAGAGTCAGTGAGTGTCAGATTGTGTCTCAGTGAGTGTCACAGTGTGTCTCAGAGAGTCAGAGAGAGAGAGAGAGACAGAAAGGGTCACAATCTGCCTTGAGAGAGTATCCATGTGACACAGTCTGTCAGATAGTGTCACAGTGTGCCTCAGAGTGTGTCACAGTGCGTCTAACAGAGGATGACAGTGTATTTCAGAGAGTCACAGAGAGTCAGAAAGTATCACTGTTTGTATCAGAGAGTGTCACATTGTGACAGTCTATCGGAGAAAGTTACACTGTATTTCAGTGTGTGTCAAAACGTGTCACAGTGTGTCATACCTGGTCTCAGAGAGTGTCAGAGAGTGTCAGCATTTGGGTCAGAGAGGGTCACAGTCTGTGAGAGAGTGTTTCAGTGTGTCTCAGAGAGTGTCACAGTGAGTCAGATAGTGTCACAGTATGTCATACAATAGCTCAGAGAGTGCCAAAGAGAGTCAGACTGTATCACAGTGTGTCTCAGAGAGTGTCAGAGATTGTCACAGTGTGTAACAGAGAGAGTTAGAGAATGTCAGTGAGTCTCACAGTCTGTCTCAGAGAGTGTCAGAACGGGTCAGAGAATGTCACAGTGTGTCTCACAGAGAGTCAGAGAGAGACAGAAAGTGTCACAGTGTCTCTCAGAGAGTGTCACAGTTTGTCACAGTCTGTCAGAGAGTGTCACAGTGTGACTCTGTGAGTATCACAATATGTCTCAGAGAGTCAGAAAGTGACACAGTCTGTCTTTGAGGGTGTCACAGTCTATCACTGTCTGTCAGAGAGTGTCACAGTGTGTTTCAGAGAGAGTCAGAGAGTGTCACAGTGCATCTCAAATTGTCACACAGAGTCAGAGAGTGTCACAGTGTGTCTCAGCGACTGTCAGAGTGTGTCACAGTGTGTCACAGTCCCTCCGAGAGTGTCACAATGTGTCTCAGAGATTGTCGCAGTGTGTTTGACAGAGTGTCAGAGAGTGTCATAGTGTATCTCAGAGAGTCGGAGAGTGTCACAGCGCGTTTGAGAGAGTGTCCGAGAGTGTCACATTGTGTCTCAGAGAGAGTCAGAGAGTGTCATAGTGTCTCAGAGAGTGTCACAGTTTGTTTGAGAGAGTGTCAGAGACTGTCACAGTGTGTCTCAGCGTGTGTCAGAGAGGGTCAAAGTGTGTCTCAGAAATTCAGAGAGAGTCAGAATCTGTCACAATCTGTCAGCGAGTGCCACAATGTGTTTCAGAGATAGTTAGAGAGTGTCCCAGTGTGTCTCAGAGAGTGCCAGACAGGATCAGAGAAAGTCACAGTGCATCTCAAAGTATCAGACAGAGTCAGAGAGTGTTACAGTGTGTCTGAGAGAGGATGACAGTGTGTCTCAGAGAGTGTCAGAGTGAGTCAGAGAGTGTCACAGTATGTCATACTGTACCTCAGAGAGTGCCAGAGACAGTCAGACTGTATCACAGTATGTCTCAGAGAGTGTCAGAGATTGTCACAGTGTGTAACAGAGAGAGTTAGAGAATGTCAGTGAGTCTCACAGTCTGTCTCAGAGAGTGTCAGAACGGGTCAGAGAGTGTCACAGTGTGTCTCAGAGAGAGACAGAAAGTGTCACAGTGTCTCTCAGAGAGTGTCACAGTTTGTCACAGTCTGTCAGAGAGTGTCCCAGTGCGTCTCAGTGAGTATCACAGTATGTCTCAGAGAGTCAGAAATGACACAGTCTGTCTTTGAGGCTGTCACAATCTGTCACAGTCTGTCAGAGAGTGTCACAATGTGTTTCAGAGAGAGTCAGAAAGTTTCACAGTGCGTCTTAAATCGTCACAGATAGTCAGAGAATGTCCCAGTGTGTCTCAGCGACTGCCAGAGTGTGTCACAATGTGTCACAGTTCCTCAGAGAGTGTCACAATGTGTCTCAGAGAGTGTCGCAGTGTGTTTGAGAGAGTGACAGAGAGTGTCACATTGTGATTCAGAGAGAGTCAGAGAGTGTTGCAGTGCGTTTCAAGTAGTCACAGAGAGTCAGAGAGTGTCCCAAGTGTCTCAGCGACTGTCAGAGAGTGTCACAGTGTGTCTCAGAAAGTGTCAGTGAGAGGCAGATAGTGTCATAGTCTGTCAGAGAGTGTCGCAGAGTGTCTCGGAGATTTTCAGAGAGTGTCTCAGTGTGTCACAGTCTGTCAGAGAGAGTCAGAGAGTGTCACAGTGTGTCTCAGACAGTGTCAGTGAGAGTCAGATAGTGTCACAGTCTGCCAGAGAGTGTCACAGGGTGTCGTGGAGATTTTCGGAGAGTGTCTCAGTGTGTCATAGTCTGTCAGAGAGAGTCAGTTTGTCTCAGAGAGTGTCAGATAGAGTCGGAAAGTGTCACCGTGTGTCTCAGAGTGTGTCACACTGTGTCACAGTCTGTCAGAAAGTGTCACACTGTGTTTCAAAGAGTGTTAGAGAGTGTCACTGTATGTCTCAGAGAGCGTCAGAGATTATCACAGTGTCTTAGAGAGGGATACAGTATTTTTCCTTGAGAGTGTCAGAAAGTGTCACAGCGTGTCAGAGATTGTCATAACGTGTCAGATAGATTCAGAGTGTCATAGTGTGTCAAAGAGAGTGCCACAGTTTGTCTCACAGAGTGTCAGAAAGTGTCACAGCGTCTCAGTGGGTGTCATAGTGTGTCTCAGAGAGAGTCAGAGAGTGCTGCATGCAGAGTCGAACAGTATCACAGTGTGTCACAGTCTGTTAGAGAATGTCACAGTGTTTCTCAGTGAGTGACAGAGAGAGCCGCAGAGTGTCACAGTATGTCATACTGTACCTCAGAGAGTGCCAGAGACAGTCAGACTGTATCACAGTATGTCTCAGAGAGTGTCAGAGATTGTCACAGTGTGTAACAGAGAGAGTTAGAGAATGTCAGTGAGTCTCACAGTCTGTCTCAGAGAGTGTCAGAACGGGTCAGAGAGTGTCACAGTGTGTCTCACAGAGAGTCAGAGAGAGACAGAAAGTGTCACAGTGTCTCTCAGAGAGTGTCACAGTTTGTCACAGTCTGTCAGAGAGTGTCCCAGTGCGTCTCTGTGAGTATCACGGTATGTCTCAGAGAGTCAGAAATGACACAGTCTGTCTTTGGGGCTGTCACAATCTGTCACAGTCTGTCAGAGAGTGTCACAGTGTGTTTCAGAGAGAGTCAGAGAGTGTCACAGTGCGTCTCAAATCGTCACAGATAGTCAGAGAATGTCCCATTGTGTCTCAGCGACTGTCAGAGTGTGTCACAATGTGTCACAGTTCCTCAGAGAGTGTCACAATGTGTCTCAGAGAGTGTCGCAGTGTGTTTCAGAGAGAGTCAGAGAGTGTCACAGTGCGTCTCAAATAGTCACAGAGTGTCAGAGTGTGTCCCAGTGTCTCAGCGACTGTCAGAGAGTGTCACAGTGTGTCTCAGAGAGTGACGCAGTGTGTTTGAGAGAGTGTCAGAGAGTGTCATACTGTATCTCAGAGAGTGTCATAGTGTGTCTCAGAGAGTGTCACGGTGTGTCTGAGAGTGTCAGAGAGAGTCAGAGAGTGTCACAGTGTCTCTGGGAGTTTTGGAGAGAGTCAGAGAGTGTCAGATTGTGTCTCAGTGAGTGTCACAGTGTGTCTCAGAGAGTCAGAGAGAGAGAGACAGAAAGGGTCACAATATGTCTTGAGAGTGTCTCAGTGTGACACAGTCTATCAGAGAGTGTCACAGTGTGCCTCAGAGAGTGTCACGGTGCATCTAAGAGAGGATGACAGTGTGTTTCAGAGAGTCAGAGAGAGTCAGAAAGTGTCACAGTTTGTATCAGAGAGAGTCACATTGTGACAGTCTGTCAGAGAATGTTACATTGTATTTCAGAGTGTGTCAGAGAGAGTCAGAAAGTGTCACCTTTTGTCTCAGAGAGTGTCACATTGTGACAGTCTGTAAGAGAATGTTACATTGCATTTCAGAGTGTGTCTGAAGGTGTCACAGTGTGTCATACTGTGTCTCAGAGAGTGTAAGAGAGCGTCAGCATTTGGCTCAGAGAGGGTCACAGACTGTGAGAGAGTGTCACAGTGTGTCTCAGAGAGTGTCAGAGCGAGTCAGAGAGTGTCACAGTATGTCATACTATACCTCAGTGAGTGACAGAGAGAGTCAGACTGTATCACAGTGTGTCTCAGAGAGTGTCAGAGATTGTCACAGTGTGTAACAGAGAGCATTAGAGAATGTCAGTGAGTCTCACAGTCTGTCTCAGAGAGTGTCAGAACGGGTCAGAGAGTGTCACAGTGTGTCTCAGAGAGAGTCAGAGAGAGACAGAAAGTGTCACAGTGTCTGTCAGAGAGTGTCACAGCTTGTCACAGTCTGTTAGAGAGTGTCACAGTATGTCTCTGTGAATATCACTGTATGTCTCAGAGAGTCAGAAATTGATAAAGTCTGTCTTTGAGGGTGTCACGGTCTGTCACAGTCTGTCAGAGATGTGTCACAGTGTGTTTCAGAGAGAGTCAGAGAGTGTCACAGTGCATCTCAAATAGTCACAGAGAGTTAGAGAGTATCCCAGTGTGTCTCAGCCACTCTCAGAGTGTGTCACAGTGTGTCACAGTCCCTCAGAGAGTGTCACAATGTGTCTCAGAGAGTGTCGCAGTGTGTTTGACAGAGTGTCAGAGAGTGTCATAATGTATCTCAAAGAGTCGGAGAGTGGCACAGTGCGTTTGAGAGAGTATCACAGAGTGTCACATTGTGCCTCAGCGTGTGTCAGAGAAGGTCACAGTGTGTCTCAGAAATTCAGAGAGAGTCGGAATGTGTCACAATCATTCAGCGAGTGCCACAGTGTGTTTCAGAGAGAGTCAGCGAGTGTCCCAGTGTGTCTCAGAGAGTGCCAGATAGGATCAGAGAATGTCACAGTGCATGTCAAAGTATCAGACAGAGTCAGAGAGTGTTACAGTTTGTCTGAGAGAGGATGACAGTGTGTCTCGGAGAGTCTGAGAGAGTCAGAACGTGGTACAGCTTGTCTCAGAGAGTGTCACAATGTGTCTCAGAGAGTGTCACAGTGTGCCTCAGAGAATGTCAGAGAGGGTCACAGTGTGTCTCAGAAATTCAGAGAGAGTCAGAATGTGTCACAATCTGTCTGCGAGTGCCACAGTGTATTTCAGAGAGAGTCAGAGAGTGGCCCAGTGTGTCTCAGAGAGTGCCAGACAGGATTAGAGAATGTCACAGTGCATCTCAAAGTATCAGACAGATTCAGAGAGTGTCACAGTGTGTCTAAAAGAGTTTCAGAGAGAGTCCGAGAGTATCACATTGTGTCTCAGAGAGTCAGAGAGAGTTAGAAAGTGTAACAGACTGTCTTTGAGAGAGTCTCAGTGTGACACAGTCTGTCAGCGAGTGTCACAGTGTGTCGCAGTGTGTATAAGAGAGGATGACAGTGTGTCTCAGAGAGTCAGAGAGAGTCAGAAAGAGTCACAGTTTGTCTCAGAGACTGTCACATTGTGACAGTCTGTTAGAGAATGTTACGTTGCATTTCAGAGTGTGTCAGAGAGAGTCAGACAGTGTCACAATGTGTCATACTGTGTCTCAGAGAGTATCAGGGAGTGTCAGCATTTCGCTCAGAGAGGGGCTCAGTCTGTGAGAAAGTGTCACAATGTGTCTCAGAGAGTGTCAGAGTAAGTCAGAGAGTGTCACAGTATGTCGTACTGTGCCTCAGAGAGAGTCTGTGAGTTTCACAGTGTGTCTCAGGGAGTCAGAGAGAGATGGAAAGTGTCACAGTGTTTTTCAGAGAGTGTCACAGTGTCGCAGAAAATGTCACCGTGCGTCAGAGAGCGCCACAGTACGTCAGAGAGTGTCATCGTCTGCCTCAGAAATTTTCAGTCTGACAGAGAGTGTCACAGTGTTTCTCAGAGAGTGTCAGAGAGTATCACAGTTTATCTCAATGTGTCAGGGAGAGTCACATTGTGTCTTAGAGAGAGTCAGAGAGTGAAACAGTGTGTCTCAGAGAGTGTGAGAGAGTCCAAAAATGTCACAGCGTGTCTCAGATAGTGACCGAGTCTCTCAGAGAGTCACAGAGAGAGACAGCAAGTGTCACAGTGTGTCTCAGAGAGTGCCGCAGTCTGTCGGAGTGTGTCACAGTGTGTCTCAGAGAGGGACAGAGAGTATCACAGTATATCTCAGTGTGTCAGGGAGAGTCACATTGTGTCTCAGAGAGAGTCAGAGAGTGAAACAGTGTGTCTCAGAGAGTGTGTGAGAGAGTTTAAAAATGTCACAGTGTGTCTCCGAGAGGGACAGAGAGTGACATAGTGTGTTCCAGTGTGGCAGATAAAGTCACAGAGTGTCACAGTGTGTCTCAGAAAGAGTCAGAGAGTGTCACAGTGTGTCGCAGACAGTGTCAGAGAGTGCCACAAAGAGTTTCAGAGAGAGTCAGAGAGTGTCACAATGTGTCTAAGGGAGTCAGAGAGAGACAGAAAGGGTCACCGTGTGTCAGAGAGTGTTGCAGTGTCGCAGAAAATGTCACCGTGTGTCAGAGAGAGTCACAGTAGGTCAGAGAGTGTCATCGTGTGCCGCAGAAATTGTCGCAGTCTGTCAGAGTCTGTCAGAGAGTGTCACAGTGTTTTTCAGAGTGTCAGAGCACGTCACAGTGTATCGCAGTGTGTCAGAGGGTCACATTGTGTCTCAGTGAGAGTCAGAGAGTGACACAGTGTGTCTAAGAGAGTGTGAGAGAGAGTCCAAAATTGTCACAATGTGTCCCAGAAAGTGACCGAGTGTCTAGAGAGTCAGAGAGAGACAGCAAGTCTCACAGTGTGTATCAGAGAGTGTCACAGTGTCTCAGAAAATGTCACCGTCTGTCAGAGAGTGTCACAATGTATCAGAGAGTGTCTCAGTGTGTCCCAGAAAGTGTTGCAGTCTGTCAGAGTATGTCACTGTGTGTCTCAGAGAGGAACAGAGAGTGATATAGTGTGTTCCAGTGTCGCAGATAGAGTCACAGAGTGTCACAGACTTTCACAGTGTGTCTCAGACAGTGTCAGAGAGTGCCACAGAGAGGTTCAGAGAGAGGCAGAGAGTGTCACAGTGCGTCTCAGAGATTCAGGGAGAGTCAGAAAGTGTCATAATCTGCCAGCGAGTGTCACAGTGTGTTTCAGAGAGAGTCAGAGAGTGTCACACTGTGTCTCAGAGATTGTCAGATAGGATCAGAGACTGTCACAGTGCATCTCAAAGTGTCAGAGAGAATCAGAGAGTGTTACAGTGTGTCTGAGAGAGTGTCAGAGAGAGTCAGAATGTTTCACAGTGTGTCTCTGAGAGTTTCAGAGAGAGTCAGAGAGTGTCACAGTGTGTCTCTGAGAGTTTCAGAGAGAGTCAGAGAGTGTCACCGGGTGTCTAAGAGAGTGTCAGAGAGTGTCACAGTGTATCGCAGTCTGTCAGAGAGTGTCACAGTGTGTTTCAGAGAGAGTCAGAGAGTGTGACAGTGTGTCTAAGAGAGTGTCAGAGAGTGTCACAGTGTGTCTAAGAGAGTGTCATAGTGTTTCACAGTCTGTCAGAGAGTGTAACAGTGTGTCACAGACAGTCTCACACTGTGTATCAGAGAGGGTCAGAGTGTGTCATTGTGTGTCACAGTCTGTCAGAGAGTGTCACAGTGTATCATAGTCTGTTAGAGAGAATTATAGGGTGACTCAGAGATAGTCAGAGAGTGTCACAGTGTGTCTTAAAGAGTGTCACAGTGTCACAGAGAATTTCACCATGTCTCAGAGTGTGTCACAGTCGGTCAGAGAGTGTTTCTGTGTGTCAGGGAGTGCCACAGTCTGTCACAGTCTGCCAGAGAATGTCATTATGTGTTTCAGGGAGTGTCAGAGAGAGTCAGAGAGTTTCACAGTATGTCTCAGAGAGTGTCAGTGAGGGTCTGCGAATGTCACAGTGTGTCTCAGAGTCTCAGAGAGAGTCACAGAGTGTCACAGTGTGTCTCAGAGTGTCAGAGAGAGACAGAGTGTGTCACAATCTGACAGAGTGCCACAGTGTGTCATTGCCGGCCACACACCGGCGCCTGCCTGACCCTCACTGCCGTCCACACACCAAACACACCCTGACACTCACCGACATCTACACACTGCACCGAGCCTGACCCTCACTACCATCTGCACACCGCTCCCAGCCTGACCCTCACAGCCATCCACAAACTGTCCTCAACCTGACTCTCACTGCCATCCCACACCACCCCAGCCTGACCCTCACCGCCATCCACACACAGCCACCAGCCTGTCCCTCACCGCCATCCCGCACAGCTCCAACCTGACTTACACCACCGTCCACCAATCCCCCCAGCCTGACTCCACCGCTGTCCACCAACCGCCTCCAGCCTGACCCCCACCGCCGTACAACACTGCCACAGCCAGACCCACACTGCCACCCATACACCGCCCCTAGCCTGACCCTCACCACCGTCCACACACCGCCACCAGCCTGACCCTCATCGCCACCCACACACCATCGCCAGCATGACCCGCATTGCTGCCCGCACACTGCTCCCAGCCTGAACCCCACTGCTGTCCACAAACCACACCCAGCCTCACCCTCACTGCTGTCTACACACTGCTCCCAGCCTGACCCTCACCACCGTCCACACACCACCACCAGCTGGACCCTCATCACCGCCCACACACTGACCCTAGCCGGACCCTCAGCATTGAGCACACACCATCCCCAGGCTGACCCACATTGACGCCAAACACACCACTCCCAGCCTGACTCTCACCACCTCCCACACACCCACCCCAAATTAACCCTCACCGCCGTCCAACACCGCCCCAGCCTGAACGTCACCACCATCCACACACCACCCCCAGCCTGACTACTGCCGCTGTCCACACTCTGCGCCAAACCTGATCCCCACCGCTGTCCACACACGGCAACCAGCCAGACCCTCCCCGCTGTCCTCACACCACCCTTAGCCTAACTCTCAATGCCATCAATGCACCACCCCCAGCCTGACCCTCACCGCCGTCCACACACTGCCCCCAGCCTGAACTTCACCACCATCCACACGCCGGCCCCAGCCTGACCCGCACCATCGTACACACACCACCCGCAGTCTGACCCTCACTGCCGTCCAAACACTGCCTCCAGCCTGAACCTGACTACTGTCCACACGCCGCCCCCCCGACCCGCACCATCATACACACACCGCCCCCAGCCTGACCCTCACAACCATCCATTCAGCGCCCGCAGCCTGACCCCCACCATCGTTCACATGCCGACACCAGCCTGATACTCCCGTCCGAACACACAGCAACACCTGCCTGACACCCACTGTCACACAACACCGGCCCCAGCCTGACACCCACCGCCACCCAACACTGCCTCTAGCCTGAACCTCACCGCCACCCATACACCACCCAAAGCCTGACCCTCACTGCAGACCACACAACGCCCCCAGCCTGACGCTCACCGCCATCTACATACCGCCCTCAGCGTGCCCCTCACCGCCGCTCATACACCGCCCCAGAATGATCCTCACCACCATCTAGACACCGTTCCCAGCCTGACACTCAACGCCGTTTACACACCGCCCCCAGTTTGACCCTCAACGCTATCTACACACCATCCCCAGCCTGAGCTTCACTGCTGTGTACACGCCGACCCCAGCCTGACCCTCACCGCTGTCCACCAACCGCCCCAAGCCTGACACCACCATCATCCAACACTGCCACAAGCCTGACGATCACGGCCGCCCACACACCACCCACAGCATGACCTTCACCGAGAACACACAATGCCCTGAGCCAGACCCTCACCACCGCCCACACGCCGCCCCCAGCCTGTCACTCACCGCCAACCAGCACCGCTCCAGCCTGACCCTCACTGCCGTAAACACAACGCCACCAGCCTGTCCCTCACCACAATCCAACACCGTCACCAGCCTTTCCCTCACCACCATCCACACACCGCCCACAGCCTGACCCTCACACTGTCATTCATGCATTGACCACAGCCTGACCGTCCCCTTCAAACACACACCACCCCCTGGCTGACACCCAACGCCACCCAACACCGCACCCAGCCTGAAACTCACTGCTGCCCACACACCACACCCAGCCTGAACCCCACCGCTTTCCACACACCGCACCCAGCCTGACACCCACCACCACCCAACACCACCCCCAGCCTGAACCTCACAGACACCCACACACCATCCCCAGCCTAATCCTCACTACAGTCCACACAACGCCCCCAGCCTGAAGCTCACTGCTGTCTACCTACCGCCCCCAGTCTGACCTTCACCGTCGCCCACATACTGCCCCCAGAATGACCCTCACCACCGTCTAGACACCGACCCCAGCCTGACACTTAACGCTGTTCACACACCGCCCCAAGCCTGACCCTCAACACCATCTACACACCACCCCCAGTCTGACCTTCATTACCGTGTATATGCCGACCCCAGCCTGCCCCTCACCGCTGTCCACCAATCGCCCCCAGCCTGACACCACCGCCGTCCAACACTGCCACAAGCCTGACCCTCACGGCCGCCCACACACCACCCCTAGCTTTATCCTCACTGCCGTCCATACACCACGCACAGCATGACCCTCACCAAGAACACACAACACCCTGAGCCAGACCCTCACCACCGCCCACACTCCGCCCCGAGCCTGACGCTCATGGTCGTAGAACACTGACCCAAACCTGACCCTCACCACTGTCCACACACCGCAGCCAGCCTGACCCTCATCGATGTCCACAAGCCACCTCCAGCTTTTCCATCACCGCCGTCCACACACCGCCCCCAGCCTGACCCTCACTGCCGTCCACACACTGCACCCAGCCTGACCCTCACTGCCGCCCACATACCGCACCCAGGCTGACCGTCACTGCCGTCCACACACTGCTCCCAGCCTGACCCTCACTGCTGTCCACACGCTGCCCCCAGCCTGACCCTCACTGCCGTCCACACGCTGCCCCCAGCCTGTCCCTCAATGCCATTCGCACACCGCCCCCAGCCTGACCCTCATTGCTGTCCACACACAGTCCCCAGGCTGACTCTCACTGCCATCCAGCACCGCCCCAGCCTGACCCTCACTGCGTCAACACACTGCCACCAGCCTGTCCCTCACCACAGTCCAACATCATCAGCAGCCTCTCGCTCAGCAACATCCACACACCACCCACAGCATGATCCTCACCACCATCCACACACCACCCCCAGTCTGACCCTCACTGCCACCGACAAACTGTCACCAGCCTGTCCCTCACCATCACCAACACACCGCCCTCACCCTGAACCCCACCGCCATCCACACACCGCACCCAGACTTACCCTCACTGCTGTCTACACACCACTCCCAGCCTGACACTCTCCACCGTCCACACACTACCCCAGCCTAACCCTCACCACCACCCACACACAGCCCCCACAATGACCCTCAGTACCGTCCACACACCACCACCAGCCTGACCCTCACCGCCATCCACACACCACCTCAAGGCTGACCCTCAGCACTGCCCACACACTGTCTCCAACCTGACCCTCACCACCATCCACACAACATCTCCAGTCTGACCCTCTCCATCGTCAACCAACCGCCCCAGCCTGACCCTCACCGCCGTCAACCAACCACCCACCTCCTGATCCTCACTGCTGCCCAATAACACCTGACACTCTCCACCGTCCACACACCACCCCCAGCCTGACCTTCTCCACCATCCAATAATGCCCCAGCCTTACCCTCACTGCCATCCAATAACGCCCCAGCCTGAGCCTCACTGCTGCCCACACACTGGCCCCAACCTAATCCTTCCAGCCGTTCACACTCCACCCCCAAACTGACCCTCACGGCCGTCCACACACCACGTCCAGCCTGTCCCTCACTGCCATCCACACATCAACCCAGCCTGAGCCTCACCGCCGTCCAACACCATAACAAGCCTGTCCATCACCGCCAGCCACACGCCAACCCCAGTCTAACCCTCAGTGCCATCCACACGCCGCCAATAGTGGGTCCCTCACTGCCATCCGCACACCTCCCCCAACCTGACCCTCACTGCCATCCACAAACCGTCCCCAACCTGACTCCCACCACCATCCCGCATCGCCCAAGCCTGACCATCACCGCCCTCCACACATCGCCACCAGCCTGACCCTTACCGCCATCCAACAACCATCCCCAGCCTGACCTCACCGCTGTACACCAACCGCCCCCAGCCTGTCCCCCACTGCCGTCCAACACTGCCACAGCCTGACTCTCACTGCCGCCCACACACCGCCCCGAACCTGACCCTCACCACCGTTCAGAAACCGCCACCAGCCTGACCCTCACTGCTGTCCATGCACCACCCCAAGGCTGACCCTCACCACTGCCCACACACCGCCCACCGCCTGAATCTCACCACCACCTACACACTACCGCCAGCCTGACCCTCACTGCCACCCACACACCGTCTCCAGCCTGACACTCATTGCCACCTGTACACTGCCTCCAGCCTGAACCCCACCACTGTCCACACACCACACCCAGCCTGATGCTCACCACTGTTGACACACCGCACCAGCCTGACACTCTCCACCGTCCACACACCACCCCGAGCCTGACCCTCACCACCGTCCACACACTGCCACCATGCTGACCCTCACCACCGTCCAAAAACCACCCCGACCCTGACCCTCACCACCGTCCCCACACCATCTCCAGCCTTACACTCACTGCCGTCCAACAATGACCCCAGCCTGACCACCATCACCAACCACACACCATCCCCAGCCTGACCCCCACCACTGTCCAACACTGCCACAAGCCTGACCCTCACTGCCAAGCACACACTGACCCAAGCCTTATCCTAACAGCCATTCACACACCACCCCCAGCCTATACCTCATCGCCATCCACATACAGCACCAACCTGTCCCTCACTGCCATCCACACACACAATGCCCAGCCTGACTGTCATCGCCGTGCAGCTATGCCCCAGCGTGACCCTCACCACCGTCCACACTCCGCCACCAACTTGACACTTACCGCCGTCCAACATTGTCCCTCACCGCAGGCCACATACCGCCCCTCCACCTGACCGTCACCACCGTCCACACGCCGCCCCCAGCCTGTCCCTCACTGCAATCCACAAACCCTCCACAGCTTGACTCTCACCACCGTCCCGCACTGCCCCAGCCTGATCCTCCCCTCCGAATTATCACCAACCCCTGCCTGACACCCACTGCCACCCAACACCGCTCTCAGCCTGAACCTCACAGCCACCCACACACCACCCTCAGCCTGACGCTCACCACCGTCTACATTCCGCCCCCAGCATGAACCTCACCGCCGTCCACACAACGCCCCCAGCCTGAACCTCACCGCCGTCCACATACTGCCCCCAGCATGACCCTCACTGTCGCCCACACACTGCCCCCAGAATGATCCTCACCACTGTCCAGACACTGCCCCCAGCCTGACTCTCACCGCTGTCCACACACCACACCCAGCCTGAACTTCACCACCATCCACACATTGCTGCCAGCCTGACCCTCACTTCCATCCAAACACCGCCCCCAGCCTGACGCTCACTGCCATCCACACGCCGCCCACAGCCTGAACCTCACCACCGCCCACAAACTGCACCCAGCCTGACCCTCACCACCGCCCACACACCGCACCCAGTCTGAACCTCACTGCCATCCACTCACCCCTGCCAGCCTGAACCTCACTGCCATCCACACACCGACCCCAGACTGACACTCATCACTGTGCACACACACCAATATGGCCCCCTGCCTGACCCTCACCACTGTCCACAGACTCTCCGCAACCTGACCCTCACCACCATCCACACACCGCCCACAGCCTGACAATCAACGCCGTCCACACACCGCACCCAGACAGACCCTCACTGCCATCCACACACCGCACCCAGACTGACCCTCACTGCCGTCCACACACCACACCCAGACTAACCCTCACTGCCATCCACTCACCACTGCCAGCCTGACCCTCACTGCCATCCACACACCACAACCAGACTGACCCTCACTGCCATCCGCACACTATACCCAGACTGACCCTCAATGCCATCTGCACACCGGATGCAGACTGACCCTCACACCGACCCCAGCCTGACACTTATCACTGTGCACACACACCACCTGCAGCTTGACCCTCACCGCCGCTCAATACAGCCGAAGCCTGACCCTCACCACCATCCACATACCACGCCCTGCCTAACACGCAATGCCGTTCAACACTGCCACAAAACTAACCCTCGCCACCGTCCAATATGGCCCCCTGCCTGACCCTCACCACTGTCACAGACCACCCGCAACCTGACCCTCACCACCATCCACACACCGCCCACAGCCTGACCATCATCGCCGTCGACACACCGCACCCAGCTTAACCCTCACTGCCTTCCACACACTGCACCCAGACTGACCCTCACTGCCATCCGCACACTGCACCCAGACTGACCCTCAATGCCATCTGCACACCGCATGCAGACTGACCCTCACTGCCATCCATAGACCGCCCCCAGCCTGACCCTCACTGCCGTCAACACACTGAACCCAGACTGACCCTCACTGCCTCCACACACCACACCCATACTGACCCTCACTGCCGTCCACACGCCACACCCAGACTGAACCTCACTGGAATCTGCACACCGCACCCAGGCTGAACCACACTGCCGTCAACACACCGCACCCAGACTGACCCTCACTGCCGTCCAGACACCGCACCGAGACTGACCCTCACTGCCGTCCACACACCGCACCCAGAATGACCCTCACTGACATCCACACACCGCACCCAGACTGACCCTCACTGTCATCCACACACCGCACGCAGACTGACCCTCACTGCCATCCACACACTGCACCGAGACTGACCCTCACTGCCGTCCACACACCGCACCCAGACTGACCCTCACTGCCGTCCACACACCGCACCGAGACTGACCGAGACTGACCATCACTGCCTTCCACACACCGCCCCTAGCCTGACCCTCACTGCCGTCCACACACTGCACCCAGACTGACCCTCAATGCCATCTGCACACCGCATGCAGACTGACCCTCACTGCCGTCGACACACTGAACCCAGACTGACCCTCACTGCCTCTACACACCACACCCAGACTGACCCTCACTGCCGTCCACACACCACACCCAGACTGACCCTCACTTGAATCCGCACACTGCACCCAGGCTGAACCACACTGCCGTCAACATACCGCACCCAGACTGACCCTCACTGCCGTCCACACACCGCACCCAGACTGACCCTCACTGCCGTCCACACACCGCACCCAGACTGACCCTCACTGCCGTCCACACACCGCACCCAGACTGACCCTCACTGCCGTCCACACACCGCACCCAGACTGACCCTCACTGCCGTCCACACACCGCACCGAGACTGACCCTCACTGCCGTCCACACACCGCACCCAGACTGACCCTCACTGCCGTCCACACACCGCACCGAGACTGACCTCACTGCCGACACACACTGCCCCCAGACTGACCCTCACTGCCGTCCACACACCGCACCGAGACTGACCCTCACTGCCGTCCACACACCGCACCGAGACTGACCCTCACTGCCGACACACACTGCCCCCAGACTGACCCTCACTGCCGACACACACCGCACCCAGACTGACCCTCACTGCCGTCCACACACCGCACCCAGAATGACCCTCACTGCCGTCCACACACCGCACCCATACTGACCCTCACTGCTGTCCACACACCGCACCCAGAATGACCCTCACTGCCGTCCACACACCACACCCAGACTGACCCTCACTGCCATCCGCACACTGCACCCAGACTGACCCGCACTGCCATCTGCACACCGCATGCAGACTGACTCTCACTGCCATCCACAGACCGCCCCCCAGCCTGACCCTCACTGCCGTCCACACACCACACCCAGACTGACCCTCACTGCCGTCAACACACTGCACCCAGACTGACCCTCACTGCCGTCAACACACTGCACCCAGACTGACCCTCACTGCCATCCACACACCGCACCGAGACTGACCCTCACTGCCGTCCACATACCGCACCCAGAATGACCCTCACTGCCATCCACACACCGCACCCACACTGACCTTCTCTGTCATCCACACACCGCACCCAGACTGACCCTCACTGCCATCCACACACCACACCGAGACTGACCCTCACTACCGTCCACACACCGCACCGAGCCTGACCCACACTGCCTTCCACACACCGCCCCTAGCCTGACCTTCACTGCCTTCCACACACCGCACCCAGACTGACCCTCACTGCCGTCCACACACCGCACCCAGAATGACCCTCACTGCCATCCACACACCGCACCCAGACTGACCATCACTGCCGTCCACACAACACCCACAGCCTGACCCTCACTGCCGTCCACACACCACACCCAGACTGACCATCACTGCCGTCCACACACCGCCTCCAGACTGACCCTCACTGCCGTCCACACACTGCACCCAGACTGACCCTCACTGCCATCCACACACCGCACCCAGACTGACCCTCACTGCTGTTCACACACCGCACCCAGACTGACCCTGACTGCCGACACACACTGCCCCCAGCCTGACCCTAACTGCCATCCACACACCGATCCCAGACTGACCCTCACTGCCATCCACACACCACACCCAGACTGACCCTCACTGCCATCCACACACCGCACCCAGACTGACCTTCACTGCTGTCCACACATTGCACCCAGACAGACCTTCACTGCCGTCCACCCACCACACCCAGACAGACCCTCACTGCCAACCACACACCGCACCCAGACTGACCATCACTGCCGTCCACACACCGCACCCAGACTGACACACACTGCCGTCCACACACTGCCCCCAGGCTGACCCTCACTGCCATCCGCACACCGTACCCAGACAGATCCTCACTCCTGTCCACACACCACCCCTAGCCTGACACTCACCACTGCCCACACAAGCCCCCCAGCTGAACTCTCACCACCGCCCACACACCAACCCAACAATGTCACTCACCACCGTCCACACACCGCACCCAGCCTGTCCTTCACCGCCATCCTCACACCACCTCCGCCCTAACCGTCATTGACATCAAACACACCACCCACACTGACCCTCACTGCCGTCCACCAACTGCCCTGGCCTGAACCCCACCGCCGTCCAACACTGCCACAAGCCTGGCCCTCACCGTCATCCAATACCGCCATAGCCTGACCCTCATCACTGCACACCCACTGCCCCTAGACAGACCCTCACAATCGTCCACACACCACCCACAGCCTGACCCTCACCGCCGACAATACACCTCCCCTATCCTGACCCTCACCGCCACCCACACACCGCGCACGGCTTGACGTTCTCTGCCATCCAACACTGACCCAAGCCTGACCCTCATCGCCATTCACAGACCCTCCCCAGACGGACTCTCACCGCCGTCCAGCATCGCACGTGGCCTGACCCAAATCGCCGTCCACACACTGCCACCAGCCTGACTCTCACTGCCGTCCAGCATCGCACCTGGCCTGACCCTCACCGCCATCTACACACTGCCGTCGGCCTGATCCTCACCATCACCCACACACCACCCCAGACTGACCCGCATTAATGTCGAACACAACGCCCCAGCCTGACCTTCACCGCCATCCACCAATGACACCAGCCTGACTGTAATCGATGTCAAACACACCGTCACCAGCCTGACACTCACCACCTTCCACACACCGCCCCAGCCTGACCCTCACCATCGCCCAAACACCGCCCTCAGCCTGATTCACATCACTGCCCACACACGGACCCCAGCCTGACGCTCAACATCACCGACACACCGTCCCCAGACTGACCCTCATTGAGTCTGACCCTCACCGCCATCCACCAATGACGCCACCCTGACCATCTCCACCATCCACACACATCACCTCAGCCTGACCATCATCGACATCAAACACACTGCCCACAGTGTGACCATCACCTCTGTCCACCAACCGCCCCCAGCCTCACCCCCTCCACCGTCCACCAAACGCCCCGGCCTGAAACCCACTGCTGTTCTACACTGCCACAAGCCTGACCCTCACTGCTGCCCAATACCGCCCCAGCCTGACCCTCACCGCCGTCCACCAATGATCCAAGCCTGACCATCCGCACTGTCCACACACAACCCCAGCCTGACCATCATCGACATCAAACACACTGCCCCCAGCCTGACCCCCCACCACTGTCCACCAACCGCGCCCTGCCTGACACCCACTGCCGTCCAACACTGCTACAAAAGTGACAATCACCGCCATCCAATACTGCCCCCTGCCTGACCCTCACTGCCATCCACAGACCGCCCAAAGCCTGACCCCCACTGTCATTCACACACCGACCCCAGCCTGACCATCCCCTCCGAACACACAGCGCCCTCAGCCTTACTCTCACCACAGTCCAACAGCACCCCCAGCCTGAAGCTCACCACTGTCCACACACCACCCCCAGTCTGACACTCACCGCCGACGACAGACCGCCTAAAGCCTGATCCTCACCACTGCCCACACGCAGCCCCCCGCCTGACCCTCACTGGTGTCCAACACCACCTCAGCCCTAACCCTCACTGCCGTCCACATACCGCTCTCAGCCTGACTCTCTCACCAATGCCCACTCACCGCCTCCATGCTGATCCTCACCACTGCACAACACCGCCCCCAGCCTGACACTCACCGCCATCCACACAGCACCCCCAGCTTGACCCTCACTGCCGTCCACACAGCACCCCAAGCTTGACCCTCAGTGCAGTCCACACACAAGCCCAAGCCTGAACCTCACTGCAGTCCACATACCACCCCAGCCTGACACTCACCGCCATCCACACACTGCCCCAGCCTGACTTCACCGCCGTCCACACATATCAAAGCCTGACCCTCACCGCCGTCCAACATGAGTCCTGTCTCCCGCACTCAGCACCACACCCCACACCCAAACTCATGCCCGCTGCTCCCATCCAACACTGCTACCCTGCCACGAATCCACTCCCCAACCCCGTCCAACACCGCCACCTCCCCTACCCTTTCCAACACTGCCCCCTCCCCAACCCTGTCCAACACCGCCCCCTCCCACAACCCTGTCCAACACCGCCCCCTTCCCCCAACCCCATCAAACATTTCCCCCTTCCCCCAACCCCGTCCAACACCACACCCTCCCCAACCCCATCCAACATCGCACCCTGCCTCAACCCCCTCTCTCACACTCCCTCTCCCCTCTCTCTACCCCCTCTCGCTCTTCTCTCTCTCTCTTTCCCCTCTCTCTCCCCCTCACTCTCTCGCCCCCCTCTCTCTCACACACTTCTCTCACCCCCACTCGCTCTTGCCCTCACTCTCTCTCTCAACCCCCTCTCTCCCTCTCTCTCAACTCCCTCTCTCTCTCTCGCCCTCACTCTCTCTCTCACTCCCCCCCACTTTCGCTCCCCATTTTGCCCCCTCTTTCGTCCCCCTCTTTTGCCCCTCCTTTCGCCCCCTCTCTTTCGCCACACCCTCTTTTGCCCCTCCTTTCGCACACTCTCTCTTTCACTCCCCCTCTCTTTCGCCCCCCTCTTTCGAGCCCCTCTCTTTTCCCATCCCCTCTTTTGTCCCCTCTCTTTCTTCCCCGTCTCTTTCGTCATTCCTTGCCCCGCACTCTCTCGCCCACTCTCTCTATCATCCCCCTCTCTCTTGACCCCTCTCTCTGGCTCCCCTCTCTCTCCCCCTCACCCTCTCTCTCCCTGCTCATTCACTCTCTCTCGCCCACTCTCACTCTGTCGCTCTCTCCCCACCATCTCCTCCCTCTGTCTGTCTCTCTCTATCTCTTTCTCTCTCTGTCACTCTCTCTCTATTTCTCTCTCACTTTCTCTCTCTCTCTGGACCCATCTCCCCCCTTGGTCACTCTCTCTCTCTCTCTCTCTCTCAAGTCACTATCGCCTCATCTCTCTCTCCCCTTCTCTCTCTCGTTATCGCCCCCTGTCTCGCTTTCACTTGCCACCATCCCCTACCTCTCCTGATCCCCCGTATTTCTCAGCTCCTCTCTTTCTCTCGCTCAGCCTCTCTCTCTCAATCTCTCTCTCTCATTCTCTGTCTCACCCTCTCTCTCTCTACTGCTTGCCCTCTGTCTGTCCTTCTCTCTCTCTGCTCGCATGTCTCTCTCTCACTATCTCCCTCTCTCAGCTCCTCTCTCTTGCCCCACTCTTTCGCTCCCCCGCTCTCACCCTCTCTCTTCCGCTGCCCCCCTCGTCCCTTCTCTCTTACTCTCGAAAACCCTCTCGCAGACTTCTCTCCTTCTCACCCATCCTCTCTCTTTCCTCTCTCTCAGCATCGCTCCAGCGTTCTCTCACTCGCCCTGTCTCTTTATCTCTCCCCTAACTCTCTCTCTCTCTCTCTCTCTCTCTTTACCTTGCTCTCGCTGACTCTATTCGGTCCCCTTATTCTCTCTCTCCCGTTTCTTTTCTCCCTCTCTCTCACTATGTCTCTCTCTCTCTTTCTGTCTCGCCCTGTATTGCCCCTGCGCTCTCGCTGTCACCCTTTCTCTCTCCCACCCCCCTCTCTGTCAAACCCCCTCTCACGGAGCGCTCTCTCCTTCTTGACCTTCCTCTCTCTCTCTCGCCCTCGCTCTCTACCAACAAAACACTCTCTCTCTTGTCCTCTCTCTCTCTCGCCCTGACTCTCTTTCTTGCCCTCACTCCCTTTCTTGCCCCCGTGCTCTCTCTCTCGACCCCTTTCTCTCTCCCTCGCACCCTCTGTCTTACCCCCTCTATCTCTCTTTTGCCTCCATCTCTCTCAAACCCCGTTTCTCTCTCTCTTGCTCATTCTGTCTCTCTTGCTCCCTCTCCCTCTCTTGTCCATCAATCTCTCTTACCCATCTCTCTTTCTTGATCTCTTAATGCCTCCCTCTCTCGCTTCTTCTTTCTCTCACCCCCTCTCTCCTTCCCCCCATTCTCGCTGTCTTGCCCTCCCCTCTCTCACTCCCTCTCTCTCACCTCTATGTCTCTCCCATCCCGTTTTTCTCTCTTTCACTCACCTAATCATTCTCTCACCCACTCTAACTCTCTTGCCCATTCTCTCTCGCCCTCACAAACTCTCTCTCACTCGCCCTCTCACTCACTCTCCCGCCTGCTTCCTTGTCCCTCTCTCGATCCTCTTCTCTCTCGCTCTCTCGACCCCCTCTTTCTCGACCCTCTCTCTTGCCGCCTCTATCTCTCTCGACCTCCCGCTTTTTTTGCCCCTCCCTCTATCTCTCACCCCTGCCTCTCTCTCATTCTCTCAGCCATCATTCTCTCTCTCTCTCCCCTCTCTCCTCTTCTCTCTCTCTCTCGCCTCCCCATCTCTCTCATCCACTTTCTCTCTCCTTTTCCCTCTCTAAGAGTTGCTCCCTTTCTTTCTCATTCCCTCCCTCGCACCTCTCTGTCTCTCTCTCTCTTGCCTCTGCCTCTCATTATCTTTTCCCCTGTCTCTCTCTCTCCCTACTTCACCCTATCTCTCTCTTGCCCCCTACTCTCTCTCTCTGCTCCTTCACTCTCTCTCCCCGTTATCTCACTGTCGATCCCCCTCCCTCCGTGTCTCTCTCTCCCCACCTCCCTCCGTTTCTCTCTGACTGAATCTCTCTTCCTTCTGTCCCTCCCTCTCTCTGACACACTCTGTCTCCCTGGTCCTTTCCTCTCCCTCTAACCCAGAGACTGGGAGCTGCTTGTGGGGAGTGGAGTGAGATGATAGAGAGATGTGGGAAATGGGAGGAGGGGAAAATAGGGTAGAGACAGAATTGCGGGAGGGAGACAGAGACGGCAGGAGAGAGAGAGTAAGGGTGAGGGGGAGAGGGAAGAGTGGAGGCAGGTGGAGAATCTCGTATTGGGGGTGTGAGAGGGAGGGGGAGGGTGAGGGAGAAACAATAATGAAGGCAGGTGGAGAAATCGGGGTTGAGGGGTTTCTGAGAGGGGACGAGAGAATGAAAGGGAGAGGAGGTGAGAAAGAGACTGTGCAGAAAGAGAGAGCGAAGTGATGAGAAAGAGTAGGGGAGAGGAAATGGGGAGGCCAGGTTAGAGTGGGAGGGGGGCCGAGGGAGTTAAACCCAGCTCCTGAGCTCAGGGCGCGGTGCCCTCCCCTTCCCTGAGGACCAGGACTTGGGGCTGAGTCTCTCTCTCTCCAGCTCAGCTTCTCCAACACAAAGACACACAACATCGGTCACTCTGCTGCTCGGCACGCTTTAATCAACATTTTTATTGTTTACAATTGGAAGTAATGGATACAGTCAGTGGGATGGTGCCTTTTCACACTGGCCCCTGAGTTGTGAGAAACATTGAAATGTTTTCCTGTAACCCCCCTGTGGGATAAGGATGGACAAACCAGCGCTACCCTCAGTCTGATACCATAGCGACAGGCTGATCCATCGCTGAAACACTGAACTGAAATGAGAAAATCCCGGATGGATTGATTAATGAGGGAATTTGATGGATGGATGGATTTGGGTGAAGGGATATTTCAGCACATTCTTCCGCTGCTGCCTGAACTTAGTCTGGGTCACAGCATAAATTGCGGTATTTGTGCAGCAACTGAGGAGCTGCAGCATGAAGCCCAATTCCCGCACAAATGGATGGAGATACACAGACCGATACCCAATATCATCCATCCGGTACCATACAGAATACACCATGACCGTTGACCATAACAGGATGAAATTGGCCGAGATCACAAACAGTAAAATGATGGATTTTTTTCGGTTTCTCATTTCAGTGTCAGACTGAGCGTCCCCATTGGTATGAGCGCGGAGTCTCCTGCGGGTTCTGCTGGTCACTAAAATGTGTCTGACGGTGAGAACATTGAGCAGCAGAATCAGGAGAAATGGGACACACGGGGTGAGAATGTAGTGGAGGAACTCGATTGTGGCCCAGACACTGGATAATCGATCAGCGACTCTTATTGAACAAAACCGGGGGAGGTTCATCAGCAAATACCGCGGCTCGAGCATAAAATACCAGAAAATGTTCTTTAAACAGCTCAGCACAGTCACTGCTCCCAGAACCACAGCCGCCATTTTCTCACTGCAATATTTACTTTTCAGCTTCTGGCAACAAATGGCCACAAACCGATGAAAGGTGAAAGTGACGGTGAACCAGACAGAGCAGTCAGTGGCTGCATAAAGCAGGACGGCGTGGATATTACACACGGGGGCGGAGTACACCAGGAAATAAAACTGTTCCTCATAAACAATGGGAATGTGTCTCAGGATCAGGTCGAGGATAATGACCAGGAGATCCGCCGCTGCCATGGCCCCCAGGTAACGTCTGACACAAGGAGACAATCCACAATCTTTATAAAGCAGGACGTAGATGGTCACTACGTTAACTGTGAGGAAGGAAAACAAACCCATTATCCATCAGTCTGGAGGCAAAGGGACCCGTTTGATCGGGGACACAGTGAGATTTTCAAATGTGTCCCTGAATTCAGGGATTTATTAAAATAATTGGATTTGGAATAACAAATAGGAAGGTCGGAATTACTGACAAAAATGTGACATAAACCACAAGAAACCCTCCCTCCCCCAACACACAGAGACACATCCATAAGGACAGATGGTTTCTAGAACATTCCCACACACTCGATCACTGGAGAGCAGACACACGTCACTCCTTCCCAGTTCCTAATACGGAGGGTGGAAACGTTGCTATCCTGAAGGAATCTCTCTCAGTTTCCTGAAGACAAACGGAGTTTGGGAATTTCTGTATTTTGGTCTAAATTGTGGTCGATGCTGTGTCGTGGAGAAATGTAAATGCAGGGAAAACGTATTCACCCATTTAACTGCCTGGGGGGCCTTCGGAACAGTGTCTCCTTCTCCCTGGAACGGGATCTCTTCCCTCGGGATCTTATCGTTTGTTAAATTCACTGACGTCCGGCCGTTCACATACAATGTCAGGGACAGAACGTTCCGGGGAATGTCAGTTATACAATGTCAGGTACAGAACGTTCCAGGGAATGACAGTTATAGACTGTCAGGGACAGAACGTTCCGGGGAATGTCAGTTATAGAATGTCGGGGACAGAACATTCTGGAGAATGTCAGTAATAGAATGTCAGGGACAGAACGTTCCAGGGAATGGCAGTTATAGAATGTCGGGGACAGAACGTTCCATTGAATGGCAGTTATAGAATGTCGGGGAGGGAATGTTCCAGGGAACTCCTTGACGTGTCCATGGCCTTTCCCCCCATCCACCCCACCCTCCTCTCTGACCTATCATCTCTCCCCCTGTAAACCGGGAGCCATTCCCCCACCCCCCGGCAGCATGTAGGACTGAGTACACCGACACAGTGCGTTGATCTGTAACCCAGGAGCAGTTTCCCTCCCAGCATGTAGGACTGTATACACCACCCCAGTACATTGATCTGTAACCCAGGAGCAGTTACCCTCCCAGCATGTAGGACTGTGTACCCCACCCCAGTACATTGATCTGTAAACCAGGAGCAGTTACCCTTCCAGCATGTAGGACTGTGTACCCCACCCCAGTGCATTGATCTGTAACCCAGGAGCAGTTATCCTCCCAGCATGTAGGACTGTGTACACCACCCCAGTGCATTGATCTGTAACCCAGGAGCAGTTATCCTCCCAGGATGTAGGACTGTGTACCCCACCCCAGTCTATTGCTCGGCAAGACTGTGTTAGATCCCTGCCCAGTGTGGGGAAACTTGCAGCCCGTTCTGGAACTGACAGGATGTACAGCTCTCACCCATTTACAGCTCCATATCTCCATTGTTGCCCTGACAAGGGGGTGCTGTGGGTGTGAACATCAGTGCCAGAGAGAGATGGCGGGGGAATCAGTTTAAATATCACCACATGGGAGGGGCTTGGGGTATAGACACTGACTGAGAGACAGTGTCATGGAAGGATGTGTTCCCAGGTTTCAGAATGCAGAAATGTAGACACTTCGATAGCATCCTGTAACAAGAGCCTGTCTTCCCAGGAAAGATGGGAAAATGGGATATTTGAGCATTTGTACTACAGCTTTGTAAATGGGAGTTGTTTCAACAGAATCTATGATTCACTGGGCTGAATCAAACAAAAGACTGTCTCAGTAACGTTTTCCCTTAGTCTGACAGAACGATTATCTGCACGAGGCTGAGCTAGTTTCCTGGTGCTATCGGATCAAATTCACCTCATTAACAACCGAGCACACCCCATGGTGTCCCTTTCATTCAATACCAGCCCGATTCTCCCACCCATCATGGCTGGAGGTACTCACCATCTCCCGTGTGACCCTGGATATTCATTGTTCCCTGACACTGGTGCAATCTTTAAAAGGCCAATGAGCACACGGTTGAGCTTTCTCAGTTAGGAGCTGCCCTGCACAGTTTACCCTGAGCATGGGGGATAAGGGGCAATTACACTGCGGTTTGTCGACAGGGGCACTGAGTTCCTGGTGGATGGGCTAGTACAGAGGGGAACCATTCTCTTCCCAGAGGGTCCACACCACCAGACCCACCGAGCATGGTCTGAGCTCCCCACCCAGCTCAGTGCAGTATCTGTGGTCTGAAGAAATGCCCAGCAATACAGGACAAGCATCAATAACCTTGCCCACTCTGTCAGGATAAGGGTCACAAATGCTCCCTCACCCTCAACGTATAACAGGTAAAGCACCTTCTCCCCCCTCCCCACCGTGATCTCTCTCTCTCCCTCTCTCTCCCACTCTCTATCCCTTTCTCTCTCTCTCTCCCTCTCTCTTTCCCCTGTCTTCCTCCTCCCTCCACTTTACCCCCCCACGTTAATAACACTGCATGGATATAACACTGTGGACTGATTCCCTCCGGACCCCTCACCATGTCCCCGTCCCCTTCACCTAAACCAGCACTAACAGCAGGGCCACCCACTCCCACTCTCACTCCCTCCCTCCCTTTCTCCCATTCCAGGAGAAACAGCCTGGAATAGTTCAGAAAGGGCCAAGTTGGGTGGAGGAGTGCCCGATATCCGTTCCCTCACCTGCTCCCCCCGCTTTTGGGAAGGACCCTGGTACGAGTCGAGAGGACCGGGATGCCTCGTGTGGAGTTTCTGAATCATCCACGTCCCACTGACCGAGTAAGGAGCAATGTTCAGCGAAGGGCAATTCTCACTTTAAACCCACTGGCAGCTCTGTTTCCCCCTGGCACAACTTCGAAGCTGTGGCCCTGATGTCATCTCCCTTTTGTGTCGAGCTGGTACAAATGGAATCCCCACAGTCTCGGTGGGCAGGAGGGTGGGCTCACAACACATCGTCACCACCACCTCCCAGGAAGGGAGCACAGAGACTCCCTCCTACACCTCCCCCTGTAAACAGCTCAGATACTGAAACTAATCTGTGATAGTTACTGCTCTCCCGACTTGTGCTGATATCTTCAACAATCTGTGCTCATATACACCCAGCGCTCTCTGATCCTGCACCCCCTTTATAACGGTACGGCCTGTATTAAACTGCCTTTCAATGTTATTCCTACCAC
This sequence comes from Chiloscyllium punctatum, assembly GCF_047496795.1. Taxonomy (NCBI): domain Eukaryota; kingdom Metazoa; phylum Chordata; class Chondrichthyes; order Orectolobiformes; family Hemiscylliidae; genus Chiloscyllium; species Chiloscyllium punctatum. The sequence continues at coordinate 75,936,046 of NC_092752.1, read as the reverse complement.
AGTACATCACCTCACACTGCCCTGCATTGATCCCCATCTGCCTTATAACTGAACACTACACCAACGTGTCACTGTCCTGTTAGAGTTCCACACTGTCCTCCATAGACTTTACAATTCTTCCAGGTTCGGTGCCATCTACAAACATTGAGATTGTTATAGTGTCACAGTCCCCATGAAACAACTGAAATCCTGCCCCACACACATGAGTCTGAGCAAGTGAAATACTGATATACTCCCACGGACAGAGTCGAATAATGACATGCTATCAATGGAGCAACAGAAGTCCTGACACATACGAGACAGAGTAGATGAATTATTGACAAACCACAGAGCAAGAGAAATCCGGTTAGGTCCCATTTATCCACTTCATCAGGGTATAATGTGATGAAGTTGAAAGTGTGTAGTGTATTTTTAAGAGAGGGTAAGAGCTGTTCTGAACTGAGAGCTGACAAGCTCCTGTGATATGAGAGGATGGCAGACCCAGAAACAATATATTGCTATAGAGCTGGAGTCGGGTAATAATCAGTTAAGAGAAAGAGGGTCCCAGAGTTGTGAATAGTTGATGTAAAATGTTCACTTTCAGAGTGAAAAAAATAATTGATGTTTTTATTTAAACAGTGGAAGTTGGCGGATCTGTCACTCATATTTTAACAGTTTACGAGGCGAATTGAGCATTTCTTTGTGTCATTGAAGTTCCCAGATGAGCTTCACGCCATATCCTCACCATCCCCATGTGTGTATCTGTGCACCTCCACACACATCATCTATGCCATCCGCTACACCCGATGTGGCCTCATCTATATTGGGGAGACAGGCCGCCTACTTGCGGAACGTTTCAGAGAACACCTCTGGGACACCCGGACCAACCAAGCCAACCACCCTGTAGCCCAACACTTCAACTCCCCCTCTCACTCCACCAAGGACTTACAGGTCCTTGGACTCCTCCATCGCCAGACCATGGCAACACGACTGTTGGAGGAAGAGCGCCTCATCTTCTGCCTGGGAACCCTCCAACCACAAGGGATGAACTCAGATTTCTCCAGTGTCCTCATTTCCCCTCCCCCACCTTGTCTCAGTCAAATCCCTCGAACTCAGCCCCGCCTTCCTATCTTGCAATCTTCTTCCTGACCTCTCCGCCCCCACCCCATTCCGGCCGATCACCCTCACCTTGACCTCCCTCCACCTATGGCATTCCCAACGCCCCTCCCCCAAGTCCCTCCTCCCGACCTTTTATCTTAGCCTGCTGGACACACTTTCCTCATTGCTGAATAAGGGCTTATGCCTGAAACGTCGATTCTCCTCTTCCTTGGATGCTGCCTGACCTGCTGCGCTTTTCCAACAACACATTTTCAGCTCTGATCACCAGCATCTGCAGTCCTCACTTTCTCCTCGGGTAATAAGCAGTTAAGTGAAAGAGGTTCCCAGAGTTGTGAATTTTTGATGTAAAGTTTTCACTTTCAGAGTGAAAAAATAGATTGATGTTTTTATTTAAACAGTGGAATTTGGGAGTTCTCTGTCCCTCATATTTTAACAGTTTACGAGGCAAATTGAGCATTTCTTTATGTTTCATTTAACTTACCAGATGAGCTTCACGCCATGTCCTAACAATTCCTGTCAGTGTATGTGTGTGTCTCTGTGTGGGGAAGGTCTGGCAGTCTCTGTGGTGCTTAAAGTGATGCAATGCCACCCTCTGCTGGCCGCCACCGCCACTGCAAGGCATTGGCAGAGGGTGAAAACCAACAGGGATTCATTCAGAGAGGGGGAGGGAGAGAGCAGCTGCTCACAGCACCATCCAAACTGATGTCTGATCCATGGACTGATCTAAATGTCCTTTAAACGTTTTAACTGTCCCTGCTTTCACCACTTGCTCTGCAATTTCATTCCACACACAAGCCAGATTCTGTCTAAAATAATTAACTCTTATGGCTTTTGTAAATCTTTTTCCTCGCCCCTTAAAATATCCCTCAGTTTTGAATCCCCAACACTAGGGAAAAGTCATCAGCCCTTCAGCTTATCTGTACCCCTCATCATTTTGTAAACTTCTGTGAAGTTATCCTATAACCTCATCCTCGCCAGTGAAAAAAGTCCCAGCATACCCAGACTCTCCTTATCGCTCACTCCCTGCATTCCCAATAACATCCAGGTTCATCTGTTCTCAATCCTCTCCAGCTTAATAATATCAAGGGCAATAATATCAAAGTGAATAGTCAAGGTATTTTCTAAGGGTAGGGGAGACCAAAACTAGAGGGCATAGGTTTAAGGTGAGTGGGGAAACATCAAAGCGACCTAAAGGGCAGCTTTTTCATCCAGAGGGTGGTGTGCCTAAGAAAAGAGCTGGCAGGATGACCAGACTGGACACAGTATTCCAGAAGAGGCCTCACCAATGTCCTGTACAACCTGAACATGACATCCCCATTCCGATACTCAAAGGGTCTGACCAATGAAGACAAGTGTGTTAAACACCTTCTTAACCGCACTATCTATATGAGATGCAAATTTTAAAGAATTATACCTGACGGCCTAGGTGTTTATTCTACAAGACTGCCAAAGGCTCTACTTTTAATTGTATAGGTCCTGCTCTTTTTTGATTTACCAAATCCAGTACCTCGCATTAATCCAAACTAAACTCCATCAGCCACCCCTCAGCCCAGTGAGTGTGATATTACTGCCACCTTCCCTCCCCCTTCAATTTTAATTCGCCCATCCCTCTCCAAACGGCCTGCACACTCCGGCCTTGATTTTCACAAAGACCCTGAGCTTGGTTTGCCTTCTGCGGTTAGGGGGAGGAGAGACAGATTGCAGACACAGTCAGTGGGGAGGAGAGGCTGGACAGTCATCACCGGCCAGGAAGAGGGGAGTCGCACGTTAGAGTTGCGTAAGAGTGATCAGTGTTTTGTGACCAGAAATTAAGCTCTTCCTTCGTCTCTGCTGTTCAGTAATAAATATCCATTTGAGACCCTTCATTGGGCAGAGTGTGTCTGCAGGATTTCTTTCCGAAATATTGCAGACTTCAGATAATAGCGATTAATCAATGGCATAGCACGTCACTCAATATCCGACAGTTGAGACAAATATCTTGCATTTGTTTTACAATACAGTGTTTTGTGTCGTTCAGTAATGGTAACCTGATTATAATAAATCCACATCGAACTGAAAGTGGGCACTAAAATATGACCCAAAATCTGGGTATAGTAATTTAGTGGGTAGCGTCCCTGTCTCTGAGCCAGAACTCTGGATTTGATTCCAATTCCTGAACTTGTGTGGTAGTGTTCCTAGCTCTAGACTATAAGGCCTGGATTTAAGTCCTGCCTGTTGCAGAGGTATGTCACATCATGTCAGAACAGGATGATGAACTAACACTCAGGAGAATACTGTTACCGCTTTATGGGTATTGCTGAGTGATGCTAGTCCCTACCTCCGGGCACAAAAGTCTCGGTGTAAATCCCACGGAAGTGTCTCATGATACATCTGAACAAACTGATTAAAATGGATTTAGAATTGTGACGTGATGGATAAGGGAGCGGTTTCAGTATTGAATTTCAGAATTTAGGCCCAGGATGACTGAAAGTACAGCTATTCGTGTTGATTGGAGTCACATTTCGCAGCAGTAGTGGTTTATAAAAACATAATGGTCAGGGATAGGGTGAGTATGTCAGGGTTTGTCCCCAGGTTAGGGGCGTCCAAAACTAGAGGGCATTGTTTGAAAGTGAGAGGGGAAAAGTTTTGTTGAGGCCGAAAGGGCCCCTTTTCACACAGAGGGTGGTGCACGTATGGAATGAGTTGCCAGAGGAAGTGGTGGAGGCTCGTATAACTACAGCATGTAAAAGGCATCTGGATGCTGACAGACCTGCCGAGCTTTTCCAGCAATTTCTGCATTTGTTAATAAATGCAGTCATTTTAACACAGGTATTCTGAATAAATTAAATATTTTATTTTTTAATGATGCAGGGCCATGTAAACATATTTGAAATCAGTCGAGACCATTTTCTGCGAAGGGTATGGCTCTGTGTATGACAGCAGCAATGATGCATCTACATGGAACAGGGAATGTGATAGAGACATAGTTTGGACAATGTACAAGGAGACCTCACATGGTCCAGTTTGGGAGAGAATGACATTATTGTGTGATTCAACTCAGAGACGGAGAAAATGTAATCTGCCTGAGAAGGAATGGCCGATTACACTCTCTCTCCTTCATTGTTCCTCATCACAACAATGTTTGCAAGCTAAAAAAAAAGTCTACAGTCATCGTTACTTTTAAAGAATCACTGCAGTGTTGAAACAGGCCCTTCGGTCCAACAAGTCCATACCAACCTTCCCAACCCATTTCCCTATATTTGCCCCTGAGTAATGCACCTAACCTAAAATTCCCTGAACACTACAGACATTTTAGCATGACCAATCCACCTAACCTACACAGTTTGAGCAGTGGTAGGAAACTGGATCACCCATTCAAAGCTCACACAGACAAGGGGAAAATGTGCAACTTTCACACAGACAGTCACCCAAGGCTGGAATCGACCCCAAGTCCCTGGTGCTGTGAGGCAGCAGTGCTAACCACCGTGCTGCCCTTTGGGTGATCCTGACCAGAATTCACTGGAATCTCCTCAGTGCCTAAAGCAAAGGGAATTAAGCCAAATCCAATTCTCCCAGGATGAAATCCCATTGCTAGCAGCTGTGAGTGTACAATATCTTCAGAAGCAGAATAACGTTTTGGACAATCTCAATTTTTACTTTTGTCATGAGTTCCATTAATATCTGGACAAAGTTCATTCAAATTAAATTGCAGAAATTTTGTTAATCTGTGTTGTGTTTGTGTGTGCGTGTGTTTGCATGCGTGTGTTTGTTTGTGTGTGTTTGTGTGTGGGTATATGTGTGTGCGTTTGTTTGTGTGTTTGTGTGTGTGTGTGTTTAGAATGGGAAATATTACACTATAAGACATAGGAGTGGAAGTAAAGCCATTCGGCCCATCGAGTCCACTCAGCCACTTAATCATGGCAAATGGGCATTTCAACTCGACTTACCCGCATTCTCCCCGTAGCCCTTAATTCCTTGTGACATCAAGAATTTATCAATCTCTTCCTTGAAGACATTTAGCGTCCCAGCCTCCACTGCACTCTGTGGTAATGAATTCCACAGGCCCATCACTCTCTGGCTAAAGAAATGTTTCCGCATTTCTGTTCTGAATTGACCCCTTCTAATTCTAAGGCGTAACGGAAACAATTTCTTAGCGTCCACCCTTTCCAAGCCATTGATTATATAATTGCAATATCCAAACAGTTTGCCATTCATCTTTCCACCATAGTTTGAGTAACATTGCTCTGGATCATAAACGTGTTATTTTAGCAGATTAAAGAAACGAGCCTGACTTGTTCCTAAAACTGACCCTGACCCTGTCTGTGACCGATATCATCGGCCATATCACTAACCTGGTTACATTTAACATTTGTTGTGAGGAGTGGAGGAGTGGGATAAGAAAAGGAAACAGTGACCCCAAAAGCCGGGAAACTATAGAGCGGTGAGCCTGATGTCAGTGGTGGGTAAGTTGTTGGAGGGGATTCTGAGGGATAGCATTTACATACATTTTGGAAGGCAAGGGCTGATCGGAGTAGACAATGTGTCTTTCTGCATGGGAAATCATGTCTCATTAATTTGGTTGAGTTTTTTGAAGAGGGGACAAAGAACATTGATGAAGCCAGTTTGGTAGACATTGTCTATATGGACTTCAGCAAGGTGTTCATTTAAAGAACAAAGAGCAAAGAAAATTTACAGCCCAGGAACAGGCCCTTCACCCTCCTAGCCTGAGCCAATCCAAACGTACTGTCTAAATCAGTCGCCCAATTCCTAAGCATATGTATCCCTGTAATCCCCACCTACTCATGAATCTGTCCAGATGCATCTTAAATGAATCTACCGTGCCTGCCTCTACCACCTCTGCTGGCAACACGTTCCAAATGCCCACCATTCTCTGTGTGAAGTACTTACCACGTGTATCCCCCTAAAACATTCCAACTTTCACTGTGAAAGCACGACCTTTCGTTATTGAATCCTTCACCCTGGGAAAAAGCTCGTCTCTATCCACCCTGTCTGTACCCTTCATGATCTTGTAAACCTCAATCAGGTCCCCCCTCAAGCTCCTTTTTTCTACTGAAAATAAACCGAACTTACTCAGCCTTTCTTCATAGCTAGTATTTCATTCTGATTGTTGGACAGTTGAGTAAGATTTGGTCACAAGGGATGCAGAAGAAGCTAGTCACAATTGGCTTGAATGAAGAGGGATATTTTTAAGACTGGAGGCTTGTGAGCAGCAGTGTGCTGTAAGAATCAGTACCGAGTTGACTGCATTTCATCATTTATGTAAAGGATTTAGATGTGAATATTGGGGCCATAGTTAGTAAGTTTACAGATGACATCAGAAAGCTGGTGTAGTAGATTACAAAAATAAAGGATGATCTTATTTCAACATAGATGACAGGAAGGAGTCAACAACTGAAGAGAATTACGCAGATAGTGGGGGAATCCATTCCGTTCTCCAGCCTGTTACACAGGAACAACAGGAGGATATTCAGGCCTTTGACCCTGTTACACCAGAATAGGACGACACTGTTCAGTCCCTCGAGCCTGACATATATTTGAGGCCAATCAGCCCCTCGAATCTATAACACTGGACCCAGAGTAGGCCATGCTGCACTAGTATCCTGTTACGCAGCAACAGGATCAGTCCATTCAGCCTCCTCAAGTCCGTAACATAGGAACTGGAAGTGGTCACACAGTGACTGGAGATTGTTACACTGGGATAACAGGAGGTCATTCAGACCCACCGAGTCTGTTGCAAGGGAAATGTGTTAGGATAAAAACTACCTGAGACTTTTTTCGTGAGTAAGGAGGAGGTAATTCAGACACGTGTCTGTTGTATGGGAACAAGAGAAGACCAATCGCTCCCTTCGTTCCATCTCTGGGATACATGAGGAGATCGTTCAGTATCTCCACCGATTATGGAGAAATATGAGAAGACCCATCAGACCCTCAAAATGTTACACTGCAATGGGAAGATTCCATAATCCCCCACCCCTCTCATGCATCAACAGGAGGTGGTCATTCTGGCCTTGGAGATGACAACATGGGAACGCCAGAAAGACTTCATCCCATCCATTTTGTACACCAGCAGGATGATGAGTCCATTCAGCCACACATACCACTTATGCAGCAATTGGAGCACATCTCTTAAAACCTTTTGCCCATCAAACAAGAATTCAAAGAAAACGTAAAGGTTTTAGAAAGAGAAGAACTTATAATAACTGAATACATTAGGGAGTAAAATGTAACAATAAAGTATTGTAATTTAAGGCAAATTATTCGAATCCATTGTTGTGGACATTTGCAAACGTAAACCACAATCCATCGGAGTCAACATGGTTTTACAAAGGATAAATCATGATTGAAGTGTTTTCTTGAGTTATTTAAAGATGTGACAAACAAGGTGGATAGTGGGAATCGTGGAAATGGAAGATAGCTGGTCTTCGTGAAGGATTCAGATACGTCGCTTCTCCAAAGAGTGAGTGGTAAGATCAGACAGCATCAGTTTAGGAGTAATTTATTGGCTTGGATGGAGGATTGGTTAAGCAACAAAATGCAGTCAGATGAATTAACTGTGTCATTTTCTATTGGAAAATGCAACTCGTTGGGTGCCATAGATTTCAGTTCTCATGCTTCAACCATTTGTGATCGACATTATTACTCGGTTGACGGGATAGAAAATGCTATAGCTACATTTTCAGATGACACTAACAATGGTGGGAAATTACTTCGGAATGATGATGCAAGAGATTTAAAAACTATGTGTATAGATTGAGTGAATGGGCAAACATTTGGCAATGAAAATTAAAGTGGATAAATATTGGGTTTTTCAAGTTGGCCAGCCTAATAAAAAGGCAAATGATTTTCTAAATGGAGAGAAACTTCAAAGTGCTTAAGTGCAGAGGGAGCTGGGTGCCTGCTTGCATATCACAGAAAACTTGCATGCGGGTAATTGAAGTAATGAGGAATGCAAGTATAACTTCAGCGTTTATTTGTAAAAGGATGGAGTAGAAAGATTGCTGTAGCTATGCAAGGCGTTAGTGAGGCTGCAACTGGACTACAGTTTGGGTGTCCTGCAGAATGAGGTATTTCCATTGGAGCCAATTCAGAAGGGCTTCATTAGATTGATTCCATATTTGAAGTGTTTGTCTTACGAAGAGAAATTGAGCAGTTTAGGCCTATACTGTCGAGTTATAAGAATAAAAGGAGAGCTCATTGAGGTCTGTAAAATGCGAAACGTAATTGAAAGTGTAGCTGTGGAGTGGATACTTTTTCATGTGGTGCAATCTACAATAAGAGACTACAGTTTGAGGATGGAGAGATGGCAGGAACGTGGAACGGAGGCCACGATGACATCAGTCATGATTTTTATTCCTTGGCGGAGCAGGTTAGAACGGTTGGATTCCTGACTGATGCTCCTTGTTCATATTCAGCTTTACGACTGTGTTACACAGTAATGGGGGAGGATTATGTATCAAACAGGAAGCAGGCACCCCGGATAAATCAGTCTAAATCAGTTTGACAGAACGTCACCAGTGGAGTCACACAGTGACCAGTGCTGGGTCATCCACTATTTACAATATATATCAATGATCAGGAGGATGGAACAGATATAGAGATACTGAGTTTGGTCATGTTGCTGTGATAAGCAAGAGATTAAATTATCAAGAGAGGGTGGAGGGTCTACAAATAGATACAGAGAGGTAAAGGCAATGGATAATTATTTGGCAGCTGCAATATAACATGATATAATCTGTCATTTCATTTACAGGAATAATGGAAGGCAGTAGATTAATACAGAGAGTGCTCCTTCAGTTCCTCTACCTCTCCCTATTGACACGGCTACTCCGCAGATGCCATGTACACCATCAGGAATCCCATTATACTGGATACACCCGGCAGTTCCCTGCTGAGGGTGAAACAATGTATTTACCTCATCCACTATATATATCCTCCGTCACTGAATGGTTACATTGATGGCAACATACTGGGAGATAATGGATATGTCACCCACTTCTGTTTGAAAAGTTCCAGAACATAGAAGCTGAATGAAACTGTGACCCGAACAGCCACTGGCAGCACCGTCCTTCCCCCTGAGGTGAAGCTGCAGGACGGGTTAAAGAAGGTGACACCGCTCTGTGACCAGCTCCTTGTTCAGTCAGGGCCCCTCACACTCTGCTCCTGGGATAAGTGGAGCTTGGGAAGCTGTCCCTGGAAAATCCGGAATGGACACAGCAGATCCCTTTCCCCACACACACTCACTGGTGGTTTCAAAGCTTCCCCTCTCTGCAACCTCTGCTCCATTTATTGTTCATGTTGCAGACCCAGATGTTGTAACTACAGTACCCAGGCTCCATCGAAAGTTGGGTCACCAAATCCTAAGGTCTCGCTGAATGCCTGAGGCAGCTCACAGCACAACCTCCAGCAAACCATCCCCAGCTGCTGCACTAACTTTCCAATAACAGGAGTCAGTTAGAAACCCCTCGTCTATAAGTGTTGTGGACCAGACCAGATTCCTGCAAAATATTTTAAGAAGGCTACTTAGACCCAAACCTTTCCTTATTTTGAATATAGATGTGAAGTGTGCTTTCCAGATATGTTGGGACTTGTCAAACCACTCGACGTTCAGCAAAATATAAAATGTAAAAATGCTTTAGTTAAAATACAATCAAAGAAAATAACATTTCTGGATAGCTTTTATGTTGGAACACTTACACAAACAATAGATACTGTACCTTATTGGTATACACCACTTGACACAAAGATATATTCAAATTCAGATCCTTACATGCAGTTTTCTGATCCAGGAGAAATCAACATCAACAGAAATCCCAGAGAGAAAGGCAGCGAGCGATCATGTATTGACACTTTCAACCCTTCTGGGACACGAACAGCTTCTCAATGCTGCAGCTAAAAACAGAACGAGGAAACCTGGTCTGGGAGAGCTGCCCACTGCCCTTCCATTGTTACCACCATTTTGATAAAACCTCAAGGCTTTCTCAGTTATTTACTTAAACTGTTTTCAGACAGCAGTTCTGCACCTCTACCTTTAAAACCTCTCGTCAAAAAAAAACGCAAGAGAAAATAACCTTTTTACAGTGATAGTGTCCTCACAACTCTACCTTTAATAAAATGATCCATTAATATGCAAAGATGGATTAATTTTAGACCTCCTTATCTTCCTCTATTAGTAGACTGGAATGAATATATATTACATTGAGTCTGAGCATACAAATGTTCACAGCTAGTTTCGAATTCAGTCATTTTACTCCTGCCTCAGAATGCCTTTTGTCTTTCTTCGTCCAAGTCTCCACAATGTGTCAAAACTTACTTTTTCTCGCCCTGTCAACATTATAATTTCAAATTGAATGGCAGCAATAATAAGCTCAATAACAACAGACTGGTATTTTTTCTCCCTAACCTTCTCCACAAACTTTAAGGGGTCACGATCAGTGATAAAGATTTGTTTCAGGTATGTTATTCGCAATGTAAATTCTGAAATGTTGTAACACCAACATCAAGCTCAAGGCTTCCTTCCCCATTGTGGAATAAATCTTTTGATGTTTCCACTGGACACTCTGACCAGGCGTTGCACAATGGAGCACTTCTCATCTCTCCAATAGTCCTTCTGAATGACATAGCTCCTCATGTCTCAGCATAAAAAAATTACATACTTCTGTACCTCTTAATGCTGTAACCCCTTTACCTGCTACTCCTGGCCTATGCCAGTAAACCTTACTCTCACAGGGATATGTTTTAAGAAGTTCTCCCACATTCTTCTGAATCCCTCACAGAAACCAAACTTTGATTTCTGAACCCAATCATCATCATCATCCATTTCAGTTTCTAATCTTGCCATTGTAAGTCTCTGCTCTTCCACACGAGTTCTCCCGACTGCAGGAAGTGAATTGTTGAACTTCTCCAAAATTAGAGTCTCTCTCAGAGTGTCATAGGTTTGCTCTGTTTTTAAAACCCTTCCCCACCTTTCAAAATTACTTTGTTTGATTCTTTCAAACACAACGTGCGTTTAACCAGGGATGCTATTTTAGATTCCTGAAACACTGTCGGCTTCTGGCACAAGCTCATATGCACTTCAGATGGCTTTCTTCACCTCCTCCGATGGGGATACAAATACCTATCAGCTTTGTTTGGATAAACTAAATCCACATGTTCTCTGGCCACTGCACTTGTTTAGCCACTTTCTGAAATGAAATTAAAAAGGCTCCCCCATCATTCTCATCAAATTTAGATAATGCCTGGATGTATTTAAACAGATCCTGATCAGGCCTTTGGCTGCCATAGGGTTGCTCTACCTCAGTATCCTCTAATGGAAATCCATACAAAATGAAGAGGAATTTAGAATAACTTAACTATTGGATAACTTTACCGAATAATGGATACAGTACGTTCTACAAATGAACTGTTCAATCTATTAACATCACCTAAACACTCCTCTTGGCAAAAAGGAACATTCAGACACGCATTCTTGCATACAGTTCTCCAATCCAGGAGGAAACACCATCAAGTGAGGCTTTAGAGAAAGTAGCAGCTAGGGATAATTTACTAAAACTTCCAACCCCTCTGGGACCCCAAGCACACGGTGATTGTTACAGCTACAAGAAAAAACAAACTAGAAAGCCTGGTCTGTGCGAGCTGGCCATTGTTACTACTATTTATTTAAAACCCTAAAAGTCCCGTAAGTTATTTACTTGAGCTGTTTTCAGTTGGCAGTTTGGCCTTTAAGACCACTTACTAAAAAAAATTAGAAACCAACGCTTTATTAAAAAAGTGACAGCATTGTCACACAATTTAGGTGCCTGGTCCTTTACTCAGTGGGCTTCCTCGTGTTACTTATCGCAAGGTCACCTGAGAGGGACAACCACAGGGATGTATCTCATAACTTCCGAAACACCCCTGTCCATGAACCATCACATGGGACATACCAGGAAGTGAACAACAGCTTGACACACCATTTCAGTATTTCGGAGCTGCACAATACACTAGGGAGACAAAACCCATGGCCAGGGAAAGATACAGAGGGACAGAGAGATTAACATTAAAGACAGAAACAGACAGTTAATTAACTGAAAAGATGTTGTGGAAATATGGGGAAAAAGACAGGGCAGTGGGACTAACTGGAGAAGTGAGATCTTCGAGAGTAAAATGACAAGAATGAGAACATTGGACAAAGGCATTGTCAGATCAGCTGAAATGATTTGTTACTTCAAATTCTCAATCTGCTTAACAGAACACCACAAAGAACATAAACTGGGACAAGATGACAGCCCAGCATGGAGAGCTGTGCAGACCATGCTAGTGTGTTGCTCAGTAAACTGCACTATCTGCCCAGCATGAGAGTATTGCAAACTTTACTATCATATGCTAACTATCCTCGCATCAGATTACTGCCTACAATGGGAAGGTTTACTGTGTGTGTGTGTGTGTGTGTGTGTGTGTGTGTGTGTGTGTGTGTGTGTGTGGGGTTGAATGCGAAACTCATTGTTTGAGAAGGAACGCACATGGAGGAAACTATTTTAAATACAAACAAGTGGCAGGCTTTTTATTAATCAACAGACAGTACGAGGGAAGTTTCATGGACAGATGATATAAAGTGTTTGAGAATGTTAAAATAAAGTCATTGCCAGACACCACAGCAATATACATCTGCGTGCACATGAATGACAGATGGATGGGAGTTTGGTGTGAGTTCGAATCAGATTTGTTTCGGCAGGTCTGAAGCCGGGAGAGTCAGCAGCAGATTATTAACTTCATTAAGCCTGTACTTCATAGCTCAAGGTTCAAACAGCAGATGGAATAAACCAGTGAGATATATTCTTGAGTGGTGAGTATTTTAAGTTATAAATGTTCAGGGCATGGTGTCAAGAATCAGCTCATAGTCAAAGAGATGTCCCACAGTTGTGACTTGTCTGCTTCACCTGCATATATTGGCCAGGGATGGGATGGAAACAGTGGAAGGAAGTGGAGTTTGTAACCAGAACAGTAGACGGTGACCTCTATGCTCTTAACAGCAAAGGCAATGATACAATACATTGTGGTTCTCCCCTGAAACTGAATAGTTCAACATAGAGACCCATGAGTAACACTGCCAGAACAGAGAGCGAGACAGTAATTGAACACCTTCATTGATGTAGTTAGTAGTGGTCTGTAGAGTAAATATCTGAATTGAGAGATTCAACAGGAACAATAATGGTGACAAGAAGTGTAGACTATATGAAATAACAGTAATACAGTCATAACTGGTTTATAGAAAACAAAATCTGGACAGTGACACTCACCAGGAACACCAACGATAACCAGGAAGGGATAATAAAAGTATTGAATAATGAGAAGAGCGTAATAGATCTGCGATGATAATGACCACCAATAAAATGCAGAAAGACGCCAAATATAATCGGATAAGCTCCTGTCTATTGTTGGAATATTCCAGGCTAATGTTCTCAGATTCTGATCCATTGTTGGCACATTCCAGCCTAATGTTCTCAGATTCTGATCTCTCCTCCCCCTCTCTCTGGAACTGCTGTTCCCTGTCAGTGCTGTCGGTGATGCTCTCGCTCATGTTAAGGAATAACACATTGAACGGAGCCCATTTATCATTAAAAGATGGAAACCCTCCACTGGGATAATTAGAATCCATGGAGATTGGCTTTAATCGCACTTACTGAATAAATAGGCACAGTTAGCACTGGTTAGCAGTTAGCAGTGTATAGCACTGCTGCCTCACAGCGCCAGAGACCCGGGTTCAATTCCCGCCTCAGGCGACTGACTGTGTGGAGTTTGCACGTTCTCCCCGTATCTGCGTAGGTTTCCTCCGGGTGCTCCGGTTTCCTCCCACCGTCCAAAGATGTGCAGGTCAGGTGAATTGGCCATGCTAAATTGCCCGTAGTGTTAGGTAAGGGGTAGATGTAGATGTAGGGGTATGGGTGGGTTACGTTTCGGCGGGATGGTGTGGACTTGTTGGGCGGAAGGGCCTGTTTCCACACTGTAAGTAATCTAATCTAATCTTAACCTGTTCAAAACATCACTTTTCATATACTGGTTTTGGATGGAATGGATGAGGGTTGCTGAGGGATGGATCATAAATCTTTAAATCTTTTAAATCTTTTTATTAACTTGTATATGAGAGTATTAACAGGACACTGCAGGGGTCTATATATATATTCCACTCTGTTTATGAAAGGATGCAGTTATAAAATAACAGATCGGCTACATAAAAAATGTCGGGTGGGCAAGTTTCTCGATACCTGAACACAAAGTACGGTACTTCTTGACCAGTGTGCGGCCACTCCTGGTTTTAATGCCCTGTTGTCAAATCCTTTCATAACCTTGAGACAGAGAATTGAGACTGCTGCTCAGGAACAGGCCAAAGCAATTCTGTCCCTATGGGTCTCTTACAAAGGGATAGGAGAAGGCCATTCAGCCCATATTAGCCTGTTGCTACTTTAAAAGGTGAAATGCTGGAATATTGGCACATTTTGCCGAAAGAATCATTCAAAACAAAGAGATGTGTCGCTGCAGCTGTATGAAGTGTTACTGAGAGTGCACCTGGAGTAAATAATGTTGTTTGTGCTTCTGTAACTGAGTAGGAATAGACCTCTATTGGATACGGTTTACCAGCTGCTCATAATGCAAGGGTTGTCGTTTCATTTAATATCTCGGGTCTGTTACACAGGGACAGGAGGAGGCCATGAAGCCTCTTGAGTCTATTTCACAGTGACAAGAGGAGGTCATTCAGTCTCTCTAGTCTATTACAGAGGGACAGGAGGAGCCTATTCAGCCTCTCGAGCCTGTTACAGAGGGGCGGGAAATGTTTATTTAACATTCACGTCTGTTACGCATAAATATTAGTTTTAAACTAGTTGTGGAATAGGAAAGACCTGATGTAAACATGAAAGTTCTAACTTTGAACAAGGCCGATTTTGAAAGTGTCAGGCGAGCCCTGTGAAAGGCTGATTGGAATACCCTATTCACAGGTAAAGGGATGGTTGGAAAATGCAAGGCCATCAAAACTTGGATTCGGAGAGTCCAGAGCCAACGTTTTCCCATTAGTGAGATTGGGAAGGCTGGTGGGTGCAGGGAGTGCTGGATGGCTAGATATGTTGATGCTCTGGTCAAGGTAAGGAAGGAGGCATATGTCAGGTAAACAGAGCTGAGAGTAAGTGAATCCCGAGAGGAGTTTCAGGGCAACAAGTGTATAGTCAATGGGTAAATTGGGCCAGAAAAACGTGGACATGAGATGGCTTTAGAAATCGGGTTAACGAGGCATTGAAGCAACTCTACACATCCTTTAATTGCAAAATATTAACTAGGGAGAGAATAGGGCACCTTAAAGATCAGTAAGGCTACGTATGTGTGGAACCATAGGAGATGGAAGGGATACTAAACAAGTATTTTTCCTAGTATTTAATGTAGAAAAGGTTACAAGAGCGAGAGAATGAAGAAATACATGGTGATATCTTGAAAAGTATCTATATTACAAGGAGATGTTTGACATTTTAAAACACACAAAGGTGAACAAATCCCTGGGACCTGATCAGTTGTTTCCCAGAATATTGTGTGAAGCTAGGAAAGAAATTGGTCAGCCTTTTGCTGATATATCTGTAACATTGATTTCCACAGGTGAGGTGGCAAATGATTCGAGGGTTGCTAACATAGTGTCATTATTTCAGAAATTAAGGAAAACCCAGGTAACTATAGATTGGTGAGCCTGACGTCAATGGTGACTAAAATGTTGGAGGGGATTTTGAGGGAAACGATGTATATGCATTTGGAAATATAAGGACTGAAGAGCGCTTTGTACATTGGAGATCACGTCTCACTGACTCGGTGGAGTTTTTTGAGGAAGTGAAGATAATGATTGATGAAGGCAGGACAGTGGATGTTGTCTTCATGGAATTCAGTAAGAAAACCAAAATGTTATACATGGAAAACTGGTTAGCAAGGTTAGACTGCCTGGGATCCAGGGAGAACTCGCCATTTAGGTCCAAACTTTACTTGAATATCGGAAACAGGGTGTGACAGTTGGCATTTGTTCATTAAACATGGAGACCTGTGACCAGTGGCGATGCTCGCAAAGATCAATAGTGAGTCCACTGCCTTTTGTTACTTATACAAATCATTTGCACTTGAGTATATGAAGTATTGTCAGTAAGTTTGTAGATAATACCAAATTTGGTGGTGTAGTCGACAGTGAAGAATGATCTCTCAGAATATAATGGGAACTTAATTAGGTGAGCTGAGGAGTGGCAGATGGAGTTTATTTTAGATAAACGTGAGGTGTGGCATTTTGGCAAGAAATATCAGGGCCAGACATATAGGTCGGATCCTGTAGAAAGTTGCCAATCATGGAGAACTCCATAGAAATTATAGAATCCCTACAGTTAGGAAACAGGATTTTCGGCACATCGAGGCCACACCGTCCCTCTAAACAGTATCCCACTGGACAAACCCCGACCCTATCCCTCTCAGCCTGCATTTCCCATGGCTCATGCACCTTGCCCTCACATCCAAGGGTACTATGCACAATTTAGGATGGCCAACCTACCCTTACCTGTATATCGTTATACTGTCGGAGGGAAACATAGCATCCGGAGGAAACTCACACAGACACGGGAGAATGTACAAACTCCACACAGCCAGTCGTTCAAGAAAAGAATTAAACCCAGGACGCTGCCCTGTGAGGCACCTTGTGGTGCAGGTTCTCCGTTCCTTGAAAGTGCCGTCACAGGTAGACAGTGTCGTGAAGAAGGCACTTGGTGATCTTCCCTTTATTGGTGCGTGCTTTGAGTCTATGCGTTTGCATGACATGTTGCATCTGTACAGGACATTGATATGGCCACCTTTGTAATATTGCCTTTAATTCTGGTCACCCTGCTGTCGAAAAGATGTTGTCAAACTTGAAAGGGTGCAGAAGAGATTTAAAAGAATGTTGCAGGTGTTGGAGGGTTGGCGTTACAGGGAGAGTTTGAATAGGCTGGGACTATTTTCAAGTGTTGAGGCTGAGGGTGGACCTTAAAGAAATTTATAAAGTCAGGAGGGGCATAGAAAGAGTAAACAGTCGATGTATTTTCCGAGGATAGACAATTCCAAATATAGAATATAAAGACTGAAGGTGAGAGGAGGAAGATTTAAAAAGGGACGTGAGGGAAAACATTTTCACACAGAGTCTGCTGTGTGTATGGATTGAACAGACAAAAGAGGTGGTGGAGGCAGGTACAGTTACACCTTCTAAAAGGCATTTGGATGGATACATGCATGGGAAGTGTTTAGGGAGAGATGGGCCAAGTGCTGACAAGGGAGACGAGATTAATTTAGGATATTTGGTTGGTATAGATGACTCGACCGAAGGATCTTTTTCCATGCTATACATCTCTGAGAGTCTATTGACTCTTGAGAGTTTAACACGGGAACAGGAGGAGGCTTTTCAGCTTCTGAATTCTGTCAGTCAGCTGGTTTGCTCAATTACTGACAGTAAAATACAAAAATAAATCATTCAGATTTTGATGGTGTTTTACAGAAACAGGAGAAAGGCTTTTAGTCAAGAAAAGCTGTAAGGAATGTGAAGAGGCCATTCAGTCCCTCACCTCCATTCCACAGGAGCAGCAGGTGAACACAGAGCTATTGGTGCCTGTTACTCAGGAGCAGGAGGAGGACATCTACTATCGCAAACCTTGGATCAGGAGGCATCACTCAACTGCTCGTGACTGGGACATAGGAACAGGAGGGAGTCACTCAGCTGCTGAAGACTGGGACACAGGAACAGGAGGCAGTCACTCAACTGCTCGAGACTGGGACACAAGATCAGGAGAGAATCATTCAACTGCTCGAGACTAGGACACAGGAACAGGAGGCAGTCACTCAACTGCTCGAGACTGGGACATAAGATCAGGAGGGCATCATTCAACCGCTCGAGTCTGGAACACAGGAACAGGAGGCAGTCATTCCACTGCTCAAAACTGGGACACAGGGAAATCTGGAGGCTAGTGAGGCCCGAAGATCCTGTTACACAGGAACAGGAGGAGGGGACACACTCCCCACCAGTATGGGACACTGGGAGAGAAGGGGTGTTTGCTTGGAACAAACGCAAATATATGTGTAATTTGCATTCGTGGTCCACACAATCCTGCCCCACCATTCACTAAGACGACGGCTGATCTGATGGTGATTTCCTCATTCCATTTCACGGAGACTGTCCTCTCTGCAGCCTCTGCTCCATTTGTTGGTCATGTTGCAGACCCAGATGCTGCAACAACAGTCACCATGACTCATCCAGAGGGTCGGGTCAAACCGGATGAGTCTGGATTTGAAGGGTCCAATAACAAGAATGAAAACACAAAATAAAGGTATAGCCAAATGTTTAGTTCTCTCACATTCGCAATCCAACTCACATAACCAGCCCGTCCATTATACTTTCAGGATGGAGCACTGTGTAAATATGGCTAGCGTACTGCAGAATACAACCCAGCAATGTCCAGAATGGAACTCTGTGCAGCCCACACCAATGCTGGATCTATAATCCCGGGCTAAATGTCCAGCGTGGGGAGCTGTGCAGTCCGCACTGGTTCATTCATATATAAACCCAGGCTGTTGCATTGTTCGGTAACACTGTGTTAGATCACTGCCCAGTGTGGGGAAACTTGCAGCCAATGTTGGAAGTGACAGGATATGCAGCTCCCATCCATTTACAGCTTCATATCTGCACTGTACCTCGACAAGGCGTGCCATGGATGTGAAAATCACTGCGATGTCGAGATGTAAATGGAAACAGTTTAAATACCAATAGTTCTGATTAAGGCGAGTATCACACCAGTATTTAAAGTTGAAACACCTGAGATAATATACAATGAGTGTTTCGTGAATGGTGCAAAGTAGTTAGAGAGGGATGGTAATGTTATAGTGGTTGCACTGTAATTAACAATGTGAATTAGAGGAACAAATATGCAGAGGGACTTAGGAGACTTGCAGGAACAGTAGGGTTGTTACAACGGGTGATTTGAACTGTCCTAACATAGTCTGGGGCTTCCAGATGGTTAAGCACTTAGATGGAACGTAATTTATTAAGTGTGTTCAGCGAAGTTTCCACAATCAATATATAGAGTAGCGTACTCGGGAAGGGACAAACTCGACCTAATGTTGGGAAATAGGGCAGGATAGGTGAAGGAGATAAAGTGGGGGAGCATTTTGGTAATAGTGATTAGAGTTGTATCAATTTTGAAATAGTTATGGGAGGGACAAAATTGGTCCACAGATTCAAGTTCTAAATTGGGGCAAGGCGTACGTGGTTGGAGTTAGACAGGGGATTGCATGGGATGATTGGAGTTGGTTGATTCCAGGTAAAAGGATCTCGTGCAAGTGGGAGGGCTTTAAAAGTGAGATAGCTCGAGTTCAAGGTTTCCATTTTCCTGTGATGGTGAAGGTTATGTGAGACTGGAAGAGAGAACTCTGGATGTCAAGCGATATTGAGGCTTTGACCAGAAAAAGGATGTGTGGCTCATGTTCAGGCAGCTCATATCAAGGGAATCCCTGGAGGTATATACAGGGGATAGAGGAGTTTACTGAAGAAGGATATCGGCAAGGCCATAAGGGGGTATGAGGTAGTCTTGGCTGAGAAGATTAGAGTGAGTCCAAATTCAGTATAGTAAAGATAAAGAGCAACTAGAGAGAGAATAGGATGCTTTAAAATCCAAAACTGGCATGCATGCGTAAAACCTCAAGAGATGGGTGAAGCCCTCAATTTCCCTTCTGTGTTTATCATGATGAAAGACATGAAGACCTTTGACCTTTGGGAGGTTAGTTGTCATATGTTGGTACTGTTCATATCACAGTAGAGTTGCTGTTGGACATATTAGAACGCACAAAGTCAGACAATTCTTTTGGTCCTGACCAGATGTATCTAAGAGCACTGTAAGAGGCGAGAGATAAAGCTTAGTGACCAAGATCCCGGAAGACTGGGCGGTAGCAAATGTTGTGCCCTTATTCAGGAAGGGCTGCAAAAAAAAGCCTAGGAAATATAGACCAGTAAGCTTCACACCTGTTTTCGGTAAACCACTTGAGAAGGTTCTGAGAGATAAGATGTGCATGCATTTGGAAAGACAGAGTTTGACTTGGAGCAGTCAGCATGGCTTTGTGCGTGGCGGATCATGCCTCACAAATTTTGTTAGAGATTTTTGAGGAAGTGACCAGGAAGGTTGATGAGATCAGGGTTGTAGACATATTCTATATGGATTTCAGTGAGGTCTTTGATAAGGTTCCACATAGTAGGCCGCTCTAGAAGGTTAGATCGCATGGAATCCAAGGTGAACTGACAAATTAGACTGAGCTGCCAGTGGAAGTGGTTGAAGTGGGTACACTAACAATATTGAAAAGGCATTTGGACAAATACACAGATAGGAAAGGATTAGATGCATACAGAGCAAAGGCAGAGAAATGGCAGATTGGTAGATAAGGGGCAATTACACTATAGTGTGTTGACGGAGCACGGTGGGCATATTGGATGGGCGACTACAGAGGGGGTTTTCATCCCAGAGGGTGCCACACCACCAGACCCACCGAGCATGGTCTGTGCTCACTACCAAATTCAGTGCAGTTTTTGAGGTCTGAAGAAATGCCCAGCAATACAGGACAAGTATCAATAACCTTCTCCGCTCTGTCAGGATAAGGGTCACCGTATTCTGTCCGTTCCCTCACACTCACTGTATATCTGTGATTGCAACTACTCCCGAACAAGGCTCATGGTCCCCCACTCTCACGACTGCATGCAACACCTTCTCTCTCTCTCTCTTTCTCTCTCTCTCCGTCCTTTGCAATACCTCCCACACAGTCATAGAATATTCTGGTGAATGCCGATTATAGAATGTTCCAGATAATGTTCCAAATATTTCCCAGTTTCAGGAAAATGTTAGTGTCCCAGTGTGCAACACATAAGTGTCACTTGACTCACCTTAATGATATTAAACCAAAAGCAACTTCTAAACACGTCTTGTTACAAATACAAATTCGAGCAGAGTACATTTTTACCCTCAGGCGTTATCTTGACCGTTATCTGAACTGTACCACTTTCCTTATTATGAATGTTTCTCTTACCCTTTATCTGTGACTGTTTCTGTCTGTAACAGTTACACAGTCTCCCACTCAGTTGGCTGGACGGCTGGTTTGTGATGTAGAGGCAGGGCAACAGCACAGGATCAGTTCCTCACATTGACAGAGATTACCATGAAGGGGACATTCTCTCAGCCTCACCCCATCACCCGAGATGTGGTGATCCTCAGGATAAACCACCATGAATGGTCTCTCTAATGAGAGTTTTTGGGACTGTATTCTATCAATGTTAGCATTTTAATTTTAAAAAATATTTAAAAAGAGATTTTAAATATTATAATAAACCAATAACAACACAACTCAAATATCTGAAAAAAATTACATCCAATTGCATGTACATACAAAACAAGTTAAAACGCTACACAGACAGAAGAAAAAATAAAACTAAACAATAAATAATGAATAAATATTACAGCTCAGCATAACAAAAGGACAGCTCTCGTTCATCAAGAGCATTAACTGATACACATTCTTATGTTCATAGTTCTTCCTCTCTGGGGGTGGGGGAGTTCAGACATCCAACACAACAGAATATTTTTCCTAGCACAGAAAGTACAGATTGTAAGGATATAATTTTTTTCCCATATTCATCTGTGGAAAGTACCTTGGGCAGGCCCAGGAAAACAGAAACCAAGTCCATCTCCAATTCATTCCCCTCGACCCACTCTATCGCATCTTACACAGTGCTCCAATATAGATGAAGTCTGCAGCAGGACCACAAACAATGAGTAAGAGTGCCTGTAGTCATTCTGCATTTAGGACATGCTGAAGATAATCCCACTTTGAATTTTGAGGGACAAGTTGGGGTCAGATAGACCCTACGAAGAATTTTAAACTGCATGGAATGGGTCCTATTGCAGATCAAAATCCTTTGAGCATTTTCACAAATATCCTCCCATGTCTCCGAAGTGTTCTGAACCTCCAACTCTTTAGCAGACATCACAAAGCTTCACAGGCTCGTCTGAGGGGACACTCTGCAACTATTGATAAATGGTACTGACAGAAAGTGTATTCTAAGCAAGAAGCGCCGTATTCCCTTTATCAGATCTGGAAGAGTGTGGCAAAAGTGTGGGGTTTTTTTATATCAAATCTCTGATTGGGAAAAAATACAGAAGAGGTCTCTACTAGATAGTCCATACGTACGAGTTATTTGATCAAATGACATCATTGTTTCTCCATCAAATAACACGTGGTGGCTCAGTGGTGAGCATTGCTGCCTCAGAGCACCAGGGTCTCGGCTTTGGTTCTGGCCTTGGGTGACTGGCTGTGTGGAGTTAACATATTCTCGCCGTGTCTGTGTGGGTTTCCTCCCACAGTACAAGATGTGCAGGTTAAATGAATTGGTCATTGATAAATCACCCATAGTGTTCAGGGATGTGTACGTTTGGGCATTAGTCCGGGTAAATATGGGATGGGTGGGGAATGAGTCTGGGTGGGTAACTCTTCAGTGGGTCGAAGTGGACTTGCTGGGCCCAAGGGCTTGTATTCACACAGTAGGGATTCTACTAATTCTAAATCACTCAAGCAAGGTACGCCCCTGGCTGCCCACAGTTTAATACTGGATTAGTGGTGCCGGAAGAGAACAGCAGTTCAGGCAGCAACCAACGAGCAGCAAAATTGACGTTTCGGGCAAAAACGTCGATTTCGCTGCAAAAATGTCGATTTTGCCCGAAACGTCGATTTCGCTGCTGGTTGGATGCTGCCAGAACTGCTGTGCTCTTCTGGCACCCCTAATTCAGTATTTGCTTTCCAGCATCTGCAGTCATTGTTTTTGCCCACAATTTAAACCTGGAATCCATTATCCCAGGATGACAACGGGGTATACCAATTACAGGGGTAAGAAACATGATTTTGGCTGTATTGCCGTCGATCTGACGCATTGCCATTCATGCTTTAACAATATTGATAATTATTGGGTTATGACAATACTTCATAAATGTTGTCAATTTAGCTAAGAAAAACAGACTAATAAAGGTTCACTTTATCTGATAGGGTTCAATATCTCACAGTATTGACACCGAGTCCTCAGCAGCCCAGGCACTAACATAGAATAAAAAAGAGCTTAATTGATAGCTTTTATCTGGGCGATCTACTCTCCACAATCTGGGGGTCGTTGCAATTTGGTGAGCTTGATAAAGAGTCGCTTCTGCTGCCAAATAAAAGAGCTAAACCAGCAATTATGTCTCCTCAATTTCAACCAATGCCCTCTAGGTTTGGACGCCCAATCTGGGGAAAAACCTGACTACTCACACTATCCATAACCATTTTTCCCCAGATTGGGCGTCCAAACCTCGAGGGCATTGGTTGAAATTGAGAGGGGAAAGCTTTTGACGAGCCCACGAACACCATTTAACGCAGAGGGTGGTGTGCATGTGGAATGAGCTGCCAGAGGAAGCAGTGGAGGCTGGTACAAACACAGCATGTAAAAGGTATTTGGATGCTGACAGACCTGCCGAGCTTTTCCAGCAATTTCTGTATTTGTTGCAAAATGCATTCATTATAACAAAATATTTTGAATATATTAAACATTTAATTTTTTAATGATGCAGCGACATATAAACATATCTTCAAATCGACCGAGACCATTTTCTGCTACGAGTATGGCTCTGTGTATGACAGCAGCAATGATGCACCTACATGGAGCAGAGAATGTGATGGAGACATAGTTTGGACAATGTACAAAGAGACATCACATGTTTGGGAGAGGATGACATTACTGTGTGATTCAGCTCAGAGAGAGAGAAAATGTAACCTGCCTGAGAAGGAACGGCCGATTGCACTCTCTTTCCTTCATTGTTCCTCAGGACAGCAATGTGTGCGAGCTAAAACAAAAGATCTACAGTCATCGTTACCATTCTTATTTTTATAGAATCCCTACAGTGTACAAACAGGCCCTTCAGCACAAAGCGTCCATACCAACCTTCCCAGGCTCGCTCCCTTACATTTACCCCAACCGATGCACCTAACCTAGAAACCCCTGAACACTTCGTACAAATTATCATGGCCATTCCACCTAACCACACAGCTTTGGACTGTGGAAGGAAACTGGAGCAACCATTAGAAGGGGAGAATGTGCAACCTCGACACAAATAGTCACCCGAGTCAGGAATTGAATGCTGTGAGGCAGCGGTGCTAACCACTGAGCCACTGTGATACCCTTGGGCGATCCCAGGCCAGAATTCATTGGAATCTCTTCACTGCCTAATGCAAAGGGAATTCAGCCAAATCCAACTGTTCCAGGATGAAGTCACATTGCTAGCAGCTTGTGTGATTAGAATGCCTTCAGAAGCAGAATAATATTTTGAACAATCTCTCAATTTTTCCTTTTGTCATGAGTTACAGTAATATATGGACAAAGCGCGTTCAACTTGAAATTGCAGAGATTTTGTTTATCTGCGCGCGTGTGTGTGTGTGTGTGTGTGTGTGTGTCTGTCTTGATTAACATGCCAGAAAGAGTGAAAATACTTTCATCTCTTCCTATTAGAGGGTGAGAGAAAGTGAGGGCTGCAGATGCTGGAGATGAGATTTGAAAAGTGTGGTGCTGGAAAAGCACAGCACGGCGGCAGCATCCGAGGGGCAGGAGCATTGATGTTTCAGGCATAAATGCTTCATCAGGAAAGTGGGAGGTAAGGGAGAGGGAAGGAGGTTGAGAAATAAATGGGAGGGTGGGGATGGAGCTGGGTGGAAGGGAGCTTAGACGGCGATAGGTAGATGCAGGTGAGGTGTGATGGTGTGAGGTGTGATAGGTTTGACAGAAGGGTGATAGGACACCTATTGGTGGTAGGACAGCTGGAACCCTCAAACTATATAGCATCAACGTTGACTTCACCAAATTCCAAATCTCCCCTCCACCAACTCTCCCAGATCCAACCGTTCAACCTAGCACTGCCCTCTTGAACCGCCCTAACTGGCCATCTTCCTTCCCACCTATTGGCTCCACCCTCCTTTCCGACATATCACTATCACTACCACCTACATCTTCTTATTACCTTCCCAGTGACCCTCCCTCCAGCCCAACTACTGCCCTCGTATTTATCGTTCAGCCCCCTTGTCCCCCCACCCCTCCTGACGATGGGTTTATGCCTGATATTCGATTGTCCTGCTGTTTGGATGCTGCCTGATCTGTTGTGCTTTTCTGGCGCCTCACTTCTCAACTATTAGCGACTGAGCAGATCCCATATCTCACAAAATTATAACTTCTTGTCCTTCTCCCCGTTCTTTCTGAGTAAACTTTATCCACAGAGGCGAATTCTTTCAGAGATCAGGTACTAACTCCATACCTCGACCCTGCCTCAGCTGTGCACTCACCTGCAGCTCCTCGGCTGTATTTGGGGTCTCCTTTACCAGGTTCACTAATGCCACTGGGCTTAGCCTCTTCTGCCACATCTTTCCCCAAAGTGCCTTCATTCAACGCTCATCACTGTGTGTCCCAGCTTACTGCAGTGAAACCACCTTTTCCCTCTGACCTTCTTAAACCATCGGCATTGTCATTTTATCTGTTCCACTCCCTTATAGTGAGAACACGTGAGGCCTTTTACCACCTTTCAAGCCCCTTGGGCTTCTTTCTTCACCTGTGGTAAAATATTGTGCGCTACTGTTTGCTTTGTTATGTGTGATCGTCCCTTCTCCCAATTTCTATTCCTCACAGGATGCAATTCCTGCCAGAAGCTAAATATCATCCCATGCCCCAGTACATATTTACCTGCCATTTCTGCTGAGCTTCTCACTTCTTGAACTTTCTGTACATTCACATGAATTCTTACTATCTCTGGAAGTGAGTCTTTTAACTTCTCCAGCAGATTAATCTCCCTTCAAGCCTCACAGGTCTTATCCATTTTTAAGGCCAGCACCCACCTGTCAAAATGACTGTGGTTAATTCTTTCAAACTCAATATAAGTCTGACCTGGTTCCGTCTCTATTTTTCTGAACTGCTGTCTATATGTTTCTAGTACCAATTCATAACCAGTCAAAATAGCCAATTTAACATCTTGATAATCTCTTGACCCCACATCTGATAGCGCTGCACATGCCACACCAGCAGTGCCCACCAGCTTAGTCTGCACTAGCATTATCCAGAAGTTCATTGGACACGTCATCTGCCTTGCCATTTTTCTAAATGAAATAAAAAAGGTTTTGACATTTTTCTCACCGAAACATGGCAAGTTATTAGCATAGTTTTATACATCCCTACGTTCTCCCTTCATCTCTATCCTGTTAATTTAACTTTCTTGTCTAATTTCCAACTTCTGAATTTCAAATCCTCTCTTTCTTTCTTTTTCCTCTCTTTCTCTTTCTTCTCTCTCTGTTTCCTTCCCTTTATTTATCTTCTATCCCCAGTTGCCACATTTGCAATTTAAGGTTTTTCTAACTCTACTATAGATACATCAAAATGCTTGACCAGCACCATTACAATTTCAGCTTCCCTTTTCTCCCTGGTTAAACCTAATTCCAACCTATTTGCTAATTCTAAAAAATGTCCTCCTTTTGTCCTTCTAAACTTCCTTGGAAATTTGGGAACCTCTTTAATAATGTTAAAAGCCATTTCCCTCACTTTTGATTTAATCAACCACAAGTAACAAAATTAAACGAATTTTCCCACTGGTTTTATTTGAAGATCAAAATCACTAATTGCAATGAGTTGGAATTTGCTGGGACCTTTTGTACCCCAAATCTGTTCAAGTCGGTCCAAATCCCACACAGCAAGGCCCCAAAACTGTTTTGACATCAATGTCGAACCCCTCTGTTAATTAAAACCACACACCCAGAAAAACTCACCTCACATCATAATCTGTCAAAACGTGAGTGACAGAGAACTCCTAAATTCCACTAATAAGCAAAAAAAATAATAATTTATATGTGTGCAAGTTAGCTCGTTGAGCCTGAAGGTCTGTTTTCAGAAGTTTCGTCACCATGACGAGGTGACATAATCAGTGAGAGTCTCCGCTGAAGCTCTGGTGGTATGTCCCACCTCTCTATTTATAGATCTTGGTTTCTTAAGATGGGTGATGTCATTTCCGGTTATTTTTACAAAAGAATGTAGACAGGATCTAAATTGATGAGTTTCTTGATGGACTTCTGGTTAGAACGCCATTCCTCTAAGAAGGTACTTGCGTGTCTTAGCATGTGTGTGTGCTTTGTCCCAGTCAAAGTGGTACCTTTCATTGTCTGTATGTATGGAACATAGTGATAGTGCGTCATGTCTTTTGGTGGCCAGTTGGTGTTCATGTATCCTCGTAACACGACAACAGGACAGTTTCAATGGTCGAAAAGTGATTTTATACACACTGTTTAATCAATGTTTGTGTGCAGTTAAGTCGCATTTTTCACATTTGCACAACACATTGTAAATGAACAACAGAGACACAGTTAACGAAAAATGATGCAAATGATGTATAAAATTGATAAAAAATTAAAGCATGATTTGATCCTCTCAACGTTCCCTCCTTTTCTGGGATTCCTAACACTAATCTCTCATTCTTATCAGGATGTGTGCTCCAAATTCTTGATTCTAGTGTCCCAATTTATTTCAGTTAATCTCCTTTTTACCGGAACTTCAATATATTGGCCTGTTGGATTCTTTCCAAAGCTAGTGTCTGTCATATTATTGGAGATAAATATTCTGGCATCAGACTCAGCATTTGAACGTATTACTCTGTTGCACGCGCACTGTACAAAGGATCACAGCACACAGGCATTGCCAAAATATTGGGGAATGTTCATCTACTTCTTTTGATCATGTAGTTTTCTCATTTTCCACAACTCCAGATCTATATCCTCTCTCTCGTCCTCCCTTTGTATCAAGTTAAGAAATCCACCAATTATTCTTCATGTCCTAACTCTCAAAACACCTTCTTTCTGGTTATATCTAATGCTCTCTTCAAGATGTAATGTGGTTATAATTAAGCAATGTAACTACAAAGACATGCAGGCGAAGCTGGCCAGAGTTAATTGGAAGGGGAGCTGAGCAGGAAAGACCATGGAGTAGCAATGGGAGGAGGTTATGGGGATAATTCGGAAGATAATACCAGAAATGCAACCCCAAAAAGATGAAACATACTCATGGGAGGACAAGGCAGCCATGAGTGATAAGGAATCAGACCAAAAGAGGAAACATAAAATGTGGTGAAGAAGATTGGGAATCCAGAGAATTCATTGGCTCTGAAACTACATAACGCTGGCATCACTGACACGACAGAGCTCTTAATCATGGTCAGGGAAAGGAACAGAGGAAACACATTCACTTTAAACACAGAACATGGCATTTCTATAGGAAAAAGATTCAGGTGAATGAAGATCAGTTAAATGCTTTTGCGGAATGTGTCAGATTGGAAGCAAGACCCGGGGAGACAGATCCTCAGTAGAATGAGAGTTTGAAAATGGAAGTATTTCCACATCAGGACCCAGATTAGGTCACTGAGTGCAGGGCTGATGGGTGAATGGGTCTCAGTGAGAATTGGGGAACAGACAGCAGAATTGCATTGCAGATATTGCAGCTCGAAACTGTGTATTCATGTCGTGCTGTAGACCACAGCAGCAGGAGAAGCAGACCTGCATTCAACCACAACCTGTAACTTGCAGGCCATTTTCTCTTCATAAGACAAACACTTCAAATATGGAATCAATCTAATGAAGCTCTTCTGAATTGCCTCCAATGGAAATACCTCATTCTGCAGGACACCCAAACTGTACTCCAGTTGCAGCCTCACTAATGCCTTACATAGCTACACCAACACACCCTACCTTTCTACTCTATCCTTTTATAAATAAACACTGAAACTATGCTTGCATTTCTCATTACTTACAGTACCCCATGCAGATTTTCTGTGATATGCAAGCAGACACCCAGATCCCTCTGCACCTAAACACTTTGAACGTTCTCTCCATTTAGATAATAGTTTGTCTTTCTATTATAGTGACCAACTTGAATAGCACCATATTTGTTCACTTTAATTTTCCTGCCAAATGTTGGCCAATTCGCCCAACCTATCGATATAGTTTTAAATCTCTTGCATCATCATTCCGAAGTAATTTCCTACCAATGCTAGTGTCATCTGAAAATGTGGCATCGCATTTTCTATCCCATCAACCGAGTACAGTAATACCATCGATCGCAAATATATGAGACATGAGTACTGAAATCAATGACA
This sequence comes from Chiloscyllium punctatum, assembly GCF_047496795.1. NCBI lineage: Eukaryota > Metazoa > Chordata > Chondrichthyes > Orectolobiformes > Hemiscylliidae > Chiloscyllium > Chiloscyllium punctatum. The sequence continues at coordinate 75,906,707 of NC_092752.1, read as the reverse complement.
CCCCACAAATTGTATTTGCCATAAGAAAATTACACATTTATTGCATCTGACTCCATTTTGTGGTTAACCAATCCTCCATCCAAGCTAATAAATTACTCCTAAACCCATGTTGTCTGATCTTACCACTTACTCTTTGGAGAAGCAACATATCCGATGCCTTTAGGAAGACCAGGTATGATTCATCTCCAGGATTCCCACGATCCACCTTGTTTGTGACATCTTCAAATAACTCAAGCAAACAATTCAAACGCAATTTAGCCTTCGTAAAACCATGTTTTCTCGAACGGATTGTGGTTTAACTTTGCAAATGTCCTGAACAATGGATTCTAACAATTTGTCTTTAATTACAATAGTTTATTGTTACACTTTAGTCCCTAATGTGCACCATTATTACAAGTTCTTCCCTTTCAAAAACCTTTACGTTTCCTTTGAATTCTTGTATAATGGGCAAACATTTTTAAGAGATCTGCTCCAAATGCTGTGTAAGAGCCATATGTGGTTGAATGGACTCATCATCCTGCTGGTATACAAACTCGATGAGCTGACGTCTTTCTGGTGTTCCCATGTTGTCATGGGAAGGCCAGAATGACCTCCTCCGGTTGATACTTTCGGGGATTGGGAGATTATGGAATCTTCCTGTTGCTGTCTAACATTTCGAGAGGCTGACGGGTCTTCTCCTACTTCTCCATAACAGATGGAAATACTGAACGGTCTCCTCATGTATCCCAGAGATGGGACCGAGGGAGTGATTTGTCTTCTCTTCTTCCCATAAAACAATCACGTGTCTAAGTTACCTCTTCCTTTCTCATGAAAGAAGTCTCAGATAGTTTTTATCCTTATCCAATTCCCTTGTAATAGGCTCTGTGTGTCTGAATGGCCTCCTATTATCCCAGTGTAACAATTTTCTCTCACGATGTGACCTGTTCCATTTCCTATGTTACAGACTTGAGGAGGCTGAATGGACTGACCCTGTTGCTGTTTAACAGGATACTGGTGCAGCATGGCCTACTGCTATAGGCTCGACTGGCTGATTGGCCTCCTTCTGTAAATGTATGTCAGGCTCCAGGGACTGAATAGACTCGTCCTGTTTTGGTGTAACAGGGTTGAAGGCCTGAATATCCTCCTGTTGTTCCTGTGTAACAGGCTGGAGAACGGAATGGATTCCTCCACTATCTGTGTAATTCGCTTCACTTGTTGTCATCTATGTTCAAGTCAGATCATCTTTATTTTTTGTAAATTCCAATGGCTACTGGGTCAACCTGACCATCCTTTCGTTATAAGCTAGCACCTTCATTGCAGGAATCAGTTGAGGGAACCATCTCTGAGCTGCTTCCAATATAACAATATCCTTTCTTCATTGAAGAGATTAAATTTGTACACACTACTCCAGATGTGATCTCACTAAGACCCTGTACAGCAGCAGCAACACTTTACCAGCCTGCTGTAAAGTTCCCACGCAGGTTAGAGCAGTCTCAGATGTCTGGGGGAATACAGAGCATTGGTGAAAGATCATTGTCCTTCTCTAATCCATCAGCATAACGGGAGATCTGGAGAAATTAAATTTGAGAAGATCATAAATGATGTGGCGATATGATCTCGACCATTCATCTCCCCAGAGCCCCAGAATCTAGTAAGGTGGAGCGCAAAAACAGCAAGGAGAGCAAACATTGATGGGAGTTTTATATCAAAGTGAAAGCTGCAATACAAATGCTGGACATGTTATAAAACAGGAAATGAGACATACACATTTGTGGGTACTGCAGTAATAATGTACTGTTTAAATTATATCTAAACTGTGTTAACCCAATTGAATGCGAATGCTGGGAAAAATGGATTTCATGACCACGTGTGAGATGGTTTACATGAACATTATGTCGAGCACTGAGCTCGAGATCAGGTTATTTAGGAATTGGTGTTGAGTGATCAGAAGAGCTAATTGAAAATTTTGCTGTAAAGGACCTTTTGGGATCAGTGACCACAATGTATTAGTTTTCTTTTATGCTGTTTGAGTACACGGCAGTTTTTGTTTTATTTGAAGTAACCGTTATAAACCGTCATGCAAGCCATAAAAGTGTAAGGAGAAAGTGGGGACTACACATGCTGGAGATCAGAGTCGAAGAATGTGGTGCTGGAAAAGCACAGTCAGGCAGCATACTAAGAGCAGATGAATCGATGTTTGGTGCATAAGCCCTTCATCAGGAATGAAGCTTATGGGCAAGAGGGCTGAGAGATAAATGGGAAGGGGGTGTGGCGGGGGAGGTTAGCAGGGATAGCGATAGGTAGATGAATGTGGGGTTGAAAGTAATAGGTGATGAAGGGAGACAGAATGCCTCATTTACTGCATCCATTAAACCCAATGTGGTCTTCACTACATCGGCGAGGCAGGAGGTCAACTTCTGGATCATTTCAGAGAACATCTCTGGGACAGCCACATTGAACAACTCCATCGCCTTCTGGCTGAGCACTTTAACTTCCTTTCCCACTCTGCCAAGGACATGAGAGTCCTAACCTGCTCCATCCACAAACCAGAGCCACCAGAAGCCTGGAGGAAGAAAGCCTCCTCATCTGCCTCGGGACCCTCCAACCACAGGGGATCATAGTGGATTTCACCATTTCCCATTTCCCCTAATCCCACCTTATCTCAGTCCAACCTTCCAAGTCAGCACCGCCCTTTTGAATGTTCCTATGTGTCCACCTTCCTTCCTATCAATCTGGTCCACCCTCCTCTCTGACTATCACTTTCAAACCCACCTTCATCTACCTATTAGATGAAAGGAGGCAGCTTAGAAAAATGCCAAGTGTTGCAGTAAGCCAGTGGATTCAGAGAAATGTAGGACCCAGCAAAGGATCACCAAGAAACTGAGAAGAAAATCAAAAAGAGAAAAAGCGTGCAAACAGAAGAAAAACATGAAGACTGCTGAAAAGCGTCTATCAATGTATGAAGTAAAAATAAAAACAAGGTCAAATGTGGAAGAGTTGGTGCACGTTCAAGATAATTTATTGCAGAGAACAGAGAAATCGCAGGGAAAAGAAACAGTTTCTTTGTGTCTATCTGCATGGAATAATGTCCTGAAATTCTTCCAGAAATACCAAGTGACCATGGGACTTGTGTAAGTTAAGTCTAAGACCATTCTTATCAATGCTGAGATGATCTTTGGGAAAAAAAGCTGGATTGAGTATTTATAAATCAGACAGACTAGTTGTACTTCATACAAGAATTTCAGAGGAAGTAGCGATAGACTTGTTGATTGCATCGCGGATTTTCACTTTATTTTCCGACACATTCCCGAAAGGCATTTAGCCAATCTGGATAAGGCAAAGGTTATAAATATTATCCAACAGTTTAAGAAAGGATGATTATGAAGTGGTGAACTACAGACCAGTTATCTTGTCATCCGCAGTCGGGTATCTGTTGAACCCGATAACAAAGAATGTGCTAATAGATATATAGAAGGTAATAATATAACCGGGGAGTGTGAGAATGGATCGATGGAAGGAAAATCAGAAGTGGCAAACATTGTTTTGGAATGGTTTGAAGATCATTCTTGTGGACATAGGCAATGAAGAACAAATGTATAACGTATAGTTGGATATTCATGAGCTTTTTTCTTCGAAGAACTCACACAGTAAGCTCATGAGAGAAGTTAAAGCGAGAGGTTTTGGGAAGATTATATGCAAATTAGAAAGTAAAAATTAGGTTTACATTCCTGTGAATGTAATTGGAGTATAGAAGATGTCGTGCACCATTTGCATCGAGTGTTCATGAGACTCATCGTAGAGCATTGTGTGTCGTTCGGAATCCCAATCTAAGAAAGAATACACTGAGTACCGAGGAACTGCAAAAGGTATTATCAAGATTAATTCCTAAAATGGCAAGATCGTCTGATGTGGAAACACAGCCTGTGATCTCAAGTTTCAAAACATGAGAGGTAATTGCAGTGAAACTTAGAAACATAGAGGGGACTGAATAAGAGAGGGAGATGGAGAAGTACAGGTTGGCGAGATTAGGAAGAATCCCACGATATTCTATACGGACAAATAGAACAGAATAATCAGCAAACAGTTAGTGTCCATTAGAAACCAAAGGGGCAATCTGTGTGTCAGGATGGAGAACATTGATGGATTGTTACATGAGACCTTCACATCTATTTTACTTGGGAGAAGGAGGATGCAGGTACAGAATTCAAGAAGATGGACGGGGAAGCTCTTGAATAGATTGATGTAAAATACGAGCAAGGATTTGAGGTTTTGTTCTGTATACATTTGGACCAATCTCCATGTCTGAATGTGTTGTATCACAGGCGGCTGTTGGGATCAAGGGAGGAAAGAGACTGACTGAATATTTTAATTAGAATCTGACCATAGGGGAGGTGCCAGAGAACTGGAGAACTGCTAATATGATTCGACTTCACAGTAAGGGTGGGAGAGATAGACCAGGGAACTATAGACGAGTGAGTATTAGATCACTGTTAAGGAAACTACTGGAGAAAATAGTTAAGGAGAAAATCCAACTCCAATCAGATTCGCAAGGTTTGATCAGGGATAATCATCATGACTTTACCAGAAGGAAGTCATATCCAATGCGTTTGATTGAATTAGTTTGAGGAAGTCGATTGTTTTGTTTTTTAGGAAGGCCTTTGACAAATTTCCACCTGGGAAACTGAAAAATAAAGTAATATCTCACAATATGAAGCAGAACTTGACACGTTACAACAAAAATTGTATTAGTAGCAGGAGGCAGAGGGTGGTGGGAGAAGGCTGTTTGTGTGACTGGAGACCAGTGTCTTCTGGTGTACCACAGGCATCAGTGCTGTGTCCCTTACTGTTTGTGTTATTCATAACAAAATATAGATCTGAATGTGGAGGGGTCTAGGTGGCGAGTGGGGGAGATGTGATAAGTAAGTGTATGTTTGACATGAAGATTGCCTGAGTGTTTAGCAGTGAGGAGGAAGGCCTTAAGTTACAGGCAGATGCAGATGGAATGGTCAGATGGGCAGATCAATGGCAGATTGAATGTAACCCTGATAAAGATGAGGTGATGCACTTTGGGAGAAGGAACCGGGCAGGGGAGGACTCAATGAATGGCAGCACACTGGGAACCTCAGTGTGTGCTTCTCCACACATCCCTGAATGTGACTGGACAGATTAATGGACTAGTTAAGAATTTGACCTTGGCTGTTGTGTTTCCGAATCAGGGCATGGATTATAAGAGCAATACAGGGTTTTGGTTCAGCCAAACTGGAGTACTGTGTGTAGTTCTGGGAGACACAGTCCAGGAAGGATGTGATTGTGCACACGTGATTCACCAGGATGTTCCCTGGGATGGAACATATCAGCTATGGAGAGAGGCTGGATAAGCTCGGGTTGTTGACTTTGGAGCAGAGAAAGCTGAGGGGTCCGTGATTCAGGAGGATAAGATTATGAGGGACACGGACAGGGTGGATAGACAGCAGCTGTTCCTTTTAGTGAAACGGTCAAGAACAAAGGAGCTCGCTTTTAAAGTGAAGAGTTTGAGGTTCAGAGAGGATTTAAATATTTTTTTCACCTAGAGGATGTTGGGTTCTGTGATTACTTCCTGAGAGGGGAATTATCACGGATAACCTCACAATCGTTAAAAAGTACTTTGATAAGCAGTTGGAAGTGTCATATCATTCCAGGCTATGGGCCTGCTGTAGGAAAGTGAGACTAATATAGATCGTGCTGTACTTCTATTGGCACAGAGTCTATGCTCCTGTGAGTGAATGGTGTGGAAGGTCAATCATTGAGCAGTTTAAGGCAGGAATTGATGAGTTTCTGAAAACTATATTCATAAGGGTTATAAGAATGAACTGTAATAACTTGTTAAATCATATCAATGTGAGAAACATGAGAAAACAAGTGCAGTTTCCTTATAGTTTGAAACCAGAGTATGGAGAATGGGGAACAGGGAAATGACAGAACTATGAAGCAATACTGTAGTTCTGTCTTCACAGAACATTCAAACAATACAAGGAAAACCAGGTCTGGTGTGGGAAAATAGTAGAGTACATGGAACATAGAACATAGTAAGGAAATGGTTTAGGAAAAATTATTGTGGCTGAAAGTAATGGTCATAGACAACACTAACATAGATTTATGAAATGGGAATTATGTTTGAGAAACAGACTGAGAGACAAATGAAAGAGAAGCAGTGGATGTAGAACATTTTGATTTTCACAAAAACTTTGGTAAAACTCCAAGCCCAGATTGCAAAATCAAACTGCAGGATATCTGCGGGTGTAGGACATCTCCGACTGGCTTGAAAGGCGGTTGGAGCGGGAGGGGGAGGATCCAGTTGTTGTGGTCCACGTTGGGACTAACAACATAGCCAATGCTGGGGTGGAGGACCTGTTTGGGGATGATCAAGCACTAGGAAGTATATTGAAGTACAGGTCCTCAAGGGTCATAATCTCTGGATTACTGCCCGAGCCACGTGCCAATTGGCATAGGGATAAGAAAATTAGGGCAGTAAACACATTGCTAAGGGATTGAAGTGACAAAGAGGGATTCCACTTCATGGGGCATTGGCATCAGTTTTGGACCCAGTGGGATCTGTATCGTTGGAACCGTCTCCACCTGAACCGATCTGGTACCAATATTCTAGCGAAGAGGATAAAAAGGGTGGTCAGTAGTACTTCAAACTTCTGAATTGGGGCGAAGGGAAAGTGAAAGCGACAGGGAGTATGGAGTTAAATGGAAAGATAAGCAGCAGGATAGCATGTGTACCGGTGAATTTCAGCTTGAGGCAGACTAGAAATGCTGCAAAAAGGAAGGATAACTTAGGACATCTTATGACTTCCAATATCTCTAATGATCAGAAAGTTAGCATTAAGGCACTTTTACCTGAATGCTCGTAGCATTCGTAACAAAGTAGATGAACTAATGGCACAGTTCATCGAGAATGATTATGATGCGGTCGGCATCACAGAGACGTGGTTGCAGGGGGTTCAGGACTGGCTGTTAAACATCCAAGGATTTACAACTTATCGAAAAGACAGGGAGGTCGGCAGAGGAGGCGGGTTTGCCTTGTTAGTTAAGAACAAAATTAAATCTATGGCACTGAATGACATAGGGTCGAATGATGTGGTGTCTGTGTGGGAGGAATTGAGGAATGACAAAGGCAAAAAAACCATAATGGGAGTTATGTATAGACCTCCGAACAGTGGTCAGGACCAGGGGCGCAACATGAACCAGGAAATAGAGAAGGCACGTCGGAAAGGCAAGGTCACGGTGATCATGGGGGACTTCAATATGCAGGTGGACTGGGTAAATAATGTTGCCAGTGGATCTAAAGAAAGGGAATTCATAGAATGCTTGCAGGATGGCTTTTTGGAATAGCTTGTCATGGAGCCCACAGGGATCAGGCTATTCTGTACCTAGTGCTGTGTAATGAACCAGACTTTATAAAATATCTTAAAGTAAGGGAACACTTAGGAAGCAGCGATCATAATATGGGAGCGTTCAGTCTGCAGTTTGAAAGAGAGAAGGCAAAATCGGATGTAATGGTGTTACAGTTAAATAAAGGTAATTATGAGGGCATGAGAGAGGAACTGACCAAAATCAACTGGAAGCAGTGCCTAGCGGGGAAGACAGTACAGCAAAAATGGCAGGAGTTTGTGGGTATAATTGAGGACACTGTACAGAGGTTCATCCCCATTAAAGAAAGATTATCCGGGGAGGGATTAGACAGCCATGGCCGACAAAGGAAGTCAGGAAATGTATCAGAGAAAAAGAGAGATCCTATAACGTGGCCAAGAGCACTGGGAAATCAGAAGATTGGGAAAGCTACAAAAACAAACGGAGGATAACAAAGAGAGAAATAAGGAAGGAGAGGATCACATATGAAGGTAGGCTAGCCAGAAGTATTAGAAATGATAGTAAAAGTTTCTTTCAATACATAAGAAACAAACGACAGGCAAAAGTAGACATTGGGCCACTTCAAACTAATGCTGGAAGCCTCGTGATGGGAGATAAGGAAATAGCAGGAGAATTTAATAAGTACTTTGCGTCAGTCTTCACAGTGAAAGACATGAGCAATATCCCAACAATTAATGGGAGTCAGGGGGTTGAGTTAAATATGGTTGCCGTTACAAAAGAGGAAGTGCTAGAAAAGCGAAAAGGTCTTAAAATTCATAAATCTCCTTGCCCCGTTGGGCTCCATCCGAGAGTTCTGAGGGAGGTGGCTGAAGAATTAGCGGAGGCATTGGTTGAGATCTTTCAAAAGTCACTGGAGTCAGGGAAAGTCCCGCATGATTGGAAGATCGCTGTTGTTACCCCCTTGTTCAAGAAAGGATCAAGACAAAAGATGGAAAACTTTAGCAGCATCCAAGGAGCAGGAGAATCAACGTTTCGGGTATGAGCCCTTCTTCAGTCTCATGCCCGAAACGTCGATTCTCCTGCTCCTTGGATGCTGACTGACCTGTTGCGCTTTTCAAGCAACACATTTTCAGCTCTGATCTCCAGTATCTGCAGTCCTCACTTTCTCCATGGAAAATTATAGGCCAATTAGCCTAACCTCGGTTGTTGGTAAAATTCTAGAATCCATCGTTAAGGATTAATTCTTGTAAGATCAGGGTCGGAAAGGAACAAATTAACATGGATTTTGTAAGAGGAGGTCGTGCCTGACAAACCTGTTGGAATTCTTGGAAGGGGTGACAAGTGGGTTAGACCAGGGAAACCCAGTGGATGTGGTCTCTCTAGACTTCCAAAAGTCCGTTAATAAGCTGCCACACGGGAGGCTGCTGAGTAAGGTGAGGGGGCATGGTGTTCGAGATGAGTTACTGACATGGATTGAGGATTGGCTGTCTGACAGAAGGCAGAGAGTTGGAATAAGAGGTTCTTTTTCAGAATGGCAACCGGTGACAAGCGGTGTCCCGCAGTGTTCAGTGTTGGGGCCGCAGCTGTTTACGTAATATATTAATGATCTGGATGAAGGGACTGCGGGCATTCTAGCGAAGTTTGCCAATGATACAAAGTTAGGTCGACAGGCAGGTAGTTCTGAGGAAGTGGGGAGACTGCAAAAGGATCGAGCCAGTTTGGGAGAGTGGTCCAGGAAATGGCTGATGGAATTCAATGTGAGCAAATGTGAGGTCTTGCACTTTGGAAAAAAGAATACAAGCATGGACTACTTTCTAAACAGTGAGAAAATTCATAAAGCCAAAGTACAAAGGGATCTGGGAGTGCTAGTTGAGGATTCTCTAAAGGTAAACATGCAGATTGAGTCCGTGATTAAGAAAGTGAATGCAATGTTGTCATTTATCTCAAGAGGGTTGGAATATAAAAGCAGCGATGTGCTACTGAGACGTTATAAAGCTCTGGTTAGGCCCCATTTGGAGTACTGTGTCCAGTTTTGGGCCCCACACCTCAGGAGGGACATACTGGCACTGGAGCGTGCTCGCAGAGATTCACACGGATGATCCCTGGAATGGTAGGTCTAACATGTGAGGAACAGCTGAGGATCCTGGGATTGTATTCATTGGAGGTTAGAAGTTAAGGGGAGATCTAATAGAAACTTACAAGATAATACATGACTTGGAAAAGGTGAACGTCGGAAATTGTTTCTGTTAGTCGTGGAGACGAGGACCCATGGGCACAGCCTTAGAATCAGAGGGGGTCAATACAGAACAGAAATGCAGAGACATTTCTTTAGCCAGAGAGTGGTGGGCCTGTGGAATTCATTGCCACAGAGTGCAGTGGAGGCTGGACGCTAAATGTCTTCAAGGCAGAGATTGATAAATTCTTGATGTCACAAGGAATTAAGGGCTACGGGGAGAATGCGGGTAAGTAGAGTTGAAATGCCCATCAGCCATGATTAAATGGCGGAGTGGACTCGATGGGCTGAATGGCCTTACTTCCGCTCCTATGTCTTTTGGTCCTATGGTCTAAATCTTAGTGGATTGGGGATAATATGTGGACATGTTTCTAGAATGGGACAGCTGGCAGAAAATAGTGAATTGAAATAAGCAGACTCGTGAAGCAACAGCTTGACATTGTCTGTAAGATATGATGATGTGAGTATGACTATATCCCAGACACCCCATCACCTTCCCCGGATATCTCTTGTCTCATCAGCAGGACAGACACAGCGGAAGTGGCGGCACAGCTGGAAGGGAATTGCTCTGGGAGTCCTCAACAGTGACTCCGTATCCCATGAAGTCTCATGGCGTTAGTTTACACATGGGAAAGGAAACTCCTGCTGATTACCATGTACCAGCCTCTCTCAACTGATGAATTAATACTCCTCTATGTTGATCAACATTTGGAGGAAGCACTGAGGGTAGCACGGATGCAAGATGTACTCTGGGTGGAGGATTTCAGTGTCCACCTCCAAGCGTATCTGAGCTACAGCAATACTGATCGAGCTGGCCGGGTCCTAAAGGATATAACTGTTAGACTGGTTCTGCGGCAGGTGGTGAAGGAACCAACAAAAGGAAAATACATATTTGACCACAGCCTTACTAATCTGCCAGTTGCAGAATTATCTGTCCATGACAGGATCGGTAAGAGCGCCCACCGCATTGTCATTGTGGAGACAAAGTCACACCTTCACATTGAGAATAGCCTCCACCATTTTGGGTGGTACTATCACGGTGCTAAATAGGGCAGAATTCGAACAGATCTAGAAGCTCAAGTCTGGGTGTCCATAAGGTGTTGTGGATCATGAATAGCAGCAGAATTGTACAGCCACACAACCTCATGATCTGGCATATCCCCCTCGCAACAATTACCATCAATCCAGAGGATCAACATTGGTTCAATGGAGTGTGCAGGATGGCAGGAGCAGGACCAGGCAAACCTGAAAGTGAGGTGTCAGCCTAATGAAGCGACCAAACAGGACAAATTGTGCGCCAAACAGCATAAGCAGTAAGTGACAGACAGAGCTAAGTCATCCCACAAGCAAAGGATCAGATCTAAGCTCTTCAGGCCTTTGACATCTAGTCTAGAAACGTTGGGGACAATTAAACAATTCACTGGAGGAAGAGATTCCACAAATAACCCCTTCCCCCATAATGGAAGTGCCCAGCACTTCAGTGTATAAGATAAGGCTGACGCATTCGCAACAATCTTCAGTCAGAAATGCTGAGTGGATGATCCATTTCAGCCTCCTCCAGTGGTCTGCAGCAATTCAGTTACCAGTCATCAACCAATTCGATTCAGTCCACGCGATATTCAGAAACGATTGGAGATACTGGATATTCCAAAGGGTCCATAATCTGACAACACGCAGTGTTGTCTGCGTGGAAACTATCCAACAAATGGTAAAGGGTACTGACAGAGAGTGTATTCTTTACAATAATCATCTGCTTCTCTGTATCGGATCTATAAGTGGTTTTTAAAGTTGTGTTTTTTAATCAAATCTCTAATCTGGAAAAAAAACAGAAGAAGTCTCTACTAGGTAGTCCATACTTACGAGTTATTTGATCAAACGGTATCATTGTTTCTCCTTCAAGTAACAGGTGCTGGCTCGGTGGTTTGCACTGCTGACTCACAGCACCAGGGTCACGGGTTTAGTTCCAGCCTTGAGTGACTCGCTGTGTGGAGTTAGTATATTCTCAAATGTGTCTGCCGTAGGTTTCCTCCCACAGTCACAAACATGTGCATGTTAGATGACCTGGCCATTGCTCAATCGCTCATAGTGTTCCAACATCTGTAAGTTGGGGCATTAGTCAGGGTAAATATAGGATGTTAGAGGAATGGGTCTGGGTGGGTTACTCTTCAGAGGATCGAAGTGGACTTGCTGGGCCCAAAGACCTGTTTCCATACTGTAGGGATACTAATAATTCTAAATCACCCAAGCAAGGTACCCCCATCGCTGCCCACAGTTAAAATCTGGAATCAATTATCCCCGGTATACCAATTATTGGAGTAAGAAACATGGTTTTGGCTGTATTGCCTCGATCTGACGCATTGTCTTTGAAGTTTTAACAGTATTGGTAATCATTATTTTATGACAATATTCCAAAATGTTGTCATTTTATCGAAGAACAACAGACTAATAAGGGTTCACTTTGTCTGAGAGGGGTCAATGTCTAGCCATATCGATGCTGGGACCTCAGCGGCCCAGGCACTAACATACGATGAAAAAAAACTTAATTGATTGCTTTTAATCGGGGAGATCTAACCTACACATCCCCGGGTACTATAGGCAATTTAGCATGGCCAATCCGCTCTAAGCTGCATATCTATGGACGATAGGAGGAAACGAGAACACTGGGAGGAAATCCACACAGACATGGAGAGAATGTTCAAAATCCACACAGAGGGTTGCCCGAGGTTGGAACTGAACGCAGCTACTTGGTGACGGGAGGTATTAGTGCTAACCACAGATCCACCATGCGCATCTGTTAGTTACTTGTGGCTAACTAAAGAAATCTGCATGATGATAAAGTTCTCAGAACCTGACTCAGTCTGAGAACTTTATCATCGGCCATATCACCAACCTGGTTACATTTAAAATTTGGTGCCAGCAGTGGAGGAATGGGACAAGAAAATGAAACAGTGACACCCTCCAACATCCTTCAGAGCAGGAATTAGGATAAATCCACAAAGTGGGATTTCAGTCAAGTGGGAATTCTCTTTCCCAGAAGTTTGGGGTGGCTGGACCTTTATATTACATCGAAGCTGGTTTTGTCTGATTTTCCATGGACAGGTGAATCAGGGATAATGGTGCATGGAAAGAAACGTGCAGCTGGGATCACAATGAGATGAGCCATGACCTTATTTACTGGTGGAGTAGTGTGAAAGGGCCGAATAGCCCACTTGTGTCCCTCAGCCCTATGTTCTGATGTTCCATTCAGCCCTCGGACATGGTAAACTGGGGCAGATCGAGGCCACTCCGATGGCTAGGTGTAGTTTTAGAAATGTACTTCGAAAATCCAGGCTGGATCAGGAAGTGACCACCACCCCAACCCCCCAGTCCCTGTTTCCAGGCTTCCCCTCTCTGTAACTTCTGCTCCAGATGTGGGTCATGTTGCAGACCCAGATCCACTGGGAATCAGCCACATACCCCACCCAGGGTTAAAGCAACAAATCCTCTGCTCTCCCTTAATGCAACATTGTACAACACGATTTCCAGCAAAATAACCCGTTACTTTCCAAAAGCATAACATGTGAAATTAATAAATAGGAACAGGAGTAGGTCAATCGGCCCCTCAAGCTAACCCTGTCATTTAATAAGAACATGGTTGATCTACTCCAGGGCTCAACTCCACTCACTTGGCGACTCCTTGTATCCCTCCACACCTGTCTGGGTTAGGGAATTCCAGACATTCACTACCTTCGGAGAGATGACATGACTCTGCATCTCAGATTGAAATCGATGTTCCTTATTTGGTATCTATATCATCGAGTTCAACACTTTGCTCAAGAATAGAAAAACACTTCTCAACATCTACCTTCTCCAACCCCTTTTGTTTCTTGTATGTTTCAGCATTATCACTCCTCATTCATTTAAACCCCAATGTATTATCGCCTCACCATCTTAGAGATGCTCAATAACACAACCCTTTCTTCTCAGGAAACTACCTAATGTACCAACCAAGTTCCTTGCTGCATCATCATGCTGACTTTATGTTTCATACCCAGGAAGACTCCGATGCCATTCCTGTTCCTTTTCTGGAAGTCCTCTCCATTAAGTAACAGCCTGCCTTTTGATTCTCAGTGTCATCCTCAAACTCGGATGTATATTGCACTCAGCTCCCTCCTTCAGGCTGTCAGTATAGATTGCAAATAACTGATGCCATCAGACTGATATTTGTGGTACTCCAGCAGATAAACCTTTACCATAAAGATCCATTAATCCTGACTCTCCGATTTCTGAGTTAAACAATCATCATCCCATGTTAATACAGTATCCGACGTCCTGGAGCTTCTGTTTTGTGTAAGAACTTTTGTTTTGTAATACCTTGTGGAAAATCTCTGGAAAGCCTCGTGTCCACCAGATCCCCCTAATCAAGTCCGCTTGTTACATTTACAGGCATCTCCAGAAATAATTTGTATGATTTTACAGGGCAAAATATCATTTTCCTTTCAGAAAACCACCCTGACTCTGCGTGAAGCTTTTCTAACTGTCCATGCTTGCCAGGTTTTCCAAACTATACTTGTCCTATCTGTTTTCATTAGGTCCATGGGCCTCTAAATGTTTCCCATTCATATGTTTGTCCAAATGTGTTTTAAATGTTGTAGCTGTCCTTGCATCTCCCACTCTTCCTCTGGAAGCTCATTCCATACCCACACCGCCCTCTGTGTAAAAAAGCTGCCCTTTAGTCCCTTTTAAATCTATGCTCTTTCACCTTAAACCTATTCCCTCTATGTTTGGATTCCCCTAACCTTTGGAAAAGACCTTGACTATTTACCCTATCCATACCTCTCATGATTTGATAAGTTTCTATAATGTCACTCCTCAACATCCTACACTCCATCTGATACTAACTTCAAGAACAAGCGTTTAAAGATAAGCACTGCAAAATTAAACAATATTAAAAATGACAGGTAACCAACACTCGGCCTAAAGTCAAACTGTGATTGTTTTTCTCCATGTTACAATACTAAGGCAGCATGAAACACTTACTAGTGCCAATAAGAAGTCAAGCACCTGAATTCCATTATCTATAGGGGGTGATGATCACGAAAGTGAAAATGCATCTGTGACCAGATGTATATAGCACATGGTCAACATTCTCCCTCCTGGCCTCCGTATAGCTTTGTGTGGTTGTGTCTTTTTTTATCTTGCATTCAATAGAGAGAACCCCTTTCCCCCATTCACACCTTAAATTCGACCTGTTATACAGAATCTTTCCTTTCACCACTGCTAAAAGCCCATTTTTCTTTTGCCACACCCTCTTTTCCCTGCCACCCATCCTCTACATCTTGCAAGGGACTAAACGACCATTTTGCAATTGTATTCAATTTTGAAGAATTGTCACACTGGACTGGAAACGCTAACTCTGTTTCTCTTTCTCTGCAGATGTTGACAGACCTTCTGAGTTTCTCCAGAAATGAATAGGCACCGAACAATATTTCAATTAAATAAATAATTATGGATACTGGAAATAAAAATAAAAAGCCTTTATAGAAGGTTCACTGGACCTGAAAGTTTAACTCTGCATTCACTCCAGAAAATTCTGCAACATGTTTCGCAATTTCTTCAGCAATTTCTGTTTTTGAACACTTTCCAACAACGTATTGTCAAAGATGCCCAAACGTCCTGTCCAACATGGAGCGTTGTACACTGGGAACTGAACAGTAACGCAAGGTGACAAGTTCCTTGACTCTGAAACTGTATAAGGCTGGCATCACTGATACTGCAGAGCTCTGAATCATGGTCAGGGAGAAAAACAGAAGGAAACACATTCCCTTCAAATACAGAAGATGGCATTACTGAAAGGAAAAGATTCAGATTACTACCTTAAATGGATATTGTTTATGTAACAATTTGAAGGCGTGACATCAAGGAAAGACTTCTAGCAGAAAGAGAATATGAAAATGGAAGTATTTCCGCATCAGAAACCAGAGTAGGTCACTGAATACAGGGCTGATGGGTGTCTGGGTTTCGGTTGTGAACTGGGGGGCAGTCAGTAGAATTGAATTGTAGATATTGCAGCTAAAACTTGGTTATCATCTGATGCTGTAGATGTCAATGACAATCTGTAACCTTTCCCCCAGGATAGTCCATCCATCTACCATTTCCATCAAGCCGATCCATGGGTCAGTGACGAGTGTGGGTGAACATGGTCGGCTCGGAATCACGTGCACCTAAACCTGATGACAATCCATTAAAGCTACCGCACTTGACTGGTTACAGTACGAACAGGAGGACAACCATCTGATATTGAGAGAGATGATCCCAAGACTAACAAATCAGATATAAGCTCTGCCGTTCTGTCAAATCCATGCATAAAAGTCGATGGATCATTAAACAACTTACTGGAGGAGAGGACTCCACAAATATCCCCATCCTAAATAATGGAACAGCCCTGTGCATCCATGTAAAAGATGCAGGATATGCACCATCCTCAGCGAAGTGCTGAGTCGATTACCCACCTCACCCTCAATATGATACCCTCAGAAGCGCAGATGCCCGTCTCAACCAATTCAATTCACTGCACGTGATATGAAGCTACAACTGGACACTGTAGATATGACAAAGGCATTTGGCCCTGACCCCATTCCTGCAATAGGACTGAGGACTTTTGCTACACAACAAGCCGTGTACCTGAGGAAGCTGTTTCAATCCAGCTCCAACTCTAACATCTCCCTGGCAACGTGGGTAATTACTCAACTATGTCCTATCCCCTAAGAAGGTAATAATTACAATCAGAACAATTACCACGCCCTCAATCCCATTACGATAGTCAAATTGTTTGGGGTTATTTTTGATAGAGCTGTCCAACAGCACAGAAATAATCGGTTCAGTGTGTTTTCAGATAGGCCCCCATGTGGAGATGGTGCTGTTGTGGAATTGTCATTGGATTGCTAATCCAGACCAGAATAATTCTCTGGCAACTGGTGCAAGTTAAAAACAATTAATAAAATATCGAGATCTATTATCTAGTGTAAGTAACAGTAATCTTGTGTTCAATGTCGATTATAGATGTCGATCTCCTTACCCAGTGTACTTTCAGGAAGTGAATCTCCCGTGCTTTCCTGTCTGGCCTAAAAGTGACTCCAGACACACAGACATGTGATACACTCTTCAATGGTCTCTGAAACAGGCAAGCAAGGCACTCAATTGTATCAAACTGCTCCGAGATCTTAAAGGATAAACCCGGAGAGAAGAGCCGGCAACAACCTCGTTATCAGAAAAGGGAACTGGAAACACAATCCTGTCGACCCTGCAGAGACCTCCTTCCTAAAAGCTGAGAGCTTGTGACAACATTTACAGAGCTATTCCATACACTGCACAGAAGTATCGGGAAAGGAATACGTCATACAACTCTTTGAGCTTTCCCTATTCTAGTTAACGGCCGAACATCTCCTCAACGCAGTTTCCCCCATACAATATCATATTCCTTAACATGTTTAAACATTGTGAACCATAAAATGAGAACTGCAGTAGTCCATTCAGCCCATCAGTTTTGCGCTTCCATTCTAAGTACAGGCAGTTCACCGATAACACTGTTGATTAAATACAATTCGGCTGCAATGCAATTCATGAAACTTTTTCTATAAAGTGAACTGGCGTTCACTGTGACGCGATTCCTTGGCTGGCACCTGCTGAACAGCAAACCCAGCCTCAGAAACCCTCTATCTACAAAAGATACAATCAATGTGTTCAGCTAAAACAGGAGTGCAATTGGCTCTTCAGGCCTTGAAACTGAGGCTGAAACTGGGAATTGTAGTCTATATTTAGAAAGAACTTTATTTCAAACTGTGGGGAGAATCTTGGGGAAAACTGGAATTCGGCATCGGTATCACATGGTCAATCAACCCCCCCGTGCTTTCTGGTGAAGATTGTGGTGAAAGGCACAGTGCACCAGTGAGTGACTGTCGTGTGAAAGCGTTTACAGCACTGTTCCATTACAACATGTAATTTAAAGATTTATTTAGACTGTCCTACTGTGTGTTAGACCAAATTTAAATTTTGGTTTTTACTGATATTTTTGGGAGTTCGCCACTTACCCTCTTTTTTCCATAGACCCCATTATTAATATTGCACCATTTTCTACACACAGTGTTGTACAGGAACACTGTTTTGTGTTATTGGAGAACAACCTGGAATAATAGCTGATCTTCTATCTTCACACCATACTCCTGCTCTTTCCCTATCCCTTCAGTTTCCAGAAATTCTTATTTATATTCAGCCCCTTGATTTCCACAGCCTGATCTGGGAGATAGTACCCCTGGCTCGCCACTCTCTGAGTGCTGTCATTTATTCTCATCTCAATGCAAAGTGGCCTGTCTGTGCCTAATATTGTGGCCCCTTGTTTTAGACGTTCCAGCCAGGCGATTTACTGATCTGCTTCTAATCTGTCTCGCCCTGTCAGAGTGTTATATATTTCACTGTGATTTTCACTCATTTTCCTGAAGCCCATGGAACGCAGGTCCAGTCGACCCAAACTCTGCTCCCACAAGAAGTCTGTCATCCCAGAGATCAGTCTGGTCATCCTTTGCTACTCTCCCTCAATGTCAGGTTTGTCGTCTGTTAGGAAAAGAGACCAAAACTGCACACAATACTGCACAATGTTCGAGATGGCGTCTCACCAAGGCCCTGTACAGCTGCAGTAAGATACATTTACTCCTGTACTCAAATCCCCCTGAAATGAAGGTGAATACAGCATTTATCTTCCTTCCTGCTTTCTACTCCTGCAATATTGCTTTAAGTGACTGGTCTACAGGGAGATCCAGATTCCTTTCAAAGTTACAGTTCCCCACTTGCTGGGCCTATATACAATTGTCAGCGTGCCAATGCCATTCTGACTTCAGAACTCACTGCCCTACATGGACTCTGAGGGCTACGCAGAAATAAACAAAAATGCAGCTTAAGTTCATTTATTGAGCAACATTTTTCAAACATTCATTTTTCAAATGGGAGGCTGCCATTCTATTGTTACTATCAAAGTACACAACATCTCATCTCCCCATTACTCTCCATCTGCCACGTATTTGCCCAGTCACTCGATTTGTCTCAATCACCTTGGATCCTTTTTACATCCTCCTCAGCCACTCACAAGCTGACATTGGGAATATTGCATTTGCGCCCCTCACCCAAAGATATTGGGAATAGCTGGAGCCCAAGACACGATCCTTACAATATCCTCCAAGCCTTCCATATAAAAATAAAACATTGTTTTATTCCTACTCACTGTTTCCTCCCAGCTCTCCCATTGTGAATCTATGACCATATATTAGTCCGAGTCCCATAGGATTCGAATTTGCACAATTGGCTTGGGGCTTTATTCAAAATCTTTCTGAGATTCCACTCGCATGGCATTGATACCTCCTACATAAATTTCGTAAAAGCCACTTTCTCAAATATGATTCCCATGTCATAAATCTCTGTTGACTTTGTCTATGCCCATTAATTTCAGTCCAATACTTTCTCTAAACTGTTCAGTTGCTATTTTCATTCTATTCCCTTTTACTCACAAGACTGAAATTCCCTAGTATTGCTAGGAAGTTTTCTTTTTTGTTTTGTTTTCTTCCGTGAAGGCATAACTTGCTCCATAGTTCTGCTATTTCCCGGTCCTCAATTATCTGGCATCAGACTGTAAGAAATTTGCAATTTTTTTCTCTTAATTTTGCCATTGACATATTTCCAGAAAATATTACAAGTTCTCTATTAAGAACTTTGTTAAGATATTCTTCAGAAAGCCATCAATTCCTACCTTAAGCTACTCAATGATTGACCTTCCACAGCCATACAATCACAGAAGCACAGACTCTGTCCTACCAGAAATACAGCACGGTCTACATTAGGCCCACTTTCCAACACAAGACCTCAGCCGTGAATCTTAAAGCATTTGAAGTGCACAACCATTTGGTTTCTAATGGTTTGAGGTTACCATGACAACTCCACTCGCAAGAAGTGCATTCCAGACCCCAACACCCTCTAGTTGAAAAACAATTCCCAAATCTTCACTAAACCGCAAATCCTTCACTTTAAAAGTGTGGCCCTTTGAGTCAAAGCAACAGCTGCTGTCTGTCCACCCTGTCCATGTACCTCGTAATCCTATCCCTCTGAATCACAGACCTCTCAGCCTTCTCTCCTCCAAACTAAACAACCTGAGATTACCCAGCTTCTCTCCATAGCTGATATGCTCCATCCAAGGGAACATCCTGGTGAATCTGCTCTGCACCCCCTCCACTACAATCACATCCTTCCTGTAATGTTGTTCCCAGATCCACACACAATATTCCATCTTGCCTTCAGCACAGTTCTGCATAGTTCTTATAATCTATGCTTCGATGAATAAAGGCTATGTTTACATTCCCCTAGCCTTTCCCAGATTGTGTATTAACCTGTGCAGACACATCAGCAATATCTGGAGAAGCACTGTCTGAGCTTTCTAGTGTGCTGCCTTTCATTGAGTACTCCCCTGTCTGGTTCCTTCTTCCAAAGTTGCATCACCTCATATTTATAAGGGTTACATTTTATCTGCCATTGATCCACCCATCTGACCATTCCATGAGCATCGACCCGTAACATAAGGCCTTCCTCCTCACTGCCAACCACCCGGCCAATCTTTGTATCAAATCGAAACTTATTTATTAAACACCCCACCCCTCGTCCATATTCACAGCTGCATCATTTATGAATACCGCAAATAATAAGGTTAAAAATCTCTCAACATCAGTTATATCACGTGGTTGTGCACGTTGATGAAGAAGCGACGTTTCGAAAGCTAGTGCTGCCGAATAAACCTGTTAGACTATGGTCTGGTGTTGTTATTTTTGATTTGTCCACCCCAGCCCAACACTCGCACCTCCGAATCACAAATACTAAGGGACCCAGCACTGATGCCTGTGGTACACCATTGGACACTGGCCTCCAGTCACACAAACAGCCTTCGACCACTCTCCTCCTTCTCCTACGACGAAAGTTGATTTAGATGCAACTTGGCAAGTCACTAATGAGTCCTACGTGTTAATTGGTTATTCCGCTCCACTTGACACACTTGTAGGTTATCTGGGAATTCACCGTAATCTCCCCTTGCCTTGCCCCTGTGTGAGTCAGTCCCTTCCACGCACAGATTTTCCTCTTTATTGCAGTCTTAAATGGTTTGTCCCTTATCCTGCCATTATTTGCATTGAATGTGGATTAGACAGCCAGATAAACATCCTGTTAATTTCCAACTTGTCGTATGTTTTGTGAGTTTTATAAAGTTCACAGTGACCCACCGCTGGTTCTTTGAACCTCAAGAGAACATAGGCCGAGTTTCCTCATCACGCAAGATTGCCACCTGAGGGATTTGTCTGGATAATGTCCATTGCACTTCCTCTGTGGTCAGTATATTCTTTCTCAGATTCGGTCACCAAAACTGTGCACAATACTCCAGGTACAGTCTCACCAACACTCTGTGAAACTGCTGCAACGTGTCTTTACATCTATGTTCTGACTCCCTTAAAGGAAGGCAAACCAAACTTTAAGTTTCCACTTACATATATTCCTCCAAATACCCTTCACAGCATTGCATTTTCGAACTCACTGTGTGGGTTCTGATAGAAAGCCTTCTAATAATCTAAAATATGCCAATTCTTCTGGATCCCCATTATCTATGCTATAAGAATCAACTTCAAACAATTCCAAAGTTTATCAAGTATGATTTACCTTTCAGAAATGCATACTGAGTCTCTCCAATGTTGCTGTTAATGTCTAAGTATCCAATATCACATCCTATATAATAGATTCCAACAGTTTCCCGACAAATGTCAAGTTAATTTGTCAGCAGTTCTCCACACTGTCTCTTCTTCCCTTTGTAGATGCTTGGATTCCCTTCCAGTCATCTCTCGTGCTTGGATCACGTTTACGAATGTACATTTATTTACATCAGCTTCTGGACTCTGCAGAATGTACAGGAAAATAGAACGCAGTCATCGACAATGCAATAAATACATCTATTTGAGATTTATTTCTGAAGATTTTGGTATGAAGAATCTGGACTGTCAAGATTAGCAATGCTCAAACCAGCTGCATGTTTAATATTGCCTTGTTACTGATATGAATTGACTTTATGTCTGTACTTCCACAAGTCCTATACAATCACTTCGTATTTCTGGGTGATTTTCTGGATCTTACTCCATTAAGACAGATGTAAAGTAACTGGGCATTTGCTTTGCCATTTCCCTGTGATCCACCAGAAACTCGTCTCTCCCGATTGCAAATTTCCACATTTGACAATGTTTTTCTTTCTTTTGAAATATAGATCATAGATTTTTGTGTTTGTGTTCCTGTTTGTTTGCATGCATGTTCGCTTTTTGATTTCCTGATCAGTTTCATGGCCCTCCTTTTCTGGATTGCAATTTTCTGAGAATTCTTAGGATTCCACAATGTCTGGAATTCTTCTGAAGTCACTTCCTGTAATTAATATATTCTTTAATTTTTTATGTTAATCATCATTGAATCACTTACTCACTCTTTGGTGTTTTCACCTGAAATATGTAGACATATCTTTCAGACTATGGAGTATTTCTAAAAATCTCCTGGTCCTGACCAGATAAATTCAGGAACACTGCAGGAGGACAGAGAAGTAATAGTGGGGGCCCTGGTCGGTAGCCAAAGGGTGAGGTCGTGGAGGACTGGAGCATAGCGAAGCTGTTCCCTTATTCAAGAAGAGCTACAAAGAAAAACCTGGGACCTATAGACCAGCAAACCTGATATCTCTAGTAGACAAGTTTCTTGAGAAGATTCTGGGAGAGACGATATGCATGCATTTGGAAAGGCAGGGTGTGATTATGAGGAGTCATCACGGCTTTGTGCGTGGGGGATCATGGCTCAATAATTTGTTAGAGTGCTTTGGTGAAATGACCAGTAACTTTGACAAGGGCATGGTGGTATATGTAGTGTATACGGATTTCAGTAAGGCCTTCAGTAAGGTTCCACATCGTAGGCTGCTCTGGACGTTTAGATCATATGGAATTGAAGGGGAGCTGGCAAATCAGATCATAGATTTGCTTCATTGTAGGAAAACAGAGGGTAATAGTGGAAGTATGCTTGTCGGGCTGAAGGCCTGTGATGAGTGGAATGCCTCAGGGGTTGGTTCTGGGACTATTACTGCTTGTTTTATGCATGTATATTGTATATATATTTACATATTACACACATCGATGATTTAGACGAGAATGTACAGGCATGAATTATAAGTTTCAAAATGACACTAAAATAGGCGGTATCTTGGACAGTGAGGAAGATTATCAGAATTTCAGAAATTACAGCAGTGCCTTGATCATGTGAGAAAGTGGGCCGAGAAATGGCAAATGGAGTTTAATACAGATAAGTGTAAGTTCTTGCATTACAGAAAGTCAAATCAAGGTAGGAGTTTCATGGTGAATGGCAGTGCCTTAAGGACTGTATTGAGACAAAGGGACCTTGGAATTCAGGTTCAAGGTTCTCTGAAAGTGGAGTCACAGGTAGAGAGGGTAGTGAAAAAGGCATTTGGCAAACTGGTCTTCATCAGTCAAAGTAATGAGTATCCGAATTAGGGAGTTATGTTGCAGTTATACAGGATGGTGGTGAGGCAATACTGGTAGTGTTGTGTGAAGTATTGTTCACTTTACTACGGGAAAGATGTTATTATACTGGAAATAGTACAGAAGAAATTTATAAGGATGTTGCCCGGACTCAATGGTCTGAGATATAGGGAGAGGTTGGGCAAGCAAGGAGTTTTTACTTTAGAGTGTATGAGACAGAGGGGGATCTGATAGAAGTGTATGCGATCATGAGAAGCTTGAATAGAGTGAATGCACTCAGTCTTTTTTCCCCCAGGATTGAACAACCATGGACCAGAGGGCATCAATTTAAAATCCGAGGGGAAAGAGTAAAAGGGAACCTGAGGGGCAATTTCTTTTACACACAGGGTGGTGTGCACATGGAATGAGATGCCAGCAGAAGTGGTTGAGGCGGGTCGATACACAAATTTTAAAATGCATTTGGACAAATACACGGATAGGAAAGAATAAGAAGGATATGGGGCAAGGGCAGGGAAATGGGGTTAATGTGAATGGACATTTTGTTCGGAATCGACCAATTTGGGCTGAAGGGCCTTTCTCCGTGCTGTCGGACTCTATGACTCTCACAATTGTCTTCTCCCATTGATTGTTATATTATTTTTGCCCAATTCATTGGAGCGAACTTGACCCTCTAGCCTCCAGGCTTCCATGATGTTTGACCATAATGATCAAACATTCGATATTGTATTCAGACGCTGTGTAAAAATGCAACATATTGATGTCACTATTTCTCCAAAGCTGCTTCAGAGCAAGGTTATTAATTAGTCCTCCTGACAACACAATACCAAATCTGAAATAACCTGCTCTCTAATTTGGTTCACAACATACTGTTCAATCTACCTGATATACACTTACGGAAGTTTTTCTTCACAGTATTAGTAGTCACTGCAGTTTCGGTGCAACTTGAGACCATCCATTATTACTGCAGCACCCACGATTATTTGTTACTCATTCGCAGGATGAGGGCGTCGCTGGATAACCAGTATTTATTGCCCATGCCAGAGGGCGGTTAAGAGTCAGCAGCGTTGTCTTCAGTCTGCAGTCACATGCAGGCCACACCAGGTAAGGACAGCAGTATCCTTCCCTCAAGGACATCAGTGAACCAGATGAGTTTTTCCAACAATCGACAATGGATTCCTAGTCATCATGAACCCTTGATTCCAGAGACATATTGAATTCACATTCCACCATCTGCCATGGCAGGATTTGAATTCATGTCCCCAGAATATTACCTGGGTCTTTCGGTTAAGACCCCAGCGGTAATATCACTGTGTCATTGCTCCCCCTTGCATATACTTACATACCTAATTTCCAGAGCATATATTGTAAAGTATTTATGTGACACATTTGGTTTTGATATATAACACACTGATGTTTGCTTCACCTTGCTATTTGTAACATCCACCCAAACTGATTCTGTGGGAAGTGTGGGAAAGGGTCTGTGGCGTTATTAGCGGTAGACTTGGACAAGACGTTCAGGGAGACTCACCTCAACGCTGAGATGATCTGAAGAATTGGTCAGCAATACAGGACAAGCATCAAAATTCTTTCCCCCCACATTGCCAGGATAAGTATCACCATATTCTTCTGCTCCATCGCACTCACTGTATATCTGTTATAACACCTACCCCCGAACAAGGCTCACACGCTATCTGCAAATAAGGGTCCAGCACAACCACACTCACTGTTGAATTCAGCACCTTCCTTCCCCCACTTTTTCTGTCCCTGAGGCAATAGCCCCGCACACTAGTACCACTGCATGGATACAACACTGTGGTTAGACTCCTTCCGGACATCTCACCCTTCCCCCTTCCCCTATAAAAGCAATAACAGCAGGGGCGCCCACTCCTACCCTCACTCCGTTCCTCCTCTTCTCCCATTCCAGGAGAAACATCCTGGAATATGACATAAAGGGTCAACCCGGGTGTTAGAGTGCCCGATATCCGTTGTCTCAACCTCTACCTCGACATGTGGGGAGGATCCTGGAAAGAGCCAGAGAGGACCAGGACACCTTGTGTGGAGATTCTGAAACATCGACGTCCCATCAACCAAGTAAGCAGCAATGTTCAGTAAAGAGCAATTCTCAATTTAAACTTGCTGGCAGTTCCAATTTCATCTCTCTCACTTTTCAGGCTTAGTTAAAAGCATTAATGAAATACTAAAAATAAAAATAATGTTTATCCTCTTCATTAAAAATGTTAAAAAGAAAAAAATAAACGATATAAGTTCATTTCGAAAAATCTAAAACATGATGTTCATTCGAAATTATGGACAATCCTCGTAAATACTCGACATCATTTCTCTCATTAAATCTTTTTACCAATGTTTGTATTCTCGCATCTGTTTCTTTAATTTCAATGGAATATCGTGCCCTGCTATCAGATGCTTACAGTAAATGTCCCTTCCTCGCTGAACTTTTCGTAAACTGTCAATATATTTCCAAATAACTGGATGTTCCACATCAAGTTAGCATTGTCATCTCCTGTGGGCAGCTTCTGCATTATTGTCTGTTTTGTCCTCATTGTTTAAAAGTTCTTTCATATAAATTCCACATTCCAACTGGAAGAAGCGGTGGACGCTGACCATTTCCTCTGCGTAATTTTCTACCTCCATAGTTATCCTCGAACCAGTCCAGCAGCGGTTGCAATTCATCTGGAAGCGCATCAGCCAAATGTTCAATAGCTTCATGAATGTTTTCAATGTGAATAAATGCAAGACCAATTATCATTTTAGCTCTGAAACAAAACTCTGAGTCAATGTTACACTTACTCAAGTGTCCTTTTAACATTTTTACTGAAGGGAATAAACATTATTTTTAGTTTTATTGCTTTGATTAATGCTTTTATCGAAGCCTGAAAAGGAATAAAGATGAGCATGCGCTGAAATAGTTCTGCGCCTAAATGGGTCTGCGGCAAAATGGGCTGCACCAAACAGGCCGCACCAAACAGAATGAAGTATTCAGTAAATTACACAGCACAGGGGGACGTCATATAACCATCCCAGGCTGTTATGCAGAAGCAGGGACACCCTGGGTAGCTCTCAGGAAATGCTGAGTAGAGATCATTACTCATTTTGTGTTTGGAAAGTTGTAACGAGTGGAGTTCTTCAGGGATCTGTATGAGGTCATCAACAAATTACAATCTATTCTAATGAACCGGATGAAGGAGATGGGGCTCAGTTTGATCATACACCAGGATAGTCATTCAATGAGATGTCAAATGGAGACAGAGCATCTGCAATGGGATACAGACAGGGGGAGGGTAGAACGTCTGCAATGGAATACATACAGGGGGCAGGGCAGAGCATCTGAAATGGGATACAGACAGTGGAGGGAAGACTGACTGTGGTGGGATACAGACGGGGGAGAGCAGAGCGCCTGCAATGGTACAGATGGGGATGGCAGGGCGTCTGCAATGGGATACAGACAGAGGGAGGACATAGCGTCTGCAATGGGATAGGGACAGGAGGAGGGCAGAGCGTCTGCAATGGGATACAGACAAGGGGAGGGCAGAGCGTCTGCAATGGGATACAGACAGGGAGAGGACAGAGCATCTGCAATGGGATACAGACGGGGGAGAAAAGAGCCTCTGAAAGGGAGAAAGACTGGGGAAGGGATGCACGCCCGCAATGGGATACAGGCTGTGGGAGGCAAGAGTGTCTGCAATGGGATACAGACAGGGGAAGGCAAAGCGTCTGCAATGGGATACAGACAGCGGAGGGCAGAGCGATGGCAGTTCATCTACAATGGGATACAGACGGTGGAGAACAGAGCCTCTAAAAGGGAGACAGACTGGGGAAGGGATCCACGCCCGCAATGGGATACAGGCTGTGGGAGGGAAAAAGTGTCTGCAATGGGATACAGACAGGGGAAGGGCACAGCCTCTGCAATGCGATACAGACAGCTGAAGGCAGTGCGTCTGTAATGGGATACAGACAGGGAAGGGCAGATCGTCTGCTTTGGGATACAAACAGGAGGAGGGCAGAGCGTCTGCAATGGGACACAGATTGGGGGAGGGCACAGCAACAAGCAATGGCATACAGACAGAGGATAGCTGTGAGCAAAGCTTCAGCAGAAAAAAAGCAGTATAATATATATGTGATGGAAATTTTCTGTTTTGGGGAAAAGGCGAAACGGCAGAAATTTATTTAAATGTAAGGAGAATGCAGAACTGAGTGTTACAGAGGGATCTGTATGTCTTAGTACATGGATCACATCAAATTAACCTGAAGATGTAGCAAGTGATTTGGAAGGTAAATGTCGTGATCCTGTTTCATGCAAGGGGTGTTGGGTATGATCTTAGCGATGTTTTTTGCATCAGTACAGGGCATTGCTGAGATTACATCTGTTGTATTATGTGTAGTTATAACTGTCTAAACTGAAACTTTAAAAAAATTGCTTTTGAAACGTCTCAAAGATTTTTCTCTTTACTCATTCTTGGGATGAAGGCATTACGTTATGAAGAATTAACAGTTCGGCCTGAGAGTGAGGGATGTTTTCTTGACCATATAAGACATTGAGAAGAGTGTAGTTGGTGAATACCGGATGGATATTTCTTCTTGTGTGGAAGAATAAAACTGGGGAAATACTTTAAGAATAAGTCAGGTTTAAAGGAATGGTCATTGGACAGAAACATTGAACTGTAAATTCTCTTCCTACATGCTGACAGACAAGCTGAGCTTTTCCAGCAATTACTGTATATGTTTAAGAATATTCATTTTAACACAGACATTGTGAAGACATGAAACGCTTATGTTTACATTATGCAAGCATATACTAACACATCGTCAAAACAAGTGGGACCACTAATCGTTAATGAATATATTCTGCAATAACACACTGACCTGGAGTCGAGAATGTGATGCAGTCATATAGTTCAGACAATATTCAAGAAGAGCTCACTGAGTCCAGTGTGGGACTGATAACGTTACTGATTTAACTTACAGATGGAAAATGTAGCCTATCTATGGAGAAACATTCTATTGCTCCCTTTCTGTTTCCCTATCGCTCATCACAGCAATGTGTGGGAGTGAAAAGTCGTCTTTCCCACTAATGGAGGATTCCTGATGAGGATTCATTGGAATCTGCCCATTGCCTGAAGCAAAACAATTCAGCTAAATTCAACTGTTTCATGAAGAAATCCCATTGTCAGAAGGCTGTGCAAGCAGAATAACTACAGAACTAATTATCTGACACGATGGTGAGGAGAACAGACAGGAGATTCTGTGGCTGCAAATGGGAATCTGGAATGGTGTGTAGCCTCCTACATGCCCAGGGTCCAGGATGTCTCAGAGCGGCTGCAGAATGTTCTCACCGGTGGTGGGGGTGGGGGGTGGTGAAGCAGCCAGAAGTCATTGTGCACATTGGTACAAAGGACAGAGTGACACAGGTAGAAATAGTGATGATATCCTGCAGAGTGCTTGTAGAGAGCTAGGGGAAAGGATAAACGACAGTGGTAATATCCAGTTTATTTCCAGTGCTCCATGCTAGTGAGGGTAAGAACAGGAGGATCTGGCAGATGAAGGGGTGGCTAAAGAATTGGTGCAGGGGCAGAGATTTTTGGATAACTGGGATCTTTTGTGGGGCAAGGTGACGTGTTCAGGAAGGACGGGTTGTACCTGAACTGGAAGGGGACCAATATCCTAACAGGTAGGTTTGCAACTGCTGCAAGGAAGGGTTTCAACTAGATTGGCTGGGGTTGGGGAGTGGTGGGATCCTCAACAGCAGGGAGGGAAGTGCGAAGCTGGAAGGAGATACAGTAATCAGAAACAGTAAAATGAAGAGACAGGTCAGGCTAGACAACGACATGGAGCAAGGAATGCATGTTGGATTAAATTGCCACTGTTTCAATGCAAGATGGTTGACAGGTAAGGCCGATGAACTCAGGGCATGGATCGGTGCGTGGGACTGGGATATTATCGCCATTACCGAGACATGGCTAAGGGAGGGACAGCACTGACAGCTTAATGTACCAGGGTACAGGTGCTATATGCGGGACAGAGATGGTGGAAGGAGGGGACGGGGAATTTCATTTTTGATTAAGGCGAGTAACACAGCAGTAAACAAAGATAAAATAACTGGTGGATCATCCAGTGAGGATTTGTCTGGGGAGCTAATAAATAAGAAGGGAATGATGATAGTATTTGGATTGGACTATAGGCCCCCAAATAGTTAATGAGGAATTGGGGAACAAAAATATGTAGACAGACTGGGGAGACTTGCAGGGCCAATAGGATTGCATTAGTAGGAGATTTTAATTTTCTTAACATAGACGGGGAATAACAGAGAATTAAGGATTGAGATGGGGAGTATTTATTAAATGTGTTCAGAATAGTTTCCTCAAGCAGTCAGTAGAGGGTGCAACTTGGGAAGGGACGAAGCGTGACCTACTCTAAGATCTAAAGCAGGGCAAGTGACTGAGGTAAATTGTGGGAGAGCACTTTGGGACCAGTGACCATAGTTCTATTAATTTTTAAATAATTATGGAGAAGGACAAAACTGCTCCACATGTTCAAGTTCAAAGTTGGAGCAAGGCGAATTTTGATGGAATTAGACAGGAGCTTGTAGGGCTTGGTTGGAGGAGTTTGTTTGCAGGCGAAGGGACCTCCTGCAAGTGGGAGGACGTCAAAAGTGAAATGTCTACAGTTCAAGGTCTATATGTTACTGTGAGGGTAAAAGGCAAGGTTGGTAGGAAGAGAGAACCTCGGATGTCAAGAGATATTGAGGCTTTGACCAGCAAAAAGGAGGCGTGGCTCAGGTCCAAGCAGCTGGGATCGAGGGAATACCTGGAGGTGTACAGGGGATACAATAGTTTACTGAAGGAGGAAATCAGGAGGGCGAAAAGTGGGCACAAGATAGCCTTGGCTGAGAAGGTTATGGTGAATCCAAAGAGGTTCATTAAGTATATTAAAGTAAAAAGAATAGCTAAATGAGAATATGACTCCTCAAAATCCAAAATGGACATGCATGTCTAGAACCGTAGGAGAATTGCGAGATTCTCAATGAATATTTCTCCTCTGTCTTTACCGTGGAGAAATACATTAAACTTGGGAGGTTAACAAAGGTCATGGTGTTATCTTGGAGTCAGTCAATATCACAGGAGAAGACGTGGTGAATGCATTAGAATGTATGAAGGTGGATACATCTCCTGGTCCTAAACAGTTGCATCCAAGAATACTGCAAGAGGCTACAGAAGAAACTACCGGGACCCTGGTTGATATTTATTCATCATCATTAGCTACAGGTTAGTTTCCAGAATATTGGAGAGTACCAAATGTTGTGCCATGATTCAAGAAGGGAAGCAAAGAAAAATCTGGGATCTATAGACGAGGAAATCTAACATCTGTGGTAGATAGGTTACTTGAGAAGACTCTGAGGGATGAGATATACATGCATTTGGAAAAATAGGGTTTTTTTTTAGAAATAGTTTTTTTTTCCAGATTCCCTACAGTGTGGAAACATGCCATTTCCCTCAAAAAGACCAACCGACCCTCCAAACAGTAACCCACCCAGTCCCATTACCGTACCCTTCACTTGGAGGTCGCCACTGATGATGTTACCTAGCCAGGTAATGAAAGGTCTGGATATCAAACCTACAGCTCAGCGAGCAAACCTACACCCTACACTATGGATAACGTAGCATGACCAATTCCCCTGACCAATACATCTTTGGATTGTTGGAGGGAAATGGAGCACCCAAGGGAAGCACACTCAAACACAGTAAGAATGTGCAAGCACCACACAGAGTGTCACCCGAAGCTGGAACCAAACCTGGATCCATGGCACTATGGGGCAGCAGTACTAGCCACTGAACCACCATGCCAACCTTGCTTTTTTCAACACAGTTCAATAACACAGGGACAAAATCTATTCTGCCCTTCATCCATGATGCACGTTCCAATATCACATACCATGGATATTTTATTCTCCACTGAAAATGTCATCTTTTATTATTTATTAGTTTATTATTATTAATTTAAATAATTATTAATAGTTGTATTTCGACTGGAAAGTTTGCATGGCTTTGTGAGTGGAAGATCATGCCTCTAAAATTTGTTTGACCTCATTGATGAAATGAGCAGGAATGTTGATGAGGGCAGGGCGGTAGACATAGTCTGTATGGTTTTCAGCGAAGCCTTTGATAGGTTGGTCTGGAAGATTAGAGTAGCATGGAATCCAGAAGGAGCTGTCAAATTGGACACGCAATTGTCTTCACGGTAGTACGCAGAGGATAATAGTGGAAGGATGCTCTCGGACTGGAGGCCTGTGACACATGAAGTGCCTCGGGGTCGCTGCTGGGCCAATTGCTGTTTGTTATGTATAACAATGATACTCTTGCGAATGTACAAGGCATAATTAGGAAAGTTGAAAATGACACTAAAATAGGTGGTATCGTGGACAGTGAGGATGTGCGTCAGAAATTGCAGCAGGAACTTGATCAAACTGGAGAAGTGGGCCGAGGAATATTTTGACTAAGTTAGATCAAGGTAGGAGTTTCATGCTGATTGTTAGGACCTTAAGGAGTGTAGGGTCCACTGTTCTCAAAAAGTGGGGTCATAGTTAGACATGGGAGTCAAGAAGGCTTTTGCCACAGTAGCATTCATCCGTCAGGACATGGAAGAGAGCAGTTGGGAAGTTACATTGCAGGTATACAGGACATTGGTGAGGCTGCACTTGTAGTGCTGCGATCAGTTTTAGTCACATTGCGATCGGAAGGCTGATTTTAATTTGGAATGTGTGCAGACGGATTTTACAAAAATGTTGTCAGGACTCAACAGTATGAATTATAGGGAGAGATTAGACAAGCGAGGACTTTTTTCTTGAGAGCACAGGAGACTGAGAGGGATCTTATAGAAGTTTACATGGACAGAATTGAGGAATCGAAGAGGAGAGGGCATCAGTTTAAGGTGAGAGGGGAATGAATAAAAGGGAAACTGATGGAAAATGTTTTACACAGAGGGAATGAGCTGCCAACAGAAGTGGTTGAAGCATTTATATTAACGATATTTAACCGGCATTTGGGCAAGTGCATAGATAGGAAAGGACAAGAATTCTATGGGCCAAGTGCTGGAAAATGAGTTTAGTGTAGTTGGATATTTGGGTCAGCATGGACAAGTTTGGGCCAAAGGTCCTCTCTGCCTCTCTCCATGCTGTAGGACTTCATGACCCTACAAATAGAACAATATTTGGGTCAAACTCTCATCTTTCCTTTGGTCATGAGTTCGAATCATATTTGGACAATGTTCTTTCAAGTTAACTTTTAAGATATTTTGCTTTTCAGTTTGCTATCAACAATACGTGTGTGTTTGTGTGTGTGTGTGTGTGTGTGTGTGTGTGTTTGCGCGCGCGCGTGCGCGCGTTTCTCATTATGTTTCAAAGGGAAATATCTATGTACATACTTGCAATATCCTCTCGTCATTCGTCTTTCCATCATAGTTTGAGCAATTTTGTTTTAGTCATAAACGTGTTGGTTTAGTAGGTTAAAGAAATCTGCCTAACTTGTTCCTAACACTGATCCTGACACACTCTGAGAACTATATCATTGGCCATATCACCATCCTAGTTATAAATATTTTTTGTGGCCAGTGGAAGATTGGGGCTAGAAAAGGGAGCAGTAAGCCAAAAAATCACAGGGATTTATCGACTCAATTAGCCAGTGTCAGTGTCGAGGAGTTCGTTGGAGTGGATTCTGAGGGATAGGATTTACATCTATTTAGAAAGACAAAGTTTGATTAGGATCAGTCAATATGGATTTGTGTGATGGAAATCATGTCTAATTAATGTGATTGAGTATTATGAAGAGGTGACAAAGAAGATTGAAGAAGACACTGTGGTATACATTGTCTACACAGACTCCAGCAAGGCATTTAATAAGGTTCCCCATCGCAGATAGATTACTAAAATTAGGTTATATGTAATCTAGGAAAAGCTAACCAATTGGATACAAAATTTGATTGAAGTTAATAGATTGTTTTCCAGACTGGAGACCTATGGCCAGCGGTGTGCTGAAAGAATCAGTGCTGAGCTCACTGCTTTTCTTCACCGATATGAGCAAATTTGATGCGATTATCAGAGGCATGGTTAGTAAGTTTACAGATAACATCACCAACGTGGTTCAGTGGACAGTGAAGAATATTATCTCAGAATATAACGGGATCCTTGACCAACAATGAGCCAAGGAATGGCAGAACGAGTTCAATTTAGATATTTGTGAGGTTTGGCATTTTGCAGGGCAGTGCCCTAGGGATGTTGCTGAACAAAGAGAGCTACGGGTGAAGATTCATAGTTACTTGAAAGTAGAGTTTAGTTCGGTAGAGTGGTGAGGAACATAGTTCGCATGCTTGCCTTCATCGGTCAGAACATTGAGTATAGGAGTAGGGGTAGCGAGTTGTGATTGTAAAAAGGTGAGGCCACTTTAAAAATACTGCATACATGTCAGTTGACTCTGCTAAAGGATGGATGTTGCTAAGCTTGAAAGGGTGCAGAAAAGATTTACAAGGATTTTCTGGACCCTGAGGGTTTGAGCTACAGGGAAATAATGAACAAGTTGAGGCTTTTTCCCTTGGACTGTCAGAGGCTGAATGTTGACATGACAGAGGTTTAAAAAAGTCCTGAGGGACATGGATAGTCTGAATGGACAAGATCCTTTTTCCCAGTGTGGGGCCGTCCAGAACTAGACGGCATAGGGTGAAGATGACAGGGAAAAATCTTAGAAGGTACCAGAGGGGAAACTATTTCATACAGAGTCTGGTGGGTGTACTGTCAGAGGAACTGGTGAAAGGGTGCACAATTACACATTTAAAATGTATCTGGATAGGTACATAAATAGGAATGGTTAAGAGGGATGTGGGCCAAATGCTGGCAAGTGGGAAGAGATCTGTTTAAGATGCCAGATTGGCGTGGACAATTAGGACAAAACGATCTATTTCCACTCTGTATGATTCTCTTATTCTCACAGCGGGATGAGGAAAAATTCTAAAAGGGCCATTCGAATGGGAATTCTCTTCCCCGGAAGTTTGTGGTGCCTCTCTGATCACAAGTATTCACAGCTGAGTTAGTTAAAGATTTGACAGAGAAGTGAGTCACGGATAATGGAACACAGACAGGACGATGAGGCTGAGACTACAATCTGATCAGCCACAATCTTAATGCCTGGTGGAGAAGGCTCATATTCTCTAATGACCTACTCCTGCTTCTCAATCCCATGTTTCTGTGCTCCATTCAACCCCTCAAACCTGCTATACAGGAGCAGCTGGAGTCTATTTACTGTTATAGCATGGTGCACAGAAACAGAGGAGACCATTTCATCCCTCAGGACTGTCCCACTCGGTTTGGGAGATTTACAAAATGTAATTGGAAGACCCAGGCTAGATATGAAAGAGGTCGGTCATCTCTCTTTACAGAGCTTCCCTTCTCTGTAACTTGTGCTTCATTTGTTGAATATGTTGTCGACCCAGATTCAGTGTGAATACAGCCCCCAAATCTCATCCAGCGATGGCTCACAAAAATCAGCTGTTCTCCCTGATTGCAACATTCCATAAAAGACCTTCCAGAAAAATAACACCTACTAAATTTCCAATAACAGAATGGGAGAACATCAGAAACAGGGGCAGGTCATTCACATCCCAAGCCTGCCTTGCCCTTCACTAAGATCAAGGCTGACCTGCTACAAGTCTCAAATCTTCCTTAATATCCAAGTCTTCTTGAAAACTTCCATAGAATACAGAACAAAGAACAGTACTGATGTGGAGATGCTGGTGTTGGACTGGGGTGTACAAAGTTAAAAATCACACAACACCAGGTTATAGTCCAACAGAATCAATTGGAAGCACACTAGCTTTCGGAGTGTCGCTCCATTCATTAGGTGATAGTGGAGGGCTCAATCCTAGCACAGAATTTATAGCAGAAATTTACAGTGTGATGTAACTGAAATTATACATTGAAAAATTGATTGTTAGGCCGTTTATCTGTTAGAATACAGTGATAGTTTCACTTCTTTCATCTGTAAATCACAAATCCTTTTTTTAAAAGTTGCATTCTCAGGTTAGCTGTAAACAATGGTGATAGCTAGACAATATGTTGAAGGTGTTGGCCCCCTGTGTTCTCTGTCTATGCCATGACGTTTAGTTTGATTCTAATCTAAAAAGTGAGATAATAGAGTTTTAAATGAATTAATGCAGTTTTTGAGCTCAGAATTCTACATGCATGCCGTTAAAACTTTCAGCCCTCGACGTTGTGCCGTTTATCCTACTCTAAGATCAGACTAACATACATGCTTCCATTCACCTTGTTCCTTGTGCCTATCCATGAGTGTCTTAAGGGGTATGGGTGGGTTGTATTTCGGTGAGTCGGTGTGGACTTGTTGGGCCGAAGGGCCTGTTTCCACACTGTAAGTAATCTAAATCTAAGTATTTGACTCTACTACCACTGCTGGCGGTGCATTCGATACACCCACCACTCTTTGTGTAAAGAATCTACCCTAATATTTCCCCTAAACCTTCCTCCAATTAACTTAAAATTATGCCACCTACTGATAGACATTTCTGTCCTGGGAAAATGTTTTTGGCTATTCACTCTCTCTATGCCTCTCATCATCTTGTACACCTCCAGTGAGAAAAGCCCTCACTCCCTCATGGTTTTTTCATAAGACCTGCTCTCCAGTCCAGGCAGCATCCTGGTAAATCTCCTCTTTACACTCTCTAAAGCTTCCTTATCATTCTTATAATGAGGAGACCAGAACTGAACACAATATTCCCTGTCCGGTCTGAACAGGGCTCTATCGTGCTGCAGCATAACCTCGCGGCTCTTAAACTCAATCCCCCTGCAACTGATAGCCAACACACCATACGCCTTCTTAACAACCCGATAAACTTGGGTAGCAACTTTGTGGGATCTGTGGACACGGACCCCAAGATCCTTCTGATCCTCCACACTGCCAAGAATCGTCCCTTTTACCATGTATTCTACAATCACATTCGAGCTTGCAAGGTGAATCATTTCAATTTGAACTCCATCTGCCGCTTTTCAGCCAAGCTCTGCATCCTAGCGATATCCAGTTGCAACCTACAATAGCCCTCCACAGTCTGTACCACTCCAACCACCTTTGTGTCATCGGCAGACTTACTAGCCCACTCTTCAACACCCGTATCCAAGTCATTTATAAAGGTAACAAAGAGCAGAAGTCCCAGAACTGATCCCTGCCGGACACCACTGGTCACTCTCAGTGTTGTAGCTCTCTGTGTAAGAGAATTCCTGACGTTCACTATCATCTGTTTGAAGAAAACGTTCTCTGCTTCTGCACCATGACCTATTGAGATGATCAAAAGTGGTAACGCAGGGGCTCAGGTAAGAGAGACCGGCCCTGAACTCAAGGCAGTATTTGACTGAGAATGATATTAAGGAGCCTGAACAAAATCGCACTTAATGAGAATTAATAATGACCTCTACACTTTTTGGAGTTATTCACGGCACAAGGGAAGATGATTATCATTGGTGTGCATCAATCACCTCAGCCATGGGACACATCTGCAGGAGATCCTCAGCGTAGCTTCCTCGGCCCAGGTATCTCCAGTTTGTCATCATAGAATCCCTACAGTGTGTGGAAGGAGACTATTCAGCCCATTGAGTTCAAACTGAGCAGTTTCAATTCCCTACAGTGTGGAAACAGGCACTTCGACCCAACCAGTCCACACCGACCCTCCAAAGAGTAACCCACCCAGACACATTTCCCTCTGACTAATGCACCTAACATAATGGACAATTTAGCATGGCTAATTCACCTGGCGTGCACATCTTTGGATGATGGGAGGAAACAGGAGCACCCGGAAGAAACTCATGCAGACAAGTGGGGAATGTGCAAACTCCACACAGACAGTTGCCCAAGGCTGGATTCGAACCTGGGACCCTGGTGCTGTGAGGCAGCAGTGTTAGCTACAGAGCCACTGTGCCAGCAGAGAGGGGGGATTCACTGAAGTCTACAAAATTTTCAGAACAATTTGTCCCTCTTCACGTCTTGAAACAGTCTGTGACCATGTATAGCAAGACTCGGACAACATTCAAGATCGCGCTGTTAAAGTCTGGGTAACATTTATGTAACAGAACTGTACATTTCCACAGTAAAAGGACAAGTTCATTCAGCAGCTCAATCTGGTTTCACAAGAAAGTGGTGAAGCCATTCATCCCATCAAAACTACTGGGCAAGAAGAAGGATAGACCATTCAGCCCCTCCTGCCTGTTGGACACGAAGGTAGGAGTCTGCCCTCTCCCACATGTCACGTACATGGGAACAGAAAGAACAATTTCACTCCCGGAGTCACTGACAAAGGAACAGAAAGAGGTTATTCAGCTTGTCAAGCCACTAACTCAGGAACAGGAAAGTGTCAGAGATGCTCCAACATCACAAACAAATGGAGCAGGGGCTGCACAGACAGACTGCTCCAAATTGATCCACATGGCTCAATTACTCATGGTACATATGTGTTACTTTAACATGGTTTTCTGGCAGTCGGAACAAAGCCAACATTTTTTAGCCATTCTCCAAGTTATCTTCCATCTTAAAGAAGGCAGACCCATGATCTCCGTGGAGGTCAGAAGCCGTTGGGGGATAACTAACTGTTTCAGAATGAAGGTATTGTGCCTGCTGGCAGAATTATGTACAAAGTGACATTCAGTGTCACACTGTAACTGTGCATTCAAGTGTTCAGAGTTCATTCAGAGCCTGTACCGCTCTGTCAATCGACATGGGGGCTCTGCAGATGCATGTAAACTGTCGTGAATCAAACATTTAATGAAAAATATGAAATGTTCACCCTATTCAGCTGTTTGGGAAATAATGAGTTTCTGTCAATACCCATCAAGTTTCAACTTCTTCATCTCTCACAGCGCTACAGATTAAGCACATGGTTACTGTAATCTCTCCTCATGGTAACCTCACGCCAGTGTTTAGTCTGGTCAAACTACTTTGCACTCTCTCAGTGACAAAGATATCATAGATTATAAAGCAAACCAAACCTTTACACAATGCACCAAATACTCTCTCAACAAAACGCAATCAATGGGAAAGATATTCTAACTTTTATACTTCAATCATTTTGCATGAAGAGCCACATATCATTTACTTCCTGTCTCTGTATGAATTCTGTCAGTGACTTATGACCAAGGACATACAGGTCCTTTTCAACAAAAGCACTCGCCAACCTCTCTACCATTTAATAAATATAAATGTACATGAAGATACTTGTTGTTCACAACTGAATCATTTTTATACGTTATGAACAGCTATTGCCCAAACACTCTCCTGCTGCCACCCATCGATCATTCAGTCCAGTGAAAAACACTATTCTTCTCGTATCTCCATTACCCAATTTTTAATCCATGTGGTATATATTCCACCCCTACCTACCCATGAACTCTAACATTCCCCATTCTCCTGTATTCAAACATGTCAAGCGTCTTCCAAAATTACAAATACTCCACTCCCATTGGTTCTCAAATGTCGATGTCACAACGCACCATCTCCACAAACAGGTTTATCAAAGACCATTTCCCTTTCCTGAATCTAGGCCGAATGTACCAAATCATATCATTATTCTCCAACTATGCAGTTGTTACGTTCCTTATAAAAGGTTCCAAATTTTGTTCTCACAGCTGACATCAAACTATTTATTTTTCTGTTTTCCCTCTCCATCCTGTTTTAAATATTTAGGTTGAGAATAGCTGCTTTCCAGTCTGCAGGATCCTTTCCAGACTCTCACTAGCTTTGAAGAATAATCAGTAATTCTTTCACTAGCTCTTTTCTCATCTCAATCACTCTGAGATGGAGCTCATCAGATGCAGCAACTTATGAAACTTCAATTCAGTTAGATTTTCAATGAAATACTCTTCATTAATTCTGATTTCCTGCAGTTTCCAATTTTTACCAGTCACTCTGTTCTGGAAATTGGATTCTGTACCTTCCCCTGTGGAGATGGAACCAATCCTTTCCTCTCAGCAGGCAGATGGTTTCAGTAAGCTTGTGAATACATTGGTGGACTGCACTTCAGAGATGGAGGATATATTTCCCACTGCTGCCTGCATAGTTCCAGAATCAATCCAGTTTAGTTCGTCATGAGTGTCAGCACAGTCCTGTCCCTGGTGTGAAGCTACAGGTTATACTGAAGGAGGGGATACAATTCAGTGTCCACCTCAATTTTGAGACAAGCTGGTTTTACACTTTACACCTGAATGGGTGCAGCTTCGACAAATGTTCCGGGAAATCCCAGAGAGAAAAATACAGTGCCTCGCGCCTTCCAGTTTACACAGCTTCCCTTCTTGTCGTCTCAGCTCCATTTGTTTATCATGGGCCAAGACACACTGTAAATGCAGTATTCAGAGTGGGGTCCCCAGACCCTTGGGGGATCCCTGAATGAACCCAGTAGCTGAAATCACAATCCTGAGAACACCATCCACAGAACCTCCACTGACTTTCTGGATGACACCAGCAAGTCAATTCCCCACACCCGTAGTGCATCCATTCTGTGTTGAAAAAGCCGCGGTCTCCTCAATTTCTCTTCCTGGCTGAGAAAGCTCTTACATATCTACACCGTAGCACAGTAACAGTTCCTCTCTCCAAAGAAGCAGTTGACAATGGAACATTACGTTTCTCTACATCTCAGCGACTATAAGAGTTGATCACAACATTCAGAGACGAGAGATAGAGGGAACATAACTCACGGTAAGCAAGGACATCCCGTAATAAAAATGATATTCAGGAATATGTGAAAAGGGGAAATGGTAGAACAACTTCCCATTCTGTTTTCCTTTCAGTCCATCATCAGCAATCTTTTTGCTTGCTTTTCCTTTCTCTGTCTCTTTCTCTCTCTCTCTCTCTGCCTCTCCCTCTCTCTCTCTCTTTCTCTGTCACTTTCTCTCTCTCTTGCTGGACATCATCCACTCAACACAAATCTCCTGCTTACCCTTCCTACCATCCCTGATATAATAATATTATTTCTCAGTTGCATTCAGTTTTGATAGGTTTACTGAACTCGAAACCTTATTTGTGTTTCTTCCGACAGACTGCCATACCTGCTGAGATTCTCCAACATTCTTTCGGACGGTGGAGAATTTTATTTCAGATCGCCAGCATCCCCATTTCCTTGGTTATTTCACCTTTAATGTTGTTGTTTTGCGGGATGCCAGCATCACTGGCAAGACCAGCATTTGTTGTCCATTCTAACGGTCCTTGACCACGCGGCCATTTGTCAAGGCAATATGGAGGCAACCACATTGTTGTGGATCTGAGGTGACACTTAGTTCAGACAGGGCACTCATGTTAGGTTTCTGTACCAAAGGTTATCAATAAAATAAGAAAAGTAATCCTGATGGTTTATGGTTGCCATGAGTGAAATTAGGCTTCATTCCAATTTTTGATATTGGAATTTAAATTTAATCATCGGCTGTGGTAGGATTTCAAACAATGTTTTTAGATTCATAACCTGTGCCTCTGAATTACACTGTCAGTGACATTATTACTCTGTTTAAGAGTCCCTGTTATGAAGTTACTGTAGAGACAAGAACAAGTTTGTGGTCAAAAACTTTGTAATTGGAAGAGAGGTCAGAAGAGAACTGGAACCATATAATCTGTTGTTAACGAAGGGGTAGATGATGGCGAAGTCAGCAACAGATCTCAGGCGGAGTTGGAGATTGGAGATATTATGTAGGTGGGTGTCGGTAGGTTTGATCACAGAGAGAATATGGAGACATAAAACAGTTCACGGTAGAAAGGAGACTCAAGGTTCCAAACAGTCTTATTCCTTCTCAGATGTTTATGATTATGTATTTTGGAAATGCATGAGAAGGAAGTGGCGTTTGTGACTGAAAGTTTATGTAGTTGTTAAATATAATCAACCAGAATAGCAATAACATTCAGCATCATTTATAGAATTGACAGAGATAGACTTACCAGGAACGCCAATAATAGCGAGGATGGGATAGTACCCAGCTTGAATAATCATCAGTACGGCTCGTATCCGCAACTCTAACCGTGGCAAATCCTGGGAAAGCCAATAAAGATCCCAGGATGAAGCCCTGTCCGTTGTTGTGACATTCAAGTCTAATGTTCTCAGATTCTGATCCATTGTTGGAACATTCTAATGTTCTCAGATTCTGATTCCTCTCTCTTTCTCTGTAGCTGTTGATCCCAATCTTTTTGAGGTTGACGCTGCGCCGAATACTATGGCATAACAAGTTGAATGAAGTCCCTAATTATGGAAGAGGAAAATGCTCCAGTGACCCAGTTAGGTCCAGGAAGACTGATATTAATCACAGTCACTGAACAAACAGCTCCAGTTAACCCCATTTCACGGCAACTCTGATATATCATAATAATACTTAGTGTGGGTGGGATTTTGATATCGATGATTATTGGGTTAATGGCACATCTCCAGTTGTAAACATAGAGGTGAGGGAGAGAGATAATTCTTTCTCTTCACAAGCTCGATGATTCTGCTGTGTTTTGGCAGCGTAGGAATTGCTGAGAAATAATATTATTATTATTTATGTTTAACTTTGACTTTTGTCTGTTCAGCATTAAAAGGCTTAGGTAGGTTTAGACATTTTTGAGAGACACCTACAGAGCCATAGACGATGTAGATCCAGTCCATTCCTTGTGTTCTTGCAGTCGCGGCCTGGTCCTGTGGAGTGATTGTCAAACTCTTACAGAACCAAGATTCTTAGTTTTACATTTTGCCAGTTATTGCTGGGGTCTCAGCAGGGTTGGAAGGCAGTAAATCTCTCCCGGGTGCTACACATTGTCTCTGTGATTTCTCTCGGAACTGTCTTTTGATGTTCTTTCCTCCTGGATTGGAGAACTGCATGTCAGCTAATCTCTTTCCTGCATTTGTTTTTTGACATTTGTGTGTGTATTGGATGATACCATATTGGAGCAATTACTGTACAGTAGTTAAATAAACTATTATTAAGAGTTCCAACAGAATTAAGTTATTGCAAGTTCCTCTTCCTTTTGTTGTCTTCTATTGACAGTCTTCGAATAAATTGTGTTTGGCTTAATGTCGAATATTTTGACAAAGTAAATTCTATCTCAAACACAGCACGACACATTTACCAGCGGAATGGGCTGAGCTGGCGGACTGATAATCTTGTCAGGAAATATATCAGATACTCAATCCACCTCTCAGATCCAGCCCGGACACGCATAAACCCAGATGAGGTACCTGCTCAGCATGAAGCACTGCGTAGACCAGGTTACTGCACTGCTCAGCAATCCGTCCAGGATCGAACACTGTTTAGAGCTCATAAGTTCACTACTTTTGTGTCCAACAGTGCAGTGATATATAAACTTGGACTAGATGATCTGTTCAGCACAGGGTGCTGTGAAGAACACACAAAGGCATTGTTCGATACACACGGACTGGATATCTGTGCAGCATGGGGAGCTGTGCAGTGAATAGCAGTGAATTTATCTAATAATTTGGAGCAGTTACCATCCCAGCATACGCAGCTGTGTACACCAATCGCTGCATTGCTGTGTAACATTGTGTTAGATCACTGCCCAGTGTGGGGAACCTTGCAGCTCATGCTGGAAGTGACAGGATGTGCAGCACCTCTTCAGTTACAGCTCCATATCTCCACTATAGCATGACACAGGAGTGCTGTGGGTGTGAAACACACTGTCAGAGAGAGATGGCGGTGGAATCAGTTTAAATACCAACAAATGGGAGGAGGTTGTTTAAAAGAGAGGGGGAGATTGAAAGAGAATTTCAGAAAAGGACCTGATAGTAGGTTTAAAAATTGTGAAATGAAACCATTTCGATAGCATCTTGCAATATAAGCCACTGTTTCTAGGATTGATGAGGGAGCAGGATATTGGTGTAAGTTAAGATGATTGAGAGTCTTGGATAAGCATTTGTCCTGCAGCGTTGTAAGTGGGAGTAGGATCAATAGAATCTTCGACTCATTGGGCTGAATCGAACAATAATTTGTCTCAGTGCCATTTTCATTGAATGTCACATAAAGAATGTCTGCACGAGGCAGAGCTAGTTTCCTGGTGTTGTCTTATCGAACTCACCTCATTAACTACCCACCGCACCACATGGTGTGCCTCTCATTCAACGCCAGCCCGATTTTCCCACCCATCATGGTTGGAGGTGCTCACCATCGCCCAGATGCCCCTCGATATTCAGTGATCCCTGGTACTGCTGCCATCATTAAAAGGCCAATGGGCACACGGTTGAGTTTCTCAGTTTGGAGTTGCCCTGCATAGTTTTCCCGATATTGTGGTTCTGTTCGCCGAGATGGGAATTTGTGTTGCAGACGTTTCGTCCCCTGTCTAGTGACATTCTCAGTCCTTGTGAGCCTCCTATTAAGCGCTTCTGTGATGTTTCCTCCGGCATGGAAGTTTACCCGAGCATGGCAGGTAATGGTAAATTACACCACAGCTTGTCGACAGGGGCACCGAGGTCCTGGAGAATAGTCTAGTACAGAGGGGCACCATTCTCTTCCGAGCATGTTCTGAGCACACCACCCAGCTCAGTGCAGTATCTGCAGTCCGAAGAAAAGTCCAGCAATACAGGAAAAGCATCAATATCCTTCTCCACTTTGTCAGGATAAGGGTCACCGTATTCTCTATACTCTCTCACACTCACGCTGTCACCACTGCAATGCAGCACTTTCTCTCTCTCTCTCTCTCTCTCTCTCTCACACACACACACACACACACACACACCTCTGCAATACTCCCACATGGTTATAAAATGTTCTTATGGGTGCAGTTTCTAGAATTCTCTGGGTGATGTCGTTTGTACAATGTTCCAGATAATTTTTAAAATAATTCAACTTCAGCAAAATGTTCACCCTCCAGTATGTAACGAATCAGAGGAAGGAGTAGAGTTTTACTTTTTTAAAAAAAATGACTCAGGATGAAAATGCATCATGAGGCCATTAAGCCTCTCAAATATGCTCCACTATTCAGACAAAGGGAGCACCTAAACACTTGAACTCACTCTCTTCTTGAAGACAGGCGCCACTTTGGAGTTTCGCCAGTTTCACTGGACCACTCCTGCAATCCCGCGAGTTATGGAATATTTCACACAGTGCCACCAGTCACTCTGTAACCACTTCTATTAAAGCAAGCTATGAATTACTGATGAGCTGCTTACCCTTGGTCTTTTCTGTTTGAGAAAAGCCTTGTTTGTTTTGTTCGAGACAGTGCAAAACTTTCATCTGACTACAATTTTGTTTATAATATTGAAACTCTTCGTGCATTCCCCTGCGAGGAACGATGTAAAATACTGTTTTAAATTCTCTGCCTCTTCCTTGAAACCAGTTCCCCAGTCACATCCTCCAGTGAGTTGTCCCAAATATTCTTTCCTGCCTTCCTTCCAAGGGTCACACACACATCATGAACGATTTTTATTCAATATAGGAAAACTCCTGTGGTTAGTTTCTTTTCATATTT
Organism: Chiloscyllium punctatum; assembly: GCF_047496795.1. Lineage (NCBI taxonomy): Eukaryota > Metazoa > Chordata > Chondrichthyes > Orectolobiformes > Hemiscylliidae > Chiloscyllium > Chiloscyllium punctatum. The sequence continues at coordinate 75,862,074 of NC_092752.1, read as the reverse complement.
CTTGCCAGTTTTGAAATGTTTTCTTTGTATTTTGGTTTATGCAATCTGCTTCTTGTTGCAAAAGTAAACTTCCCAAATGTGGCCAACACTACAGCTCACCAAGACCCCACCACCAGGGATATATTTCCCTCCCCACCCCTTTCCGCCTTCCGCAAAGACCGTTCCCTCCGTGACTACCTGCTCAGGTCCACACCCCCCCTACGACCCACCCTCCCATTCTGTCACTTTCCCCTGCCACCGCAGGAACTGTAAAACCTGTTACCACACCTCCTCCCTCACCTCTATCCAAGGCCCTAAAGGAGCCTTCCACATCCATCAAAGTTTCATCTGCACATCCACTAATACCAATATTGTATCCGTTGCTCCCGATGTGGTCTCCTCTACATTGGGGAGACTGGGTGCCTCCTAGCAGAGCGCTTTAGGGAACATCTCCGAGACACCCGCACCAATCAACCAAACCGCCCCGTGGCCCACCATTTCAACTCCCCCTCCCACTCTGCCGAGGACATGGAGGTCCTGGGCCTCCTTCACCGCCGCTCCCTCACCACCAGATGCCTGGAGGAAGAACGCCTCATCTTCCGTCTCGGAACACTTCAACCCCAGGGCATCAATGTGGACTTCAACAGCTTCCTCATTTCCCCTTCCCCCACCTCATCCTAGTTTCAAACTTCCAGCTCAATAACTATCTCCTTGACTTGTCCGGACTTGTCCGACCTGCCTATCTTCTTTTCCACCTATCCAGTCCACCCTCTCCTCCTTGACCTATCACCTTCATCTCCTCCCCCACTCACCCATTGTACTCTATGCTACTCTCTCTCCACCCACACTCTCCTCTAGCTTATCTCTCCACGCTTCAGGCTCACTGCCTTTATTCCTGATGAAGGGCTTTTGCCCAAAACGTCGATTTCGCTGCTCGTTGGATGCTGCCTGAACTGCTGTGCTCTTCCAGCACCACTAATCCAGTATTTGTTTTTTGGCATCTGCAGTCATTGTTTTTACCTACAGCTCACCAATCTGAATTATTTAGTTTGTGATTGATTAGTATCCTTCACAGCCTTTGTGCACCATGGGTGGTTCATCTTCACATCTTCATATCATCTTCTTTTTCATCAGAGCCAAACATTACGGAGAGTTATTAATCATTACCTGCTTAAATGACCCCTCCCCCCAACACACACAAAACCACACACACACACACACACACACACACACACACACACACACACACACACACACACACACACACACCTCACTCTGATGTACTGAGCCTCAGCTGTGACTGTGCCATCTCCCTCGTTTCTGCCCTCACTCCGTCCCCTCCTTCCCAGAACAATGATAGATCTCCCCTTGTCCTCACTTCCTACTGCACTAGAATCTGCATTCAGAGAATCATCCTCCCCCACTTCCAACACCTCCAGCAGGACCACACCATCAAACACATCTTCCCCTCCCGCCAACTGTCAGAAATTCACAGAGACCACTCCTTCTGTGGCACGCTCCATTACCTTGAACACTTCCCCACACCCCCATGGCACCTTCCCATGTAAATGCAGAAGCTGCAGCATTTGCTTATTCATCTCTTCCCTCTTCACTGTCCAAGGCTCTAAACACACCTTCCAGGTGAAGCAACATTTCACTTGTACGCTTTCAATCCAATCTCCTGTCATTGCTGCTCACAATGCAGTCTCCTTTACATTAGTGATCCAAATAGAAACTGATTTGAGGAACATCTCCACTCTGTCTGTTTGAATGACCCTGACCTTCTGATTGCTCCCCATTTCAATAACCTACACTGCTCTCAAGATAATGAGAATTCTTTGAGGAGGTAACGAAGGGTTGGACCAAAGGGAGTTACCTATTTGAACTTCCAGAAGGTCTCTGAAATGGTACCACACAGGAGGCTGCAGAGTAAGATAAGGACCCATGGTGTCAGAGGACAGGTACTAGCATGCATAAAAGGTTGGGTCTCTTACAGGATGCAGAATGAGGATAAAATTGTCCCTCTCAGGATGGTAGCCAGTGACTCGCAGTGTTCCACAAGAGTCAGTGTTGGGACCACAACATTTCACTTTACAGGTTAATGATCTGAGGGGCGGGACAGAAGGCATTCTAGCTACGTTTGCAGATGAAGCAAAGACAGGTGGAGAGGCATGTAATATTGAGGAGGCAGGGAGTCTGCAGAAAGATTTCGACAGTTTGGGAGAGTGGGAAAAGGAGTAGGAGATGGAATACAATGTGGGAGGGTATGAGGTCATAAACTTTGGTATGAAGAATACAGGCATGGACTATTTACTAAATGGGGAAAACAATCAGAAACCTGAGCAACAAAGGGACTTGGGATTCCAAGCGCAGGATTTGCCTTAGATAAAATTGCAGGTTGAGTCAGTAGATAAGAAGGCAGATACAATGTTGTCATTCATCTTGAGAGGAGTAGGATATAATGCTGGCGATTCTGAGGCTTTCTAATGCTCTGGTCAGACCACATTTCCAGTATTTTGTGCCTCATACCTCAGGAAGGATGTACGAGACGTGGTGTGTGTCAAGAGAAGGTTCACCAATGAAAAGTTTAACACATGAGGAACGCTGGAGAACTCTGGGTTTATACTCGATGGAGATTAGAAGGATGAAGGGTGATCCAATTGAAGCTTACAGAATACTGAATGACCTGGATACAGACAAAATTGGGAGGCCGTTTGCACTGGCAGGAGGACACAGGCTTAGAGCAAAGGGAAAACCCATTAGAAAGGGGATAAGATGAAACGTCTTTAGCCAGAAAGTGGTGAAATTGTGGAATTCCTTACCACAGAAGGCTATAAAAACCAGATCATTTGGCACCAACGATATAGTCAGGAAAGGGACTGAGGATCTGAAAAGTGACTACAGAGAGTTAGTTTGGAAGCTGAAGAGTAGGACGAGTAGAGTAGTGATCTCAGGTTTGCTACCAGTGGCATGAGCTCGTGAGATGAGGAAGAGTCAGCGAATGCAGCTTTACACTTGGCTGCGAGGCTGGTGCAGGAGGGAGGGCCTCAGATACCTAGACCATCGGGATACATTCTGGGTAAGGTGGGACCTGCACATGAAGGATGGGTTGCACCTGAATTGGAGGTGCACAAATGACCTTTTTGGGAGGTTTGCTCGTGTGATTCGTACGGGTTTAAGCTAGTTTGGCAGGGGGGTAGGAATCAGACCACATGTCTGAGAGGGGATTAGTTGCAGACGGGAAAGTGACAGGGATATATTGAATCTATCAGGAAGGTTTCTCACGCGATGAAACAAAGGGATCAGTTAAAGTGCGTCTGCTTTAATGCAAGGAATGGCCGAAATAAGAGTGACAAACTTAGAGCATGGATCAGTACTTGGGTCTACGATGTCATGGCCATAACAGAGACGTGGGTTTCACAGGGGCAGGGATGGTTGCTTGATGGTCCAGGGTTTAGAACGTTTAAAAATATTTAGGGGCGGCGCGGTGGCGCAGTGTTTAGCACTGCTGCCTCACAGCGCCAGAGATCCGCGTTCAATTCCCACCTCAGGGAACTGTCTGTGTGGAGTTTGCAAATTTTCCCCGAGGGTTTCCTCCGGGTGATCCGGTTTCCCTCGATAATCCAAAAATGTGCAGGTTAGGTGAATTGGCCATGTTAAATTGCCCGTAGTGTTAAAAGGAGGTGTAAACGTAGGGGAATGGTTCTGGGTGGGTTGCTCTATGGAGTGTTGGTGTGAACTTGTTGGGCGGAAGGGCCTGTTTACACACTATAAGTTATCTAAAAAAAGGACAGGGTGGATGGAAAACGAGGAGGGGGTAGTAGCATTGCTAATCAGAGAGTGCGTCACAGCTACAGAAATGAAGGTTGTTGAGGAAGGCTTGTCCATTGAGTCAGTACGGGTGGAAGTTAGGAACAGCAAGAGAACAGTCACCGCATTGGAGGTTTTCTACAGACCACCTCATAGCAGTAGAGAGATTGAAGATCTCATAGGCGGGCAGATTCTGGAAAAATGCAAAAGTAGCAGGTTAATTGCTATGGATGATTTCAACTTTTCCAATATCGACTGGAACCTCCTAAGTGCAGATGGTGTGGATGAATCCGTTTTTGTCAGATGTGTTCAAGAGGGTTTCCTTGCTCAGTATGTAGACAGACCGACGAGGGGAGAGGATATTTTGGATTTGGTCCTCGGCAACGAGCCAGGATAGGTGTCAGAACTCACAGTGGGAGAGCACTTTGGTGAAAATGATCACAAATGCCTCACATGTGGCATCGTCTGTGAGAGTGAAAGGAGCAGTTTCCAATGGGAAATATTTAATTGTGGAAAAGGAAATTATGATGCTATCAGACAGGAGTTGGGAAGTACAGCCTGGGAGCAATTGTTCCACAGAACGGGCACAGCATACATATGGAGACGGTTTAAGGAGCAGTTGTTGCGAGTGATACACAAATTTGTTTCTCTGAGACAGGTAAGAAAGGGTAAGGTTAAGGAACCTTGGATGACAAGAACAGAGGAACGTCTCGTAAAAAGGAATCAAGAATCTCGCACAGCTTTAGAGGATTACAGGCTTGCGAGAAAGGAGCTCACAAATGGACTGAGGAGAGTCATGATGGGGCACAAAAATAGGCATGGCAAGAAGGATTAGGGAGAATCCAAATGCATTTTTCTCATACGTGAGGAATAAGAGAATAATCAGAGAGAAGGTAGGGCCGATCAGGGATAGCGTAGGGAACTTATGCATGGAGTCTGAGCAGATCGGGGAAGTCCTAAATGACGTTTTTGATTCGATTTTCACCAAGCAAAGGAAACTTGTTGTAAATGAAAACTTAGAGGAGCTGGGCCAGATCAGTCTTGACCAGATCAAGATTGATGAAGTTGATGTGCTAGCAATTTTGGAAGACGTTAAGATTGATAAGTCCCCAGGGCCAGACCAGATTTATCCCAGGCTGCAACGGGAAGCGAGAAAGGCGGTTGCTAAGCCACTGGCGAGGATATTTGCCTCCTCACCCTCCATAGGAGTCGTACCAGAGGATGGAAGGAGGCGAATGCTGTTCCTTATTTCAAGAAGGGTAATAGGGACATCCCTGGCAATTAGAGACCAGCCAGTCTTACGTCTGTGGTTAGCAACGTTTGGAAAAATTTCCGAGGAATCGGATTTATGAATATTTGGCAAAGCATTGTGTGATTAAACGCAGTCAGCATGGCTTTGTAAGGGGCAGGTCATGCCTCACAAATCTTATTGATTTCTTTGAGGAGGTGTCAAGACAGTCAACGATGGTCGAGCAATGGATGTGGTGCATGTGAACTTCAGCAAGGTATTTGAGAGGGTTCCCTATTGATGGCTCATTCATAAAGTCAGGAAGTATTGGACACAGGGAGATTTGGGTATCTGGATTCAGAATTGGCTGGCTGGCTGAAGGCAGGCAGTGGTTGTAGATGGAAAGTATTCTACTTGGAGGACAGTGTTGAGAGGGATCCCACAGGGCTGTGTTCTTGGGCCTCTGCTCTTTGTAGTTTTTATAAATGACTTGGATGAGGAGGTTATGGGTGGGTTAGTAACTTTGCTGATGACACAAAGGTTGGCGGTGTCGTCGATAGTAAAGGGGGCTTCTGTAGGCTGCAGCGCGACATAGATAGGATGCAGAGCTGGGCTGAAAAATGGCAGATGGAGTTCAACCTGGATAAATGCGAAGCGATGCATATGGAAGGTCAAATTCTAATCCTGAATATAACATTAAATATAGGATTCTTGGCAGTGTGGAGGAGCAGAGAGACATGGGTGCGCAAATGCACAGATCCCTCAAAGTTGCCACCCAAGTGGATAGGGTGTCAAGAAAGTATATGGTATTTTGGCTTTCATTAACAGGGGGATCAAGTTTAAAAGCCGCGAAGTTTTGCTGCAGCTCGACAAGTCCCTGGTGAGACCAGGCTTGGAATATTGTGTTCAGTTGTGGTCGCCCTACTATAGGAAAGATACAGAGGCTGAGGAGAGGGTGCAAAGAAGGTTTACCACGATGTTGCCTGGACTGGAGGGCTTGCTTAATGAAGAAAGGTTGAACGAACTTGGACCTTTCTTTCTGGAGACAAGGAAGAGAGAGGAGAGCTGATCGAGTTGTACAAAATAATGAGAGGGATAGATAGAGTCAATACCCAGAGACCTTTTCCCAGGGCAGGATTGACTAGTACGAGAAGTCATACTTTGAAGATATGAGGAGGAAGGTAAAAGGGACACGTCAGAGGTAGGTTCTTTATGCAGAGAGTTGTGAATGCATGGAATGCATTGCCAGCTCTGATGGTGGAAGCAGAGTCATTGGGGACATTTATGCGACTGATGAACATACACATGGATAGCAGTGAGCTGAGGGGTGCGGAAGTTAAATTACTACATTTACATTTGGATTAAATCTAGGGACAATATCGTGGCCCAAAGGGCCTGTTCTGTGCTGTACTGTTCTATGTTCTATGTTCTATTAAGTATACTTAAAACAGTCTCAGATAAGTTCTTGATTGACAAGGGGATCAAAGATTACTGAGAGGAAGCAGGAAAATGGAGTTGAAAATCTGTCAGTCGTGATCGAATGCCGGAGCAGACTTAATGGTCCTAATGGCTTCATTTCTGTTAGTATAGAGTTGTGGCCATATAACATTTCGGACTAGGATGGCATGGTAGCTCAGTGGTTTGCATTGCTGTCTCACAACATCAGGGAACGGGGTTCGATTTGCTCTGGGTGGTCTAGTTTCATGCCACAGTTCAAAGTTGTGCAGGTTAGGTGAACTGGCCATACTGAATTGCCGATTGTGTTCAGGGATGTTGATGTTAGGTTGCAATAGTCAGGGGTCTATGTACAGTTTTAAGGTAGAGAATTGGATTGGTTCGCATACTCTTTGGAGGGTCAGTATAAACCTGGTTGGCTGAAGGGCCTGTTTCCACACTGTAGGGATTCTAAGAAAATGCAGGCTGCTGCAATGTTCCAATGAAGCACAACCCAAACTCGAGTAACACTTCACTTTACACTTTGTTACGTTACAGTCTGTCGGAGTTCATATTCAATTCCATAAATTCACAGCCTGAACCCATTATGGCTGCTCTCCATTTTCCGTCCACTCTCCCTCCTGGGCTCCCTAAGATCGTGTATGTTTATGTTCCATTCAACAGAGAAAATCAACTTCTAATATTTACACATTAGTTTACACCCATTATATATCTGTGTCTCTTTCACCACAATTTAAAGCCCATTTGTCTTTCACACTGGGCTTCCAAACACTCTTTCCCACCTATGCCAAGATACTAAAACACTCACTTTCCAATCCTTTACACGTCTGAAGAAGATTTACACTGGACTTGAAACATTAACATTGTTTCTCTGTCTCTGCAGATGTTGACAGACTCACTGAATTCCTTAAAAAATGAAAAGTTACAGAATACATTTTCAATAAAGCTTACTGGGTGCTTTGAGGAACAGTCACAGAACCCGAAAGATTAACTCTACTTTCACTCCACAGATGCTGTTCAGACTTGTCAGTGTCTTCAGCAATTTCTGTTTTTGAATAAGTTTCAAACATGTGTGTCAGAGCTGCTCACACGCCCTGTCCAACATGGAGAGCCATACACCGGGAAGTGAATGATAACGCAAGGTATACAAATACATTTGTTCTGAAACTACATAAGGCTGTCATCACCGACACTACAGAGCTCTTAAGCATGGGCATGGAGAGAAACAGAGGAAACACATTCACTTTAAAGAGAAGATGGCATTACTGGATGGGAAAATATTCAAGTGAAAACGTTAAATGCTTTTGAGGAATGCGACAAATTGGAGGCATGGCATCATGAAGATACCCTAACAGCATGAGAATTTTATAAAATGGAAGCGTTCCCACATCAGAAACCGGGATCTGGCACTGTGCACAGGGGAGAAGGGTGACCGGGTCCCCATGCGAATTGAGGACAGGCAGCAGAATTGTACTGCAGATATTGCAGCTCAAACTGGGCATTCATGTGATGCTGCAAATCATAGCAGCTGTAGTAGCAGCAGCAGCAGCAGAATTATTTTCAACCACAATATAATCTCTCAGTCTACCATGACCATGAAGCCGATCTCCGGTTCAGTGATGAGTGTGGGTGAACATGCCAAGGTCAGAACCATGTGTACCTAAACCTAATGACAATCCATTCAAGCTACCGCACTTATTGCTTACATTTACAAACAACAGAACTAACATCTGATACAGAGGGTGCCATGACCCCAAGACTTTGACCATTTCTTTTAAAACCAGCTATGAATTCCTGCTGGCCTGTCTATTCTTACTCTTGTCTGTTAGAAAAATTCTTGGTCCTTTTGTTAGAGACGGTTCAAGAACTTCCCTCCTATTACCATTTTGTTTACATCATTGAAATACTTACTGTACCTTCCCCTGTGAGGAAAGATGTAAAATATGGGTGTAAATTATCTGCCTCCTCCCTGTAGCCAATTCTTCAGTCACACCCTCCAATTATCCTCAGAATACTTTATTGACTTAATTTTACCTAACGTCACACATTCATCTCGAACTTTTTTTATATGCTCGGAAAAGCTCGTGCTTCTTCTTTTTGTATTTCTTGCCAATTTACTACATCATGTCTTTTCTCCCTTTTCCTCGCTTTCTCGATTCATACAGTCATATAGTGCACAAACAGACCCTTTGGTCTAACTTGTCCATGCTGACCAGGTTTTCCAAATTAACCTAGTCCCATCTGATTGCATTCTGTCCATATGCCTCTAAACTGTTTCCATTCATATATTTATCCTAATGAGTTTTAAATGTTGTAGCTGTAGTTGCATCTCCTACTCTTCCTCTAACAGCTCATTCCATATACACACACATCACCCACTGTGTGAAAACATTGACCCTTCGTCCATTACAAATCTTCCCTCTTTCACCTTAAATCTATGCCTTCTCTGGTTGAACTCCCCCATCCCGTGGAAAAGACCTTGGCTGGTCACTCTATTCATTCCTCTCATGATTTTATAAATTTCTACAATGTCATGCCTCGACCTCCTACACGCTGTCTGACACTAAATTCACGAACAAGCACTTAAAGATAAGCACTGCAAATTTGAAACAGTATTCAAATGACAGGTAAATAACACTCAGCCCAAGCTTCATACTGTGATTTGTTTTTCTCCATGTTACAATATTAAGGCAGCAGGAAACTGTTACGAGGACCAATAAGATGTAAAACACCTGAATTGCTTTGTCCAAATCGTGTGATGATCTCTACAGTGAAAGCGCATCTCTGGCCTGAACCATATAAGAAGGAGATTTCTTGAACCACACGGTCAACGTCGACCTTTAGCAGAGTGAGATGAAGGCTGAGTATACTTTTTGAAATTTGGATCACAGTGTGAATTCAGTGTAAAGGGGGAGAGGTGTTTTCAATAAGGTTTACGCCAAGGAGGAAACTTTCCGGAATGAGATGTGAGTGGGAGGTGTAAAACAGCATGAATGGAGAGGTCGAGCCACACTGAGACCAGAGCAAAGTGGCAGCACAAAACGCAGCTTGATTCTACTGCAGAGTATGTAAGCTTGATCAAAGAGTTTCAGGTGAATTGGGTAGGGACCATAATGTGAGAGAATGGGCTCTGTAATTGGAGAGGGAGAACCTGGAATCAGGAAGGGGAGACGAGCAGGGAAGAGGATGGAGCAGCAATGGCAGGGTTTTCTGCGGGGTAAATCAGGAAGCACAGCTGAAATTCATGCCTAACATCAGCTTATGGTCCCTGAAATAAATATTATAAATCTGGCCCTGCACTAATGCTCATCAATAGTATCCTTGAGAGCTTTGGCCAACCATGTGTGGTTCACCTACTTATCGAGTTCTTGAACAGAAACAATAATTACTGAGCGGTTTGGGATATCTGCTTGAATGTCTGCTCCCGTATACTCACTGACCTTCCTCTGGGTCTATTTTCACATTCTGCTTCAGACCAGATGTGAGGCGGAAATCCTCAATTTCGATGCCTGGGTCTTTTCAATCATTCAGGGGGAAATTCTGCATGTGGCGAAGGCTTACTCCATTGTCCAAGTTTCTACATCTCTCTTATTTCTGTTTGATGATGCCACATTCCTGTGAAATGCGTCTAACGTGACCTCATTTTCCTTCAAACCAGAAATCCCCTAACTCTGGTGGCCAGGGCCTTCAGCTGTCACTGTCCCATCTCCCACGGTGTTGCCCTCAATCCACCCCCTCTATCACAGAACAATGATGGATTCCTCCTTGTCCACAGTTCTTCCTGCACTAGAATCCACATTCACATAATCATCTTACGCCATTTCCACCATCTCCCGCAGGACAGCACCATCAAACACCTCTTCCTCTTCCGCCCACTGTCAGTATTTCTCAGGAACCGTTCCCTCGCTGCCCCCTCCATCACCCCAAACAATTCCCCACTCCCCCATGGCACATTCCCATGCAATTGCAGAAGCTGCAACTATAGTTCATTCACCTCTTCCCTCCTCACTGTCCAAGGAACCAAACATACCTTCCAGGTGAAGCAGCATTTCACATGGAAACTTTCAATCTGCTCTCCTATCGTTGCTGCTCACAATGCAGTCTCTCTATATTGGCGAGACCAAACAGAGATTGCTTTGAGGAACACTCCCACTCTGTCTGTGGAAATAACCTTGACCTTCTCTTTGCTTCCCATTTCAATAATCTACCTTGCTCTCATGCTAACCTTTCGACCCTGGGCTGCTGCAACATTCCAAGGAAGCACAACCCAAGCTCGAGTAACACCTCACTTTACACTTTCGTACATTACAGCCTGTCGGAGTTAATGTACAATTTGATAACTTCACAGTCTGACCCCATAATAACTGTTCTCCAGTTTCCGTACATCCTCCCTCTTGACGTCCTATGACCTTGTGTGGTTTTGTATTTTCTTTATCGCTCACTCAATAGAGAGAATCCCTTTTCCCCATTCACAGCTTAATTTAAAGCTATTTCACATGATCTTCTTGTTCACCACTACTAAAAGCATGTTTATCTTTTGCTGCACCTTCTTTTACCCATCAACCCACTCCCCACATCTGTCAAGGGATTATAAAACTCATTTTCCAATCCTTTTGAGTTCTGACGAAGTGTCATACTGGACTTGAAACGCTAACTCTGTTATTGTGTCTCTGCAGATGATGCCAGACCTGTTGACTTTCTCTAGAAATGAATAGGCTCAGAACAAGTTATCCATTATACAAATAAGATGCTGCCAGAAATGCCGAGTTTCGTCAGCAATTTCTGTTTTTCAACAAGTTCTATAGATGTGTGTTAAAGCTGCTCTAACGCCCTGTCTAACACGGAATGCCATGCACTGGGAAGTGACCGACAATGCAAGATGCACAAATTCCTTGATCTGAAATTGCATAAGGCTGGCATCACTGACACTGCAGAGCTCTCAATCATGGTCAGGGAGAGAAACAGAAGGAACCACATTCACATCAAACACAGAAGTTGGCATTGGGGGAATGGAAAAGATTCAGATGCACATGGTCAGGGTTTGAGTAAAGTCACAAACTGGAGGCGTGACACCAGGGGGAGACCCGCAGCAGAATGAGAATATGAAAATGGAAGTGTTACCACATCAGAAACCAGGTTAAGACATTGAGTACAGGGCTGATGGGTGAATGGGTCTTGGTGTGAACTGGCAGATAGTCAGTAGAATTGAATTGAACATATTGGAGGTCAAAGTGGGCATTCATGTGGTGCGGTACAATCACAGCAGCAGCAAAACTGTATTCGACTACACTCTGTAACATTTTCCCCAGGATAATCCCTCAGCCTGCCATTACCATCAAACCGATTTTTGGTTGAGTGACGAGTGTGAGTGAACATAATAGGGTCGGAACCATGTGTAACTAAAACTGATGATAATCTATTAAAGCTTCCGCACTTGAGTGGTTATATTCGAAACACCAGGACTAATATCTGATACCGAGGACGAAATGATCCCAAGACTAACTGATCACATCGAAGTTGTGCAGTGCTGCCACATCCAGACATAAATGTCGATGGACTATTAAACAACTCACTGGGGGAGAAGACTCCATAAATATCACCATCCTAAATAACGGGACAGCCCTGTACATCAGTGTAAAAAAACACGGTTGTATTATCTGCACCGTCCTCAGCCAGAAGTGTTGAGTTGATGATCAACCTCACCCTCGCCATGCTGCCCGCAGAATCACAGATGCCAGTCTTTAATTGATCTGATTCACTGCACGTGACATGAAGAAACAGCTGAACACAGTAGATACGACAAAGGCAATGGGCCCTGACCCCATTCCTGCAATAGAACTGAAGACTTGTGCTGCACAACAAGCCGTGTCCCTGGGGAAGCTGTTTCATTCCAGATCCAACTCTGACAACTCCCTGGCAATGTGAAAAATAACTCAGCTATGTCCAGTCCCATAACAAGGGAATAACAACAGTCTGACCATTTACCACGCCCTGAGTCCCATCGCAATAGTCACATTAGTGGGAGTTCTTTTTGAATGAGCTGTAAAGTAGCACAGAAATATCCTGCTCAGTGTGGTTTCAGATAGGTCCCCATGTGGAGATGGTGCTGTTGTGGAAATATCACTGGATAACTAATCGAGACCAGGCTAATGCTTTGGCAGCCGGTGGAAGTTATAATTAATAAAATATCGAGATGTAAAACCTGGAGGCATTAACAGTGACCTTGAAGCCAATGTCGATTGTAAACACCAATTTCCTTCCTCAATGTACTTTCAGGAAGTGAATCTCGTATGCTTTCCTGCTCTGGCCTAAAAGTGACTCCAGACACACAGATATATGAAAAACTCTTCAATGGTCTCAGAAACGGCCAAGCAAGACACTCTATTGTATCAAACTGCTCTGAGGTCTTAAAGGATAAAACCGTGCAGATCACCCAGCACCAACCTCAGTATTGGAACGGGAAACACTATCCTATTGACCCTGCAGAGTCCTTCTTCCTAACATCTGAGAGCTGGTGGCAACATTTACAGAGCTTTCCCACAGACTGCACAGAAACATCGGGAGTGGAGTAGGTCAATCAACTCACTGAGCACCCTCCATTCTAGTTCATGGTGAAAATCTCCTCAATTCAGTTTTCCCCACACAGTGTTCATATCCTTTAGTATATTTAAACATCGGAACATATACGATAGGAACTACTGTATGCCTTTTGGTCCATAACTTTTGATCCTCCATTCAATATACAAGCAGTTATCCAATAAGGTGTGTTTATTAAACGCAATTTCGCTGCAACACAATTCGTGCATTGAGCCCCTTTCTTTATAAAGCGAGCTCCCGTTCACTGTTATGGGAGTCCGTCTCTGGCATCAGCTGAATAGCAAATCCCAGCCTCAGGATCCCTCTGTCTGTCAAATGCACTGTCAGTGTGTTCAGAAAAAGCAGAAATGCAATCCCCTCTGCAAGCCTTGAAACTGAGCTTGAATGTGGGATTTGTGGTCTACATTCAGAAGGAATTTTATTTCAAACCGGGAGGGAAATATCTTGGAGAGAACTGGAATGCCGCATCAGCATCACGTGATCAGTCAGCTTGCGCGATTTCTGGTGAAGATCTTGGGGAAAGGTACAGTGCTGTAGTCAGTGACTGTCATGTTAAAGTGTGACATTTACTGCACTACCTCCTTACAATACACAGTTTAAATACTTATGTAGCCTGTGCTATTGTTTAGGATAACTATTATTTTTGTTTTGATTTTTACTGGTAATTTGGGGGTTCGCACCGAAGTCTGTTTTTCCCATTGGCCCCATTATTGATATTGCACCGTTTTCTAGAATACGGTGTTCCACAGGAACACAGCTGCCACATTATTGGATAACTGCCTGTAATTATTGCTGATGCTATGCCTCCACAACCAAACCCCTGCACTCTCCCCATCCCTTCTGTGTCTTGAAATCCTTATTTATATTCAGTACCTTAGCTTTCGCAGCCTGATCAGGGAAATAATTCCCCAACTTCACCAGTCTCTGAGAGCAGACATTTCGTCTCATCTCAACGCACGTTGGCCTCTCTGTACTCAACACTGTGAGCCCGTGTTTTGGACATCCCACCCAGGGGAATTATCGTCCCTGCTTCCAATCTGTCTCGCCATGTCAGAGTTTTATATAGTTCACCCATTTTCCTAAAACCCATGGAATACAGGCACAGTTGCCCCAAACTCTGCTCCCACAACAAGCCTGTCATCCAAGAGATCAGTCTGGTCATCCTTCGATGCTCTCCCTCAATGTCAGGTTTGTCCTTTTTTACGTAAGTCGACCAAAAATGCACACAATACTGCACAATGTTCAAGATGGTGTCTCACCAAGGGCCTGTACAGCTGCAGTAAGACACCCCTACTCCTATACTCAAAACATCCTGAAATGAAGGTCAACACACCATTTATTTTCAACAAAATTGTGTATTCCCGTGACAGCTGAGCCTGCTCTAACCTGAGTAGGAACCTTACAACAAGCTGGTAAAGGGTGGCTGCTGTTGTACAGGGTCTGAGTGAGATCACTTCTGGAGTAATGTGTGCAGATTTAATCTCCTCACTAAGAAAGGGTATTGGTATTAACTCAGATATTATTCCCTCAACTGACTTCTGCAATGAAGGTGTTAATCATAGAATCCCTACAGTGTGGAAGCAGACCATTTGACCCATCGACTCCACGCTGATCCTCTAAAAGCCATACCATACAAACCCCACTCCTTAACCCCCTTCCCAGCCCAATCTCTGCAAGCTAACATTTTCCATGACTAATACACCTAACTGGTACATCTTGGGATTTTGGGACGAAACTGCAGACCCGACAGGCACACCTTGCAGGCACAGGGGGAATGTGCATAATCCACAGAAACAGTTACCCGAGACTGATCTGAACCAGATCTTTGGTGCTGGGAGGCTGAAGGGCTAACCACTGAGCTACCTACTGTGGACAAAGCAACCTGCCTGCTCAATTCAACACTCAAAATGTGGCATAACAGCAGGGAGATTCCATAAGTCTCCAAGCTTGTCAATGTGCAGCAGGATGAGGACAATGATATCTTAAGTGGCTTGGTGAGGAACAGGCGCAGGACATGCAAGACATCGAAGCAATAGTGTAGGAACACCAGGAGGACATTCAGCCCATCGTGTGTGTAAATCAGGAACAGAATGAGTCCAATCAGCCACCCATGCCCATTACACAGCAATTGGAGCCGATCTTTCACAGCCACGTGCCTATTTCACAGGAATTGAAACGGACTATCGAGGTTATGGAAAGGGAAGTACTTAGAATAACTAACTTCACTCGGGAATGGACAGGTATGAGCAAACGATTAGGACTGAAGACAAATTGTTCAAATCTATTTTTAAGGAATTAACAACAGGAAACTTTGAAAGTCAAACCACAATCCATCAAAGTCGACATGATTGTATTCAGGATAAATCATGTTTGAATGATTTTCCTAACTTTTTCGTATTAAGAAGTGTGACAAACAAGTTGAATAAGGGGGATCTGAAAGTTGTATTATATCTAGACTTCAAAAAGCCAATGCATAAAATTCTTGACGAAAGAATAATATGGAAGACAAGAGCACATGGAGTTGGGACAATTTATTTGCTTGGAGAGAAAATTGGCTAACCAATAAAAACCATGATATGGAGGTGCTAGCTTTGGACTGGGTTTAGTAAAGTCAATAATCACATGGCACCAGGCTATAGACTTGAATACACAAGCTTTCATTGTCCTGCTCCTTCATCAGGTGTTAGAGAGAGAAGACCTTAGGCACAAAATGTATTAGGAAAAGATGAAAGGCTTGTACAACACATGCACATGAATTGATCACATCTAAGATGGCTGCTAAATCTTAATTCGGTTAGAATGGAGATGCAGGTTTTGATTGATGAATATGCAAATTCCAGAGTTCCTTTCAACTCCTGCCTGGAGATACCTTCAGATATTATCAATGTAAAGGAGGTGACCCCTCCAGTCAGACAACGTATTTTAGGCATGCGGTCTTGTTTGGAGTCTGTATGTGTCTTCATCTGGAATCAGACTGGGTTTATTTCCAAAGTAGGAGTTCATAAAATATCACATTGACTGACTGTCTACAAATTGTATTTTTTATGAAAATATAATGCATCTGGAAATAAAAGCCAGCAAATGAAAATTCATCTTACAGATTAGATGTGTGTGTGTGTGTGTGTGTCGATGTGTCTGTGTGTTTGCATGCACGTGCGTGTGCGTGTTTGAAAACAAGGTGGAGAGTCTGTGAGATGGAGAGAGAGTGTGTGTTTGTGAGAGAGTGAGGGGGAGTATGTGTGTGTTTGTGAGAGAGTGAGGGGGAGTATGTGTGTCTTTGGGAGGGAGGGATAGGGTTTGCGTGCGTGTGAGAGATGGGAGAGTTTGTGTGTACATGTGAGAGAGAGGGAGTGTGTTTGTGTGCGAGAGGAGAGGGTGAATTTGCATGGATGTATTTAAAGGGGAGAGTGAAAGGATGTGTGTCTCCTCGTTAAAACACAGGCAGATTTAACAGATCCCTTTCCCCACACACACTATGTGGTTTCAGAGCTTCCCTTCTCTGCAGTCTCTGCTGCATTTGTTGTTCATGTTACAGATCCAGATGCTGTAACTACATTCCCCATGCTCCATCCAGAGTTGGGTCACCAAATCCTCAGGTCTCACTGAATGTCTGAGGCAGCTCACAATACAACCTCCAGAAAACCATCCCCAGCCCCTTCACTAACCTTTCCATAACAGGAGTCAATCAGAGAAGTTCCTCAGCTCCAAGTAAGAGACCTGTTACTTGAGAATATTACTCGAGGGGTTTCCTCATGTTTTTAAACCGCACAATCATGTAAGAGGGACAAACACAGGCTTTCAGTGGTCAGGCACAGACCATGTTTCAAAGACGTGTCTCCATACTGCTGGGACCCCCTTTCCAACTTGGAGAAACAGCCCGCTACATGCCATTTCATTGTTTCTGAGTTTCACAATGCCAACACTCGAATACACTCGGGAGCCAAAAAAACAACACCAGGGAAAGGTACAGAAAAACAAACAATCAATTAACTGATAACATGTTGTGAAAATATGGCTAAGGAGACAGTGGAGTGGGAATAAATGGAGAAGTGAGACAATGGTTGGACCAATCACAAGAATGAGAGCATTCAATAAAATTATTGCCAGATCAGTTGAACTGATTAGTTACATCAAATTGTAAATCTGCCTCACAGAACCATCCCAGACACCATAAACTGGGACAAGGGACCAGCCAGAATGGAGAGCTATGCACACCATGCTCGTGGACTACTCTATAAACTGTTCTACCTGCCCAGAATGGGGACCATTGCAAACCTTTGCCAGTATATTGCTACTATACTTGCACTACAGAAATGACTTGCACGGGAAGATTTGTAACCCATGCAGTGAGTGACAGTAAATGGGCTCCCACAGATGTATGGCTCTGTATCTCCACTGCCGAAATATAAGGCAAGGGATTGATTGTGTATGTGTATGCGAGTATGTGTGTGTGTGTGTGCTATTTGAGAGAGAATAGACATAGACAAAATAAGCGTAAATGTGAACAACTGACAGGGCTTTGTGTCATTAACAGAGGGAGACTGAGGACCGTGTCATAGACAGAGGTGACGATGTGCTTGTGAATATTAAAGTAAAGGCTTTGCCAGACCCAACAACAATATGAAGCAATCCGTACAGGAATGATGGGATTTTGGTCTGCGTTTAGATACAAGCCATGGAATACCGACTCAGATTTGGTTAAGCAACAGCAGATTATTGGCTTTATTAAGATTGTGTTTCATAGCTGAAGGTTCAAACAGCAGATGGGATGAACCAGTGAAGTATAATCTGCAGTTGTCAATAGTTAAAATTATGAATGGTCAGGATATAGTGTCAGGAATCAGCTTGTGGCCAAAGGGATCTCGGTAGCTGTGACTCGTCTGTCTCAGCCTCAGTTATTGGCCAGGGATGAGATGGAGTCTGAGGACCGAAGTGGAGTTTGCATCCAGAACAGAAGACAGTGACTTCGAAGCTTTCAATATTTAAATAGCAAGGGCAGTGATGCAATGCATCCTGGTTCATACCTGCAAGTGAGTAGGTAAACCAACAAGGCCCAGTGCCAGAACTAAAGAAGGAGAGAAAGAATGAACAAGTTCACTGTTGTTGATCTGGTTTGGAGTGTGAATACTTACAGAGTAGAGTAAATGAAAAGAACAGTAATACAGTAGCACATGGCGAATTCAAATAATAAATCGACAGTGAAACGTACCACGGACACCAACAATAGCCAGGATAGGATAATAAAAACATTGAATAATGTGAAGTGCATATTTGATCTGCGATGTTAACGGCCACCAATAATATGTAGAAAAAAATCCAAACATAATAGGATAGCCTCCTGTCCACTGTTGGAACATTCCAGTCGATTGTTCTCAGATTCTGATCCATTGTTGGAACATTCCAGTCTATTGTTATCAGATTCTGATCCACTTTTGGAACTGTCCAGTCGAATGTTCTCAGATTCTGATCCATTGTTGTAACATTCCCGTATAACGTTCTCAGATTCTGATCCACTGTTGGAACTTTCCAGTCTAATGTTCTCAGTTTCTGATCTCTCCCTCTCTCTGGAGCAGCCGATCCCTGTTATCGCTATCGGTGATACTCCCGCTTCAATTTGAGATAGCATATTGAATGGAGCCCTTTTATCATGACAAGATGGAAACCCTCCACTGGGATAATTAGAATCCATGGAGACTGACGTTAGTCACAGTCACCAAACAATAGGTTCAGTTAACCAGTTCCTTATATCATTTTACATAACACAATAAAAGGAAACATTTATTTGGTTTGGATGGAACGGATGAGGGTTGCTGAGGGATAGACCATAAATCTTTCAATCATTATAATCTGTCTTCTCTGTATATGGGAGTATTGTGGGAACACTGCACTGTTGTCTACGTTTCACCCTGTTTATAAAAGGAGACAGGAGTAAAATAACAGCTGCATAAAATGTTTGGTGAAGAAGTTTCTAGATATCTTTGTGTAATGCTGCTCCAAGTTTGAAATTCCCTGTTATCAAGTCCTTTCTTAACCTTCTGACATAATTCAGAGCATTGAAACTGCTGCTCAGGAACAGGGAGATACAGGAGGTAGTCACTGAACTGCTCAAGACTGGGAAACAGGGACAGGAGGTAGACACTCAACTGCTCGAGACTGGGGCACAAGAACAGGAGGCAGTCTTTCAACTGTTCGAGACTGAGACACAGGGACAGGAGGTAGACACCCAACTGCTCGATACTGGAAAACAGGAACAGGAGGCAGTCACTCAATTGTTCGAGACTGGGATATAGGGAGATCTGGAGGCTAGTGAGGCCCCAGACTTCTGTTCCCCAGGAACAGGAGGAGGCGACTCACTGCCCACCAGTCTAGGACACTGGGAGAAAAGGGAAATTGGCTTGTTACTAACAGGAATATCTGAATAAGTTGCATGAGCGAGCCATCCAATCCTGCTCCAACATTTTTCAAAACCATGGCTGATCTGAGTGTGATTCCCTCATCCCATTTTACAGAGATTCCCCTCTCTGCAGCATCAGCTGTATTTGTTGGTCATGTTGCAGATCCAAGTGCTGCAACTACAGTCACCATGTTTCATCCAGAGTTGGGTCAGCAAAGCCTCTGGTCTTCATGAATTTCCACAGCAGCTTAAAACACAGCCTCCAGGAAACCAGCCCCAGCATTTCCACGAACGTACAAAAACTACAGAAAGTCAAATGTCAGTCAAATGCAAGTGAGAAGCCTAGTCTAAATCACTAACATGTTACCGAGTACATGAGCAGCAGAGAGTGATTAACACAGGCTTTCAATGGTTAGGCACAGAGCAAGTTACAAAGGTGTGAATCAAAACTGCTAAAACCCCACTATCCAACATGGAGCACAGGGCAGGACACTGGGAAGTCAGAGAAAATGAAAGCAATGCTTTTTGAACATTGTTTCTAACTTCTTAATGTTGGAAGCTGATGCTCTTGGGTGAGCAACATTCAAGGGCAGGAAAAGATAAGGGACAGTTATTCACATTAAAACTGGACAATTAAAACTTAATGGCGGGGAAGCAGTTTAAACACCAACAAATGGGAGGGATTTGGGAAATAGACAGAGGGAGAGAGACTCTGAGTCAGTGTTATGGAAGGATGTGTTTGCAGGCTTCAGAATGCTGAAATGAAGACATTTCGATCATATCATATCCCAAATTAAACTAATCGCATTTGCCAGCATTTGGCCAATATTGATGTAAACCCCTCCTCTTAATGTACCCATCCAAATATCATTTGGAAGTCGTAATTGTAAAAGCTCCAACACCTCCTCTGGCAGCTCATTCCACACATGCACCACCCTCTGTGGGAAAAAGTTGCTCCTTAGGTCATTTTTAAATCTTTTCCCTCTCATCGGAAATCGATTCGCTCTAGTTTTAGGGAAAAAGACCTTGGCTATACACCCTATACATGCTCTTCATGCTACAGGAATAAAAGAATCTCACCTCCTCGCATGCTCCCTATAGCTCCAATCCTGGCAACATCCTTGTAAATCTTTACTGACTCTCTCAATTTTCACAATATATTTCCAAAAGGAGGGAGACCAGAATTGAATACAGTACTCCAAAAGTGGCCAAAGTAATGTGCTGTACAGCAGAAACATAACCACCCAATTCAAATAGTCAAAGCACTGGCCAATAAAGGCAAGCATACCAAATGTCTTCTTCACTATCCTATCTACCTGCGACCCTACTTTCAAGAAGCTATGAACCCGCATTCCAATGTCTCTTTGTTCAGCAACACTCCCCAGGACCTTACCATTGAGTGTATATGTCCTGCCCTGATTTGCATTTCCAAAATGCAGCACCTCCCATTTATCAAGATTAAAATCCATCTGCCAATTCTCAGCCCATTTGCCCATCTGATCAAGTTTCCATTGTACTCTGAGATAAACCTTCTTTGCTCTCCACTACACCATCAATTTTGGTTTCATCTGCAAACTTTGCCACTATTGCTGCAATTTTCACATCCAAATGATATATGTGAACAGTGAAAAGTAGCGGATCCAGTACCAACCCTTGTAGCACACCAATGGTCACAATCCTCCTGTTCGAAAAACAATCATTCACCACCATCCTCTGTCTCCTCCCTTCGGGCTAATTCTGTATACACATGGCTAGTTCTCCTTGTCTTCCATATGAACTAAAATTGTTAACCAACCTACCATGCAGAAAGTTGTCAAATGCCTTACTGAAGTCCATATCAAAAATATACACCTCTGCCTCAATGAATCCTCTTAGTCACTTCTTCAAACATACTCAGTCAATTTAGTGAGACACAACTTTCCATGATTCGAGCCATGTTGCCTATCACTTATCAGTCCTTGCTTTTCAAAATCCATGCAAACCTTGTGCCTCATAATCCTTACCAACAACTTGCCCTCCACTGAAGTCTGGCTCACTAGCTTTTCCTTACCATTCTTCTTAAACATTGTCAGTAATCATACCAAGTTCGCAACCCTCCTGTCTTCCAGCATCTCATCTGTGACAATTGACGATACAAATATCTCAGCAATGGGCCAATCAATCACTTCATTCGCTACCCACAGAGTTCTAGGTACATCTGATCAGGTCCTGGAGATTTTCCCACCTTTGCGGGCTTTACGAACTCCAGCATCTCCTTCTCCGTAATACAGGCACTTTTCAACGTGTCACGGTTGATTTCCAAAGTTCTTTAGCTTCCATGCCCTTCTGCATAGTCAATACTGACGCACGATGTTTATTTAGTATCGCCTCCATCTCCTGCGGTTTTTCACATCGGCAACCTTGCTGACCTTTAAGCAGCACAAAACTCTCCTGAGTTATTCTTTTGTCCTTAATATATGTGTAGAGTCCCTTTGGATTCTCCTTAACCCTGTTTTCCAAAACTATCTCATGTCCACTTTATGGCCTCCGGATTTCCCTTTTATGTATACTGCTACTGGCTTTAGACCCTTCTCGACAGTCACTTTAAATATGGAATTAAGAGCCAAATGACGATGATGAATCCATTTTCGATTTTTGGGAAAACCCATCAGGTTCGCTGATGGCCTTGAAGGAAGCAAAAAGCCTCCTTACCAGGCCTGGGTTACATGTGACTCCAGACCGACAACAATGTGTTTGTTTTGGGTAATGAATGCAGGCCCAACTAGTGATCCCCTCATCCCGTGAATGAGTTCTGAAAAAAGCCTTGACTCCTGTTCTCTCTCTCTACACCTGACATATGCTTCCCTCTTTTCTGTAACCTGACACTCAACTTCCCCAGTCCTCCAGCATTCCTTACACCTACCAGCCTTACCCTACACTCTAACAGGGACAGACTCTCTCTGTGATTTTGACATCTCATTTTTGAAGGTTTCCCTTTCTCAGCTGGCCTCGTAACTGCGAATATCTGTTCCAATCCCGTTTGGAAGTTCTTCCTTATGTCATCAAAATTGGCCTTCCTCCAATTTAGAGCAATATCTTTTAAACCCAGTTCTTCCTTTCCCATCCCTATTTTAAAACTAGTCGAATTATGATAATGTGTCCAAAAGTGCTTCCTCACTGATACCTCAGTCTCCTGCCCTGCCATATTTCCCAAGGGGAAGGTGACATTGAGTTCCTTCTCTGTGATGGAGAGCATAGGTCAAGCAGCTGCAGCATTGTAACTCGGATTGTGGTCAGCCGTGTCTTCATCTCATTGGGCTGAATCGAACAATAAATTATCTCAGTGCCATTTTCATTGAGTGTGACAGAGGGATTGTCTGCACAAGGTTGAGCTAGTTTCCTGGTGCTACCTCATCGAACTCACATCATTAACTATCTCCCCCCACACCATGGTGCCCCTCTCATTCAATACCAGCCCTATTCTCTCACCCATCACAGCTGGAGGTACTCACCATCGCACTGATAACCTTGGATATTATGTTATCCCTGGCACTGGTACCATCTTTAAAAGGCCAGTTGGCACACAGTTGTGCTTTTTTGATTTTGGAGCAGGTTTGTATAGTTTACACTGAGCATAGCAGATGAGGGGCAATTATACCACGGTTTGTCGACAGGGGCACGGAGGTCTTGGTGGATGGGCCAGTATAGAGGGGGACCATTCTCTTCCCAGAGGGGGCTCACACTATCAGACACACCTGGCATGGTCTGAGCTCGCCACCCAGCTCAGTGCAGTACCTGCGGTCTGAAGAAATGCCCAGCACTACAGCACAACCATCAATAACCTGCCCTGTTCTTTCAGGATAAGGTTCACCGTATTCACTCTGCTCCTTCACACTCACTGTATATCTGTTGCAGCAGCGAACCAGAACAACGTTCATGCTCCACCGCTCTCACTGCTGCTTGCAACACCTTCCCCCTCTCTCTCTCTCTCTCCCCATTACCCCCCCCCCCCCCACACGCACACACACATGCACAAACTAATAACATTGCATAGATACGCCACTGTGGACTGACTCCCTACAGACACCTCACCATATCGCCCCCCATCTACACCAAAACTAACAGCAGGGGTACCCACTCCCACGCTCCCTCCCTCCCTCCTTTTCTCCCATTCCAGGTGAAACAGCCTGGAATAGACAGAAATGACCAAGCCTTATGTGGAGATTCTGAACAATCCACGTCCCACCGACCGAGTAAGGAGCAATGTTCAGTGAAGGGCAATTCTCACTTTAAACGCACTGGCAGCTCCGTTTCCCCCGGCACAATTAGAAACCGTGGCCCTGATGCTATCTCCCTTTTGTGTCCAGCTGGTACAAATGGAATCCCGATGGTCTCGGTAAGCAGGAAGGTGGACTCACATCACATGGTCTCCATCACATCTCAGGAAGGGAGCACGGAAGCTCCCTCGTACACCTCCTCCTGTAAACAGCTCAGATGCTAAAACTAATCTGTGAGACCTACTGCTCTCCCCACCTGTCCTGACATCTTCAATAATCTGTTCTCATATACACCCTGCGCCCTCTGTTCCTGCACCTCCTTTATAACGGTACAACCTGTTTTATATTGTCTTTCAATGTCCTTCCTACTAAAGAGCATCACCTCACACTGCGCTGCATTGATCCTCAGCTGCCATACACCTGAACACTACACCAACTTATAACTTTCCTGTTGGAGTTCCACACCGTCCTCAACAAACTTCACAATTCTTTCAGGTTTGGTATCTGCAAATATTAAAATTGTCCTCCAGTCACGTTCCACCCAAAAATACTGACACACACCAGACAGAGCGAGTGAAATATTGACACACTCTCCACGTCTGCATTACAGTCAATGTACTGTGAGTGCCTGTATGTGTCTGTATTCGCGTGTGTATCGGTATGGGGCGGGTCTGGCAGTCTCTGTGGTATTTAAAGTGATGTAATATCCCCCGATATGAGTTCTGAGTAAGGGTCACTCGATTCAAAACGTCAACTTTCATTTTTGTCCAAAGATGCTTCCAGAGCTGCTGAGATTTCTGTTGTTGTCAATCTCTGTTGCACCCCCACGCCGATGCTCCACGCCACTGTAATCGTAGTGCTGATGTGTGTAAACGACCAGGGATTCAGTCTGAGAGGGAGAGAGGGAGGGCAGCAACTCACAGCACAATCCAACCTGAATTTTGATTGCACCAAACACGCACACACGCATACACGCGTGCACGAACATACATACACGCCCAAGCACATGCACACACTAGGTTGGTTTGGAGAGGATTGTCATTGCACTTAGGCCCTCAGAGTGGAACACGTTCATGTCGAGAAATGTCTGCGCTCTTTCCGCAATGTGGAAATGTTTTTTCATTCGGTAGTATTTCCAACACACAAAATACACATTAAAGCATATTTCCATTGCAATTATAACCAAGCAATTCCGAGTGAGCCGTTTTCCAAGGCGATGAGATTAATTTTAATGCACTTCCTTTAACTTGGAATTATTAATGTTTTACTCTTACAAGTAATCTTACCTTTGAGAAAGGATTGAAAAGACCTAAGCTAGACCAGGAGAGTGTGGGCTTGTATCACTTTAAAGAAAAGAAGGAAAGGGAGAGGAATGGAGAGTGATTTTGACCCAGTTTCAGTGATTCACACCAAAACAAGAAGAGTTCCCATTGCACAGAGATGCAGAGACAGAGATCCACACACTAATGCAGAACCACATGTAACAAGCTCAGAGAGATAAACATGCACACAGAGGTTAACAGAGACATATATAAACACACAGGAATAGACAAACACCAACAGAAATATGCAGGTACATACTTGGACATACAAACACACACAAACTCATCGAGTTATACAGGGTATTTGCATAGAGGCCTATCGGCTCATACAGTCCATAATCCCAAGCTAAATCATTCTCACTGCCTGCGCTTGGCCCAGATTTATCCAAGTGTTCTCTTATTCTTGTAGTTAACCAAATGCGTTTTAAAAACTATAACTTGACCCCAAATCCATCACCTCCTCAGGAGATTCATTCCCAACACGAACCACATGCTTGTCTAAGAAAAGAATCACCTCACAGGTCGTGATCAAGTGGACCCAAGAAATTTGTAGGAAGCTAAGGAAGTGATTGCTGGGTCCTTTGCTGAGACGTTGTCATCATCAACAGCCACAGGTGAGATGCTGGAAGTCATGAGTTTGACGAAAGTTTTGCTATTTAACAAAATGGAAAGAAAAAGCCAAGAACAATAGATTGGGGATCCTGACATCAGTGGTGGGCACGGTGTTGGAGGGAATCATGAGCTTCAGGATTTACATGCATTTGGAAAGGCAAGGACTGATTAGGGATAGGCAAAAGTGAGGACTGCTGATGCTGGAGATCATAGTCTAGATGAGAGTGGTACTGGAAAAGCACAGTAGGTCACGCAGCATCTGACGAGCAGGGAAATCGAAGTTCTGGGCAAAAACCCTCTATCTGGATAGTGAAATGGGGTTGTGCGTGGATAATCATGTCTCACTAATTTGATTTATTTTTTGTTGAGAAGTAATGGAGAGGATTGGTGATGGCAGAACGCTGGATGTGATCTATATGGACTTCAGTTAGGCATTCGACCTAGTTCTCCATGGAGGCTGGTTAGCAAGGTTAGATCACATGGAATACAGGGAGAATTAGCTAGTTGGATACAGAACTGGCTCAAAGGTAGAGGACAGAGGGTAGTGGTGGAGGATTGTTTTGCAGACTGGAGATCTGTGACCAGTGGAGTGCCACACGGATCGGTGCTAGGTCCGTTACATTTCGTCATTAATATAAATGATTATGATATGAACATAGAACAGTTAGTAAGTTTGCAAATGACACCAAAATTGGAGGTGTCGTGGCCAGCAAAGAAGGTTACAACAGATTACGACGGGATCTTAATCAGATGGGCCAATGGACCGCGAAGTGGCAGAGTTTAATTTAGATAATTTTAAGATGCTGCATATTGGAATGGCATCTCTGGGCAGGACCTATACACTTACTGGTAAAGACCTGGGGAGTGTTGCTGAACAAAGTGACCTCAGAGCACATGTTTATAGTTCTTTGAAAGTCGATTAGCAGGTAGATAGGACAGTGAAGAAAGTATTTGATATGTTATTGGTCGGTGCATTGTGTATATGCGTTAGGAGACTGGATTGCGACTGTGCAGGACATTGGTTCCGCCACTTTTGGAATCCTGATCTCCCTGCTCTGTAGGAAGGATGTTGTGAAACTTGAAAGGGTTCAAGATGGGTTTTCACTGATTTTGCCATGGGTGGATGGTTTCAATTAGAGGGAGAGGCTGAATAGGCTGAGCCTGTTTTCCTTGGAGAATCAGAGGACGACGGTTGATGTTAGAGGTTAGTAAAATCATGGGTGCAACAGATGGAGTGAATAGTCAAGGTCTTTTCCCTAGGTAGTGTATCAAAAACTAGATGGCAAAGGTTTATGGTGGGATGGGAAAGACAAAAAAAAGGTTTCTAATGGGCAACATCGTCATGTAGAGGATTGTCCGTGTGTAATGAGCTGCCAGAGGAAGGTATTGAGGCTGACACAATTACAACATTTAATAGGCATGTAGATGGACAGATGAATGGGAAGAGTTTAGATAGAAGTTGACCAAATGCCGGAAAATGGCATGAGAATTAGTTTGGCTGTCTGGTTAGCATGGATATGGTGGACCAAAATGTCTGTTTCCACACTTTACAGTTCGATGACTCTATGTCTCTTAAGAAACTTCCTCCTCTTATCTTAAAACAATCCCCTAATCGAGGGAAAAGAGACGTAACATCTTACATTATCGATACCTTTCATAATATTATATACCTCTACAACGTTACCTCTCAGCCTCCTACTCTCCAGTAGAAAATGTCTGAGTCTGTTGAGTCTGTCCTTATAATTCAAACACTGCATTCCCAGCAACATCCTGATAAACCTCTTCTGAACTCTCCCGAACTTGATAATATTCTCTATATAACAGGGCGACCAGAACTGCATACAGTCCTCCAGGACATGCCTTACTAAAGTCCTGTGCAACCAGAACATAACACCCCAACTCCTGTACTCAAAGGACTGTCCACTGTTATTCGTCATTTGTATAAATGGTTTGGATGTGAACATAGGAGATATAGCTAGTAAATTTGCAGATGACACCAAAATCGGAGGTGTAGTGAACAGTTAAGAACGTTACCACTGAGTAAAATGGAATCTTGATCGGGTGGGCCAATGGACTGAGGAGTGGCAGATGGAGCTATATTTAGAAAAATGCGAGATGCTTCATTTTGGAAAAGCAAACCAGAGCAGGACTTACACACTTAATGATAAAGTCCTGGAGAGTGTTGCTGAACAAGGAGACCTTGGAGTACAGGTTCATATTTCCTTGAAAGTAGAGTTGCAAGTAGATAGGATAGTGAAGTAGGTTTTTAATATGCTTCCCTTTATTGTTCAAACCACTGAGTACAAGAGTTGGGAGGTCATGTTGCGGCTATGCAGGACATTGGTTAGGCCACTTTTGGAATGATGCGTACAATTCTTGTCTCATTCCTATCGGAAAGATGTTGAGAAACTTGGAAGGGTTCAGAAAAGATTTACAAGGATGTTGCCAGGGCTGGAGGATGTTGCCAGGGCTGGAGGATTTGAGCTGTAGGGAGAGCCTGAATAGGCTGGGGCTGATCATAAAATCATGAGAGGCATGCATGGGGTAAATAGACAATGTATTTTCCCGGGGTGGGCGAGTCCACAATTAGAGGTTTAGAATGAGAGGGGAAAAATTTTAAAGGGACCTCAGGGAAAATGTTTATGCATAGAGGGTTGTATGTGTATGGAATGAGTTGCCAGAAGCTGGTCAAGTTAAAGTATTTAAAAGACATCTGGATGAGTATACTAATAGGATGGGTTCAGAGGGATATGGGCAAGAGTTGGCAAAATTTACAAGATTAGCTTAGGGTATCTGGTCAACATGGACAAGTTGTACCAGAGGGCCTGTTTCCATGCAGAACATCTCTATGAATCTATGTCTGTATAATGAAGGCCAAAACGTGAAACACCTTCATAAACACCCTGTCCACATATGAAGCAAACTTCAAAGAATTATGTCTGAAACCCTAGGTTGCTCTGTTCTACAACACTACCAATGGCTCAACATTTAATTGTATAATTGTTTTCTTAGTTTGTTTTACCGAAGTCCAATACCTTGCATTTATCAACATTAAACTCCATCTACAATTCTTTAGCCCAGTGAGTGATAATACTGGGGAAGAAAGGCTGGAAAGGAATCAGTTGCCTTGTATCATTTAATGGTTTCAGGAAGAGGGCAGTCACACGTTAGAGGCGAGAAACAGTGATCGGTGTTTCAGGCCAGAATGTATCCTCTGTCTTTGTCTCTGATGTTCAGTATTGATATCTATTTGAGTTCCTTCACAGTGCAGAGTGTGTCTACAGGATTTCATTTCTCATATTGCAGACTGCAGATAATAGCCATTTAAACTGGAAATGATAGCCAAATATTTAAAGATGTTCTTAGTTTATCTCGAAGGCAGAGCACATAAACTTGATATCCTACAGGTGAGGCAAGTACCTTGCATTTTTAACAACGTTATTATTCTAACTGGGTAATTCAGTAACGTGAACCACATTTCAATGAATCCATACGGATCTGAAAGCTGGCATTTAAAGTTAAAACTTTGGGCATGTTTTAGATCTTGTGTAGTCGGTAATATTCCTGCCTCTGAGGCAGAGCTCTGGATTCTATTCCAATTCGTGAACTTGTCTAGTAGTGTCCCTAACTAGAGACCAGACGGTCTAGATTTTGATGCAGCGTGTCAGAACAGGCTGATAAAGGAACACACAGGAGAATAATGTTATGACTTTTGGGTCTATTGTGGGGTGGTGGTAGTGTCCCTGCCTCTGGCCCCAAAGGTCTAGGTTCTCATCCTAATACAGGTGTGTTATAATATGTCTGAACGCGTTGACTAAAATGATTTTAAAATTGTGGTTTGATCACGATGGAAGAGGTGTCAGTATATAATTTCAGAATTTAAGCCCCGGAAGCACAGACCCTGGGTGGGAGGCGCGTTTGCACCTTCTAGAGGTTTATAAATTCATGACGTGCATGGATAGGGGATGAGTAGTCAAGATCTTTTCCCCATGTTTGGAAGTCCAAAATTAGAAGGCATAGATTTAATGTGAGAGGGAGAAGATTTTAAATTGACCTCGGCGCAACCTTTTCACTCAGAAAGTGGAGCGTGTACATAATGAACTGCCAGAAGTAGCGATGGGGTAGGTATAATTACAACATTTAAAAGGCACCCAGATGGGTATATTAATAGGAAGGATTTAGAGTGATATGGACCAATTGCTGGCAAATAGATTAGATTAGCTACAGTGTGGCACAAATCCACACCAACCCTGTGAAGAGTTACCCACCCAGAACATCTCACCACATTTACCCCTAACTGATGCAGCTGACATTATGTGCAACTTTGCATGACTCATTCACATAACCTGCACAACTTTGGACTGTGGGAGGAAACCCACGCAGACACAGCGAGAATGTACAAAATCCACACAGTCAGTCACCTGAGCCAGCAATCAAACACAGGTCCCTGATACTGTGAGGCAGTAGCACTGAGCCACTGCACCGCCCCAAGTAGGGCACGATTAATTTCCGAAATTAGGTTGGCATGAACGAGTTGGTCAAAAGTATTTGCTTCCGTGCTGTACAACTCTAAGATTCATCAAGCCATTTGATCTAGGTCCCTGTGTAATCTTCATTGTCCACTTTACAGCCAAACTTGGTTTCATCCACAATCTTTGTAACCATGCCTTCTATAATTCTCATCTGAATCATTTGTCTAAATGTCAAACAAAAATGGATTGAGCACAAGTCTCCATGGAACACCACTGTGCACAGTGTCACAAAGCTTGTCCCTTATCTCTAAAAGTTTCCTTTTCTCAAAGATTCTGTGTCCTTGATTTTTTTTCAGAGGGGTCGTAAATAGTACCCGGCTCCAATGTGATTGGTTTGGTACAGAGATTAAACGGTTTTGTGATTAAAGGTATAATGAAAGGGGAGTGGTCAGCTCTCTATGTGAACAGTTCAGTCCAGAACCAGTTTCTAGTTCAGCTGTGTGGATAGGCTCTCTCTCTCTCTCTCTCTCTCTCGCCTTCTGCCCCTTCTAGCTTCAACCTGTAAGCATTTGTTCCATTTGCACTGTTCTTAAGGGGGGTTTGCTTATTGGGATGGTTGTGTGCTTCCAGAACAGCTAATTAAGTCTAGTTTGAATAGATTAAGTTATGTAGGGGTTCTTTATTCTGTTCTTTCTGTTTCATTGTGTAGTTTTGTGATTTTTTTTTTGTCTGTTTTAAAACCTGATAATTTTCACTGTGCACGTACTGAAACAAATTACAAACTTCCGGTCTGTGCAGCCTGGTTAAAAAAATTTTGAGTGGTCTGGCCTCGTCCATAACAACAGGCCTCCAGTCTGAAAAACACCCCTCCTCGATAATGCTGTCTCCTGCTATTGGGCAAACATACACAGACACATACACAGACACGTACACAGACACACACACCGAGACACACACACACACACAGACACACACACAAATACACACACACAAAGACACGCACACAGAGACACACAGACACATGCACACGCACAGACACGCACACACAGACAACACATGCACACAAACACACATAGACCCACAAAGAGACATACACACACCGACGTACACACACATGCTCAGACACATACACAGAGAGACACACATACATGTGCGTGCCACACACTCACGAATCTTAGCATCGTTAGGATATAACTCGATAAGTAGTGATTAAAGATGGGCTCTTGGATTGTTATGAGAGGGTAGTAGGTCTGGCTTGAAAAACATGTCATCCATAATCAATAGCTCAGTAGACTGGATGGGCCAAATGGCCTTTTTCTGCTCTAACGTTTTACGATCTATAGTGCATGCATTTGTCTGTGTTAGTGTTTGTATTTACATGTGCATGTGTGTCTGTGTGTCCATGTTTTTGGGTGTCTGTACTGTTGTGTATTTGAGTGTGTCTGTGTGTATGTGTTTGAGTGTGTCTGCGTGTATGTCTGTGTGTGTGTTTGAGTGTGTGTATATATGCCTGTCTGTGTATGTATCTATGTGTGTGTGTTTGAGTGTGTCTATATATGCCTGTCTGTGTATGTATCTATGTGTGTGTGTCTGCATATGTTTGTGCTCATCATTATTTTTAGAAATGGAAATATCAATGTCCATTTTTGTAATTTCTATACTGTTTGTCATTAATCTTTTCATCATAGCTTGAGGAACTTTGTTTCCATCATGAATTTGTTATTTTAACAGATGAAGGAAATCTACATGACTTCTTCCTCGGATGACCCTGACCTAATGTGCAACCTATATCATAGGCCATATCATCAAACTGGTTGCACCGATAATTTGCTGTGACCAATGGAGGAGAGGCAGTAGAAAGCAAAACAGTTACTCAACAACCCAGGGAACTCTGGACCGGTGAGCCTGACATCAGTGGTCGGTGAGTTGTTGGAGGAGATTCTGAGGGGTAGCCAATTGCATGCAATTTCAAAGGTAAGGATTGATTTGGGATAATCACTATAGTGTTGTGCATGAGAAATCGTGTCACACTAATTTGACTGAGTCTGTTCAAGAGGTGACAAAGTAGATTGATGAAAGCAGTGTTGCAGATGCTTTCCATATAGACTGGAGCAATTCTTCGACAAGATTCTGCATATTAGACAAGTTAGTAAGGTTAGGTCACATGGGAAACAGTGCACCCAAGCCAATTGAATACAAAATTAGACTGAAGGGAGGCGACAGTGGTTGGTAGAGTATTGCTTTTCAGTCTGGAGGCCTGTGAGCAGTGGTATGCCACAAGGATTAGTGCTGAGCTCGCTGCTTTTCGTCATTTATATAAATGATGTGCATGTGACCATAGGTGGCAATGGTAGCAAGTTTGCAGATTACACTAAAATTGTTGGTGTTGTGGGTAATGAAGAAAATATCTCAGAGTGCAATGAGACCTCGATCAGATGGGGCAATGGGCTGACGAGTGGCAGATGGTGTTTAATTCAGATAAATGTGAAGTGCTGCATTTTGGAAAGCAAATCGGGGTACTTAATGGAAATGTCTTGGAGGATGTTGGTGAGCAACGAGAGAGAGATGTAGGTGCAACGCTAATAAAAGTGAACAGGATAGTGTTTGGCATGTTTGCCTTCATTGGTCAGAGCATTGAGTTTCGGAGTTGGGATGTCATTTTACAGCTGTATAGGATGTTAGTGAGGCCACATTTTCGAATACCGTGTGCAGTTCTCGTCTCCCTGCTGGACAAAGGTTGCTGTGAAACTTGAAAGGGTTCAGAAAAGATTTACAAGGATGTTGCCAGGTTTGAAGAGATTGAGGTATAAGCAGAGGCTGAATAGGCTAAAGCGGTTATCCCTGCAGAATCACGGACTTAGGGCTGACCCCATCGAGGTTTATAAAATCATAAGGGAAATGGATTTTGTAAATAGACAAGGTCTATTTCCCAGAATAGGGGATTCGAAAAATAGAGGGTATAGGTTTAAGGTGCGAGGGGAATTATTTTAGATGGAACTTCAAGGCAATGGTTTCATACAGAGGGAGGTGTGCATATGGGATTATCTGCCAGAGGAATTGGTGGGGTCTGGCATCTTGTTGAGTATCTGAATAAGGAGGTATAGAGGAATAGGAGCCAAATACTGGCAAATCAGACTCGATCAGATTGGGATGTGTGATCAGTATGGAAAAACTTGCATGCTACATGACTCTATAAGTGGTATGAGGAGACATTCTAAACAGGCATTCCATGTGGGAATTCTCTTCCCCACAAGTTTGAGATGCCTCTTTGTTTACATTGATTCAAAGCTGAGTTAGTTAAATATCTTACAGAGAAGTGAGTCATGGATAATGGGATACAGACAGGAAAGTAGGTCAGATTCCACAACCTGATCAGTCACATTCTTAGTGCCTGGTGGAGAAGGCTCAAAGTGTCTAAAGACCCACTGCTACTCCACAGTCCCGTGTTTCTGTGTTCCATTCAGTCTCTCAAACCTGTTAGACAGGAGCGGTTAGATGCTACTTACTGCTATACCCTGGTGCACAGAAACAGAGGAGATCATTCAGCCCCTCGAAAATGTCACACACAATTTGGGCTGGTTTGGAAAATGTAATTGGAAAACCCAGGCTGGAAGGAAAGAGATCGCTCACCCCTCCCTGCAACTTATGCTTCATTTGTTGGTCATGTTGTAGACCCAGTTTCACTGTGAATACATCCCGCATACCTCAACCAGAGATCGTGAAGACAATCTGGCAACATTCAATAACAGAGCTTCCAGGAAAATAACACCCTCTACTTTCCATAAATAGAACGTGAGGACGCTACTAAGCAGGAGTATGTCATTTATCCACACGCCCCCACCCCCCAGCCCCAGCATGTCTTCACCCACAATAAGATCATAAGGTCTAATATCCTCTTTCATGTCCAATTCTTCACAGCCCTCACTTCTGACTGGTCAAAAAGCACTCCCTGCCCCCTCACCGTGACCTGTTGATATGAGCAAAAGACATGAACCCAAGGGCTCAGGGAAGATTGACCAGCCCTGACATCAAGGCAGAATTTAACTGATGTTGGTCTCAAGGAGCCTGAGCAAGATTGCACTTAATGGGAATGATTTGCAAACTTCCCTGATTAGGGTGATTTAAAGCATGAAGCACAATGATTGTGGTTTGTGTACAAAAATCCATGCAGTCCTGGACATGTCTGCAAAAGATCCTCAAGGTAAATTCCTCAGCACAAACATGTTCATCTGCTTCATAAACGTCTTGCCCACACCAAAAGATTAAAAGTGGGGGTGTTCACTGAAGATCTCACAATATTGAGGAAAAATGCCCCCCTTCAGCTCCTGAACTCGCCTGTGTACATGTGCAGCAAGACCTGGACAACATTCAGGCTTGTGCTGTTGGAAGTATTGGTAACATTCATGTAACAGTGCTGCTGGACAGTGCGCAATTCCACAGTTAAAAGGAAAAGATTATTCAGCGCCTCACGCTAGCTTCACAGGAATATGAGGAAGTCATTTAGCTCAATGAAATTATTAATGAAGTGTAGAGATAGCCCATTTCGTGCTTCCAACCAAATTCACCGGAAGAGAAGGATTCACGTGTTATGGATGACTGCAGAGCTCCTCAAAAATATTTGAAGGCGTTGTCCTAGACGCTACTAATAATTAAGTGCTCTGATACAGTAATATCCCACAAACATGTACTTGAAAGAAACGAAAGATCAGATTCAGATTCTCAGATGCAGTTCTCCAATCGAGGAGGGAAAACAAATCAAGTGAAAATTTAAAGAGAGTTGCAGCCAGGAGAATTCAATTGAAGCTTTCAACTCTGTGGAGACCCCAGTAGCTTCTGATGTTACTGATAAACGAAAACACTTCCTGAAATGTGACTGCCAGAACTGCCCACCGTATTCTATCTATGGCCTAACCAATGGCATGTTTAACTCATATTATGTCGCCTCGATGAATGAACACTATGCCTGCAGTCCCGTGTGATTTTTGAAATGGCTATTACACTGTCCAGTCACATTCACGGATGTGTGGAGAAACACCGTCTGACTTCCCTAGTGTTCTGCTATTCATTGAATTCTCCCCTGTCTAGTTCCTTCATCCAAAGCGCATCACATCCTATTTAGCAGGGTTCCATTCCATCTACCATTGATCTGACCATCTGACCATTCCACCTGTATCTTCCTCTAACGCAAGGCCTTCCTCCTCACTGCCAACAACCTGGCCAATTTTTGTTTCAAACACAAAATTACTTATTACACTCAGTCCCCAGCCGCCCCCCCCCCCCCCCCACCACCATCTCCACATTCACATTTATATCATTTATGAATACCACAAATAATTAGATACACTGCACTGCTCGCTGTGGTACACCACCAGACACTGGTCTATCTCTACCACCTTTCCAATAACATGGGACCACATAGATGTTCTCCAGTTCTCTAGCACCTCCCTTGTGTGGTCAGTTTCGACTTAAGCATTTAGGTCAGGACATTTCCTTTCTTGTCTCCAACAGCATCTTGCGACACAACTCATCTGGACTTTACATCATCCAAACCCATCAATCCCCAACTTGCAACTTATATCAATCAGTTAGAGAGCTTCCCAGTCCATCCTCTTGAATTCTGTACCTGCATCTTCCTTCTCCCAACTAAAACAGGTGTGAAGCTCTCATGTCACAGGCTATCAATGATCCCCAGTTCCACATAGTGATTACCCCCTTGGTTTCGAAATGGGTCCTAATTTTTCCCTGGTTATTCTGTTCCGCTTGATGTTTTTGTACAACATCTTGGATTCCCCCTAACTGTGCCTGCTGCACTTCTCCATGCCCCTGTGTTAGTCAGTCTGCAGTGGGTGAATTTTCTAAGTTTCCCTGAGATCACCTCTCATTCTTTGAACAGTACAGAACACAGATATAATCTCATCCACACTGCATGCAGTCTGTGCAGAACGCCATTACTTCAATATTCCAATTTCCGTTAAAGGAAGGCCAACTTCACTTTTACCTTTCCATTTCCAAACGTCGCCCCGAACCACGTTGGTTCAATTTTATTTATTATTCGCTTGCTGAACTCTTAAACATCCAACTGAATGTCTAACTATATCATATCCAATAGTCCTCCATTGTCTCCCCCTACAAGAAACATCTTCTGATGTATTCCTGTTGAAGGGCTTTTGCCCAATGCGTTGATTTTACTGATCCTCGGATACTGCCAGAACTGCTGTGCTTTTCCAGCACCACTCTAATCTAAACTCTGGTTTCCAGCATCTGCAGTCATTGTTTTTACCTAAGAAACATCTGCAAACCATTTCAAAAAAGGTTTGTTAACATTGATTATTCGCGGGGGATACAAGATGGCGGCAGTCCAATCGGCTTGCCCTGCTGATCTCTGCAGCAGAACCAAGACAAAAAGATCACCATCTCTTTCTTCCCTATTGTTGTAACATCGGTCGTTTTTGATCCCCAGCATTTCTCTATGCCATTTTAAGTGAGTGAGGAAAATGACGAAAGGAAAAGGACCATGAGGATCACAACTAGCAGGGCACTACAGTAATGAATACATCATCTGCTGTGACGTCGGCCTCTGCAAACGCCCCAGGGAACATATCTGTGGAATAGAGCCTGGTCTCGGAGTTTAGTGCCTGCGAGAAAACATTGTTTCAGTGATTGAGGAGACCCGAACCAGGATGGAACTGATCTCAGCCAAGCTGCAGAGGTAGGACCAAAGGATCCAGCGTCTCGGGCGGCAGAATTCTCGGTGGGTGGGGTCTAAGCCCTGGAATGGTAGATAAGGGCCTTAGTACCTTGAAAATCGGGGCCGTCAGAAGAACATCAGCCTGGTCAGGCTGCTGAAACTAGAAGGCCAGCTCGTCTGCTTCTTGGAGCAATGGCTCATGCAATTTTTGAAGCTGGAAGTCAGGGGCAGACTGGTTGCGGGTCGAGTGGTCCCACTGTGTCGCAGTGTGCAAGACCGGATCAGACCAGCACCCACACTCAGTCCAAGTGCAAGTCCAGCACGATAGAGAAAAAAAAGTGCTGTAAGCTTCTCGAGCTCTGGGGAAGGATCCATAGGCTCTGACCTACAAAGGATCACGAATTATGTTTTTCGAAGACCTTTCTACGGCTGTGATCCGTAAGAGGCAGGCCTTTGATAAGGTAAAAAGGAGCCTGAGGGATGTGAATATTCTGGTAAGATATCTGGTAATATTATGTTTCAGCCATGGAGGGTCTGTGTTTAATTTTGACTCACCGGAAAACTCAAAGGACTTCCTGTCCATATTAAAATCGACTGGCTGGTTGCAATGATATGGAAAATTATGTTCTCTTTGATTTCTCTGGGGTTTGTCTAGTTTACCTCCTTTTTTTAGTGTGTGAAAGTCCCATTTTTCACTTTTCTCTCTCTTCTCCTTTCTTACTCCATTCCCATTATCTTTTGTTTTCCTATCATTTGCTTTTCGTTTCTCTCACTTAGATCGGAATGAGAAAGGGGGTTTGGGGATGGTGGGTGTGGTTACATTTTGTTTCACCGGGACTGCCTCTGGTTGAAGTATGGATGGGACGGATTGAATGCAGACGTTTAATTTTCTTGTTGTAAGATGCTGCAACTTCTTTTTTAAACTTTGTTTTGCCGGCGTTTGGGGAGCGGCTTCAGCTAGGAGGAGCCATGGGGGGTTAATGGGTAATATGAACACCATCTGCAGGAAGGGAGAATGTCTCCACTTATTTGTGTTATACGCTGGTTTACTTCAGACATAGTTGTTACAAGTTTTGATTTGGTTGTTATTGTAGTTATATTTTCAAGATGGGATGAACTGTTTACAGCTTTCACATGGCGCGCTATAAATGTGGTTCTTCTCCTAGTGGGTTATGGGCTGCTTCAGATGGCTATGGCTAACCGCTTGTTTAAATGGTGCACCTGGAACGTGAAGGAGAGTCACTCACCGATTGAGAGAAAAAAGATACTTTCAAGCCTCAGAAAGGAAGGTGTCAATGCAGCCTTGCCACCAGAAACAGATCTAACTGATAAGGAGCACTTAAAGTTACATCAGGGAAATTTCGGCCCGGTGTTTATTTCATCCTTTAATTCGAAAAGTAGAGGAGTAGGTTCAGTCATTCATACAAACCTTCCACTTCAGTTGTTTGACCAAATTAAGGACGAACGTGAGTAGTTTCTGATTCTTAAAGCTTTAATACATGCAGAGGAATATGGGACATTGTATAATATTGCCGCCATCACACCCCCTCAAATTTCTAATGGATGTGCTCTCCAGGTTGATGACCATTGGTGAACATCGTACAATTAAAGGGGAGACTTTAACCGACTTATGGACCCCGAAGAGGATAGGATATCAAGGGGTCTCACGGGTATTTTCCCGCCATCAAGGCAGCTGGTGGACCTGAACAGGGAGCTGCGTTGGTGGATGTCTTCACTCTGAAGGTAGGGGCTTCACCTTTTTCTCTAACCCACGTAAGTGCTATACCAGGATTGACATATTTTTTGCCCCTTTGGCCTTTTGAAATTCGATGCTGCCCTGCAAATTCTAATCATGCAGCAGTGTACGTGGAAGTTAAGGCTGATGGTGATTGGACAGGCTCACAGCACTGGCGCGTGGATCCTTACCTCCTGAAAGATAGCAAATTCATTGAGTACTTTTCGCGGGAATTGAAGTTTTTATTGGGACATTAACTTGGGTACGGCCAGTAATCCATCTGTGTTCTGGAAGACTGCCAAGGCCTATGCAAGGGGTTTGATTGTTTCTTACTCGGTGACTCAGAAGCGGCAGAAGGGAAAGCAGTAGCGAATGCCTAAGGCTTTAATGAAGGCAGCTGAGACAGCATACTTTGACGGACTGTCTGTAACTAAGTTGCAGCAGATTACAGCACTGAACACTGCACTCACTGAGACAGCAAAGAGCGCGATTTCCTTTGCGAAACAGAGGTTATTCGAGTATGGAGCTAAACTGAGAAGGTACTTGGCGCACTTGGCCAGAAAGAAGAGTGGCCCCAATCTATTACATCCACTAGAGAGGGTGCTGATACTATTACCTACGATCCGAAAAGGGTGAATGCAACATTCAGAAAGTTCTACTCTGCGTTGCTCCAATCAGAGGATTGTGCGGACAAATGAGTGAAGACGGAGTCCTTTTTTACGACCCTGGACCTCCCAGGTGTAACTTCAGAACAGGAGTCTCTTTTGAACGCCCCTCTGACAATCCAAGAGATACAGGATGTGGTAAAGCAGCTCCAGAGTGGCAAACCGACCGGCCCAGATGGTCTGCGGAGTGAGATTTATAAGGAGTTCATAGACATGATGGCTGGGCCAATGTTGGATATATTCAATTATTTTTGTAGACAGGACAGCCTCACAACCTCTCAGAGAAAAGCAAATATTTCCCTTATTCTCAAGAGAGGGAAAAACCCCAGAGGATTGCCTATTTGTATAGGCCTAGACTGTTATTAAAACTATGGACTTTAAAATTTTGATAAAAATACTAGATTTGAGGCTGGAGAAGATCTTGTCCTTCATTGTGGAAGAGGAACAGACAGGTTTTATTAGGAGTCGCAGGTCCCAATTAGTATCAGGAGAGTGCTAAATATGGTTCAGGTGTGCCAGCAAGAGTGGATTCCAGGCTTGGTCGTCTCGCTGGATGCAGAGAAAGCATTTGATTTGGTGTAGTGTCCATACCTCCTTTATGTCTTGGAACCGTTTGGCGTTGGAGGTGTCTTTGCATGGTGGATGGCAGAATTATATAGTGACGCTAAAGCAGCAGCAGTTCTCACTAATGGTATAATTTTAGCATCGGCAGAGGCAGCCGACAAGGGTGCTCCTTTCCGTTATTATTTGTACTGGTGATTGAGCCGTTGGCAGAGGCCACCCAGAGGGGCCCCAATTTTACTAAACTGGTGGTAGAGTCAGGAAGGCATAACATCATCCTTTACACAGATGACGTTCTTCTCTTTCTAACTAACTCGATGATATATTTGCCCCGTTTAACAGAAGTGATTGATTTATTTGAATCTTTCTTGGGGTATAACATCAATTTTATTAAATCGGAGGCCATGCCTGTCGGGGTGTTATTCGAGTACCTGATCATGGGGGTGGGGGTGGGGGTGCAATCCGATTCCCTTTCAGATGGTCACAAGGAGGTTTCCTCTGGTTAGGCATTTTTATCACACCAGCCTTCTGTCAATTATATAAAGCAAACTTCGCGCAGATGCTCGAGAAGATAAAACAGGACCTTCGGCTATGGGAAGATATTCCAATATCCTGATTGGGTAGAATACCTCCAGATAATAGGAATGTACTTCCTCGTTTCTTCTATCCCACGCGAATGATCCTTTTGATACTCTCCAGGTCTGTGCTATGGAGGCTTTACAGTTGGTTAAGCTTGTTTATCTGGCACCATAGGTGGCTTGTTATGAAGCTCGCCAAATTGCAGCTTCTGCGGGAGACAAAGGGTGTGATGTTCTGGACTTTACTCGGATGTGGCCGATTGTGCTTCCAAAGACCTGTGGTCAGTTTGTCTGGACATTGAGGCATCCAGGCAAAATGTCCCCTCATTAATCTGTTGTTCGTGGGCAAGACGAGGACTGTTATGGAGCATTGCAGAAATCCAATTGTCCTTAAAATAGTTAAAGCCTGGAAAATGATGCGACAAAGTGAGGGCAATTTACAAAAATAAACTTCCCCTTTAATTCCCATTGTAGGATTGGTAGGATCCCAGCTGGGATTGATGGATTCTGGCTTTCGGCTCTGGGAGTCCAGAGGAGTTTCCTGTTTGGGAGAATTATTTGATGTGGTGGTCATGATGGTTTTCGAGCAGCTGAGCCTGAAAAATGAGTTATCTTGGAGGGGCCACTTTCAGATGAGGAACTTTAGACAGAAATAAAGCCTACATTAATGGTTAGTCCCCATAGGTCGGAAATGGCGGGAAGAGTGCTTCGGTCCACAGGTGTTCTCTCGGTCAGCATAGTCTATCCTTTATTAAGAGGTAGTGTCTCAAATGAAATAGAGCGACTGCATGGAATCTGGGCTCAGGAACCGTGGGTGGAGATCTCACCAGAGGAGTGGGAAGATATTTGGGAGATCGTAAGGAAGATTTCAATTTGCAATAGGATGTAGGCTATGCAGATGAAGGTACTCCACAGGGTTTAATTGACACAGGAGCAGCTTGTTGAATTTAAGACAGGAGCGTATCCAATATGCCCCAAATGTACAATAGATGTTGGTACACTTACGTATTGCTTATGCTCATACCACAAGCTTTGTAGGTATTGGTGCACTATAGCAAGTGTTTGGGAGGGGTTTTGGGAACCAAGATCAAGGCAAATCTGGTTCCCATCCTCTTGGGTTCGCTGGAGCTTCCCTCTTTGGACTTGTAAGGGAATAAATTGTTTAGTATTTTGTAGATTAGTCATGGAGCCTACGCACCCCGCCCACCCCGGACTTCCTTACGACTATGGACATCGGAAAAATGAACATTGTTACAGGACGTGGCGGCCCTATTTCAACCATATATACATGGTTTTATTGGCTATATTGATCAGGACATTTGTGTAACAGTGAGGGCTCTGAGAGGAATAATTCTGAAAAAAATACGGGTATGGCAAAACATGCTACCGGTGATGGGGAGTTTTGGTAGGATTGTGCTGGGTGTTGTAACTTCATGTAATTTAATTTAATTTGCCTTGGTTCAGCTCGGTTTAATCTCTGTTTAGTTTTGATTTTGTTTTGATATCAGCCCATTTATTTTGTGCACAGGGAAGATAACGAGTCCATTCAGCCACTCATGCCTCTTACACAGCAACCAGAGTAGGTCATTTCACACCATGTGTCAATTATACAGGACTGGAGGGAACAAAGAGAATATATAGAGGTGAGAATTCAAGTTGATCACCTTCACGGTGGAATATAAAGTAGTAGGAAAACTGCTGGAATTTATGAAAATTGTTAAAATCGATTATTCAGGAATTAATGAAAAGACATTTGCAGAGTCAAGACACAATCTATCAGAATCAACATAATTTTACAAAGGATGAATCGTGTTTTCATTATTTATTTGAGTCTTTAAGAGTGTGAAAAGCAAGCTGCATAATGGGGATCCTGGAGATGTGAAATCAGGACTTGCAGAAGACATTGAATAAGGTGTGCACGAATAATCAATCTGCAGAATAAGATCGCATATGGTTAGAAGTAATTTATTCGCTTGGATAGAGGATTGGCGAAACAAAGAATTGCAATGAGCTGGAATAGCTGGTTCATTTTCAGTTTCCAAAAATACCATATGGCTCAGTCACCATGCCCCAACTATTAGCAATCAATACAATCACTTATTTGAGGGGATAGAATGCTATAATCAGATTTTCAGAAGACACTGACTCAGGTGAGAAATTGTAATGAATGGTTAAGGATAGATTGGGCCATTATTTGGCAAATGAAATGAAACAATGAAAAGTATGAGGCTGTTTTGGTCGGTGTAACAGAAAGGCAACTTACTATGCAAACAGCGGGAAACTACAGAGTGCGTAGGTACAGAGGGATCTGGTATCCTCTG
Source organism: Chiloscyllium punctatum (assembly GCF_047496795.1). NCBI lineage: Eukaryota > Metazoa > Chordata > Chondrichthyes > Orectolobiformes > Hemiscylliidae > Chiloscyllium > Chiloscyllium punctatum. The sequence continues at coordinate 75,819,401 of NC_092752.1, read as the reverse complement.
CCATATTGCAAAAAACACAGATGCAGGTGCAGTTGATAATGAAAAAAGACAACTGCAAATTTGGCATTTATTTCTGAAAGAATAGATTATAAAGCTAGGGACGTGTTGCTGCAATAATGCCAGGCATTTGTGAGATCGCAATTGAATACTGTGTACAGTTTTCATGTCCTGACTGCAGGAAGGATGCAATTACCATGGAGGCAGATCAGAAGAGGTTTACTAGGCTGATTCTAGAGATAAGGAGTTTGTCCTCTGAAGAGAGATTGAGCAATTCAGGCCTATACTCTCTGGAGTTTAGAAAAAAATGGGAGGAGATATCTCTAAGGACTGGACAATGCTAAAAGTGATTGATAATGTCGACACGCATTGGGCATATCCTCATGTGGGGAATCTACAACAAGAGATCATAGTTTTAGGATAAGTGGAGATGAAATAAAACAGTGATGAGAGAACTTCCATCAAAAGATTGTAAATCAGTGAAATTCACTCTTCCAGAGTGCGGTGGATGCTGGAATATTGAGTAACTGAAGGGATATGGAGAGTGTGCCGGATATTGGGTCTGAGACCGAGATGACATCAGCCATGACTGTATTCAATGGTGGAGCAGGCTGACATCAGCCATGATTTTATTCAATGGTGGAGCAGACTGACATCAGAAATGATTGTATTCAATAATGGAGCAGGCTGGAGGGGCTGGATTGCTGACTGATGTTCCTCGTCCTTCTTCAGCCCTTCAAACATGTTACATAGGAATAGGGGAGGACTGGTTATTGGCCAGAAAGCAGGCACTCCGAATAAACCAATTTAATCAGTTGAAAAGATTGTAACCAGTAGGATCACACAGTGACCAGTGCAGGGTCGTCATCTATTTACCATCTATATCAATAATCTAGAGGAGAGCAACAAATGTACTGTAGATAAGTTTGCCAATGGAACTAAGATAAGCAGGAAAATTAAAAATCAATGGAAGTTGTAGAGTCTGTAAATGGATATGGACAAGTTAATCAATGGATAAAAGTTTGGCAGGTGGGATTTAACGTCATATATAACCTGTTATTTTCTTCCAAAAAGAACGGCAGGCAGTATGTTACTGAAATACAGAGGGATGACAGGACATAGTGATACCGTGTGTACTGGAGGGTTCACTCTGAGCCGTTCAGACATGGCAAGTGTTTCTCTATCACCCTGATCGTCTGCTGCCTGATGTTGCCAGCGGGCCTATTGTTCTCATCCACCATACATAAGGTTGAGGAGGCAAGGGTTAGACAGTGCTGTAGGAGGTTGCAAGGTAACCCCAGGGTGGAACTGAAGAATGAACTCAGGAGAGATAAAAGTGTGCATGATAAAGGCTTGGCGGGTAGAATTAAGGTAAAACCTAAGGCGTTCTACACATATGTCAGGAACAAGAGGATGGCAGAGTAGGGCTGATCAGTGATAGTGGAGGGAACTTGCGCCAGGAGTCGGAGGAGGTAGGGGAGGTTCTTAATGAATGTTTGCTTCAGTATTCACTAATGAGAGGGACCTTGACGTTTCTGAGGACAGCATGAAACAGGCGGATAGGCTAGAACAGGAGGATGTGTGGAAATGTTTGAGAAACACACGGATAGATCAATTTATTTGGCCAAATAGGATATGCCCTCGGATACAATAGGAAGCGAGAAGAGATTGCTGCGCATTTTGAGATGATCTTTGCATCCTCACTGTCCACTTGAGTCGTGCCAGATGACCGGAGGCTGGCAAAAGTTAATGCCTGGTTCAAGAAAGGGAATAGGGATAATCCTGGGAATTATTGGCCAACAAGTCATACACCAGTGACGGGAAAAGTATTGGAGAGGATTTGAGAGACAGGATTTATGAATACTTGGAAAGTTATAAATGATTAGGGATAGTCAACATGGCTTTGTGAGGAGAAGGTCCTGCCTCATAGATCTCATTGAATTCCTTAAGGATGTGACAAAACACGTTGATGAATTAGAGCAGTCGATGTGGCATATATGGATTTTAACAAGGCATTTGATAAAGTTATCCACGGTAAGCTCATTCACAAGATAAGGAGGCATGGCTTACAGGGAGGTCTGGATGTTTGGATGCAGAATTGGCTGGCCCACAGAAGGTGGTGGTAGATGGAACAGATGCAGTCTGGAGCTTGGTGACTAACTTGGTGATCTGTTATGGGACCTCTGCTCTTTGTGATTTTTTTTATATAAGAGAGTTGGATGACGAATTGGAAGGGTAGGTTCATAGGTTCGCTGCTGTCACGAACTTTGGTGGAGTTGGTGGTTAGTATGGAGGGCTGTAGTAGGTTGCAACAGGACATTGACATAACTGAGCTGATGAGTGACAGATTGAGATAAATCTGGAACAGCGGGATCTTGGGGTCCATGTCTATAGATCCTCAAAGTTGCCATCCAGGTGGATGCTGTTGTTTAGAAGGCGTATGATGTGTTGGCTTTCACAGCCGGGGAGATCAGTTTCAGAGCTGTGAGGTTATGCTGCAGCTCTATAATCCCACTGTTTAACCCACTGTGATGAAGTTGAATGCTGTTCCGCATTGAGAGCTTGCAAATTCTTGTCATATGACTAGCTAATATTTTCAAAGTGTACTGGACTGAAACTATGTAACATCTGGCTGTGAAACAGATATATTGAGATTTGGTTGCTCTTTTTACAACTAGTCGAATTTAAACAATCAAGTTGAAATTATGACCCACTATACTAAACCCAATCGATTTTAAGTTTATTGTTTTGCCAACATCAATCCAAGGAGATGAGCTGATGTTGAGGGAATAAAGAGGCACGCATTTTGAAAGTTAGACAGAGAGTAAACTGCCATCGTGAGAGTCTGCCATGAACAACATTCTCTATGCAAGATTCATTTTTTGGACGAAAACCCCTTGCATTAAAAGACAGAACATGACCCAGGGAGATATTCAGTGGAAAGAAGGAGTGCATTGGAGACTACAGCCACTGTCTGTTTTAAGTAATTTTAATACAGTTTTTCTTTAATTGGAAGATCATATTGTTAAAGGTGGAGGAAGATAACAGTTCAGAGAAGGGGAAGATTAGAGTTGGGAATAACTGTTGTTGTTCAATGTTCACTTTTCGAATTAAGGAATACATTGATATTATTTCCCGTTAAGTAGTGGAATTTGCGAGCTCTCCGTCACTCGACTTTAACATATTATGAGCGAGGTGAGCTTTTCTGAGAGTTTGGTTTCATTAGCAGAAGGGTTCATCGCCGTGTCGTAACACACACTTGTAATACCGTGTTCTAGTCACCTCATTAAAGGAAAGAGGTGGAAGATAAAGAGAGGATGCAGAGAATTACCTCTGGAACAGCAGAAAGATTGACACAAGCCACACAGAGTGAGTGAAATACTGAGAAATTCGCCACGTGTAAAAATAAACACAGGCAGATTCCCGATGTCTATATAAACATCAGTGTGGCACTGGGTGTAGTACGTCTGTATTGATGGCTGGGTATCTGTGTGTGTGCGTGTGTGTGTGTGTGTGTGTGTGTGTGTGTGTGTGTGTGTGTGTGTATCTGTATATCGGTATTTGTTTATGTGTGCCTGTATTAGTATAGTACGCAATCACCTGATGAAGGAGCGTCGCTCCGAAAGCTAGTGTGCTTCCAATTAAACCTGTTGGACTATAACCTGGTGTTGTGTGATTTTTAACTTTGTATTAGTATAGGTGTTATTGCATCAGTCTCCGTGTTCATCTCTGTGTGTCTCTGCCTATCTGATTTTGTCACTGTGTGTATCTGCGTTTCTGCATTTATCGTTGTATATATATGCATGTCTGTATTTGTCTCTATGTGTATCTGCATGTCTGTATTTGTCTCTGTGTGTATCTGCGTGCCTGTATTCATCTTGCGTGTATCTGTGTGTCTCTATCCATCTCTCAGTCTATCTGCGTGTTTCTGTGTGTAACTTCGTGTCTACATCTGTCTCTGTGTGCATCTGTGTGCCTACATTCATGTCTGTATCTGTGTGTGTGTATTCGTCTCTCTGTCTATCTGCATGCCTGTATTCATGTGTGAGTATCTGTGCGTCTGTATTTGTCTCTGTGTGTATCTGCAGGTCTGTGTTTGTCTCTGTGTGCATCTGTGTGTCTGTGTTCATCTCTGTGTGTATCCATGTGTCTGTATTCATCCCTATGGGCATCTGTGTGAGTTTATTCGTCTTTGTGTGTATCTGCGTGTCTATATTTGTCTCTATGTTTATCTGCGTGTCTGTATTCATCTCTCTATCTGCGTGTCTGTGTTCGTGTCTATGCGTATCTGCGTGCCTGTATTCATCTCTGTTGTGTATCTGCCTGTCTGCATTTGTCTCTGTGTGCCTGTATTTGTTTCTGTGTGTCGTTGCACGTCTGTATTCGTCTCTCTGTGCGCCTGTGCACCTGTATTTATCTATGTGTCTCTGTATTTGTCTCTTTGTGTATTTGCGTGTCTGTTTTCATCTCTGCGTTTTGTCTGCGTGCCTGTATTCGTCTCTCTGTGTATCTGTGTGTCCATGTGCACAGAGGATCGGTCCGGCTCTCTGGTGTTTAAAGTGATGCAATGTTCCCCTCTGCTGGCCTTCCCAGTCCTCTGCGTTGACAGCACCGCAGGGTGACAACCATCAGGGAATTCAGTCTGGGAGGGAGGAGGAAGGAGGCAGCTCATAGCGCCATCCAAACTGATAGAAGCATCTGCACACGCACACACACAGTTTGGAATATGGAGGCTTGTAATCGTACTGAGGACCCTGAGAGAGGAGAATGTTCATGTAAAGTTATGTCTATGGTCGCTCTGCAATGTGGAAGTGATTTGTCTTTGAAGATGATTCATGACACAGAGTGCACAAATCAAAGAGTATTTCCACCTCAAATGCATGCAAGCAAGGTTGACGGAACCATTTCCAAGTCAATGGAATGAATATATTGCACGTTCATTATCTTGAAATGTTTCACAATATACTCCTACAAATTATAAATGAGAAAATATTGAAAAGTCTTGAAACTGACACAGTGGTGGTGATAATATCTGAGGAACAAAATCGCTAGGTATCACACGAAACTGCTCTGTGCTTTCAAAGACGTTATTAGAAAAACCAAACGGCCATACAATGTGAAAGATTGACAGTATTTGATGTCCTCTGAAACAAACAAAATAAGACTGACACTAGTGCAAAGGCATGGGGAGGCGAACAGAGGGTGGCATTGTATAACTATAAACTTAACAGGAATAGACGTAAAGGTGTGGGGAGTGGTGAGGGGTTGATCTCAATTTCAATGGATTTACCCCAAAAAAAGGCAAGACCTCGTCTCACGGAGATACACACAAACATACACTGACACGTTAAACACACAACACATATACATACAGATATGGACACACAAACAAACACATGCACACTCCTGCACATAGTTTCTTTAAAATAAGTTGAATAAGCTTTTCATTAATTCGGGAATCAATGATCATTTGGCGAAGGCAGGAGAATGAAGGTGAGAAACATTCCAGCTTTAATCCAATGGCACAGCAGATCCATGGGCTAAGTGGCGTGATTGTGTTCCATTTTCCCATTTTCAGGAGAGAGTCGCTTTCAAAAGTTGAATTTGAATGGAGATTACAGGGTTAAAGGTAGGATTCTTGGCAGTGTGGAGGAACAAAGGGATCTTGGGGGCCACGTCTATAGATTCCTCAAAGTTGCCAAAGCCCTCAAGGTGATAGGGCTGTTAAGAATGTGTATGATGTGTTGGCTTTCATAAGCTGGGGGATTGAGTTAAGAGCTGCGAGGTTATGCTGCAGCTCCATAGAGGCCTGATGAGACCACACTTGGAATATTGTGTTGAATTCTGTTCGCCCCATTAAAGGAAGGATGTGGAAGCTTTAGAGAGGGTGCAGACGGGAGTTCCCAGCACATTGCCTGGCCTGCACGGCATGTCTTATGAAGAAGGTTTGAGGGAGCTTTAGCTTTTCTCATTAGAGTAAAGAAGAATGAACAGTGACTTGACAGAGTTGTGGAAGATGATGAGAGGCACAGATAGAGTCTTTTTCATAGGGTGGAAATGGCTAACACGAGGGAAACATAATTTTAATGTGATTGGAGGAAGGTTTTGGGAGATGCCAGACGCAGATTGTTTACACAGGTAGTGATGGGTGCGTAGAATGCACGCCAGCAGTGGTCGTAGAATCAGCTACATTAGGGATATTCAAGTTACTCTTGGATAGGCACATAGATGATAATAGGATGAAGGCTCTGCAGTTTAGCTTAATCTTAGAGGAGTTTAAAAGGTCGGCACACCATTGAGGACTGAAGGGCTCTTACTGTGCTGTACTGTTCAATGTTCGCAGTTCTAATATCTTGAACTCTTGTGAAAATATTGTACATGGAATTCCTTTAACTTCAGTGGAGGTTACTCTGGTCAGTATTTGATTGTCGACGGTTAATGGAAATTTGGGGAGGTTTGAGGTGCGGAATGGTCTATATCTGTTCATCACCGTTGTGTCAAAAGAATGATGATTGGTTTGAGCGGAACTCATTTTGAGAATAAGGGTATTCCTATTTTAGACTGGGAAAGGGATGTCGCTTTCTCTTTAGGATTGTGTGGTCTGTGTTCTTCTCATGCCCAAGGAGCAGTGAAGACTGAGTTAATGAAAACACTCAAGGAGAAGTTATATAAATCGTTGATGAACAAGAGAATAAATGTTTGTTGGGAGCAGACAGGAAACGGATGCGTAGTTATAATCACATCAACAATGTCCATTCTGAATTGTGCAGCAAGCTCGAGGGGCTGAATGGCCACCTGCTGCTCTTGCTTGATATGTTGTTCACTCACTCAACCTCGCAATGCTGTTACAGAAGGTGAGGAAAATCGCATTCAGCCATTCTAGATCGATTCAATGAGACATGAGGAGACCTTTCTGCCCCTCTAAGGATTTACAAAGGCATAGGATGAAGCTCTTCAGCCATTTCAATACATTACCCAGCACAAGAGGAGGTCACACCTATTTTCTAATTGCTACACAGGAAGAGGGGAGCCCTGGGGAACTATCAGGATATCGACAGTCGGGAGAAATGTATATTTTCGGGTTGGAAATCTTTAACTTGGTGAAGTGCCTCAGAGATCAGTGCAACATCAAAACCTATTTAGAATTTGTAAATGATCTGCGTGTGGGGACTGATTAGATGGAACTCAATTGGCTCAAACACGAAGATTCTATAAGATGTCAAGTGGAGGTAGAGAGTCTATAATGTGATATAGACAGGGAATGTTAGTGTGTAAACCTTCAGCAGAAACAGGATAACATGGGCTACCGAGGTTTGTGCTGTGGCAGAAGGGTAAAACAACAATAAACTAACTAAAAGAAGAGAGATCACAAAACTCATTTGTACAAAGGCATTTGTTCACCCTGGTACATACATTACACGGGGTTAGTATGCAGATGCAGCAAGTAATTAGGAATGATTACTTCATGAAAAGGCTATCAGGATATTTTACTGCATCTGTACAGGGGATTTCTGAGTCAACATCTGATGTATTGTGGGCTGTGATGATTCCATAAACTGAAAAATAGATATACTCAATCGCTTTAGAAGCATTGCTAAGATGTTGCACTGCACAGAAACAGACCCTTCGCTGCACCATGTCCATGCCGCCCAGGTGTCCTAAATTAATCACTTTCCATTTGCCAGCATTTGCCCCATATCCCATTAAACCTTCGTGTTCACTCAAATGGGTTCATTCAAATGACTTTAAATACTGTAGCTGCCCCAGCCTCTAACGTTTCCTCTGGCAGATCATTCTATACACTCTGTGAAAAGTTACCACTGTTTTCCCTTGTAAATCTTTCTCCCCTCACCTTCAATCTATGTGCTCTAGTTTTGGACTGCCCTGAGCTAGGAAAATGTTCTTGGATCTTCACCATTTCCTTGCTCCTCATGATGCTATAAACCTCTATAAGAGAAGAGCACTTCAGGATTGAGAACGAGAGGCGTTCGTATTTAACCGTATAAGATATTGAGGAGAGTGTATCTGGTGCATAGCCTATGGACATTTTCTCTGGTATGGGAGTCTAGAACTGAGAATTCAAATTTAAGAAAACATGTGTATGTTATATACTCTTTTCATAGTATAAGATAACAAGTACTATGAAGACATGAATTTCTTGGACAAAAATATGAGGACACATACAAACATATCTTCATGAAAACTCCTACATGGAGCAGAGAATAGGGACATAGTCATACAGTTTTGAGAATGTTCAAGGAGGCCTCACGTGGTCCAGTTTGGTGTTGAGATAATATTATTGTATATTTCTGCTCCGAGATGGAGAAAATGCAACATTCTGGAGAAGCCACTGCTTATTGCTCCCTCTCTTTCCTTGTTCCTTCTCGCAGCAATGTATGAGAGGTGAACACCGTTCAGTCATCTTTATCATTCATGTAGGATTACTGTTGAGGAATCATTGGCATCTCCCTACGGCCTAAAATCAAAGGTATTTCAGCCAAATCCGACTGTTCCAGGAATAAATCCTGCTTGTGTGAGCAGAACAACCTCAGAGGCAGAATAACATTTCATTATTTTACTTTTGTCTTGAGATTAACTGTTGCTTGGACAAAGCTCTTTCATGCTGATATTTTGCAGAGTTTTTTTTTCCAGCTTGTATTTAGGCATGTGTATGTGTGTGTCTGTGTGCACTTGCGTGTGTGAGACACTGTGTATGTCTTAGTGTGTGTGTCTGTGTGTATGCACAGACTGCATCTCAGTATGCGTTCAAAGATAAATATTAATGTACGTATTTGTCCAAACTGTCTGCCATTTATTTTTCCATCTTAGCTTTGAGCAACTTTGCTTTGGTGAATTATTTTTACAAATTTAAGATATCGAGAAGTCTTGTCCCCAGCAAAGAACCTGATCTAGTTTGAGACCTATATCATTGGTCATATCACCAACTGGGTTACATTTAAAATTTATCATGATCAATGGAGAAACGGGACTAGAAAATGAAACAGTGGTCCGTCCAACCCCAGTCTGAACACGGATGAGGAGAATTTCACAAAGGGTTGTTTGAGTCGGAATGCTCTTCCCCAGAGGATTATGGTGCCTGTGTGTTTGCATTTAGTCAAAGCATTTAGATATTGGACAGTAAAGAACAATGAACTACAGATATGGCAGTGGGGCTGAGACCACATCCAGATAAGCCACGATCTTACTGCCCAGTTGAGAGGGCTTAAAGAGTCTAATGACACACTCCTACTCCTCAGTCCTACGTCCCTATGTTCCATTCAGTTCCTCAAAACTGCAAGAGAGGAGCATTTGGAGTTCATTTATTCCGATAACCTGGTGCACAGAAACAGAGGGGACCATTCAGTGACTGAAGACTCGAGAGTGTAGCGCTGTAAAACACAGCAGGTCAGGCAGCATCGGAGGAGCAGGAGAATCGACGTTTCTGAGCATGCGGTCCTGCCCGAAACTTGGTTTCAACAGAATACAAGGACACCATTCAATCATTTGAAACTATTGGACAAGAATAAGGATAGCCCACTCAGACCCTCCTGCCTATTACACAACGAAAGGAGTGTAGCCAGCACATCGAGATGTTAAACAGGAACGGAGTCACCAAGTCAGGTCCTGGAACAGCTTCCAGATGACCAGGATGTGGCCATTCAGCCTATCGAACCATGTGTGCAGAAATAGGAAGATGTCTTTGATGACTCAACATAACAAAGAATGAAGCAGACTCTACACAGATAGACTGCTCTATGTTGTTCCTCCTGGTTCCTTTGCTCGTGGTACATATGTGTCACTTTAACTTGGTTTGCTGAACGTGAATGGTTTGTGCCAAGTCTCAAGGAATTGCATTCTGTCTCCAAGAAGACATTATTGTACTCCTATAGAGGTCAGAAGCTGGTGGGAATGGCGAACTATTTCAGGAGTGAGGCATTAAGGCTGCTGATAGATTTATGAACAGTGCAGAGACACACACCAACTGCACATTGAGACGGTGAGAATTCATTCAGAGCCTGGAGCTCCCTCTCAACCAACATGGGGTCTCCACACTGGTACGTGAACTACTGGGAATTGCATATCATGGGGAAAATGCAATTTCTCACAAAATCACCATCTTTTTTCAGGACATAATAAATGTTCGTCTATAATCCTCAGGTTTAAATGTAATTGCTTGTTATTCTCTAGCTGAACTCCAGATTTCTCTGGATTATACTCTCATATCTTTTTTTCAGTTAATTATCGTTTCCACAATGTAAGTCAATAATTTCCTTGCAAAGGTGCAAACATCTTATTGCACAGTTTGTATGCCTTTTCTTTTTATAGATTTGTTGTAGCCTTAGCACAAAAGTACATGTTTTGTTTACTGAACAACCTTGGGCAACTGTCTGTGTGATGTTTGCACATTCCCCCCGTGTCTGCATGTGTTTCCTCCGGGTGCTACGGTTTCCTCCCATAGTCCAAAGATATGCAGGTTAACTGAATTGGCCATTCTAAACTGCCCATAATGTCAGGGATGAATAGAGGGTAGGGGAATGGGTCTAGGTGGGTTACTCTTCGGAGGGTTGGTGTGGAGTTGTTGGGCCGAAGGGCCTGTTTCCATGCTATACGTAATCTAAAAAAAAGTGACCTGTTTATCGGGATTCAAGGGTTAGACACAGTATGTATTTTAATGGGCTAACAAACAGAAATGAATAGAAGACAGTGACTGTGGAGACTGACGAGGAGTAAAGTGACATCCCCCCGTCCCCAATGTCGTCTTGACAAACAGAATAAAATCAGATTAGAGAAAGAAACAGAATATATTCGGAAGAAGGAATTACAAGTGACAATGTAAATAAAACAGGACAATTTGAAATGGAATGGCCGAACAACGATGGATCAGTGTGTGTGTGTGTGAGAGAGAGAGTGTGTGTGTCTTGTGTGTGTGTGAGTGTGTGCGTGTGAATGTATGTGTGTGCCTGTGTGTGTGTCTGTCTGTGTGAGTGCGTGTGTGTCTGTGTGTGTCTGTCTGTGTGTGAGTGAGTATGTGTGTCTGTGTGCGAGTGTGTGTCTGTGTGTGTGGGTGTGCATCTGTGTGTGCGTGTCTGTGTGTGTCTGTGTGAGTGGGTGTGTGTGAGTGTCTGTGTGTGTGTCTCTGTGTGTGTGTGTGTGCGCGCACGCGTGCGTGCAGATACATAAGACTGTTCATAAGTGTGCACCATATTCAGAATGAACAAGAGCGACATAGTTAACAAAAATGATGCATGTGATGTACAAAATTTATAAAACGTTAACATGTTATTTAGTCTTCAGCTGAAATGGTATGTTCCCCTTCTTTCAACGTACACTCTGCCTCCTGCCTCTTCCTTGCATTCCCAGACCTAATCTCTAATTCTTATCAGGATGTATGATATAAATTCCTGCTTCTTGTGTTCCAATTTATTTCAGTTAATCAATTTTCTACCGGGAAACATATACATTGGCCTGCTGGGTTCTGGCAACAGCTGTTGCCTGTTATATTGCTGGAGATAAAAGTTCTGGCATCAGACCGACATTTCAACATATTATTCTGTTGCACGTACACTGTACAAAGGACCACATCACAGAGGTATTGTCAATCCAAATACAGAAGTACATCTATATCTATCAGTCATGTAGAATTCTCTATTTTTATATCTCCAATCATTCTTTCTGTCCCATGCCTCAGACTTCCCTCCTTCTGTTTACAGGTATTGCTCACTTTTGGATGTGATGTCTTATAATTGAGTAATGTGACTACAAGACATGAAGGAGCAGTTAGCCACAGTTAGTCGGAAGGGAGGCTGAGCACGGGAAGATGGTGAAACAGCATGACAGGAGTTTCTAGGGATAATTCAGCAGCACATCAGAAATTCATCCCAAATAAGAAGAAAAATATTCAGCAGAAGACAAGTCAGCCGTGAGTCATAATGAATTCAGGGAAAGCATAAAAACAAAAGAAAATGCACACAATGTGGTGAAGTTTATTGGGAATCCAAAGGATTACGAAGTCTACAGGTTCCATCATGGATAACTAATAACAGCAAATGAGAGGAGAGGGTGAAATATGATATTACGCTTCTTAATCGTGTAAAAGAATAAGGAAAGCGATTTTTAGATATATAACAAGGGAGACAGGGAGTAAAAAACAAACAAAAGACTGTTGGAAAATGAGGCTTCAGTAGTTATGGAAAGCAATGGCATGGCAGATGAATTGAATAGATACTTTACATCAGGCTTCACGGTGGAAGACACCAGGAAAATGCCAGAACTTCAAGACAGTCAGGGTATAGAGGTGAGTATACTGACCTCAGTAAGGAGGAGGTGCTGGGGAAGGTGAAGTTGAATCAATCAGCGAGACCAGTTGGACAACAGCTCGTAGTTCTAAACAGATATCGAAGGTGATTGTGGAGGCATTGCTGGTGATCTTTCAGGAAACTTTGGAGTGAGGGAGGACTGGTAAATGTAACCTGCCCGTTTAAGGAGAGAGGGACACAGAAGACAGGAAATTATAGAAGGACTTACTGGATCTATGGGTTTATGAAAAGATGTGTGGAGTAAAAGAACAAGGAAGTTGTGAAGTAGATTGGAAATGGTGTGATTAAGCTACAGCATAACAAGAGTTACGTTTACAATGCCATTGCGAACAGCAAAGATGAAAGTACGGTTAAAACAAAGGAAACAGTTCGAAGCAGACAGGAGCATTAGTGACACAAAGAATGTTTCCTAGATCCTGCAGTGAGAATGTTGAGATAAGCTTGTCAGTAAACAGACAAAAAGGAATGCATAACAAGCACAATAAAATCTGTTGCAGATAAGGTCTCAACGTGCAACTATACCGCCAATACATATGAAGCTGAAAAAGCAACGCAAGTGAGACAGCATATTAGGAACAGGAAAGCCAATGTTTCAGGCTGAAAGACTTCATCAGGATTGGGGTGAGGGAAGAGGAGAGTTTACCTTTGAATCTAGCCCAACGGCCTCAATATTGATAGAAGCCACTTCAAAATCCCTCCACCCACAGCCTTATCCCATGTCCCTTTTCCCTGAACAGACCCACCTGTATCTGCTCCATCCTTCCCACTGAACAATCACAGTAACCTCATACCTGCATGTACCTACCACCACTATACATACCCGCCGCCATTCCATATCCCATCACTCCATTTCTGGGCTCCCCTCCCACTCACCAGTCCTGACGAAAGGTACAAGATCAAAATATTGCCTTTGCTGCTCCTCTATTCTGTCTGGTCTGCTGTGTTTATTCAGCTCCAAGTTTATTAACTCTAGCCTCCCGCACCTATAGTACTTCCTCTCTCCAAGCTGTGGAACTAGGTGGTCTATATATAAGAAGAAATAAATGTGGACATTTGAAAAGAATGCGGACACATTCGTTATTTCATAACAACCCAATACACACATTCCAGATGAAGCAGCATTTCATTTGTACTCTTTCAATCCAGTCTCCTGTCATTTCTGCTCACAATGCAGTCTCCTTTACATTGGGGAGACCAAACAGAAACTGTTTTGAGGAACACTCCCACCGTGTCTGTGGGAATAACCCTGACCTTCTCATTGCTTCCCATTTTAATAACGCACCTTGCTCTCATGCTGACAATTCAATCCTGAGCTGCTGTAATGCTCCAATGAAGCACAACTCAACCTCGAGTAACACCTCACTTTAGTCCTTGGTACGTTCTATCCTGAAGGAGTTTTTTATTCAATTCCGTACTTCCACAGCCTGACTGTATTATGGGTGTTCTCCATTCTTCACACATTCTTTCTCGTGGTCTCCCAATGAACTTGCCCTATTTGTGAATCGTTTGTCTTGCACTTAATTAAGGAACCCATATCCATCTTCACAATCTAATTAATACTTATTTTACATTTGATTCTCTTTTACCAGAAATAAAAGTCAACTTGTCAGTGGCATTGCTCCTCCACACCATCTTGTTTCCCGTCACCCCTCCTCTACCTTGGTCAAGGGATTTAAAAGCCCATTTTCCAATCCTTTTCTGTTCTGAAGAGGGGTCACACTGGACTTGAAACGCTAACTGTGTTTCTCTCTCTCAACAGATGCTGCCAGATCTGCTGTGTTTCTCCAGAAATGAAAAAAAAACACATTTTCAATTAAACAAATAATTCTGAAACGAGAACAAAAAAGAAACTGTGAGCCTTGAATAATGGTCACCGCACCCAAATGATCAAGTCTGCTTTCACTCCACGGATGCTGCCAGACCTGCTTAATTTCTCTAGCAATTTATGCTTTTCACCACGTTTCAAAGACATGTGTCAACTTGGCTCAAACGCCCTGTTCAACCTGGAGCGCATATACCGGGAAGTGAAAGATAACACAAGATGCACAATTTCCGTGTCGCTGAAATGACTTAAAGCTGGCATCACTGAATCTACAGAGTTCTCACTGTTAGTCAGGGAGAGAAACAGAGGGACATGATTCGTTCTAAACACAGAAGGTAGCACATACTGGAAAGGAAATAATTCAGATGATTCTGTTAACGAGTGTTGGGCGATGAGACAAATTGTAAGTGTGACACCATGGAGAGACCCTCAGTAGAATGAGAATATAACATTGGAAGTGTGCCACATCAGAAACCAGAGTAGGTCACTGAGTACATGGCTGATGAGTGAGTGGGACTAGGTGCGAACTGGGGGACAGGCAGCTGGACTGTATTGGAGATATTGCAGCTCAACCTGTGTGTTCCATGTGATGCTGTTGACCACAACAGCAACAAGAGCAAAATTTTATTCAACCATAATCTGTAACTTTTTGCCTGGGATTATCCCTCAGTCTACCATTACCAATAAGTGAATCTATGCTTCAGCGACGAGTGTGGTGAACATGCCAGGGCAGAACTATGTGTACCTAAAACTGATGACAAACCATAGAGCAACCACACTTGACTGTTTACATTCGAAACAGGAGAAGTACCATCTGATAGGGAGGGCGGAATGATTGCAAGACCAACAGATCAGTTCGAAGCTCTACTGTCCTGCCAGATCCAGCCATTATTGGATTAAACAACTCACTGCAGGAGAGGAACCAACACATGTCCCCCTCCTTAATAATAGAACAGCCCTGTACATCAGTGCAAAAGACATGCATCCAGTTATCTGCGACATACTCAGCCAGAAGTATTGAGTCAATGATCTACCTCACCTCATCAGGATGCCCACAGAATTACAGATGGCAGTTTTCAAGCAATCTGATTCGCTCTATGTAACATGAAGAAACATCTGAACACAGTAGATATGACAAAGGCAATGTACAACAAGCCGTGTCCCTGGGGAAGCTGTTTCATTCCAGTTCCAACTCTGACGTCTATATGGCAATGTGGAAAATTACTCAACTATGACAAGTCCCTTAAGAGGAGAATAATTACATTATGACCACCATCACCCCCTCAATTCCATAATGATGGTCAAATTGTTGGGTGTTCTTTTTGACAGAGTTGTCTAGCAGCACAGAAATGAACTGCTCAGTGTGGTTTGCGATAGGTAACTATGTGGAGATGGAAATGTCACTGGATTTCTAATCCAGACCAGGCTAATGCTCTGGCATCTGATGGAAGTTAAATACAATTAATAAAATATCGAGATCTAAAATCTTGATTCAGTAATAATGACCTTGAAGCTAATGTCAATTATAAACACCAATTTGCTTCCACAATGTACTTTCAGGAAGTGAATCTCCCAGGTTTTCCTGGTCTGGCCGAAAAGTGACTCCAGACACACAGACATGGGAGGTACTCTTCAATGGTCTCTGAAATGGCCCAGCAAGGCACTCAATTGTATCAAACTGCTACGAATTCTTAAAGGATAAATCCGTTCAGAACACCCGGCATTAGCTTCTGCATTAGAAAAGGGAAATGCAGGCCTGTCCACACTGCAGAGACTTCCTTCCTAACATCTGAGAGCTTGTGACAACATTGACAGTGCTTATCCACAGACTACATAGAAACATTGAGAAAGGAGGAGGTCATTCAACGCAGTGAACGTCCCACGTTCTTATCATGGCTGAGAATCTCCTCAATGCATTTCTCCGACAGCAGACTGTGATATATTGCAATTGATTCCATCAACCAAATGTTTGAGGTGTTTGCGAATAGCTGAGACCCAAGGACATAATCCTGAGATACTCCACAAACCTTCAATCTCCAATAAAATGATCATTTTATTCCTGTTTTTCCAGTCCAAGGCCTCCTTTGCTGACCTGCTTTTTTTTACTTATTTTCTCTTCCAACTTTCTTTTTGTAATTTACTGACCTCAAGCTGGACCCAGTGTTTGGAACTAAAGCTAAGCCCAATGCGGAGGAGAGTGAGTCCTTACTTTTCTGGAGCAAGCACATGACCTGGAATTGGCAGCTGCAACACCAGCAGAATCAACGTGAGTGAGATAGGGCCCAGTAGCAAAAGGTGATGCCTGAAGATTGGAGACATGTTGTTGTTTGGGCCCTGCACTGGTTGTATGAAGCGGATAGTAGAAGGACATGATAGTAACATCGATGAGGTGGGCCCAGCAGTAAGAGACATGTCTCTGACATTGGAATGGCCTGGCACAGGGGGCAATGAGCTGGTGATGGAGGAGTATCTGCCCAGTGGCAAAGATTGTGCCTGAGGATCAGCAACTTCGATGTTGCTGGGGTCTGATGTAGATGGGGATGAAGCTGTCATGGAGGGGTTGGGTTGCCGGGGTGGTCGATGCTGAGGAGCTGTCTCACAACCCATAAACTCTCTTCAGGCTGTATCCTCTGTTAATTCCATTGTCTTCAATTATCCAAAATGGCACCACTTTGTGACAACAAGTGAAAGCATTTCACTGTGTTTTATTCTATTTATTCTGGAAAATACACCTGGTCATAAAATCAAAATCAAAAACTTTTACTCACTATTTCCTGCCAGCTGTCCCATTCCGTCACCATGTCCAAATATTTGCCACAATCCCATAAGATATGATTTTGAACACTGGGTTTGGGACTTCATCAAACATCTTTCCGGAAATCCCCCTCGTAATCTTATCCTTGAGAGTCACCTCTCCCTCAGCCTTCTCTGCTCCAAAGCAAACAACCCGAGCTTATCCAGCCTCTCTCCATAGTTGATATGCTTCATCCCAGGGAGCATCCTGGTGAATCTCCTCTGCACACCTCCACTACAATCACTTCCTTCCTGCAATATGGCTCCCAGAACTAAGTACAGTGTTCTAACATGGCCTAACCATAGACTCTGACAGTCTATACGTCGGTGAATGAAGGCTCTGCCTTCGTTTTCCTCTGCCTTATTAACTAACATATTTTCAGTCAAAAAGAATATTGCTGGAAAAACACAGCTGAACAGCCAGCTTCCGAGAAGCAGGAAAGTCGACTTTTTGAGAATATGCTTTTCATCAGGAATGTGGCCACCAATCCTGATAAAAAGCTTATGCTCGAAACATCGACTCTCCTGCTCCTTGCATGCTGCCTGACCGACAGTGCTTTACCAGAACTCCACTTCTTGACTCTGATCTCAAACATCTGCGGTTCTCATTTTTTCCCTAACCTATTACCCTGTGCCGTCACATTCAGGGATCTGTGGAGGAACACCCTCTCAGCTTCTTAATGTGCTGCCATTCATTGTATAACCCCATTTCTTCACCACATGTTTATCAGGGTTATATTCCATCTGACCGTTCCATCTGAATCTTCCTGTAACGTAAGGCCTTCCTCCTCACTGCCACCCGGCCAAACTTTGTGTCAAATACAAACTTAATTAGCACACTCCCTCACCACAACCCCTCAACACGTTCACATCTAGATCATTTATGAATACCACAAATAATAAGATACACTGCACTGATACCTGTGGTACATCAGAGGGGACACTGGTTTCCAGACACACAAATAGCCTTCCTCCACCACCCTCAGTCTCCTGCGAGAAACTCACTAAGTAACCCTTAATTTCATGACTTTTTAAAATCAGTTTTACATGTGGGGCTTGGTCAAAGGTCTTGCTGAAAAAAACATAAGAACAACATGCTCGAAAACAAACAATAACATTCACTTGGTATGACTTCCCTCCTATGATGTCATGCTGACTCCCCCTGATCAAACCTTGTCTCTGCAAATAAAGATAATTTTTTTCCTTTCCTATTTTCTCCAGTACTTGCCCTAACACGGATCTAATACTGACTGGTTAACAGTCAGGCTATTTCCACATTCCTTCCTGTAAAGTGGGACCATATTCGTTGTTCTCCAGTCATCTGGCAACTCCAACTTCCCTGTAGCCAGATTCGACTTAAAAAAATTGAGTCAGCGCCTTTTGTCCTTTGTCTCTAACAGCAGCCTGTAATGCAACTTATCCAGACATAGCAATCAGTCCAATTTTACACCAACCAAAGCCTCCAATCCCTGCTCCCATCTTATATCAGTCTGGTCATGAGCTTCCCAACCCATTTTTTTAAAATTCTGTCCCTGCATCCTCCTTCTCCAAGTAAAACAGATGTGGAGCTTTCATGTAACAATCGATCAATGTTCTCCAGCTTCACACACAGAGTGCTCCCTTGGTCTCTAATGGGCCCCAGTTGTATCCTGGTTATTCTGTTCTGATTGATATACGTGGACAACATCTTGGGATTCTCCCTAACCTTGCCTGGCAGCAATTTTCCATGCCCCTGTGTCAGTCCGTCTCTCTGTGTGAACTTTCTAAGCTTCACTGCAATCTCCTTTCATTTTGGCAATCACTGGAGAACAAAAACTGAATTTCACCATCAGTTAATCTTGCCTCTAATAAGATTGGCATGAAATAATGACGAGAACGAGGGTAGGTCCGATCAAGGACAGTAGTGGGAGACTGTGTATTGAGTCGGAAGAGATCGGAGAGGTCTTGAACAAGTACTTCTCTTCAGTATTTACGAACGAGAGGGACCGTATTGTTGAAGAAGAGAGTGTGAAACGGACTGATAAGCTAGAAGAGATACCTGTTAGGAAGGAAGATGTGTTGGACATTCTGAACAACTTGAGGATAGAGGTGCCCCCCGGGCCTGACGGGATATATCCTAGGATTATGTGGGAAGCAAGAGAGGAAATTGCAGTGCCGTTGGCAATGATCTTCTCGTCTTCACTGGCAACGGGGGTGGTACCAGGGGACTGGAGAGTAGCGAATGTTGTGCCCCTGTTCAAAAAAGGGAATAGGGATAACCCCGGGAATTACAGGCCAGTTAGTCTTACTTCTGTGGTCGGCAAAGTAATGGAAAGGGTACTGAAGGATAGGATTTACGAGTATCTGGAAAGACACTGCTTGATTAGGGACAGCCAGCACGGATTTGTGAAGGGTAGGTCTTGCCTTACAAGTCTTATTGAATTCTTCGAGGAGGTGACCAAGCATGTGGATGAGGGTAGAGCAGTGGATGTAGTGTACATGGATTTTAGTAAGGCATTTGATAAGGTTCCCCATGGTAGGCTTATGTGGAAAGTCAGGAGGCATGGGATAGAGGGAAATTTGGCCAATTGGATAGAAAACTGGCTAACCGGTCGAAGGCAGAGAGTGGTGGTAGATGGTAAATATTCAGCCTGGAGCCCAGTTACAAGTGGAGTTCCGCAGAGTTCAGTTCTGGGTCCTCTGCTGTTTATAATTTTTATTAATGACTTAGATGAGGGAGTCGAAGGGTGGGTCAGTAAATTTGCAGATGATACGAAGATAGGTGGAGTTGTGGACAGTGAGGAGGGCTGTTGTCGGCTGCAGAGGGACTTAGGTATGATGCAGAGCTGGGCTGAGGAGTGGCAGATGGAGTTCAACCCTGCCAAATGTGAGGTTGTCCATTTTGGAAGAACAAATAAGAATGCGGAATACAGGGTTAATGGTAGGGTTCTTAGTCAGGTGGAGGAACAGAGGGATCTTGGGGTCTATGTACATAGATCTTTGAAGGTTGCCACTCAGGTGGATAGAGTTTGTAAGAAGGCCTATGGAGTATTATCGTTCATTAGCAGAGGGATTGAATTCAAGAGTCGTGAAGTGATGTTGCAGCTGTACAGGACTTTGGTTAGGCCACAGTTGGAGTACTGTGTGCAGTTCTGGTCGCCTCACTTTAGGAAAGATGTGGAAGCTTTGGAGAGGGTGCAGAGAAGATTTACCAGGATGTTGCCTGGAATGGAGAGTAGGTCATACGAGGATAGGTTGAGAGTTCTCGGCCTTTTCTCGTTGGAACGGCAAAGGATGAGGGGTGACTTGATAGAGGTTTATAAGATGATCAGAGGAATAGATAGAGTAGACAGTCAGAAACTTTTTCCCCGGGTACAACAGAGTGTTACAAGGGGGCATAAATTTAAGGTGAAGGGTGGAAGGTATAGGGGAGATGTCAGGGGTGGGTTCTTTACCCAGAGAGTGGTGGGGGCATGGAATGTGCTGCCCGTGGGAGTAGTAGAGTCAGAATCATTGGCGACCTTTAAGCGGCATTTGGATAGGTACATGGATGGGTGCTTAATCTAGGTTAGAAGTTCGGCACAACGTCGTGGGCCGAAGGTCCTGTTCTGTGCTGTATTGTTCTATGTTCTATGTTCTATGAAAGTAACTGTTTAGTTTCTCTGTAATTTCCAAGTTCTCTGCAAGAAATTTTATTGTGTGGATATTACCCATTCCACACGTGTCCTTGCCTTCACTTTCCTATCAAGTATCGCGAGAAGCATTTGGTTATTCTAATGTTTCTTGTTAGTTTGCATTCCTTTTTATTATTTCATTATTAGTTCATTGGTCCTCAAATGTCACTGAATCCATGACTTACAACAATATCTGACAATTTCCTGAGCTTCTTCCTTTGACCTAATGCAATCTTTAGCTTCTTTTGTAAACTATTTTTAAGTCACCTTACCCCTTTGCTGTTTGAACTATGGTGGACATGTGTGTATTGTACATTTTAAAGTGTTTGTTTAAACAACAACCATTACCTGTCTTCCAGTAAATCTTTTTCATGTACTTCTCCAATTCACTGAATCTAATTTTAAACTCATACTTTCGTGAATTGCATGACTCAGATTTATAACTACAATTTCAAAAACAACTGTTTTGTATTCAGACGTCATTTAAAATTCAATATGTTGTTATTACTATTCCCGAAACCTCCTTTTCAGCAGGATTTTCAATTGGCTCTTCTGAGCACATAGCATCAATTTCAAAACAGGCTCACTTCTACTTCAGTGATCAATATACTGTTAAAGGAAACCATCTCAAAGGCGTTAATGAAATCAATTTTCTCAGTGTTATTATTCACGTGGGTTACCACAGTTTAGATGTAGTTTGAAACTGTTTATTATTATTGCAGTACCAACAAACCTGGGTATCTTATTTCCTGTTTTATAACATACCCAACATTTGTATTGCAACTTTCACTTTGACATATAACTTCCATCAATCTTTGCTTCTCCTTGCTGTTTCTAAGCTTCACCTTAGTAGATTGTGTGGAATCTGAGCGATGTGGCCTCTTGGGAGATCAATGGTAGATTCAGGTGAGATATTTGGTGAAGGCTATTTGACATTGAGATAATCTCGTCACGTTATTCAGTCTTCTCAAGTATTATTATGACATTTTCACCAGATCTCCCGTTATGCTGGTGGGATAGAGAAGGACAATGATCTTTCAACAATGCTATGCATTCCCCCAGACAGCTGAGCGTGCTCTAACCTGGCTGGGAACCTTACAGCAGACTGGTAAAGTGTTGCTGTTACTGTACAGGATCATAATCAGATCACATCTAGAGTAGTGTGCACAGATTTAGACTCCTCACTGAAGAAAGGATATTGCTATATTGGAAGCAGATCAGAAATGCTTCCTCCATCTGATTCCTGCAATGAAGCGGTTAACTTACATGGAAAGGACCATCAGGTTGATCCAATACGCAGTAGAGTTTAAAAGAATGACAAGTGGCCTTATTTTTAAATAGAACACCAGAAAGAGTCAGCAACAGAAGACAATTACATAGCCAATTCCATTTCTCCAGCCTGTAACACAGGAACAGCAGAAGGGTATTCAGGACTTCGATCCTGTTACACCAGAACAGAACTTGGTTATTCAGCCCCTGAATCCTGATATACAGTTGCAGGAGGAGGCCAGTCCGCCCCTCGTGTGTATAACACTGCATGCAGAGAGGGCCATGAGTCACCAGTATACTTTTATACAGCAACAGGATCAGTCTATCCAGCCTCCTCAAGTCTCTAACACAGGAACTTGAAGAGATTGGTACACTAGAATAACAGGAGGCCATTCAGCATGAGAATTAAAGAAGGAGATCAAATTATTTGAGACATGTAATGGAAATTTGTAGGTAATTCACCCATGAGTCTGGTGTACGGGAACAGAAGAAGACAATTCACTCCTTCGATCCCATTTCAGGGATGCAGGAGGTGATTGTTCAGTATCTCGAGCCTGTTTTGAAGGAATATGAAGAGACCTTTGGGCCCCTCAAAATGTTGCACAGCAACAGGAAGATTTCACAATATCTCAGCCTTCTGACATATTATCAGGAGGAGGAGAAGCAGATCTTGAACCTGTAAATCAGGACATTCCAGCCATCGAAACTATAATGTAGGAACACCATGGGGATATTCAGCCCATTGAGCGTATAAACCAGGAACTGAGTGAATCCATTCAGACACTCATGTCTATTACACAGCGATTGGAGCAGATCTTTTAAAGATTTGTACCTGTTTCAGAGGAACATGGGAAAGGGAACGTAGAGTGTGTAGAAAAGTTAGGAATTAGGATAATCACCTTCACCTGTCAACAAAAGGTCGTGAGCATTCTGTTGTGAATTAAGGGAAATTGTGAGATTCCATTATTAATTAATTAATAACAGGGGATTTGCAAAGTAAAACCAGTATACATCAGAATCAGCATTTTTTAAAGCATTTGTTTGCTCGAATTCTTTAAAGATGTAACATGCAAAGTAGACAATGCGGATCCTGGAGAAGTGAAGGACCTGGACTTTGGAAAGGCATTGATTAAACGCTGCACAAAATGTTAAGCTGTAAAATAGGACATGGGTTTGGGAGGAGATAATTCGCCTGGATAGAGGGCTGGTGAGCCAACAACATGCAGAGAGATGGAATAGTTGTTTCGTTCATGTTTGGCAACTTTTGAGATTCCATAGAGTTCAGACCACATGACCCAACAATTTACCATCCATTGTATTGCTTGGATGAGAGGAGAGAAAACACTACAGCCACATTTTCAGCTGACACTAAAACAAGTGGAAAGTAGGTTGATGTAATGAAGTTGTCGAAAAATTGCAAATGGGCATGAACAGTTTAGATGAATGTGCCAACATCTGGCGGTTAAAATTTAACGTGGATAATATGGGATTAACCATTTTGATCAGAGGAATCCAACATGTTATGGAAATGGAGAGAAACTTCAGAGCGCTTACTTGCAGAGGCATCTGGGTGTCCTTGTGCAGATCACAGAAAACTCACATGCAGGTACAGCAGGGAATAAGAAAAGCAAGTGCGATTTCAGCAAGTACTTGTAAAAGAATAGAGTATAAATGGAGGGAAGAAATACTGCAATTCTGCAAGATATTAGTGAGACTGTAACTGACGTACTGTGATCAGGTTTGTTGTCCTGACGCAGGAGTGATGTTGTTACAAAGAAGGCAGTTCAGAATAAGTACTTTAGATTGATTCCAGAGATGAATTTGTCTTTTGAAGCGAGTTCGAGCAGATCAGGCTAATGCACACTAGGTTCAGAAGAATGAGAGGAGACCTCATTGAGGCCTGGAGGATGTTAAAGGCGATTCACAATGTCGGTGTGGAGTGGAAATTTCCTCATCTGGAGCAAACTAGAACAAGAGGTCATAGTTTTAGGATTTGGCAGAGCAGATTTAAAACAGGGGTGAGGAGAACTTACTTCTCTCAATGGATTGTGGATCTGTGTAGCTCACTGTCCCAGTGTGCAGGGGATGCTGGGACATTGAGTAAATGAAGGGATTTGGAGAGCAGGCAGGGAATGGACCTGAGCCGGCGATTACATCAGCCATGTTGTACTCAATGGTGGAACAGACTTGAGGGGCTGGATTGTTCCTCTTTCTTATTCAGTCCTTCGACTGTGATCCACAGGAACGGGGGAGGACTGGTTATCTATCAGGACGCAGGCATTCTGGACAAATCAGTCTTAAACAGTTTGACAGAACGTAACCAGTGGAGTCACACAGCGACCAGTGCTGGGTCCTTAACTGTTTTCAAGCGATATCAGTGATCAGGATGATAGAACAGATGTACTGCTACTAAGTTTGGTATTGACACTGAGGTAAACAAGACGTGAAACTATCAAGAGTATGTGGAGAGTCTGCAAATTGATATGGACAGGTAAAGTCAATGAATAATACTTTGCCACGTGGAATATAATGGAATGTATAACCTGCCAGCTTTTTTCTGGAAGAATGGAAGGCAGTATGTTACTGAAATGGAGATGGATTACTCAATATAGAGAGACAGTGTGTTCTGGAGGGTTTACTCTAACCCATTCAGACATGGGAAGTATTGCTCAATCTCCCTGATGGTCTGCTCCCTGACATTCCCAGTGGTCCTACTACTCTCAGAACACCAGGGATATTTTGATGTGGTTTGTTGGTAGTGGGAGTGGTGAGGGGAGGTTGTTTTGAGACGTCTATCAAAGGCTATCAAAATCCTTTCTTTCCGAATGGAGACGCAAAGACGATGGGAATGGCTGACTGCTTCTGAAATAAGATGCAGTGGCTGCTGCCAGGACAGTGAGTATTCACCAACATGATGTACTGTACATGGGCACTCTAACATTAATGAAGTGAGAGCTCCTTCAGTTCCTCGAACTCTCCTCATTAACATGGGAAGCCCATAGAGCCATGTACATCATTAGGAATCCTGCAATACTGAGAAAACATGGATACACCTGGCAACTCTCTGCTGAGAGATAAAACATTCACCTCATCCAAAATATATACCCTCCATCACCAAATGGTGACATTAAATTACTTACAGTGTGCAAACAGGCCCTTTGGCCCATCAAGTCCACACCGACCCGCCACCTACTCAGACCCATTCCCGTATATTTACCCCTTCAACTAACACTACGGGTAATTTAGCATGGCCAATTCACCTAACCTGCACATTTTTGGACTGTGGGAGGAAACCAGAGCAAACCCACACAGACACGCGAAGGATGTGCAAACACCACATAGTAATTCACCTGAGGCGGGAATTGAACCCCTGTCTCTGGCGTTATGAGGCAGCACTGCTAACCACTGTGCCACCGGGAGATAATGCACATGCCACCCACTCCGGCCTGGAAAGTTCCAGATCATAGAAGCTGTATGAAACAGTGACTCTAACTGTCACTGGCAGCACCATCCTCACCCTGGTGTGAAGCTGCAGGTCCTGTTGAAGGAGATGACACCATTCTGTGATCAGCTCCTTATTCAGTCAGGGTCCCCTCACATTCTGCTCCAGGGTTAAGTGGAACTTTGCAAGCTGTTCCTGGAAAACACGGGGTGGATCCAGTAGGTCCCTTTCCCCAGACACATTCACACCGTGGTTTCAGAGCCTCCCCTCTCTTCAGCCTCTGCTCCATTTGCTGTTCATGTCACAGACCCAGATGCTGTAACGACAGACCCCATTCTCCATCCAGAGGTGGGTCACCAAATCCTTAGGTCTCCATGAATGTCTGAGGCAGCTCATAGCACAACCTCCAGAAAACCATCCCCAACACGTCCACTAACTTTGCAATAGCAGGAGACAGTCAGAATCCCCTCAGCTACAAGTGGTATGGACCTGACCAGACCCCGTCAAAATATTTTAAGCAGGCAGCCTGGAACCTAACTTTCCCTTATTTTAAATGTAGATGTTAACTGTGTGTTCCAGATGTGTTGCAACTGGTCACCCCACTCAACGTTAGGCAAAATGCAATCCATTCAAAAGCCTCAATTAAGACACAATCAAAGAGAAGAACAATCTGGGATAGCTTCTATACTGGAATATCTATGTTACCATTAGATACAGTGCCTTCTACTAATTAACTGCGCTAATACAGGAACATCCCATAAACACACCCCTTGGCAAAAAGGTAAATTCAAACACAGAATCTAATGTGCAGTTCTCCAATCCAGGAGGAAGCAACTTTGTGTGAGTTTTCAGAGAGAATAGCAGCTGGGGATCATGAATTGAAACTTCCAACCCTTCTGGGATCCCACGCAACTTCTGAATGCTGCAGCTAAAAACAAAACGAGAAAACCTGGCCACTCCCCTTCCATTGTTCCCAACGCTTTAATAAAACCTAAATGCCTTCTCAGTTATTTACCTAAGCTGTTTTCAGGTGACAGTTCGGCATCGCTGCTTTAAAGACCTCTCTTCAAAAAAAAACACAAGAGAAAATAACCTTTTTAAAGTGAAAAAAGAAACATCAATATACAAAGACGGCCTCATTTAAACCCTTTATTCTTATTGTTCCAATAGACTGCAATACATATATATTACATTGACACTAAGGGTGCTAACATTCACAACTCTATTGTATTTCAGTCAGTTTACTTCTGCGACTCAATGCCTCAGTTTTTCTTCATCTAAGTTTCGACAACTTGTCAGCAAGTACGGGTTCTCGTCCGGTCACTTGTATAACTTCCAAGTTGAATGGCAACAATAATAACCTCTGTCTGAATGGTAAGGAAGTATTCTCCCTAAATTTGTCCAAAATCGTTCAGGCGTTATGATCAGTATATATATTTGTCTTGACACGGTATTGACACATTAGATGCTGAAATATTGTCACATCAACACCAAGCTCAAGGCCTCCTTCCCAATTGTGAAATATTTTACAATTGATGGTGTCACCAGACACTCCAAACAAATTTACGTATTGGAGCACTTCTCATCTCTAATAAAGTCCTTCTCAATGACATATCTCCCCATGTCTCAGCTTAAAGGATTTACATCTTCCTGTACATCTTAATGCTGTAGCCTCTTTACCTGCTGATCCTGGCCTATGCCACTAAATCTTGCACATAGGTGTATATTTTAACATCTTGCACATTCTCCTCAAGTCCTCCCAAAAGCCAAACTTTGATTTATGGACCAACTGATGATCATCAGTCATTTCAGATTCGAATTGTGCCATTTCAACTCTCCGCTCTTCCCCACGCGTTCACACGACTGCAGGAAGTGAGTTTTTGAACTCCTCCAGAGTATGAGTCTGTCTCAGAGTATCATAGGTTGCTCTGTTTTTAATACCCTGATTCACCTTTCAAAATTACTTTGGTTAATCCTTTCAAACTCAATGTACATTTAATCAGGGACACAATTTTACATTCTAAATCACTGTCAGTGGGCTTCTGGAACAAGTTCATATGCCCTTCAAATGTCTGTCTTCACCTTCTCATACTCTCCAGATACCTATTCCAATAGGGATACACATACCTCACTCATAATACCGACCAGCTTTGTTTGGATTAACTCAACCCACTTGGTCAGTGGTCAGTGCATCCGTTTAGCCACTTTCTCAAATGAAATTAAAAAGACTTCTGCATCCTTTTCATCAAATTTAGACAATGTCTGTACATATTTAAACAGATCCCCCTCAGGCCTTTGGCTACCATAGAGTTGTTCATCCTCACTATCCTCCTCATCCAGCCTACCATCTCCCTTCATCTCCACCCTGCTAAGTCGACTTTCCTCTCAAATTGCTAACGTTTGAAGTTGAAACTTTCTCTTCCTGCTTTTCTTCATTCTTTTTCTGTCTTTCTTCTTCCTCTTATTTTAATTCTACTTTAAATCATACTTCAAACGGTCTCAATTCCTTTTTGTGTCCAAGCTGCTCAATCTGCAAATGAATTCTAGCTATTTCCAAAGATTCTGATGATCTTTCCGCAAAAATTTAAATGTAAAGCTACAGCTGTAATTATGTCTTTTTCTCACAGATAAACACAAAACCAACTCCAGCTTGTCTGCCAATCCTAAAAGCTTTGCCTTGCTCACCTTTTGTAAAATCTCCAACTTCACTTTGTCCTCACCCAGAGAACTCTTAGTGACAGAAATAGCCATTACTACACAAAACATTGTACAAACCAACCAAATTCATCACCCACAACAAAAGATACTAACAACTACAAAATGCTGCCTTTGAGCCCATCAATCTCCCTCTGCACATTCTCCCCATCCCTACGTGGGTTTCCTCCAGGTGCTCCAATTTGGTCCGACAGTACAAATATATCTAGTTTAGGCGAAATGGCCATGTTAAATTGCCCGTAACGTGCAGTGATGTGTAGGTTATTTGCACTAGTCAGGGGTAAATATGGAGTAATAGTGGAGGGGAACGCGTCTGGGTAATTTACTCTTCGGAGGGTTGGTGTGAACTTGTTTGGCCAAATGGTCTGCTTCCACCCTGTAGGGATTCTAATCCTGAACCCAATTTGGAATTATCGATTTTGAACTGGACAAGTGTTCCCACTGTGCTATGGAACAGACCAGACTGCCTTAAAATGCTTTACGATGGTAGCCTGGACGCCAACGTTGTCTCAGGTTAGATTCCCAACAGTATGGAAACAGGCCATACAGACCAACAAGTCCGCACTGATCCACCGAAGACGTAACTACACAGTTCCTCTCCCCTACCCATATTTACCCCTGACTAATGCACCTAACACTATGGGCAATTTAGCATGGACAATTCACCTGACATAAACTTCGTTGGATTGTGGGAGGAAACCACAGAACCCATAGGAAACCCACGCAGATACAGAGAGAATGTGCAAACTCCACAAAGTCATCAGTGGGAATTGAACTTGGGTCGCTGGTGCTGTCGCCCCACTACCTTTTAGTAAAGGTAGATGTGAAATGGGTGCTTCAGATGTGATGTGGCTGGTCAAACCACTCAACCTAAACCAAAACACAATTTATTTAAACACCATAATAAAAATACATACAAAAAGAAGAGATGTTTAGAATAACTTAACTATTGGAAATCTTAACAGAATATTAGATACAGTACTTTCCAATAATGAAGAGTTTCAATGTCCTAACATCCCATAAACTCGTCCCTTGGCAAAAAGACACATCCAATCCAGGAGTAAACAGCATCAAGACAGATTTCAGAGATAATACAGCTAGGGATCATTTACTGAAGCATCCAACCTTTCTTCCACCCCAGGAATCTGGTGATTGTTACAGCTCAGCAAACCTGGAAAGTCTGGTCTGTCGGAGCTGGCCATTGTTATCACGATTTATTTAAAAAAAGCCTAAAAGCCTCCTAAGTTATTTATTTCAGTCGTTTGCAATAGGAAGTTCGGCCTTTAAGATCTCTCTTTAAAGAAAAGGAGAAAATAAACTTTTTTTAAAAGTGAGAGCATTGCCACAGATGTTCGAAACCTGGTCTTTTACAATAATACTCAAGGGGATTCCTCATGTTACTGACCACACAATCAGCTCAAAGGGACAAATACAGAGGTCAGACGCTCAGTGGGCAGGCACAGAGCATCTTTCACAGACATGAGTCAAGGTTGCTGTCACCCCAATCCAACATGGAGCACCACATGGGACACACGGGGAAATGAACAACCGACGGATACACACACACACAAACACACCTTTCCAACATGGAGCACCACATGGGACACACGGGGAAATGAACAACCGACGGATACACACACACACACACACACACACACACACACACACACACACACACACACACACACACACACACACACACACACACACACACACACACCTTTCCAATATGGAACACCACATGGGACACACGGGGAAATGAACAACCGACTGATACACACACACACACACACACACACAGACACACACACACACACACACACACACACACACACACACACACACACACACACACACCACATGGAAGTGAATAACAGGCTGACACACACTCTCTACTTCTTTCCCACCTCCCACCCCCCATCCGTGGAGCACCACATGGGACACACGGGGAAATGAACAACAGCCTGACACACACCATTTCATTGCTTTTGAACTTCACAATGCCATCACTCAACACACTAGAGAGTCAAAGCCCAAGGCTAGGGAAAGATACAGGGGGATAGAGAGATTCAC
Source organism: Chiloscyllium punctatum (assembly GCF_047496795.1). Classification (NCBI taxonomy): domain Eukaryota; kingdom Metazoa; phylum Chordata; class Chondrichthyes; order Orectolobiformes; family Hemiscylliidae; genus Chiloscyllium; species Chiloscyllium punctatum. The sequence goes on along the minus strand of NC_092752.1, from coordinate 75,789,320 downwards.
ATTAAAGGCAGAAACAGACAATTAACTAACTGAGACCATGTTGTGGAAATATGGAGGAAAAGGCTGGGTTGTGGGACTAACTGGAGAATTGATCACATTGAGAGCAAAATTACAAGAACGAGATCATTGAATAAAGGTATTTTTGGATCAGCTGAAATGGATTGTTTCATCAAATTCTGAATCGGTTTCACGGAACACTCCAAACAACATACGCTGTGACAAGATGACAGGCCAACATGGAGAGCTGTGCAGACTATGCTAGTGCATTGCTCAGTAGACTGGATTATCTGTCCAGCATGAGGAGTATTAAAAACTATACTTAAAGGAAACCAGGTTAAATATGAACAACTGGCAGGGATTTGGATAATCCACACAGAGGGACTGAGGGAAGTTTCATGGACAGATGAGTTAAAGTACTTGAGAATAGTAAAATAAAGGCATTGCCAGACACAATAGTATATCGATCATCGTGCACAAGAATGTCAGATGGATGGAAATTTGATCTGAGTTCGAATCAGATTTCTGCAGGTTTCAACCCGAGAGTGTCAGCAGCAGATTGTTGTTATCATTAAGTCTGTGTTACACAGCTCAAGGTTTAAACAGCAGAGGGGTTATGCCAGTGAAGTATATTCTGGAACAGTGAATAGTTAAAGTTAATAATGGTCAGGGCATGGTGTCAGGAATCAGCTCATGGCTAAAGGGATGACAAATGTTGTGATTCGTCTGGTTAAAACACCACCTGCAAGTTCCCCTCCAAGCCACTCACTACCCTGACTTGGAAATATACTATTGTTTCTTCACAGTCGTTGGGTCAAAATCCTGGAATTCCATCCCTACCAGCATTATGGGTCAACCGACAGCAAGTGAACTGCAGCGATTCAAGAAGGCAGCTCACCACTACCTTCTCAAGGGCAAATAGAGGGAGGCTATCAATGCTGGCCAGCCAGCGACACCCAAGTCCAAGAAATGAATGAATAAAAATATTGGCCAGGGATGAGATGGAGTCCCAGGAAGGAAACGGAGTTTGTAAACAGAATAGACGACAATGACCTCCACGCTCCCAATATTTAAATAACAAGGACAGTGAGACAATGGTTCACATCTGAAACTGAGTAGGTCAACATAGAGACCCATGAGTAACACTGCCAGAATCAAGGATTTGTAAGTAATTGAACAAGTTCACTGATGCAGTTAGACATGATCTGCAGAATGGATATCTGGATTCAGAGTCTCAACATGAACAATAATAGTGACAAGAAGTGAAGACTATATGAAAGAACAGTAATGCAGTCGTAATTAGTTTAAAGGAAAACATATCTGGACAGTGAGACTTACCAGGAACACCAACGGTAGACAGGAGAGGATAATAAAAATGTTGAATAATGCAAAGAGCACAATAAATCTGCGAATTCAATGACAACCAATAATAATTTGTAGAAAGAAACCAAACATAATAGAATAAACTCCTGTCCATTGTTGTAACGTTCCAGTCCAAACTTCTCAGATTCTGATCCATTGTTGGAACATTCCAGTCTAATGTCCTCAGATTCTGATCCATTGTTGGAACATTCCAGTATAATGCTCTCAGATTCTGATCCATTGTTGTAACCTTCAAATCTAACGTCCTCAGATAATGATCTCTCCTCCCCCTTCTCTCTGGAGCTGCTGATCCCTATTAGTGCTGTTGGTGATGCTTCTGCTCATACTATGGCATAACACATTGAATGGAGCCCATTGATCATTAAAAGATGGAAACTCTCCACTGTGATAATTACAAAACACGGTGACTGCCATTAATCAAAGTCACTAAACAAATAAGTTCAATTAACCCTTTCCTTACATAACATTTCACATCACAATAAAAGGGAATATTTACTCAATCTGAATGGAATGGATGAGGGTTACTGATGAATGGTCTATAAATCTTGCAATTTATAAAAACTTTTTCATTGTATGTGGGAGAATTGCCAGCGCACTGCGGGGCTGTATATGTCCCGCTCTGTTTATAAAGGAGAAAGGGAAAGGAGAATATTAACAGAAAAGCTAACTAAGATATCTGGTGGGGAAATTACGGGATGCATTAACTCAAGGGACAAAATTAGGATTGCAGATGCTGGAGATCACAGTCGAGAACGTGGTGCTGGAAAAGCAGCATTGGAGGAGCATCGGCATTTCTTGTGTAACCTTTTCATCAGGAATGCTGTTTGTGGCCCAAGGGTACTGAGAGATAAATGGGAATGGGATGGTGCTAGGGGAAGGTAGCTGAGAGTGTGATAGGGCGATGAAGTTGGTGTTGGAGGTAAAATGTCGGAGAGGAAGGTGGAGTGGATGGGGAGAACGAAGATGTACAGGTAAGACGGGTCATGGGTGCTGTATTGGTAGGGTATATCTGGGATAAGGTGGGGGGAGGGGAAATGAATAAACTGGTGAAATCCACATTGACCCAATGTGGTTCAAGCGTCCCAAGGCAGAAGATCAGTATTTCTTCCACCAGGCATTGGATGGTTCAGGTTCGGTGGTGAAGGATGCCCAGAACGTGAATGTCTATGGCGGAATGGGAGGGGGAGTTAAAGTGTTCAGCCACGGGGTGGTGAGGTTTGTTTGTCCCAGAGATATTCCCTGAAGTGTTCCACACGTTGGCATTCTATCTCCCCAATGTCGAGGAGACAACAGGAGCAATGGATACTCTAGGTGACTTGTGTAAGTGCAGGTAAAACTCTGAAGGATGTGGAAGGATCCTTTGGGGTCTCGGACAAAGGTTAGGGTCCTGGTTTTCCAATTCATACGGTGGCAGTGGAAAGTCCCAGGAGTGAATGCTGTGTTGGTGGGTGGTGTGGACCTAACAAAGGAGTCACGATGGGAATGTTCTTTATGGAAAGCAGATCAGGGTGGGAAAGGGGGAATATATCCATGGGAGTGGGGTCTGTCTGTAGGTGGCGCACATGGGGGAGGATAATGCGTTGTATCTGGAGGTTTGGTGGGATGGAAGGTAAGGAACGGGGTGTTCTTTTCCTGTTGAGTTTGGAGGGGTGGGATTCGAAGGCGGAGGTATGGGAAGTGGATGAGATGCACTGGATGGCATTGTCGACCATGCGGGAGGGTAAATTGCTGTCTTTGAAGAAGGAGGCCATCTGGGATATATACTGGGTTCAAAGAGTGGTGCAGGAAAAACATAGCGGGTCAGGCAGCATTCGAGGAGCTGGAAACTTCAACATTTTCACACTCTCGACTCTAATCTCTCACATCTGCAATACTCACTTTCGCTAGTTTTAGTCACTTCTGTAATACTGCCTTTAATTCTGTTCTCACTGCTACAGGAAAGATGTTGTTGAACTTGAAAGCATGCAGAAAGATTTCCAAGTATATTGACAGAGTTGTGCAGGGTGGTGGTGGCGAGTGATGTTGAGCGATATGGAGAGTATGAATGGGCTGTGGATATGTTCCCTGGAGCGTTGGTTCTCAGGAGTGACCTTACTGAGGTTCATTGTGGTGAATTCCGATGCTCCAGGATGAGAAAGGCCAAAGGCCCGGGAAATAGACAGAATAGTTATTCACATTGAAACTGGACAATTACTCATGGGACAACACGTTGCTGAACTCTGGAGTTAGACTGATAAATGGGACTGGCTGGCGGAGTCAGAATTTGGAGGGTCCAATCACATGATTGCGAACAAAAATAAAGGCATTACCATATCAACTGAAAGGATCACTTGTATCACATTCTCAATCCACTTCACAGAACCAGACCAGACACTATAAACCCAGAGGAGATATCAGTTCAGCATGTAGCACTGTGCAGACCAGGCTAGTGTACTGCTGAACACCACCCTGCAATCAGTCCAGAGCGGTACACTGAGCACATTATAGCAGTGCATTGATCTATAAACCCAGATAAGCTCTGTGACCAGGGTGTGGAATTGTGTCCATCACCCTAGTACATTGCTCCGTAACACTGTGTGAGATCACTGCCCAGTGAGGGGTAACTTGCAGCCCATGCTGGAAGTGGCAGAAGGTGCAGCTCCCATCCAATTACAGCTCCATATCTTCCTTGTGCCATGACATGGGGGTGCTGTGGGTGTGAACATCACTGCCAGAGAGAGATGGAGGGGAAATCAGTTCAAGGTATCAACAAATGGGAGGGGTTTGTGGAATAGACAGAGTGAGTGAGATTGAGAGATAGTGTCATGGAAGGATGTGTGCATGGTTCCAGAATGCTGAAATGAAGAAATTTCTAACGTATCTTGCACCATGAGTCAATGTTCCCAGGAATGATGGGTGAACAGGATATTGGTGTGAGCATGGTCTGAGCTCACCACCCAGCTCAGTGCAGTATCTGCAATCTGAAGAAATGTCCAGCAATAAAGAACAAGCATCAATAACCTTCCCCGTTCTATCAGGACCAACTCAACTTCCCAGCTCGGCGAACAGAACCACAACAATCAGGATAAGGCTCACCATATTCTCTGCTCCCGCAAACCCACTGTATATCTGTTATAGCGCCTACCCCCGAACAAGGCTCATGCTCCACCACTCTCACGACTGCATGCAGTCTCTCTCTCTCTCTCTCTCTCTCTCTCTCTCTCTCTCTCTTTCCCTCTCTCTCGCTCCACTTTACTTCCCATACAAATAACACTGCATGAATACAACACTGTGTACTGAATCCCTCTGGAAACCACCCCACCTGCACCAGACTAACAGCAGGGGTACCCACTCCCACTCTCCCTCCCTCCCTTTCTCCCATTCCATTAGAAACAGCCTGGAATAGGACAGAAAGGGCCAAGCTGGGTGGTGGAGTGCCCGATATCCGTTCCCTACCCTCCCCCCTCATGTGGGGAAGACACTGGTATGAGCCCGAGAGGACCGGGATGCCTCGTGTGGAGACTCTGAAACACCTTCCCAGCTACCTTGCCCCCAGCACCACCCCCTCACATTTATCCCACAGTCCCCTTGGCCCAAAAGCCTCTTTCCTAATGAAGGGATTATGCTCGATATTTCAACTCTGCTGCTCCTAGGATTCTGCCTGAAAGGTTGCGGTTTTTCAGCACCACACTCTTTCAACACAGACACACACATGCACACACATAGACGCAGAAACACACACACACAGACGCAGAAACACACACACAGACAGACACAGAAACACACAGACAGACAGAGAGACAAACACACATACCGACACACGCACAAACACACAGACACCCACACTCCCCACACACGCACACTTAAAAAGAACAAAGAAGAAGAACAAAGAAAATTTGCAGCCCAGGAACAGTCCCTTCGGCCCTTCAAGCCTGAGCCGATCCAAATGTACTGTCCAAACCTGTCAGTCAATTTCTAAACATTTGTATCCCTCTGCTCTCCACCAACTCATGCATCTATCCAGACGCATCTTAACTTAATCTACCGTGCCTGCCTCTACCACCTCTGCTGGCAATACGTTCCAAACGCCCTCGGTGTGAAGTACTTGCCGCGTGTATCCCACTTAAACTTTCCACCTCTCATCTTGAAAGCATGACCTCTGTTGATTGAATCCTTCACCCTGGGAAAAAAGCTTGTCTCTATCCAGCCTGTCTATGCCCTTCACGATTTTGTAAACCTCAATCAGGTCCACCCCTCACTCTCTTTTTTTTTCTAGTGAACAAAAACCTAACCTACTAAACCTCTCTTCATAGCTAGCACCTCTCATACTAGGCAACATCCTCGTAAACCTTCTCTAAACCCTCTCCAAAGCGTCCACATCCTTTTGGTATTGTGGCGGCCAGAAATGTACACAATATTCTAAATGCGGCCGAACCAATGTCTTGTAAAATTTTAACATGACTTTCCAGCTCTTATACTCAATATCCGGTCCAATGAAGGCAAGCGTACTATATGCCTTCTTGACCACTCTATCCACCTGTGCAGAAACGTTCAGGGTACAATGGACCTGCTTTCCCAGATCTCTCTACCCATCAAAGTTTCCCAAGGCTCTTCCATTCATTGTATAATTCGCTCTAGAATTAGACTTGCCAAAATGCATTTCCTCACATTTACCTGGAATGAACTTTATCTGCCACTTTTCTGCCCAACTCTCCAGTCTATTTATATCCTCCTGTATTCTCTGACAGTCTCTTATGTTTTCTGCTAATCTTTGTGTCATCTGCAAACCTGATGATCATGCCCTCTTCTGGATCATTTATGCATATTACAAACAACATGGTCCCAGCACTGACCTCATGTGGAACACCGCTGGTCACCTTTCTCCATTTCGAGAAATTCCCTTCAACTACTACTCTCTGTCTCCTGTTGCTCAACCAGTTCTTTTTCCACCTAGCTGCACACCATGTGACTTCACTTTCTCCATTAGTCTACAATGGGGAACTTTACCAAACGCCTTACTAAACTCCATGTATATGCCATCAACAGCTCTTCCTTCATCGAACAACTTGGTTACTTTCTCGAAGAAATCCATTTAGTTGGTAAGGCACAGTCTCGCCTGCACAAAACCATGTTGCCTATCACTGTTAAGCTCATTCTTTACGAAATATAAATAGATCCTATCTCTTAGTACTCTCTCCAGCACATTCCCAACAACTGACGTCAGGTTCACTGGTCTGTAGTTACCCAGAATATCTCTATTACCCTTCTTACACAGGGGAACAACTTAATCTACTCTCTCGTCCTCTGGCACCACGCTTGTATTAAAGGATGCCACAAAGATATCTTTCTGGGCCTCAGTTATTTCCTCTCTCGCCTCCCTCAATGACCTGGGACAGATCCCATCTGGCCCTGGGGATTTGTCCACCTTAATAGCCTATAGCATAACCAACACATCTTCCCTACTTATGCCAACGTGATCGAGACTAATCAAACGTCTATCTCTATTCTCAAGATTCATCATGTTCCTCTCCTCAATGAACAATCTCAGGTTCAGCACACAGCCTTCCTTCATTGTTTTTTCGTGGACTAATCCTTTCTCTAGTTACCCACTTGCTTCTTGCATAAGAACAAAATGCTTTGGGATTTTCTTTAATACTGCTTGCAAAAGCTATTTCATTACCCCTTTTCGGCCTCTTGATTCCTTGTTTAAGAATTATCCTACGCTTCTGATATTCCTCCAGGACCCGTTCTGTTCTCAGATGCCTAGATCTTATGTACGCTCCCTTTTCCTCTTGGCTAGTCGTACAATTTCTGATGTCATCCACGGTTCACGAATCTTGCCCTTCCTATCCTTTGCCTTCAACTGGACATGCCTATCCTATACTATCATTAGCCTATCTTTGAAAGCCTCCCACATTTCAAAATGTGGACTTCCCTTCAAATAGTTGTCCCCAATCCACATTTCCCAGCTCCTGACTAATTTTGAAATAATTGGCTTTGACCCAGTTTAGTACACTTCCCTGAGGACCACTCTCTTCTTTATTTACAAGTATTCTGAAACTTACGGAATTGTGGTCACTGTTCCAAAAGAAATCCCCCAACGCAACTTCTACCACTTGTCCTGGCTCGTTCCCAGTACCAGGTCCAATATGGTCACTTCTCTCGTCGGACTATTGACATACTGCTCAAGACAACTCCCCTTGGTGCTTCGTACAAATTGTACTCCACCCAGAACTCTGACTCAATTATGTAGTGTACAAAATCCCATGCAAGCACTGCACAAAACACTACATAGGACAAACAGGAAGACAGCTAACGATCTTCATCCATGAACACCAACGAGCCACGAAACGACACGACCAGCTATCCTTAGTCGCCACACACGCAGATGACAAGCAACATCAGTTCGACTGGGACAATTCTACTATTATAGGACAAGCCGAACAGAGAACAGCCAGGGAATTCCTAGATGCATGGCACTCGTCCACAGACTCAATCAACAAGCACATCGACCTGGACCCAATATGCCGGCCACTGCAACGGACAGCTGGATATGACAAGTGGAAGCGGCAGATTCAAACCACTATAAATGTCGGAGGAAAGATCACAGAAGCGCTTCACAGGAGGCTTCCAAGCACTGAGGATGTCACCTAGACAGGGGATGAAACGTCTGCAACACAAATTCCCAGCTCGGCGAACAGAACCACAACAACGAGCATCCGAGCAACAAATCTTCTCACCAACTTTGAGGTGTTTGATATGCTTGTGGTTGTTGGACAGTGCATTGAATGTAGGAGTTGGAAGGTCATTTTGCAGCTGTACAGGACATTGGTTAGGCCACTATTTAATATTTCGTGCAATTATGGCCCCGTTATTCGAGGAAAGGTGTGTGAATCGTGAAAGAATTCAGAAAAGATTTACAAAGATATTGCCAGGGTTGGAGAGGCTTAATATGCCGGGATTATTTTCCCTGGCGCATCAGCGGTTGAATTGTGATCACAGAGGTTTATATACTCACAAGGGGAATGGGTAGTGTCAATAGCCAAGGTCTTTTCTCCAGGGTAGCATGCTCCAAAGCTAGAGGACGTAGGTTGAAGTTCAGAGGGGCAAGACTTAAAAGGGATGTAAGGGGCAACGCTTTCAAAGAGAGGGTGCTTAAAATATAACGAGCTGCCAGACGAAGTTGAGCAAGCTGGGACAATGACAACATTTAAAAGGCATCTGGACGGGCACGTGAATAGGAAGTGTTTAGGGGGATATAGGCCAAATGCTGGCAAATGGAACTACACTAATGTAGGTCATCTGTTTGGCAGGAACAGGTTGGGTAGAGCTGGGTAGCTTTATGACACTTTGTCTTCTGTAAACCTTTCTCCTGTCATCTTAAAATTACCCCCTAGTCTTGATATCCACCACTGTAAGGAAAGGGCACCTTCCATTCAACATTATCGATACCCCTAAATGTTTTATAAACCTCTTCAAGTTTGATAATGCCTAAACCTTCGACGCTGCAGTGGCAAAGGTCACAGTCCATCGAACCTGTGCTTAAACACTCCATTCCCAACAACAGACTGAAAAATCCTTCCTGAACCCTCCCCAGTTTAATAATATCCTCAATGTTACTGGGTGACCATAACTACACAATACTTCAGGAGAGACCTCACGAATGTCCAGTGCAACCTGAAGATAATGTTCCAGCTCCTGTACTCAAAGGTCTGAGCAATGAAGGCTAGCAAACCAAACGCCTTCATAACCACCGTGCCTACACATGGTGTAAACTTAAAAAAAAAACAGAAACCTAGATATCTCTGTTCTACAATACTACCAATGGCCCGGCATTTAATTGTAGATGTCCTCTCCTTGTTTGTTTTCTCAAATTGTGATACATTGTAATTATTGAAATTAAACTCCATCTGCCACTCCTCAGTCCAGTGACTGACAGTACTGGGAAGAAAGGCTGGACATTAATCAGCTGCCTTGGATTCCTTCGTGGTTTTAAGAAGAGAGCAGCCGCACATTAGAAGCAGGAAAGAGTGATTGGTGTTTTTGACGAGAAAGTATGCTCTTTCTTCGACTCTGGTGTTCAGTAATAAATATCTATTCCTGATCCTTTATAGTGCAGAGTATGTTTGCAGGATGCTTTCTCCCTCATATTGCAGATGTCAGATAATAGCCACTTAAGGTGTAAACCATAGCCAAGCAATTAAAGATCTTCATAGTTTATCTCGAAGGCAGCACACATAAACTCAACAATCTAGAGTTGAAGTGAGTACATTTCACATGTTTAACAATGTAATTCATTTAACTGTGTGAGTCAGTGAAGTGAACAAAATTTTAATGAATCCACACCGAGCTGAAAGCTGACATTTAAAATGTGACCCAAAATCTGGGCATGGTTTAAGACTTGTATAGTGAGTAACGCCCATGCCTCTGTGCCAGAGCTCTGGGTTAGATTCCAATACATGAACTTGCGTGGTAGTGTCTCTCACTCTGGACCAGAATGTCTGGATTCAAGACCTGACTGTCACAGAAGTATGCCACAGTATTTCCAAAGTGTCTGATGAACAAACACACAGAAGAATAATGTTGCAGCTTCAGGAATTGTTGCCAAATGGTGGTAGTATGTCTACCTCTGAGCCCATAAGTTTTTATTCAAATCCCACAGAGGTGTTTCATAATGTGGCTGAACAAGTTGTTAAAATTAATTTAGAATTCTGATGTGATGAAGAACGAAGAGGAGTCAGTATTGAATTTCAAAATTTAGGCCAGGTTTACTGAAAACACAGCCATTCGTGTTGATTGGAGTCAATTTTGCACATTCTAGAGTTTCGTAAAATCGTGAAGACAATGGATAAGGTGAATATTCAGGGTCTTTCACCCAGTGTAGGGAAGTCCAAAACGAGGGGAAATAGATTTAAGATGAGATGTACAAGATATAAAAGGGAACTAAGGGGACCATTTTCATACAGAAGTTGGTATATGTATGCAACGAGCTGCCAGACGAAGTGGTGGAGGATGGTACAATTGCATCATTTAAAACGCATCTGGATGGGGACATGAATTGGAAGGGTTAAGAGCGATATGGTACAAATGCTGAAAAATGAAACTAAGTTAACTTGCAACATCTGAGTTTGACCAGACCTTGTTTCTGTGCTGTACATTTCTATGATACATTGAGCAATTAAACATAATCTCGTTGTAATCTTATGTAATCTTCTTCACCTTTCACTATATAACTAATCTTTTTGTCGTCTGTAAATTTGCTCACCATACTTTGTATATTTCTCATCTAAATAATTGATGTAAGTGACAAGCAAAAGTGGATCCAGCAGCAATCGCTTTGGAATGCCACTGGTCACAGGCCTCCAGTCCAAAAGTCACCTTTCCTCCACTACCCTCTGCCTCCTTCCAATAAGCTGAAACACACACATGCATACAGACATAGAGCACAGACACAGACAGATATATTCTGATTGATACATGGATCAAGATAACAGTGAGAAATCGGGATAAATTTGTTGAGAAACATGTCAGCCTTTATTGAACAGCAGATCAGACTTGTTGACTGAAACAGTCTAGTTCTTCACCAATTTAATACGCTTTATGGTTTACGCTATCTGAAATGGCTAACCAAGGGAGCAGTGGAGGCTGCGTTTGATAAATACTTTACTAAATGTAGCCAATGGGAATGTGGGATAGGTTTGAGGGGCTGAATGGTCTATGTCTTTCCTATTGGTTGTGCCCTCAATTTAAAAAAAATGGAAGCCAACTTGCTGTGAGGTTCATACACTTTTACTATTAAATGTTTCCCCATTTAAGATTGAGGTAAGGATGTTCCTATTTCCTCAGAGTTGTACTGTCTGTAGTTTTCTCATCCCTAGTGAACAGTGAAGACTGGGCCATAGAGTCCTAGAGTCCGAGTGATGTACAGCATGGAAACAGACATCTCGGTCTAACTCCATACTGACCACATATCCCAACCCAAACTAGTCCCACATTCCATATCGCTCCAAAGCCCTCCTACTGATATACCCATGCAGATGCCTTTCAAATGTTGCAGTTGTACTAGCTTCCACTACTTGCTCTCATGAACCATTCCATACACGTACCACCCTCTGCATGAAAAAGTTGCCTGTGAGGTCTCTTTTATATACTTCTCTTCTCACCCGAAACCTATGCTGTCTAGTTCTGGACTCCCTTACGACAGGAAAAATACCTTTTGCTGGAAAAGCGAAGCAGGTCAGGCAGTATCCAATGAGCAGGAGAATCGACGTTTCAGGCATGAGGAGGGTGTGTCAAGCAGGCTAAGATAAAAGGTAGGGAGGAGGGACTTGGGGGAGGGCGTTGTGAATGGGATCGGTGGAAGGAGGTTCAGGTGAGGGTGATAGGCCGGAGACGGGGTGGGGGCGGACAGATCGGGAAGAAGATTGCAGGTCAAGAAGTCGGTGCTGAGTCCGACGGTTGGGACTGAGAAAAGGTGGGAGAGGGAAAATGAGAAAAAAGGAGAAATCAACATTCATCTCTTCTAGTTGGAGGGTTCCTAGGCGAAAGATGAGGCGCTCTTCCTCCAGGCGCCGTGTTGCTATCGTCTGGCGATGGAGGAGGCCAAGGACCTGAATGTCCTTGGCGGAGTGGGAGGGGGAGTTAAAGTGTTCAGCCACGGGGCGGTTGGGTTGGTTGGTGCGGGTATCCCAGAGATGTTCTCTGAAATGTTCTGCAAGTAGGCAACCTGTCTCCCCAATGTAAAGGAGGCCACATTGGGTGCAGCGGATGCAGTAAATGAGGTGTGTGCAGGTGCAGGTGTATTTGTGATGGATACGAGAGGATCCCTTGGGGCCTTGGAGGGAAGAGAGGGGAGAGGAGTTGGCGCAAGTTTGCATTTGTTGCGGTGGCAGGGGAAGGTGCATGGAATGCAGGTTGGGTTGGTGGGGGGTGTGGAACTGACGAGGGAGTCGCGGAGGGAGTGATCTTTCCGGAACACTGGTAGGGGAGGGGAGGAAAATATATCCCTGGTGGTGGGGTCTGTTTGGAGTTTGCGGAAATGACGAAGGATGATACAATATATCTTGAGGTTGTTGGGGTGGTAGGTGAGGACCAGTGGGGCTCTGTCCTGATGGCAATTGGAGGGGCGGCGTTCAAGGGCGGAGGAGCGGGAAGTGGGGGAAATGTGGTGGAGAGCATCGTCAATCACGTCTGAGGGGAAATTGCGGTCTTTGAAGAAGGAGGCCATCTGGGTTGTTTGGTATTGGAATTGGTCCTCCTGGGAGCAGATGCGGCGAAGGCGAAGAAATTGGGAATATGGGATGGTGTTTTTACAGGGGCAGGGTGGGAGGAGTTGTAATCTAGGTAGCTGTGGGATGCAGTCGGTTTATAGTCAACATCCGTGTTGAGTCGGTCGTCCGAGATAGAAATGGAGAGGTCTCGGAAGGAGAGGGAGGAGTCTGCGACGGTCCAGGTAAATTTGAGGTTGGGGTGGAAGGTGTTTGGAAAGTGGACGAACTGTTCAACATCTTCGTGGGAGCACGAGGTAGCGCCGATACAGTCGTCGATGTAGCGGAGGAAAAGGTGGGGGGAGGGGGTGATGCCAGTGTAGCTGGAATCTTTCACATATCCGTTGAAGAGGCAGGCATACCTGGGGCCCATGCGAGTGCCCATGGCTACTCCTTTGATTTGGAGAAAGTGGGAGGATTGGAAAGACAAGTTGGTTGGAATGAGGAACAGTTCAGTCAGTCGAACGAGGGTGTCAGTGGAAGGGTACTGGTTGGTTCGGCGGGAAAGGAAGAAGCGGAGGCCTTTGAGGCCTAGTGGCGTTATTTGTTTCAAAAGAAATGGCTAGGCCTCCAACAGCAGCAGTTAGGTACCTACGTGGAGCAGGGAATGTGATGGAGTCGTACAGTTCAGACACTGTTCAAACAGACTTCATTTGGTTCAGTTTGGGGCCGGATAACGTTATTGTGTGATTCAACTCAGAGAGGGAGGAAATGCATCCTTCCTGAGAAGTAACAGCCTGTTGCTCCCTCTATCTCGCTGTTCCTCTTCCCAGCAAGGTGTGTGAGCTGAAAACTTCTTAGTCGTCTTTACCACTCATGGAGGATTCCTGTCGAGGATTGATTGGAATCGCCCCACTGCCTGAAGTAAAGGCAATCCAACTAAATCCACCTGTTCCAGGAAGTTATCCATTAATAGTAGCTTGTAAGAGCAGAGCAGCTTCATAAGCTGAATGATGTTTGGAACTATCACTCATGTTTCTTTTCGTCATGAGTTCAATTAATATTTGGGCACAGTTCTTTCAAGTTAACGTTCTGCAGAGATTATATTTTTCCGTTTGTCATCCGTTGTGCATGTGTTTGTATTTTTAGAGAGGGAAAGATCGACGCACAGATTTGCTGTAGTCAAACTATTTGTCATTCATCTTTCCATCTTAGTTTGAGTAACTTTGTTTCGGTCATAAACTTGTTAATTTTAGCAGATTAAAGAATCCTGCCTGATTCGTTCCTAATCCTCACACAGTGTGAGACCAATATTCTTGATCATATCACCAACCCGGTTACATTAACATTTGCACTGAGCAGCGGAAGCGTGGGAAGAGGAAATGGAATAGTGACCTGAACTATAGATCAGTGAGCCTAACGTCATTGGTGGTCATATTGTTGGAGAGAATTGAGAGGGGCAGGATTTCCATGTATTTGCAAATGCAACGGATGAAGGATAGTCAACATGGCTTTGTGCATCGGGAATCATTTCTAACAAAGTTGATTGCATTTTGTGAAGAGGTGACAAAGAAGATTGAAGTTGACAGTGTGGTCGACGCTGTCCATATAGATTTAGCAAGGCAGTCGACAGGATCCCACATGGCAGACAAGTTAGTACGGTTAGGTCATAAATAGATCCAAGATAAGCTAGCCAATTGACGACAAAATTAGAGTGAAGGTAGGAGACAGAGGTGGCAAAGAACTGTTTTTTCAGACTGGAGGTCTATGACCAGAGATGTGCCACAAAGAGCCGTACTGAATCCACTGCTTTTCATTATTTATATAAATAATTTGAATGTGAATATTTGCCCGTTTATTATGTTTATATATGACATTAAAATTGGAGGTGCAGTGGCCAGCAAGTTTTACCTCAGAGTACAATGAGACCTTGGTCAGATGGGCCATGGGCTTAGGAGTGATAGATGGAGTTAAACTTAGATAAATGTGAAGTATTGCATTTGGTAAGGTAAAATAGGGCAAGACATATACAATTAATGGTGAGGTCATGGGGAGCGTAATTGAACAAAAGAGCCCACAATTATAGATCCTTGAAAGTGAAGTCGCAGTAGACAGGGTGGTGAAGGCGGGGTTTCATATGCTTGCTTTCATTGATCAGTACTTTGAGTATGCGAGTTGGGAGAGCATGTTGCGACTGGGCAGGATGTTGCTGAGGCCAGATTTAGAATACTGTGTTTAATTCAGTTCGCTCTCCGACAGGAAGGATGTTGTTAAACTTGAGAGGGCACAGAAAAGATGTACAAGGTTATTGCCAGGCATGGAGGGATTAGGCTACAGGGAGAGGCTGGACAGACTGGGGCTTGTTTACTCTGGAGCATCGGAGGCTGAGACGTGACATTATAGAGGTTTATAAAATCCTGAGGAACGTGGATAATCTGAATAGCCAAGGTATTTTTTCCCACGTCAGGGGACTCCAAAGCTATAGGAAATAGGCTTTAGGTGACAGGAGAAAAATAGGAAAGGGTCAATGTTTTCAGGTTGTGTAGTGTGTATGGAATGAGCTCTCAGAGAAAGTGATGGAGGCTGGTACAGTTACAACATTTAAAAGGCATCTGGGTATGCATATTAATAGGAAGGATTTAGAAGAATATGGGCCTAATCCTGGCAAGTAGGACTAGATCAGATTGGGATGTCTGAGTTATGTGGACAGGTCTCCGTGCTGCATGACACTATAAG
The DNA here is from genome assembly GCF_047496795.1 of Chiloscyllium punctatum. Lineage (NCBI taxonomy): Eukaryota > Metazoa > Chordata > Chondrichthyes > Orectolobiformes > Hemiscylliidae > Chiloscyllium > Chiloscyllium punctatum. Next base: position 75,774,018 of record NC_092752.1, on the reverse strand, counting down.
GGAGATGAGGAGAAATTCTAAAAGGACCATTTGAGTGGGAATTCTCTTCTCCAGAGGTATGTGGTGCCTCTTTGTTCACATTTATCCACAGCTCAGTTAGTTAAATATTTGACAGAGAAGTGAGTCACAGATGATTGGATACAGACAGGAAAGTGAGGCTGAGACCACAACCTGATCTGCCACAATCGTAGTGCCTGGAGAATGTTCATAGTGTCTAACGATATAACCCTGCTCCTGTTCTGATGTTCTTTCAGACTCACCAACCTGCTAGACAGATACAGTTGGAGGCCACTTACTGCTATAGCTCCCTTGACTCTCTGGAGTAGAGAATTCCTGACATTCGCTAACCCCTGTTTGAAGAAATCACTGACTGTTCCTATACGATGCCCTATTGATATGAGCAATAGAGCGACTGGCCCTGATATCAAGGCAGTTTTTAACATCAAGAAGCCTGAGCAAAATTACACTTCATCAGAGTCCATTGCAAACTCTCCAGTGTTTGGAATCATCCACAGCACAATGGAACATGTTTATCATCGGTGGGCATCAATCATCCTAGCCGTGGGACATCTCTGCAGGAGATCCTCAGGGTAGCTACCTCAGCCCAGGCATCCCCAGTTGTCAGCAGGGAATCCCTGCTGTGAGGAAGGAGGCCATTCATCCCATTGAGCTTACATCGATCAGAAGTGGGGATATTTACTGTACGTTACACAATACTCAGAAAACTTCGTCATCCTTGACCTCCTGATGCAGTCTGTGTCCATGTGCAACAAGACTTAGACAACGTTCAATCTTGTGCTGTTAAACTGTCGGTAACATTCATGAAATAGCGCTGCTCATTTCCACAGTAAAAGGAGGCGTTTACTCAGTACCTCAATTTGGCTTCACAGGAATATGGGAAAATCATTCGGCCCATCAAAGCTACTTGACAAGAAGAGGGATAGCCCATTCAATCTCTCCTGCCTTTACACAGGAAGACAAGGAATCTGCTCACTCCCACACATCTTTTACACGGGATCAGCAAGTGACCATTTCACACCTAGAGTCGCTTACAAAGGAACAGGAGGAGGCCATTCACCTTCTCACGCACTAACCCAGGAACAGGAAAATGTCAGAGATTCTTCAGCATAACAAACAAAAGGAGCAGGAACTGCACAGATGGACTGTTCCATGGTATTCCTGGTGGCTTCATTACTCGTAGTGCATCACGGTTATGTTCACATGCCTTTCTGGCAGTGGGAATGAAGCCTTTGTAAAAATAAAGTCTCAAAAGCAGCTTCGTCGCTGCGAGAGCAGACCTATGTTCTCTCTGGAAATCAGAAGCTGTTGGGGAATGGCTAACTGTTTCAGAATGAAGGTATTGTGGCTGCTGACAGGATTATGGACAATGTAACGTTGAGTGGAGGGTCACACGTTAACTGCACAGTGTTCAAAGTTCTTTCGGAGCCTGTACCTCTCTGTTAATCGAAATGAGGTCTATGCACTGACACGTAAACTATTGGGAATCGAGCATCCTACGAAAAGTACGAATTTTCTCACCTTATCATTGGCTGCTTGGGACAAAATGAGTGTCTGTCCGTAACCGTCAAGTTTCACCGTTGTATTCTCTCAAAATGCTACAGGTTAACTACATAGTTACCGCTCTCTCTCGTGATGATACCATCACGCCAGGATCATTATTTATGAAGTAGGCTCAGTCTGTACATAATACCCCAAATGCTCTTTCAACAAAACACTACCACTGAGTAAGGTATATTTGCTGTAGTGCTTCAAGTACTTTGCATGAAAGACCAGATATCATTTACGGTTATAATTATTTACTGTCCCATCTGAATTCTGTAAGTGACTTATAACCAAGGACATCCAGGTCCATTTCAACAACAGAACTTCCCAACCTCTCACCATTTAATAAACTTAAATGAGAATCATTACATTTGTTGTTCCCACCTGAATCATGTTATACCTTGCGAATAGCTATTGCCCAAGCACAGATCCTTCTGATACCCCACAAGCCTTCCACCCACAGAAAAACACTACTCTCTTCGTTTTGCACATTATCCAATTTTGGATCCATTCTGTGTGTTCCACCCCTACCTACCCATGGACTCTAACATTCCCCACTCACCAGTATTCAACTGTGTCAAATGTTTTCTGAAAATTCAAATGCTCTACTCCCACTAGTTGTCACTTTTCGATGTCACAATGGACAATCTCCACAATCTACAGCAGGTTTATCAAAGATCATTTCCCTTTCCTGAATCTAGGCTAACTCTGCCAAATCATATCATTACTTTCCAAATGTCTAGTTGTCACATTCCTTATAAAAGGTTACAATGTTTTTCTCACAGCTGACATCAAGCTATCTCGTTTTCTGTTTGCCCTCTCCGTCCTGTTTAAAATGTTTCGGTTTGCAATTGCTGTTTTACAGTCTGCAGGATCCTTTCCAGAATCTAACCAGCTTTGACGAATAGTCAGCAATTCTTTCACGAGCTCTGTTGCCACCTCCTCCATACTAGGGGATGTAGCTCATCAGTTCCAGAAACATGCCAGTCTTCTATTCGATTAGATTTTCAAAGACATACTCTTCATTAATTCTAATTTCGTGCCGCCCCTCATTTTCACCAGGGCCCCTGATCCCTACTATTTCTGAAAGTTAGTTTCTGCACCTTCTTCTGTGGAGACAGAACCAATGTAATCCTCTCAGCAGGCAGATGGGCTTCTATCAGCTTGTGATATATCAGAGGACTGCGCTCTGGATATGTTACTCACTCCTGCCTGGAAAGCACCAGACTCAATCAAATACACTTCATCGTGATGGATATGTCACCCACTCTGCCTATAAAGTTCCAGAATCATTCCAGTTCACTTCATGGTAAATGTCAGCACAGTCCTGTCCCTGCTGTGAGTTTGAAGGAGGGGACACAGCTCAGTGACCACCTCATTGTTTGAAAGACGCTGGTTTCACATTTTACACTTGGAATGGGTCCAGTTTAGCCAAATGGTTCTGGAAATTCCTGGGAGGATCATGCAGTGCCCTGGTCCTCTCGATGTACGGAGCTTCCCTTCTGTGTAGCCACGATTCCATGTGTTTATCATGAACCCAGAACACTCTGTAAATGCAGTGCTCATATCTCGTCCCGAGTGGGGTCACAATACCCTTGGGTCTCTCTGAGTGGACGCAGCAGCTGATAACACAAAGCAGTGAAAAGTGTCCACAGAACGTCTCTTTACTCTGTAATTACTGGAGCAAGCCAAATCCCCACACACACGGTGCACCCATTCAGTGTTGAAAATGTTTCTGTTCTTAGCAGGAAAAAACAGTTCCATCTCTGCACAACCCTACAGTTACAGTTCCCTTCTCCAAAAAAATCAGTTGACAATGTGACATTCCGTTCCTTTGTATCTCAGCAACTATAAGGGCGGCACCAGTATTGCCGATGGAGTTGATCATCACACTCAGAGAAGAAAGACAGAGGGAATATAACTCAATGTAAACAGGGACACATCTAAATTCACATGATATTCAGGAATATGGGAAAAGGGGAAATGTTAGAATAAGCTCCCATGTTATTTTCCTTCTGGTTCATCATCAGCAGTTCCTATGTTTGCTTTTCCTTTCTCTCTCTCTCTCTCTTTCTCGCCGGGCATTTCTACATCCATTCAACTAACTTCCCCCTCACACATCCGACCGTCCCTGATATAAATAACATTACTTCCCAGTTGCTTTCAGTTGTGATATAGGGTCACTAGATTTGGAAATTTATCTGTTTTTCTCCTGACAGAGGCTGCCATACTTGCTGAGATTCTCCAATATTTTCTGACGCTGGGGAATTTTATTTCAGATCTCCATCATCCACAGTTCCTTGGTTTAATTCAACTTTAATTCTGTTGTTTCACGAGATGTCCGCATCACTGGCAAGGGCAGCATTTGTTATCCATCACTAATTGTGGTTGACCACGAGACCATTTGTCAAGACAATATGGACTCAACCTTTTTTTGTCACACTTGGTTTCTTTACCAAATGCTATCAGTGAAATAATAAAAGAAATCCTGATAGTTTATCATTGCTGTTTGTAAAATGAGGTTTCTTTCCAATTGTTGCTATTTGAATTTAAGTCCTATTATTGGTTCTGGTAGAATTTGAAACAATGCGTTCAGAGACATAACACGGCAAGTGACATTATTATTCAGATATGAGGTCCCTATTATGAAATAACTGGAGAGACAAGTACAAGATTGTAGTAAAAATATTTGTAACTGGAAGAGTGGTCAGAAAAGCCATGAAATCTGAAGTTAACAAGAGGGCAGATGATAGCTTATTTTGCAACAGCACTGAGGCACACCTGGAGACTGGGGATATTATAGTGGTGGGTGTAGGCAGGATTGATAACAGAGACAATATAGAGACATAAAGCAGTTCAGGGCAAAAGGAAAACTCAAGGGTCTCAACAGACGTGTTCCTTCTTAGATGTTTATGAGTGATGATTCGGAAATCGATAGAAATGAAGTGGAATTTGTGACTGAAGATAACAGGCTATGTATTTGTTAAATATAAATAACAGAAATAGCAATAACCTTCACCATCGCTGATAGAATTGACAGAGATACGCTGACCAGGAACACCAACAATAGCGAGGATAGGATGGCAACCTGCCTGAATAATCATCAGTACAGCTAGTATCCTCAATTCTAACCATGCCCAATCCTGAGAAACCAAGTATAGACCCAAGGATAAACGACTATCCATTGTTGGAACATTCCAGTCTAATGCTCTCAGATTCTGATCCATTGTTGGAACATCCCAGTCTAATGCTCTCAGATTCTGATCCATTGTTGGAACATTCCAGTCTAATGCTCTCAGATTCTGATCCATTGTTGGAACATTCCAGTCTAATGCTCTCAGATTCTGATCCATTGTTGGATCATTCCAGTCTGTTGTTCTAAGATTTTTTTCGTCTCCCTCTCCCTGTAGCTGCTGAGCCCAATCATCTTGAGGATGACGCTGCCGCTGATACTATGGAATAACAGGTTGACGGAAGCCCCTTACTAATAGAAGAGGGAAAGCCTTCAATGACACAGTTAGTATCCACGGTGACTGACATCAATCACAGTCACTGTACAAACTGCTCCAGTCAACTCTTTCACTACAATCCTTATAGGTCACAATAATACTTGGTCTGGTTGGGATGTTGACATCGCTGACTATTGGGCTAATAGCATCATCTCCACTTGTAAGGTTATAGGTGAGGCAGAGAGCTGACGCTTTCTATCCACTAGCTCGATGATCCTACTATGTTTTGGCAGGGTCGGAATTGTTGGGCTCCCAGGGCCGGCTGTGTTTGATAACCAGGCCTGCTGTATCCTTTCATTTTAGTTATTTATATTTAACTTTGACATTTATCTTACCATCATTTAACGGCTTAGGTGGGGTTAGACATTTCTGAGAGGCTCCTACAGTTACATAAACAGCGTAGATACTGTCCATTCCTTGCGGTCGTTGCATCTGCGGCCTAGTCCATTGGAGGGACGGTCAAGATGTCACAGAACCAGGATTCTTCATTTTACCTTCCCCCAGTTATTGCTGGGGTCTCAGCAGGAGTGGAAGGCTGGAAATCTCTCCCAGCTGCTACACTCTCTCTGAGATTTCTCTCAGAATTGTCTTTTGATATTCTTTCCTCCTGGATTGGAGAACTACACGTGAAACAATCTGTTTCCTGAATTTGTTCTTTGACAAGTGTGTGCTTATAGGATTTTACCATGTAGGAACAGTTATTGTTTAGTAGGTAAACAATCTATTACTCCGATTTTTTGTGTTTTGTTGACAGTGGTTGAATGAATTGTGTTTTGCTTCATGTCGAATATTTTAACCAAGTGAATTTCATCTAAAACACAGCACCTCACATTTTTATTTAAAATAAGAAAATGTTCTGGTCAAGACTACCTTCAGCATATATTTTGAGATGTGTGTGTTCAGTTGCATAACAAAAAAGACAGATATTCACATTTTAATTGGCTAATTACTTAATGAACAACATGTTGCAGAAACACAGGATTGGACAGCGGAATTCGCCATGCTGGAGGAGTGATAACTCTATCAAGAATTATATCGCATAGTTAATCCACCTCACAGATCCAGCCCAGACCGTATAAGCCCAGATGAGATATCTATTCAACATGGAGCACTGTGCAGACCAGGTTGAGTACAACCCAGCAATCAGTCCAGGATGGAATATAGCACAGTTCTCTCCAGTCTACGAGCGATCTGTTCAACACGTGGAGCAGTACAGTACATACCGATGCACTGATTCAGAAACACTGTCCAGTATGGGGTGATATGCAGCCCACACCAGTGTCTTGCTTTATAGACGTGGACAAGGCATCTGTACGGTATGGAGAAATTTGCAGTGAATGGATCTGTAAACCTGGAACAGTTACCGTCAAAGCAACTGTTTTCACCACCCCAGTACATTGCTCAGTAACACTGTGGTGCATCACTGCCCAGAGTCAGGAATCTTGCAGCCCATGCTGGAATTGACAGGATGTGCAGCGTACATGCATTTACAGCCCCATATGTCCATTGTGCCATGACAAGAGGGTGCTGTGGGTGTGAACATCACTGCCAGAGAGAGATGGCGGGGGAATCAATTTAAATATCAACGAACAAAATAATTTTGGGGAAAAAAAGGGAAAGGGAGATTGAGAGACAGTTTCATGGAAGATCATAGGTTTCAGAATGCTGAAATGAAGATATTTTGACAGCATTATGCAACGTGAGCCAGTATTCCCAGGAATGATGGGTGAATGGGATATTGGTGTGAGTTCGGATTATGGAAAGTTTTGGGTGATCATTTGTTGTTCAGCTTTGTAACGGAGTGGAGTCAGCAGATTCTTCAACTCATTGGGCAGAAACTAATAATAATTTATCTCAGTGCCATTTTCATTGAGTGTGACTGAAGAATCACCTGTACGAGGCCGAGTTAGTTTCCTAGAGCTACATTATCGAACTCACCTCATTCACTACCCACCCCACCCCACGGTGTCCCTATAATTCTCCCACCCTTTATGGCTAGAGGTAACCACCATCGCTTGGATGCCCCATGGATAGTATGTGATCCCTGGCACTGGTACCATCTTTAAAAGGCTAATTGGCAAACGGTTGAGCTTTCTCAGTTTGGAGCTGCCCTGCACAGTGGTGGCAGCTCACCACCCAGCTCAGTGCAGGATCTGCGGTCTGAAGAAATGTCCAACAGTACAGGACAGGCACCGATAACTTTCCCCATTCTGCCAGGATAAGGGTCACCGTCTTCTCTCTGTTCCCGCACACTATTGAAATGTGTTATAGCATCTACCCTCGAACAAGGCTCATGCTCCATCACTCTCACTGCTGCACGCAGCGCCTTTTCTCTTTCTCTCTTTCTCTCTCGCCTTTCCAATACCCTCACACGGTGATAGAACATTGTGGAGAATGTCGATTATGGGATGTTCCAGAAAATGTTCCAAGTAATTTACGTTTTCAGGAAAATGTCAATGCACCAGTACGTAACATATAATAGGAAAAAGTAGAGATGTATGTTATTCAAATCACATCCAATTAAAATCCATCTTGAGGACAATCACCCATTCAAATGTGCTCTAGCATATAATAAGATTGCGGCTTATTTGATGGTTTTCTCAGCTCCATGTCGTAGGAACTTTCAGTTATTCAAACCCCTGGGTTCCTGTCACTGACGAGACGACATTCAGGCATTTTTACCCCGTTTTCTTCAAGCGCCTTTTCGAGGGCATTTCCCACGGGGACGGACATTCCAAACAATATATTCCATCAGTTGTATACTTTTATGTAATGATAACCTCATTTTACACAGACTGACCAATATCTACACTTATCTTATGATTATCGGTAAGCAATAACAATTAGTATCCTGGTTATTTCACTTGTCTCACCTTATTTTATTCAGTCAAAGACAGCTTCTAAACACTTGTCTCATTATAAAATACAATTTCGAGCCGAGAATATTTTTGTCCTCCGCCGTTATCTTGACCGTTATCTGAATTGTACCTTTTTCCCTTGTTATGAAAGTTTCTATTGTCCTTTGTCTGTGGCTGTTTCTGTCTGTAACAGTTACACAGTCTCCCACTCATTTGGCTGGATGGCTGATTTGTGATGCAGAGGGAGGACACCAGTGCAGGTTCAATTTCCCACACTGACAGAGGCTAATATGAAGAGGACGCTCTCTCAACCTCACCCCGACACCTTAGGTGTGCTGACCCTCATGTTGAACCACCACGAGTGGTCTCTCTCTCATGAAAGAGCAGCCCCATGGTCCTTTGGAACTATATTCTATCACTTTTGCATTTTTAAAATATACGTTAACATTTGTTTTGCATTATGTTCCTGGGTGTTTTGGATCAGTATCATTTTGTACTACTGCCATGATTTCCCCCATATTGCACATTCCTGCCCCATAATCCTTGACTCCATTATTATCTAAGAACCTTCCGTCTGTGCCTCAAAAATATTCAATATCTCTGCCTCCAATCCTCTGCAGGAATAGATTTCCAAAGTCTCACAACACTGAGAAAATAATAAATGACCTCATCTGGGGTGTGAGGTTGTTATTTTGTCTCCTTACCTGAGTAAAGATATAATTACATTGGAAGCAGTTCAGAGATGTTTCACTTCACGTATTCCAGGGATGAAGGGCTTATATTATAGACATGATTTGCAGATGCCGGTGTTGGTCTGGGGTGTACAAAGTTAAAAATCACACAACACCAGGTTATAGTCCAACAGGATTAATTGGAAGCAATCTAGCTTTCGGAGCGACACTCCCTCATCAGGTGACATTGGAGGGCTCGATCGTAACACAGAATTTATAGCAGAAATTTCCAGTGGGATGTAACTGAAATGATACATTGAAACATTGATTGTCTGTTCAGCCTTTCATCTATTAGAATACAGTGATAGTGTCACTTCTTTCATGTGTAAATCGCAAAACCGTTTTTTTTAAGTTGCAGTCTCGGGTTAGCTGTTAACAATGGTGAAAACTAGACAATATGTTGAAGGTGATGTCTAGCTATCCAGCAATTTCAGGTTTTGAACAGCTTGAAAGACGTGTGTCAAAGTTGCTCAAACACCCTGTCCAACATGGAGCACCATACACTGGGAAGTAAACAATAACGCAAGATGTACAAATTCATTTGTTCTGAAATTACATAAGATTGACACCACAAAGTTCTTAATCAAGGCCATGGAGAGAAACAGAGATAAAGAGTTACAATTTTAAAACCGAAAGTGGCACAACAGGATGGAATTGGAATCGTTACCGTGTGGAAACAGGCCCTTCGGCCCAACAAGTCCACACTGATCCTCTGAAGACTAAACCAACCAGACCTATTCCCCTATCCTAATGGACCTTACCTGCACATTCCTGAACACTATAGGCAGTTCATCAAGGCCAGTAACCTGCACATTTTTGGATTGTGGGTGGGAACTGGAGCTTGTGGAAAAAAAACTCACACAGACACAGGGAGAATGTGCAAGATAGTTGCCAGAGGATGGAATCGGACCTGGGTCCCAGCGCTGTGAGGCAGCAACACGAATCACTGAGCAACGGTGTTGCCCCACGGAAAATACTCGGGCTTTTCTAAAACACGACAAGTAAGAAATGTGACACCATGGACAAAAACTCAGAGGAATGAGAATATTAAAATGGAATTGTTACCACATTAGTAAACAGGGTAAATCACGGGGTGATGGGTGAATGGGTCTTGGTGTGAACTGGGGGATAGACAGTAGAATTGCACTGCAGGGCAGCTCAAACCTGTTCATTCATTTGGTATTGTAGATCACAGTTGGATAGAAGGAGAATTGTATTCAGTTACAACCGGTAACGTTTTGCCCAGTCTAATATTTCCCATTATTGCATCAATGTTTCATTGAATAGACTAGACCAATGTCAGAAATATGTGTACCTAAAACTGATGACACGTTAAAGCTATCACACTGACTACTGTACTTACATTCCAAACAGCGGGGCTAATATCTGATAGAGAGGGCAGCATGATTACAAAGCCAACATATCCGATCGAAGCTCTGTCGTCCTGCCACATCCAGTCAGAAAAATGGTCGAATCATGGAACAACTAACGAGAGAAAAGGACTCCACGAATATTATTTGAAAATAATGTTCATTGGGATTAGGGCGTTACTGACTAGGTCAGCATTTATTGCCCAGAGGATTGTTAAGAGTCAATGACATTGCTGTGTGTCTGGAGTTACATGTGGGCCGGAGCAGGTATGGATGGCAGTTTCCTTCCCTAAAGGTCATGAATAAACCAAATCGATTGTTCCCACAATCAGCAATTGATTACATATCATCATTCGACACTTAATCCCAAACATTTATTGGATTTGAATTCCATCGTGTACTGTAACAGGATTCGAACTCAGGTCCCCAGAATATTACTGTGGTTGTGAGACTAACACATCAGCAGCAACAACATTCGGCTATTGCTTTACCATTCCGCGAAAAAAATTGAACCTTCCTGCTCATCAGTGTAAAAGACAATGATGCAGTATATATCCCATCCTCAGCCCAGAAGTGTTGGTAGGGTCATCCCCACAGAATCACAGATACCAGACTTCAAACAATTCGATTCGCTGCACGTAACATGAAGAAACAGCTGAACACAGGAGATACGACAAAGGGAATGGGCCCTGACACCATTCCTGCAATAGAACAAAAGACTTGTGCTGCACAACAAGCCGTGTCTCTGTGGAAGCCGTTTCATTCCAGTTCCAACTCTGAGATTTCCCTGGCAATGCGGATAATTACACAAAAGTTTTCCGTCCCCTAAGAGGAGAATAATTACAATCTGATCAATTGCCACCCCCTCAGTCCCTTCACGATAATCAAATTGGTGGTAATTCCTTTGACAGAGCTGTCGACCAGCACGGAAATAATGTGCACAGGCTCCCATGTGGAGACGGTGTTGCTGTGGAAATGTCACTGGATTACTAATCCAGACCAGAATAATGCTCTGGTAGTTGGTGGAAGTCAGATATAATTAATAAAATATCGAGATATAAAATCTGGTGTCAGTAATATTGACCTTGAAGCACATGTCCATTGTCAACGTAAATTTCCTTCCACAATGTACATTCAGGAAGAGAATCTCCAGTGCTTTCCTAGTCGAGCCAAATAGTGACTCCAGACGTACAGACTTGAGGTAAACTCTTCAATGGTCTCTGAAGTGGCCATGCAAGGCCGTTCTATCAAACTTCTCCGATGTCTTAAAGGATAAAAATGAGATAACACCCGGCACCAGCCTCTGTCTCGGAAAAGTGAATAGGAAGCACAGTCCTGTCGACACTACAGTGACCTCCTTCCTTACATCTGAGACCTTATGGCAACATTAACAGAGCTTTCCCACAAACTGCACAGAAACATCGCGAAATGATTCGGCTTTTCAACACACTGGGCCTTCCCCACTCTAGGTTTTGGCCAAACAATTTTTCAATTAACTTTTCCCTAACGCTCGGTGCAGTATATCCTTTGAAGTGATCATATATCAGAAAAATATGAAGTCGGAACTTTCGTCAATTTTGCTCGCCCATACAATATAACAATGGTTGATCCTGTACCTTCACACCAAAAGCCTGCTGCAACTTAACCCCTTTAGTGTCTAGAAATCTTTATTTATATTCAGTGCCTTAGAGTACGCAGTGTTATGTGGGACAGAATTCCCTAGGTTCACCAGTCTGCGAGTGTAGACACTTATTCTCATCTCATTTCAGAGTGGCTTTTCTGTACCTAATCCTGTGACCCTTGTTTTAGACGTCCCAGCCAGTGGAATTATCATCCCTGCTGACAATCAGTTGCACCCTGTCAGAGTTTTATATATTTCACTGAGATCTCCACCCATTTTCCTAAACTCCACGGAATACAGGCCCAGTCACATCAAACTCTGCTCCCACAACAAGCCTGTCATCCCCGAGATCAGTCTGGTCATCCTTTGCTGCTCTCCCTCAATATCAGGTTTGTCCCTTGTTAGGTAAGGAGACCAAAACTACACAGAATAAAGCACAATGTTCGAGATGGGAGCTCACCAAGGCCCTGTGTAGCTGCAATAAGACACAACTGGACTCAAATCCCCCGGAAATGAAGGTCAACACATCATTTATCTTCCTGCCTGCTTTCTTTTGCAGCAGTGTTGCTTTCTGTGAATGGTGTACAAGGAGATCGAGATCTTTTTCAATGACACAGCTCAGCACTTGGTGGGTTTATGTATACTGGTAAGGGTGCCATTATCAATCCCAGTATTGACTTCTGGCTTCAGAACTCACTGCCCTGCATGGAACTAGGAGTTTGGTGTAGAAGTCAACAAAAGTATACACATAAGTATCTTCATGCAGCAACCTTTTTACATTAATTTGAAATGCTACCCTGTTCGTCTATTTTTCCAACCGAATTGCTCAATTCAACATCTATCCACATTGTTCTGCAGCTGACACATATTTTATCATTTAGTCCACTTGTCTCAACGACCTTGAAACCTTTTTATATCCTCCCTACCCACTCACAATCTCAGTTTGGTACCATCAGCAGACTTGGAAAGATTACATTTAATTCTGTTTTGTTTTTTCTCTCGTGTTCTATCATACTTTTCTTTATAGTTCGTTTTGTGGCTTTCTGTTGACCTTTAATGTTTTCCCCAATCTTTTAGCTTTCTGCTGTTCTTGGCCACTTCATATTCCTTCTCTTCCAATTTGGTGGCATCCCTTATTTTCATAGACACAATTGACAGATTACCCATTTTCTTAGAGTCTTTCCTTTTCACTAGAATGTACTTTTGCCACGGAAATTAAAAATCTACTTTGAAAATTCTCCACTGCTTGTCAACTCTCCCATCATGCAGTATTTGTTTCGAGGCGACTTTCGCCAACTCCTCCCTCATTCTATTGTAGTCTCCCTTGCTGAAGCACAGGAACCTGTTATTGGATTTTAACTTCACACTCTCCATCTGGATTCTAAATTCAGCCATACTGTGATCACTCCTTCACTATGATGTGAATAATTATTCTTGTCTCATTAATTAATAAATTTATCTATGTTAATTACTTTATCATTAATGTAATTTTCAAAGCTCCCTGAAAATGCGTCCTTTCTAGTACACACTTGTATTGTCCTGATTGCTTTTTTTGGTGCGAAGCAGACTGTGATTCCCAGTCCCGTCACATTCAGGGATGTGTGGAGAAACACCTTCTGAACTTGCGAGTCTGCTGCCATTTATTGAGTCCTCCCCTGTCTGGTTCCTTCTTCCAAAGTGCATCACCTCATATTTATCATGGTTACATTCCATCTGCCATTGATCTACCCATCTCACCATTCTGTCTGCATCTTCCTGTAACGTAAGACCTTCCTCCTCACTGCCAACCACCCGAGTAATCTATGTGTCGGACACAAACTTCATTATTACACTCACCCCATGCCCCTTCACATTCACATCTATATCATTTATGAATACCACAAATAATAAGTGACACAGCACTGACATACAAACAGTCTTCGACAACCACCCATTTTCTGCAACAGTTTCTCGAACACTGATTTGATTCTCACTGGTCTGTAGTTCCTTGGTCAATCTCTACAGCCCTTCCCATAAAGGGTGTTCTCCAGCCCTCGGTACATTACCTGTGACCAGATTGTATTTAAACATTTTCATCAGCGCCTTTCATCCCTTGTCTCCAGCAGCAGCCTGAGATGTAACTGATCTGGACCGAGGGACGTTTCCAATTTTATACCACCCAAAACTATCAATCCCTGTACACATCTTTCATCAGTCTGTTCAAGAGCTTCTCAGTCCATCTTCTCGAATTTTGTCCCTACATTCTCCTTATCCTAAGTAAAACAGACATGAAGCTCTCATATATCAATCTATCAACCTTTACCAGCTTCACAAACAGAATTCCACCTTGATCTCAGGCCAATTTTCGCCAGCAGAATACCTTGCTATCTGAGATATTAATCTGAGAATGTCCATTCAGTATATGGGATCAGTATATTTTATTTAGATCAAGACATCAAAATTGTATACAATGCTCCAGGTACAGTCTCACCAGCACTCTGTGTAACTAGTGCAGAATGTTTTTCTTGCTCGTCTGAACAAATTACTACAAAAGCTAGAATCTGTACTGAAACTAACACATGCTAGACATCACAGTGAGTCAGACAACATCCGTAAAGAGAGAGTAAGTTAATGCTTTGAGTATAGGTGACCCTTCATCGTCTGTATTTAAATGAAGGCAAACTTAACTTTTACCTTCCCTGTTTATATATGTTTCTTCCAATACCCTTTGCTTTAATGTTTCTGCTAACATACTGTATGTGCTGATTACAAATCCTCCTGAATATCTGACTGTATCACATCCATTGCTTCTCTATGATTAGGGCTACAAGCTATATCTTCAAACAAAACGTTTGTAAATTATAACTTCCCTTTCATAAATGCAGAATCATTCTCTTGAAATTTGCTATTACTTTCTCAGTATCCAATATCACATTCGTTATGATAGATTGCAAAAGATTACTTCCTGCGGATGACAATTAAACTGGTCTTTGGTTTTCCACTCTCCCTCTTCTTCCATTCCTAAATCGTTGGCTTGTATTTATATCCTTTTAAATTGAATACGGATAAATACAGTCATTCACAATACAATGCATCTGTGTATTGCTGCTTTCTCTGAAATTGCAGTATGAAGTAAATCTGGTCTGTCAGACTTATCAATCCTCAATCCAGGTATGTTGTCATATACTACCACGGCACGAGTATGAAGGATTTTAGTGTTCAGTTACAAAAGTTCTATGGTATTTCTGGGATATGTTCTGCATCTTCTTCCGTGAAGGCAGACATAATGTAACATTTTCGTCTCCCAGTCAATTTTCTGTTCTCGGAAAAAAATTTCCTGTCCACACATTCACTGTGCCACATTTGGCCTTGTTTTCATTTTCCTTTCAAATATGGACAGACACTTTGCGCCAGTATTTACCAAGAACAAAAAAAAACAGCACAAGAACAGCCCTTAGGGCCTTCCAAGCCTGCACCGATCCAGATCCTCTGTCTAAACATGTCACCTATTTTCGAAGAATCTGTATCCCCCTGCTCCCTACCCATTAATGTATCTGTCTAGATACATATTAAATGTCGCTATCAAGACCACGTCTAACACCTCCGCTGGCATTGCGTTTCAAGCATCTGCCAGACACTGTGTAATGCACTTTCTGAACATATCTCCCAAAAACATTTTCCCTCTCATCTTGAATTCCTGACCACTAGAAATTGAGTACCCCACTCTGGAAATAAGCATCTTGCTATCCATCTTTTCTATACCTCGTATGATTTTATCGAACTCAATCAGGACCCCAAACTTCCGCCAGTCTAATGAAAATAATCCTAAACTACCAAACCTCTCTTTATAGCCAGTTCTGTCCAATAACAGGAAACTTCCTGATGAAACTCCTCTGAACCCTCTCCAAAGCATCCACAACCTTTCGGTAAGGTGGCGATCAGAACTGTACGAACTATTCGAAATGTTGTCGAACCAAATCTGTACGCAACTGTAACATGACCTGTCATGTCTTGTACACAATAGATTCCAACAAATTCCCTCCTGTGGATCACAAGTTAACTGGTCTGTACTTCGCCATTTTCTCTTTTCTGCCCTTCTTAAAATGGTGGAAGCAAAGTATGTTGTATGCATTCTTGACCTCTCTATCGACCTGCCCCTCTAAGGAACAATGGATCTGAACACCCAGATCTTTCTGTACATCAATTTTGCCCAGGGTTTTTTCCATTTACCCTATAGTTCACTCTTGAATTGGATCTTCCAAAATGCATCATCTCACATTTGTCCAAATTGAACTCTATTTGCCATTTCTCTGCACAACTCTCCAATCGATCTATTTTCTGTTGCATTCTCTGACAGTCCCCTTCACTTTCTGCTACTCTACCAATCGTAGTGCCATCTGCAAACTTATTAATCAGACCGCCTTTACCTTCCTTTTGTTCATTTATGTGTATCATAAACAATAGCGATCCCAGTCTAAACCCTGTGAAGCACCACCCAGAACAGTTCTTCATTTTGAGAAAGTCCCTTTCACTGCTGCTCACTGTCTGCTGCTGCTCAGCCTGTTCTCCATTCATTTAGCTAGTATAGACCCTGGACCCCTTGCAACTTAACCTTCTCCATCAGCTTACCTCAAAAAATACCTTACCGAAGTCCGTTGTTTAACATCTACAGCCTTTTCCTCACTATCAATTTTCACTTCCACAAAGCAATCTATTATTTTTGCGAAGATGTGACCTCCCTGGAACAAAACCAGGGAAGGTCTTGTTTGAAGTCTGTCTGTGTTGTACTCTGGAATCAGACAGGTTTTATTTCCAAGGCTCCATCCAGAGTTGGGTCACAAAATCCTGAGGACTCCCTGAATGTCTGGGGCAGCTCACAGCACAACTTCCAACAAACCATCCCCAACAGTTCCACTCAATTTTGAATCACAGGAGTCTGCCGGAGTGGGTGGCACAGTGGGTAGCACTGCTGCCTCACAGCGCCAGAGATCTGGGTTCAATTCCCTACCTCAGGCGACTGACTGTGTGGAGTTTGCACGTTCTCCCCGTGTTTCCCACGGTCCAAAGATATGTAGGTCGGGTGAATTGGTCATGCTTAAATTGCCCGTAGGGTTGGGCTGAAGGGCCTGTTTCCACACTGTAAGTAATCTAATTTAATTTTCACAGAGATGTACAGCATGGAAACAGACCTTTTGGTCCAACCCGTCCTGGCGGACGAGAGATCCCAACCCAATCAAGTCCTACCTGCCATAACCCAGCCGATTATCGCTCCAAACCCTTCCTATTCATATACACATCCAAATGCCTCTTAAATGTTGCAATTTTACCAGCGTCCACCACTCTCCCCGGCTGCTCATTCCATACTCGTACTACACTGTGTGAAAAGGTTGCCCCTTAGGTCTCTTTCCCCTCTCACCCTAAACCTATGCCCTCTATTTCTGGACTTCCTGATCCGAGGGAAAATACTTGTCTATTTACTCTATCAATGCCACTATAATTTTGCAAACCTCTATAAGGTCACTCCTCAGCCTCCGACGCAAGTTCGATGCCTGCCCCTTTTCAAGATTACTCGAGGCCTTCCTCGTGTTACTGGCCACACGATCAGCTGAGAGGGGCAAACACAGGCGTTCAGTGGACAGGCACAGACTAAGTTTCAAAGACGTGAGTCAAAACTGCTGAATCCCTGCTGTCCAACATGATTATTAAATTGTCAACCATTTTTCTTTCTTCCATGTGTGTGGGAGTAGTGCAGGAGCACTCCAGGATTGCATATATAACAAGGAACATGGGACACACGGGGAAGTGAACAACAGCCCCCACACCCCATTTCATTGTTTCTGAGTTTCACAATGTCAGACATTAGGGAGCCAAAACTCAAAGCCATGGAAAGATACTGAGGGACAGAAAAATGCACATTAAAGATAGAACCAGATAATTAAGACAGAAATAGGGCATACTGGTGAAATATGTGGAAAAAGACAGGGCAGTGGGACACACTGGGGAGCTGTGCAGACTATGCCAATGTATTGCTTCGTAAAATGAACTATCTGCCCAGCATGCAGAGCTGTGCAGACTGTACCAGTGTATTGCTCAGTAAGCTGAACTATCTACCCAGCTTAGGGAGCTGTGCAGACCGTGCCAATGTATTGCTCAGTAAGCTGGACTGTCTGCCCAGCATGGGGAGTTGTGTAGACTATTCCAGTGTATTTCAGCCTCAGTATTAGCCGGGGATGGGATGTAGTCAGAGGAACGAAATGCAACCTGTAACCAGAACAGAACGCAGTGACCTCAATGCTTTAAATATTTAAACAGCAAGGGCAGTGAAACAATGAATCATGTTTCACAATTGAAACTGGACAGGTCAACGTAGAGACCCATGAGTAACAGTGCCAGAAGCAAAGAGCGAGAGAGTGAATTAACAAGTTCATTGCTGCAGTTAATCGTGGTTTGTAAAGTGAACATCTCGATTTCGTCTCAGCAGGAACACTAACAGCGACAATGATAATAGAGTCAATGAAAGGACAGTATTACACTCAATCATGATTTATAAAATTAATGACTGAACATTGAGACTTACCAGGGACACCAACGAAAGCCAGGATTGGATAATAAAAATATTGAATAATGTAAATTGCAAATTTGATCCGCCACGATAATAGGCTTCGATCATAATATAGAGAAAGAATCCAAACATCCCAAATTAAACCCCTGTCCATTCTTGAGACATTCCAGTCTAATGTTCTCAGAATCTGATTCATTGTTAGAACATTCCAGACACTTGTGCTCAGATTCTGATCTCTCCCCACTGCATCTCTTGAGCTGCCGATCCCTGTAAATGCTGTCAGTGTTGCTCCCCCACTCATACTGTGAAATAGCACATTCAAGGGAACCCATTTATCATTAAAAGGTGGAACCCCTCCACTGTGATAATGACAATCCGTGGAGACAGGCATTAATCACAGTCACTAAACAAACAGGCTCAGTTAACCCCTAACTTGCGTAACCTTTGGAATAGATGGGCGTTGCTTAGGGATGGACCATAAATCTTTCAGTCTTCTTATTCTTTCTTCCGTGTATATGGGAGTAGTGCAAGAACACTGCAGGATTGTTTATATTACATACTGTTTATAAAGGGCGATAAAGATAAATAAACAGACCAGCTGCATAAGGTGACCAGTGGGGACACTTCCATAGACAATAAACCAGTGTACACTATTTATTGCCCATTGGCGTTGTGCAGTGCTGCTCCTTGTGACATCATTCAGAGCATTTAGACTGCTGCTCAGAAACAGGAGAAGGTAGTTCTGTCCCTATGAGTCTGTCACAGAGGGACAGGAGGAGACCATTCAGCCTCTTGACCCTGTTACAGATGGACAGTCAGAGGCTATAAAGCCTTTCGGGTCTGTTGCAGAGGGAGAGGAGACCATTCAGCCTCTCGGGTCTGTTGCAGAGGGTCAGGAGGAGGCCATTCAGCCTATTGAGTCTGTTCCAGAGGGACAGCAGGAGACCATTCATCTTCTTGAGCCTGTTATTCAGAAACTACCAGTTTTAAAATACTTATGGAGAAGAACCGTCCTGACATAAATGGTAAAGTTCTAAATTGAATCAGGCCAACTTTGAATGTTTTATATGGCAATTTCAAAAGCTGCTTGGGAGAAGCTTGTGGCAGAAAAGTGGGAGGCCTTCACAAATGAGATTACAGAGTCTAGATTGAGTATGTTCGGGTTCATGAGCACTGCAAGGCTGGTCGGGAATGCTGGATGGCGAGTGGAATTGCGGTTTTGTTCAAGAAAAAGACGGAAGTATATGATAGGTACAGACAGTAGGGATCGAGTGAATCCATATGAAGTACCAGGGCTGAAGGCTAATACTCAAGAGGGAAATCAGGAGGTAAACTGGGGGCATAAGACATCTTTCGAAAATAAGGTAAGGGACAATCCAAAGAGAATCTACCAATACATTGAGGTCAAAAGAGTAACTAGGGAGAGTACAGGGCCCTTTAAAGATCAGCAAAGTGACCTATGTGTGGAATTACAGGAGATTGGTGAGATACTACATAAATATTTTGCATCAGTATTTACTGTGGAGTAGGATATGGACGGGAGAGAACTTCGGGAAATGAATGGTGATATCTTGAAAAGTGTCTATGTTACAGATGATGAGGAGCTGGCCGTCTTAAAAAGCATTAAGGTGCATAACTCCCTCCTACCTTTTATGTGACTCTTGGATAGGCACTTGGAAGTTAGTACAATAAAGGGCACATTGAATAGAATAGGAGAATAGGAGATCTTAGAATAGGAGAAACTGCTGGCACAACATCAACAGCTCAAGGGCCTCTACTGTGCTGCACTGTTCTGGGTTCTATGACCTGATCAGGTGTACCCCAGAATCTGATGGGAAGCTAGGGAAGCCATTGTTTGATATCTGGCTGAGATATTTTTATCATGGACAGCCACAGGTAAGGTTGTGCCATTGTTTCAGAACAGTTGGTCAGGAAAAGTGAGGAAACTATAGACCGGTGGGCATGATGTCATTGGTGGGTAAGTTGTTGGAAGGGATTCTGAGGGACAGGATTTACTTGTGTTTGGAAAGGTAAATTCCGATTAGGGATAGTCAACATGACTTTGCATGTGGGAAATCTTGTCTCATTAATTTGATTTAGTTTATTGAAGAAGTGATGAATAAGATTGATAAAGGAACAAAAATATAACTATGGAATAGAATATGGACTTTATTAAGGCATTCAAAAACGTTCCGTGTGTAAACTGTTAAACATGGTTAGATCACATGGAATACAGGGAGAGTTGTAGATAATTCACTCAAAGGTAAGAGATGAAGGTAATGCTGGTGCGGCATATTTTATTTGGACTGGAGGCCTGTGACCAGCAATGTACCACAAGGATCTAATGGATTTTGTCTTTTATGTAAATGATTTGGATGTGAATATTAGTAGAGAATGGTTAGTGAGTTTACAGATAACACCAAAATTGTGAGGTAGTGGACAGTAAAGATGGTTAACTCAGAGTAAAATGGGACCCTGATAAGTTGTGCCAAAGGGCCGAGGAGTGGCTGATGGAGTTCATGTAAGACAAACGGATGGTGTAACATTTTTGTGAGCCAAATTGGGTCAGCACTTGTAGGGAGGATCCTGGGAAGTGTTTCAAACACAGACAGCTAAATAGAAACTATGGGAACCCTGCAGTGTGGAAACAGGCCATTTGGCCCATCGAGTCCCCAATGGCCCTCCAGATAACATGCTGACCAACACACCCATACTCTACAATTGTACCCCAGTAACTTTACAATTCCCTTAAACAATTCACCTAACCTGCATATCCCTGGATACTGTGGGACAGTTTAATGAGACCACTGAACCGATCCTGTGCATTTTTAGACTGTGGGAGGAAAACCAAGCTCCCAAAGGAAACCCACACAAACACGGGGAGAAATGGCAAACACTGCACAGTCACCAAAGGGTGGAATCAAACCCTGGTCATTGGTGTTGCAAGGCAACATTGCTAGCCAGTTTGCTCCCTAATGACCATCAGGGAGATAGCTGATTTCTCCCACTTTCTCTGGATCTGTCACATCTGTTCAGATGATGTTGAATTCCAGCGTGGTGCCTCTGACAAGCCCTCCTTTACCTTCATCCCAGGATTCACATTCTAATGGACAGGGCCTTAAGTTGTGACTGACACATTGCCTGCATATCTGCCCTCATCCCTTCCCGTCCTTTCCAGATAATGTGTTCCATTAATACTGCAGCATGCAAGAGAGTTGGCGATCTAAAATAAAACAAAGAACTGTATACACTGGAGATCGGTAACCAGTACTGTTCTGATGAAGACTCTCCAGATTTGAAAAAAATGACTCTTCCCTCTTCCGACAAAGGATTGAGAAAAAGTGACGACTGCAAATGCAGTGAATTCTGAAGTGAATTCCTGATGAAGGGTGTATGACCGAAACATAGGCTTTCCTGCTCCTTGGATTCTGCCTGACCTGCTTGTGCTCTTCGGGGGCCACACTTTTCTACTTTATCAATGCAGATGCAACCAGACCGTTGGGTATTTCCTACAAATTCTTGGGTATTTTATTTCCTGTTTATAACATAAACGAAGTTTTCCCTGCAGTATTGACTTCCATCTACATCTCCCACCAGTGTTTCCTCCTCCTTCTTGGTTCTAAGCTGCAGTCAAACTGTTTATGTGCAAACTGAGCACCCTGGTGAGATGAATGGTAGATTCAGCGAATTATTTCTTGAGACCTTTCTTGATATTACTCAATATCGCTGCATTTTGTTCGAAAAACTCATGGATAAGAAAGGCTGAGAAGGATATGGGTCAAGTGCAGGAACATGGAGTGAATGTGGACTGACATTATGGTCAGAATGGACCAGTTCTGGCTGAAGGGCCTGTCTCCGTGCAGTAGGATTGTATGACTGCAAATGAAAGTAGTTTGAGATATAGACAGAGAGGGGGAGTTTGAGAAACAATGTCAAGGAAAGATATGTTCACAGGTTTCAGAATTCTAAATGTAGACATGTCGATAGCATCTGGCGACATACGCCAACATTACCAGGAATGATGGGTGAATGGGATATTGGTGTGGGTTCAGATTATGGAGAGTTTTGTTCTGCAGCTTTGTACCTGGGAGTGTGGTCTGCAGAGTCTTCGACTCTGGGCTGAATCTAACACTAATTTGTCTCAGCATCATTTTCGTTTAGTAACAGAGGGATTGTCTGCCTGAGACTCAGCTAGGTTCCTGGTGCTATCTTATCGAATTCACCTCATTAACTACCCACTCCACCGCATGGTGCCCTTGTCATTCAATGCCGGCCAGATTCTCCCTCCCATCATGGCTGCAGGTACTCAGCATCGCCGGAAATCACTGGGTATTCCGTGATCCCTGGCACTGATGCCAAAACTAAATGCCAGTGGGCAAATAATTTAGCTTTCTCAGTTCAGAGCTGCCCTGCCCAGTTTAGCCCGAGCAAGGCAGATAAGACGATTGATAATAGACAGTATACAATAGGTGCAGGAGTAGGCCATTCGGCCCTTCGAGCCAGGACCAAAATTCATTATGAACATGGCTGATCATCCACAATCAGTATCTTGTTCCTGCCTAATCCGCATAACCCTGGATTCCACCATCTTTAAGAGCTCTATCCATCCATAAGGGGCAATTACACTACGGGTTTGTCGACAGTGTCATTGAGCTACTGGTGGATGGGGTAGTAGAGAGGGGGACCATTCTCTTCTCAAAGGGACCCACACCACCAGACCCACCAAGCATGGTCTGAGCTCAACCACCCTGCTCAGTGCAGTATCTGTGGTCTGAAGAAATGTCCAGCAATACAGGACAAGTATCAATAACATTCCCCGCTCTGTCAGGATAAGGGTCCCCTTTCTCTCTGCTCCCTCACACTCACTGTATATCTGTTATAGCACCTACCCCCGAACAAGGCTCATGCTCCAACATTCTCATTGCTACAGGCAACACCTCCCCCTCCTCTCTCTCTCTCTCTCTCTAGCCTTTGTGATAACCCCACACATTTATAGAATGCACTGGAGAATGCTGGTTATGGAATGTTCCAGATAACATACCAAGTGTCCCAGTTTCAGGAGAATGACAGTGCCACAGTGTGGAAAACATGAGGGGAAGGAATAGTGTGTTTTTAAAATTAAAATTACATGCACACGAAATTGAAATCCATCATGAGGGCATTCAATCCTTGAAACTTGCTCTACTATTTAATAAGATCGGGGATGATTTAACTGTCTCCTGAGCTCCATGTTACAGGAACTTTCAGTCATTCAGCCCCCAAGCTTCCTGTCACTGACCAGACGACACTCAGGCATTTTTATCCTGGGTTTCTTCAAGCATGTGTTCCTGAGTCATTTCCCACGGGGATGGACTCTCCTCCCAATATTTCCCATCAACTTTCTATTTTCATGCTATAGTAAGCATGCGTCACACAGACCAATCAGAAATATACTGTTATTTAATAGCTGTCAATATCTAAACGCAATTATTATTCTGGTTATTTTGCTTGTGCCACCTTATTGCATTCAGCTCAGGATAGCGTCTAAACACTTGTTTCCACCATTTCCAGCAGAGAACATTTTTATCCTCAGCAAGTACCTTTACCGTTACCTGAATTGTACCTTTTTCCTTGTTATGAAAGTTTATCTTGCCCTTTGTCTGTGAGTGTTTCTGTCTGAAACAGTTACACAGGCTTCCACTCAGTTGGCTGAACGGCTGGTTTGTGATGCAGAGGGTGGCCAATAGCGCAAGTTCAATTCCCCCACACTGACAAAGGTCACCATGAAGGTGACGTTCTCTCAACCTCTAGGGCTCAACTCTACTTTCCTGCTAACCCCTCATATCTCTCAACTCGCTGACGTGACAAAAAACAATCCAGCCCATCTGTAAAAACAGTGACCCAGCCTCCACAACTCTCTGGGTGAGTGAAATTCAGACTTAATGACTTTCTGAAAGAAGACATTTCTTTGTATCTTGGTTTGAAATCGATATCCCTTATTCTGTCCCTGAGTTCGAGATTCTGCCCAGGTTTGGAAACACATTCTCAGCATCTACCTTGTCAATCAACTTATGTATCATTTCCGTTTTAGTAATATCACGCTCATTCAAGCACAATGAATAATCGCCTCACCGTTTTAGATGTATTCAATAATTCAACCCTTTCATCCCAGGAACCTGCGTACTGTATCAATCTAGTTATTTGCTGCATCACTACGCTGACTTTATGTTTCATACACAGGAACACTCCAATCCCTTTTTACTGCTCCTTTGTTGGGAGTCTTCTTCATTAAATAACAACATGCCTTTTGGTTCGCAGTGTCATCCTCCAACTCAGATATATACTGCATTCAGCTCTCGCCGTCAGGCTGTCAGAATGGACTGAAAATAACTGATGCCATCGGACTGGTATGCGTGATACCCCAGTAGATATGTCGTTATCATAACGATCCTTTAATCCTGACTCTCTGATTTCTACATGTTAACCACCCGTCATCCCATGCTAATGTGTTGACCATAACACTACGAGCTTCAGTCTTGAGTTAGGACCTTTATTTTGTGATACCTTGTGGAAGATTTCTGGTAAGCCGCATGTGTACCAGTTCCCCTTCATCAAGTCCGCTTGTTACATTTTCAGGGATAACTTTGCAGGCAAAATATAGTTTCCCATTCACAAAACCATGCTGACTCTGCGTGAAGCTTTTCTGAATGCCGTTCAATTCTTGCCATAATAATGGACTCTCGCAGATTCCCAGCAATAATGGTGA
Organism: Chiloscyllium punctatum; assembly: GCF_047496795.1. Lineage (NCBI taxonomy): Eukaryota > Metazoa > Chordata > Chondrichthyes > Orectolobiformes > Hemiscylliidae > Chiloscyllium > Chiloscyllium punctatum. The sequence continues at coordinate 75,749,080 of NC_092752.1, read as the reverse complement.
GGCTAAATGTTTCCTGCTTTCTTTCTCGCTCCTTTCTTGAAGGCAGTCGCCACATTGGAGGTTCTCCAGTTTCGCTGGAATACCCCTGCAATCCAGAGAGTTATGGAATCTTTCACACGGTACCATCAACCATTCATTAACCACGTTTTAAAAAACAAACAGCTATGATTACTGCTGACCGGTCCATCCTTACTCTTATCTGTTTGTCAAAAAACCTTGTTCGTGAAAATTTTGTGATGCTTGTTTTTATATTTCTTGCCAATTTACTTACATCATATCTTTTGTTCCCCTTTTCCTCGCTTTCTAGATTCATATAGTCATATCACGCACAAACAGACCCTTTGGCCCAATTTGTCCATGCTTAACTAAACTAGTCCCATCTGCTTTCACGTGTCCCATATGCCTCTAAACGTTTCCCATTTATGTGTTTGTCCAAATGTCTTTTAAATGTTGCAGCTGTACTTTCATCTACCACTCTTCCTCTTGCAGCTCATTCCATACACACATCACCCTGCATGTGAAAAAGATTCACCATTGGCCCTTTTAAATCTCCCTTTCACCTTAAAGCGATGTACTCTATGTGTGAACAACCCCACTCTCCGGGCGAGAATGTCTTGGCTCTCTATTCAATCCATGCCTCTTATGATTTTATAAACTTCTATAACGTCACTTTTCAACCTCCTCCACTCCATCTAATACCAACTTCAAGAACAAGCATTTAATCGTAGGCACTGCAAGTTTGAAACAATATTAAAAAATAACAAGTAAACAAAATAGACAAAACTTCATACTGTGATTTGTTTTTTCTCAATGTAACAATACAAAGAAAGTGTGAAACCCTTCCCAGTGCCATTAGGAAGTTAAACTCTTGAATTCCTTTGTCGAAAGAGCGTGATGATCCCTACACTGAAAGCGTATCTCTGGCCAAATCCAAGTAAGAAAGGGAATTATTATACGACACGGTAAGCATGCAGTTGCCTTTAGCAGAGTGAGATGAAGGCTGAGTATACCTGTTGAAATTTGGCTCACAGTATGAATTCAGTGCAAAGGGGAGGGAGGGGAGTGGTGATTTCAATAAGGTTTACTCCAAGAAGGAAACTTTCCAGAATGAGATGTGAGAGGGAGGTGTAAAAACAACATTAATGGAGAGGCCCAGTCACACTGACACCAGAGGCAAAGTGGCAGCACAAAACACAGCTTTTTGCGAGTGCAGGAAAGGTAGACCTGATCAAAAAGCCTCAGATAGGAACCATAACGTGAGTGAATGTACTCCGTAATTGGAGACGGACAACCTGGAAGAGGATGGAGCAGTAATGGCTGGGGTTTCTGCGGGTAATTCAGGAAGCACAGCTGAAATTCATGCCCAGCTTCTTCTCATGTTCCCTGAAATATCCACCCTAAATCTGGGCACATACTAATGCTCATTAATTTGCGATTGATTAGTATCCTTGGCAGATTTTTTCAACTATGGGCGGTTCATCTTCCTCCGAGTCCTTCTTTTTGAACAGAAACAATAACTGCTGTGTTTTATGGGATATCTGCATGAATGGCTGCTCCTGTATATCCACGGACCTTCCTCTGGGTCTATTTCCACATTCTGCAGCAGTCTATTGTGCGGCACCTTGTCGAAGACCATTTGGAAACCTAGATACACCACATTCACTGGGGCCTCGTTGTCTACCTTGCTCATAATTTCTTCGTAAATTTCCAACAGACTTGCCCTTCAGGAAACTATGCTGTGTCTGCGCAATGGGTCGATTTCTATCAAAATGCCGTGCTATTTCTCCCTTGACAATACACTCAAACATCATTCCCATTACACAGATTAAGTTAACTGGTTTATAATTCCCCATCTTTTATCTGCCAGCCTTTTTTTAAACTGTGGCGTCTCATTTGCTGTTTTCCAATCTGCTGGGACTGCCTCATTGTTCATTAAATTTAAATAAGAAATACCACAATTGCACTTTAGACTTCTCCCGCTATCTTTTTTAGTACCCTGGATGCATTTCATTCGGGGACTTGTCTGCCTTTAGATCCGTTAGTTTACCCAAAACTACCTCCTCCGGAATAATGAGTATGCACATGTCCTCATCTACCCTCATATGCTTTCAATTACTGGCATGTTATTAGTGTCTTCCACAAAATACGTGCTTAAATGCCTCGGTCATTTCATCACATCTTATCACTAAATGCGCCTTCTCATCCTCTAAAGGTCCAACCTTGACGTTGGCCACTCATTTCCATTTTATATATTTAGGGAATCATCTGCAATCTATTTTCATATTCTGTGCTAGTTATTTTCTTGTGTTCTATCCTAATTTTCTTTATAACTCTTTTCATGCCTTTCTGTTGACCTTTAATGTTTTTTCCAATCTTCTAAGTTCCTGCTGTTCTTGGCCACTTTACATGCCTTCTCTTTAAATTTGGTAGCCTCGATTATTGCTTCGACACCCCATAGAGATTACCCCTTTTCTTAGAGTATTTCCTTTTCAGTGAATATACTTTTGCGAAGGACTTTTAAAAAAATGTCTTTGAAAATCCTACACTGCTAGTCAACTCTCTCTATAAAGTATTATTTTTCAGTCGACTTTAGCCAAGTCCACTCACATTCTAAAGTCGTCTCCCTGTTTAAGCACAGTACCTTGGTATTCGATTTTATCTCCACACTCTCCATCTGTATTTTAAATTCAACCATACTGTGATCATTCCTTCCAAGTTGATTCTAACTATGAGGTTATTAATTATTCCTGTCTCATTACACAGGACCAGATCTAGCATAGCTTGCTCCTTATTGTACGTGCTTTTATTTTAGAGCAGTCAAACCAAGATATTTCGGATTCACGGCTTTTAAGACACCTTTGAAAAAAAAAACAAGGACAGCATGACCTTGTTAGAGGAGTAGCATTTTCACAACACTAGACTTGGGACTTCATCAAAAAGTTTCTGAAAATCCAAATTACCTGCAGCCATTGCTTCGCCATAATTTATTTCGCAGTCGGTTTCTCAGATATGATTCACCTTTAATAGTTTGGCATTGACTTGATCCATGTTCATTGCTTTCAAATTAATTTAATTCTCAACGTTCCCTGACAAAGCATTATTTCTAATAGACTCTTGTATTATCCTGATTGCTTCTTTGGCACTAGGCAGACTGTAATTCCTTGCTTTCTCCCTGCCTCCTTGAGAAATACTGGGGTTATATTTGCTGCTCTCAAATCTGTCAATTCAGGCATTAGGAATTTGGAAGACAGCAAGCAAAGTATTCATTATTAACATGGCACCTCCTTCAGGAATCATAGATAAAGATTATCAGGCCATGGGGATTTATCAGATTTCAGACCAAATATTTTCTTCAAAACTGTTTATTTACGGATATGATTGTATTTCCTGCTTTTTCTCAGTCGACCTAGAATTGCTTGGAAGTTTTTATTTTTCTTCATTCATGAAGGCAGAACTGAATTAGTTGCTTCATAGTCTGCCATTTTCCTGTTCACCATTTGCTGGTTTTGGACTGTAATGAAGCTACAATTATCTTTGCCAACATTTCACCTTGGTATATTGTACTTTGAGAAACTTTTAAGTTTCATGTTTGTTTAATGTACTGCTCTGAAACCTATTACTTCCTGTCTTACGCTGTTCAATGATTGACCTTCCACAGCCATACAATCACAGAAGCAGAGCCTGTGTAGTATCAAAATTACAGCACGATCTATGTTATTCCAAATTTACTACATCAGTCCCATTGCCATGAATGGTTTGACACGTCAATTGCTCATCCAAATACTTTTTAATGATTGTGACGCGATCTGTGATAACAACCCCCACCACATCCTCAGGAGGTACATTCCGGACCCCATACCCCTTTTGGTGAAAAACAATCCCTGACTCCTCTCGAAATGTCAAATCCTTCCCTTTAAAAGTGTGTTCGCCTGTTCTTGGCTCTTTGCTAAAAGGAACAGCTGCTGTCTAAGCACCCTGTCCATGACCCTCGTAATCTTATCCTGGATCACGTCCCCCAAAGCCTTTTCTGCTCCAAAGTAAACAAATGGAGCTTATGAAACCTCTCTCCTTAGCTGATATGCTCCGTCTTGGGAACATTCTGGTGAATCTCTGTGCCCCCTCCAGAACAATCACATCCTGCCTGTAATGTTGCTCCTAGAACCTCAAATAGTATTCCATCTTGACCTTACCAAAGTGCTACATAGCTCTTGTAATCTATGACTCGATAAAGGGTATGCCTACTTTTTACAATGATTTCTTACGTAATCTTTGATACTCCCCCGTTACATTCACGGATGTGTGGAGAAGCACCATCTGAGCTTCCTGGTGTGCTGCCATTCATTGTGTACTCTCCTCTCTGGTTCCTTCCTCCAAAGTGCATCATCTCATATTTATCAGGGTTACGTCCTATCTGCCAATGATCCACCCATCTGACCATTCCATCTGTATCTTCCTGTAACATAAGAACTTCCTCCTCACTGCCAAACACCCAGCCAATATTTGTGTCAAACACAGACTTACTTATCACGCTGCCACCCCTCCCTCCACATTCACACCTACATCATTTATAAATACCATAAATAATAAGGGAGACAGTGCTGATCATTGTGGTACATTAGGGGACACTGGTCTCCAGTCACACAAACAGCCTTCCACCACCACCTATTTTTTGCAAAATTTTCTCTAACACCGATTTGACACACACTAGTCTATAGTTCCCTGCTCTATCTCTACAACCCTTCGTATAAAGGGTGATTTCCAGTCTTCAGGCACCTTACCTGTGACCTGATTCTATTTAAAAGTTTGCATCAGCGCCTTTCATCCCTTGTCTCCAACGGCAGATGTAACTCAATCTCGACCTGGGGATTGGTCCAGTTTTATACCAGCCAAAACCATTGTGCGAGATAAGTGGCTGTCCAGCCCCATCTACGGCACTTTTTATTTCCCTTCCCAGGAACAAAGACACGGAGGAGTCTGTCCAAAACCTTTTCATTCAACTTTGCAAAGTCGGGTGTTGTTCCCAAAGGTACACACACACAAGCATAGTAATCTCTCGCATTATATACACGTATATGTGGGCTGGGTCTCCTACTGCTGTCTTGAACAACGAGTGCTAGGATTCCCCACTGTTTTCCTTATTTGGGTTCTGGTGCCTGCGATTATTTTGTTATTCACTTGGCCAATCAGTGTTCGAGCTCCCCGTTCTTTCCTTATATGGCTGATGTTGTACAACTGTGGTTAAGGGCGGTCTCTCAAATATCGAGGAAAGCTGTTACAATTGTTTCATTCATATAAACGTGGGGGAGGTCCGGCAACAGTTTCGAGTGTCTGCTTGTGTTTACTATAAGGTAGAAAAGACGAAAAGGCAGCTAACCGTTTAAAAATTACACTACCCCCTACAAATCCCCCGTGTCTTTTCTTACGGCCTGTAATTTTTCAACCGTAAGTTTCTTCTCCAGCGCATTTAATAACTCCCGAGCTTGTTCATCAAACTGCCCGTCTCTAATACTACCCCCGCCCAATAGGGATTCACGTTGTTCCATCTCGAGATTTATTCGTTCAACCTGCCCATAGGGAACATCCTTCTTAGTAAGGGCGGTTTCGATCAGTCGTTGAGTTAATCCCCGGACACAGGGAATAACGCAACACCCAAGGGCAGTGAGTACCCCTGCCACCAATATACATGAGACAAGAAAGGGAACGACCACCCCCGTCCATTTACCGAACCAAGCTTCCAACCAGTCCGTGAGGCCAGAGTCGATGCCCGAGTTTTCGGCCAGTTCGTCCGCCAATGTGTTGAGTCCATCCAGGGCGCGGGTGATGGACCCATCAGGGGCTGTGTTGTTGGGGATGAAAGTGCAGCATTGAGTGCCTATCATGACACAAACACCCCCCTTCTCTGCCAACATCATGTCTAAGGCCAACCTATTTTCTCACGCCATCCTACTAGTGGCGTCCAGTTGTTCTGCTATTCCTTTAACTGCATCCCGGGTATAATTAATGAACCTCTGCTGATTGTAGTAAATATAATTAATCCAATGCACGTTCTTATTGATGGTCACCCACCAGAACAGTGACGACTCAAAACCCGCCGCTATCTGTGTCCTAGCCTTGTATTCGTCAGGAACACCCCCTGGGGACCCCTATGGCATCTAAATATATGTTATCATCGAAAGAGGTCTCCAAAGCTCTCTCAGTTCTTCCACTAGAACGGGGTCGCTCTTGTTTTTCGAATACCAGGGTGAATGGGATGGCCAATTGAACGATTGCACAAGTGCCCGTCCATTTTTGGGGCAGGGTCGGTCGCAGAACCCTCCCACCACAGTACCACCAGAGGTCTGCCCTAGGCACATGAATGTGGGAGTAATTCCCGCCCCCGGTAGTTTCATTGACCAGCCGAATTGATCCGCTGCACTTGTCAAATGTCCCCACATCGTTGTCCCACTGTAGTCCCGTCCGAGAGACGCAGGCCTGGTGCGTACCCGTTACCCCTGAGAATGATGGCGGGCGGGGCGCCCCCTCAGACCTGACGGGGGGAAACTTTAAACTCAAGGGTCGACAAGTGGGGTCGTTCCAGGCCTCTCGGTCCTGGTACAGCCTTATCATGCAGTCCATGGCTCGTGGGTGTTTCTCCCATCCCAGCGGGAATGGGACCACCTGAGGGTTAGGGCGGGCACTCGTGCATGCGTAGCAATCACTCTTGTTCATGCTACTCACAGTATATTTGACCCATTCCATCCAGGCATTCGCCTCCCCGTATCCCGTTTCTATTTCAAAGTTCTTTTCCAAATCCGTCACCTCAATTATTCTAATCTTTTCCTGCTTATCAGTGGTGGATGAGCCCCCAGACTCAGCTTCAATGACCGTGATATACGTGTAGCACAGCTGCATCCCCCCCCCCCCCCATCATGCCTGGCCCCCAACTCTAATACCCAGTATTGTTCTATTAAGGCTCGCCCCGTTCTTTTCCAAGTTCTTTATGGTCAGATAGTGCGGATTTCACTGATTCTGCCCACATTCCCGTCCAGGGGTGATGGGATCACGGACAACTGACACCATAGCCTGGACCCCGGGGGCTGGAGGCCTATTTAGGCCTTCCCTACCATGCAATTGTAATACTAACGCCTGACCCTGGAATCCACTTTCTCTCTCTAGATTCCACTTAGTTTGATTCCGTTCCCTTTTAGTCCTACAGGGCACCAACCCACATAGGTCTAAGCTAAATGTCTGTGTTGATTGGTTGGCAAGCACGGAGATGGAGAACCACTGACGGTCCTCTGCTTGTTTTTTCCAGAGGCCAAATTGGGTAACACGCACACTATGACCCAGCCCAAGGATAATGGCATAGCAAGTTCACAATACGATTGACCGCATTTTGTCGCGACACCCGTAGCCAGAGGGCACAGTTCCTTTCGACTCGCCAAAGTCCGATTAGTTCGTTCTCAGGGTCTCTGTTCCTTAGATGCCTTTGTCAGAGAGGTTCGTGCATCCTCCGTCGGTTGTGGCACTGGTCCCTTGACTCGAGTGTAATGTGTCCAGCCCTTTTCGGCCGTACGGACAGACGTTTCGGTCGTCAAAAGTACCAGGAAGGGACCGTCCCAAGTTGGTTCGAGGGTACGTTGGTTCCAGCTTTTAATCAGGACCCACTGACTCGGCTTGACGGTGTGCACCGCAAACTCGAGGGGCGGCGTCTGTGCCAAAAGTCCCTGTTGGCGTAAACGAGATAGAGCAGACCCCAGAGCCACCACATATTTTTGCACAAACATATCCCGAGACTCGAATACAGGAGGTTCCCCCTTCGGCCCATGGAAGGTGAGGCCAAACAGCATTTCGAAAGGGGAGACGCCCAAATCCCGCCTTGGCTGGGTGCGAATTTGCAATAGGGCAAGGGGTAGGCATTTGGTCCAAGGCAGGCCGATTTCATTAGTGAGTTTGGTTAGCTGCTTTTTGATTGTCTGGTTCATTCTTTCGACCTTGCCCGAGGAGGGGGGATGCCAGGGAGTGTGCAAATGCCAGTCAATCCCCATTGCTTGCACTACATTCTGGAGGACAGTCGAGGTGAAGGGCTCCCCTGGTTAGAGTCAATAGCGCGGGGTAGCCCAAATCGTGGGATGATTTGCTCGAGTAGAATCTTGCTAACCTGAGTTGCCGTTGCCGTGGTAGTGGGGAAAGCTTCCACCCATCCTGTCAGGTGATCTACCACTACTAATAGATACTTCAGGCGACCTATGGGGGGGAGCTCAGTGTAATCTACCTGGACATACTCAAACGGCCTATAGGCCGGACTCCTACCCCCTTGGCTTGCATGCTGCCGAAGCCCCCTTTTGTTAATCTTTCGACATGTTATGCAATCTCCTGTGACCTGCTTGGCGAACGTGTACAGACCAGGGTGAGCATATTGGCGCAGGAAGGCATCACACAGTGCCTGGGCGCCCCAGTGACCCCCTTGGTGTAGACGGGCAATAATGTCCCGCGTCAACGGTCGATTTAGTAGCTGGCAGCCATCGGGTAAGGTCCACTTGCCTTCCCTATCCTTTGTACCCCCCAGAGACGCAAGAAGAGTTTCTTCTTTGTCAGTAAACTTGGGCACTTCGGTAATTTCGGATATCTGGGGAATCCTTACCAGGCAGTTTATTACTTCCTTCCCCATCCCAGCCAATTTTGCCTGTTCATCTGCCAATTGATTCCCCAGGGTCTCTATTTTATCGTCTTTCTGGTGTCCTTTCACATGTACTACAGCAATCTCTTGTGGCAGCAACAAATCCTCCAAGATCATGGCTACTAGTTCCTCGTGGACCAACTCCTTTCCTCTACTATTTATCATTCCCCTTTCTTTCCAGATCTTTCCAAAGGTGTGTACTACCCCAAAGGCATACTTAGAGTCAGTGTAGATTGTCCCGGCTATTCCCTTTAAATTCCTCAGAGCCCGGTGCAAGGCGTACAATTCGCACGTTTGTGCCGACCAGGCATTCGGTAGCCGTCCACTTTCCACTAATTCCCAACCAGTCTCACTAATGACTGCATAACCGTTGTGTCTCTTCTCATCTATCGCTCGAGAGGACCCGTCAATGAACCACCGCCTTCCTGCATCTATCCCTCAGATCTTTCCTCACTTTACTCTGGTACTCTATTATGTCTGAACAGCAGTGTTCCAGTTCCTCCTCCCCTTCCCCTTTCCAAAGAAAGTCCGCCGGGTTCTGGCAGCCCCTGACTTCTATTCAGAGGTCTGCTCCGTCTAACAATATGGCTTCATATTTCAGAATCCTCGAGTCAGTCAGCCACCTCCCGGGCTTCTGATTCAGGATAGTTCTAACCTGGTGGGGAGTAGTGACTGTCAAGGGGGCCCCGAAAGTCAACTTCCTGCTTTCCTCTACCAGCTTTGCCGTGGCTGCCACCGCTTGGACACACTCCGGCCACCCTAGGGAGACTGGATCCAGAATTTTTGACAGGAAAGCCACGGGCTTCCTTTTTCCCCCCCAATCCTGGGTCTATACTCCAAGAGCGGTTCCCTTTCTGGAGTTCACAAAGAGACGAAATGTCTTACTAAAATCCGGCAAGCTTAAAACAGGTGCGGCCATCAATTTTCCTTTTAGGATTCCAATTAACCTTTTCTCCTCCTCCTCCCATTTTATTCTGTTGGGTGCCTCCTCAATGAGTTTTAGGTACAAGTCTTTAGTTATGGGGGCATAGTCGTCTATCCATAATCGACAATAGCCTAAGAGTCCCAAGAACTTCTGCAACTCCCTTTTGGTCGTTGGGTGGCCTAGTTCGATTATTGCCCGCACTCTTTCCGGACTTATTCGTTTCTGTCCCTGGCTTATCAAGTGTCCCAGGTACTTAACCTCTTTCTCGACATATTGGAGCTTCTTCTGACTCACTCGTAACCCCTTCACAGCTAGGTAATTTAACAGGGCATTAGTCCCAAGTAGGACGTCCTCCTCCGCGGGTCCGGATAAAAGGAGATCGTCCACGTATTGTATAAGCTTCAGGGCCGGGGACAAGGTTAGTCCCTCCAATAATTGTTCCAGAATCTGCCCGAACAGAGTCGGGGACTCAGTGAATCCTTGGGGGAGTACGGTCCACCTGTACTGCTGTTTTCTGCCAGTATCAGGATCCTCCCATTCAAAAGCAAAAAGATCCCTACTGTCCTTGTCCAGGGGACACGCCCAGAAGGCATCCTTTAAGTCTATAACACTAAACCAGCCGTGGTCCGGGGGGATTCGCCCCAGAATAGTGTATGGGTTCGGTACCACAGGGTGCCGTACTTGGACAATTTTATTTACTTCCCTTATGTCTTGGACCATTCGGTAGCTCCCATCCGACTTCCGGACCGGCAGGATGGGGGAATTGTATCGTGACATACAGGGCTCTACCAATCCATCTTTTATTAGGTCTTCCATAACTGTCTTCAGGCCCTGCCTCCCTTCCCAAGAGATGGGGTATTGGCGCACTCTGACGTCGGGTCTCTGGGGCTTTAATTTTACCTCCACAGGTCGAATTGCGAGTGCCCCCCGGTTCCCTTTGGCGACCCAAACCCTAGGGTCTATCTCTGTCAATCGGGACTCACTAAGGTATGACATGGTAACGGCTAATTCTTCCTCTTCTCCCACTTCTATTCGTAATCCGAAACGGACTATCAAATCCCGTCCCAACAACCCATAGGGAAGATGGGGGAGGTGAAGGAGTTCCAAATGGAGCTCCTCCTCCTCCAGCCGCAAGGGTTGTGGTTCGAATATTTTCGCATTAAAAACCCCACCCTTAACTCCTGAAATGTTTAATGCTTTAGCTTGGAAACCAACCCCCCTAGGATGGAGGGGAATTGAGGACCTGCCGGCGCCTGTGTCAACTAAGAAGGTAACATCTTGTCTAAATGGGCCCACCCGTAAATTTACCAGGGGTTCTTGGTAGGCCCCTGTTCCGATCCTCCCCTGACTTCCCTCATCCATTTGTTCACACTCCATTTCATACATCCCTTCTCTTTCCCTTTTAAACTTGGGACAATCCCTTTTGAAGTGTCCCAGTTTCCCGCAATGGTAACATCCGGCCTTCTGAGGGCACTCAATTCCATAAGATCCTCCTCTCTCACTTCTGCCCCGTCTCGCTTCTCTCCCTCTCCAACTTTTCTTCGACGTTCCTCTTTCCACCCCATAACCTCCCTCCCCCATTCCGGTGGACGTACAAGCTTCCTGTACGGCTGCCACCATCATTATTGTCTTATGTTTCTCCCTTATTACATCCCTCTGAACGTACACCTTCTGTTCTTCCCGTAATAATTCTGCAACACCCTTTTCAGCCCAATCCTCCTCTTTCTGTAATTTCTTCTGAATGTCAGGCCATGACTGAGTCACAAAGTGCACCTTAAGCATGCCCTTGCCTATTTCCCCATCGGGGTCTAAACCTGAATACTTTCGCATGGACTCCCGCAAACGGTCTAAAAACTCACTTGGGGATTCATCCTTTTTCTGTCCAACTTCGAATGCTTTCGCTAAATTCCGCTCTTTGGGCACACAGGTTTGGATCCCCCTGATTATAAGGCTTCTGGGGTCTGTCATATTGGCTCGTCCCCCCGCGTCGTTATGATCCCACCGGGGGTCCTCTAAGGGGTACTTCTGCACTCCACGCTGAGGGCCGTCCTGATGCTCCCTATCCCAAATGGCCATTGCACTATTCTGGATCATAACAATTTCATCGGAAATAAATAGTATTCCCATCATGGCCTGCAGTTCAGTCCATGTGTATATACTGGGCCCCAGAAATTGGTCCAGTTGTATTCCCACACTGACGGGGTCGTCCAGTAGACGGGGTAGTTCATTACAGAGTTGCCGGATATCCCCAGAATTTAAAGGTTGTACTACGAACCCGGTCCGTTCGTTCCCAAACGGCACCTCTCGTAAGGGGTTCAGCTGTTCAATATTGTCACTCCTCCCAGCTCTCAATCCCTCTTCTCGACCTTTCCGCATCTCGAGTCGGACTGATTTCCTAGTGCCTGGGGTGAGTTCTGCGCCCCCTCCTGTGCCCCCCCCCCAGCAGTTCCTTCCTCACTGGTCGTAGCCTGCTGGGACTCGGAATTATCCGTCGCAGGAGGGAGGTCCGCGCTGGATGCCTGGTCGTGCGCGGGTGGTATATACTGGGGCGGGGCAGACGGTGGCAAACCGTCGGTGAGGATGTCCCAAGACTTCTGGGGCTTCCTCGGGTCTGTTTGGGGAATCAGAGGATAGAGACGCGTGGGACTCTCGCCGTCGCCCGCCAACCAGGCGGCGGCGTATTTGCTCTCCTCTGGGTCAAACGGTTGTTTTCTGTTAACATATACATTTAGGATTTGACACACCCAGTCTTCATCAGACCCATACTCGGGCCAAACTACCGAGGGGGCGCGGATAGGTTCTTTGGTCCATATAAAACAGCAATATTTTATCATGGTCTCTTTCTTTAAGTCCTTCGTTCTACTACTGTCCGTCCATAGACTTAACTTCCGACCTAATGGACTATCGGGGGGGTATTTCTTTCCCATTTGCAGTCTTCCCTGACTTTTCCTTAGTAAATCTAGAAGTCTGATTTCCCATGATCTATCTTCGGTCCTGGTCTTAAACGCCCAAAGCGTTTTCACAGGTGACCGTCAAAACCACAATTTCCCATGGTTTATCTTCGGTCCTGGTCTTAAACGCCCAAAGCGTTTTCACAGATGACCGTCAAAACCACATGGCCAACAAGGAAGAACAAAAGAATCTCTTAAATTGATCCGTGCACGGAGTTATCTGGCCTTCTTAAATGTGTGTACCCCCGTGTATAGTCACTAACCGGTCGTCCCAGCACTCGTCCGTGTGTTCCTTTTCCAGGATTCAAAATTATTTTTAAATGAGCCGCGTCACATCCTCTCTTGGCCGACGGCCGACGGACCAAGCTGATCAGTGAGAAGTATAAATATATACTAGACGCGTATTTGTTGTAATCAGGCTTGATCCGTGAGCCGAAGAGACTGTCCCCCACCCCCCCGGCAATAATTATTTCATCCCGGACGAGCCCTCAATTGTGCGAGATAGGTGGCTGTCCGGCCCCATCTACGGCACTTTTTATTTCCCTTCCCAGGAACAAAGACACGGAGGAGTCTGTCCAAAACTTTTTCATTCAACTTTACAAAGTCGGGTGTTGTTCCCAAAGGTATACACATACAAGCATAGTAATCTCCACGCATTATATACATGTATATGTGGGCTGGGTCTCCTACTGCTGTCTTGACCAACGAGTGCTAGGATTCCCCACTGTTTTCCTTATTTGGGTTCTGGTGCCTGCGATTATTTTGTTATTCACTTGGCCAATCAGTGTTCGAGCTCCCCGTTCTTTCCTTATATGGATGATGTTGTACAACTGTGGTTAAGGGCGGTTTCTCAACTATCGAGGAAAGCTGTTACAACTGTTTCATTCATATAAACATGGGGGAGGTCCGGCAACAGTTTCGAGTGTCTGCTTGTGTTTACTATAAGGTAGAAAAGACTAAAAGGCAGCTAACCGTTTAAAAATTACACTACCCCCTACAACTCTCTCTGAGACACTCTCTGTAACACGCTGTGATAGTCTCTGACTTTCTCTGACACTGTCTGAGACATATTGTGCCACTGTCTGATAAACATTGACACGCTCTCACTGTCTCTGAGACACACTGTGACATTCTCTGACTCAATGTGACACTCTATAACTCTCTCTGACATTCACTGAGACACACTGTGACTCTCTCTGACAGACTGTGAGACACTGCGACACACTCTGACAATCTCTGTGACATGTTATGACACTCTCGGAGATCTCTGACAGTCTCTGGAACAAACTATGACACTCTCTGACCGAAGTGACACACTGGGACACTCTCTGAGACACACTGTGACACTCTCTGACATTCTCTGAGACACACTGTGACACTCTCTGTCTGACTGTGACAATCACTGACAGTCTCTGACAGACTGTGACACACTGCGACACTTCTGACACTCTCTGAAACAGACCGTGACCCTCTCTGAAACAAACTGTGACACTCTATGATGACTGTGTCAATCTCTGACATTCTCTGACACGCTCTGAGACACACTGTGATACTCTCTGACACTCTCTGAGACACACTGTGACACTCTCTGACACTCACTGAGACACACTGTGATACTCTCTGACACTCTCTGAGACACACTGTGATACTCTGTGACACTCTCTGAGACACACTGTGACACTCTCTGACACTCACTGAGACACACTGTGATACTCTCTGGCTGTCTCTGATCGACTGTAAGACACTCTCTGAAACAAACTGTGACACTCTCTGACTGACTGTGACAATCTCTGACATTCTCTGGTACGCTCTGAGACACACTGACACTCTCTGACTCTCTTTGACACTGTCTGAGTCACACTGTGACACTCCCTGACTCTCTCTGACACTCCCTGACCGACTGTGAGACGCTGAGACACACTGTGATACTCTCAGATCGACACTGACACTCTGTGAGTCTCACTGAGACACACTGTGAAAATCTCTGACACTCTGTGAGCCATAATGTAAGAATCTCTGACACACTGTTACACTCTTTTAGACACAGTGACACCTTCTGACACTGTCAGAGACATACTGTATCCCTCTCGAAGACACTGTGATAATCTCTGAATCTCTCTGAGACATACTGTGATACTCTCAGACTGATTGTGACACACGGTGACACTCCCTCACTCTCTCTGAAACTCCCTGAGACACACTGTGACACTCCCTGAGTCACATTGTGACACTCTCTGAGTAACACTGTGACACTCTCTGACACTGTATGAGACATACTGTGCCACTCTCTGATAAACCTTGACACTCTCTCACTGTCTCTGAGACACACTGTGACATTCTCTGACTCAATGTGACACTCTCTAACTCTCTCTGACACTCACTGAGACACACTGTGACACACTGCGACACACTCTGACAATCTCTGAGACATGCTGTGACACTCTCGGAGATCTCTGACACTGTCTGAAACAAACTGACACTCTCTGACCGACAGTGACACTCTGCGACACTCTCTGACAGTCTCTGAGACTCACTGTGACTCTCTCTGACTGACTGTGACAATCTCTGACATTCTCTGACACGCTCTGAGACACACTGTGACACGCTCTGTGACACACTGTGACACTCTCTGACTGACTGTGACAATCTCTGACATTCTCTGGCACGCTCTGAGACACACTGTGACACTCTCTGAGGCACACTGTGATACTCTCTGGCTCTCTGACCGACTGTAAGACACCCTCTGAAACAAACTGTGACACTCTCTGACCGACACTGACACAGTTTGACACTCTCTAAGACTCACTGTGACACACTTTGACCCTCTTTGAGACTCTGAGACAGAGTGTGACTCTCTCTGAAACACACTGAGACCCTCTCTGATAGAGTGTGACTCAGTGTGACACTTTTTGACACTCTCTGACACTCTCTGAGAAACACTGTGACTGTCTGTGACTCTCTCTGAGACACATTGTGACACTCTCTGACTCTCTCTGAGAAACATTGTGACTCTCTCTTTCTCGGTGACACATTGTGCCACTCTCTGAGACGCACTGTGACACATTCTGACCCTCTTTAAAACTCTCTGAGGCACACTGTTGCACTCTCTGAGACACACCTTGACACACTCTGACCCTCTTTGACACTCTCTGTAACACACTGTGAAAGTTTCTGACTTTCTCTGAAACTCTCTGGCACCCACTGTGACTGAGGCACACTGTGACAGACTGTGACAATCTCTGACATTCTCTGACTCACTGTTACACTGTAACTCTCTCTGACACTCTCTGAGACGCACTGCGACACTCTCTCTGACGGTCTGTGTCACTCTTCGACACTCTCTGAAAATCTCTGAGACATGCAGTGACACTCTTGGACACTCTCTGACACTGCCTGAGAACACTGCGACATGCTCTGATGGACTGTGACACACTGCAACACTCTCTGTCTGACAGCGACTCACTGCGACACCCTCTGACACTCTCTGAAACTGACTGTGACACTCTCTGAGGCACACTGTGACACTCTCTGACAGACTGTGACACACTGTGGCAATTGTTGACATTCTCTGACACTCTGTAAGACATACTGTGACACGTTTTGTCTCTCTCTGACCGATTGTGAGACAGTGAGACACACTGTGACACTCTCCGACTGACTGTGACTCACTGCGACACCCTCTGACACTCTCTGAAACTGACTGTGACACTGTCTGAGGCACACTGTGGCACTCTCTGACTGACTGTGACACACTGTGGCAATCGTTGACATTCTCTGACACTCTGTGAGACATACTGAAACTCTCTGACACTTCCTGACACTGTCCGAGACACATGTGACACTCACTGACACTCTCTACCACTATCTGAGACAGACTGTGACACTCTCTGACAGGCTGTGATACACCTTGGCACTTTTTACCTCTCTCTGATCCTCTCTGACACTCTCTGAGACATACTGCGACACTCTCTGACACATTCTGATACTCTGTGACTCTTTCTCTCTGAAACACAGTGACACTCTTTAAGACATTGTGACACTGTCTGACACTCTCAGCGACATATGGTATCCCTGTCTAAGACACTTTGATAATCTCGGACGCTCTCTGAGACAGACTGTGATACTCTCTGACAGACTGTGACACACTGTGGCACTCCATGACTCTCTCTGACAATCCCTGAGACACACTGTGACACTCTCTGAGACACACTATGTCACACTCTGACCCTCTTTGACACTCTCTGACTTTCTCTGACACCCACTATGACATTTTCTGACTCACTGCGACACCCTCTGACACTCTCTGAAACTGACTGTGACACTCTCTAAGGCACACTGTGACACTCTCTGACAGACTGTGACACACTGTGAGAATCTCTGACATTCTATGACAGTCTCTGAGATACACTGTGACACTCTCTGACACTCTCTGAGGCACACTGTGACACTCTCTGAGGCACACTGTGATACTCTCTGAGGCACACTGTGACACTCTCTGACAGACTGTGACAGACTGTGACAATCTCTGACATTCTCAGACTCACTGTTACACTGTAACTCTCTCTGACACTCTCTGAGACACACTGCGACACTCTCTGCAATTCTCTGAGACACACTGTGACTCTCTCTTTGACGGTCTGTGTCACTCTGCGACACTCTCTGAAAATCTCTGAGACATGCTGTGACACTCTCGGACACTCTCTGACACTGCCTGAGAACACTGCGACATGCTCTGATGGACTGTGACACACTGCAACACTCTCTGTCTGACAGTGACTCACTGCGACACCCTCTGACACTCTCTGAAACTGACTGTGACACTATCTGAGGCACACTGTGACACTCTCTGACTGACTGTGACACACTGTGGCAATCTTTGACATTCTCTGACATTCTGTGAGACATACTGTGACACGTTTTGTCTCTCTCTGACCGATTGTGAGACAGTGAGACACACTGTGACACCCTCCGACTGACTGTGACTCACTGCGACACCCTCTGACACTCTCTGAAACTGACTGTGACACACTGTGACAATCTCTGACATTTTATGACACTCTTTGAGATACACTGTGACACTCTCTGACACTCTCTGAGGCACACTGTGACACTCTCCGAGGCACACTGTGACACTCTCTGACAGACTGTGACACACTGTGACACTCTCTGACAGACTGTGACACACTGTGACAATCTCTGACATTCTATGACACTCTTTGAGATACACTGTGACACTCTCTGACACTCTCTGAGGCACACTGTGACACTCTCCGAGGCACACTGTGACACTCTCTGACAGACTGTGACACAATGTGACAATCTCTGACATTCTCTGACACTCTGAGACATACTGTGACACTCTCTGACTCTCTCTGACACTGTCTGACACACACTGTGGCACTCTCTGAGACACACATTGACAATTTCCGTCTCTCTCTGAGAGATTGTGAGACAGTGAGACACACTGTGACACTCTCTGACCGACAATGAAACACTGTGACACTCTCGGACAGACTGTGACACACTGTGACACTCTCTGAATCAGACTGTCACACTGTCTGAGGCTAACTGTGACACTCTCTGACAGACTGTGACACACTGTGACAATTGCTGACATTCTCTGACACACTCTGAGACACACTGACACTCTCTGACTCTCTCTGAGACACACTGTGACACTCCCTGACTGTCTGTCTGACACATTGTGACAATCTCCAGCACACTATGACATCCACTGAGACACTGTGACACTTTCTGACACTCTGTGAGACTCACTGTGACACTCTCTGAGACACCCTGTGACACACTCTGACCCTGTTTGACAATCTCTGTGACAGACTGTGACTCTCTCTGAAACTCTCTGAAACACTGTGACATCTCTGATAGACTGTGACACAGTGTGACACTTTTTGACTCTCTCTGACACTCTGAGACCCACGTGGCACTCGCTGACACTCTCTGAGACATACTGTGCCACTCTCTAACACACAGTTACACTTGTTGACTCTGTATGAGACACTCTGTGGCACTCTCTGCCTCTTTCTGAGACACACTGTGACACTCTCTGACTCTCTCTGACACTCTGCCACTCTCTGACACTATCTGAGTCAGACTGTGACACTCTCTGACAGACTGTCATACACTGTGACACTCTATTACACTCTCTGAAAATCTCTCAGACACACAGTGATACTTTCTATCTCTCTTTGAGACAGTGTGACACTCTCTGACACATTCTGACACTCTCTGACTCTCTCTGACACAGTGTGACAATCTATGACACACTGTGACACTCTGACACTCTGAGACACACTGTGACACTCTCTGAGACACTGTGGCACTCTCAGAGACACTGTGACTCTCTCTGACAGACTGTGACTCTCTCTGACAGACTGTGACACTCTCTGAGGCACACTGTACCACTCTCTGACAGACTGTTACACACTGTGACACTGACTCTCTCTGACACTCTCAGAGACGCACTGTGACACTCTCTGACTCTCTCTGGCACCCTCTGACCGACTTTGAGACACTGGGACACACTCTGATACACTGTGACTGTATCTGGGACAAACTGTGACAAACTCAGACCCTCTCTGACACTCTCTGCATCACACTGTCGCTCTCTCTGACAGACTGTGTCACTCTGTCTCTCACTGACACTGTCTGAGACACACTGTGACACTCTCCGACTCTCTCTGACACTCTCTGACCGGCTGTGAGATACTGGGACACATTCTGATACACTGTGACACTCTCTGAGACAAACTGTGACGTACTCTGACCCTCCCTGGCACTCTCTAAATCACGCTGTGGCAATCTCTGACACTCTCTGACAGACTGCGACAAACTGTGACCCTTTATGACTCTCTCTGACACTCTCTGAGACCCACTTTGACACTCTCTGACTCTCCCTGAGACATACTATGGTAATCTCTGACTCTCTGGTACACTCTGAAATACACGGTGACACTCTCCGACTCTCTCTGACACTCTCTGACCAACTTTGAGACACTGTGACACTTTCTGATACACTGTGACACTCTCTCAGACATTCTGTGACACACTCTAACCCTCTCTGACACACTCTGTAACACACTGTGGCACTCTCTGACTCTCTCTGACAGTCTCAAAGACACACTCTGACACTCCCTGACTCTCTCTCTGACACTCTCTGTGACACACTGTGAAACTCTCTAACTCTCACTGTCACTGTCTGAGACACACTGTGACACTCTCTGACTCTCTCTGACCAGCTGCGAGACACTGTGACACTCTCTGATACATTGTGACACTCTCGGAGGCACTCTGTGACATACTCTGACCCTCTCTGAAACACACTGTGGCACTCTTTGACTCTCTCTGACACTCTTTGAAAAACCCTGTGGCACTCTCTGACTCTCTCTGAGACACACTATGATAATCTCTGACTCTCTGGTACACTCTGAAATACACGGTGACACACTCAGACTCTCTCTGACACTCTCTGTGACACACTGTGACACTTTCTGACAGACTGTGACACTCGCTCTCTCTCACTGACACTGTCTGAGACACAGTGTAACACTCTCTGACTCTCACTGACACTCTCTGACCGGCTGTGAGACACTGACACTCTCTGATACATTGTGACACTCTCGGAGGCACACTGTGACATACTCTGACCCTCTCTGAAACCCTCTCTGACTCTCTGACACTTTCTGAAACTTTCTGTGACACTCTCTGACAGGCTGCGATACACTGTGCCACTTTTATTACTCTCTCTGACACCCTCTGAGACTTACTTTGACACTCACTGACTCTCTCTGAGACACACTGTGCCACTCTCTGACTCTCTCTGTCACTCTCTGAGAAACACTGTGACACTCTCTGACAGACTGTGACACACTGTGTTACTTTTTGACTCTGTATGCAACACTCTGTGACACTCTTTGCCTCTCTCTCTCTGACACACTGTGACACTTTCTGACAGACTGTGACATCCACCGAGACACTGTGACACTTTCTGACACACTGTGACACTCCTTAAGTCACTGTGACACTTTCGGACACTCTCAGAGACATACTGTATCTCTCTCTAAGACACTATAATAATGTCTGACGCTCTCTGAGACATACGGTAACACTCTCTGAGAGGCAGAGACACACTGTGACACTCCCTGACTCTCTCTGACACTCCCCGAGACACACTGTGACACTCCCTGAGACACACTGTGACACTCTGAGACACACTGTGACACTCTCTGACCCTCTTTGACACTCTCTGTAACACACTGTGACACTCTCTGATTTTCTCTGACACTCTCTGACATCCACTGTGACTTTCTCTGGCACTGTCTGAGACATACTGTGCCACTCTCTGATAAACTTTGACACTCTCGGACTGTCTCAGAGATACACTGTGACATTATCTGACACACTGCAACATTCTCTAACACTGTGATATTCCCTGTATCTCTCTGATATACTGTGACACTCTCTGACATTCTCTTTGACACACTGAGACCCTCTCTAAGACCCACCGTGAAACACTTGGATACTCTCTGACACTCTGAGACAGACTTTGACACTCTGACTCACGGTAACTCTCTCTGGGAAAAAATGTGACACCCTATGACTCTCTAGGAACACACTGTGACTGCAATAGAAAATTATCCATTTACTGTGAAATTAATTATCCATTTACTGTAAAGTTTAAAGAGAATGCTTTGTTTAAATCAATGCTGTGCTGAGCTTTGTAAACGATGCTTTGATGAAGGGTTGCAGTTCGCTTATCTCTGTTTGTTTTCTGTAAGCATTCAACTCGACCTTGCGATAGTCGAACTCAGCGAAAGCTGAATAACTGTTATGTCTAGCACCAGGGGATGAGAGGATAACAACTTGAGTTTCCCCAGTCTCTGCCCTTGAGAGTGTGATAAGGAACGCTATAAGGCAGGTGTCTGTGTAAATGTTTGGGTACTTATTGCATTGAGGCATCTGACTTAGTGTAATGGGTCAATCTTGCAAAATTTTTAATGAAGACCCTTGCTTTGCTCTTGCTAACTATTGAGTCAAGTCGATTTAATTTCCATGCCAGTAAACTTGGGGGCTCGTCCTGGGACCCCGCGACTGGATGAGATTCTGAAGATTCCCAGGAAGCGCAGGTGCCAGCGCCTTGAAGGTCTTTCACTTCATCTCGAGCGCTGAATTGGCCCTTTTGCGTGAGAGGACTGGAAATCTGTGGATTGCCCTAGCGCCAGAGTTTCAAATCAAATAAGGTTGGGTAATAGTTGTGGTTTATATAATCCTACATAGAGAGTCATTCTTAGAGAATAAATACAGCAGGAAAAGGGTCCAGTGAACTCTCACGTGGTATTAGAGTAAAACCCCAAGGGAAGGGGATTGCTGTTTGAAGAGTGTTTAGGAAACAGCAAGGTTAAGGCTGGTTTTAGACTTGGAACCACCACTGGCTGAGTTGGACTCACCAAAGACGTATCAGGTACGTGGTTTCTTGGTTTACCAAGGCCTTGAGGCGAATGCGCCCAATACGAGAGGGGACCTCTGGAGGTAAAAGCAAGTCAAAAGGGAATAGATAATGGTACTGCGAGAGAGAGACGGAGAGAGAGCTGAATACTTTTCCAGTGAAATTAAAAATGGGCTCTGGCAAGAGCAAGCAAAGGGAGTGTCCACACAGGACTTGGAATGGCCAACCAAAAATACACAGACAGGCTCACTCAGCCTTGGAGGCTGAGGGACAGGGTGACTAACAGGGGAAGGCTGAGGTGGAGGTGGACAGCCCACAAGGTACAGGTAAGCCTCTTTCCTTTATGCTTGGCAATGAAGACTCGCTTATGCTAATCTCTTCTACTAACCTTTCGCGCACTGAGACAAATCACACCTCAATGTGCAGCACGGAGATTGCAAAGTGTGGACGGTATGTCCAATATCACAATGATGTGTATAAGTCGATGCCCACCTCTATGTTATATGTGAACGTACATCAGTTCCCTTTTTGGTAGATACGGTGGCAACATACTCAGTCCTTACATTAGGCCCGTTTAGACAATCGACACAAATAAAGATGAGTGAAAGATTCCTGAACACAATGGGTGCATCAGGAGTCATGGTGCGGGAGAGATTTTCTGCACCTCTAGTAACAGGGAAACATTCCAATTCTCCTTCCTGTTATCGGAATTTTGTCCTTTAAATTTGATGTGCCGGGATCTCATACGGAGACTGGGATTGGATTTGGTCAGTACTCCGATGGGCTTGCAGATAATTCAAAGAAACGATTTACCAGTGCAGGCTATAAAATATGACCTACGACCCCAGATGTCTGTCTATGAGTGGCTATTAATCCAGAGAGCGAGAAGTTTAGTAAGGGATTCACTCACCCTGAAAGCAAGTAACTATGTTAATCTTATTAACACCCATTTTCTTGCTGGAGACATGCTGCACTGCACAGCACACATACACAATGATGGCCCTGACGAACCATATGAGAAGGATTGGTTCAGGAGATTGGTTAAACCAGATCAGTTGTTATTGTGTGAATTTTATTGGAGTGATCTCAGATATACAGTCTGTGTGAACTTATCTAAGGTATTTGTAACAGCAAGTAGACCCTATCTTTTTGATGTGGAAGGTTCTGGTCTCACGTGTCACTGGCGAAGGTGTCTAGTGACAGGTGGCAGGATTTAGGAGCATGGGTGCTAAAGGCACAAAGAATGAAAGTTTGGGTCTTCAGAGACGAAGTGGGTATCTGGTTAAATGCAGATATGCGGACATATAAGAAGGAACTAACTTGGCTAACTCAGGCAGATAGGACAATCCAGGTAACACCCGCTAGCCCTGAGAAGCCTAGGGGGATAGCCTGCCGTTTCCCTAAGATAGAAGTCTCAAACCCAAGATTAAAAATGGTCCCATATGTGTTGTGGACAAAGGGCAAACATGATATGGGGCTCATATGGGGCTGTGAGCCCATAAGGATAACCCCGAAGTCTGTGTATCGTCCTTGCAGAGCACAATACCTGTTAAAACCCGAAGCCATAGAAGGAATTACTGCAGTCTTTGAATCCCTCCTAAAAGCTGGAGTGATAATCCCCTGTCAAAACTCACCAGTGAGAACCCCCATTTATCCGTTCAAAAAGACAAACATTCCCGGTGAAGCGGAGGAATGGAGATTTGTTCAAGACCTGCAGGCTGTCAATGACACTGTTGATCCACATGCCCCAAACGTTCCCAATCCCTATACTATATTGGCTCAAATTCCACCGGACAGGAAATGGTTCTCTGTTGTGGATTTAGCAAATGCCTTCTTTAGTGTATCGGTGCACCCAGATAATCAATTCTGGTTCGCTTTTTCATTCAAAGGGAAATCATATACCTTCACGCGAGGTTACTGTGAGTCTGCCACCAAAAATAGTGGGGCTCTACACAGGAGTCTGGAGTCTCTTGTTCAAACCCCGGGGTCAGTGCTGCTGCAGTATGTAGATGATTGCTTGACTGCGGCACCAACAAAGGAACAATGTGGAAGGAGACCTTTGCGTTGCTCTGCCATCGAGCGCGGGAAGGGCACAAAGGCAGTCTCACAAAGCTACAATTTGTGCAACAACAGGTGAAGTTCATAGGTCACCTAATATCTGAATAAGGGAAGGCTATTGGTCAAGACAGAGTTCAAGCAATCCAGCAAATATTCCAAAGCCTCACCGAAGAGACAATTGCTCTCCTTTTTGGGTATATGCTCCTACTGTAGGATGTTTATCACACATTACTCAACCCTTGAGGCTCCCTAAGTGACATAGCCCATGGAAAAGGGTTACAGAACCAGAGTCCATTACAGTGGAACCCAGAGGCCGAGGCTGAATTAAAAAGGGTCACTCCAAACTATACCTACACTGGGGATTCTGAACCCAAACCAGCCTTTTAACAAACGGTAGATGATTAGCGTGGCTACATGACATCTGTGCTATTCCAGGATCATTGGGGAAGATTGAGGCCGGGAGCATATTTTTCAGCTAAACTTGACCGCGTAGTGGCAGGATTGCCTCAATGCCTGTGAGCTGTGGCCGCAGCTGAAAAGGCTGTTGGAGCATCCAGGGATATAGTCGGCTGTGGTGAATTAACCCTTCTGGTCCCACATGCAGTATCCTGACTGC
Organism: Chiloscyllium punctatum; assembly: GCF_047496795.1. Taxonomy (NCBI): domain Eukaryota; kingdom Metazoa; phylum Chordata; class Chondrichthyes; order Orectolobiformes; family Hemiscylliidae; genus Chiloscyllium; species Chiloscyllium punctatum. The sequence continues at coordinate 75,724,408 of NC_092752.1, read as the reverse complement.
TTTACCAGCAAACGACCGCACACATGTCAGCAGCACTTTGGCTCCGATACAATACTGTGTTATTGGAGACACCTAACATTATAATAAAGCGATGTAACGCCCTTTACCCTGCTAGCCTTCTCCCCACAGAAGGAGACAGAGACCCACACGATTGTGTTGCTGTAACTAATGAAATTTGCAGCCCCAGACCAGATTTGCAGGATTGACCATGTCAGAATCCAGATATGGAGTTTTTTTGTGGATGGGTCAACATTCAGGAGCAAGGGGACAGGCCAGAATTGTGTTGGGTATGATGCAGTGACGATCTACGAGGTAGTCAAAGTGGGATCACTCCCTTCTCATCTGTCAGTGCCAGCAGCGGAGCTGATTGCCTTGACTGAGGCCTGTAAGTTGGCTGAGGGAAGGACAGTGAATATTTACACCGATAGCAGATATGTCTTTGGGGTTGTACATAATTTTGGAACCCTGTGGAAACACAGGGGCTTCTTCACCTCCACCAGAATGCCCATCACACACTGCGACCTGATTTCCGACCTCTTGGAAGCAGCCCTGTTGCCTAAATCAATCGCTGTGTGTAAGTGTGAAGCTCACACAAAAAAATAATGATCTTATTTCCCAAGGCAATGCAAGGGCAGACTCAGCAGCGAGAACGGCAGCCCAGCAGCCGCCAACTGAGCAGATTGACATGTGTATGATAAAAATTTGTACTCCAACAGCAGATGTACGGGAGTTACAGTCACAGGTCACACCAGAAGAAAATCGTGAGTGGACGAAAGCAGGATGCAGTGTGAGGGAAGGAGTATGGGGTGGTCCCAATGGGAAACCCTGTCGACCACCATCATTATTTCCATTATAAGCTAAACTGACACACGGTAAGGACCATGTGTCCAAAGGGTGGACGTACGACAGTATTTTGGCACACTGGTACACTAAGGGATTTACTCATTTATCCCAGAAATATTGTTTTATGTGTGTCACTAATAATATGGGAAGGGGAATACAGATAAGTCATGCAGCATACCCCCACCCCCAAAAACCTTTTGTACATTTACAGATGGATTTCATTGAGCTAACGCCCAGCGAAGGGAAAAGGTATTGTCTGGTAATAGATGATATGTTTTCCAAATGGGTGGAAGCGTTCCCCACGTGTAAACAGGACGCCAGTGCAGTAGCCAAGGCTTTGCTAACTGAGATAATTCCGAGATGGGGCATCCCTGAAAGGATCAATAGTGACAATGGGACACCATTTGTCAATAATGTCTTACAGCAGATCAGTGATTATTTTGTAAAATATATGAGACAACCTTATGCCTACCACCCAGTGAGTAGTGGGGCAGTGGAAAGAGAAAATGCTTCCTAAAAAATAAATTGACAAAATGTTGTGAGGACATAGGGGTGACATGGACAAAGGCACTTCCAATTGTGCGAGTGTATATAAAATTGAGGAGGAGAGGAAGAGTTAATCCTAGCCCGTTTGAGATTTTGTTTGGTAGACAGCCCAACACAGGAATGGGCCCAAGACCTAAGGTAACACAGATAACAGGCCGCTGTGAGGATGAGATGTTGTGTTACTGTATAAAACTCTCTGTACTTTTGTCTCAAATACAGAATCAAGTGAAAGCAGCACTACCCCAACCAGCAGGAGGGAAGCTGCATGATCTAGAACCTGGAGACTGGATAGTGATGAAAGACTTCAGGAGGAACAACTGGAAGGCGAAGAGGTGGCTTGGAGCGTTTCAAGTGCTCCTCACAATACAGACAGCAGTTAAGATCGCAGAAAGAGCCACGTGGATACACACCAGCCATTACAAGCGTGTAGCTGGGCCCGAGGAGAGATCGGACAGCACCAGAACCAATTTAGTGCAAGCAGTGATTAGAAGCCTCATATGGTTATGGGGCTGCCGCAGCTCACAGACGGGCTGTGTACAGGGCACACCAGAGCAAGGGAAGATACCACCACAAAGCTGTGTTTCGGGGAGGTGGTGTCTGAGGAAAGGCCTGGTGTTTACTCAACTTTTTTTTGATGTATAACTATTACGGGTCTGTATTTCTTTTTAGTTGTTGCTGTGGTTGGGCTTGATGTCATAAAATGACAAAAAGGGGGACAATGTCATGGAAAATTATCCATTTACTGTGAAATTAATTATCCATTAACTGTGAAATTTAAAGAGAATGCTTTTCTTTAATTCAATGCTGTAGTGATCTTTGTAAACGATGCTTTGATGAAGGGTTGCCGCCAGCTTAACTCTGTGTGAATTCTGTATATATTCTACTTGACCTTGCAATAGTCGAACTCAGCGAAGGCTGAAGAACCATTATGTCTGAAAGACCAGGGAGTTGCCCTTGAGAGTGTGATAAGGAACACTATAAGGCAAGCATCTGTACAATGTTTCAGTGCTCTTTGCATTAAGGCATCTTGCGTAGCGTAGTGAGTCTATCCTGCAGGATTCGAAATAAAGATCCTTTCTTTGCTCTTGCTAATAGTTGAGTAGATTTAATTTCCACGACAATGACCCTTGATTATATTTTATTTGAGAAAATCTACAGCACCATCTTTATTGATCTGCTCTGATACTAGCTTAATAAACTGACCTTTCTTGTCGATATATGTGTTTTCCATTTGCGCCTCTATTCTAGTTGCTTCTTGTAAATCCAATGTTTCTGAAAAACAAATTTCCTCCCCAAATGGTACACTCTGGAAATATTCTCAATATTTTCATTATATTATATTGTCTGTTCTTATTACAGGGCTTGTCTCTGCTTTTATGAAAAGAGATGGTAATTAAAAACTCTTCAGTCCTCTGACCACACTTCCATATCTATGGAGCATTAAATAGTTAAGATCAATCACTTGCTGTTGTGTCCATTGCTCAGAAACACTCAGACATCCCATCCAGACTGAGCAAATGTATTAATTTACCATGTTATAAAACTAATTGGTTTGAATGGGGTTAAGTGAACCTGCTCGTTCAGTGATTGTAGCTAATGCCAGTCTCCATGCATCAAATTATTTCACTAAATGGTTTACTTCCTATTAATAAGGGGGTCTTACAATATTATCACATAGTATCAGTAGGAACTTCACTTGCAGCTCTACCCAGGAACAACAGTTCAAGAGTGAGGGAGAGAATAGATCAGAGTCTGAGAACAATACACTGGAGTGTTCCAACAATGGACCAGAATATGGGAACAATAGACTGGAATGTTCCAATACTGACCAGGGGTTTACATTTGGGTCTTCACAATCTTCCTCAAGATTGGGTGGACCTTAAAAGTGCTTTGGCTGATTCAAGCTGATTTCTATCCTCTCCTCACTATTATTCCTGGTAAGTCTTTCTATCTGACTATGAATTCAATAAACTTTGTTGAACTAACTTACTGTCCTCATACTTTAAATGCTGAAAAAAAAGGAAGCTGTTTCCATGACTTCTGTCCACAAACTCCATTCCTAACCAAACAACTTTAATCCCAATATCTGAAGTGAAAACAAACTGCGTATAACTCCAACATGTACTTCGGCTCTAAGCTGATATCTATTTCCATATTCTCTCCAGCACCAATCCTGTTCACTATCAACTCCGCAATATCTCAGGTCTACCATTTTGTCTCAGTCTAGCTGCTGAATAAACCATCATCTGGACCTTTGTTATATCCAGATTCAACTGTTCCTATTCTCTTCCTGCCACAAATAATTTGACCAGAAATGGTTCTGTTCGCCGAGCTGGGAATTTGTGTTGCAGACATTTCGTCCCCTGTCTAGGTGACATCCTCCGTGCTTGGGAGCCTCCTGTGAGGAGCTTCTGTGATCTTTCCTCCGGCATTTATAGTGATTGTTATCTGCCGCTTCCGGTTGTCAGTACCAGCTGTCCGCTGCAGTGGCCGGTATATTGGGTCCAGGTCGATGTGCTTATTGATTGAATCTGTGGATGAGTGCCATTCCTCTCAGAATTCCCTGGCTGTTCTCTGTTTGGCTTGACCTATAATAGTAGTTATACTGACAACTTGAAGAGGTTGTGATAATATCACTACACTTGCAATCAGAGCCCCAGGCTATTACTGTGGATAGTCAGAGCCTTTTCCCCAGGATACTAATCTCAATTACAAGGGGACATAGTTTTAAGGTAAGAAGGGAAATTTTAAAGGAGGTGTGAGACAGCATTTTTACACCGATGGTGATAAGTACCTGAAATGTGCTTCTGAAAGGTAATGGTGGAGGCGGATACCATAGCAATTTCTTGAATAGGTAGGGAATCAAGGGATATGGACCATGAAAAGATAAAAGGGTTTTCATTTGGAAAGGCATCAAGTGTGAGCACAGTCTTATTGGGCCGAAGGGCCTGTTCCTGTGCCGTACTGTTCTTTATTCATTACTCTCTGTTTCCTCTATAGTTTAGATTAAATTAGATTACTTACAGTATGGAAGCAGGCCCTTCGGCCCAACAAGTCCACACCGACCCATCCCCCTACATTTACTCCTTCACCTGTTTGAGGTTTGGGAGTTCTTTAAAGACGAGCAACAACTGCCAATTTCCAAGCACCATCCTACAACTCATCCTCTTTATCCTCAATTACAATGTCTTCACCTTTGACAACAGGTTCTTCATCCAGACACACGGTTCAACCACGGGGACCAAATTTTCCCCCCAATATGCCAACATCTTTAGGCACATGTCTGAACAAGATTTCTTCTTTACGCAGGACCTCCAACCAACACTATACACCAGGTACATCAACAACATTTTCTTCCTCTGGATCCATGCCGAGGAGTCACTGATAAAACTAGACAGTGATATCAACAAGTTTTATCCCGCCATCAAACTCAAAATGGATTAATCTCTACTGTCTCATTTTGGACCCATATATCTCCATCAAGGATGGGCACCTCACTCTACCGCAAATCCACAGATAACCTCACAGTGCTACACTTCTCCACCTTCCACCCAAAACATATTAAAACAGCCAGACCCTATGGACAAGCCCGACACATATAAAGAATCTGTTCAGATGAGGAGGAGTTGTTTAAAAGAGTTGCATCACCTCCTTGGTACACTGTGCAGTACGTTCTAAGTGCTGAATACAAGTTACTATGCAACTCTTTAGAGGGGCTGAATGGTTTTTTCCTGTGCCTCAGTAATAGCCTTGAGGAATTCTGTCAGAGACGTGTTGTGTGACATTACACGGGAGGTAGGAGCACCAGTTGGCCATTCGGTCTCTGCTACACCATTCAGGCAGATCAGAGCTGATCTGACTGTGGCTGAACTCCCTGTCCATCTCTGTTCCCAGTAACCAAGGGCTTCCTTTACTATCAAGGAGCTACTGAGCTCAGCCTTGAATATCTTCACTGCTCCCTGCAGATGAGAATGTCACAGCTAGCACATCCCTCAGGACAAAGGAGCATCCTCACCTCAATCTGAAATGGGAGCACCCTTACATTTAAAGTGATTGTCCTTCCACCAAATCACCTCCTATTTGTGACATGATGCGCAACAAATCAGAACAGACGTAGACCATTCAACCCTCTCAAACCTGGCCCACATAAACACTGGCTCTGTGGTTGATCAAATATGTATCAAATTCAGCCTTCATTGCTCTCTGGGCAACACATTATCAGATACATCCTTATCTCAGTCTGAAATGGAAGAGGCTACATTTTCAAACGTTCTCCAGTTCCCCGAGTTCGACACACCCGCACGTGGGGATCCATCCTCTCAGCATCCAGCCTGTGAAGTTCTCTCAGGGTCAGCTATGTCTCAATATGATCATGTCTGTTTCTGCTGAACTTCAAAGGGTATACATCCAAACTGCGCATGGGATGAACTCGTCATCCCAGGAATCAACCGAGTGAGCTGTGTCCATACACTTTCTCATGTAATTAAATTCTTTCTGAGGCAAGGAGATAAAAACAGTCTCATACATTCTTCCAGCTGCGATCTCAGTAAAACTGGGAACAGCTACAGCAACGCTTCCTTCATGGGTGACTCCTTGCAAGAAACACTAAAACTGTGACAAGAGCTAGAGGGCACTTGTTGTTTTCTCTGCAGTTAGACAACTTTGATTGGCTAAAGAGATGAAGAGATTTTTCTCCTTTTCTCAATGTGCTGTGAGGAATAGAGTTACAGAATAGAATCCTTACAGTGCACAAGATGTCAAGTTGCCCCTCAAGTCTGCACTGACCTCAAGCCCCGCACACCATCCTATCCCTGTATTTCCCAGAGCTAATCCAATGAACCTGCACAATCCTGGTCACTCTAGGACAAATACACCATGGTCAATCATCCAACCTGCACATTTTTGGGCTGGAGTACAGAATAGAAACCCATGCAGACACAGGGAGAATGTCCAAACTCCACACAGACTATTGAGCCAGACTGGAATCAAGCCCATGTCCCTGGCGCTGTGAGGCAGCTGTACTAACCATTAAGGTACTGTACCCTTACCTCCAAATTAATGTATAACTTGTTTGCTTGCCTTCCTCACAGTTAATGTAGTGATGGTCTTCATGCTGCTTGATAAAGAATGTGGATTGTCTCGATGTGATACCCATTACTTGGTGGCCATGGTAGTGGCAGGTCGACTGGTCGTTATCCTCAACCTGATCCTGAGACACATTCTGATTGTTGATTGAAAACACCACAGTTATCTATAGGTCGTCCCCATGTGTAACATTTATGCCGTACTGTTTTATATCGGTCAGATGGTCCTGTCGAGTTTTCCGTCACTTTCACCTTCGATTGATTTGTGGCCATTGGTTGCCAGAAGCTGAATTTAAATATTCCAGTTAGAAAACAGTTCTGGGAGCAGTGACTGTGCTGAGCTGTTTAAAGAACATCTTCTGGTATTTTATTCTCCCAGCTCGGTATTGGCTGGAGAACACCCCCTGTCTTTGTGATATAACAATCGGTGTTTATTACTCCTGAGTCTGGGTCATAATTGAGTTCCTCCACCACATTCTAACCCGACTTTCCAATTTCCCCTGATTCTGCTGCTCAATGTTTTCATCATCAGACACATGTTAATAACCAGCAGAGCCCACAGGAGACCAGTGGACAGTCTCACAGAGACATCGAAATGCAAAGCTGAAGTAAATCCATCCTGTTACTGTTAGTGTTAACAATGTATTCAATATGGAGCCAAATGTTTGTGATAGGCTATTGGTCTACGTATCAACATGAATTGTGTTGGAATTGGGATTAATGATGCAGTTTCTCAGTTGCTGCATGGTATTTTTGCCTTTATCCTGACAAAGTTCAGGCAGCAACTGAAGAAGGTGCTGAAATATCCGTTCACTCTAATCAATGAGTGAATCAATCAAATTCATTTGGTGTGTACTTATTGGGCTGAACGGCCTGTTTCCACATTGTAGGGATTCTATGACGACATAGGCGTGTCAGTGTTGGACTGGCCATAGTTAAAAATCACACAACACCTGGTTATAGTCCAACTGGTTTATTTGGAAGTATACTAGCTTTCGAGAGCTTCATTGGGAATTTGTGGGGCAAGATCATGGAACACAGAATTTACTATAAATTCGGTGTCCTGTGATCCTGCCCCGCTCGCTACCTGATGGAGGAGCAGCGTCCAGTCAGTCCAGGTTTTTCTCATTTTAATTCAAATTCACAGCAATGAAGCAGCCTATCACAATGATTACAGACTGAGGACAGGTGACTATGGGTGTCAGTGGGGGAACACTTTGGGGCCAGTGACCAAAGTTTGATTAATTTTAAAGTAGCAATGGTTTTGTGTGTGGGAAATCATGTCACACAAACTTGACTGATTGTTTTGAAGAAGTAACAAAGAGGATTGATGAGGGCAGAGCGGTGAACGGACTTCCGTAAAGTGTTTGACAAGGTTTCCCATGGGATACTGGTTAGCAAGCTTAGATCATATGGAATACAGGGAGAATTAGCCATTTGAATTGGCTCGAAGGCAAGAGGTGGTGGTGTAAGGTTGCTTTTCAGTCTGGACGCCTATGCCCAGTGATGTGCTCCAAGGATCGGTGTTGAGTCCACTGCTTTTCATCATTTACATCAATGATTTGGATGCAAACGCAGGAGGTACAGTTAGTAAGTTTGCAGGGGGCAACAAAATTGGAGGTGCAGTGGACAGTGAAGAAGGTTACCTCAGAGTACAAAGGAATCTTGATCAAATGGGCCAATGGGCCGAGCAGTGGCTGTTGGAGTTTAATTTAGATAAATACGAGGTGCTGCATTTTGGAAAAGCAAATCAGAGCACGTCATATCCACTTAATGGTAAGGGTGTGTTGCTGAACAAAGAGACCTTGGAGTGCAAGTTCATAGTTCTTTGTAAGTAGAGTTGCAGGCAGATAGGATAGTGAAGAAGACATTTGGCATGCTTTCCTTTATTGGTCAGATGATTGAATATCAGAATTAGGAGGTCATGTTGTGGCTGTACAGGACATTGGTTAGGCCATGTGCAATTCTGGTCTCCTTCCAAACGAAGAATGTGGTGAATCTTGAAAGGGTTCAGAAAATATTTACAAAGATATTGCCAGGGTGGAGGTTTTGAGCTATAGGGAGAGGCTGAAATAGGCTGGGGCTGTTTTCCCCGGAGTGTTGGAAGCTTCTCAAGTTTCATAAAATCACGAGGGGCATGGATCGGACGAAGTCTTTTCCTGGGGTGAGAGAGTCACAAATTGGAGGGCATAGGCTTAGAGTGAGAGGGAAAGATATAAAATGGACCGAAGGAGACAACTTTTTCACATAGAGGATGGTGTGTGTATGGAATGAGCTACCAGAGGAAGTAGTGGAGATTGGTACAATTACAGCATTTAAAAGGCATCTGGACGGGGATATGAATAGAGGGATACAGGCCAGGTGCTGGCAAAAGAGACTAGATTAGGTTAGGAATCTGGTTGGCATGAATGAGGTGGACTGAAGGGTTTGTTTCCATGCTGTACATCTCTATGACGACGTGCAGTATATCAGAGCATTCAGGGCTCCCTTAGTGACAACAATGGAGTGTTTGCACTGTGGTGATATTTACATTCTAAATCTACACATCTTTACATGACAAACACCTCAACGGACAGAGACCAGGAGGGCAATCTGTCAAGACTTGAATTCTCAAACCAGAGACTGTGAGAATGAGAACATTTCTGGGATCCCTACCCAACACTGCACTCACCCACTCCCTGACTGATCCCTACACAACATTGCAATATCCCCCTCCCTGACTGATCCCAACACAACACTGCACTCAACCCCTCCCTGACTGATCCCTACCCAACACTGCAATCTCCCCCTCCCTGACTGATCCCTACCCAACACTGCACTCACCCCCGCCCTGACTGATCCCTACCCAACACCACACTCACCCCCTCCCTGACTGATCCTTACCCAACAGTGCACTCACCCCCACCCAGACTGATCCCTACCCAACACTGCACTCACCCCCTCCCTGACTGATCCCTACCCAACACTGCTCTCATCCCGTCCCTGACTGATCCCTACCCAACACTGCAATCTCCCCCTCCCTGACTGTAGGGGGTAGTGTAATTTTTAGACGGTTAGCTGCGTTTTAGTCTTTTCTACCTCATTGTAAACACAAGCATGTAGGGGGTAGACGGTTAGCTGCCTTTTAGTCTTTTCTACCTCATAGTAAACACAAGCATGTAGGGGGTAGACGGTTAGCTGCCTTTTAGTCTTTTCTACCTCATAGTAAACACAAGCATGTAGGGGGTAGACGGTTAGCTGCCTTTTAGTCTTTTCTACCTCATAGTAAACACAAGCAGACACTCAACTGTTGCCGGACCTCGCCCACGTTTATATGAATGAAACAGTTGTAACAGCTTTCCTCGATAGTTGAGAGGCCGCCCTTAACTACAGTTGTACAACATCATCCATATAAGGGAAGAATGGGAAGCTCAAACACTGATTGGCCAAGTGAATAATAAAATAATCGCAGGCACCAGAACCCAAATAAGGAAAACAGTGGGGAATCCGAGCACTCGTTGGTCAAGGCAGCAGTAGTAGACCCAGCCCACATATACATGTATATAATGTGTGGAGATTACTATGCTTGGGTGTGTGTACCTTTGGGAACAGCACCCGACTTTGCAAAGTTGAATGAAAAAGTTTTGGACAGACTCCTCCGTGTCTTTGTTCCTGGGAAGGGAAATAAAAAGTGCCATAGATGGGGCTAGACAGCCACTTATCTCGCACATGACTGATCCCTACCCAACACTGCAATCTCCCCCTCCCTGACTGATCCCTACCCAACACTGCAATCACCCCCTCCCTGTCTGATCCCTACCCAACACTGCACTCACCCCCTCCCTGACTGATCCCTACCCAACACTGCAATCACCCCCTCCGTGTCTGATCCCTACCCAACACTGCACTCAACCCCTCCCTGTCTGATCCCTACCCAACACTGCAATCACCCCCTCCCTGTCTGATCCCTACCCAACACTGCAATCTCCCCCTCCCTGACTGATCCCTACCCAACACTGCAATCACCCCCTCCGTGTCTGATCCCTACCCAACACTGCACTCAACCCCTCCCTGACTGATCCCTACCCAACACTGCACTCACCCTTTCCCTGACTGCTCCCTACCCAATACTGCACACACCCCCTCCCTGACTGATCCCTACCCAACACTGCACTCACCCCCGCCCTGACTGATCCCTACCCAACACTGTACTAACCCCCTCCCTGACTGATCCCTTCCCAACTCTACAATCACCCCCTCCCTGACTGATCCCTACCCAACACTGCAATCTCCCCCTCCCTGACCGATCCCTCCCCAACACTGCACTTAACCCCTTCCCTGACTGATCCCTACCCAACACTGCAATCTCCCCCTCCCTGACTGATCCCTACCCAACACTGCAATCTCCCCTCCCTGACTGATCCCTCCCGAACACTGCAATATCCCCCCTGACTGATCCTTACCCAGCACTGCAATCTCCCCCTCCCTGACTGATCCCTACCCAACACTGCAATTTCCCCCGCGACTGATCCCTACCTCACACTGCAATCTCCCTCTCCCTGACTGATCCCTACCCAACAGTGCAATCTCCCTCTCCCTGACTGTTCCCTACCCAACACTGAAATCTCCCTCTCCCTGACTGATCCCTAGCCAACACTGCAATCTCCCCCCCCCGACTGATCCCTTCCCAACACTGTAATCTCCCTCTCCCTGACTGATCCCTACCCAACACTGCAATATCCCCCCTGACTGATCCCTTCCCAACACTGCAATCTCCCCCTCCCTGACTGATCCCTACCCAACACTGCAATCTCCCCCTCCCAAGGAAAAAAAGAATAACTAGAGAGAAAATAGGACCCTTCAAGGACCAAAGTGGACATGTTTGTGCAGAATCGCAGGAGTTATTTCCCCTCTGTGTTGACCTTGGAGAAGGACATGAAGGCTTGAGAACTTGGGAAAGTTAGTGATGATCTCTTGGTGTCAGTCCATATCACAGGAGAGGATGTGTTGAATGCATTAGAATGTATGAAGTTGGATAAATCTCCTGGACCTGACCAAACATATCCAACTGCATCTCAAGAGGCGAGGGAAGGACTTGTGGAGTCCCTGCTGATCTTTTTGCCTCACCGTTAGCCACGGGTGAGGTCCCGGAAGACTGGAGGACAGCATATGTTGCGCCCTTATTCAAGAATGACTGCAAAGATAAACCTGGGAACTATCAATCATTAAACCTAAGATCCGTGGTAAGTAAGTTACTTGAAAAGATGCTGAGAGATTAGACAGACATGCATTTGGAAAAACGACATTTGGTTGGGAGTAGTCATCAAAGCCTTGTGCATGGGAGACCATGCCTCACAAATTTGTCAGCGTTTTTTATTGAAGTGATCAGGAAGTTTGACGTTGGCAGGCCAGTACATGTAGACTCTACAGATTTCAGGAAGGCCTTTGATAAGGTTCCACATGGTACCTTGCTCTGGAAGGTTAGATCGCATGGAATCCAGGGGGCGTTGGCAAGCTGAGTATACAATTGGCTTGATGGTAGGAAGCAGAGGGTAACAGTCAGACTGGACTCCTATGACTCTTGGTGTGCCTCAGCGGTCATAGAATCATAGAATCCCTCCTCTGTGGAAACAGGCCCTTCGGCCCAACAAGTCTACTGGCCCTCTGAAGATTATTTCACTCAAACCCATTCCCCTACTTTATTACTCTACATTTACCCCTGACTAACGCAACATACTTACACATCCATGAACATTCTCGGCAATTGGGCATTGCCAATTTACCTCACCTGCAGATCTTTGGATTGTGGGAGGAAACCGGTGCACCCAGAGGAAGCCCACGCAGACATGGGGAGAACGTACAAACTCAGTTGGTCTGGCATGGTGGCTCACTGGCTGGCACTGCTGCCTCACAGCGCCAGGGACACGGGTTCGAACCCAGCCTCGGGTGACTGTGTGGAGTTTGCACATTCTCCCTGTGTCTGCGTGGGTTTCCTTTGCGTGCTCCGGTTTCCTCCCCATTCCAAAAATTCACAGGTCAGATGAATTGGCCAGGCTAAATTGCCCATATTGCTAGGTGCATTCGTTAAGGGTAAATGTTGGGTAGGGAGAATGGCTCTGGGTGGGTTACTCTTCAGCAGGTCGGTGTGGTTTGTTAGGCCAAATGGCCTGTTTCCATACTGTAGGAAATCTAACCCTAACAGGATCTAACCCACACAGACCATCCTGTGAGATTGGAATTGAACCCTGATCCACGGTGCTGTGAGGCAGCAGTGCTAACCACTGAGCCATTGTGCCGCTGAGCTGGTCAGTGCTAGGCCCATGGCTGTTTGTTATCTATATCAATGATTTGGATGAGGATGTTTAAGGCATGATTAGAAAGTTTGCAGATTACACTAAAGTAAGTGAGGAAGATTCGTTGCAATTGCAACAGGGCCTTGATCAGCTGGGGAATTGGGCTGAGAAATGGCAAATGGAGTTTAATATAGACAAGGGCGAGATCTTGCATTTTGGAAAGTCACATCAAGACTGGGGTTTCATGGTGAATGGTAGGACCTGAAGGAGTGTAGTGGGACAGAGGGACCTTGGATCCCAGGAGCACTGCTCTCTGAACTCAGGGAGACAGGGCAGTGAAGAAGGCTTTTGGCATACTGGGCCCTTCACCAGTCAGGGCATGGAATATCGAAGTTGGGAAGTTCTGTTGTAGTTGTGCAGGATGTTGGTGAGGCCGCACTTGGAGTATTGTGTTCAGTTTTACCCATCTTGCTATCGGAAGGATGTTATTAAACTGGAAAGAGTGCAGAAGAAAGTTACAAGGATGTTGCCAGAACTCAACTAGACAGATATAGAGAGAGGTTGGACAAGCAAGGACATTTTCTTTATTGTGTAGGAGACTGAGGGGGGTGTCCTTATCTAGGTGTATAAGATCATGGGAAGCATGGATAGGGTGAATGCACTCAGTCTTTATCCAAGGCTTGGAGAACCGAGGATGAAAGGGCATCAGTTTAAGGTGAAAGGGGAAGATTAAAAGGGAACCTGAGGGACAATGCTTTTACCCAGAGGGTGGTACACATACGGAATGAACTACCAGTGCAAGTGGTCGAGGAGGATACATTTAATAACATTTAAAAGGCACTTGGACAAATACATCGAGAGGAACGTATTGGAAGGTTATAGGCCAAGTGCAGTGAAACGGGGTTAGTGTGGATGGACCAGTTTGGTCCAAAGAGCCTGTCTCCATGCTGTAGAACTCTATGACACTATGAATATACCCAGGTATCCCATAATACAGAAGCGACCAAAGCAATAGGAACATGAGCCGGTACAAATGTGAAACAGTCCTGCAGAATTTCACAGGAAGCCAGCCTGACCTTGCAGCGAAGGATTCCTGGCACGGGAGCTGTGGTGAGATGTCCATCGAGAACTGGGGAAGGAAGCTGGAAAGCTCACTCCACTGCCGATAGCCTGGAGGACCCCCGGCTGGGATAAGGCAGCTGGGATCCGGTCACCCCAGGGAAACCTACAGGCTGTGACAGAGCTCGGTCTCCGACACAATGAGCAGAACAGAACGTTCCAGGAAAATCTCACCCACATGGGACTACTCCAGTTCCAATTTGGAAGAACCCAATCCAGTGAAAGGAGGGTCTCTGGGGATGGGGAGGCAGCCTCAGGTTACATTGACAATCTGGAAGGACAGTGTATGAGCTCCAAGCAGCTGCATGGGTCCTGTACACCTACAACACGGAACAACACACATCAGGCCCGAGTAGGAGGTGCCAGGAGCAAATACAATCCCTCGGGAACCAGTACTCCTCCCAGAATGGGATAGTGTGTGCCTTTGGGGTTCTACCTCCCCAGGGAGATAACAACAGTCCCCACATTGACACATTCACACCCGCTCACAAATGGGGACTCCCACTGCCTTGCTCTCAGGTAACTGCACCTTTTGCCCCAAGTTCTGGCCCACAGCCGAACTCAGATTCCATGAATCCTGTGGTTACCCAGTGTAAAGCAGCTTATGGTCTCACTCCATACACAACAGCCATTCCAGGCACCCAGCTGGTGGGCAGCACCAAAAAGGCCACTCTGTTTGATCCTGTCTCAAACACAGATACATTTTTGGTTGAGACAGACTGACAGTCTGTCATACACGGACTGGATGCTGACAAACAAATTAAATTAATCACCATGTGACTTTGTCCACCAGGCCATTCAGCCCTCGCTGAGGGACAACAGTGAGGGAGGGACATCCATGATGAAATGAAGGCAGCGGTCCTCACTGCTCGAGAAAAGTCCCATCCCGGATTAGTGACAAACAGCGTAAATATTTGTTCCAGGAGAACACCAACACGAACATGTCTCACTGTCAGTTTCAGCAGCACACCAAGGGCTGGGTTAATGACAGCTGTAAGGATACTCTCGGTGGGGCACTGGGCTTGGTGCGAGGGATTCCAATTATCCCAAGTGACAATGTTAGGATGGGGATCTTTGAAATCGAAAGTATCGGAATTACATTAAAAAAGGTATTTGGATGGGTTATCATGGTTCCATCCCACATGCTGTAGAGATAGAGGGGACATTGACAGGGTCCACACTTACGTAAATGTGAAGGAACAGGCCATACCACGGCATTCCCATCGCCTGTCATTAACGAATTCGGCTCCTCTCACATCAAGCTGTGGTCCTAACTGCACTCACCTTGATATATCTCGGGATACCGGTGGTGAGGATTGCAATCTGTAACAGATGGGTATTATCATGGTGAATAATGCCTGGATACACTCCCCAGGGATGGAAGGTAGATGAAACTCCCCGGGTGATCACCTTAGTTTCATTCATTTGCAGTGTTTGAGTGTTCCTGGCTGGGCCCAGTGTTGATTGCCTGTCCGTAGCTGCTCGGGAGCTGGTTTTGGTGGTGAGCTGCCTCCTTGAACTGTTGCAGGTGGTGGACTCACAATGTCCTTAGGGAAGGAATTCCTGGAGTTTGAGCCAGCAGGTCTCATTCACTTGCATTTATTCTGCTCACTGGATGTTGGCTATGCATCACAATTCTGTATGGATTCTCAGAACGGAATATGTTTTGTCGAAACAGTTAGGTGTACCACAGTCACTCAGTGGTTAGCACTGTCACCTCACAGCGCAGAGACCTGGGTTTGATTCCACTCCTGAGCGACTGTCTGTGTGGAGTTTGTACATTCTCCCTACATCTGCATGGGTTTTCTCCCACTGTTCAATGGTGGGCATTTTTGACAGATTGCCCGTAGTGTCGAGGGATATTCAGGTTAGCTGGAATACCCATGGGAAATGAAGTGGTTTCAGGGATATCATCAGGGGATGGATCAGAGTTGGATTCTCTTCAGAGGGTCATTGTGGACTCGATGGGCTGAAGGGCCTGTTTCTGCTCTGTAGGGATTCTATGATATCACTTATCAGCCATATGACAATCGGTTTGACCAATGTACAAAATGGTTTTCGCTCAAATAGCAGGCTACTCTGACAACAAACATAACCAGCTTTTAAAATTAGGTTTGTAATTCATTGTATAAGCTTCTTTCTATTCAAAAGACTGGATGGGGGAGGGGGAATGGGTGAAATGTTCCTGCCTCCTTGCTAAAACACAGGTAGACAGCCAAGAGATGCTGGGTATATTGGACAAGTTATACTCCCAAATCACAAAAGCCAGACAGCAGCCAGATGGTTATCCCATCAGCATAATGTAAAAGGCAACAGTTCCCCTGGGCAGACATATCCCTAACAACGTCTCCACCAAACAAAGGAGGGCCCAAACAGGAAGGTACCGGGTCCTGCTACACAAAGAAACTAACAGGAACAAGCCATCCAAATGATTAGCAACGCTTCAAACTATGAACTGATTCTTTGAATTGGCCAGAAGTATAGAAAGTTCTGGGAAACCATCCAGAAATTAACAAAACCAGGGATCACCTGCAGACTGATCTCTTGAATTTTCTGGAGACTTTCTGAGGTGACCAACATGGCAAGGGATAGAGACCAGCTCACCATCCAGAGAGAGGGAGAGAGAGAGGGAGAGAGACAAGCTGAAGGAAACCTCAGGAGCATGGGAGAGAGGGAGTGTGAAAATCCATTGAGAGAGAGAGAGAGCTGGAACCAACTGAGTGTCACCCCTTCAGTCTGTCCATGCTTTAACACCTGTTTATCTCAGTCTGACTTCCCCTTCTCTCTTTGTCCTTCTCTCTCCCTGTCTGTCTCTTTCTCTCAATCTGCCTTTCTCTCAAACCCTCCCTCTCACTGTCTGTCTCTGCCCCTTCTTTCTCTCATCCCCCTTCTCCATCCCCACTCGCTCGACCTCTCTCTCTTTTTCTCACCCTCCCTTTCTCTTTTTCTTTATTTCAGACCTGAAAGTGCTCACCAAATTTTTCCCCCCAAAAAATATTTGCCCCTCATTTTAACTCTCTTCCCAAATTTATTCCCTTCCCCAAATACCTTCCCTCCCAAATACCTATCTTACCAACTGTGCCCCCCTCAAATATTTCAATGCCCCCAACATTGCTGTGAGCCCACTCCCTGGGGCAGAGGCATCTGCAGTCCTCACTTTCTGGGAGTCTGGGTTGACTGACTCACCTGTGACTGTTTTAATGTACAGCAAGATCCGAGTCGAATAATTACAGAAGGTTTGCATCATAGATGGAGTCCTTTCTGCCCATCATCCCCCCTCACCCTTTAAATGATCCTGGACCGGTTCAGGATCCTCAGGATTGGCCCCTGAATGGCCTCATTGACTATCCTTCCTGTGGAGACCTCTTCTCCACCCTGTCTCAGACTTTGCATCACATGCTATCTCTCTCTCCATCTCTCTCTGACAACAGCCCCTCCTTTCTCCACCAACCCCAAAACCCAATCAAACACTCCCCCTGTCTCTGGGTGTCCCACTCTCTCCTTGTCTCTCACTCTCCCCCTTCCCATGCAGACTCACAGCCCCTGGGTTGGAGGACATAGTGCAGAGACTAACTCACCTTTTGACTGACTGTTGTAATGCACAGCAAGATCCCACTCTGAAACCATCACCAAGTACACACACTGTCCTTCTCCCTCCATATATGTCCTTCTCACTCTCTCTCCCTCCCTGTCTCTCTCACTCTGCCCTTTTCTCACGCCACCTCCTTGACTCACACTGCCCATCTCTCTCTCCACTTTCTCCATCTCCAATCTCTCCATGTCTCTCTCTCTTTTTGTCATTCTGCCTTTCTCTTTCTCTTTTTCTCTTTTCCAGACGCACTCAGAAAAGTACTTCATGTTCCTCCCCTACTGTGGGGGTAAAACCTGGGAGAGAGCAGGCACTGAGGCAAGCTCTTCCCAATG